>NC_064828.1:86148253-87398253 GCF_024166365.1 Elephas maximus indicus | reverse complement strand
TTATGGTTTTACATTTCATATTTAATACTTGTTTCATTTTGAGTTAATTTGTGTGTAAGGTGTGAGACTTGGTTAATAATTTGTATATAAGATGTGAGACTTAGGTCAAGGTTCATTTTTTTGGCTATGGATGTCCAGTTGCTCTAGTAACGTTTGTTGAAAAGGCTGTCCTCCCTCCATTGAATTGCTTTGCACTTTTAAAAAATCAGGTGGGCATATTTGTGTGGGTATGAGTTGGAATTGACTCGACAGTAACTGATTAATTTCTTGGTCCTCTGTTCTGTTCCATTGATCTATATGTGGATCCCTCTGCCAATACTGCACAGTCTCAATTACTATTGCTATATAATAAGTCTTGAAATCAGGTAAACTGACTCTTTACACTTTATTCTTTTTCAAAATTGTCTTAACTGTCCTAGGTCCTTTGGCTTTCTATATAAATTTTAGATTAATCTTTTTTATGTCTACAAAAATATCTTCTTGGAATTTTGGTAAGAATTGTGTTAAACCTGTATATTAACTTGGGGAGAATTGACATCTTTACTATTTTGAGTGTTCCAGTACATAAACTTGGTACCTCTCCATTTGTTTAGATTTTTTTTTTTTCTTCTGTCTCTGTTTTGTAGTTTTTAACACACAAGCCTTGTACCTGTTTTGTTAGATTTACACCTTTTTTTTTTTTGAGTGATTGTTCAGCACTGATTTTTAAAACTTGCCTCACTCATACATTCACAGGAAGAGCCTAGAGCACTATAGACTATAAGTACTATAACTCTCAAGTTCTGTTTTCTTCAAGTCCTTTTCTCATTTTGTTTAGTGCTTGCAGTGGTTGGGCATTTGTAAAAATAAATCCTGAAGTCCATTTGAATTAATCTCTTTATTTCCTGTCTTTTTCGCTGCCTCTTAATAGTGTTGTTTATCCCTAAAAATTGGGACGGGATCCAGCTCTTAAGGACTAACTGATTGAGAGGGTCTTTGTATCCCAAAGAGCACCTTTCTAAACATTAGATTTTATTGTTTTAATTCCAGGAATGGTGGTTCCTTCCAAGACCAAAATTGTGTGCCATTTTTCTACTCTTGTGTTGACTTGTGGGCAGCCACACACCCTTCAAATAGTGCCCCGAGATGAGTATGACAACCCTACCAACAATTCCATGTCCTTGAGAGATGAGCACAATTACAGTTTGTCCATTCGTGAGGTAAGCAGCCAACCTTCTTTTTCTGTGTGCTCGGGAGAGTAGGGCTCCTTTCCCCCTCATTCTCACCCTTTCCAATTCACTCTCCTCTCTCCTCCCCTCTGCCTGACTTCTGGGCTGCAGTTTCTTTATTTGGCAATACCTGTCTCATTGGTAGTCATGAGACACTGTATTAAATCATAGATAATGAAGTTCTCTGTACAGAGGAAATTGCCTTGCAAATTGGGAAAATTATATATGTTAAGTGATGTTCTATTTTCTTTCTATAGCTTGGTCCTCCAGAAGAAGAAAGTGCTGGTGTCTCATTTGAGAATTCAGTAACATGCAACAGGCAGACTTGCCAAGTGTTCTTGCGACTCACCTTGCATTCTCGTGGGTGCTTCCATGCCTGCATCTCATACCAAAAGCAACCAATCAATAATGGCGAATTTGACATTATTGTCCTAAGTGGTGAGTTGAAAGAAAAGCTGCGATATGGTCTTATTGCTGAAAAATTTGTTCTTTGCGTGTCTGCCTTCTTCTGACCAGCTTCACATATTTGAGACAAACTTGGCTTAGAGTCCTGTACGTAAGGGGCTAGTGATAGGTAATCTTTTTCTCCCCTGACTCCTTATTCCTTGTTACCCTTCAGAGAGTGAAAAGAATATTGTCGAGCGTAATGTATCCACCTCAGGGGTGAGCATTTACTTTGAGGCTTATCTTTATAATGCCACCAACTGTACCAGCACACCGTGGCACCTTCCACCCATGCACACGAGTTCTTCCCAGCGCCGGCCTTCCACTGCTGTCGAGGAGGAAGATGAGGATTCCCCCTCTGAGTGCTACACCCCCGAGAAGGTGAAGAAACCAAAGAAGGTGTACTGCTACGTGTCGCCAAAGGTTGGAATCCCCATTCTTGCTTCAAAATCCCCCTGCCTGAGCCTGCATATACTTGGTATTTGGTAACAGAAATCACGAGATAGTAGTCCGAGAATCAGGGCAAGATCACTGACTTGTAGGAGTTCTAGGACACTAAGAGTGGCTGCTTAAAGTTGAGCAGAGGATTGTGCCACCTTTTCTGTTGCAAATGTTTGGTTTGGACGAGACCGAATCTTTGTTGAGAGATTCTGCTGGAGCACCTGTGGCATTGTGCCCTTTGGTTGCTTCTGGGAAGATTTTTCAAGGCATGGCTCTTAGAATTTTAAAGAAAGATGCTTTTAACAATTCAAAATTACTCAGCATAAAAATCACTGTTGGCCCGTTGTGCTATACTGAGACAATCTGATCTTTCATTCTGTGATTTGCGCATCTACAGTGAAAGGATGGTACTATCAGGCTAGAGGATTAGAACAGAGACATTTTGGCAGAGACAGGAAGGTGAACTGGCCCCTGAGCTAAGAGGCACTTTGTGTTAGGGATTTTCTTTTTAATGTTTTTATTTTGCTTATTCAGTCAGCCCTCATAAAAACAAGACTCTGTTAAAACATCCCAGTACATCCTTTTAATCCTATAACCAAAATTAAGTTCTTATTCTGTTAGACTTCAGAACACTTTGCTATGTACCATTCATTATTTTAAAATCTAGCCTTAATTTGGGCTGGGGTGGGGTGTGGTAATGGGTGGGCTATAGACAAAACAAGATTGACCATGAATTGATAATTGTCGAAGCTGGGGATAGGCTCATTATACTGTTGTTTTTAGTATGTGTTTGAAATTTTCAAAAAATGACTGCATTTTTTTTCCTTTTGTAAATGGTGTAAAGAGACCTCTCTTTATTCTTATGTAGGAATGTTTATGAACTTTTTGGGGGGTGAATACCTCCGTGTCCTCTCCCTGTGCCACACACACATACAAATCCTTGGTAGCATTCAGTTAGGGGCAAAGCAGTGGGTATGGGCCTCTGGTGTTTCCTGTCCATTGACTTGGAGGAAGTCTCTCTGAGCAGCACCTGGCTGAACAGAAGTAGATTTGATTGTTTTCAGATGAAATCTTCTCTACTCATAAAGTGAAAACCTGATCTCACATATTTGGAAATTTTAGTAAGACTTGAATATGGAGATTATGAAATATCTTCACGTGAAATGGAATTGTCAGAATGTTTTTAACACGCCTATTTTAAGATAGAGTTGATGTATTTATTTGGTTTTGTACTGACTAAATTATCCTCGTGTCCATCGGGAAAAGTCATTAACATGACAAATGTAGATAAGGGCTCTGATATTTGAACTGTAGTTTTTACCCAAATAGAGCCTTTTTATTTTCTGTATGTTGGCCCTCCAGCAATTCTCTGTGAAGGAGTTCTACCTGAAAATCATTCCCTGGCGCCTTTACACCTTCCGAGTGTGTCCAGGAACAAAAGTAAGTTGAACTTTATTTACATCTGGTTCATGCTGAACAGGTATGGAACTTCTCAGCCTCTTCTTTCTTCCTAGAGGGGCTTTTGGTGTTTCTGGATTTTCTCACTGTGCACACAGGATTCGTTGCAAAAAGAAAGACAGGGTCATTATCTGCTTACTAAGTGGCATGAAAAATATGGAAATTCTAGAAGAATACAGAAACAAGAATTAGCAGCAACTCAAGATACTACAACGGTTACCTTTTGCCCCTAAGACTATATATATGTGTGTGTGTATATATGTGTGTGTATGTGTATGTACATATATATATATGTTGTTGGAGAGGGTGTTGTAACTCTAGCCTGAGCTTGGTCTCCCACTGTGCTGAGGCAAACTGTTTTAGAGTCAGCATTTGCATGCATTTATTTTAACAAAGACATTTTTTAAACTTTTCTGGGTTTTTGGCATCTAAACTTTTGCCCAAGGCTTGCGTGTGTCTGTAAAAAACAAAATTTTCACAATATTAAATTTGTGTGTTAACTCATAACTTTATTTTACAGGTCATGAACCAGGAATGTCTGGTCTGAAAGTCAGATCAGGGTTTTGAAGTGCAGTATAGGCAGAGAAACTTTTGTAACGACAGACAGTCCTGACTGGCCAGTTTAGGTTTCCTCTTCCAGGAGAGTCAATCTATTAACTTAGATTTTGGCTCCTGGAAAGCTGGGAGTTTGTATGGAATGGAAACTTATGTTTTGGTTTGCTTCTGTGGGGCTCATCACAATTGTCTCCATTTTGGGACTGGTTTGGTGAGGTTATGCGTTGTTATTTTATAAAAATGACTTTCCTCCAATCAGTTTGCCCAGCCTCTTCAGGCAGCAATTTTTTGCTGTTTTATATCCCCTTAATACTTTCATTCTTCTTATATTTTATGTCGGAAGGTCTATAGTGTTGCCTCTGATCCTTATTAAACACAGTCTCTGCCACCCAAATGATTTAAAATAACATTTATTTGAATCATGGAGCACTGAGGTAAAAAACAAGAGAATGTACTCCTGGTAGATACAGGCTTGGAGAAAACAGGCTGAACTTGTTTTTCTTGGTTGATACAGAAGGGTAGGATTGTGGAGGGCTTTTGCCGGCTTTGAGGGTTTTGTAGATTCTTTTTTTTTTTTATTTCTTTGCTAGTTTTCGTACCTTGGCCCTGACCCTGTCCATAAGCTCCTCACACTGGTGGTGGATGATGGCATCCAACCTCCCGTGGAGCTCAGCTGTAAGGAGAGGAACATTCTAGCAGCCACTTTCATCCGCTCCCTCCATAAGAACATAGGTAAGCTTGGTCAGGGACTGTGATGTGGAAGGCTGCAGTCCCAGCTGTTCCTGGTGCACGAGGTATAGAGGTGGGACCCACTGATGTCTTATCATAAGGCTGTAACCATGGTGGCTCTTCCTGTTCCTCAGGAGGCTCTGAGACCTTCCAGGACAAGGTGAACTTTTTCCAGAGAGAGCTTCGGCAGGCACATATGAAAAGACCACATTCCAAAGTCACCCTGAAGGTCTGCAGACAAACCTTGTTGGAATCGGTGGGTAAAGTTCATCTTCGTCAGCAGTTGCCAAAGTTTTCCAACTGAGAATCTCTTTAGTATTTGAATATATTCTGCAGGTTATCTTTTTTTACAACCTAAAATTCTCTCTTCAAATATACCTGTAAAAGACTATTCCTTTGTTTGTGTGATATATTCAGCCTGGAGCAGATCTGGTAGAGGTATATTACTGAGGGGAAAGACTAGTTGACACAGTGGCTTTAAAAATCTGCACTAAAGCCTGGTTCCTGAGAAATCTCATGGAACGCCGAAGTAGGGCAGGTGCAAGTAGTTGTTACAGAAGAAAATTCTTGTTATTGAATCCCTGGGATAGAAGGACTGTTGTTGAGTTAAAAAAGGAAGTGATTTTTGTTGTCACTCTGGTCTGATGGAAGAGGAACACCTGATGTGTGTCTGTCTCCACCAGACAGACACTGGCACAGGTCATACATTCCCTGAGAATGAGAAGGCCTGGTCCCTGTCCAGAAAGGGTTTGTGATGTTTGGCTCTGGTAGGTGTGCCTGGAAACCCCTTTCCTCAGCCACATTCTCCATGTGGCATGACTCCCTGTCTGAACCTAGCCTTGTGGATAAAGATGTCTAGTGGATGAACTATACTTTACTGAAAACCAGGGCTCTTGGTTTTCTTGATAACAGCTTACAATTTTTACTTCTTTGTGCAGGAATTGTCTCATTATTAAAATGGGGATTGTAAAAAAAAAAAACTTGAACTTTACAAAAAACAGCTGTCAACTTTAAAGCAATGGTATAATTATTTTTTTTAAAACCTTTTCTTCTGGAGATAAGTGCATTATAAATCTAAAATGGTATTATTCAGGCTTATTTCTGATTAATATGTCTAGTTTGAGTACCAATGGCTAGTTAAATGGACAACAGCAATGCTCTTGTGTTTTTGTCTTTAACACCCAAGGGATGCCAGCCAGTGTTCTGACAGTTTCCTTCTTTTCACTGCTTTCCAGTCTCTGAAAGCCACTCGGAATTTCTCCATCTCAGATTGGAGCAAGAACTTTGAAGTGGTTTTCCAAGATGAAGAAGGTCAGCTTTGAAATTTCATGTTCAGCTTTTTTAACTCTCTTCCCCATTTTCACCCTCTCTCTAACCCCCTCTCCCTTAGAAAATAAAACAAAACTGCCTTTTTCCAAGGGAAAAAGAAACCACGAGTCAAGAAAAACAGGGTAACTTGTACCAGCCAGATGGCGTGGTGGAGCTTGTAGCGTACAGACACACACGGACTGAGAGGGAGAGCTCAGAGAGTTCTGACCAAAAGGGCAAAGTAAGCCATGGAGAGCCAAGAGAAGTGTCCATTTCCTGGGGTCTCTCTTCTCGCAGGTTTCCACACTGGGGTGGTGGGGGGAATAGCTTAGTGATCAGAATACCTTTAATCCTACAGAAAGGGGTAAGGCTTCAAAAAAGCCGACGTTTTAACCCCTGAATCTGTTGCCCTGAGAAAATTTTTGAGCCTTTTTACTGAAACGATATCCCCTGAAGTTATTTTCAAACTAAAGAGTTTAGCTGAATTAGTAAAGAAAGTTCACCTTGAGCATTGCGCTCTTTTGAAGAATTATCTATAACACGTCAAATTGACAACAGTAACTCTAAAGCATAGATTAGTAGTTTATGGGGCAGTGAGTTTAAGTTAATGGCGGTGAAGCAATATGGGGAGAGAGAGTGAGAATGATGATACAACATGAAGAATGTAACCAATGTCATTGAACTGTACATGTAGAAATTGTTGACTGGGGTGTATGATTTACTGTGTATACTTTCACCAAAAATAAATATGAAAAAGAAGTCCACATTTTAGGTGAATTGGGATGGGGAAACAGTAAGGTGGTGGGTTGGAGGGAATTTGGAGAGTATAAAATGATGAATAAAAGAACAAAAATGATAAGGAGAGGTAGGCCAGAATCAGTTCTGTCTTTATTATGCTTCTCAGCTCTGGACTGGGGAGGGCCTCGCCGGGAATGGTTCGAGCTGATCTGCAAGGCGCTATTTGATACCACCAATCAGCTCTTCACTCGATTCAGTGACAACAACCAAGCATTAGTAAGTCTGTGACATTCCTGCAGGTGGGTGGAAAACAGGGATTATGTTACAATGGATGGAATAACAAGAGTTTAAAGTTACAACACTGTCTTGGGAGCCTGACAAACCTGTGTTGTGTTCTTAATTTTGATACTTAGAATGTGACCTTATCAGGTTGCTTCCCTTCTCTTTGCCTTTATTATTTCATCTGTAAAGTAAGAGAAAATACAGGCAGATATTATTTGGCTGAAAAATATTATAATGCAATGGATAGTCTACTAATTAATATTATGTTGTTGTTAGGTGCCGTCGAGTCACTTCTGTTTCATAGTGACCCTGTGTACAATAGAATGAAACATTGCCTGGGCCATCCTCATAATCACTGTTATGCTTGAGCCCATTGTTGCAGCCACTGTGTCAATCCATCTGATTGAATGTCTTCCTCTTTTTCACTGACCTTCTGCTTTAGCAGGCATGGTGTCCTTCTCTAGGGACTAGTTCCTCCTGATAAAATATCCAAAGTATGTGAGATGAAGTCTTGCCATCCTTGCTTCTAAGGAGCATTCTGGCTGTATTTCTTCCAAGACAGATTTGTAATTCTTTTGGCAGTCCATGGTGTATTCGGTATTCTTCGCCAACTTCACATCAGTTCTTCTTCGGTTTTCCTTATTCATTGTCCAGCTATTAATATTATAATATAATACTAATAATTATTATTACTATGCCACATTCTGAAAACATACTAGAAACAATTGTTTTCAGTTCTAGGTCTTTGAATAAGCAGAGGTATCAGGAGTATAGAAGTAGGCCTTGGCTGAGAGAAGCTCTGGTTTAGAGAAAAGGCATTGAATCATCCACTGATAAACATTCACACTTGGCCAGGGAACACAAATAAGTGTTCAGCTCAAAAAACTTAATGTAAGATTCTTCAACTTAACATAAGTCCGTCTTTGCCCTTTATTCTCCAATCACTTTGAATTACTAAATGGTGGTTTTTTTGGGTACCAAAAGATTGATGCCACTTGGATGGACTTTTTGACCCTGACACTGAAGTTCTTGCTCCTTTAGAATGGGACTGGGAAAGAAGGGTCTCTCCAGGATTAGGTGTGAAGAAAAATGGCCCAGAGCCATTCAGTTTCTTTCTTTGGCAGGTGCACCCCAACCCTAACCGCCCTGCTCATTTGCGGCTGAAGATGTATGAATTTGCAGGGCGGCTGGTGGGCAAGTGCCTCTATGAGTCCTCTCTAGGTGGAGCCTACAAGCAGTTGGTCCGAGCTCGCTTCACCCGATCTTTCCTGGCTCAAATCATAGGACTACGTATGCATTATAAGGTAATGTCTTAGGTGTGTGTGTTTTCTAGTAAGGCCTCTGTCATTTATGCTGAAATCTCTATCTTGAGCTTATTATTCCTAAGGTTGAAGGAGTAACGGGTTCCAAGCAATTACAAATTTCACTTCTGGGCAAGAGTATTTATGTTCTGTTCTGTGTCTTTTGATCTCCTCAGTACTTTGAAACAGATGATCCAGAATTCTACAAATCTAAAGTTTGTTTTATTCTCAACAATGACATGAGTGAGATGGAGCTGGTCTTTGCAGAGGAGAAATATAACAAATCAGGTCAACTGGATAAGGTGAGAAAGAGGACCAAAGTCTATGGATCCCATATCCCCAGTGTCCTCAAGGGCAGCTCTGTCTAATAGAACTTCCTGTAGTGGTGGAAATGTTCTATGTTTGTGCTGTCTATTGAACACCTGAAATGTGGCTTGTGTCACCAAACAACTGCATTTTTTTTTTCATTTTATTTAATTTTAATTAATTTAACATGAAATAACCATACATGGCTAGTTAATGCTATGGTTATTGAACATATTGGGCAAATAAATCATTTTGAAAACTCCTATCCACAGCCTCTCTCTCTGTCTTTTGCCTCCTACTTCAGGTTGTAGAACTCATGACAGGTGGAGCTCAAATCCCAGTGACCAATGCAAATAAAATCTTCTATTTAAACTTGCTGGCTCAGTATCGGCTGGCCAGTCAAGTGAAAGAGGAGGTGGAACATTTTCTAAAAGGTGGGGTCGTGTCTACTCTTGGCCTCAATATTAAAATACCTGTATCCATGGTGTGGATATGGCAGATATGGCTTTAACTTGGCTACTTTGTTTTAGGTCTGAATGAATTGGTCCCGGAAAACCTTTTGGCTATTTTTGATGAGAATGAGCTTGAGGTATGTTCTTACAGTTGCAAACTCCCGTTCTTGACTCAGTGTTTTCATGTGCTCATAAGGAACCAGCTTGTTGTATCTTCTATTCTGAGATGTGGTAGGAGAGCGCTGTATGCAAAAGTTGGTTTCACTCTTGTCACCCTTCCATTCATTGACTCTTTCTTCAGCTTTTTGAAGATGAAAAACCAGCACATAACTTTTTATGAATAGTTTATTTGGAACATGAATTTGTAAAATAAATTATGTAATACTAATTACTATTTGTAAAAACTAATAGTAATATTCATTTATTCATCAAATATTATTGGTACTGGTTGAGTAGTAAAGAATTTTGGTATTATATACAGTCTTCATAAAATCTTGATGACGTTTGAAGTTGATTTAAGGGAATGATAGAGCTTATTTGTTCAGGAAATATTTATTAAGGGAAAACCTGGTGGTGTAGTGGTTAAGAGCTATGGATGCTAACTAAAAGGTCGGCAGTTCAAATCTACCAGGCGCTCCTTGGAAACCCTATGGGGCAGTTCTACTCTGTCCTTTAGGGTCGCTATGAGTCAGAATCGACTCGATGGCAGCAGGTTTGGTTTTTTAGGTTTGTATGCTGTATATGTTTGAGACACGAGGGGGCCGTAGCAGTGACTGAGACAGAGTCCCTGCCCTCATGGAGCTACTTTCTGGTATAGCAGAGAAACCAAAAGGTGTGGTCAGATTTGAAAGTTTTGAACCACAACATTATATAGTTAATATATTCTTATTTCAGATCCTATAAGAAGCAAAAAATGGCTGTAACTTGGTAAATAAACCAAAAAACCCAAACCTGTTGCTCTCGAGTCAATTCCAACTCATAGTGACTCTTTAGGACAGAGTAGAACTGCTCCATGGGGTTTCCAAAAAGTGGCTGGTAGATTTGAACTGTAGACCTTTAGTTAGCAGCCAGCCTCTAACAATGTGTTCGATGCCATCCTATAATGGGCAGATACGGTATTATGTGTGTGCAAAAAAAAAAATCAGTGTGTCTTTGCTTGCTGTTCATAGATGATACACACAATGCAAGTGATTAGTTTTAACTTCCCATAGCTTTTACGAGGGGTGAGTTTGTGCAAACTGTTGCTTGTGGGGAGGTGCTTCTTTAAAAAAAGGAAAAAAAAGTTCCTTGTGGTCTTGCACACTTTTTATTCTAATTCACAGAACTGGCTTAGAGACAAGAATCAATGTCTTACACAATTTTCATCAAATGTTGTACCTTCTACTATGAAATCCAAACTGTCCAGACCTCAACCTTTGTAAAGCTGAAGAATAGCTACCGGTGTGTGTTATTTTTTCATGCAACAAAGCATTTGTAATAGTTTTTAAAAGTGAGTAGAAAGGAGGGACACAGTGTCTTACAGTTGTTCCACGTCCAGCTCATATTTACTCATGAGCTTAACAAGCTCTTTTTGAAGGAGCCAAAGCTCCTTAGGCTTAATTTGGGCTCTTCTTGTCTCTGATTAGGGTGTGTCATTCTTTATAGCTATTGGATGAGTACTCACAGTCTAAGTAGCATGCTGTGTCCTGAACCAAACTAGGAGATTAATATGATCCTTAGGGCTCTAATGTCATTAATGTTCTCATTTTGGGGATGAAGTAGAGGCAGGGCTAAAGGAAAGGTAGTAAATGTTCAATCCAGAAAAGAAGAATGGATCCAGGGAACAAGGAAAGGCCACCTGGCAAGTTCATCAGTAGGGCTGGGGTCTTTCCCAGTGGGAAAGGGCCTATCTGTCTGTTCTCCCTGGTATTCTCAGGCTTAGTCCAGAGCAGACTAGCAGGAAACACTTGGCTTCTTTTTTGTCCTTTGTTTCAATTAAAAATCATCCACAATAGCAGTTCTTAATCAGGGGTGCTCATCAGAAACACCTGGAAAACTTCTTCAAAATACATGCACATACTCCACTTCTAGAGATTTTGATTGAGTAGGTCTAAGTAGGGTCTGGGTACTTATATAGTTTTCAGAAGTTCTGTACGTTTCCTCCCACGTTGGGTAGGAACCACTGGCCTGTTACAATTGACTTCCTTAATGTATTATTCTTGTGTTACGACCTCACCTTATATCTTTTTCTTGACATTTTTTTTGTTCCACATTTTGCATGCCAACATTGGTAATTTTGACCTTATGTTGGGTCTTTGTCCCTCTGACTGTCCTAGTAACACCTGACTGCCTTTCTCCAGCTGCTGATGTGTGGGACTGGAGACATCAGTGTGTCTGACTTCAGAGCCCATGCAGTGGTGGTTGGTGGTTCATGGCATTTCAGAGAGAAGGTAAGTGAGCCAGACTTCTTTCAGTTGGCTTTGTGTACTGTGTTTTAAAAACAAAAGTTTCAAAAGAAAAATGTAGAGGAGTCAGAGAAGTGGACATGTTGGCTGGAAAAAATGATATAAAGACAGGTGGTTGGTTATGCAGGCAGAATGGAGCCCTGGTCCCTAAGGGTTGCCATACCAACTGCAGCAGGAGCAGTAAGCTGGAAATGCAAAAAAGTAGAACCAAGCAATCAGCAAGTACCTTTCTGACGGAGCAACAATCTGAACTCCTGAAGAGGTTGTCAGCTCTAACCATTCCTACCTATGTCCTCAGAGCTGCCACTGGGGCACACCCCCACTAAGGGCTGAGATTCTAGGCTGCATACTGTATATGATCCCAGCCTGTGTTCTCCCTGCCAGGTCATGAGGTGGTTTTGGACTGTGGTTTCCAGTTTGACCCAGGAGGAGCTGGCTCGGCTGCTTCAGTTCACAACAGGTTCCTCTCAGCTACCACCTGGAGGCTTCGCTGCCCTCTGCCCCTCATTCCAGATTATTGCGGCTCCAACCCATAGCACGCTACCTACTGCACACACGTGGTAGGTAGCTGACGGTTCAGTGCATGCCCTTGGGGATTATTTTTCCAGCCCTTGCCAGTGTTCTGGTGGTAGCAGTTAATCACGTCTCTCCTTGCCCTTCCAGTTTTAACCAGCTGTGCCTCCCTACATATGACTCGTATGAAGAGGTGCACAGGATGCTGCAGCTAGCCATCAGCGAGGGCTGTGAGGGCTTTGGCATGCTCTGATCACTGTCCTGTCATCCACTCAGCTCCTGCATGGGCGCATGTTACAGACACCGTAACCTCTGGCCCTAACACTCATGTGACCATCAACCAGAAAATGCCGCATGTTCCCTGTGTCTGGAGTATTTTGTCTTCAACAAGCCTGTCTTTACCTCAGTCCCTTCTTGCCCATATCCACCACAGGCCACTTCGGCATGGTACGTAATCTGGGCTCTAAGTTCATTCCCAAGAAGAGGACCGTGCTGCTGTAATTTAATTTGGTTCTTTGAAGATCTTAGTTGGTGGAGCTGCCTCAGTAGCTGAGGGAGATTGCACAAAGGGCTGAGCTCTGTTGGAAATTTGGTGTGCAGAAAGTCTGAAGTCCACATTTGCTCCAACTCCTGCTGCTAATACTCCTTGGAGGTACATTGTTTGGCCCTCAGTGCTGACCTGACTGGTACCCAAGTCCTTCTCTGTAAGGAGGGCATTTGTCTCTTCTCATCAGGAGCCAGGAGAAGCACAGAGAGGAAATGGCCCACGTGTGCAATTTTTAGTTTCATTCCTTTGCACAGTGGCGGGTACAGGACTACCTATAATGGGGACCGATAGCTCAAAAGGATTTTTTTTTTTTTTTATGGTATCAAAACTGGAAAAGGAGCTTTCCCACAGGCATTTCTGGAAATGATTAGTAATCCACAAAGAAGAACTCTCCAAGCTTTTTCTTGAATTTGAACCAGGTGAGAAAAGCAGACAGAAGATCTAAGAATGTGAGCTATAGCTGGACTGTAGCCTCCATTGCTGAACATGATCCTCCTGTAGGGTTATGGGGCATGCCTAGGCACATACCTGGCTTGAAGACTACTGATGATTTTCCTGCGTTTGTTCCTTACACTGAGGTGTGGCTGGGCCTGGCCACTTCCCTCCCGAGTTACACAGTCTGCTAAGAGCTAGGAATTCTTCTCTGACATGACTTCTGAGGGTCCCACCAGGTCTCTCTTCTAGATTTCTACTGAAGAAAATTTTGTAGCAAAGGAATGAGACAGAATAGCATGCCAGGGATCCCTGATTCTCTTTTTGCTTGGTGTTCTCTGGCAGCACTGAGGCAAGGAAAGAGGGACCAGGAGTTAAAGTGCTTGTCACGGTTCCTTTCCCTTGGGGTCAAGACACTGGGAGCAGACACAGAGCTGTGTCACGCACTAAACACATAGCTGTCCCAGTGACTTCACTCCCTCAGGTACCTGAAAGGGGAACTGAGGAGGGAGGAAGATATATTAGGTTCACAGTAGGGTGATGATTGAAGAGAATCTGCAGCCGTCTCTTGGAAGATGACAACATCCTTTTTCACTACAAGTTGGATGAAAATTGTTTCAGGATCCAAAATCTCATTGACTCCCCAAATTTCTGTTTTTAAGAAGGCTTTGCTGCAAGTTACAATTTCCAGTGGAGCATTCACTCTGAGAATATTACAAGCCATCTTTATTGCCAAAACCCAGCAAGTACACAGAGTCCTGAGACGAGGCAGGACTTGTGGCAATGCCTTGGCCTCCTGGAAGCATGTCTGAGCCCTCCCTCCCCCGCTCCCCCCCCCCGCCCACGCTGGGCGGAGATCCGAGTAACAAGCCCTCCGAAGCTGCTGTGGTTCCTGCCTGACTCTCTCCTTTGCAGTTGTCATTTTGCCCTTTCTTGGCGTGGGTGCTGACCTCCCTCATCCTTGGGGTCCAGGATCCAGCACCAGGGCTGGATCTACACCCCAGGATCCTCCATGCCACATGGTCACTGCTCTCCTCAGGGACCAGGACAAGGTGCTGCTGTTTGCCCCAGTTTTTTCCCATGGGATATGCACAGGCAAGTTCAGTCGTCACTACCATGATGCTGCCCCTCGGGCCCATGTAGGGATTTCCAGGTTGGGGCACGTGGGCTGGTTCTGCTGTCTCTGGCAGTTGTTGCACTTCTGGATCCTGCATTCACCACTCCCGCAGCCTTCAAGAGACTGAAGCCGGAGATCAAGTTGACTTTCTTGGCCAGATCTGTCATTTTTAGCTCTGGTCATAGCTCTTTTTCAGAGAACCCTGGTCACCATTGCATCCCAACTGGGCCAGTGTCATCCCTGTGGTGGTCCTTCAGCACCAGAGTCTTTGTTTAACAGAACCCTTTGGTATATTGTGGTTTTCTATTCTTCCAGTTTACTCCCTTTCTTCTAACTTTATTCAAAAGAATCTTTGTTCTTTTTGGCCTCTCCTTTTATCTTTTTTTTTTTTTTCCTAATTCTGCTTTGTTACTAGCCAGTGTAAGGAAAAGAGAGAAGGGAGAGCGTCTATTATTTCTTGAGCAGTTTTCAATTCACGTTTTTTATTTTGGTCAGTTCTCTGATTTATTCCCTTCTGCCCCGGTACTTGGGGCCAGCTAACCTCCTGGCCTTTTAGCTTCTTTGAAGGAGACCAGGCACCAAGTGATCACCAAGGAGAATGTCGGCGTGCTTCAGAAACTTTGGCAGAGAACAAGCCCTGCTGCAAATTCATCAGGCCAAACGACAGGCCAGACAGTCGCAGCTGATGATGTAAATATTTTGTACAGTAAATAAATAAATGTTTAAAAGAAGGACTAAGGAGCAAGTGGCTGCTTTAAGTGGAGATTCAGGGCTTTGAAGGTGGGGGAAGGAAAAGGGTTAGAAATCTTCTTGTATTTCTCCAGTAATCCTTTAGGAAGGGCTTGGGACAGAATGTACCCCAGGAGCCCAACTTATCCCAGGCCTTCTTGCCCTTTCATGGCTCCCTAATTGCTGTCCAAGGTCCACACAGGCCTATGGTGCTCATTCTCACAGACCGCCATCAGAGTGGGACAAGTGCTTATGCTCAGGCCCTGAAGAAGACACCAGATGGCAAGAGCAGAGGATGTCTCACCAATCTTTAAATACTAATTTTTGTTTGTTTTTACTACATTAGAAATTCAGTATAGAAAAGTTGAAAATAAAATACAAGGGAAATAAGTCATTTGCCACCAGATAACCACTGTTAACATTTTGATGTGTATCCTTATGATCTTCATATAATCATATTTCCAGTGTCCTCCCACCTCCCACAAGTGCTTTGGACATGGCAAACAAAAACAGTGCTCCTAAAAAGTGTGTGAGTGACACGTGGTATCAGTTCTTTTCCCACCAATGGTAAGTTTGGCAGAGAAAAAACCAGACCTCCAGTTCAGACCTAGAAGGAAAAGCACTGGGGAGCCTGGCTTTCTTGGGGACATAATCATGGTGTTTTTTATACATTGGTTCTCAATCTGGAAGATCAAAATCCCCAGGGGAGTTTTTTAAAAAAATAACAGATTCTTGGGTCCCACGCCAGACCTAGTGAATTGGAATCTTAGCTTGAAAACTACTCTTTTCAGAGAGTACTCATTCTACTCTCACCTTACCAAGCTCCTGAGTAGGAAGAAATGTCTTCAGGAAAAAAAAACAAAAAAAAACTTTATTCTTCTAACTTTTCATTTTTAGTTATTTACAGTTCTATATTTTTTTCACTCACTGCTGTTGTGGTTTGTGTTCAGTGGGTTACTGAAAACGTTAACCATTGAGTGGTTTCAGCCCATCAGGAAGTCGTAAGACATGAGAGGTTGGTAGAATTGTTCTTGAATTAACACAATTTAAATACTAGCTTCAGCCTGTCTGAGTCATTGCAGATAGAGGCAGCAACACTTCTCTTAGAATCACAATGGAGGCTCTCCAGCCAGTGACTTGAGCCAGAGGGCTCCTTGCCTCTACATTGGTTGCCCTTTAGGACCTTCAAGCATAACAGAGCAGCTTCAGGCATCCTGTAGCATTTTATTTAAAAAGGAATAAATCCTTTTTTCCTTTTATTTAGAGGTATGATGTAATACAAAAATTACACAAATATGTACAGTATAATAAATAATAATGAAGAAATGCACATGTAGCCATAAAATAAACATTGCAGCACTGCCAAGCAGTTCATTGCACCCCTTTAGAAGTAACTATTATCCTGATTTTTATGATAATTATTTGATCAATTCCCTTTTCAAACAAACCTGTCCTGAAAGATGTAGTAGAAAAAGTAGTCTCTTAATAAAAAGATGCCAACTAGGGTAGATTGTCTCCATAGTAATTACTAGACCTCAAGATTGGTTTTAAAGTCTTCTGAGTCCATCATTGCCCCATGAGACTCTAGTCCAGATTCCTGATGCTGAATCTGATGAATCATATTCAAAGACCACAAAATCTCCCTTTCCATAAAAATTTTTTTTCCTGTTACTCTAAATTGGATACTCCTTTGCTTTTGCACCCTGGACAGTTTTTGTGGGCTGGTCTAACATGATTGTGTTCTCTTTGGTAGTCACTGGGAAGTTCTTGAGTATCACAAAAATGTAGTAGGATTGAAAATGAGTCAGCATTAAGTTGTTTCAGACATTGTGGAATGGGGTAACATTTCTGTCTCAAAGTACTGAATCTGTGGACCATCTAACAGACAGCCATCCCAACATTATTTGAGGTTTTTTGTTGTTTGGTGGTGGTGAAAAGACTTAGAGATCTGCAGGGGATATAGTGATCTTGGTTTGTATATGATATAGAGTAGTGCTGTCTAGAGTTAGGAAATGCCTCGCTTTGAATGTATTTTCTTCCTCTGAATTCATTTCTCTTTAATTTTGCTCATGTAAAAACACTTTGTGATAGCCACAGCAGGAAACTGGATTCTCTACAGCAAATTTTCAGGCATGACAACTCTGCAAGATGGTCAATAAATTCATGGTAAGGAATGTAGAGAATACAGTCTTCTTTCTAGAAGTCAGGAGAACGATAGTATGTTTTTGATACAGAGTCAGGTGGCTTTAGCAAAGTTGTCCAAGTAGGCAGTGTAGCCCTAGCTTGTCTAATACCAGCCAGCAGCAATAGCTTCTTGAATATGGGGTGGTGACAGTGTTGTTATCTCTAGGGATCAGAAACACTAGCATAGAACCATAACATCTAGTCACTTTGCAAGAGCAGTGTGGGGTCACCATCTGGTTCTTCTTTTAAAAGCCTTCTCTCAGAAGGAAGTTGCTACTTCCTTAGCATACCCAACAACCAT
The DNA here is from genome assembly GCF_024166365.1 of Elephas maximus indicus. Taxonomy (NCBI): domain Eukaryota; kingdom Metazoa; phylum Chordata; class Mammalia; order Proboscidea; family Elephantidae; genus Elephas; species Elephas maximus. Next base: position 87,380,764 of record NC_064828.1, on the reverse strand, counting down.
ACTGACATGGCCTTCATAGTCTTTGATGCCATGAATGCCTTGGACCAGGTTCAGCTGGCGACCCGGGCAAATTTTTGAGTGGGCAAGGTCTTAGAACTTCATCCTTTAGGTATTGCCACAGGAAGAAGTCAATCTCAGACTACTAAAGGAGCTAGGAGAGGCAATAAATTTCTTTTAGAAACCTCATTATGTCCTTGACCAGGTGACCCTGCCTGATGTCAGGACCCCACTTGTTATCCTATGTTTCTGACTCCAGGGCCCCTGGGTCTCCAGTACCCTCTGCAGCACAGGTGTCTCTTGTCATTTGGTGTTTTCCCAAAGAAGATGCCGTTGGACACTTTTGTATCCAGTGTAGAATGGGACTCTCAAAGGACAGCCATGAATTGATGTGCTTGAATGTTCATATTTTATTTAACTCCCATGGTTCTACCTTTCAACATCAGTTTTCTGACCTGCAGAATGATGCTATTAACTAAGGAAATTGACTAATACATGGAGCTCCTTGAAAAAAAGCTTTCCTATATATAATGAGCCCTGGAGGCACAGTGGTTAAAAGCTACGGCTGCTAACCGAAAGATTGGCAGTTCGAATCCACTAGCTGCTCCTTGGAAATTCCATGGGATGGTTCTGCTCTGTCCTGTAGGGTCGCTATGAGTCAGAATTGACTAGGCGGCAACTCTTTTTTTTTTTTTTTTAAATATATGTATGTAGTATGTGATATCATATTGACCATGGCTTAGGGCCCTGGTAATTTCCACAGCTGAAGGCTCTGTGAGTCTTGGGGCAGTTGGGCATACTAGGGTGGATGATTGGTATGGAAATTCCAAGGGCTGGTGTCTCTTCCTTCCTTGCCATGTCTGAGCAGGCAAGAAGGATGGGTATCCAAGGCAGCTAGCCCAAACATCTGTGAAGCAGACCCCAAGTCAGAAGAGACCTGCTCACCTTCCTTTGCATGACCTTCCAGTGGCCAGAGAAGGTAAATGAGGGGGCTGCATCTCAAACCTACATCATTAAAACTGCTGCCTCAGATTGTAGCCTAGTAGTCTTTTTTTTTACTATTATTTTTCTTGTGCTTTCAGTGAAAGTTTACAAATCAAGTCAGTCTCTCATACAAAAATTTATATACACCTTGCTATATATCCCTAGTTGCTCTCCCCTTAATAAGACAGCACATTCCTTCTCTCCACCCTCTATTTCTGTGTCCATTCAGCCAGCTTCTGTCCCCCTCTGCCTTCTCATCTCACCTCCAGACAGGAGCTACCCACGTATCCTCCAGACGGGATCCTAGAGTCTCCTCGCCAGCATCATTTTCTGTCCTATAGTCCAGTCCAATCCCTGTCTGAAGAGTTGGCTTTGGGAATGGTTCCTCTCTTGGGCTAACAGAAGGTCTGGGGACCATGACCTCTGGGGTCCTTCTAGTCACAGTCTGACTATTAAATCTGGTCTTTTTACAAGAATTTGGGATATGCATCCCATTGTTTCTCCTGCTCCCTCAGGAGTTCTCTGTTGTGTTCCCTGTCAGGGCAGTCATCAGTTGTGGCTGGGCACCATCTGGTTCTTCTGGTCTCAGGCTGATGTAGTCTCTGGTTTATGTGGCACTTTCTGTCTCTTAGGCTCATAATTACCCTGTGTCTTTGGTGTTCTTCATTCTTCCTTGCTCCAGGTGGGTTGAGACCAATTGATGCATCTTAGATGGCCACTTGCTAGCGTTTAAGACCCCAGACGTCACACTCCAAAGTGGGATGCAGAATGTTTTCTTAATAGATTTTTTTATGCCACTTGACTTAGAAGTCCTCTGAAACCATGGTCCCCAGCTGCCGCCCCTGCTTCGCTGGCCTTCGAAGCGTTCAGTGTATTCAGGAAACTTTTTGCTTTTGGTTTAGTCCAGTTGTGCTGACCTCTCCTGTATTGTGTGTTTTCTTTTCCTTCACCTAAAATAGTTCTTGTCTACTATCTAATTAATGAAAACCCCTTTCCTCCCTCCCTCCCCACTCTCGTAACCATCAAAGAATATTTTCTTCTTTGTTTAAACTATTTCTTGAGTTCTTATAATAGTGGCCTCATATAATATTTGTCCTTTTGCAACTGACTAATTTGATTCAGCATAATGCCTTCCAGATTCCTCCATGTTATGAAATGTTCCACGAATTCATTGTTCTTTATCGATGCATAGTATTCCATTGGGTGAATATACCATAATTTATGCATTCATCCGTTGATAGGCATCTTGGTTGCTTCCATCTTTTGGCTATTGTGAACGGTGCTGCAGTGAACATGGGTATGCATATATCTGTCCGTGTAATAAAGGCTCTAATTTCTCTAGAATATATTCCAAGTAGTAGGATTGCTGGATCATATGGTAATTCTATTTCTAGTTTTTTAAGGAAGCACCAAATTGATTTCCAAAGTGGGTGTACCATTTTACATTCCCACCAGCAGTGTATAAGTGTTCCAGTCTCTCTACAACCTCTCCCAACATTTATTATTTTGTGTTTTTTGAATTCATGCCAGCCTTTTTGGAGTTAGGTGGAATCTCATGGTAGTTTTGATTTGCATGTCTCTAATTTTTTTTTTTTTAATTGTAGCCTAGTGATCTTGACTGAACTCGCTGGATTACTGAATCACAATAATAGCTAACATTTTTTGAGCTCTTCCCATTTGCCAGGAGCTTTATATATATTATCTCACATTCACAATGACCTGCAAGGTAGGTCTTGTTTTCTCCATTTTACTCAAGATAAAATTGAGTCTCAGAGAGGATAAGTCATTCCCAAGGTTCCTTAGCTATTAAGTGGCAGAGCTGTATTTGAACACGGGTCTGTTTCATGTCAAAGCCCAAATTCTTTCCACATTTCTGGTTTGTCTTTAGCACACTGGCTTAAACTAAGAAACAGCCCAGGCACTGGGCCACCAATGCTCACTGACTCTGCCCGACATTTGCTTGGTGACCCTGTGTGTGACAGATGAATGTTTTGAACCTGGGTTTACCTGCCAGTCACTTGGGGAGTTGAGATATATGGGGAGGTGTCGCTACTCAACCACTATAGATGTCTTTTAAAAGATATCCTAATTGCGGTGACTTTAAAAGCTTTTGCATATAGAGAGTTCTATAGAATACCAACTAATGACTTGAGTGAAGTGACTTCCAAGTTTAAATGAAAAGAATTCTGCATAAAAAATACAAGACACCCTTGAGGATATAACTGAGGGGAAAAAATCCTGAAATTTTAATGTCCTCACTTTGGTGGAAAATCCATAGGTCAAATGCAAATGAAATAATTGGAATGAGGTCAGATAGACTACACAATACCCTGATGTTTATCTCTGGTAACTAAATCTGCAGAAAAAAACTCATTTAAATAAATCTTTTGTCTCTAAACTCCTTACATGAAACAGCATGGTTTGGCAAAGGCCACATTCCTGGTGTATTATCTTGAAAACCTTTTCAAGAATGCCAGAGTTGTTCATTAAAGGGAGGCACACCACCTCCCAAACTGATTCTGCTGAAACTATACAGAGTATCTTTTCCGGGGTGGGGCGTTCCTGTACCTCTCTAGGACTAGATCACTATTTCTACAACCCCCATTTCACTTCATTATGGCTTTGCACATGAAGGAATCTTTCTCAGTCTTCCCATTTTTGACAGGCCAACAATGTTCCCTCTCTCCTCAACTCCCACTCACTGGAGTTGCCAAGACATTCCTCTGGTTGCCCGTTAGCAGAGTCAGGGATATCAGGATTTGCAAGCCAACTGGAGAGCCTTTGATAGCTTTTATGTTTTGTTGGAAACAAAATGTTGTATTAGGAAGATTGTACCATCATTTTGCACTAGTTCTTATAAGTCCTAGGTCTAATCCTGCCCCAAGTTGTCATTTTATTTCCTGTAAGTGTTCCCCACCCACCCCACCACCAAAAAAAAAAAAAAAAACACACACACACACGCAAAAACCCATGGTGCTTCTGTTCCAGCACTGAGTTTTTTTGTGTCTGTGTCTTTTTGCTTGTATTCCGTGTTTCTCCACATCTCAGTGAACATTCCCTGTGTACCAGGCACTGTGCTGGGAGCCAGGGACACACAAAACAGAATGTGATCCCTGCCTCTGAGCAGCTAGTAGTCTTATAGGGGGAGACACACATAGAAAATCCATTTTCCTTAATTTCCTTCCCTCAAGGTTTGGGGACCAAAGCCTGTCACACCTGGTCCCATAGTTTCTCTCATTCCTGTTTAATTTAGGGGAAAACATTTCTGTTTATGCATTTGGAGACTTTCCATAGTATAGAGTAACAGCTGCAAGCGAAATTTGTTTAGCTGTTTTCACGTATACAAAGGGAGGGAAATTATTCTCTCTGTTGACTTTCAGAGAAGCAAGAACCCATGCAAGCAAAGATGGATTCCAAATAAAGAGACCCAAGGATCAAGCTCCAACCCCCGCATTGTGCCACAGATAAGCCGTCACCTGAGCAGACCCTGGAAAAGGGAACTAGTGATGTTAGGACCCACCCCAGAAACCTACTCTCCCAGACAAAGCAGACCCGAGGTGTTGACTTTGGCAGTGAGGGACTGGCCAGAATCCTGCAACTCGGTGAATGAAATTAAAATCCTGAGTGGACGGGGAGATGGAGGTGTCTCCAACACTAACCATCGATCAGAAGGGTTCATACTGTGGTCAGAATAACTAAGGGTGACAAAGGAAAGACAAAGGATTGCCATTTCCAAGGAACCAGGGGCATGAAGGGGCAAATCAACTTCACGAACATTGAAGTTTGTTTGTTGTGACCACTGTGGGTGGAAATACTGAGCTTCATCCCAGTCTTCCTTGATGTTAGACCCAAGCACCTGAAGATCCCTGGTCAAACCCTTGCCGTGGGCTGCAGCTGATGCCTGTTCCGCTCAGGGGTTTGGACAGGTCTTGAAGTTGGTTCCTCCGGTTTCTCAGCTGGATCGCAGCTTAGGTTAGGAAAGCCAGCACTTTCTCCAGGGTCCATTACCCAAAGGGATTTTTGTTCTGAAACCTTGCTCATGATGATGCCTGCCTGTGTCTCCTATAAAAGTCAAAGCAACTGAATTAAACCTGGGTGTTCTCCTATAAATCTAGCACTTGATATCCCGGTCCAGGTAGGAAAAATGTGGTCAGATCCTGGCAGATTCGTGTGTGCAGTTCTGGAGCTGTCTAGAGGAGGGTGTGGTACAGCAGCCCTGTATCTGCGTATCCACAAAGGTTCTTGCTTCAGCAGTGGTGACTTACTATCCCCCTAAACCTTGAAAATTCTATTGTCTTGGCATCCAAGCTATGTCTTCCAGACAGCCTCTTACACCCGGAAGCAGCACAAAACTCATTCGTCAGACCGTATCTTGAGTTTTGGCTCCAAAAATGTCATTGTGGATTAGTTATGGTGGGGGTGGGGGGAGGTGCAAAACTCCAGTCTTGACTTTTGTGGATAAGACTGGGCTTAGGGGCTTGGCATGGTGGGAAAAAGGGGCCAAGATAGTGGTTGGCACAAGGACATGGAGAACTTTGGAAGTGAAGCCAGCCAGAAACTCTGAGGACTGAGGCCCAGGAAAGCTTGGCATGAGTAACAGCTGGGTATTTAACCAGGAACAGTCCCTCTATTTTTCTCAGCCTTGGCAGTAGGTCAGAGCAACAAGCAGTTCTCGCAGGGTCCACATCCTTCCTATTGTCTCCACCCCAACCTCAGTCATCCCGAACATCTGCTCCGGATTTGGGCCATTGCCTTTCGCCTGATTCCTGTACCAAACTGCAGGTGGGAAGTGTGAAGGGGCAGGTCTGCAGGTGTGGGACAGGAAGAAGGAATCTCTAGGCAAGTTGCATAAAGGTTTTGTTTCAGGTGGTACAGAAGGAAGAAGGGTCTGCTTTATAAAAAATGTACATACATATCACCAAAACCAAGCCAGTAAGTTGTTTCGCTTTCTGGGAAAAGGGAGCAACCTGAGTGAGGGAACCAGGACCAGCTGGGGAAGTCTCAGGGCCAGGCGTGGCCTGCTTTGCCAAGGCAGCTCAGAGACACTCCAGAGGGAGCAAACTGAAGAGATTAGTGCTCATAGCGAGCAGTCAGGAGGTGCTAATGAGGTATTAAACACCTCTTCTCCACTAGCAGCTGCATATAAGCTGAAACACACTGAACTGAGCAGTGAAACTCGCCTGGGCATGGGGGTGGCAGGCCAGACCTAGAAGGTAGTCGCAGCATCCTTGAAAGTCTCACAAGGAGAAATTAAAAAGCATCTCTAGGACTTATCCTGAAATCTCAATCCATTTTAAGTGGCAGAAACACCCCAAGAGAAAATACTGGTGAGCCTAGGGAGTAATCTCAGAACTCTTGTAATAATAATAATAATGTTGTTGTAGCCATTAGGTTGGCTCCTACTCATGGCTACTGTCTTAGTTTCCTAGTGCTGCTGTAACAAATACCACGAGTGGGTGGCTTTAAAGAAGAGAATTTTATTTTTTCACAGTTAAAAAAAAAAAAAAAACCAAACCCATTGCCATCAAATAGATGGCAATAGGAGTAGGACTGCCCCATAGAGTTTCCAAGGAGTGTCTGGTGGATTTGAACTGCTGACCTTTTGGTTAGCAGCCATAGCACTTAACCACTACACCACCAGTTTAGGAGGCTAGACATCTGAATATTGGCTATAGGGAAAGGTTCTGTCTGCTGTGGGGCAAAATCCTTGTCTCAGCTTCTCCAGCCCTGGTGTTCCTTGGCTTTCCTTATAGCCAATATTCAGATGTCTAGCCTCCTAAACTGGCATCTGTATTTCCCCCATTTGTTCTTGCTTGTCTCTGTGTCTATACTGCTCTTTATATCACTCAGAAATGATTAGATTTAGGACATGCTGTATACTGATAGGGCCTCTTTGATATAACGAAGACCCTGTTTCTAAATAGGATTACATCCATAGGGATAGGGGTCAGGAACCCAACACCTGTTTTTTGGGGTCACAAGTCAATCCATGACAGTGACCTTAAGTATAACAACAGGATGTTGCTTGGTCCTGTGCTACCTTCATTTAATATGTGCTTCTTCTGTGTCAGACCCAGCACTTTGTCTGCATTAACTTGCTTAATCTTCACGTCAGTCTATAAAGTACGGACAATTATTACTCCCATTTTACAGATGAGGAAACTGAGGTTCAGAAAAGTAACTTGCTCAAGGTCACATGTCCAGTGAGTGATGGAGCCAGAAGAGGAATCGCAGTTGTAGGCAGCCAGGTGTCAAGTTGTCCCTGAGACCTTTATCTCCCACAAGCTATGGGGAGGTGGAGTCTGGGGACAGGTCAGTCACATCCAGAGAACCCTGGTGAGAGAGCTGCTAGTGTTCTGTTCTTCCTCCAAACCAGACAGACAGACTGTGGGCTTCTGGCTTCCAGGACCTTGGAACGAGCTCGAGCAGGCCCTTCTCCATCCAGTCCCACCCACTCTGTGTATCCTGAGGCTTCACTTTCACGTCCCACCTCCCCCTCCAGTGCAGGAGGCGCCTCTCCAAGTCTTGATCCAAATAAGCTGGGGGAGGCGCCTGAGGGAGTTGCCCAGGCTCAAGAGCCTTGATAGGGAATGGAAGAGGAGCTAAAGGGCAGAAGCTGGCCAAGGCCTCTGGGCTGCCAGGAGCCCTATTACACTTCAAGGCTGAGGGGTGAGAGCCAGGCCATCACTTGGCTGGGAAGCTGGGAGTCTAGGTGACATACCAGCTCACCCTGGCAGGCCTCCATCTTATAGAGAGCAGCTGTATGGGTATTGGCCTGCTGCAGGCCTCATCCAGCTGCTGCTTCTAGGGCTGTGCCAGGGCCCATTTAATGTGGGGCAGCCCTTTTCCACTAAGAGAGAAGAGTGCACTGGTCAGAGGCCCAGAGGCCAGAGGCCCAGGGAAGCAGCTCTTTGGGTATGGTTGGCTCTTGGAGAACGTGGCCGAAACAAGCTCAGCCTCTTCCTGCCTTTAAGCTTTTGCTCGTGTCGTGCACTCACAAGGAATGTTGCCCATCTCTGTCCATCCACTCACCCCCAGCTCCTGCCACCTCCTCGGATCACCCAGGTCCATTCTTTCAAGAGGAAAGTAACAAATGGGACCTTAACTTGCTGGGTAAACTTTCACCAAAAACATAATAAAATATTATTTAAAAAAAAAAAAAAAGAGAGAGAGGACAGTAATACCTACCCTACCAGGCTGATGTAAAGATTAAATGAGAAAATTCAGGAAAAGTTCCTAAGCCTCAAAAAAAAAAAAGTATTAATATTTTATTACTGTTGTTCTTAGCTGCTGTCAAGTTGGCCCCTGACTCATGGCAACCCCATGCGCAATAGAACAAAACACTGTCCAGTCCTACGCCATCCCATGATTGGCTGGGGATCAAACCAATGTGATCCATAGGGTTTTCATTGGCTGATTTTCAGAAGTAGATCACCAGGCCTTTTCTTCCATTGTTACTGTTAGCAAAGATAAATCAATAACCATAGCAGTCTTTGGCTATGTTGTAGATTTGAATTTGGAAGATTTGGGTTCCAAATCTTCTTAGTTGTATGCTTTTGGATAAATTGCATAATCTCTCTTAACCTTAACTGGAAAAGATTGATTCTAACACTTACATGGGGCACTCCGCATGAAGATCAAATGAGAGAATGGATGTGAAAGGTGTTTTGTAAATCATAAAACACCCTACCACTTCCATGGGCTCATGCTGGGCTCTGGTGATGGTGAAGCTACGGCCACCACCAAGCCTGCACCTTGGGGTGATCTGGCTTCTGTTACTGGCCTGGCCTGGGTGTAGCTAAATCGTTTTATCTTTCCATTCAGCAAACACAAGGCTGGAATTTTTTCAGAAGGAACTTTGGTTTAAAAATGAAGGGGGAAAATCAAACCAAGAAAATATCAAAGTAGAGGAGCAACTGGGCTTATGAAACACTGAAGCCTCCTGCTGCAAAGTCCATCCTCAGGGGCCAAACTCATTATTAGCTTCTACCCTAGCCCCCCTTTTGCTGTCCCTCTTCAGCCTTCCCTGCAGGGGCACAGGGTCTTCCTAACATGGATTTGGGGATGAGGGACACCAAGGAAAAAGGGGACCCAGAACATTATGGAGCCACCTCCTCCCTTACACTCACAGAGAATGTGGCTAAAACCCACAGACTTTGGAATTTTATGTGTGTGAGTCTCAGAACAAGTCCAGCTACAAGGCAAGTTTCCTGAAATGCCAATGAAGAACACATTTAAGGGCCCTTCGCTTAGGACCTTTCCAAGGTTACATATTTTTATAGTATTTGGGAAAGTGTGATTTTTTAACAGTAGCAGGTTAAAACCATCTCTTTTCCCCTGACTTCCCTTCTGTCACACCTTTCTACGTGTCACATGGAGATGGCATGTCTGTGGGCATTTGGGGTTCTGGCTAAGGGAATTTGATTTCGTAATACTTTCAGTTGGCTTTGGTGTAAGTTCATGACACCATTCATGAAGTTAGGTTGGGATGCATCCAGTTGGGTCATGTTCAACGTATTTATGTAGTATAATGTATTTCTTGCACCATCTGTTTGTCATACAGTGGTGGCTTCCATGTTACTATGATGCTGGTGGACGCTATGCTACTGGTATTTCAAATAACAGCAGGGTCACCAGTGGTGGACTCGTTTCAGCAGAGCTTCAGACTAAGACTGACTAGGAAGGAAGGTCTAGTGATTTATTTCTACAAATTAGCCAATGAAATCCTCATGGATCACAACAGAATATTGTCCAACTTGGTTTGGAAACATCATTAAGAGGGATCAATTACTAGAGGAGGACATCATGTTTGGTGAAGTAGTGAGCCAAGGAGGGCTTGGGAGACCCTCAGTGAGATGGATTGGCACAAAAGCTGCAATGACACACTCAAATATGGTGATGATTTTGAGTGTGATTCAGGATCAGGCAATGTTGTGTTCTGTTGTACATAAGGTCTCCGTGAATTGGAGTCATCTTGATGGCAGCTAACAACAATAACAATATATTTATTGCTGGCCATCCTGGTTAGAAATGGGTTCCAGGAATATTCCCAGTGCTTACTGTGCTGACTGACTTGACACAGTGACAGGTGCAGGGCCCAGGGTCTTAACATATCCAGCGCCAGAAGATGCAGGTAGGAGAGGAGAAACGGGGTTTGAAATGCATAGAGCTGGAAGCTGGTCTGTGAAGAATTCTTTCAATCCTCGTGTTCAGGGCTTATTGAGGTGTTTTTGTTACTTGAAGCTTATATAATGTGGGGAGCCTCTTCAAGAAAAGGAGACCTGGTGCTAACCAAAAGGTTGGCCGTTCAAATCTACCAGCTGCTCCTTGGAAACTTCATGGGGCAGTTCTACTCTATCTTATAGGGTCACTATGAGTCAGAATTGACTTGATGGCAACACGTTTGGTTTTTGGTTTTCTTCAAGAAAAAGAATACAAAATTAGGTATGAGGGAGACTACTTAAAAAAAAAAAGACAACAAATCACAAATTTTAAGATGTTGGAAAATACCACAAACATCACAAAATCCAGAAAAATAATGCAGACCACCTTCTGGATCTGCTCTTGCTACGTGCTTATTTGTCTCTGCCCCATGTAGGTCTACCATGTGCCCTCTGATAGGATAGGAGGAGAGAGCAATAAAGGATTAACTTCAGAATAACCACTTGGGGTTCCAAAGAATAGAAAAAAAAGGCAATAATGAAATATGAATTTTATGCCAATGTTTGGCACATTGTACAGGTCCCTGGAGGGGCAGAGAGCTACAGGCCAGGGGACATCCTGTCAGCCCCATGGCACTCACCTTAGCCATGTTCAAATCCAGGGAGCACAGATTTCCTCAGAGTTAGCGGGCTATTGTGACTGATTGCGTAGAGACTTGGGGAGACCTGCCTTGATCAAAGGCAGCTCTGCAGGGAAGCAGGGTCACACAGCTTAGGAGACACCTCCTAATGTTTACTTGGCATTCCCCAGCAGTTTCAGTTGTGTTTCCTGGAAGAATTAGTGTGAAAGTGATTTAGTAGGAATTTTCCCAGGAGTGGGGGAGTAAGACTGGGAAGAGAAGGAGGGCAAGCAAGTGTCAAACAGAAGGCCTCAGAGGGGTAGTGGCTCAGTCTGCAAGGAGCTCTGGAGATGGAGTAGGTATTTATGGCCCCAAACCCAGAAATCATCTTCAGGGCTGAGGGAAATACTTCCCAGGCACTTCACTGTCCCCTCACCCCACCCCACAGGCAGCCAAAACAGGTTCCAGCAGCCTGGGGGCAGCTTGCTGACAAAGAGAGTCAGGTGCTGGCTGTTGGGAGTGAAAGCAAAGGAACTATATGGCCTGCAGTGATACACCCATGGCCTGTCTGCTGCTGGTAACAGCTTTAACTGCATAATTCTTACTAGTGGTGTATTAGCACTGCTACCAGTACCAGTTGCCATTAACTCCAACTCGTGGTGACCCCGTGTGTATCACAGTACAACTGTGCTGCATAAGGTTTTCTATGGCTGATTTTTCAGACCTAGATGACCAAACTTTTCTTCTGAGGCACCTCTGGGTGGACTCAAACCTCCAATTTTTTTTGGTTAGCAGCTGAGCACATTAACCAATGGAGTCCCCAGGGACTCCATTATCACTACTAGTTACCATGTATTGAGTACTTACTGTGTGCCAGGTTTGGAGCGAGATGTATTATGTGGATCACTTCATGAATCCTCACAACAGCTCTGGAATGTAGGCACTGTTATCACTGCCATGTTATGGATGAAGAAACTGAAGCTCAGAGAAACTCAGTCCTCAGCTGAAATGTTATTTCCCAGGTCTTCCCTGACCATTATTCCATGTCTCACTGCCCCATTTGTTTCCTTCATGAGCAGAGGCCCCCTGCCTGGTTTGCTTACCACTCAGATCCACTGCTTAGCACAGTGTTGGGCAGGTAGTAGGTGCCTAATGCATGACGAATTCCAGAACAAAGGGCTTAGCCACTGCACTAAATCCAAGCCACCTGGGACCATGCCTTACATGTGGTCTGAACAAGCTCAGCTCCTTCCTGCCTTTAAGCCTTTGCTCGTGTCATGCACTCTGGGAGGAATGCAACCCATCTCTGCCCATCCATCCTCCGACCCAGCTCCTGCCACCTCCTCTGATCACTCAGGGCCATTCTTGTGAGAGGCAAGTAGTACCTACCCCACTGGGCTGATGAGAGGATTAAATGAGCAAATTCAAGAAAAATGCCTTGCACCATTCTGACCCATATGAAGCCTCAAAAAAGTCAGTATCATTATTGTTATTACTATTAAACTCATTGCCGTGAAGTTGATTCTGACTCATAGCAACCCTGTAGGACAGAGTAGAACTGCCCCATAGGGTTTCTAAGGAGTGGCTGATGGATCTGAACTGCTGACCTTTTGGTTAGAGCTCTTAACCACTGTGCCACCAGGGCGGTAAATCAATAACCACAGCTGTCTTTGTTGTGGATTTGAATTTCAAAGATCTGAGTTAGAATCCTAGCCTCACCACTTCTTAGTTGTATGTTGTTAGCTGCTGTCAAGTCAGCCCCCGACTCGTGACCCCATGCACAATGGAACAAAGTGCTGCTTAGTCCTGCACCATCCCCCTGATCAGTTGCAGATCAAACCACTGTGATATATAGGGTTTTCAGAAGTAAATCTCCAGGCCTTTCGTCTTAGTCCGTCTTAGTCTGGAAGTGCCACTGAAACCTGCTCAGCATCATAGCAACACGCAAACCTCTGCTGACAAACAGGTGGTGGGTGCCTGCACGTGAGATCCATCGGCTGAGAATTGAACCCGGGTCTCCCGCACGGAAGACAAGAATTCTACCACTGAACCACCATTGCCCCCCTCTAGTTGTATACACTTGAATAAATTCTTTAATCTCTCTCTTTGCCTTAACTGGAAAAGATTGATTCAAACACCTACACAGTGTATCCTAGAAGGTGCCTGTGGATCCTGGATGAATGTCTACTGGAAGGAGAAGATGGCCCTGAGCAGAGATTTGGAGCATGCCAGGGAGACAGCCCAGCTGTATTCTGACAGTCTCCTCATTCACATCTGCAGAGGTGTGTGTTAAATGCTCTCCTGGTTCAAATTGCCCTCAAAATGATTCCAGTCTCCTGGGAATGACAACATCCTATTTATGGATGGTTTTCAGTGTGTTTCCCAAGTTCCCCCAAAAGTTGTATAACATTCACAGCCTGTGTATGAGTTTAAATTTAATTTGTGAGACACTAATGGCCTCTGGATGGGAGTCCCTGGGTGGTACAAACAGTTAAGTGGTTGGCTATTAACTGAAAGATTGGTGGTTTGAATTCACCCAGAGATGCCTTGGAAGAAAGGCCTGGCATTCTACTTCCAAAAGGTCACAGCCATTGAAAACCCTGTGGAGTGAAGTTCTATCTGACACACGTGGGGTCACCATGAGTTGGAATCAACTTGATGACAAGTGTTTTTGTTTTTTTTTAGTGGCCTCTGAAGTATACCCTAAGTGGTCCTGAGGTCCTACCTGAGAGCTCAGAGGGCTGTGGACAGACCCCTTTAGAAGACGAGTAGATGTGGAGGCTGTGTCAACTGGATGAAGTATTTGGACTGTGTACAGCCAAAGAAGAGCACATTTGCTCTTAGAGGCTGGCTGGGGCCCCGTGGGGGCAGAAGGGATGGGCTGCTCAGCTCTGTGGAGAGCAGTGAGGATGCAAAACTCACTCCATCCTGCCTGCCTGCCCTCCACCTGGGCCTGGGTTCTCGGGGAAAACGGGGACCAGTACCCAGCTGTGCTGCTTTTTCCTGATGCTGGGGGGGGTGGGGGGGTGGGGTGGCAGGGGGATGTCACACTGAGTGGGACCTGAAGCTGGGGAGGGGCTGGGGCAAAGCTGCTCTTGCAGGCTTTGGAGCTCCAGGCTGGTTGCCACCTGCCCTCCCCAACTCAGACTAAATATCCAGGCTTGCCGGGAAAGTGAGAAATTCTTGGCCTCAGCCTGCCCAGGCCTCTCTGGCTTAAAATCTTCTTTCATGGAACCAGGCTGCTGTCTGCCCTTGGCCTGTTCTTCCTGTTCCTCACCCCAGGGGCTCAAGCTGATTGGCAGACTTATCCAAGCATGGAGGGTAGGGGCACTGGCCTTGGGAAGCAGCCAAGGGGAAGGAGGAAAGGAGGGAGAGCCAGAGAGGATAGACATGGAGTCAGAGCAGACGTCTGAGAAAGAGAGGCAGACAGAGAGTAAGACAGGTGGTGACATGAAGACAGAGATGGAGAGAGCGAGAGCCTGGAGGTCAGAGAGCCAGAGAAGCAGAGACAGAGGAGAGGCAGCAAGAACAAAAGTATCCTGTAAGAATGCAAGAGAGTGTTTCTCAGCCGAGAGGGAGGGTGTGGAGAGGGTGCCAGCAAGTGACCAGGCTCTTAGTTGGGGATCACGTGGGTGCCCAAGTCCAGCCTTGCCCTTCACCCTTTTGCAGGAAAGGGGTATGTCCTCTAAGGTGGGCCGTAAGACCCTGCAGCAGGGACTTTAACTCCCACATCTGCTTCCCATCTGCACCCCCCTCACGGCTGATTTGCATCCCCAGGCTTTCTCTCCAGAGCCACAATCCATTCAAAACAAACCATGGCTTTCCATTTATATCTTCAAATCCATGCAGACATCTGCAGCTATCTTGGGTTGCCTGGGGCCTTGCGGGGGTTTGGGCAGTGCCAGTAGAGAACCAGGGATGCGGGGTGGGCAGTGGCAGAGTAAGGAGAAGGGGAACCTCGGGAGGGGAGACAGCACCCAGCTCTGACTGGAGAGGACTTGAAGACCTTGCTGAAGGGCTTCTAGGAGGCGCCCAAGTCTACTGGACCACTGGGTCCTTCACTAAAGGCTGCACCTGATGCGCTGGTGACGTGGTTCTTTTGTCCTTCCCAGATCTGGGAAGTGGGACACGCCAGAGCAGAGCCTTCAGCCGCCAGAACAGGACACCTGAAAGCAAGATACACAATGTCCTTGACAAATGACACTTGTGTGAAAAAATGGTTTGTAAAAGCTAATAACACTGCTTTTACTACCAAGCCCGTTTTTTATTATAACCGCAAGGCTGAGACCCGAGGACGTCTTGGCTCCCTCTTGCTATTCAGCTGCCTCATCCTCCCCTCCAGTTTCCTGCTTCTGCCTGCCCCTCCTCTCCCTGACCCCAGGCCCTGCCGCTTACAGGTTTTTTTGACCCTCCTGCCATTCCACCGGAAACCCTGGTGGCATAGTGGTTAAGTGCTACAGCTGCTAACCAAAAGGCCAGCAGTTCGAATCTGCCAGGCGCTCCTTGGAAACTCTATGCGGCAGTTCTACTCTGACCTATAGGGTTGGATGAGTTCAAAACGACTTGACGGCAAAGGGTTTGGTGTTTTTTTTTTTTTTTTTTGCCATTCCACTAGGAGTCCCTTAGTGGTGCACATGGTGAAGCACTCAACTACTAACCAAAAGGCTGGCATTTCAATCGCATTTGTCTTGGAAGAAAGGTCTGGCAATCTCCTTCTAAAAGGTTACAGCCTTGAAAACCCTATGGAGTGCCATTCTACTCTGCACACATAGGGTCACCATGAGTCAGAATCATTTCGATAGCCATTGGGTTTTTTTGTTTTTTTTTTTTGCCATTCCACCCCAGCCCTATTATTGCCTCTCCTCATTCAATCATAGTCATTCATTCCACCATACATTCAATGATTTATTTATTCAACCATTTTTTTATTCAGTGTTTATTGGGCGCTGTGCTAGCCCTGGTGGTGTAGTGGCTAAGACCCCGGCGCTAACTAAAAGGTTGGGTGTTCAAATCCACCAGCTGCTCTTTGGAAACCCTATGGAGCAGTTGTACTCTGTCCTATAAGGTCGCTATGAGAATCGACTTGACCGCAACAGGTTTGTGCTAGGCTTACAGTCTAGCAAGTCATATAGTGAGTGAAAGTTAACATGAAAGAAGTTAGAGAACAGCACAAGAAATGTCATAAATCAATGTATGGTTAAGTGGTGTAGAGAGTAAATTCCCTAGAATTTTGGAGAATCTTCCCAAAGGAAGTGGGATTTTGGTCTTCCCTGGTCTCCCCTTAGGACACAGCTTTCTAACAGGACTTGGAGGTGGGACAGCTAAAACATCCTTGAGTCATCTGGGAAGCTGCCCAGGCCAGGAGTTCCAAGATGACACGAGGGACAGGAGATTAGGTAATGAAAAGGGGCCTTCTACGGTGTGAACCTCAGCGTGGCTCCTGAGCTTGGGTTTAGTGTTCTCCCACTGGATATCTGGGACTAGGCAGGGGCCCTTTAGTCTTGCTGGAGAAGAGGAGGCAGGGCCACAAGAGACAAAACTGAGGGCTGGGAATTCAGCCAGACCTGCCTCAGAAGAGGCTTGGGCAGAAGAGTTTGAGAAGGAAGCAAGGTGAGAAGGAGGGAGAGGCTGCAGCCCTGTGGTAGTGGGGGAGGGGAGCTGATTACCATTCCTGGGCAAGGGAGTTCATGGGAAAAAGTCAGGGGTAGGTGGGCATAAGGTGGGAGGTGGGATGGAGTGTGGTGATGGTGTTGGGGGTGGGAGTGTGGTTTACACTTGAGGGCAAGACAGGAAATTTAAGAAGTGCGCAGAGCAAAAGCAGGGACTCAAACTCTAGAGTCCTGCTTTGTGCTCAGGGGTCAGCTTCCTGAGGGATAGAAGTAAATTCAGGAAGACTCAGTAATAAATAGCAAAAGGGAATTTACTGGTTTATGCAACTGTAAAGTCTAGACTAGGATAGACTTCATACCTGTTCTTGTTTCGGGGCCTAGAAGAACGCCATCAGGACTAGCCCACACCTATGTCTGCTTTAGTGGTATTGGCTTTATTCTCAGCCCACGCCCCTCCCAGTGGATCTCAGCTGTCCTGGTTCTTACCATTAGGAACACCAGTAGCAAAGGGGGTGGGAAACTTACCTGACAGTCACTGCCAAAGTCTCTCTAGTTCAGATTGGATCACATGACCATGATCACATGCCTGAACCAATCACTGTGGCTAGGCCAAGGCAATTTGACACTTTGATTGGCCAAGGTCTGAATCACATGATAACAAGGGCTAGTTCCCCAAAGGAAAATGGATGCTTTTACCCAGAAAGGGTGAATATGACAGAGGACAAAAATACAGATGTCCCCATCCTCACACTGCTGTCTTAAAAAGTATTACAGGCTTTTGTAGGGTTGAACTACTTTTATTCCAGGAGAATGTAAGCTCTATGAAGGCAGTGACTTTGTCTCTTGTTCACTGCTGAAACCCCAACATTCACAGTGGTGCCTAGTACAGTGTAGATGCTCAATAAATAACTGCTGAATGAATTCAGCAGATTGAGTTAATTGCTGGAAATGCCAGACTCCTGGCTAATGATTTACGGTATATGAGGGACTGGTTTAAGCAATTTCTTCATTGTCTTAGTATCTAGTGCTGCTATAACAGAAATACCACAAGTGAATGGCTTTTACAAAGAGAAATTTAATCTCTCACAATCTAGTAGGCTAGAAGTTCGAATTCAGGGCCTCAGCTCCAGGGGAAGGATTTCTTTCTCTGTCAGGTCTGGAGGAAGGTTCTTGTCATCAGTCTTCCCCTGGTCTAGGAGTTTCTCAGCACATGGACCCCGGGTCCAAAGGACGTGCTATGCTCCCAGTGCTTCTTTCTTGGTGATATGACGTCCCCATGTTGCTCTGTTCACTTTTCTCTTTTATATCTCAAAAGAGATTGGCTTAAGACACAGCCTAATCTTGTAGATTGAGTCCTCCTCTATAACATAACTGCCACTAATCCCACTTCATCAACATCATAGAAATAGGAACTACAGCACACAGGAAAATCATATCAGATGACAAAATGGTAGACAATCACACAATACTGGGAATCATGGCCCAGCCAAGTTCACAGATATTTTGGGGGGACACAATTCAATCCATAGCATACGTCTTAACTCATTTAGTCACTACACAATTCCAAGTCCTGTCATCAGGGTAGAACAGGAGAAACCAAAATCCTACTTCCTTTGGGAAGATTTTTTAAAATTCTAGACAATTTGCCATTTAGGTCATTTAATCATACATTGATATACGACATTTCTTGTGCTGTTCTTCTGTTATTGCTATTGCTTTTAGTTGCCTTTGAGTCGATTTCGACTCTGGACACTTCATGTGTGTGACAGTAGAATTGTGCTCCATAGGATTTTCATGGTTGTAACCTGCTAGGCCTTTCTTCCAACGTGCCTCTGGATGGGTTTGAACTGCCAATTTTTTGGCTAGTAGTTGAGGGCTTAACCATTTACACCACCCAGGGACCTAGGTAGTTGTTGTTCATTGCCACTGAGCCAGTTCTGACTCATGGTGACCCCATGTGTGCAGGGTAGAGCTGCTCTATAGGGTTTCTTAAAATTGTGCTTTAGGTGAAAGTTTACAGCTCAGAAGTTAATTTCTCAAACAAAAATTTATACACATATTGTTATATAACCCTAGTTGTAATCCCTATAATGTGACAGCACTCTCCCTCTTTCCATCCCACATTTCCCATGTCCTTTCAACCAGCTCCTATTCCTTTCTGCCTTCTCGTCCCACCTCCAGACAGGAGCTGCTCATTTAGTCTTGTGTATCCACTTGAATTAAGAAACACACTCTTCACGAGTATTATTTTATGTTTTATAGTCCAATCTAATCTTTGTCTGAAGGGTTGACTTCGGGAATGGTTTTAGTTCTGGATTAACAGAGAGTCCAGGGGGCAGTGTCTTCTGGGTTTCATCTAGTCTCAGTCAGACCATTAATTCTGGTTTTTTATGTGAATTTGAGTTCTGCACCACACTTTTCTCTTGCTCTGTCGGGGACTCTCTGTTGTGTTCCCTGTCAGGGTGGTCTTTGGTGGTAGCTGGGCACCATCTAGTTCTTCTGGTCCCAGGCTGATGGAGTCTCTGGTTTATGTGGCCGTTTCGTTTCTTGAGCTAATATTTTCCTTGTGTCTTTGGTGTTCTTCATTCTCCTTTGCTCCAGGTGGGTTGGAACAACTGGATGCATCTTAGATGGCCACTCACAAGCTTTAAAGACCCCAGACACCACTCACCAAAGTGGGATGCAGAATGTTTTCTTAATCAACTTTGTTATGCCAGTTGACCTAGATGTCCCCTGAAACCATGGTCCCCAGACCCCCACCCCTGCTACTCTATCCCTCAAAGTGTTTGGTTATGTTCAGGAAACTTCTTAGCTTTTGTTTAGTCCAGTTGTGCTGAGTTCTCCTGTATTGTATATTGTCTTCCCTTCACCTAAGATAATTCTTGTAGTGATTTGTTTCTCCATTTCATTAAAAAATGTCTTTGGAATTTTGGATCGGGATTGCATTGTATCTGTAGATTGCTTTTGACGGAAATGACATTTTCACAATGTTGAGTCTTCCTATCCATGAGCAAGGTATGTTTTTCCACTTATGTAGGTTTCTTTTGATTTCTTGCAGCAGCGTCTTGTAGTTTTCTTTCTATAGTTCTTTTACATCTCTGGTTAGCTTTATTACTAAGTATTTTATCTTCTTAGAGGCTATTGTAAATGGTATTGATTTGGTGACTTCCTCTTTGAAGTCCTCTTTGTTGGTGTAGAGGAATCCAACTGATTTTCGTATGTTTATCTTGTATCCTGATACTTTGCTGAAATCTTCTATTAGTTCCAGTAGTTTTTGTGGGGATTCTTTGGGGTTTTCTGTGTATAGCATCATATCATCTGCAAATAGGGATATTTTTACTTCTTCCTTACCAATTTGGATGCCCTTTATTTCTTTTTCTTGCCTTATTGCTCTGGCTAAGACTGCCAGCATAATGTTGAATAAGAGTGGTGATCAAGGGCATCCTTGTCTGGTTCCCATTCTCAAGGGAAATGCTTTCAGACTCTCTCCATTTAGAATGATGTTGGCTGTTGGCTTTGTATAAATGCTTTTTATTATGTTGGGGAAATTCCCTTCTATTCCTATTTTGCTGAGAGTTTTTATTATGAATGGGTATTGGACTTGTCAAATGCCTTTCCGGCAACAATTGATAAGATCATGTTGTTCTTATTTTTTGTTTTATTTACGTGATGGATTACATTGATTTTCTAATGTTGAACCATCCCTGCATGCCTGGTATGAATCCCACTTGGTCATGGTGAATTATTTTTTGATATGTTGTTGAATTCAATTGGCTAGAATTTTGTTGAGGATTTTTGCATCTATGTTCATGAGGGATACTGGTCTGTAATTTTCTTTTTCTGTGGTGTCTTTACCTGGTTTTGGTATCAGGGTTATGCTGGCTTCATAGAATGAGTTTGGGAGTATTCCATCCTTTTCTATACTCTGAAATACCTTTAGTAGTAGTGGTGTTAACTCTTCTCTGAAAGTTTTGTAGAAGCCTCCAGTGAAGCTGTCAGGGCCAGGGCTTTTTTTGTTGTTGTTGTTGTGAGTTTTTAAAATTACCTCTTCAATCTCTTCTTTTGTTACAGGTTTATTTAGTTATTCTACCTCTGTTTGTGTCAGTTTAGGTAGATGGTGTGTTTCTAGGAACATGTCCATTCCCTCTAGGTTTTCAAATTTCTTGGAGCACAATTTTTCATAGTATTCTGTTATGATTCCTTTAATTTCAGTTGGGTCTGTTGTGATGTCACCCATCTCATTTCTTATTTGGGTTATTTGCTTCCTCTCCTGCTTTCCTGTTGTCAGTTTGGCCAGTGCTTTATTGATTTTGTTGATCTTTTCAAAGAACCAGATTTTGGTCTTAAGTCTTTCAATCGTTTTTCTATTCTCTATTTCATTTGTTTTTGCTCTAATTTTTATTATTTTCTTTCTTCTGATGCCCATGGGCTTCTTTTGCTATTCTATTTGTTTGAGTTGTAGGGTTAATGCTTTGATTTTGGCCCCTTCTTCTTTTTGGATGTGTACATTTATTGCTATAAGTTGATATCTGAGCACTCCTTTTGCTGTGTTCCAAAGGTTCTGGTAGGGCATGTTTTCATTCTCATGTGATTCCGTGAATTTCTCTATTCTGTCCTTGGTTTCTTCTATAACCCAGTAGTTTTTGAGCAAGGTGTTGTTCAGTTTCTGCGTATTTGATTTTTTTTTCCTTGCTTTTTCTGTTTTTGATTTCTTCTTTTATGGTTTTATGGTCAGAAAAGATGCTTTATGATATTTCAGTATTTTGGATTCTGTTACGGCTTGCTTTGTGGCCTAATATGTGGTCTTTTCTGGAGAATGTTCCATGTGTGTTGGAAAAGAAAGTATATTTAGCTGCTGTTGGATGTAGTGTTCTGTATATGTCTATGAGATCATGTTGGTTGATTGCAGCATTTAGATCTTCGGTGTCTTTATTGAGCTTCTTTCTAGATGTTCTGCCCTTCACCAAAAGTGGTGTGTTGGAGTGTCCTACTATTATTGTGGAGCTGTCGATTTCTCTTTTCCATGTTGTTAGAGTTTGTTTTATGTATTTTGGAGCCCTGTAGTTATGTGCATAAATTTTTATTATCGTTATGTCCTCCTGGTGTTTTGACCCTTTAATCACTATATAGTGTCCTTCCTTATCCTTTGTGGTGGATTTTGCTTTAAAGTCTGTTTTGCCAGAGATTAATATTGCCACTCATGCTCTTTTTTGATTGTTGTTTGCTTGATATACTTTTTTCCCTCCTTTGAGTTTAGTTTGTTTGTGTCTCTAAGCCTAAGGTGTGTCTCTTGTAGGCAGCATATAGATGGATTGTGTTTTCTTATGCTTTCTGCCAGTCTCTGTCTCTTTATTGGTGTATTTAGTCCATTTACATTTAGCATATTATTGATAGGTATGAGTTTAGTGCCATCATTTTGATGTATTTTTATTGTATTGTTCACAGTTTCTTTGTTCCACTTAATTTTATGTGCTGAATTGTCTTTCTTTATGCATATTCTTATTGTTGTTGATTTTGTATTTGCTGAGCCTTTATGTTTTTCTTCTTTTTTATTTTGTTGTATAGGACTGGTAGTTTCCTTTGTGGTTACTTTAATATTTACCTCCATTTTTCTAAGTTTAAACCAATCTTTTATTTCTTGATATCACCTTGACTTCTTCTCCATATGAAAGTTACATGACTATATTATTTAGTCCCTCTTTTTTTGTTTTAATGTTGTCATCTTTTACATATGGATGTCTCTTATTCCCTATTTTCAGTGTTTTAGCTCTGATTTATTTTTGTGACTTCCCTATCTGGGTTGATATATGGTTGTTCTGTCCTGTGTACTGGTCTTGGGTTTTTATCTGATATTATTGATTTTCTAACTGGAGGACTAGTATTTCTTGTAATTTTGGTTTGGTTTTTACAAATTCCCTTACCTTCTGTTAATCTGGAAATGCCCTAATTTCACCATCATATTTGAGAGACAGTTTTGCTGGATATATAATTCTTGGTTGGCAATTTTTTTCCTTCAAGGCTTTATATATGTCATCCCACTGCCTTCTTGCCTGCATGGTTTCTGCTGATTAGTCAGAGCTTAGTCTTATTGACTCACCTTTGTAGATGACTTTTTGTTTATACCTAAAAAAAACAAAAACCAAACCCAGTGCCGTCAAGTCGATTCTGACTCTGTTAAAATTCTCTTTTTATTTTTGGTTTTGGCAAGTTTGATTATAATATGTCTTGGTGACTCTCTTTTTGGATCTACCCTGTGTGGTGTTCGATGAGCTTTTTGGATAGATATTTTCTCATCTCTCACAATATCAGGAAGTTTTCTACCAACAAATCTTCAACAATTCTCTTTGTATTTTCTGTTTTCCCCTCCTGTTCTAGTACTGCAGTCACTCGTAGGTTATTCCTCCTGATAGAGTCCCACATAATTCTTAAAGTTTCTTCATTAAAAAAAAAAATCTTTTATCTGATTTTTCCTCAAATAAATTGGTGTCAAGTGCTTTATCTTCAGTCTCACTAATTCTGACTTCCATTGCCTCAATTCTGCTCCTATGACTTTCTATTGAGTAGTCTAATTATGAAATTTTATTGTTAATCTTCCGGATTTCTGTTTGCCATCTCTCTGTGGATTCTTAAAGTCTGTTAAATTTGTCATATGCTCTTGTATAACCTTCTTAAGTTCCTCTGTTGCTTTGTCTATGTGTTCCTTGGCTTGGTATGCGTTTTGCCTGATCTCCTTCCTGATCTCTTGAAGATGTCTGTATATTAATTTTTTGAACTCTACCTCTAGTAATTCCAAGATCTTATCTTCCTCCAGGAGGTTTCTTGATTCTTTGTTTTGGGAGCTTGCTGAAGCCGTCATGGTCTGCCTCTTTAATGTGATTTAATATTGACTGTTATCTCCGAGCCATCAATAAGTTATTATATTTATTTATTTTATGTTTGTTTACTATGTCCTAGCTTCTTGTTTTGTTTTATTTTGATATGCCCAAATAGGCTGGTCATGTAAGCTACTTTGATTATTGGTGTCTTTGAAGCTGTCATGTCCTGTCACCAGGTGGTTAGAGCTGTTAGTAGGTATGTTGTGAGCCCAGGAGTCTGTTTACTTTTCTTGTGTGGATTCAGCTTGGGTGTCCAGGTCATTGGGCACTGAGTGTGTGGTGCAGGCTTTCACCTACAGTTCTAGATGGGCAGGGCTACATAGGGGTGGTTGGAGTAGGCACAGGTATCTGGCTGCACTAGGGGTTATGTGCTGAGAAAAGTAGGGAGCTGACTGCTGCCCCTGAGTGCCTGGGTGGAAGTTGTGTCCCTGTTCCTTAGAGTGTATAGGTGGGCGGGTTTTGCAGCTGGACTTTGGGCACCCAGTGCTGTTGACTCTAAGGATTGGGAGGCACCACTTATTCTCGATCCCCTGTCACAGGTGGGTAGGTGGAGTGGGTGGAGCCACCAGTCCTCAGACCCCTGATGTGTGTAGGTGAGGACCCTGCTTAATGGGTAGGGTGGTGTCACGAAACTGCCACTTCCCCTTAGCTGTTGCAGTTGAAAATAGGCTTCAGGTATATACCCTGTCGTGTAGTGTTATTGAGGGCCTACGCTGTTGAAATGGGCCCACATGGGTCTAGGAGGGATGAAAGGCATTTGAAGTCCATGGAACCCTTATGCCTGTGCCTAGGCAAAGGGCTGTGCCTGCCCTGAGTTAGTGGCTTAGGGTAGCTGGCAGATTATTGTTTCCTGTTTGTTAATTTGTTCCCTCTCCAAAGCCAGGAGAATGGCTCAGGGTGTGAGACAGGTCCCATTTCCAGCTCAGGGGGCATGGCAATCCCTGAAGCCAGACTGGAGCAGAGTGGGGAGGAGGTGGGTAAATGGGAGAGAGGTTCTTCCCAGAGAAAGGAAGGGTTTTTTTGACCCCAAGTGGTAGGTTAGATGCTTGCACTTAACTTTTGCAGATTCAGTGCCACTTTCCCCTGGTTCTGCAGGCTTGCGTAGACTCTCCACTTGTTTTCTCCCAGTGTGGAAAACACATCTTGACTGCTACTTCTTGCCTCAGCCTACACGTGCCAGCTGATCCAGATTGCAGGGTGCTGGCCAGGTCAAGTCTGGCAAATCCTCGCTGCTTCTGAACTGTGTTTCCCTCCCCCTGCCGCTTGGTCCAACTCCTCAACTTTGTCTTTGACATTCAGGGCTCCTAGATTGTCATATATAATCGATTCACTTATTTTTTCAGGTGTTTGTTGTAAGAGGGACCACGGGAAGCATCTTACTACTCCACCATCTTGGCCCCACCTCCTCTATAGAGTTTTCAAGGCTGTGACCTTTTGGAAGCAGATGGACAGGACTATCTTCTGAGATGCCTCTGCATGGGTTTGAACCGCCAACCTTTTGACTAGTAGTTGGTACATAACTGCTTGTGCCACCCAGGGACTCTGCTATTATCACCTGCATTTTAAGGATATGGAAACTGAGGCATGGGAAGATTACACAGTAAGTAGCAGAGGTGGGATTCAGACTCAGGCATCTGGCTCCAGTGTGTGTACTCTAAAGTATGATCCTATACTGTTTGGTAAATGTGGAAAGACTGTGAGTACAACTTTCAGGGCTGACCGATTTCCCAAACTACAGTTTCCACAGATACTGTTTTCTTTGTCTTAAGGTTAAAAGTTTCTCCAGCTTTCCTTGGCCCTCATGGGGCAGTGGAAGTAAGTGATTCTATGAAGCATCAGAACATCTCCTGTTCCTCCTTCTCTCAAGAACTGGATATAGCTTCCCTGCATTTAATTCCTAGGGGAATTACAGAAAGGCTGAGTTTATATACAGATGCTTTCTTTTTCATTCTACTATTAATTCGTTAAAAAATATTTAGTGAACAAGATGAGTCTGGAACATCTTGTGGTGTCAGAAAATAAGGAAGTGCTTGGGAAAAAAATGGGGCGTGTCAAAAGGACAACAGAAGCTAACAGAGGAGCTCCCAATGGCTAGAACAATTTGAGCAAGAAAATAAAATAATGCTAATATTGGATTATAGCCCATAGAATAAATTAATATCCATGGGCTCCTATAAATAAACAATTGAATAAATAAATGGGGGAGAAGGGACAGCATTTTCTTTACAGAAGAATTTCAATTAATAAATAGAAAAGAAGTGAGGAAATTATAAAATCACCATTAGGAAAATACAACAGTAATAATTGTAGGCAAGATCCACCAGTGATGGGTGTGAAAATCAGCGTGAGAAAGTCTTCAGAGAATTGGGATATGTGCATGGTCCCAAAATATCCTTCCAAGCTATTGATTAATTACAAAAGGGAAGAATAGTAGTAATTTTGCAGTGGGGAAAATTCGGCCAACACAACCTTAACCAAGTGATCAAGGTCAACATCACCACTAATAAGACATGTAGATATCATGTACCCCTGATATGATGTGCTGAGAAATCACAACATCATTTCTGAGATATTCTTACCAAACATGCATAACCGCATTCTAATCACAGGAAAACATCAGACAAACCCATATTGAGAGACAGTCTACAAAATAACTGACAAATACTCATCAAAAGAATCAAGGTCATCAAAGACAAGGACAGACTGAAGAACTGTCCTCTGAGGCACCTCTGGGTGGGTTCAAATTGCCAAACTTTCAGCACTGGGGAAAGCTGGGTGAAGGGTATATGTAAACGCTCTGTACTATTTTTGCAACTTTTCTCTAAGCCTAAAGTTATTTCAAAATAAAAAGTTAAAACATATGTTCATAGAGTACCTACTTATTGCCAAGCACTTAAGATACAAAAGCTTAGTTCTATGAAGATAACTCAGTCTGGGATCCTGCTTTCAAAAGTAGCAGTGCTTCTTAAACTGTAATGTGCATTCAAATCACCGGGGATCTTGTTAAGATGCAGATTCTGATCCGGTATGTATGGGGTAGGGCCTAAAATTCTGCATTTCTAACAAGCTCCCAGGTGATGCTGATACTGCTGGTCTGTGGACTATGCCATGAGTGACAATGGCTTGGAATCTGGTAGGAGAGTAAAACACACGCACCCATGCCCACAATAAAAGTCAAACAGCCAACTGTGCAGCAAGAGGTAGAGATTGCATGTGACAGGAGCGGTGAGCTTCTCACTTGGGCTTCTAGGCAGAGAAAGATCCGATGGGCTTTGAGCTCCTTCTGGCCTCAGCCTGGTTCTCAGAAGTGTCGGCCAGTTCTTTCCAGGCTGCCTCTGGCTGCAGTCTTGCTGGGCCAGGCTGGCTGGAGCTAAGTGCAAAGAGACAGGTGCAGAGTCACTGACGCACTCAGAAATTCCACGGGGCCTGGGGCCGCACACATGTTCTCATTCAGGCCAGCTTCCCCTGGAGCTATCTCTCTGATCAGTCCCAGGCAAGGAAGTGCCTGTGTAATAACACATAGCTCCTCGGGGCTCTCTGGGATGAAAGAATGTGCACAGACACAAAGCCAGTCAACCCAGAAGGGCACATTATTTATACTGATCAACATATATGTTCATACAAGTCTGCTCACAAAAACTGCTCAACTATGCAGAGCACCCAGTTACTAGCTTAAGCCACATTCTGTAGTGATACCATTTGGTTCTGATTTTTAGTCCTACTGAGTGTGCCTGGGCCATCCCCTTCCTAGCCAATCTGCAGCTCAGCAGATCCCACACTGAATCAATGTAAGGTCATTGTAGGCTTTGAGCCCAGTCAGGGCACACATCAGACCCCTGGGATCCCAGTGACAGGATCTTCCCATTTAGTTTACCTCTGCTACATGGAAAGGCATGTAATGCACACACACACACACAAAGGGGACAGTGCAGAAAGATGTGTGTGTTTATAAACAGGTAGCAACTGGGATTCTGGCGAGTAGATTTGAAATCCACAGCCAAGCAAGATCCCTAGATGGAACCTAGAGAAGGTTGGCTGAACCATGATGATAATGTTAAAGAGGCCCCATGCCAGGCATGTCTCATTCGACCCACCCAACAATGCCTTTGCCTGGAGGAGGGGGGTAGAGAGAGGAAGACTTCAACACTACTGTGGGCTGGAAGCCTGCTTACCTTTCAATTTCTAGGTTAAATCCAACCCTCACCTCTCCTCTGATTTTTGTGGCTTGAGTGAAGTTCAAGCTTCTTCCTAAGGTTTCTATGAACTTCTACAGACTTGCAGGCCCATACCCAAAACCCACTAAATGTGCCCATATTTGCTGGGGCACCCCTGCCACAGCCATGGCAAGCCAAGCACAACTTCCTTAAAGCAAAATTGTCCTCAGTGTGGACATGGCAAGGGGTCAGGCTGACTCAGGCTGACTCTGGCCAGCCCTATGCCCTGGGTCTCGCAGGGGATCTATTGCCTTTCTCCCTCTCTAGTCTGATGCTAGAAACCCAAGGCAGACCCCATAAGTTCCTGTTGAAGCTCTGAGACCTTTCCTGGACAGCTGAGTTGGCCAAATGACACTGCTTCAGAGGGGGAACAATCCTTAGTGTCCCAAGGATGGGAGGCATCCTGATGTCCCATTTTGGGTTCCATGAGCCTTCTTTTAGAGGAGAGGTGTTCTGATTGTTTCCTGAGCAAAAGCTGAAAATCTACAAAATGGAACAGTGGAGCCAACCTGAAACCTTGTCATTTTAGGATCTGAGTAGCTTAGTCCAATCCCCTTGTCAGTCCTAAATGAGGACTGGAATCAAGAGGCCTGGCAGCCTGGAGGGCTATATACCCACCACGCCCATCCCCTTCATTTAAATGGTAAGAGTAAGGGCAGGTTGGTCTCCCAACTTCACTCCTCTGAGCTGTGTGACCTGGACAAATGAACCTTCCTGAGCGTCTGTTTCCTTATTATAAACAAGTATGTGATAACAATACTTGTCGCATAGGGTACCCTTGAGGATTAAACAAAATAACATATATCAAGAGCAGAGTATAGTGTCTGATACTTGGCACAAACAATAGCAATTATTACTTTCCTTATCTTAAAAACCCATTGCCGTCAAGTCGATTCCAACTTTAGTGACCCTATAGGGCAAAGTAGAACTGCTCCATAGGGTTTTCAAGGCTGTAATCTTCATGAAATTAGACTGCCACATCTTTCTCCAGTGGAGCAGCTGGTGGGTTCAAACTGCTGACCTTTCAGTTAGAAGCCAAGTGCTTAATCACTGTGCCATCAAGGGCTCCTTTTCCTTATCTTAAAACAAACAAAAACCCGCTTGCTGTCTAGTCGATTCCGACTCATAGCGACCCTATAGGACAGAGTAGAACTGCCCCATAGAGCTTCCAAGGAGTGCCCGGTGGATTCGAACTGCCAACATTTTGGTTAGCAGCCGTAGCTCTCAACCACTGCGCCACCAGGTTTTCCTTTCTTTATCTTAGGAGATGGAAATTGCTTTGTAAACTCTTTCTTTCCCAGACTCTTGGCTTTATATATATATATTTTTTTTTTAATTAATTTTTATTGTGTTTTAAGTGAAAGTTTACAAATCAGGTCAGTCTCTCATACAAAAATTTACATACACCTTGCTATACACACCTAATTGCTCTCCCTCTAATGAGCTAGCACAGTTCTTCCCTCCACTCTCTCTCCTCATGTCCGTTCGGGTAGCTTCTGGCCACCTCTGCCCTCTCATTTCCCCTCGAGACAGGAGATGCCAACTTAGTCTCATGTGTCTACTCGATCCAAGAAGCTCATTCTTCACCAGTATCATTTTCCATCCCATATTCCAGTCTAAACCCTGTCTGAAGAGTTGGCTTTGGAAAGGCTTTTTATATTTTTATTTCGTTCTGCTTCTCTCTATACTTTATAGATAAGCTTCTCTTAAAAAATTCTGGCTATGCTTTGGCCAACCTTTGGCAAAATGAGCATGTCCATCCCTAGAACAGTGAGTGCGGCCTGCCTTTTAAACCCAGCCACCATGGTGACAGCTGGGATCTGGGGAAACTGAGGCAGATGGGGCAGCGAAACTGAGAAGACAGCTATTTGGGATGGTAGGAGGCAGTTCTCTTCTCATATGGAGGTATGGACCTATGGTCTTGCCTCCTCGACAAACTGTAAGCCCCTTGGTTAAGATTCTTAATTTCTTTATGCCTTAGTTTCCCCATCTGTAAAATAGAAATAATGGCATCAACCTCAGAGTGTTGTCATAGGGATTACATGAGTTAATATATATAAAGAGCTTTGCACAAAGCCTGGCAATGGTGAATGCTCAAAAAATACCAGCTTTTATTCTTTTGTGATGTCCATGACACTTTTTTTTTTTTTTTTTTATGACACTTAGCTTTGCTGGGCACACAGTGAGGCTCCCTGAATCCTAGATTCTACCCCCTAGGGATCAGTGTCTCTGCTCTTCGCTGCCTGAAGTCCACCCTAAGTTTAGCCACACCTTCCTGATTCAATAGGGAGCCGATGTTGAAAGCAGCTGTTTGGGGACTCTGAATTGTTTCTGGACATCGTATCAGCAGTGCTAAGGAGGCCAGGTTACAGCCGCGCTTAATGAGGAAAACAGCCGCTCAGTGGCTGCCAGAGGGCAACGGAGCGCGCAGAACACCAGCCCTTTCCCTGAAGGAGACACTGTCTGCTGCAGCTCTTGGCGGACGCCTGTTATGAAATCTGACTTCCCTCTTTCCGTTTTCTTTTTAATAGAGAATGACTTTCTCTACTTCAGCCCTTCACCGTCCACTCTCCAGCCCAGTCTGTAGCTTGGAAATGGAATTAGAAACATTTGGAAGCACTCTGCCCATTGATCACCCCGTTTCAAAACTTTCGAATGCTTCCGCATCTGTCCCTCCTCAGCCCCTGCCTCGTTAGGAGTACCCACAGCTAATAAAACAAGAGCGAAGATCTTCACCTTCATTTTCTCATTCAATCATTTCTATGGAGTCCTGATGGCGCAATGGTTAAGCCCTCGACTGCTAACTGAAGGGTTGGCAGTTTGAACTCATGCAGTGGCACTAACGGAGAAAGACATGGTGATCTGTCCCCTAAAGATTACAGCCTAGAGAAACTTATGTGGCAGTTCTACTCTGTCACATGGGGTCACTATGAATTGAAGTGGACTCAACAGCACCTAACATGAAGGAGCTTTTACTTATCCCATTTTTACAGGGTAGGAAGCAGAGTCTCAGAGAGGTTGAGATCTTTGCTGAAGATCACACAGCTGGGATGGGGAGCAGCTGGGACTCGATCTCAGGCCTCTGACTCCTGTTCACTTGTTCCTTTAACCTACCTCCCTCTGTGGCAGGATAGCAGGTGCCCAATGCTCACAGAGCAGTGTGCCCAGAGAAGGGCAGAAAGGAGAAGTGGGAGAAAGGAGACTGTTGCACAAGTTTGCCTCAGGCCAGCCTTGGCTGATGAAACCACCTTCCAGAATCCAAGGGACTTCTCTCTCTGTTGCTATACCTGATTCTGGCTTCCTTTGGAACCTTTCCACCAGGAGGACCTGCTTGACCTTTGACCCCTTGGGGCCCCCATTCCTGCATTGCCTGCCGCCTACTGGGCAGTCCTTAGTCCAGCTGTTGTCTCCAGGCTGGTGGCTGCCCCTGGCTTCTGCCCCAGGAGCTGCTGACTGGCCAGCAGGGATCTCCAGAGAGGCCAGGCCCCAGGGTTGGTTAGATGGGGACCATCTGGATTGGGGCAGGAAAATTCCAGCCTCCTCTCGAGGCAGACAGAGCCTCAGCCCAGACTCCGGTCGTGTACCGCCTTTCCCATCACTAGCTCCGTCTTCTTCCGAGACTGAAGTTGCTGATCTATTCAGGCCTTTGCTCCCAGACCCCTTCCCCTTGCAGCCCTGATTTGAGGGCCAGCTGAGTGCTCTCCTCGCCAGGCTGTCTTCCCTGGTAGCTGCCCTTCTAGCCTGGGGGAAGTAGCTGTAGACATCAGGAGGCGCCGCCTCTCCCCAGGGCTTGGGAAAATACCCCACACTTGACCCTGACCCTGGGGTGGAGAGGAATGTTGAGCCTGGAACTGGAGTGGGATCTGCTATCCTGGCAGGCAGCCTGACTGTGCCTCAGGATGAGTGATGAGGAGGGGCCTAGGGGATCAGGGGATCCCCCAGCACAGGGGAAAAAACTGAGAGCCCCAGGCAAGGGGTACAATCTTATTCTCAGGGGCCCACCCCTGGGCTGGCTTTTGAGGCTGAACCCTCCTCCTCCTCCTTCTTCGTAAAAAAAAAAAAAGTATATATATATTTTTTTTTCCTTAAAAAATATTTTATTGTGTTTTAGGTGAAAGTTTACACAGCAAATTAGGTTCCCATTTAACAATTTTTTATATGAATTGTTCTGTGACATTGGTTACAATTTTTCACAATGTGTCAGCATTCTCATTATTTCCATTTTGTTTGTTCTTTTTCCATTGATATAGTTTCCCTTCCCCCTCTTTGCTTTCTTGCCTTTGCTTTTGGGTAAATGTTGACCTTCTGGTCTCATATACTGAATTGTTTAAGGGAGCACATTACTCATGGGTGATATTGTTTATTATATAAGCCAATCTACTATTTGGCTGAAAGGTGATCTCCAGAAATGGCTTCAGTTCCAAGTTCAAAGAATATCTTAGGGTGATAGTCTTGGGAATTCCTCTAGTCTCTATTGGTCCAGTAGATCTGGCCTTTTTTAAGAATTTGAATTTTATTCTACATTTTTCTCCCATTTTATCTGGAACTTTCTATTGTGTTCCTGGTCAGAACGGTTGGTAGTGGTAGCTGGGCACCATCTAGCTCTTCTAGCTTCACATTAGAAGAGGCTGTGGTTTGTGTGGTTAGTTTGTTTTTTGGAACTTTCTTTTCCTTCATTCTCTTTTGCTCCAGACGTTGTCATTGCCGTTAGGTGCCATCAAGTCAGTTTCAACTCATAGTGATTCTATGTACAACAGAACGAAACACTACCTGGTCCTGCACCATCCTCACACTTGTTGTTATGTTTGAGCCCTTTGTTGCAGGCACTGTGTCAATCCATGTTGTTGAGGGTCTTCCTCTTTTTTCACTGACCCTCTACTTTACCAAGCATGATGTCCTTCTCCATAAACTGGTCCCTCCTGATAACATGTCCAAAGTAAATGAGACGAAGTCTCACCATCCTCCCTTCTAAGCAACATTCTCGCTGTATTTCTTCCCAGACAGTCTTGTTCATTGTTCTGGCAGTCCATGGTATATTCAACATTCTTGACCAACACCACACAAGCAGAGATGAGTAGACACCACTGGTCGTATCTTAGATGTCTGTTCACAAGCTTTTAAGATCCTAGATGCTACTCACCAAACTAGGATTTAGGACATTATCTGTATGAACTATGTCATGCCATTGAGTTGTCCCACGAGACTATGGTCCTAAGTCTTTTAACCCAGTAAGCCAGTACCTGGAGTTGTCTGGATATCTCTAAGAAGACTCTGTAACTGTGTCCCCTATGTGCTTTGTTATATATATAACAAAACATGTATATACATATGCCTACAGATGTACCCATACATGTATGTGCCTTTACTCGCGTAAGCCTTCCTATACACGTATTTGCATACATACCTACCTAGGGTGGCTATGAGTTGGAATTGACTTGGCAGCAATGAGTTTGGGGTTTTTTTTTTTTTTTAATCACACACATTTTTTGGTTCTTGTTACTGTTGTTGCAAAATTGTATATGTTATAGCATTTACTGAAATTGTTCCTTTCTCTTGTGTACTTCTCAGTGTCTTCATTTACCTTGGTCGAGTTGTGCAGATGTCACCCATATTCGGTATGGCCTTTCCCATTACTAAAAATAACAAGTGTCTACTATCTATAAAGTGATAACCCTTCCATTCCCCTCCCATCCCTGGTAACCATCAAAGAATGCTACTTTCTGTGTGTATATCTATTCTTGACTTTTTATAATAGTGGAACCATACAATATTTGTCCTTTTGTGATTGACTTATTTCACCCAGCATAATGTCCTCCAGATTCATCCATGTTATAAGATGTTCCTTGAACTCCTCGTTATTCTTTATATAGTTGTGTAGTATCCCATTATATGTATGTACCACAATTTGTTCATCCATTCATACATGGATGGGCACTTCGGTTGTTAACTCCCTCCTTCTTGAAACCTTAAGATTTGCAGTGTCCTGGAGACTCTGTCCCCAGATCACATCCAGGCCAGCTTCTCTCCAGGGAGGCTGGATTAGCTGCCCAGAGTTAACAGACAGGGCACTAGGGGTGATAACTCTCTCAGTCTTCTCATCTGAAAATGGGCTGGATTAGTGGGTTTCAAGCTATGTTCTAATAAGCCCTGTGGTTCCCCTGATATACTTCAGAGGTTACAAGGGAATATGCGTGTGGGATCAGAGATGGACCCTGGACCTTCTCCCCTTTCAGCCACAGCAGTTTCCCAGTTCCTTGCTTTCATCCTTGATCTTGCCCTTAAGGCCCTGGTGGCCTCGTTCCTACATCCTTCCACTTTCATCTCCCACCATCAGCTCACCTTACATCACCAGAGTGGACTCCTGGAACTTCCTCAAATACAGTGCTTTCCTAGCTTGGGTCTTTTTCTCCTGGTACTCTTTGTCTGGACCATCCTTCTCCTTATCTCTTTGCTTATCTCCTCTGCACCTTTCAGATCTCAGCTCCAGTGCCATTTCCTGGGAATGCCTTCTCCAACAACACCTCCCCAAGCCTATAGCAGGTCACCTAGCTACATAGTCTCATTCATAGCTCTATTTCACTTGTAGTCCGTTATTGATCTACCTATGCAATTATTCGTTTAATGTCTTTCTAGCACACTAGGCTGTAAACTCATGAGGGCAGGAATCAGTCTGCATTGCAGTGCCTGCCAGTCAGCACTCAATAAATGTTTGTTGAATGCTAAAAGACTGCACAAAGGTTTTTGCTGCTTAAAAAAAAAAAAAAAAACACTGGGCTAGAGGCTGTCTCAGGTCACTTCCAGTTCTACATTTGTGGTCCTTAAAATTTAGATACAGTTACTTTAGCCACCCAAATATTTCTGGTCCTCACCATTAAAACCTTATCTGGTCTTTCTTCCAAGGTGCTCAGAAGGGGGCGGTGTGGGTAGTAATGGGAAGAAAAAGAGAGGAATCTCAAGAAAGATAGGGACCAGCTCCTCTCACCACACTGGAGAAATGGGGGGGTGGGGTGGGGAGGATGGCCATGTGCTACAGGAAGGGGGCAGGGCCCAGTATTCAGGTCTCCTGTGCTTTCTGAGTCGACAGTACACCTATATCAAGTCCATCAAGCTGTCTAACAGGATTGGGGTGGGCAGCCCCTCAGGCCACAATGATCATGGCTCTCAGGCCAGCTGTTTCCTTGCCTTTGAATCAGTGGCTGACCCTGGGCTGTCCCCAGCCTGTTCAGAGCAGCCTGGGAGACTTCCAGGCATGCCCTTTACAGGCCAGATGTATGTCCACTGGCTGTGAATTCTTGCATGGAGAACAGGTGGGTAGTAATTACTCTAGCAGGAGCCAAGCGCAACTGGAAGCTAAGGAGACAATTCTATCGAGATGTCAAGACCAGAAACAGTGCTCTTTCCCTGAGCTTGCTTTTATAGGGAGTGAAGGAAATGGAATCCAGGGCTGGAGCAAGATCCTTGGCCCCCTGGCAGATTCTGGAGTGTCCTGGAAATTCCCATACCCCACCCCACTCATCTCCCTCCTCTCTAAATTGACATCCCATGTGTAGTGAACATCTGTTCTATGCATATGCCCAGCACTCCTTCTCTCTCCTCGGGTAACAGAAACTCAATTTTTCTTTGGGGAACTCTACCTCCCCCACTCCGTGTGTTCTTGATGGGGCTGCCAACCAGGGGGACCCTCCCACCCCCCACTCTCAAAGGGCGGGCACAGGACTAAAGGCTTGTCCATCAAATTCTCCCCTGGGGAATTTGGATCTGGGGTGGAGCCACATATTGACAATGGAAGGCAGTTGGCTTAGAATCATCCAAAGGCAGACAGTCCAATAGTTCCTGCCACCTGGATATCCAGAGCTGCTGTGGTCCCTGGCTTCCCAGACCTGTTGTTGAACGCCTCCTTCAATAACCTGTATCTTCCCAGGAAACTCTTTTCCCCACTTAAGTTTGCCAGAGTAAGTTTCTATAACTTGCAACCTGTCTTAGGCTGGGTTCTCTACAGAAGCAAAACCAGTGAAAGGTATGCATGTATATATATAGAAAGAGAGAGAAAGATTTACCTCAAGGAAGTGTCTCAGGCAGTTGTGGGGGCTGGCAAGTCCCAAGTCCATGGGTCAGGCATCAGGCTGGAGGTTTCTTCTGACTCATATAAGCAGGTCAGACAGCAGGTTACTGGCTTACAAGCTGTGGAGGCTGATGAACCTTAAGATTGACAGGCAATGTGGCAGACTGCTGGCTCAAGTCCCAAGAACCAGAGTTCAGATGATGATGAGCCAGATGCAGGATCCAGAGTGAGCAAAAGTCAGTAAGCTTTGCCAGAAAGTCCATATATATTGGGTGCAGGCCACAGCCCCGAGAAAACTTCCCTTACAACTGATTGGCTGATTAGCTTAGACCCCATCATGAAGATGATTACATTATATCACAAAACAGAGGATAACCACATCATTACATAACTGGCAAACCACATCATTACATAACTGGCAAACTACATCATTACATAACTGCCAAACTACTGAGAATCATGGCCCAGCCAAGTTGACACACAAACTTAAGCATCACACAACCAAAGCTGACATGTGTTCCATATGCTTATATCCCAGCTTTCTCTTCTGGCCCTTTCTCTTCCTAATGTTCTACCTGCAAAACCTTCACTTTTCATGTCCTGTCATCATTCTCCTATCAAGGTCTACTCTCAAGAAAGGGTCTTCACCCAACAGTTACACTCCAGAGTGAATGAAAACATGTTCAGTCTCCTAGGGGTAGATGCGTTTCCAGCCCTATTTCTAAGTATTGACCAAGTACCTTTGCCTCCTGTTTCAGGAATCAGAAGCATTCATGAAGAAGTGGAAGAGATACTTCAGAGGGCAGAGTGGGTCTTCCCCAACACATCCGTGAACACTTCTTCCTTGCACTCATTGGTCTTTTCTTTTGTATGAAACAGGAATTACCTTTTGCTGAAGATCATTCAAAAGCAGCTGCAGCAGTATATCGACAAGGTACTGCCAGAAATTCAGGCCGGAATCAGAAGAGGATGTGGAACAAGGGTTATCATTGCTGATGTCAGATGGATCCTGGCTGAAAGCAGAGAATACCAGAAGGATGTTTACCTGTGTTTCATTGACTATGCAAAGGCATTCGACTGTGTGGATCATAACAAATTATGGATAATATTGCGAAGAATGGGAATTCCAGAACCTTTAATTGTGCTCATGAGGAAACTGTGCACAGATCAACAGGCAGTTGTTCTGACAGAACAAGGGGATACTGAGTGGTTTAAAGTCAGGAAAGCTGTGTGTCGGGGTTGTATCCTTTCACCATATCTGTTCAATCTGTATGCTGAGCAATTAATCTGAGAAGCTGGACTATATGAAGAACAATGGGGCATCAGGATTGGAGGAAGACTCATTAACAACCTGCGTTATGCAGATGACACAACCTTGCTTGCTGAAAGTGAAGAGAACTTGAAGCACTTTCTAATGAAGATCAAAGACCACAGCCTTCAGTATGGATTGCACCTCAACATAAAGAAAACAAAAATCCTCACAACTGGGCCAATAAGCAACATCATGATAAATGGAGAAAAGATTGAGGTTGTCAAGGATTTCATTTTACTTGGATCCACCATCAACACCCATGGAAGCAGCAGTCAAGAAATCAAAAGATGCATTGCATTGGGCAAATCTGCTTCAAAGGACCTCTTTAAAGTGTTGAAAATCAAAGATGTCACCTTGAAGACTAAGGTGTGCCTGACCCAACCCATGGTATTTTCACTTGCATCATATATATGTGAAAGCTGGACAATAACTAAGGAAGACCGAAAAAGAATTGACGCCTTTGAATTGTGGTGTTGGTGAAGAATGTTGACTATACCGTGGACTGCCAAAAGAATGAACGAATCTGTCTTGGAAGAAGTACAAGCAGAATGCTCCTTAGAAACAAGGATGGCAAGACTGCGTCTTACATACTTCGGACATGTTGTCAGGAGGGATCAGTTCCTGGAGAAGGACATCATGCTTGGTAAAGTACAGGGTTGATGTAAAAGAGGAAGACCCTTGACGAGGTGGTTTGACACAGTGACTGCAACAATGAGCTTAAGCATAGCAACAATTGCGAGGATGGAACAGGACTGGGCAGTGTTTTGTTCTGTTGTGCATAGGGTCGCTATGAGTTGGAATCAACTCAACGGCACTTAACGACAACAGCGCTGGTCTGTTCAGTAACTGTTTAGGTCTGTCCTCCACTGATACTCATTAAATTTTGTCTCCACTGGAGTTAACTGTTTGAGGTTGTAAGGACTTGATTCAATGCAATTAAACACTTACAGTATGAAATGTCCTGAGCCAGGTGTCTGGGATATAAATGTATATAAGTTGTCATTTTTCACTGTCTTGTGGAGCAAACAGACCCTACACCACCATGCCACCTACATGAGCTGAGCGCTAGGAGAGAGCTGAGACTGGGACCACAAAGGAGTTAGGGCTGCAGAGAGCAGGGGCCCAGCATCCAATCCACCTGGCCGCTCTCACTTGCTTTGTGTATATATTAGGATTCTTTGGTTGCAAGCAACAACAAGGACTCCGTGCATAAAAAAATAAAGAGAGGGGTTACCAGAAAGCTCCTGGGAGCAAACAGATTAGAAATAAGAACTGAACAGCCAGGCATCGAGAAGGTCAGAATCTAGGCAACAGCAGGGCTATCAGCTCCAGAACTCTTTGGACTGTGCCTTTTTGGGCGCTGCCATTGGATTGTTCAGTTATAGCTCTGTGTCTCTGCTTCAGGGTCAAATCACGGGAGAGATAATCTGATTGGGCCAGCTTGGGTCACATGCCCTATGGTAGGTACTGCTATTGGTTGCTCCACCAGAACCATCCAGAAGGAGGAAGGGCAAGTCTCTAAAGGAGTGGTGCTGGACAGACAAAATGACAAAACTCACTGGAGCCACAGATTGGGAGGGTGACACCTCTGCCTGCTGGGTATAACTTTGACTTGGGCCATTCCAGTAGCAACCACAGACTGAGTGAGAGAGCCTGTAATCAATTAAAATTGCTGGATGCAGAGTGTGAACAGTCCCCTCATGTTAGGAGTAGATAAACTAAGACCTCGAGAGGAGAGGTGACTTATCCCTGGCCACAGTTCACATCAGTGGCAAGAGACAGACAGGTAGATGGCCAACCCCACTCCCCAACCTCAATTCTTCCCTGCAGTCTGCCTGGAGGCCTCCCAGCCAGTGCTGAGAGAGGAACACACGGAAGGTCAGACTGTATCCACAGGCTTCTGCTTCTGGTAGAAAGTTTTCGTAGCAGAAATGGAATTGTGGCTGGCTGATATGGGTGCCACTGGAAGGGGTCCTAGGACCCTGCACATGAAAAGGTTAAAGTAGACACTCCACAAATATTTGTCCTACTGCTCTGGCCCTACCCCAGTGCTGGGAGGCAGAATCGGCTATTCCTGGGGCCCAAATGGAAATGCTACTCTTGAGTTTCGGGATCCTGGACCCCAGAAAGGAAAAGCACCTGCTGGAGGTTACCTGTTCCCTGCAAGCACAGAGGACAGTCCCGTTCTCTGCCTGGGGCTATGCCCAGCTCCTCCATCTAGCAAGGCTTTCTGAGCTGTCCCCAGGGCTCCCAAAGTGACTGTTCTCTTCAGTGGCTCAGGAGAGTACATTGTAGAGACTGCCAGGCTCAGGCCTCCTGCCTCCCCTGCCCCTCAAGCCTTGCCAGAGCCCTGCAGACCCAGACAAGGCCCGTCCCTCCTGGTATTTACAGTCTGTGAATATTGTGGCTATTTTTGCCACTCCAGCAGGGCTGGGAGGACCCACCCGCTCTGCCGGCCTTACTAACTCAGTTGACTCTCCAGCATTTGTCTCCATTTCAGCTCCTCCTCAGAGGCCTGCGGCTGCAGCTAACAACTACCCCCTCTCTCAGGTCCTCTCTCTCCCCACGGCTGGGAGGGGGCCTCTGCAGCCCCTCTGCTGTCTCTCCCTCAGTGTCATGGCCTCTTGGCGTCTTTCTAATCCCCTTTCCCCCTGGAGATCTTGTTTCAGCCTTGGTTGATCCATCCTTACCTCCCAGCCCCTTCTGGGATTTCCAGCCTCCAGCTTGAGAACCCAGGGCATGGGGAGGAATCAGACCCTATTTCCACCCAGCTTGGTCCTCTCCTGTCCAGCTGGCATTGGAGGGCCTTCCCTTTGCTGGCCTTCACACGCTGGGCTGTTTCCGCCTGCTTCCAGCTCATTAGTGCAGGTACGACAGGAGCCAGACCTGCCTCCTGCCCAATACTGAGCTCACAAGTCCCACCCTGGCTGGGTCCCTTCCCACTCCCCTGCCCCAGCCTGCTGTTTCCCAGCCAGTCTAGAGCACTTGGCACAAAGCAGGCAGCCTTCCTCCCTTCGCCTGCCCCAGCAGGTCCCTTCTGTCTCTTTCTCTCTCTCTCTCTCTCTTGCTCTCTGGAAGGCTTTCCCTGGCTTGGCTCTCTTTCTCAGGTCTGGAAATAGGGATGTCTTTCTGCCTGGGAATCATGTGGTTTTAGCCAAATCTCCATCAGCCAACACCAGGTCAAGGAGAGAGTCAATCGGCAGGTTTTCTTGGTGCAAGCTAAAGAGGTCATGAAACCCTGGGGCTGGACAGGACTCCCTCACACCATCTAGCCCTTCTCCTGTCTTCTGGAACAACACTAAACTACCCCAGATTGATGAGAATTTAACCAGTTTTCAACAACTACTGCCTTACCCTTACTTTTACAGGAGGAAATGTCACATAAACCCTTTTTAATGTGTAAAATCTCTTGCTGCCCCATTCCTTGCTCATTGTTGTTGTTGTAGCTGCTGGTTAATTGGTCCCCGACTCATGGCAACCCCACAAGGGGACTGGACCACTGTGATCCATAGGGTTTGCACTGGCTGATTGTCAGAAATAGATCTCCAGCTCTTTCTTCCTAGACCCTCTTAACCTGGAAGCTCTGCTGAAAGCTGTTCACCATCATAGCAACACGCAAGCCTTCAAGGACAGATAGGTGGTGGCTGTGCTTGAGGTACATCAGCTGAGAATTGAACCATATCTCTTTCATGGAAGGTAAGAATTCTACCACTGAATCACCACTGCATGTACTCACTCAGAAATCCTCTGTCAAATAGAAATCTTTTCCACTGTAGTTTTACTCAACTTCCCATTACCTGTTCTCAGTAAGCATGAAGATTGCTGGTTGCCATCTTTGACATTAAGCAAACAAATAAAGCAAAGCCTTAATATATATAAAGACCTTTTTCTCTGGGCTAAAGGGTTTCCAGATCTTTCTTCTGGGGCATATGAATTTACCATCCTTATTGTTTCTTCATGATCTGACCTCTTGATTTGTGCCGAGTCATCCTGACCTCTGTTCAGGGCTCCAGTGACTGAGCCTACACCTCTAGCCTAGGTGAGTGCTGAAACACATTAATGGGGTGTGAAATTAATTTGGTGAGTCACAGCCAGCATTTAAAAAACAATGAATGGAAGAGAGGTAATAGGAACACACGAGCATGCACCACACATAGCAAAGGCAAGTTGTTGCAGTTATAGACAGATGTCTGTGTACGTTGAATCATGTTGTAAAAATGTACTTCTTTTTTTATATAATAATATTTTATTGTGTTTTGGGTATAAG
This sequence comes from Elephas maximus indicus, assembly GCF_024166365.1. Taxonomy (NCBI): domain Eukaryota; kingdom Metazoa; phylum Chordata; class Mammalia; order Proboscidea; family Elephantidae; genus Elephas; species Elephas maximus. The sequence continues at coordinate 87,339,663 of NC_064828.1, read as the reverse complement.
TATACACAGCAAGTTAGCTTTCCATTTAACATTTTTTATACAAATTGTTCCCTGCCATTGGTTACAGTTTTTACAGTATGTCAGCATTCTCATTATTTCCATAGTGTTTATTCTGTTTCCATTAATCTTGCTTCCATTCCCCTCCTTGCCTTCTCATCTTTGCTTTTGGGTAACTGTTGACTATTTGGTCTCATATAGTTAATTGTTTAAAGGAGCACATTACTCACGAGTGATATTGTTTATTTTATAAGCCAATCTATTATTTGTCTGAAAGGTGACCTGTAGAAATAGCTTCAATTCCAAGTTCAAAGGTTATCTTGGGGCAATAGTCTAGGGGGTTCCTCTGGTCTCTATCAGTCCAGGTCTGACCTTTTTTTTAGGGATTTGAGTTTTGTTGTACATTTTTATCCCATTTCTGTCCGAGGCCTTCCACCCTGTCCCTGGTTAGAATGGTTGGTAGTGGTAGCTGGGCACCATGTAATTTTTTGGTCTCAGGTTAGAAGAGGCTGTGGTTCGCGTGGGCTATTAGTCCTGTGGACTAGTTTCTTCTTTGAGCCTTTGATTTCCTTCATACCCTTTTGCCTCAGATGAGGAGAGACTGATAGTTCTATCTTAGGTGTCCACTCACAAGTTTTAAGACCCCAGGCGTTACTTACCAATCTAAGATGTAGAACATTATCTTTGTGAACTGTGTTATGCCAATTGACTAATTTGTACTCCGAAACCATGGTCCCAAGCCTTCTAACCCAGGAAACCAGTGCTGAAAGTTGTTTGGATATGTCTAGGAAGGCTCTGTATCTGTCACTTAGGATGATTTGTTGTTTATGTGGGTATATATGCAGCACATACAAATGTGGGTATTATATATATGCCTACAGATATACATGCACATGCCTTTCCATACACATATGTACATCCATATCTACCCGTGTAACCACACACATGTTTTTTGGTTGTTGCAAACTTTTATATGTTATAGCATTTACCAAAATTGTCCCTTTTTCTCATGTAAAATGTACTATTTACGGTGAGTCATGGTTTAAAGTTTGAAAGCCACTGTTCCCAGCTGACCTGTGCTGTTTGCACCATTTGTTGCGGAAGTGGAGGCAGAGTCATCTGTGACCCTGATGGACCCTAGGATTCTCTTGGGTTCAGGACATAAGGAAGGAAAGACCAGAGACGATAGAATCTGGAACACTGTCTAATGGAATCTGTGGGATCAACATCAGATGGCTGCTGGGGGAGTGAAGGGGAAGTGGATGGGCTGCAGGTTAGTTGACCCCCAAGGTCCCTTTGGAGTTTGAGACTCTGCTGAGGTCCCAACTCATGGCTTCTCCCACATGCTGGGAGAGTGACCCCAGGCCCCTTGGCTCTGGTTCCTCATGCCATAAGATGTTGTATTAGGAACCGTAGGCCTGGTTACTCGTCAACATCCTCTATGACTCAGCAGGCAGCAACCTGGTACCAGTATTGCCACCTGCACAATAGGAAGAACAGACTATTGTTGGTTCCTCTTTCTTCCTCTCCAGTTCCGCAGCTGCAGTTCTTGTACAGAGACAAGCAAAGAACATTTAGTTGAGCTTCATAAGGCAGCACGTACTTAGCTCTCCTTCCTCCATCTTAATTACCCACCAGGTTGGCATAGTCCTTGGAACTTTGGGGCATTTTCCTTTATACCTCAGAATGAACAGACTACAAGCTCTGTCAGGGGGCTTGGCACACAGAAGGTGCCCAGGAAATGTTTGTGGAAAGAATGAATCATCTCTTGAGCATCTGTTTTTGTGACCAGGCAGCCCCATCACTCATCAGGTCCTCTTTGGGAGCTGGTAAGAAGGATTTCTTCCACTTTGCCATAGAAATTAGAGTTCACTGTTGGAGCAATACGGACAGCTACAGTCATGACCATCAGCATCTCAGGCAGTCTAGAGCTCCATACAGCTTTCCAGGTCCTTGAAAACAAGACTTCTAACTTCTATAAAGGCTAATGTTGGTTATTATTTCTGTACCATGGAGGCTATTTCTGGCAGGTGACTAAGACAGACATCAGAAAAAAAAAAAAAAAAAGCCCTAATTAAAAGAGCTGCATTAAATTCCTCTCTGAATCTACTCACATGACTTTGTCCCCCACCTCCCTTTTGCCCCTCTGTAGGTGTGCAGACAAAGAGACAGACCTGGGCACCAAAAGGTGGTCGTAAAATTTGTGTTTTATCTCCTCCTCTTCTTCCTATCTCAGGAACCCTCTACATGGTTATCACGAACTTCATCTTGCATCCTCCTCTTCATATGTTTTATATTGGGGGGACGTTGGAAGAGTGTAAGACAGAGACACAAAGGCAGCTGTGGACTGACTTTTAGGCACAGATTTAAAAGTAAGCACTGTCCTCTTTTGCCATGTCTCTGGCCCTTCAGCCTCTTTTCCTCTGCTCTCCCAGGATTACTCAGCTCTCATTGACTTTGGCAAAACCCACTGCTGTGTGACTGCTGACCCCTGAGCTCATAGTGGTTGAAGAACTCCTGGCCAACAGCACTGAGGACCACTCTGCCTTCTCATATGCCAAGCTTTCAGTGTCTGCGATGAGGAGCCCAAGGCCAAGTATGAGGAAGAGACCGGGGACAAAGAGAGTTAATATGATCTTAGGACAACCCTGGGCCTTTTATAGTACCAGATATTCCCTAGAGGTTACCTCAGATATTCTTCTTCCCATAAGAAATCCTTTCTACAATACCCCATCCAGCCTCTCTCTGAATACTTCCAGGGCCAGAGAGTTTGTTACTCAGCAATGGATCTGTTTTGTGTTGTGTTACTCCAAATGTTGTGTTTACTCTAAGTGAAAATCTGTGTCTCCATTTTTTTATGGTTCCTGACTCTGCCTCCGGAACAACACTGTGAACCCACTGTGGCAGAAACAATACTATTCGCTTTCCATTTCACGTGATACCTCAGTAAGGTTAAATAGAGTTGACAATACTTTCCTTCTTTGTCTCTTCTCTTTTCATGGGCTCTGTGCTACTTTTTCTTCTCATTCTGATATTACTTTATTGTCTACTTTCAGGATTCTCTCTTCTCCCCAACCTCCAAACACTGAAGTCTTAACTCTTTTTTTTTAAAAGTAGCATTGTTGAGGCATATTTTGTGTATCGTATAATTCACTCTTTCCAAGTATACAACTCAATTATTTTTTAGTAAGTTTACAAAGTTGTGCAGCCATCACCAAAAAAGGGGTTTAAAACATATTATTACCCCAGTAAAATTCCTCGTGCCCATTTACTGTTAATCCCTGTCACCCTATTCCCACATCCATTCCAAGAAGCCCATAATGTACTTTCTGTCTCTATATCTTTGTGTTTTCTGGATATTTCATATAAATGGAATCATACAATATGTAGTCTTGGGTAACCAGCTTCTTTCACTGAGCATAATATTTTTGAGGTTTATCCATGCTGCAGCATGTATCTGTAGTTCGTTCCTTTTTATTGATAAATAGTATTCCACTGTATGGGTATACTAGATTTTGTCTGTTCTTTCACCAGTTGATAGACATTTAGGCTGTTTCAAACTCTGGACTTTTATGAATAATGCCACTAAGAATATTTATGTGCAATCTGTGTGGATATAATAAATCCTTAACTCTTCTCACTCCTACTCTTTCTCAAGTCAGTCTCTTCCAAACCCACAACTATAATTTCCACAAGTATAAAGCCCACAACCACAAACTTTTCTCTTGGGCACACAGTTAGACTACATTTCCCAGCCTTCCTTGTTGTAAGGCGTGGCCATGTGAGTGAGTACTGGACAATGGAACGTGAACAGAAGTGATATTTGCCTCTTCCAAGCATCGCCCTTAAAATTTTTTCTGTGAAGTCCTCCACACTCTTTTTCTCTCCCCATCTATTGCCTGATTGTAAACGAAGAAGAATCTCTATAAGGTACTAGAGTTCCATGATGGAAGAACCTTGAGTCTCTGAATGTGTGGATCCAAAAACCAAAACCAAACCCAGTGCTGTTGAGTCAATTCCGACTCATAGCAACCCTATAGGACAGAGTAGAACTGCCCCATAGGGTTTCCAAGGAGCACCTGGCAGATTCGAACTGCTGACCCTTTGGTTAGCAGCCATAGCACTTAACCACTATGCCACCAGGATTTCCTTATGTGTGGATCAGAGCCCTCCTATTCCCCTGCTTGATTTGAGTAAATAGGTGAACTTTTTTTTTTTTTTATGACAATTAACCTGTTGTGACAAATACAAGCATAGGAGAAGCTGAATCCTTTTTTGCCCAAAAATTCAGTCACTTGAAGATTGCCAGAATCTTCTCCCACCAAGATTTCTCTTCTCTGGTAGCTCAACTGTTCCTCCTGGGTTATATTTATGATCATTCAGGTTACTTCCCTTGGAAGTGCTTCAGGGTTGTACTAAGTCATTTAAAACATGACATCAAAAATAAGCACAAAACTTCCACTGTGTCATAGAAGCTTGGAGCACACTGTTACCCTCCATGTTTTGAGCTGCAGATTCTATCCAAGACGGCACTAGACTTTTAGAAAGGTTGCATTTTTAGCTTATTTTGAACCAGAGGTTAACTAAGTGTGGAGAGCAGGCTCGCTGAAAGCAAATGCAGAAGTAAACAATATGTGAAGAAAGGAGATAAAGAAGATGATGCAACCTAGAGAAGAAAAACAACCTTACCAACAGAAGACACTGAGACCAACTAAGTCGTAAACAAGGACTTATCAATACCAAACAAACAGGCTCAAAGAGCTCCAATGAGTATAAAAGAAGGGACACTAAGACTCAACTTTGCTTGGAGTCATAACCAGAGCCAACTTGGTCATACGTTGCAGACTGGGAAGCAGTGGGCTGCGGCAGCTCGCATGGGCTTACTCCCAAGTCCTAGAGATGTTGCCTATCTTGGTCCATACGTTGAGGACTAGGGCCCAGGAGGTCAGGATGCAGTGAGCTGTGGCAGCTCACCCGGGCTTACTCTCGACCTTCCTCCTAGTCTAAAACATGTTTCTTGGTGCTCTGCTATCTCAGTCACATGTTGAGGGTTGAGACTCAGTGAGCAAGGAAGCAGTGGGCTGTGACAGCTCTCCTGGACTTACTCTTAGTTCACTCCTGACCCGATACATGTTGCTTTGGCCATATGTTGAGAGCTAAGGGATAATAAGCCCTTGTGCTCAAGAGACATGATAGAGATCCACGAGAGATTCTCGAGGATCGAGGCCAATTTGACATCCGAGCCATTTGACTACATCATGGTCAAGAGTTGGCCTCGACCAGATAAAAAACAATGCCCAAACTCTGCCCTCATTTGCCATAAGCTTGCTTGCTTTCCCTCTCCTTTCCCCTGGTGAATTGAGATCTCTGACGTCCAGGGTAGTCAAGAACCTGCGTGCCTATAATACTAATAACTAATAAAGACATTGTGGAAGGACACAAATCATTTGAAGTAGTCTTTGCAACCCCTTCCTCACGACAATAGGCTTCCCTTTTCAGTAGCTTTCCCCACCCTCATCCCCAATCCAGGTCATTTCACATGAACTGCTATCAAAGCAGTCTTCCTCATATTTAAATTACAATATTGAATTTTTGGACCAAGATGCAAGACTTTTTAACTTATCTGTATGAAATTTCACCTTACCAAGATCAGTTTATATTCTACTGCTATCATACAATTCTATCATTTATTCCTCCAGTTCTATGTCATGTGAAAATTTAATAAGAATGCCTTCTCTGACTTCCTCCAAATTGTGAGTAAAAGTCTTGTATAAGTTGCAGCCCTATCTCACATACAACTGTAGATCTCAGTGACCTCCATCCATTCATCAATATAGGGAATGGTTGTTTAAACATCTATTCGTATGCCTAACTTTTCCACTATGGGTTCAGATTTTTCCAGCCTATCCACACTGAATATCACTTCAAAGCTTTTTTTTTTTTTTTTTTTTTTTAATACAGTAATATTTTTCTGATCCGGAACCTCATCAAAAAAGGAAATGTGGTTTAATTATTGTGAGTGTGACTCTAGTAATTACTGTTTTGCCTCCTCTTCCTCATTCCCTTTTTTTTCTCCTAGCTAAGCCTTGCTCAGCGTTCTGGATCCAGCTCAGACACCACCTTCCCTAGGACCTTTTCTGACCAATCATCTCATACTCCCAGCCTGGGTTGGATGCCCTGTGTTGCATTCATGTTGCACCTTGAGGTTATCTCAATCACAGGAATTCTCAGGGTATGTGTTCTCTGCCTTTCCTGCTATCCTGGAAGATCCTTGAGGATAGGTATTAATACTAAGCCTTATTCTTCTAAACACCACTGATGCCTATGCAAAGAGGTTGCTCAGTAAATGATGCCTGAAATGCACTAGGCACACCCCAGCTGTTTGGAGTTAAGCACATCTGGCTTATCTATCTATGGGACAAACTGCAAGGGATGCTTCAGGGTTAGTGGTCATGAAGATGTATGTTGTGACACTCAGACATGATGTAACTTCAGCAAAATGAGCTCATGAGTTCAGGAAGGAACCTGGGGCTGGGGGAGAAAGGCTGGGGGGACAGGAGCCTGACTGGGTAGCTGAGCTCCCAAAGGAAGTCAGGGCTCCAAAGGGAATGGGAAATTCGGACAGGGTTCAGAAAAGCAGAGGCTCCTGGGGAAAAGGTCTGAAAGGAAGGGCACAGTCTGGTTGGTGGGTCATGCCAGCAGGAACCTGGGGACCAGGCTGGCCTGCTACATTGGCAGCTCCACAATTTCTATAAAACAGGGGCCATGTGGAGGGACAGACTTGTTGGAAGTAGAGCTAGGAGATTGTTTTATGCATGGTAAGCTTGCCTGCTTTATGTTGATTGATGTTTATTTGGGGTGGCTCAGGGTGGGTTGATGGAAATTAAGAGTGTTCTCTCCCTCTGCCCCTACCCATGCTCCATGCAGGCAACTCCTTTGTGCTGCTGTTGGCCAGACGGCAATGGTTTCAGAAGGCTAGATGAATAGTCTGTCCACTTCGATGCAAGCTGGTGGCTTCCATGTGGGGAACAAGTCTATTGTTCCAAATGAAGAAGCTACCTAGAGCTAAAAAAAACCTAGAGCTAAGCCCCCATAAATCCTCACCAACCTAACCCTCTACCTTCATCCCCTTCTATACCCCTATCTATTTCTACACAGGCTCCTTGCAATTCTTCCCAGGAGCTCAAGCTTTGTCTTACATCTAGGTGCCATTCTCCCTGCTCCCTCCCCCCACTTCTTCTGAGCCTTCAAGATTCAAGTCAAATGTCATCTCTTTGCATGGCTAGCATTCTTCTTCAGTGTACCTAAAGACTATTAATTCCTCTATGTGAAGCTATCAGCATCACACAGGCAGCGAGGATGGCTATCTATCCCTGGGTCCCCAGTGCCTAGTACAGTGCCTGACACCTATTAGGTTCAAAAAACATTTGTGGAAATGAGAACATCAGGATACCAGGCAAACAGGCTGACAATTAGAAGGTACAAACCCAGTGCCGTCGAGTTGATTCCGACTCATAGCTACCCTATAGGACAGAGTAGAACTGCCCCATATAGTTTCCAAGGAGCGCCTGGTGGATTCAAACTGCTGACCCAATTAGAAGGTAGGCAGATGCAAAGGATCCTGGGTGGTGCAAATGGTTTGCAGTCAGCAGGTAACCAAACAGTTGGTGATTCGAACTCACCCAGCAGTACCGCTCAAGAGGCAGTTGCTTCGGACAGAACAAGGGGATACTGAGTGGTTTAAAGTCAGGAAAGCTGTGCGTCAGGGGTGTATCCTTTCACAGTGCCGGTTCAATCTGTATGCTGAGCAAATAATCTGAGAAGCTGGACTACATGAAGAAAAACAGGGCATCAGGATTGGAAGAAGACTCATTAACAACCTGTGTTATGCAGATGACACAACCTTGCTGCTGAAAGTGAAGAGGACTTGAAGTACTTACTGATGAAGATCAAAGACCACAACCTTCAGTATGGATTATACCTCAACATAAAGAAAACAAAAATCCTCACAACTGGACCAATAAGCAACATCGTGATAAATAGAGAAAAGACTGAAGTTGTCAAGGACTTCATTTTACTTGGATCCACAATCAACAGCCATGGAAGCAGCAGTCAAGAAATCAAAAGATGCATGGCATTGGGCAAATCTTCTGCAAAGGACCTCTTTAAAGTGTTGAAAATCAAAGATGTCACCTTGAAGACTAAGGTGCGCCTGACCCAAGCCATGGTATTTTCAATCACATTATATGCATGTGAAAGCTGGGCAATGAATAAGGAAGACCGAAGAAGAATTGCCGCCTTTGAATTGTGGTGTTGGCGAAGAATACTGAATATACCAGGGACTGCCAAAAGAACGAACAAATCTGTCTTGGAAGAAGTACAACCAGAATGCTCCTTAGAGGCAAGGATGGCGAGACTGTGTCTTACATACTTTGGATTTGTTGTCAGGAGGAATCAGTCCCTGGAGAAGGTAACTCTGCTTGGTAAAATACAGGGTCAGCGGAAAAGAGGAAGACCCTCAACTAGATGGATTGACGCAATGGCTGCAATAATGGGCTCAAGCATAACAACAATTGTGAGCATGGCACAGGACCAGGCAGTATTTTGTTCTGTGGTACATAGGGTTGCGATGAGTTGGAACTGACTCGATGGTACCTGACGACGACAACAAGAGCGGCACTGCTGAGGAAACAGGCCTGGTGATCTGCTCCCGTGAAGATTACAGCCTAGAAAACCCTATGGAGCAATTCTATCCTGTAACACACAGGGTCCCCATAAGTCACAAAACAACAGCAGAAGGTAGGCAGGTGTGCTTAGAGACATCTTGGGTAGCAAAAAAGCAAGCCTGAAGATATCAATACACACTTTGAGACTAAGATGGCAAGTGGCAGGTTTCAGCAGTTAGGCAGGACAGTTAGGGTGGACAGCGTGCGTCCTGTGTGTATATGTGTGTGTGTCTGTACGTGACAGAGAGAAGAGACATGAGTCCTTCAGGGAGCAATAACTCAATCAGAAATGGGGATTGTTTCCCCTCAATCATTCACGGACCCTTGTCTGTCTCTTCTTGCCAACTGGAAGAGGAGAGATGCTGACAGCCTATCTCCAATGCACCCTGCCTGGCCCCCCAGCCCTGGCCCTCCCCCCAGAGGCTTTGGCACTTGCAGTCTCCCTGTCAGAGATGTTCCCAGGCTCTGAGGCCCCACTGCTGACATGCACAGCGCCTCTTGTCTTCCTTGGCCAAGACGGTCAAATAGCTCCCAACTTCTTGGGGGGAGTTAAAAGAGAGAGCTGAAAGGCCTGGGAGTTAGGAGACCCTGGTTGAAGTGCTGGTGCTGCCAATAACCAGGCATGCAATCTTGGACAAGCATCTCTTCACCTATAGGCCTCAGCTTCCTCAACTGTAAACTGAAGAGAATGGGCTGGCTGATTCCTCAGGGCTGTCCCCTCCAGCATGCACATTCTGTGATCCTGCACTTCTGGGATTCACACCTACCCCTTGCCTGTCTGCTCCTCAAATCAATATCTTCGCGTTGACAGGGAACTTTGAATTCATCCAGTAAAATACTCTTTTCTGAAGGAAGCTGAGGCCAGAGAGGGACGTGATCAGGGACACACCAGAGGCAGGCAGGGGACGAGAACCAGGGTTTGTGCTCCCTACCATGATCAGACCTTGGCCTTTAATGACTGCTTCAAATGAGACTGGTATAAACGGTTAAGTGCTCAGCTGCTAACCAAAAGTTTGGAGGTTCTAGTTCACTCAGAGACACTTGGGAGGAAAGGACTGGTGATTGATCTATTTCCAAAAAATCAGTCACTGAAAGTCCTATGGAGCACAGTTCTTTCTACTCTGGCACATACGGGGGCGCCATGAGTCAGAATTAACTTGACAGCAATTGGTTTGAAAAGAAAGTTCTTTGCTCCAAAGCTGTCCAAGTGTCCAGTGCAGCTCATTGCAGACCATGGTGGCTCCTTGGTCTTCTTCAAGCAATCAGCTCTGGGCCACATCACTTTTCAGCCTGTAGCAGGGGCCAAAGACCCTGGACCAAACCCTGGCCTTGTGTGAAGACCTGCACTCTAGCCTTCTCTGTGTTACTTACCAGCTGTGTGGCTCTGGGCAAGCCACTTCGCCATCTGGCTTTATTGTTTTCAGGTCATATGAGCCCCTATTGGCCTGTAAGCTCCATAGGATAGTGACTTGCCTGTTCTGAGCTTTAATCTCAGGGCCTGGCTATCAAACTAAAGTCTGTGAGTTCAGATTTTCAAAAGGGATTCTGATTTTCCCAGCAACCAAAGTCATCTATATTCAAATGAGCCTGCAGAAGTCTTAGGTCACTGAATGGCCCATGAAAGGGCTGCCCTGGGGTCAGGTGCTCATCCCTGGTCCAATCAATCGTGGTCTGGAGTGTAGTAGAGTGTCATTAGTAAATACAGTTGCTTTTTTTAGGCACTGTGGGTAGAAAGATGTCTATTAGAATCTCTATCTGTTGGTTGGGGAAACAGGGGCTCAGAGAGGTTAAGTTACTTAGCCAAGGCCAAATAGCTGGTAAATAACAGTACTGAGGTTAGAACCTCAAAGCCCCAACCTCTTCCCACTACTCCAGGATGGACAGCTGTTGACTAGTCATGCAGAGCAGAGTGAGGTGTTGTTGAGAGCTATGGGATTCAGGGGTGGCTGTAAGCTTTCCAGATAGGGGGGTCGGAAAGTCTTCTTGGAAGAGGTGGCCTTTGAGATGGGAGTTAAAAAACAGGTAGGGATGGGTGAGAAACATCTCAGGTAAAGGAACTGGATGTGAACCAAAGTACTGGGGGAAGGGAAGATAGAAGGGGAAACTAGGGGGGGAATTCTGAGTGAGTGGGACTGTGTTGAGTATTAGCATACATGGAAGGGAAAGATATGAGACAAGGTGTGTGCCAGGCCCAGTAAGATGTTTGGGCTTGATTTGTGCGGTAGTGGGGAGTGATTAAAGTTTGTTGAGCACACACAATACAAGGAAGTCAACACAACTGGACTAAACCAAAAGCTAAGACATTTCCTGAACACAACCAAACACTTCGAGGGACAGAGTAGCAGGGGCGGGGGTTTGGGGACCATGGCTTCAGGGGACATCTAGGTCAATTGACATAACAAAGTTTATTAAGAAATTGTTCTACATCCCACTTTGGTGAGTGGCCATCTAAGATGGAACAATTGGTCCCAACCTACTTGGAGCAAAGGAGGATGAAGAACACCAAAGACACAGGGAAAATATTAGCCCAAAAGAAAAAAAAAATAGACATGTAAACCAGAGACTCCAACAGCCTGAGACCAGAAGAACTAGATGATGCCCAGCTACCACTAATGACTGTCCTGACAGGAAACACAACAGAGAGTCCCTGACAGAGCAGGAGAAAAGTGGGGTGTAGAACTCAAACTCCCATAAAAAAGCAAGACTCAATGATCTGACTGAGACTAGAGGAACCCCAGAAGACATGGCCCCGGACTCTGTTATCCAGAACTAAAACCATTCCCGAAGTGAACGCTTCAAAGATTAGACTGGACTATGAGACATAAAATGATACTCATGGAGAGTGTGCTTATTAGTTCAAGTACATACATGAAACTAAATGGGCAGCTCCTGTCCAAAGGCGAGATGAGAAGGCAGAAAGGGATAGGAGCTGGCTGAATGGACATGGGAAACGCAGGGTGGAAAAAAAGAGTGTGCTATCACATTATAGGGAGAGCAACTAGGGTCACATAACAATGCGTGTGTAAATTTTTGTTTGAGAAAATAAGTTTAACTGTAAACTTTTACCTAAAGCACAATTAAAAAAAATGTTGTTGAGCAGGTGAGTGACCTGATCAAACTTGTGCTGCCAGAAAATGTATAGTTAGTTGCTTACAAGTCTGTTTCTCCTTGTCTCCATAGCCCCTGCCACAGGACCTGGCACATGGTAGGTCCTCTGTGTGAACTAGCAAATGAAAGAAGGTGAACTGGGCAGAGGTGGGGAGGTATGGAACGGAGCTGGGCAGATACTGGTGGCTGCCACCACCTTCTAGCGAGGACCTGAGGGGGAGTGAGAAGAGAGTGGAAACTGGCCAGGCCTTCAGGACAGATTGGATATGGGGGTGAAGAGGAGGGGGAGGAACCGGAGTCGCCTTCCCTTCCTTCCTTGGCCATCAGCCTCTGCTGGCCTGAGGTCTGGTCTGGTGAGGCAGAGTACAGAGCATGCCTCTGCTGTCTGTGTGAGTTCCTGAGGAGTGAGATCTTTAATTTTTGTCTGCTGAGCCCTGATGGGCGAGGGGCCAGCCTGTGTTACAACCTCCCAGAGGCCCCTGGGCCAAAGCACTCAGACCAGAGTGGACGGAAACAAGGAATGAGTCACACAGACTGACTGGGGCCCATTGGCATCTGGCTGTACCTTACCTCCCCTCATCTCTCCTTCTTGACCTGATGTCCCTGCCCTTTCCTGGGGGTCTAGGGAATTTGGGCCTGTCTCTGAGGGCTTGTGGCCCTAGAGAGCATGTTGGGGACACCAAGAAAAACTCCTTTGAGTGTTCGCATTCTCAACATATAATCCAGGAAAAAGTGAACTTTGAGAGATGATGACAGAAGGTGTCATCCCTCTTTCTTTGCCTTGGCAATGAAAAATAGAACAGAAAAGACCCTACAGCAGTCCCCTTGTCTGCCCCCCACCCCACACTACTTGGGTTGTGTGGGATGCCACTGTGTCTCAGCAAGCAAACCAAAGTGGGGTCAGGTTGGAAGTCCCCAGTGACAGCCAAAGGAAGTCACTCCCTGCTCACCTCGTCCTCAAATTCCTGCACAGCCTTTCCAGAACCCTGCACAATCCCCCAACCCATAGGGGTTTCTCCCTGGGAATTCTGAAAGACTAATTCAGTGTATGATCTGTCCCCATCTAAATAACCCCCCTCCCCCCATACCTCCACCCTCCCCCCCATAAGCCCCAGTCAAGCACATGAGGTCTCTGTGATCTTACTGGGAGGAAATAAAAGACCTTCCAGGGTGCTCACACTGTTCCCTGGTTCAGATCTTCAGGCACTCCACTTGGGGAAAAGTTATGCTTCAGGCCACAGAAGTTCTAGAAGATTCTACCCCAGCCAGGGACCAAAGGAATTTATGCAGGTAAATCAGAAATATTGTCTGAGCTTATAGCTAAATACATAGAGTTTTCAGATCAGCCCACCCTGTAGAGACTGAAAATGAAAGGAAACGGAGTGAAGTCAGGGATTTTGAAGAGCTGCCCATTTCACACCATTGCAGGACATCCTGGAGTGATGGCTTCATGCTATAGTGGAAATGTCGTGGACTTTGGAGCTGTTCAGACTTTTTAGTTGAGTCCTGGCTCAGCTCCTAGCTGTGTGGCCTTGAAAAGAGACTTCATCCCTCTGGGTCTGTAAAATGGAAGTTGCAATGCCTACCACACAGGGCCTCATAAATACTCTATTTATGTCACTTATTTTTTTTTTTTTCCCAAAGAGAAAAGCTGTGGATTGAGGAGCCTTATATAGTGATGTGCAAACTACTTGATGTAGAGTAAACTTGATTTCCTTCCTTCTCCTTGATGGGTGGGAATTAGAGCCACTGAAACCCACCACAATGACTCCTGCCCTCTTCTTACCGTCAGGGATTGAATTCTGTCCCCCCAAAAATGTATGTATTAACTTGGTTAGACCATGATTCCCAGTATTCTGTGTTTGTCCTCCATTTTGTAATTGTAATTTTATGTGAAAGAGGATAAAGGTGGGATTATAACACTCTTACCGGGTCACATCCCTGACCCAATATAAAGGGAGTTTCCCTGGGGTGTGGCCTGCACCACCTTTTATATCTCAAGAGATAAAAGGAAAGGGAAGTAAGCAGAGAGTTGGGGACCTCATACCACCAAGAAAGAAGCACCGAGAACAGAGCGCATCCTTTAGACCCGGGGTTCCTGCGCAGAGAAGCTTCTAGTCCAGGGGAAGAGTGAAGAGAAAGACCTTCCTCCAGAGCCAACAGAGAGAAAGGCTTCCCCTGGAGCTGACTCCCTGAATTTGGACTTCCAGCCTACTAGACTGTGAGGAAATAAATTTCTCCTTGTTAAAGCCATCCGCTTGTGGTATTTCTGTTATAGCAGCACTAGACGACTAAGACATTTACCCAGGGTGGATCTTCAGCTGGAAAACAGGCCTGAGGAGGGTAGGGTGTCTTGATGGGGGTAACTCGTGATAGATACTCTGTGTGGCCATCAGCAGCCTCCACCACACCAACAACTATAAATGCTTCCATTTCCCAAAGAAATGGAGCCAGAGGTGGTCCTCCTCCCCCTGGAACCTGGCATTGGTTTAATGTTTTGGACCAGACAAACCAGGAGTAAATCCTAGTGCAGCTGTGTGACTGTGGGTAAGTCATCTCCCCTCTCTGAGCCTTCATCCCTTCATCTGCTACATGGTGAAATAATAGCACTTCTTTTATGAAATGGAAAATCTTATTGTGAGGGTTACCACATGGCCTGGTGCATTTTAAGCACTCGAGAAATATCAGCTGGTAATGGAGTAGCAGTCATTGACCCTTCCCACGATGGTAAATAAACCAGAAAAACAAACCCATTGCCATCGAGTCGATTCCGACTCATAGCGACCCTGTAGGACAGAGTAGAACTGCCCCGTAGGGTTTCCAAGGAATGACTGGTGGATCCAAACTGCCAACCTTTTGGGTAGCAGCTGTAACCCTTAACCACTGTGCCACCAGGGCTCCACGATGGTAAAGAGGGCTGGATGTCTAATTTGCCCTGATGGTGGGAGTGGCAAGATGAGCAACATTATCTCCATTTTCAGATGAGGAAACAGAGGCCAAGGGCATTTCAGAATTCAGATCTGTTCACAGAAGACAGAAACACTGGGGGGGGGGGGGGCGGGGTTGTTGGGGGACCTTTCCAGAACATTCTGCAACAATAGGCCAGGTCACCTGAACCCTACACAGGCCACTGCACTATGATCATTCTCACCCAGCCAGCACGTCATGCTCACCTGGAGGAGGCAGGTGCTGGCAGACCAGGACAGGACAGGCATCTGGGATGGAGCGGTTCTGACAGCCTCTGTGGGCCTTGAAGGCCTTGCGCTGGAGGGAGCTAGGGCTTCTCCATACAGCCTCCACCTTCTGAACTGGAGGCTGAGGCTGCACAGTGCAGGGGTACCAGATGCCCAGTGTCTGGAGGAGGACATCCAAACCCACAAGCCACTCCCATCTGGAAGGCTGGGAGCCCAGGCAACCTTTCTTTGGCTGTTTTGCCCACTGATTAACCAGGAAATGTGTTATTTGTTCTAAGCAGAGGAACGAGCTCTCCTGGGGAGAGGAATTCAGGGCTGGAGGTCCAGTCACTTCCAAGGAAGAAACATCCCTGGAATTTTGTCGGGAGTCTGGGTCTCAGCAAAGGGAGCAGAAATCCCTTCCTTGTTTACCAAATTAGTTAAGGTTCTGGTAGCTCTCTGGCCGCCAGCATTGTTCCAGCAAGACATGTGAAAGCAATTAGATTGTCCTGGGTGTCCAGCAGACTGCCATCCCCTCTGGTGATGTATGTGTCCAGGCAAACCTTTCCCTGCTGGAATCTCTTTATCACTCTCTTGTCTTTGGGACTCTGCAGGGCTCTCCAGAGATGATTTCTGTCCCCAAACCCAAGAGCTGGGTGAGGAGGCTCAGCATCATTCTCTGCCCCATCAAGGAGGAGTGGGGAAGTGACACATGGTGAGTCAGGGGCCATGCCAGAAATAGTCAGCTAACTACCCCCCTACCTTCTATTACTGGGCAGGAAGGGAAGAGGGGAGCAGAACATTCTGACAACCCCAGGTTGCTAGGAATTGAATTACAGGCTAGCAGGCAGGGAAGAGGTATTTTGGTGGTGGCAGTGTTGGGGTGCTTGAGGAGGTACCAGTTCAATTCTGAGGAGGGTTACTGACTCATAAGCTCGTGCTGGAGGCAAGATGGTGCAGTCTTAAAAGCTTGGGCTCCGGAGGGAAACTACTAAGGTTAGAATCGCGCGTCTGTTACTTATCAGCGACGTGATCTTGGGCAAGCCTCTAACCTTTCTTAACCTCAGTTTTCTCCTTTTTATAGTGTGGACACCATAATGTCTCCTTTGTTTGGTTAGATGGGTTGATTTATGTAGCAGGCTTAGCACTGTGCTTGGACCATAGTAGGCTCAATAAATTTTGGCAGCTTAAACACACACACACACGCATGCATATTTCAAAGTGTTTGGGGGATTAGAAATTCTGAGGTGCTGCATCTCAACAGCTACAAGAAAGGGAGTGATGGTGGGCAATAAGGGGGAGGCATGGCAAGGAAGACAGGGCTGGGATGGGAGTAGGAAATGCCAGTCTTTGGAGTAGATTAGCCAGACTGTGGACTCTCAGGAGAACAGGGTGGGGATTTCCAAGGTCCGTTTATTCACCAAGGAGTGGGAGGGGCGCCTGGTGGTGAGGGAAGTGTGTCTGTGTGAGGGTTTTGGCTGAGTTCGAGCAAGCGGTGAGAGGCTGAATGGGCGGCAGACTTCCAGAAGTGCAGACGGAGGAGACGGAGCAGTAATAATGACTTGGACACACAGGAGGAAAAAATAGCTCAGGGACGAAGATGATGCCAAGGTTTCTGGCCTTGAGAGGCTCTTAGAGACCTGAGGTGAGTGTTGAGGGATGAGGAGGAGAGCTCCTGAGGGGAGTGGGCAGGTTGTGGGGAGAGGAAGGGAGCCTGGAACAAGAGAGTTGGGCAGGTATCTGGAAAGGAGAGGGAAGTGTGGCACTGAGATTTTCCCATAGCTGGGGAGGGAACTGAGTATTCTGGGAACTGAGATGGCATTCATCCCAAAAAGCAAGTGGATCTAGACCCAAAGGTCTTTGGGGCTAGACCTAAATGCAGCAAGAATGTGAACTTGGGCCAGTAACTATCACCCAGAACCTCAGTTTTTCTTTCTTGGTCTAATGATAACAGCCCCCTCTACTTGATGGGATTATTCTGTTACTCAGTCAGTTAGCCATCCATTCCACACATGCTTCTCGGCTGTTTATTAGTGTAAAACACTATTCTAGGCTCTGGGGAAACTGTGGTAAGCAAGGCAGGCAAGATATCTGTTTTCATTGAGCTATCACTTTGGTTGGAGAAGTCAGATGATAAACAATTTTATGGGTTGCTGAACAGGTATTTTGCTGCAATCTTAGAATTTCTGCTAGAAAAATAAAGGCTTAATATTCTCACATTACAAAGAGAAGCACCAAACTCCTTACTAAAGTCAGATCAGGCTCAACAACTATCCAACCCCATTCCTCAATTCCAACCTACAAATGGAAGGATTGAAGAAAGCCACTAAGCTAGAGAACTATTGCCCCAGTAGGGAGGGCTGAGATTTCCCCTCAGAAGGTGCTCCCCAGTGCAAATTAAGGAAAGGGAAGCCCCAAGAGAACCAATCATAGGGATTGGGGGCTGGCAAGAAGGGGAGACCAGCATGACTTCCCACAACTCTTCCCTCACTGAAGCTGGCTGAGCTGCTAGAGCTTGCAGGCTACCCCAGTGTACCAAAGGACAGCAGGAAAGTTCTTGGGAGAACCCAAAATATATCTCTAGGAACTGAAAATCGAAGAGCTGCATCCACAGGTGTGGACCTTCTGTCTGGAAAATTCTGACTGTGGGGCCCGGCTGGGGCAGGGGGTGGGCTATATGGCAGTGAGAAGCAGCCAACTCACCACTGGTTTGTCTGGCATGGATGTGAAAGTCCCACATGAGGCAGAGGATGCGGGGGTCTGCACGAGGTTGGACACCCACCGCTTTGCTACAACAGCATGGGGCAGGGGAAGTTGCAGTCCTGCAGAAAGCCCCCCCAAGAACCCACAGATGTACCCATGAAACAGCCAGCACATTGTTGTTGTTGTTTTTAGGTGCCATCGAGTCAGTTCCAACTCATAGCAACACTTTGCACAACAGAATGAAACACTGTCTGGTTCTGCACCATCCTCACAATTGTTGCTACGCTTGAGCCCATCGTTGAAGCCACTGTGTCAATCCATCTAGTTGAGGGTCTTCCTCTTTTCCACTGGCCCTGTATTTTACCAAGCATGATGTTCTTCTCCAGGGACTGATCCCTCCTGATAACTTGTCTAAAGTATGTGAGATGTAGTCTCACCATCCTTGCTTCTAAGGAGCATTCTGGTTGTACTTCTTCCAAGACAGATTTGGCCGTTCTTTTGGCAGTCCACGGTATGTTCGATATTCTTTGCCAATACCATAATTCAAAGGCGTCAATTCTTCTTTGGTCTTCCTTATTCATTGTCCAGTTTTCTCATGCGTATGAGGTGAATAAAAACACCATGGCTTGGGTCAGGCACACTTCAGTCTTCAATGTGACATCTTTGCTTTTCAACACTTTAAAGAGGTCTTTTGCAGCAGATTTGCCCAATGCAATGCATCTTTTGATGTCTTGACTGCTGCTTCCATGGCTGTTGATTGTGGGTCCAAGTAAAATGAAGTCCTTGACAACCTCAATCTTTTCTCCATTTATCATGATGTTGCTTATTGGACCAGTTGTGAGGATTTTTGTTTTCTTTATGTTGAGGTGTAATCCATACTGGAGGCTGTGGTCTTTGATTTTCATCAGTAAGCGCTTCAAGTCCTCTTCATTTTCAGCAAGCAAGGCTGTGTCATCTGCATAATGCAGGTTGTTAAAGAGTCTTCCTCCAATCCTGATGTCCTGTTCTTCTTCATATAGTCCAGCTTCTCAGATTATTTGCTCAGCATACAGATTGAATAGGTATGGAGAAAGAATATAACCCTGATGCACACCTTGCTTAACTTTAAACCATACAGTATCCCTTGTTCTGCTCATACGACTGCCCCTTGATCCATGTACAGATTCTTCATGAGCACACTTAAAAGTTCTGGAGTTTCTATTCTCTGCAATGTTATCCATAATTTGTTATGATCCACACAGTCAAATGCCTTAGCATAGTCAATAAAACACAGGTAAACATCTTTCTGGTATTCTCTGCTTTCAGCCAGGATCCATCTGACATCAGCAATGATATCCCTGGTTCCACACCCCCTTCTGAATCTGACTCAAATTTTTGGCTGGTCCCTGTCAATGTACTGCTGCAGCCACTTTTGAGTGATCTTCAGCAAAATTCTACTTGTGTGTCATATTATGGTATTGTTTGACAAATCCCTATTCAGTTGGATCACCTTTCTTGGGAATAGGCACAAATATGGATCTCTTCCAGTTGGTTGATCAGGTAGCTGTCTTCCAAATTTCTTGGCATAGACGAGCGAACACTTCTAGCACTGCATCTGTTTGTTGAAACATCTCAGTTGGTATTCCATCACTTCCTGGAGCCTTGTTTTTTGCCAGTGCCTTCAGGGCAGCTTGGACTTCTTCCTTCAGTATCATTGTTACCTCCCGAAATGGTTGAATATAGACCAATTCTGTACATGGCACCTGCCAATCGAGGGCCCCTGTCACATAAGACTTCACCACTTTTTCTCCAATACCTCTTCCCCACCCTGGCACAGAGGAGTCACAGCAGAAAAGGAATATCAGAAAAACAGACCACTCCCTGCTCTCCCCACTACAGGTTCTTGAGACAAGGGATGGGTCTATGGGGGAAGAGGAGAAATTTAAAACTGGATGTGAGATTGAGTTTTGATTAGTCCCTGAAAATTGGTCTTAATCCTTGGAAACTCTATGGGGCAGTTCTACTCTGTCCTATAGGGTCGCTATGAGTTGGAATCGACTTGATGGCACTGGTTTTTTGTTTTTTTGTTTTTTTTTTTGCTGGGTTACCAAAAGAAGGCTGCTCCCGTGACTTACAGGAGTAGAAAAACTAAGGACTCTGAGATGAGATGAAGGGCGGAGAAGGGAGATTCAACACAGTACCATGGAAAGAAACAGGTAGAGAAAAATAAAGCCATTTCCTGATTATCTCTCTTCAGGTTCAGCCTATTCAATAAATCAGTTATACCAGTAAACAAACAATTCCAACTGTTTATTACAGCAATGAAGATAACAAAAGAGGGGTGATGTGATAGTGACTTGGTGATAGTGGTGGTGGGTGGGGATTCTCTACATGGAGTGATCAGCGACAGCCACTTCAGGTGATATTTGAACTGAAAGGTGAAGCAATGAGGAGCTAGGCCTAGAAACATCTTGGAGAAGAGTGTTCCAGGCATTAACCTGGTTTGTTTAAGGAGCAGAGAGAAGCTGAGTGCAGCTGCCGTGTGGCGAGTTCCTGAGCAAGCAGTGAGATGGGGCCAAAGCATGCAGGGCTTTGTAGGCCAAGGTCAGGAGATGAGGCTTTCTTCCAGCATGAGGTGTCAACTGTGCGGGTCCTTTGTACAGTGTAGGAAGTTGTAAACTGGTATCTTCCTGTCTCCTTCTTCACTCTGCCTCCTCAGTCAGGAAACCCAGAATCTGCCGTGGTGGTGTCGATTGCACTCATAGCCATTCCATCGGGTTTCCAAGGCTGTAAATCTTTACAGAAGCAGACTGCCACCTCTTTCTCCCATAGAATGGCTGGTGGGTTCAGATCACTGACCTTTCGGTTAGCAGCCAAGCACTTTAACCACTGCACTACCAGGGCTCCTTGAATTAGGAAACAGCAGGCTGTAAAAATGCACTGGGGCAACCGTGTTTGCCAGGCCTTCAGGCTTTGGAGCAGGAGGCCATGGATGTGCATGACAAGCTGATTATTGGGGTACCCAGCCTGATGGCATTTGGCACTGAGACCATCCCCCATCGCTGCCAACACAAGAAAATGTGACAACACCCTCCTCCTCTGGGCTTGAGCACCAGCTCAATCAGTCACCCTGGAATCTCCCTGGGGAAACTCCTCAGGGAGTGAAGGGCTGGGTGGGCGAGTCCAGGGAATGGAGCTCGGAGCCGAGGCAGGAGGCCAGGATTTCATTCCCCTCTTCGTCACACACTGTCTCCTTGAGTGACCTTATTCCAGAGGCTTCTAATCTATGCTTCTGTGAAAAGAGAACACCTTTTCCAGCTTCCTCCATCACTAACGACCCTGATGCAAGGGGCAGAGGATTAATATCAAGGAGAGAAGGAGTTGAAGGGTCTAGCAGGAAAGGGATTTTGGCCAGCAAGTGCCACTTCGGAGCTTCCCGCCCACACACTATCCAGGCGGCTGGCGGCGGCAGGCACCGGCGGATCCACCGGGAAACAAGGTACTGCGCCGGTTTACAGTAAGCAAGGTAACGGTTAAAATCCCGTTGCCGTCAATTCCGACTCATAATCCCCATAATTTTCCAATTTCACATGGGTTCACATGTCGTGAACAATTTTACTTCAAAGATGTGGTGGAAAACAGGTGAAAGTATGCACTACAGATTAGTAACTAAACACAAGGCGGTGCGTGCTTTGTTTATTGTGTAAAACGTCCCTGGCGGCAGGTCTCCCCTCTCAAGAAACAGGGTGGCTAAGGACGCGGCCAACTCCACTAGAGGGCGCGCGCCCCCAGGCGACCTTCCAGCGCTCCCGCGTCCCGCCGCGACCGAGAGAGGCGAGCTCCTTGGCTTTGCCCAGCGCCGACAGACACCCGGGCCAGGCGCCCCCAGCGGCTGGGGCAGGAAGCGTAGGGGCCTGGTGCGGGTCCTTCGGGCCCTGTCCCTGTCACGCAAGTTTCAGTACTTCTCCCGGACTCCTTCACACCTTCGAGGCTGCAGCCTTGGTCATCCGACCGGGAATTTGTTCCTGAGGTCGGGGCTGGAGATAAACTCGAAACAGGTCGGAAGTTGGACCTTGCCTAGGGCAGGAGAAAGGCTGCGCGGGTTCCCCTGCCCGGCAGGCGCCATCTCCCCTACCAGTCCTCGGGTCAGCCCTGCGCCACCCTCAGTTCCTCAGGGGTTAATCCCCCTCTCCGCCCGCTCGCTTCCCGGTGCCAAAGTGGGTGTTGCTGGAATTCCTCTCTCCCTCTCCCGTAATGAGGGGGCTGAGCTGTCCCTCCAAGGAGGGGGCATGGTGTGGATAAAAGAGACCTAAAAGCAGGGGGAGGTTTCCAAAAATAAAACCGTCCGGTTCCCTTCAGAAGACTTCAGTGACAGAAGAGGAGGCGGGAAGGTGCAGCGGTGGTGCGCGGCGGGCTGGAGACGAAGTGCGGACGCGGGGCTCAGGGCGCGCAGACCTCGGCGGCGTACGCCACCCGGTCCTCGCTCCGGAGACAGCCCGACCCCAGTCAGCTTATTCCCGGGCCTTCTAGACCAGAAGAAAGAGGGCCGCCTGGCAGGGTCCAGAGCACAGCCCGCGGACAGCTCGAGCGCGCCAATTCCAAGCCCCCGCGCGGCTCCCTGAGCGCAAGGCTCTCTGGCCGCCATGAGGCCACCGCCCGCAGCCCGCTGCCCCGAGCTTCTACTGCAGAACCTTTGGAAGGGCTTCTTGCCGCTCCTCCTGGCTCTCTTCGTGGGCATGAGTTATGCCCAGAGGGACCCAGTCGGGAGATACCAGCCGACTGGTAGGGACGCGAATCGGCTGAGGCGCCCCGGGGGCAGCCATCCAGTGGCGGCTTCAGCGAAGGTGTACAGTCTGTTTCGGGAGCAGAACGCGTCCGTCCCGGGCTTGCCATCCGAGGAGCCGCCCCAGCGGGGCTGGGGGAGTCCCAGAAATTCCGCCGAGGCGGAGGCCAGGAGGCCTTCCAGCGCGCAACATCCTCGCGGAGTCCAGCCACCTGCGCAGCCGCGGAGACGCAGCCCCCAGGGCCAGCAGCAGCCCACAGCCTGGTCTCGGGCAGCTCCGGCTCTGCCGCGCCTCCGGACCTCGCAGCGGCCAGGGGCTGCGCCCCCAACCCCGCCTCGAAGGCGGCTCACGGGGTGAGCACGGAAGAAGGGTGCATGGGGCAGCGAGGGTTGGGGGTCATGTGCGCGCACTCGTGGAGGGGTGTGCAGCGGAGTAGAGAGGGAGCAGGGCCGTGTCCTACGTCCCCCTGGCCTCAGTACTGCGGGGATACAGCACCAAGTCCCGAAGCTAGGACTCAAAGATCTGACCCGCTTTCGAGGAGTTGAGAGAAAGACCACACCATTCCCACTCTTTGGCACTAGCTCGCGCCGAGCCCCCATGTGAAATCCTTCCTTAAGGCATCTCTGCGTTGGCTCGCTTTTTTGCGGACCTGGCTAACCTGCGTTCGCAGTGCCGCCTGGATTCAAGAGGGAACTGGGTGGGGACAGCGGGGTGAGCGCTCCGGCAGGAGCAGGAGTGGCGGGAGCTGGGACACTAGAGGCTGACAGGAGGTTTGCGGGCTCAGGGTGGAAGATGTAGCGGCTCCAGGGCCAGGAGGCAGGCGCATCTCAGGACGCGGGCTGGCAGCAGCACAGGCACACGCGGACAAGAGTGTGGGCTAGGGGGCTGGCATGCCTGGAGTGGATATGGGAATGGGGGAGGGGGTAGGCGCAGGCACAGGGACACTTTGGGCAGGGAGCCTGCCCCTGATGTGGCTTCACAGTGAGTATGTGAAGAATTGGTTCTCTGTATGCCTCTGTGCATCTAGGTGTCGCTGCCACTGAAGGACTTTGCACCTACCCTTCCCACCAGCCCTGCGATTTACTCTCTGTCCTCCCCCGGGCACCGCCCGCTGCCCACCGGGGGCGCCTTTGCAGCGTAGGGATATTACCCAGCACCCCTTCCCACAATCAGTGGTCATTATGGCAGCGGGGCATTCAGCTTGGTTTGGGCATGGCAAGTGTCTCCGGAGTGGAGGGCACAGGAGAACCGGGCTGGGTGGGGCTGTAGGGGTGCCATAGGTCTTGGCCTGCACCTCATTTACCATTTGGGTTTAGTCAATGTGCTCAGCATGAAGGACAGTTTTAACCCAGTTCTAATCCTGAGGAGGTTCTCACCTCACAGCTTTTGCACTTGCTGTTTTCCTTGGCTGGAACGCTTCTCCCATAATTCAGCCCTGTTCACTCCCTCACTTCATTCAGACGTGTGCTTAGAGAGGCCTTCCGTGACCACCCTGCCCCGTCACTCTCTCCCTTCACCCTGCTTTATGTCTTCATAGCACTCAACACTAACCCAGATTAGATTTTTATTCATTTGTGTGTTTATGGTCTGGCCTCCCAGCCCACACTGATATAAGTTGCATGAAAGCAGGAACTTTGTTGTTGTTGTGTCCCCAGTGCCGAGAACAACGCCCGCAGAGTGTTGGTGTTCTTTAAGTCTGTTGAGTGAGTGAATGAATTCCGTGATACCCATGGAAGGTCTAGACAAGCCAGCTTAAGGGAAACAGAGAGTAGACCCATGCACTGCCGAGTCTCTTAATCACTGGATCACTCAAACAAGTATTCCTGAAGCATCTGCCACGTGTCCATTTTTCTTTTCCTGACCTGTGCATGTGAATGTATACTTCCTAACAGCATGTGTGCAGAGCATGGCTTAGGGGATGTGAGTCCTGAGACAAAGGCATTGTTCTTGCTGCGAGAACAGGTGACTTAAAAACGAGTTGGAGAAATAGACAGATATGTACTGATGGACGTGCTTTCTAATACTGGAAGCCTCATGTTAAGTGCAGAATTGGCTGAGGAGCTCAGAGGAGAGGGAGACTGAACAGGAGTGCTGGGGCTGGAACGGTAGAATGTGGGGAAGCAGAGGGGAAAGAAAAGGTGGCAGAAGTGCAGGTGCCATACTGCCCAAGGTAAGGACATGTCCCTGCTGGCACTAGTCCAGAGGCAGGATGGCAGCCCTGGTGTAAGGGAGCCCTGGGGACTGAGGCTGGAGGGGTAGGTTGGGCCAGACCACGGAGGACCTAATACTGTAGGCATTTAGGCAGGAGTGAGGTGGGGTGGGGGGAAGGTGGAAGGTAGGAGTTGGAGGGTGGTCTATTAGAAGCCATGAAATAAGGTGATGATGAGCAAAGCAGATCATCACCAGAATAAGGCTGATGGATGTGCAGAGGTGTGTGGAGACACGGGCTGGGAGCCACCCACGGGCACCTGTTGTACACAAGTGCACATATCACATCTTGTGCAGGTTTTGGCTCCTTCCGCAGCTTTGATAAAGAGCGGGTTCCTCGGGCACTCCAGCTTGTCATGCTGTCAGCGGGGGAGGGGCCAAGTGAGAGTCTTATCCATTGGCTTCCTTTACCAAGTTCCATTCCGGCCAATGGCTTCTGGCCAGATTCATCACTTTGGCCCTTGCCTTGTGGTCTGCTCAGGGCTAAGGACCAAGTGCCACCTGGTGGTGAAGCTTGGAACTGCCTCACTACTGCTAGGGATTCTTTCAGTTATTCGTTCAACAAATTAGTGTGGAAGGTTTCCTATATGCCAGGCATAGTGCTGGACTCTGGGGATACAGCAGTGGCTAAGAGAGACAGCCTCTGTGCTCATGAAACTCGCAATGTAGTGAGGATTTATTGCGCACAATAAAGGTTTGTTAAGCATGTGCTAGGCACTGTGCTGGAAACTCTGGTGGTGTAGTGGTTAAGTGCTATGGCTGCTAACCAAAGGGTTGGCAGTTTGAATCTGCCAGGCGCAACTTGGAAACTCTGTGAGGCACGTCTACTCTGTCCTATAGGGTCGCTATGAGTCAGAATCGACTCGACAGCACTGGGTTCTGGGTAGGCACTGTGCTAGGCATCTGGGATACAGCAGCGGCCAGAGCAGACACCGTTCTTGCACTCACGAAACTTACCGTCTACAGGGAACTCACTAAGCCAGTGTGTCCCCAACCTCAGCGATTCTTGAACCAGCCTCACAGCACACCACCTCCACAATTTTTCTCTCTACCTTCTCTCTCTTGTTTTATTATGAAGATTTTTCTTTATATACTTTTAAAAGGACAGGATTTTGTTTTCTTTATTTTTAAAATATTTTATATTATGAAGTTTTACAAGCATACAAGAAGCTATTGGACATAATAGCACTCACAATCCAGCTTTATCAAACCTTAACATTTTGTCATATTTTGCTCCAGATTTTTAGCTGTCATTTCTCCTATAAAACTGCCATCCTCTCTCCCCAGAGTTAACTACTATGCTGAGTTTACTTCTCATGTCCATGTATGTTTTCAGACTGTTACTACAGATACATGTATACATAAAAATTCATAATATTGGTTTTGCATATTTTAAACTTCTGTAAGTGGTACCATACTACGTTATTCTTCCTCTGCAAGTTTCTTTTCCCCTTCCTCACTAGACATTTGAGATTGAACCATGTTAATATAATCAGCCCAAGTTTATTCGTTTTAACTGTTGTATATTATTCCATTGTCTGAATATACCACAGTTTATTTATCTATCATCCTGTTTTTGGATGTTTAGAGAAGTTACATTTTTTGATATTATAAACAGTACTTGACTCATTTCTCTACATAAATAAATCCATTTTAAAAGGAAACTTGGTATCACGATCATAAATTGAAAATAGTACCACTTGTCATAAAGAGAAGGTAACTGAAGAAAAAAAGACAACAAGAACAAAATGTTCTTAAATTCTAGTCTGACACCATTATTTTGAGAAACTCAACCCTGTAGATTGTTCTCCCTGTTGAAAAGGGAGACTGGCAAGTGCTGGAGGAGCCTCAAATGGAGACTTTTTCAACTGACCTAGACAGGAGGCTCCATGATCATTGGAAGGGAATTACATTCTCACCATGTGACTCAGAGTGTTGAATAAACCTGAAGTCGCCTTTCCCACCCTTTCTGCTGCTTCTCCCGCTTTTTGGGAAACACCAGATTAAGTGAAGTACCAAGACCAAAAAACCCGTTGCTATCGAGTTGATTCTGACTCATAGTGACCTTATAGGATGGAGTAGAACTGCCCCATAGGGTTTCCAAGGAGCTGCTGGTGGATTTTGAACTGCTGACCTTTTGGTTAGCAGCTGTAGCTCTTAACCACTACACCACCAGTGTCCCAAGTGAAGTACAGAAGTATTAAAAGTACACCATGTGTCAGGCATTGTGTTAGGCCCCAGAGGCACACTGAGGAAGAAGAAAGAACCCTCAAGACACCCAGGGAGAAGACAGACACAGCCAACAACTTGAGACAAACAGTCCTAAATGATCATAGCAGGTGGAGAATGGGGAATGCTGGGTAGATGTCAGGGGAGGTTTTACACAAAGGAGATAACCTTTGATCTGGAAGTCTTGGGGTATGCAAAGGATTCCAATTGGCCAAGAGGACAGAGAAGGCATTCTAGGCAGAGAGAGCAGCTTAAGCAAAGACATCCAAATGTGACCATATATGGTGCAACTGGGGGATGACAAAGTTTGTATCCCTGGAGGATCACAGCCTTGGGTGTGGAGACGGGTTGGGGGCTGATGGGGCAATTAGGCTGCACAGATAGGTAGGGGCCAGGTTGGCTTTATGTGGGCAGTGGGGAGCGGTGGGGCATTTTCAACAAAGGGTCAGTATGATCGGATTTGTCCCAGGTGGAACACTGATTGTTCCAGGCTGTTAGATGCATCCCAAGGGCCAGGCCATGGTGCTGGGTATTTAGCTCATGTTAGCTAAGTGGTGCCACCTGGAAGATTGGGCACTTATGACCTCTGAGTGGTACCTTCCAGTGAGTCAGAGCCACTGAATCGTGTGTCCCAGCAGTTGTCGTTGTTAGTTGCCATCGAGTTGGCTCCAACTCATAGTGACCTATGTATAACAGAACGAAAAGTTGCCCAATCCTGTGCCATCTTCATGATCGTTGGTATGTTTGAGCCCATGGCTGTGGCCATTATGTTCCCCAGATAGTCGGGCTCATTTGTTCTCTCCAGTTAGCCAAAACCTGCGAATGGTCATCTCCCAGCTTGTCACCTCCCTTGGCCTAGAAGAGTCCCTCAGAGGCCACCATTGGGTACCTGAGTCCCTCTTCAATGTCAGAAGAGTCCTTCAGAGGCCACCATTGGGTACCTGAGTCCCTGTTCAGTGTCCTCGCAGCCCCAGCCTGGCCCCTCAGCGTGGAAGTCTTTCATTCTGGCCTTGTGTAGGCAGGGCTCCACTGTGGGCAGGCAAGACAGGCCTGGCTGCTGCCCTCTCACAGTCAGCTGCAAAGCCATCCTGAAGGTATCTCGGGTGACAGCTGGCTCTGGGGCTGGGCTCCACACCATGGCTCCCTGGCCAGGCAGACCCCTTGGTCCTTGCTGTCTGGGTTCCCACAGGCACTCGTTTTTTAGAAAACCCCCAGGGGATGCAGCCTATTTTCTCTCACAGACCTCCCAGCTTCTAAGAGACCTTGTCACCACCACAAGGGGGTAGTGACTTGCAAGTGGGTGGGCAATTTTCCCCTACCACCAGGGCACACACTCAGAAACCTGTGTATAGGAATCAGCCTCTTCCCTAGAACCTGGTGACTTGGACCCTGATAAGGAGGAGGCCTTCACAGCTCCAACAAGCTGCTGGGTGGCAGTCCAGAGAGGCTTCCAGGGGGGCTGGGGTAGCACAGCTCTTGGTTGGGGGCACATTCTGGGAGTTCCCTGGAAGGCAGCTCCCCACGACATCGGGCCAAAAGGCTAGACATGGACCTTAGCTGTTGCAAGCGGCAGGAATTTATTTTGAATTCTTTGTCAGGCTCCAAAAACCACACAAGCTTTGGGGTCCACTCAAATGTCAAACATACTCCTAAGCGGGACCAGATGCTTGCCATGCTGGCCACAGCATTCCCAGGGATGGCCACCCCGCTCTGTCTGTCACTCAGATTCTTGGGTCTCCCCACCTCTGCCTCCCCATGCACTTTCCCGTTTCAGTGGTGCTTGGTGGACAATTTCCAATGACAGTGATGGGGTCCAGGAAGCCAGAGCCAGACCCAGTCTGGGCCAAGGAGGCCATCCTCCAGAGGTCTTCTCCAGGAAGAGCCCTTCTAGGGAAGTCACCCTGGCCCAGGCGTTTGGGTCTTTGGATGGAGAGTCGGGACCGGGTAGAAACTATTGGCGGTGCAAGGCTCCCTGGTAGCATCTGTTGGCATTGACCAGGCCCTGGGGGCCTCACCACACAGCAGGACAAACACTGAAGGCAAAGTGTAGGTGAGTCGTGTGAGTGGCCCAGCTGTTACTGCAGGTTAGAGCCTCATGTGGGTGCCCTCAATGCCAGCATCAAAGAGCCACTGGGGGAGGGACTCTAGCCACCACATTAGCCTTCCCAAAACCTCCCCAAATAAAAAGAACATGTTCACTCTGCAGAGGCAGCTTAATCCAAGTCCCCAGTCTCCTCTTCCTACTATCTTGCCCCCCGTAAGCCCCTCTTAAATAGCAATGCTAAAGTCCTTGTTCTTCATTCTGCCTCTCAGTGCTTAGCCCCCCAACTTTCTTACTGTTCACCAGCCTGCTGGAGGGCTAAGGTTGCTCCTAGTGCACATTTCTTGGTAGGTGACACATATGTATGTCCCTAAGACTGGGCAGCACAAATAGTTAACACACTCAGCTGCTGTCTTAGTTAACTAGCACTACTGTAACAGAAATACCACAGATGGGTGGCTTTAACAAACAGAAATTTATTTTCTCACAGTTTAGGAGACTGGAAGTCTGAATTCCGGGTGCCTGTTGTAGGGGAAGGTTTTCTCTCTCTGTCAGCTCTGGAAAAACATCCTTGTTTCTTCTGAACTTCTGCTCCTAGGCAATCTTCATGTGGCTTGGCACCTTTCTTCCCCTGGCTCTGCTTCTGCTAGCTTGTTTAATCTCTTTTGTATCTCAAAAGAGATAGACTCAAGATCTCTAACCCTGCCTAATTAACATACTAAGACAACCCATTCCCAAATGGGCTTATAATCACAGGCATAGTGGTTAGTATTTACATCTAGCCTCGGAGGACCCCTGGTGGCACAATGGCTAAGAGCTACAGCTGCTAACAAAAAGTCAGCAGTCCAAACCCACCAGTGGCTCCTTGGAAACCCAACAGGGCAGTTGTATTCTGTCCTATAGGGTCACTATGAGTCAGAATTGGCTCGACAGCAATGGGTTTGGCTTTTTGGTTTTATTGCCTTGAGGACAGAAGTGATGCCGAAGATTGTATGACAGAATTTTGCAAGACCAATGTCTTCTTTGTTGCAAATACCTTTGTTTAACATAAATGGTGACTATACATGTGGACCTCACTGGTTGGAATACACAGGAATCAAATTGACTACATCTGTGGAAAGAGACGATGGAGAAACTCAATATTATCAGTCAGAACAAGGCCAGGGACTGACTGTGGAAGAGATCATCTCTTACTCATAGGCAAGTTCAAGCTGAAGTTGAAGAAAATTAAAGCAAGTTAATGAGAGCCAAAGTATGACCTTGAATATATCCTACCTGAATTTAGAGACCATCCCAAGAATAGATTGGACGTATTGAACACTAATGACCGAAGACCAGATGAGTTATGGAATGACATCTAGGACATCATACATGAAGAAAGCAAAAGGTCATTAAAAAGACAGGAAAGAAATAAAAGACCAAAATGGATGTCAGAACAGACTCTGAAACTTACTCTTGAACTTGAGCAACTAAAGAAAATGGAACAAATGCTGAAGTAAAAGAACTGAATAGAAGATTTCAAAGGGCAGCTTGAAAAGACAAAGTAAAGTATTATAATGAAATATGCATAAACCTGGAGTTAGGGAAGAACACACTCAGCATTTCTCAAACTGAAAGAACTGAAGAAAAAATTCAAGCCTCAAGTTGTAATATTGAAGGATTCTACAGGGCAAATATTGAACAACTCAGGAAGCATCAAAAGAAGATGGAAGGAATACACAGAGTCACTGTACCAAAAGATTGGTCAACATTCAGCCATTTTAGGAGGCAGCATATGATCAAGAACCAACAGTATTGAAGGAAGAGGTCTAAGATGCACTGAAGGCATTGGTGAAAAACAAGGCTCCAGCAACTGACAGAATATCAATCGAGATATTTCAACAAACAGATGCGGTGCTGTCTATGCTGAGAAATTTGGAAGACTGTTACCTGGCCAACGGACTGGAAGAGATCCACATTTGTGCCCATTCCAAAGAAAGGTGATCCATCCGAATATGGAAATTATCAAACGATATCATTAACATCACATGCAAGTGAAGTTTTGCTGACGATAATTCAAAAGTGGTTGCAGCAATACATCGACAGAGAACTTCAAGCTAGATTCAGAAGAGGTTGTGGAACAAAGGATATCATTGCTGATGTCGGATGGATCTTGGCTGAAAGCAGAGAATACCAGAAAGATGTTTATCTGTGTTTTATTGACTATGCAAAAGCATTTGGCTGTGTGGAGCATAACAAATTATGGATAACATTGTGAAGAATGGGAATTCCAGAACACTTAATTGTGTTCATGAGGAGCCTGTACATAGACCAAAAGGCAGCTGTTCGAAGAGAACGAGGGGATACATTGTGGTTTAAAATCAGTAAAGGTGTGTGTGTGTCAGGATTGTATCCTTTCACTATATTTATTCAACCTGGATGCTGAGCAAATAATCCAAGAAGCTGGACTATACAAAGAAGAATGGGGCATCAGAATTGGAGGAAGACTCATTAACAATCTGCGATATGCAAATAACACAACTTTGCTTGCTGAAAGTGAAGAGAACTTGAAGCACTTACTGATGAAGATCAAAGACTACAGCCTTCAGTACATATTACACTTCAACATAAAGAAAACAGAAGTCCTCACAACTGGACCAATGGAGAAAAGATTGAAGTTGTCAAGGATTTCATTTTACTTGGATCCACAATCAATGCCCATGGAAGCAGCAGTCAGGAAATCAAATGGGCAAACTTGCTGCAAAATACCTCTTTAAAGTGTTAAAAAGTGAAGATGTCACGTTGAGGACTAAGCTGTACCTGACCAAGCCATACTAATTTCGGTCACTTCATATGCATGTGAAAGCTGGACAACGAAGAACTGATGCCTTTGAATTATGGGGTTGGCAAAGAATATAGAATATACCATGGACTGCCAGAAGAAGGAAAAGGTCTGTCTTGGAATAAGTATAACCAGAATGCTCCTTAGAAGTGAGGATGGCAAGAGTTCATCTCATGTACTTTGGACATGTTATCAGAAGGACTGGTCCCTGGAGAAGGACTTCATACTTGGTAGAGGGTCAGTGAAAGAGAGGAAGACCCTCAATGAGATGGACTGACACAATGGCTATAATGATGGACTCAAGCATAGCATGATTGTGAGGATGGCGCAGGACGGGGCAGTGTTTTGTTCTGTTGTACATAGGGTTGCTATGAGTCAGAAGTGACTCAATGGCACCTAACAACGTTTGTGGGAGACATAATTCAATCTGTAACCACAGCTGCTAGCTGAAAGGTTGGAGGTTCAAGACATAATTCAATCCATAACCACAGCTGCTAGCTGAAAGGTTGGAGGTTCAAGTCCACCCAGAGACGCCTTGGAAGAAAAATTAGCCATTAAAAACCCTATGGAGTGCAGTTCTACTCTGACCCACATGGGTTCACCAGGAGCCAGACTCAACAGCATCTGGTTAAGACAGTTTTATTGTGTCTTCCAGCTTTTCTTGGATTGTCAGCATTTACTGGGTGAGGGCCAAGTGTTTAGTTTTTGGTGAGAGGCAATGTAGAATTGGAGCATGGCTTAGAGAGGGGCCAACTGGGCTTGACGGGCCCTGCCACTTTCCTGTTGTGCACCCTTGGCAGGTTACAGAGCCTCTACAACTTGTTTTTTTTTTAACATCTTCACGATCACTGTCATTATCGCCACAGTTGGGTGTTTTCTTTGAGTCAGGCGTTTTACAGCCCTACCTTATGTAATCATCTCAACAACTCAGTTAGGCAGGCATTATTATTTCCATTTTACAGATGAAGAGAGTAAGGTTGAGAGGTTACTTTACGTTCTCAATAGCACACACAGAGGATGGCAGAGTCAGGATTCAGTCTTAGATTTGCCTGATCCCAAAGCACCTGCCCCTGGGCCCTGGAGGCTCAGTCCTCCCAGCCTCCCAGTGTTACCTGAGATCCTGCCTGTCAAGGGTGGGACCCTCAGAGGAGCTCTGCGAATGATCCCTGCTTTGATTATTTTGTGCTGACCCTGTTCTGGTGACCCCACAGGAGAAACGTCTGTGGAGGACAGTGCTGCCCGGGGTGGACGACAGCGAACAGCACCAACCACTGTATCAAACGTGAGTGTCTCCTCCCCCATCCGCAGCACCCCTGTCCTTCTGGAAGGTGGGCCAGGCTGGGGGACTCCAGAACCTGAATTCGAATTGTCTTCCCCAATTGTCTTCTGAGACACAGCCCAAAAGATTGGAGGTTCAAGTCCACCCAGAAGCACCTGGGAAGAAAGGCCTGGCAATCTACTTCTGAAAAATCAGCCATTGAAAACCCCATGGGGCGCAGTTCTACTCTGGGGTTGCCGTGAGTCAGAATCGAGTCTACATAACAACTGTTTTTTTTTTTTTCAAACCTGATTCCAGGGTGCCCCTTAATCACTCCATCGTGCTGCTATGTATCTTACCCTACCTTATCTTTCTGGGGTTCATGTCCTACACCTGTGAACATGCTACTATTACTATCAGCACCACCATACTACTACTGCTGCTACTTCCCTAGTACTGTGCTACTACCATGGTTTTCCTAACGCTCCTAGCTACCAGCTGAGTATTTACTGTGTGCCCAACATTGCTAAACTCTTCATATACATTATCTCAGTTGAGCCCCTCAATAACCCTACAAAGTAGGTACAATAAAATTTGCAAAAGCCAGAACCTGTGTAAGGCGGAAACCCGTCAGAGAAGGAAAACTCAAATATTTTCCACTAATAGAGAGTGATAGAAAAGTGGTAAGACTGCACGCTGTCAAAGGCAGAAAACTTGTGAGACCCAGAAAAACAAGGCAGTCCTGTCGAGTTCCGGCTCTCACAGGCTCCACTGTATTTGGTTGTTATCCCCACTTACAAGTGAGGGAACTCAGGTTCATGTTGGTTAGGAAATGTGGTCAAGGACACAATTCTGCATGTGCTGGAGCTGAGGCTGGACCAAGGCAGTCTGAGGCTGGGGCATTCTGGAGCTTGGAATCCCCAGACATGTGGGGCTTTGAGGGAACCCCTTGAATCTTTCTCCTTTGCACCCAGGGCCCCTCTTAGGCCCTCACCAGCTCCCCTGGTCTTTGTGGCAGCTCCAAGGGGCTCCTGACTGTCCCTCTTGGAACTGACACTGTCCTCTTCCAAGCACAAAGCCTGGCTGTAAAGCCTCAGTCTTGCCTCTACCCCTTCCTGCCCCCAGGACAAGCACCCAGGCATTTTTCCGTGTGAGGGTTTCACAGCTGCTAGTCCAGGTGCATGACAAGATTCATGGAGTTTCCTGCACTGATTGGATGCCTGCCTCTCTGGTTCCTGCCCCCGACGATGGGATGAGATAGGGATGCTTTCATGGCTGCAGGGATGAGGGTGCTGGTTGACCTCATGGCCCTGCCCCTTTCCCAGTCTAAAGATGCAGCTCAGGCAGAATCTTGCATCTCCACTCCAGATAGGGAAACCAGGACCCCGAACCAAAACCAAACGATGAAGCAGCTCATCTGCCTGAAAATCTGTTCCTTTTCAGGGGAACTGGATCGGTGGGAGCTCTCAGGTTTCAGGCCCTTTGTGGCTGGGGGCAGGGTTGGGGGAGGGAAACTCGGTCCTCATAATTTTAAAGATGAAGAAAGTG
Source organism: Elephas maximus indicus (assembly GCF_024166365.1). Lineage (NCBI taxonomy): Eukaryota > Metazoa > Chordata > Mammalia > Proboscidea > Elephantidae > Elephas > Elephas maximus. The sequence goes on along the minus strand of NC_064828.1, from coordinate 87,305,088 downwards.
AGCCTTGGAGAAGCGATGACTTTCCCAAGGTCACACAGCTCATTAGAGGAGGATCTGGGACTCCAAGTCAGCTCTGAGTGACATCCCAGGGTAGAAATGCCAGAGTGTGGGTAGCCAGGTGGTTTCATACTAAGCTAATTCTCTAGGAATGAGCCCTGGGCACTGGTATTTTTTAAAGCACCCTGGGTGATTCTAGCGTGATAAACGGAGAAAAGATTGAAGTTGTCAAGGATTTCATTTTACTTGGCTCTACAATCAACGCCCACGGAAGCACTGTTCGAGAAATCAAACAACCCATTGCATTGGGCAAATCTGCTGCAAAACACCTCTTTAAAATATTAAAAAGCAAAGATGTCACTTTAAAGACTAAGGTGTGCCTGACCTAAACCATGGTGTTTTAAGTCCTTCATATGCATGAGAAAGCTGGACAATGAAAAAGGAAGACCGAAGAATTAATGCCTTTGAATTATGGTGTTGGTGAAGAATATTGAATATACCATGGACTGCCAGAAGAAAGAAACATCTGTCTTAGAAGAAGTACAGCCAGAATGCTCTTTAGAAGTGAGGATGGTGAGACTTCATCTCACATACTTTGGACATGTTATCAAAAGGATCAGTCCCTGGAGAGGGACATCATGCTTGGTAAAGTAGAAGGTCAGTGAAAAAGAGGAAGATCCTCAACTAGATGGATTGACACAGTGACTACAAAAATGGGCTCAGGCATAACAATAATTATGAGGATGGTGCTGGACCAGGCAGTGTTTTGTTCTGATGTATATAGGGTCTCTATGAGTCGGAACTGACTTGAGGGCACCTGACAACTGGGTGATTCTAGCCGGGACCAAAAACCACTAAAAAGGGTTTAGGGTCGATCATAGAAGATCACTTTGGACTCAGTCCCCTGGGAATCTCCCCCGGGGAGGTTGTGTTTCTAGCAAGCTCTCAGGGGATGCTGATGCTTTGGGTCCCTGGACCACACTCTGAGTAGTAGGGTCTTAGGGGACTCGGGAGGCCTGGGAAGGCTTTTGGGGTGGGAGGAGGGGAGGAGAATAGCATGTTCCATTAAGCTTAGCCTCTACCAGGAGTCAGCACTGGCCAGTGGAGAGTGTTGCTGAGGTCTGAGTTGAAGCTGTAGCTGGGTTGCTTCAGAAAGGGTGGGCTATTCCCCAGCTGCTGGAGGAGTCTGGGCATGGACCTCACTCAGGCCTTCTGACCCTGGAGTTTCTCAGGTTCCTAAATTGCTTGTGATTTTCCAGCATGACTCTCTGCCAAAAGGGAGTTTCAACACTGGAAACTCGAGGTTGGGTGAGTCTACAGATTGGCACAGTACCAATGCATGTGTGCACCCTCGTGCCCAGCAGGGTACTGCTCCAGGATGCTGCCAATACCGACTCTAGACTCAGTCCTCTCCACCCTGGGGGTTCTCACCCCCTGTGGCTTCTCTGCTTGGCCCTCTCATCCTGCTTCTCCTGGTCGCCCACCCTGACCCCGGCACAAATGCTGATGGCTCTCCTGGAGCAAACTGCCCATGGGTGTAGACCTTTCCCACTTGTCTGCTTGCTAATTAGCTGATCCCTGTGTTTTTGCCTGTTGTTATTTTGCTGCTAATGAACCTAACAAGAAGAACGTAGGCGGTGGGGTGTTGGCCTTGGATGGCGGGGTCTGCGGCTCTGTGGACAGCTTGTGGAACATGGGGCTCTTGGCTCCACACGCCCTGTCAGCTGGCGCCCTTGCTTCCCCAGTGGCTTTGCCTCTCCCTCTTCCCTCCCCACAGCAGCCCCCGTGGCTGGAGTGGAGACTGCCAGTGCCGGGGACACTCATGGCTATGTCCTAGCAGTATCACACATGTGGATGCCTCCCTGGGCTGACAGGAGGGGATGTGACACCCTCCCTTCCAGAGCCAAGAATTCAGACTACTTCCAGAACCACGTGGAGACCAGGCTGTCCCCTGGTCCTTCCCAGATATCTGCAGAACGACCCAAGCCTTTTCGGAGAGACGCTGCCCTTGCTCAGCCGGCCACATCCAGGGCTCCCTCACTCTGTCTCACCTAATCTTGGGTGGCTGGAACACACCAGTCCATCCTCCCTCTCTCCTTCTCATTGCAGGCCCCTCCTCCATCCCTGCTTAGCCTGCAGATGCCCATGGCCAGAAGGCCATCTCCTCCCTCCACCTTGGCGGGGTCTCTACTGGCCCATCATCTCCTCTTCTAGTCTGGGTATCTGCCTTTCCCTCTGTGACTTTGCCAGCTCTCCCTCACAGTTTATGTGTTTATGTATTTGCTGAGGCAGCTGACTGTGGGGCCTGCTGGCCTGGCTCAGCTGAGAGGAAGGACAGTAGGGTGTGGGGTGACAGTGTCCTGTTTATAGTTGCTGCTTTTGGAAGACTATCCTGTCTTTGCAGACCGGCTCACCCCCGTTGCCACTCCAACACATACACACACACATACACACACACGCACATGCAGGCTTTGGGGGCTTCTGCAGGCTAACACTGGGGAAGGGGATCTAGAGAATTCTTTGAACTCTCTTTTATCTCCGCCTCGATGCTCAGGGGCTGGGACTTCTCTGGGGGAGGGCAAAATCATTCTTGCAGCTGTTGCAGAGGGGACTAGATGGATTCTGCTCCCCTGCCACCCCCAGGAAGCAGCAAGGCTTAAGGTTAAGAGCATGTGCTTTGGATCCTGGTGGCTGGACCAGGGAGACTTGGGTTTGAATGCCAGCTCTGTGTCCTCGGGCAAGTGATTGGCACTCTCATAGCCACAGAACCTCATTCATAAAATGGGTATAATAATCTGGATAGAGTTGTTTCTGAGAGTTAATAATAATACCACTTTATGGCTCTTACTGTGTGTCAGGTACTATTCTAAGCACTTTATATTATTCAGTTTTAATCCTCACAACAGCCCTATGAGTTTTATCCCCATTTTCAGAGAAGATTAACTATTTGTCCAAGGTCACACATCTGGAAATCAGCAGAGCCTGCATGTGAAGCCAGGTAGCCTGGCCCCAGGGCATGAGAGCCTCATACTATGCTCCGCTGGATGTGTAGAGAGCCTGACGCCTGGCAAATTTAGCTGTTATTTTTAATTCTAGATCCGGGAGTCTGTGCTGGACTGCCTGGGTTTAAATGCCAGCTGCACCAGGCTGTGTGACCTTGGACAAGTTACTTAAGCTCTCCGTTTCCTCTTCTCTAAAATGTGCCTAATATTAGTCCCTGCCTCACAAAGTTACTTGTAAGGAACAGATGAGATAATCCAGGTCAAATGTTTAGTTCAAGGCCTGGCGTGTTCTATGTGTTCTACGAATGTTTGTCAGTGTTCTCGAGGGCAAGGACTGTGTCACCGCTCCAGCAGGCAGCATATTGAGTACATGGTTGTGGTTGTTGTTAGCTGCTGCGGAGTCGGCCCCTGACTCCTGGTGACCCTACACACAATAGAACAAATCGCTGCCTGGTTTTATGCCATCCCCATCATTGCTTGCGATCCATAGAGTTTTCCGTGGCTGATTTTTGGAAGTAGACCTCAGGCCTTCTTCCTAGTCCATCTTAGCCTGGAAGCTCCGCTGAAACCCGTTCAGCATCATAGCAACACGCAAGCCTCCACTGACAGACGGGTGGTGGCTGTGCGTGAAGTACATAGGCCAGGAATTGAGCCCAGGCCTCCTGTATGGAAGGGGAGAAATCTACTACTGAGCCAGTGTGTACCGGTTAATACAGGACCCATCCCAGGCCTGTCATGAGGGGTCCCCTTCCGTGGCCCCAAGTTCTATCGGCCCTTCCAGAAAATTCCCTGTAGTGCTCAGGGGATCCTGGGGATAGAGATGAAGTTGCTCCTGCCTTCTTGGTCCTGGGCTACTATGTGCGTGGTGGGCACTGGGCCTCCTTGCTCAGCATTCCTTCTGGTCCACATCCTACGAGGACCCTATCACTTCTGATCTGGCCTCCTCTTTGGCTTCCCTGAGGGAGTTTATCCGGCCTTACTAATCCTAGCTCTTTAGTGACCCTATCCCAAAGCGGAAGACTGTGGCAAGGTGGGTACATTAGCAGTCATAATACATGTAAAGAAGTTAGTGCAGAGCTTTGTAACGGTAAGTGATTAACAAACATTAGGAAAGGGTAGAGGAAAGGGTGGGGGTATCATGTTCTTTGGTGACTGGTTGGGAGCTGCCAGGAGCCAGAGGCCTGTGCCTATGGTTGGCTTATCTCTGGATGAACTGTCCTATGGGAGTCAGAGGAGCCCTGGTGGCACAGTGGTTAAGCACTTGGCTGCCAAACAAAAGGTTGATGGTTCAAACCCTCCAGCCGCTCCAAAGAAAAAAGATTTGACAGTCTGCTTCCCTAAAGACTACAGCCTTGGAAACCCTATGGGGCAGCTCTGCTCTGTCCTATAGGGTTGCTATGAGTTGAAATCGACTCAACGGCAATTAGTTTATAGGTTTATGGGACTCAGCAGTTGGCAGGGAGTGGTGAAGAGGATGGTGGGAGATGGCTAAGGGGAATAGTTATATGACCTCACTAAAGACCCGACTAATGTAAACTGTGCTGTCCCAGCAAGAAACCCTGTCATCTCTCCCCCTATGGTGTGGAGGCACCTTAGATTTTCCTGGTGAATAAGTGTGCGCTTCCCTGAGGCTCTTTGCCCAAAGAGATGCTTAGGAGATGGCCTTGCCTAAGAGCTTCCTGAAGTCAGGGGCTGTGTCCTGTTCACACCATCAGTTTGGTTCACACTAGTTTGGTTCACAGCAGTGCCTGGCCTTCTGTACATACTTGTATGTACTCTGTGCATGCTTGATATATGCTTGTTAAAGGACTGAGTGGATGAATGATCATGTGGCTGGCCTGACTCCCTACCCTCCTTGATCGCTGGATACCTCTTGGCGTCTTTGCTGGCTTTTCCTTATCTACCCAACATCTAAATGTTGGGCTCCTTCTGGACTTGCCCCAGGTTGCCTAAATTCCCCATCCTAAAATGGGTGTCAGCGGGAGCCAAGTCAAGCATTAATTACCACCATTTAGCAACCGAAAGATTGACAGTTCAAGTCCACTCAGGGGCCCCTTGGAAGAAAGGTCTGGTGATCTATTTCTGAAAAAACAAAACAAAACAAAAAACAGTCACTGAAAACCCTGTGGAGCACAATTCTGCTCTGACACACATGGGTCACCGTGAGTTAGAATTGACATGATGGCAACTGGTTTGGTTTTTTTATTGAGTACCGGTAGGCACTGTGATAACTAACATGCAATAATAGCAATAATAATGGCCAGTGCTTTCTCTGTGCCAGGGGCTGCACTAAATTCTGCTTCAGCCCTCTAAGGTGGGTATGATGTACTCCCTCCTGTGTTCCTGGCTGCTGACTTCTCCACTACTCAACAACGAAATGTGGTTTCCCAGGACTTAGCCCAGGGTCCCCTTCTTTTCTTTCTCTCTGTGGCACTCCTGGAATGATTTAATGCATTCCCATGGATGTGAACATTGTGCCTATAAAGATGACGCTCCCCCCCCCCCCGCCAAAAAAAAACCTGTTATCATGGAGTTGATTCCAACTCATAGCAACCCTATAGGACAGAGCAGAACTGCTGTATTGGGTTTCCAAGGAGCGCCTGGTGGATTTGAATTGCCGACCTTGCAGTTAGCAGCTGAACTCTTAACCACTATGCCACCAGGGTTTCCAATGATGACGCCCAGGTTTATACATATCTCCTGCCGGACCTCTCCTCAGACATGTGTCCTGCTGACTCCTCCACATCTAGACTTGATTCCTCACAGACTTCCCCACCCCAACTTGTCCAAAACAAGACTTGTGATTTCCCTCCCTCTAAGCCACCTCCCCTGCCCCAGTCTTCCCATCCTATTAAATGGCATCACTATCTAAGCCAACTCCCCTGCCCCAATCTTCCCATCCTATTAAATGGCATCACTATCTAAGCCAACTCCCCTGCCCCAGTCTTCCCATCCTATTAAATGGCATCACTATCTAAGCCAACTCCCCTGCCCCAGTCTTCCCATCCTATTAAAAGGCATCACTATCTACCTGATTGCCTAGCCAGACACCCAGGGGCCACCCAGTACACCAGCCTCTTGCTCAGGCTTTATATCCAACCCATCACCACACCGTGCTGGTTTTACTTCCGAAATCCCTGGTGAACCTGTCTGCATCTCTCTGTTCTCCTTGCTACCTCTGTAGCCCAAGACACCATCTCAGCTCTTCTGGGCAACTGTACAGCCTGTTGATGGCTCTTCCTTTGCCATCCTCGCCTTCTGGATCTTTCTCCATAAATTAGATCAGAGCGCATCTCTGCTTCAAACCGCTCTGCTTCGGTGTGTCAGGCCCCGTCTTTTTCTCCAGCCTTGTCTCTCAGCACTCTCCCGCTTGCTCCCCGAGTCCAGCCTCAGTTCCGGGAATGTGCTGCCACGGGGCTGTTGCCCTTGCTCTCTCTCTGTCTGTGCTTGCTTTCCCTCATCTCCTAATGTAGCTGTCTCCTGTCATCTTCCCAGGCTCCATTTCAAGCTCCCTTCCTCTTAGAGCTACTCCTAACCACTCTGTGTAGAGCTGCCCGTAGCAGCCTTGTTATCCTGGGTCTTAGCCCCCAGGTTGTTTCCTCCATAACTCATATTCCAATTTCTATTGTTTTCTTAATTTATTTGTACTTGTTTTTTGGCTGTCTTTCTGACTGAACTGAAAGCTTTGTGAAGAAAAGAACAGTGCCTGTTTTGTTTACCATCCTAAGGAAAAAAAAAAAACCGAAAACCCAAACCTGTTGCCCTTGAGTCAATTCTGACTCATGGCAACCTCATGTGTTACAGTGTAGAACTATCGCATGTGGTTTTCTTGGCTGTAATCTTTACAAAAGCAGATTGCCAGGCCTTTCTTCTGTGGCATTGCTGGGCGGATTTGAACTGCCAAACTGTAGGTTTGTAGATGAGTGCACCCAGGGACCTATTTACCATCCTAACCAAAACAAACCAATTCTAACTCATAGCTACCCTATAAGACAGAGTAGAACTGCCCCATAGAATTTCCAAGGAGTGGCTGGTAGATTCGAACTGCAGACCTTTTGGTTAGCAGCCAAACTCTTAACAACTGTGCTACCAGGGCTCTTTTTACCATCCAGGCAATTATAAACATAGAATGCACGGCCATTTTCTAGGTAAGGACACTGAAGCTCACAGTGGTTAAGAAGCTTGCCAAGATCCCAAGGTTAGAACTCAAATGCAGTTTCCAACCGCAAGACCACACTCTTCTCCAGGCTCCTCCCCTGGCCTTGGCTGAGTTGTAAGAGGGAATGGGTGCCCCTTCCCTTCCTACCCTCCTAGGTCCTGGACATGGAGCTGGTGTTGCTACAGGAGGGATTAGAAGGCTCCGTGTCAGGCACAGAGGTGTCTTCCATGCCCTTGGACCTGCTCCCCTGGCAAGGACTAGTCCCCATGCTGGTCCCTGGCGGTGGAGACCCCAAAGCCCTGTCTCCAGAGGCAAAGTGAGAGTAATGAGCACTCAGGGGCAATTTCTAAGTTTGTGTCCCCATACCCCATTGAGGTGTGTGTGTATATGTGTGTGATTCGCCAGCTGGCCTTGCCTGGCTCCCCCTTGGACATTTGGACTTGTGCCTGGGGACAAGTGCCCGCCTCTAGCCTCCCCTCTCTACGCCTCTGCCTGACTCCTCCCAGACAAGGCCCTCAAGCCTGTGGTGATGGACAGGCAACTCTTCTGCTTTGGGGCAAGAGCTGGAGACAAACCCAGGTCTTCTTCCTCATGCCTGCTGGAGCCGGTGGGACTTGGGGCTGCTCTCTGCCCCAGCCCCTGGCCCCCAGCTGGCCCAGGGTTGCAGCATTTGTTAATACAATTAGCAGGGCGCCCATGCTGAGGGGCTGGGGGCCAAGGTCTGACTCACACCTCCCCTTCCTCCCCTCCCGCCGCCAAACGGTAGAGGCCCACTTGGCCTGCCAGACGGCGTCTGCAGAGAGTGCGCAAGAGGCCAAGAACGGCATCTTTCTCTCATTAGAGGCTTTTATGTGAACACAACTGCTATTTTGGAGCTGGGCGCTTGGCCGGGCCCCTGAGCCGTCGTGCTGTTTCCAGCCGACCCGAACTGCGGCCCACACAGCTGTGGTGGGAGCTGGGCAAGTTCCCGAGGATCTGACTTCCCCACAGCCTGGGGTCTCAACACCCAAAGTCTGGGCCTGGGGGACACAGGCCCTGGGACTAGCTTGAGCATGGAGAGGATGAGTCCCGGCGGGATTCTGAGAGGGCGTATGGGCCTCAGGAGATCCCCGACAGGGTCCCCTTCCTGTGGAAACCAAAGGTCAAGGCTGTGGAGAAACAGCTCACCCACCAGTGAACTTCCCCTCCCCCCTTCCACTGGGAGTGAATTCTAGGGATCCAGTGGGGGCCCCAAGTGGGGGTTTAAGGTGGAGTGCCCAGGCAAGGGCTGAGGTAAATATCATGACTACGTAGAAAACTGTTTACCAGCAAAGGCTTCTGGGTATGGAAGGGGATAGGGCCCCATCCTGAGGGAGGGATCAGGTAGGTCAGTGGATAAGTTCTTAGTTCTCCACTGACACACATTTTAAGAAAGATGAAGGTTTAACTGGGGAGCAGCTGAGCTTCCAGTTTGGGGCCCAGAGTCTAGTCTGGAGCTGAGGTTCATCTCCCAGACAAGAGGGTATGGTGCTGGAAGCCTCGGAGGAGGGAAGAGGCTTATGGGGCCCACCCTGAAGTTAGTGCCTCATCTCATGTGTCATATATGGCGGGAGAAGGTGCTCTGGGGCCCAGGTGAGGAAGCCAATGACAAATGCCCTGCGCGGGGCATGGGGAGGGACAGCGAGGGGACTGACTGTATTTAACATTTGGAAAGCAGCCCCCACCCCTGTACCACACTCATCAGTTTACTGCCCCCGTTGTCCATCTCTCTAACTAGTGTCAATGTTGCCTTTCCCTGGGAAAAGCATAGAGGCTGAGAAATTCAGAAGCCACCTTGCCTCTGCTGCTGGGAGTATGGTGTTTTTAAAAAGCTTTGAAGCGCCATCCAATAGAACTTTCTATGATGATGAAAAGCTCCATATCTGTGCTGTCCAATATAGTAGTCACATGCAGCTGGTGAGCACTTGAAACGTGGCTAGTGTGACTCAGGAGCTGATTTTTAAATTTTATTTCCTTGTAATCAATTTGAGTTTAAATAGCCACATTCGTCTCATGGCTGCTGTACTGGACAGTGCAGCTTTAGAGAGTACAAAGTGCTTCCACATCCATGATCTGTTGAGACTCAATAGCCTTCTGAGGCAGGAATTATCAACCCCATTTTATAGATGAGTCAACAGAGGCATCTCAGCGAGATGAGATGTGCCCAAGGTCACAAAGCTGGGGTGTGGCTGAGCTGGGGTCAAACCAAATCCTTCTGAGCCCCAGCCCCATGTTCTTTCTGCTACACCACGTAGATAATCTCCAGAGACTCTGAGTGCAGGGTCGGAGCAGCCTCCATGGTAGGAACCATTCCCAGAATCTAACTCCCCAGCCTGCCCATTCCAAGTTTGGTCTCGTCTTGAAGGTAGGGGCTTTGTGTGGGAAATCTGAGCAAACTTCTGATCGGCTGCTTTGGAGAAGAGTGAAGGTAGAAGGAGATGAGACAGGGAGGCGGGGCCTGGGGGTTTGATGCCTCATATCTCTTGCTTTTAAAGGAATTTTGGGAGTTTTCTTTTTATCCCCCCCCCCCACCACCTTTTGACATTCTTCTAGCTCCACAGGGCTGACCTTCCAAAGCTGAAACCTGCCACATGCCCAGTCCTCAGTGAGGAGGAGAGTGCCTAGGAAGTGTGGACCCGACAGGGATCAAGAAGAGCACAAATTGTGAATGGCTAAAGACTGGTGAGGAGCCCTGGTGGCACAATGGTTAAGAGCCATGGCTGCTAACCAAAAGGTCAGCAGTTCTAATCTACTGGCTGCTCCTTGGTAACCCTATGGGGCAGCTCTACTCTGTCCTATAGAGTCACTATGAGCCGGAATCGACTCGACAGCAACAGGTTTGCTTACAGGAGTGGAAAGAGAAGAGTTTATATTCTGTTCCCATAATGCAGACAGCCAGTCTCACCCCAGAACAAAACACTTAAACACTTTCCAGAGGAAGTCAGATAGTTACTTGTGTCTTGCCGAGACTTGTGAAAACAACATGAGAGAGGATACAAGTGAAAAAGACATCACGTGGAAAGCTGTTGAGGGCTGGTCCAAACCCTCCAAAAACATGAGACTTGTTGAAGGACCTGCCCCAGCAGATCAGGCCTCTGTGAGAAGTTTCCTAACACTTGATCCAAAAGGGTTATCTTCCCGAGCAGGATTTTCTGCCAACAAATCTGGCTGGTTTGGAAGCTGATGTCTTGTAGAACTTTTATTTACCGTGATTTTATATACATCTACAAGGTGCCGTTTTAATAGCTTCCCCCCTAACCACCCATTCTCTATGAGCTGTTGATGTACCAACCAAAGTTTGCCAACTATGGACCTCATTGAGGACCTAATTCCCTGCTTAGCAAGGGGTTTCCCTGGTTATTTGAGAACATGCTACTGGGCAGAGCTTCCACCAGGGACTTGTCTTGTTCATCTTTGTGCCCCTGGCACCCAATCTGACCAAGAGACAGTGCTCTTTGAATGCTTGTAGAGTGTATTAGCAAACAAGATAGGCTTGCCTACGGGAGCTTGGTTTAGGATCTTGAGTTTCTATACATGAGTTGCTGTCAAGTTGACTCTGACTCATGGTGACGCCATGTGTGTCAGAGTATAACCGTCCTCCATGGGTTTTTTTTTTTTTTTTAACTAACTTTTATTGAGCTTCAAGTGAACATTTACAAATCAAGTCAGACTGTCACATATAAGTTTATATACACCTTACTCCGTTCTCCCACTTGCTCTCCCCCTAATGAGTCAGCCCTTCCAGTCTCTCCTTTCGTGACAATTTTGCCAGCTTCCAACTCTCTGTATCCTCCCATCCCCCCTCCAGACAGGAGATGCCAACACAGTCTCAAGTGTCCACCTGATATAATTAGCTCACTCTTTATCAGCATCTTTCTCCTACCCACTGTCCAGTCCCTTTCATGTCTGATGACTTGTCTTCGGGGATGGTTCCTGTCCTGTGCCAACAGAAGGTTTGGGGACCATGACCACCAGGATTCCTCTAGTCTCAGTCAGAACATTAAGTATGGTCTTTTTGTGAGAATTTGGGGTCTGCATCCCACTGATCTCCTGCTCCTCAGGGGTTCTCTGATGTGCTCCCTGCCAGGGCAGTCATCGATTGTGGCCGGGCACCATCCAGCTCTTCTGGTCTCAGGATGATGTAAGTCTCTAGTTCATGTGGCCCTTTCTGTCTCTTGGGCTCTTAGTTATCGTGTGACCTTGGTGTTCTTCATTCTCCTTTGATCCAGGTGGGTTGAGACCAATTGATGCATCTTAGATGGCCGCTTGTTGGCATTTAAGACCTCCATGGGGTTTTTAATGGATGATTTTTCAGAAGTAGATCCCCAGGACTTTCTTCCAGAGTGCTTCTGGATGGACTTGAACCTCCAACCTTTTGGTTAGCAGACAAGAACATTAACCCTTTGCCTTGGTTTCTATAGAGTGAAAGGTCTTACTATTAAAGTCAAGGATGGGCCATCCCTGGAGCTCCAGAGAGGAAGAATCAAAGCTAGACTCTTTCCAAGGGCCATCTTAAGGGCAAGGACCACCCACTCAGATGTGGAAGTGAGTCCACAAGAGGCCCCGCATGCTCTGTTCTTTCACCCTCGCCAGGCTTTGGGTCTCTGCTGGCAGGGAAGTCTAGGTCCCAGGTACTAGGAGTGGTGCAGCACTCACAGTCCACTTGGGAAATGACTCAGGACTTCCCTTTCTACTTCCTCCATCCAAAAAACCAGGGCCAAGGGCCATTCTGGACACACCTTCATCCCCCTGTGCTTGCTGGCTGTGGTTTGGCTGCAGTGTTTTTGGTGGTGGTGGTGACAGGCTGGCAGGTGGTCAGATAGGGGCTAAGTCAGCTTGGGCAGATGTAGTGCTGGCTAGGTGATGGGCCAGAATCCTGCAGAGGTTGCAGTTTGCATTTGGGGAAGTGCCCCGGGTTACAACCCTCTGACATGTTTTGCTATGCCAGAGGCCCTGAGGCCTGCCAGAAAGGGATCTGGACCCCTGAGGAAGGTGCTTTGGCCCTAGGATCCAGCAGTGGGCTGCTTTGAGATCCTGGAGTGAGATCCGATATTTCCCTAATCTCCCCACTCCCCACCCCTGGTTAGGTAGGCTAGCTCTCGGTGCCCTCGTTGGGCTTGATCCCAACCTACTCACCCTTTGGGGCTCTGATCAGCATCACTTCCTCCCCACCTTCTCTGGATCTCCCTACTCCCTACCTTAGCCTGGGTGACCCAGCACTAACCATACCACCTGTGTGTCCTGGCTTCCATGCCACACAGGTAAGCTAGTGGATGACTTAAAGTCAACAGATCCATTTTGTTTCATCATTAGCTCCAGGCTGAGGCTCAGAGATGGTGGGGAGTAAGAACCACACCAGCCCTGTCTTGGCCCATACCCTGTGGAGCTGGCGGGGTGGAAAGAGCCTGGGCTGGATTCAAATCCTAGTTCCACCATTGATTAGCTGGATGACCTCAAGCAACTCTCTTCAACCGTCTGAGCTTCAAAGGCATTATTTGTAAAATGGGAATCACAGCTGCCCCTGTTGCATAGGATTGCTGAAAGGATGAGATAGTGTATGCAAATGTAGTGCCTGGCATATTGTAAGTGCCCAATAGACAGTTGCTGCCATAACAGTAATAATAATTTAATTATTGTTGGCATCGTGCTAGGTGCTAAGGGTACAAAGAGTTATGGAGGACAATCATAACACTTCAAGGGGCTGATCATGTTAGTTGGGAACTGAAACACATACATAAAAAGCCTATGCCACTTCACACCTAATAGGATGGCTCTTATAAAACAAACAAAAAACAATGGAAAATAACAAGTGGTGGTGAGAATGTGGAGAAATTGGAGCCCTTGTCCATTGTTGGTGGGAATGTAAAACGGTGCAGCCATTGTGGAAAATAGTTTGGCAGTTTCTCAAAAAGTTAAACACAGGACTATCATATGACCAAACAATTCCACTCCTGGTTACATACCCCAAAGAACTGAAAGCAGGGACTCAAATAGACACGTATATACCAATATTCATTGTAGCACTATTCATAAAAGCCAAAAGGTGGAAAAAACCCAAGTGTCTATCAACAGATGAATAGATAAATAAAATATGATATATACATACAATGGAATATCATTCAGCCATCAAGAGAAACAAAGTTCTGACACATGTTACAACATGGATGAACCTTGAAAACATACTGAGTGAAATAAGTCAGACACAAAAGGTCACATATTGCATGATCCTAACCCGTTGCTGTAAAGTTGATTTCAGTTCACAGCGAATCTATAGGACACAGTAGAACCGCCCCATAGGGTTTCCTAGGAGGACTGGTAGATTTGAACTGCTGACCTTTTGCTTAGCAGCAGTCCAACTGGCCACAGGCAAATGCATGGAGACAGAAAGTAGATTAGTGGTTACCAGGGGCTAAAAGGAGTGGGGAGTGGGCAGTTATTGCTTAGTGTAGAGAGCTTCTGTTTGGGGTGATGAAAAAGCTTTGGAAATAGTGGCAATGGTTGCAAGACAAAAAGCCCGAGCACTAAAGGTGGCACGGAGGCAAGCCCAGTGAGCGGTGTTCGCGGGAGGTGCTGTTCCTACTTGTTCAGAGGAGGGAGCAGTCCCTGAGAGGTGGGTCGCCAGAAGTGGGGAGGTGGGCTTTAGGTAAATGGAGAGAAACAGGGACAGGGTTCCAGGAGGGCACACAGCACAGGGAAAGGAAGGCAGAAGTTCTCTTGAACCAGAGCTAGCAGGCCAGTTTGTCTGGAACAGGTTTCCTTAGAGGCATTGTTAGGGATGGTTCAGATTGGACAGAGCCTTCAGTGCTAGTCTGTGGAGTTGAATCCTGAAGGCACTGAGGAGCCATTGAAGGTTCTCAAGAGGTGACATGGGCCAAGTGAAATTTTGGAGAGATTTATCCAGGCTAGCCCCTAAGTTTGGATTCTAGGCCTGTTCTCAGAAAGAAGAGTTCAGCTCATGGAATCACAGACACTTGGTCCGGGTAGCAGTGACTGGTGGTTTCAAAACTGCACCCAGAATAAAACCCAAACTCCCTACTGAGGAGGACAGGGGTCTGCCTAGTCTACGTCCCTCCTGACCTTGGGTTACCCTCCCCCTCTGTCACCAGACCTCAGCCTCCCTGAACATCTTGAACATGCCAAGTTCCTTCTAGCCTCCAGAGCTTTGCACCCACCTATCCCTCTGCCTGGAAGACCTCATATTTTCCTGTCAGCCTACTTTCTCCACCCACATCTCACCCTTCAGAGGGGCCTGCCCTGACCACCCCAACGGTCTTCGTTATCTAGTGCTGCTATAACAGAAATGCCACAAGTGGATGGCTTCAGTAAAGAAGAATTTATTCTCTCATAGTCTAATAGGCTGTAAGTCCAAATTCAGGTCGTCATCTCCAGGGGAAAGCTTTGTCTCTCTGTTAGCTCTGGAGGAAGGTCCTTGTCATCAATCTTCCCCTGGTGGAGGAGCTTCTCAGGCGGAGGGACCCCAGATCCCAAGGACATACTCTGCTCCCAATGTTGCTTTCTTGGTAGTATGAGGTCCCCATGTCTCTCTGCTCGCTTTTCTCTTTTACATCCCAAAAGAGATTGGCCTAAGACACAATCTAATCTTGTAGTTCTCATCAACATAACTGCTGCTAACCCATCTCATTTACATCATAGTGATAGGCTTTACAACACATAGGAAAATCACATCAGATGACACAATGGTGGACAATCACACAATACTGGGAGTCATGGCCTAGCCAAATTGATACACGTGTTTTTGGGGGACACAATTCAATCCATGACACTAATTAAAGGGCCAGCCTCAGGCACAGACCACTGCACCACCCTGCCTAATTGTCTTCGCAGCTCTCGATATTGCCTGAAAGTACATTATGCTGTTTGTTTTCTTGTTTCTTGTCGCTCTTCCCCTCTTGACAGTAAGCTCCATGTAGGGCAAGGACTTTTTCCCCAATGCCTTGCACGCAGTAGGGCTCCACAAATATTTGTTGAATGAATGAGGCACAGCTAGATGAGACATTTGGGTTTAGAGGGTCCAGTAAGAGCCAGACCACACTCTCCTTGGGTCATACATGTTGCCAGGTGAGGTCTTGGGGAGGGGTAAGAGTGCCACACCCCAACATGTACCTCTGCAAGTCACTCTACCTTGGCCATTGGTCACCGGATGTGGCCACGGACTTCGCAAAATGATGGAGGACAGTGAGGAGAAAAGCCACAGTCTGAGTGGCTGGGTGGTAGCTACTGAAGAGTGGCGGTTTGGAGGAAGGGGCCAAGTTTCCGCCACACCTTGCCCCTAGACTGGGCCCAGGACACCCCAGTCAGGGGTTCCACCCCTTGCTAAGGGGGCTGGGAGATTGAGAGCAGATGCTCTCTCTGGCTTAGTTCAGAAGAGGAGGGACTCTGTCATGATCAAGATGACTTCAAGAGACCCTTGGAGTTCCCCCAGCCCCCTCAGCCCACCCTCATGTGATTCATGAGGAAACTGAGACTCAATAAATTCAAGTGGAGTACACAAGACCACACAACTCATGAGTGAAAGAAAAAAACCCAACAACACAAATCCCCTGACTTTTAGGCCAATGGTGAGCTTTTTTCCCATAAAATAGACTGCTTTCCTTCCTTCCTTCCTTCCTTCCTTCCTTCCTTCCTTCCTTCCTTCCTTCCTTCCTTCCTTCCTTCCTTCCTTCCTTCCTTCCTTCCTTCCTTCCTTCCTTCCTTCCTTCCTTCCTTCCTTCCTTCCTTCCTTCCTTCCTTCCTTCCTTCCTTCCTCTCCTTCCTTCCTTCCTTCCTTCCTTCCTTCCTTCCTTCCTTCCTTCCTTCCTTCCTTCCTTCCTTCCTTCCTCTCCTTCCTTCCTTCCTTCCTTCCTTCCTTCCTTCCTTCCTTCCTTCCTTCCTTCCTTCCTTCCTTCCTTCCTTCCTTCCTTCCTTCCTTCCTTCCTTCCTTCCTTCCTTCCTTCCTTCCTTCCTTCCTTCCTTCCTTCCTCTCCTTCCTCTCCTTCCTCTCCTTCTTTCCTTCCTTCCTTCCCTTAATTCACTCAATCAGTATTTATCAAGGGTGTACTGTATAAGAGTCTCTCTTCTGAGTTCTGGAGCTATAAGTTCTGGAGCTATAGGAGGGAACAAAACAAAGCACCTCGCCTCATGGAGCTTGCAGTGTAGTAGGAAAGACAGACAACAAAATGTGAACATTTAAGTGTATACTGTAGTATAATGTCATGCAGGGAACTTCCCTCTCAGGGTGTCTGCCTCAGGTGGTGGTGTGAGCCCACTTCACAACCCTGGTCATTTAGTCTTGGATTGGTTGTCCAAAGATCAAAGGTGAACCTCATCCTGGTGGCTTGTGGATGGAGGAGAGAGAGAAATGGGCCAAGGAGCCTTGTGAGGCCAGGAGTTTGACTTCCTGCTTGAGTAGGGAGGCCAAGCATCACTCTGTCCTCTCCCTTGAGCAGGAGGACCCTACTGACAAGAGCGAGTCAGGGCAGCCTGTGCCCTCAGGCCCCCTAGCCCCTGTTGTCACCCCTCTCCCTGTCTCCTCAGCTGTGTGCCAGCCGCCATGCCAGAACAGGGGCTTCTGCAGCCGGCCCCAGCTCTGCATCTGCCGCTCAGGCTTCCGTGGAGCCCGCTGTGAGGAGGTCATTCCGGAGGAGGAATTTGACCCCCAGAACTCCAGGCCAGCACCCCGTCGCTCAGCCGAGGGTTCCCCCAACCTGCGCAGGAGCAATGCGGCCAGAGAAGGCACCATGGCCAGAACACGGCCACCGGCACCACAGCCACCACTGCCTGGGTAAGTCCTGTCTTTGGTGGGGTCTCCAGGTCCTGGGTCTCAGTCTCTCTCTAGAGGAGGTCCTTTCTTAGGGCCATAAATCCCTTTGGCATTTGGTGAAGACCTTGGTGGAGAGGGCTGGAAATGCCCTTCCTTCCCTCCCCTCCACCCTCTCACCCCCGTCCCTGCCAGAGGTGTGAGCAGGAGTGCAGGTATTGGGGTTGGCACAGGCTTTGCCAGGCTGGAGTGGAGTGGAGTCTTTACCCTCGAGTGCCTGGGAAAAGGCTGAGGAGAATGTGTTTGGGGTCACAATCTCTTGTTTCGAATTTTGGCTTTCTATTTCCTAGGTTGATGAGTTGATTGGAACTCATAACGAACCTACGGGACAGAGTGGAACTGCCCCTATAGGGTTTCCAAGGAGCGGCCTGTAGATTTGAACTGCCAACCTTTTGGTTAGAAGCTGGGCTCTTTACCACTCTGCCACCAGGGCTCCTTCTTTTTTTTTTTTTGGTTTTAGGTTGATGACCTTGGGCAAGTTTCCAAAACTGTGCCTCCAGTTCCTCATCAGTAAGCGGGGGGCAATGCTAATATCTACCTCATGGGATTGTTTTAACGATCAAATTAGTTCATATGAGGAGGATGCTTAGAACAGTGCCTGGCACGTAGTAAGCTCTTTATAAATGTAACTTTTTCTCCTCTGAGTTGGGTCTCTGTGATGGGGGAAGGGTCCTCCTGCCAGACAAAGACCCTATAGTTCACCTGCTGCAACCTCTGTCCTTGGAGAGGAAGAGAAGGAGCATGTGTGGGTGTGGGCAGGAGGTGGGGGGTGGAGAGTAAAAGCGGGTGAGGGGAGTGTTTACGGGCAAGATTCCCTGGCCTCTTGGCAGCCAATCTGGCTAGACTTTTTCTACTCAGGACAGGAAATCTGAATTTTGTAAACTGGTCCATTTCTAGGGGCTGTGTTTTCCTTTTGGTTTTTCAGTTTGGTTTTTCCATTTGTTTCCTACTTAGGAAGTTCTGAAATATTGCAATCTTGCTTACTGAACCAAGGGAAAAAGGATGTATCCTCAAAGGCCAGGAGAACCAAGGGGAGAAATCTGACCTTGAGATCAGGTCCCCAGCGGGTAAGCTCAGGAGAGATTGGCTGAGTTGAAGGAAAAGGAGGATGAGGTTGCCGAGCTCCTCTGAAAGGGGGTGAGGCCAGGCTGACCAGGGTGTTGGTAGGGTGGGGTTCCAGGACCCTGAGCACCCAAGAAGGTTGCCGAGGGCAGCCAGAAGCAGGAAAAGGTGAAGGATGGACTGAGGTCAAGGCCTAGGGAACTCCAAGATCAAAACTGGAAGAGCCAACCCCTGTGGCCAAGGCCTGGGGTAGAAACAAGGGACAGAACCAAGGGGCCTGGTGAACAACACAGAGGGCAGGGCTGTGAACAGGTGGGCAGGGCCTGAGCCTTGTTCTGATGGTCCCAGCTTGGTGTCTGAGGTGGATCTGTCTGGAGTGAAGGCACTTGGAAGAGCAGCAAGGGGTGGGGTGGGAGCAGGGTCCTTCCAGCTGGGCTTTCCCCTACAAGCTCTCTTTTGGTTTGTGATCTACCTTCATTTTATGATGGATTGATCCACAGGGCGTGTATATGTGCATGCTGGGGAGCAGTTGCTTGTTAAGTCACTCTGCCCCTTACACCCTTGAATCAGACAGTCCCACCTCCTCTAAAAAGCCCTCCCTGATCCGGTTATCCCTGTTATCTGACTCCTGCAGCAGTTGCTGCCTGCAGCACACACTTGGCGCTCATCTGTATGGATCTGTGTCCTGCATCTGCATTTAGACTCTGGGTGGCCCATGCCCTTGGAGGAGGGACTACGTCTTGTACTCTGGTTTTCCCCCACTGCTCCTGCCACAGTACCTGCCTAGCTTACAGAAAGTGCTGATATCATATTAGATATCTGATGCTTGGCCTAAACTGAAGACTTAGCCTTCAACCTCAACCCATACCCAGAACCCCATGTGCTGCTCAGAGGGCAGGAGGCGGTGCAGCCCCCTGCCAATTCCTGTGGTACTCCATGCTTCCTTAGTGTGCATTTGCTAGATACCTCCCCCACTGTGTCAGGAGCTCCAAGAGCAGGAACAGTGCCCTTCTTGTTCATTCATTTATCCCTGATACTAACACTGTGCCTGGCACATAGTTGGTGCTCAGTCAACAAACGTCGAATGAATAAATGAATGGGCCTAGATGCTGGGGAAAGAAGGAGGCTGCGAGGGAAGGAGGATGGAGCGAAATGGAGTTGAGCCTTCAAATCTCCAGGGAAGGTTTCATGTGGTGCAGAGGCGAAGGCTCTGCGTGAGGTCTCCAGCCACGGCAGGTCCATCCACCTCAGTTTCACAGGCTGCCTGGCCAGCGCCTACTGTGATTCTTAATGAGCTGCAACCTCCAGGCCAGCCCAGTCTCCCTCTGCCCTGTGGCCTCAGTGCCATGAAATCTGGAAAAGTTCAAGTGGGCCCCGCTGTCGGCCCAGCTGTGTTTTGCTTTGGGAGGCCAAGTCCCGCTTGCCTGGTGGTGTCAGACATTTCCTGTGCGCTTGGCCAGGTTTCCCAAGCAACTGCTGGCCTCTCTCCTGATAGCAACTTGGAAGGGCCCTTTGTGTCCAGATAGAGGGAGCGACATGACACAGAGGGCATTCATGGGGAGGGGGTAGAGCGTACAGGGAGGGGAGACACCACAGGATTGGTGATGATTAGAGGCCAAGAGATTTATGTCTGAAAGGGAGATGAGAAGGACGGGCCAGGAGAGTCCCAGGCAGCAGTCAGAGCCCCTACAGAGAGCCAGACGTGCATTGACATTATTCAGCTGTGGCCTGGGCTGGCTTCTGGGGCCTGGGATGCCCTGTGAGCCCCAGGCCCAGACATCTTCTCCAACGCTGGGCAGAGAGCCTACCCCACCTGGGGAGCAAGAACCAGGCAGCTAGAGAAGGGCCTTGAGAGTTGCGGTAGAAGGGGGAGGTTACAAGAACAGGGGACCAGCAGGCTTTGGAAAATAGTAATTTAGATCAGTGCTCTTCTTACTTCAGTGGGCATGTGAATCACCTGAGATCACTCAGGATCTTGTTAACATGAAGCTCCTGATTCAGTAGGTCTGCGGTGAGCAGCTCTAACATGCTCTCAGGTGTTGCCAATGCTGCTGGCCTGCAGACCACACCTAAGTAGTGAGGGTTAGAGACTGGGCTTTGATTCAGGGAATCCTGGGTTCCAATTCTGCATTTACCGCTTACCAGCTATGTGGCATTAAGCAAGTGTCTTAACTTCTCTGAGCCGATGGTCTTCACCTGATAGGACTGTAGGGAGGATTCAATGAGATCAGGGCTTTGAACTGATTTGTTCTGGTTTAGGGAGGATTCAATGAGATCAGGGCTTTGAACTGATTTGTTCTGGTTTGAACTCCTGCCAAGAATTTGCATTTCTAACAAGTTCTCAGGTGATGCTAGTGCTGCTGGTTAGGGACCAATTCTGAGAACCACTAGCTGAGCAGTGGTTCTCAAAATTTATTGTACTTAAGAATCACCTGAGGATCTTGTGAAACTGTAGACTCTGATTCAGTATATCTGGGATGGAAATGCAAATTCTCAGCAGGGTTTCCAACCAGAATGAACTGGTTCGAAGCCCTGGACGAGATCATGTGAGTAGAGCTCTTAGTATGGGGCTTAACTGGAGCTGCCATCAGTGAGCTTGCTCCCTTTGGCATGAGGACCTGGGCAGATAGGAGGTAGTGGGAGGCCAAGAACAGACAGAGAAAACCAGTTGGAGGCGGGGAGAGATGGGATGTATGTATGTGTAGAGGGGTACAGACCTACTCTGGGGAGAAGTCGGAGTCCCAGACCTGGTCTCGGGGAAGAGCGACTAGCACATTCTGCACCGGTAGTGGCTTTGGCTGGCTTGCGGGTATGGTTATTCCACCAGGACCGTTCTCACCAGCCCTTCTTCAGGGAAGTCAGTGGGAGGGACCTCCACTGGGCTTGCTCATTAGCCAGACCCAAGGTCCTAGAGCCTGAGCCCTGAAGACATCCTAACCAGGCTTGGACAATACTTGGCAGCAAGGGGCATGGAGGGTGGTGCTGGGCAGGGCAGGTAGGTATGTCAGGGGGGTGTCTGGGAAGCCCCGGGCCCTGTGGTGTTGGTTCTTTGCAGGCTGATCCCCTAAGCTTCAACTGAGCCCACATTCCTTGATTTGTGCCCCCCTTCTATCTTCAAGGAAACCCTGGTGGCATAGTGGTTAAGTGCTACGGCTGCTAACCAAAGGGTCGGCAGTTTGAATCCACCAGGTGCTCCTTGGAAACTCTATGGGGCAGTTCTGCTCTGTCCTATAGGGTCGCTATGAGTTGGAATCGACTCGACGGCACTGGGTTTGGTTTTTTGGTTTTCTATCTTCAAAGCAGGTGGAAGCCTCAGGTTTCTAATCTCTCCTTGGCCTCCCTCCTCTCTGTGTCCATCTCACTGATCCTTGAATGACTGCAGTGTCACATGGCATCCCTCTCTGTCTCCCTGTCTCTATGAATCTCCTCCTCTTTTCTAAGGACATCAGTCATATAGGATTAGGACCCACCCTATTCCAGTATGACCTCGTGTTAACCTATCTAATAATATCTTCGAAGACCCTATTTCCAAACAGGGTCACATTCATGGGTAGAGGGGTTAGGACTTCCAACATATCTTTTTTGGGGACACAATTTAATCCATAGAACTCTTCAGGCCTCTCCTTCTCAACGAGGCTCTCTGTGTTCACCGGATTTAAAATGCATGCACCCGAACATCCCTATCTCCCACCCGGCTATCTTCCTGCCCTACCCAGTGCTGTCCTCCAGACCCCTTGTTGTTCAATATTGTCCAAGGCTGCTTAGGATGTCCCCAAGGCTCATCCTCTAGAACCGCAGGTCTGGCTAAGGAGCAAACCCAATATATAATGTCAGATATATTTGATGTTTTGTTTTCCTTACTCCAGTCAATTGTCAGGCCCAGGAGGACAGAGATTTTCATCTACTTTCTTCACTGAGGTATCTCCAGCACCTCGAACACACCTCAGCCCAGAGTTGGTGATGAATAAATATCTGCTGAATGAATAAGCTTGTTTACTTCTCAAGTTCCCAGTCTATTGATGAGGAAAGCCTCAGAGAGGTGACATCACTTGTCCCCTCTTCCATAGCCTGTGACTCCAGTGCCTGTGCCGTTGGCCACTCTGGTCTTTTGCCTTTGGGGAGAGGGAGGAAGGGCAGGTGGCACTAGTGCACCTCTTGCCAAAAGGCCAATCTCGAGTGGTGAGTACCCGGGATATTGAGCTCACGTGCAGTGAGTACCTGGGTGTGGGCAGTCACCCTGGGAGAGGCTGTGGAACTCTGCCTCAGAGCAGCCCCTACCCAGCCCTGAAGCAAGACCCCAGCCTCATTCACACCCCAGCAAACTTCAGGCCTCATACCTCCCTCCACCCAGGGCCCTCTTGGCACTTCCTGACATGTGACTTTTAACCAATGTTGCTGGGAGTGAGCCCACGGTTTGTCTATGCGGTTGGCTTTCCCTGTGGGGGGTATGAGAACTTTGTCCCCAAGTGGGTCACCTTTACAAATCAGGGGGAGCAGAGTGTCTTTCCAGGAGATCACTGAACCAAGAGCCATTGCAGGGGAGACCCAGGTATCCCCTCCTGGGGGTAAAGGGGATGAGGAAGACAGCACCCCCTGCCTCACAGAAAGGAGACTTGTGACCTGGAATCAGAAACTAGGTACCATGGGGACAGGGCAGCTGGGAACAGATGCCCAGCATGATGAGTCCAGTATGGCAACTTGTAAATTGTATCTCCTTCCCCCAACACCAGCAACCCCAGGCCTGAGGGCTAGGGATGGGAAGAAAATACAGGATGTCTTAGTTTCCTAGTGCTGCTGTAACAAAAATACCACAAGTAGGTGGCTTTACAGAACAGGAATTAATTTTTTCAATTATGGGAGCTAAAAGTCAGATCAGGGTCTCAATGGTATTGATTCTTTCTTTGCTGACAGCCCTGGGCATTCCTTGGTTCCTTGGTGATCCTCACATGGCATCTGTTTTCCCTGCATGTGTGCACATGCCTCTGTGTCTATTCTGTTCTTTTTATAACTCAGAAGTGATTAGGTTTAGGATCCACCCTACACTGGTATGACCTCAACTGACTGACTGATTATATTGCATTGCATCATGGAAGGTAATCGGCTGTACCCAGGACCAACTGATTTAATCACACAGTTAAATCATAACAGCATTAACCGAAATCAAGACATATTTTCGGGGGACGCAATTCGACCCATAACACAGGACAAGGCTTCCTTCCTACAGGGCTCCTGTGGACACATCTCCTGATATTATGAACCTAGATTCAGGATTCAGGCTTGACTGACAGAAGAGAGGCCCAAACCCAAATCAAACCCATTGCGGTCAAGTCGATTCCGACTCATAGCTACCCTATAGGACAGAGTAGAATTGCAACATAGAGCTTCCAAGGAGCGGATGGTGGATTTGAACTGGCAACCTTTT
The DNA here is from genome assembly GCF_024166365.1 of Elephas maximus indicus. Taxonomy (NCBI): domain Eukaryota; kingdom Metazoa; phylum Chordata; class Mammalia; order Proboscidea; family Elephantidae; genus Elephas; species Elephas maximus. Next base: position 87,281,611 of record NC_064828.1, on the reverse strand, counting down.
GGTTAGCAGCTGAGCGCTTAACCACTGTACCATCAGGGCTTCAGATAGAGGCCCAGTGGTGTCGATATAGGGAGAGTGCAGACTGGTTCCTGGCTCGGGCATGCTGGGGCACCCTGCTCTTGGAAGTCTGGTTGTTGGGTTGTTGGAGGAAGTGATGATGAGAAGGGTGCAGAAGGCAGCTCTGGGTGTGTGCGTGCGTGCGTGCGTGTGTGTGTGTGTGGTAAGGACACAGGACTTTGGTGTTAAGGCAGAATTTAAACCCTAGAGCCCTCACAAACTAGTTATGCAAGTTCCTTCATCTCACTGAAACTTGGTTTCTTTGACTCTGAAATGGGGCAATGAATGCCCATCTCATAGGTGGTTGGGAGAAGTAATTGAAATAATGCATGTAAAGCAGTTGGCAGGTTGTCTGACACACAGGCTAAACCTCTTATCCTACCTGCTTTGTCCCTGTGCCTATGACGACTTAGCAGGGGACACCACATTTGCCAGGATGGATTTTTCTCCACCCCACTACTTGTGTCTACAGATGGGGAAACTGAAGCAGGATGAAAGTTGGCAGCTGACTGCAGGCTGACAGGTCACAATGGGCCTATCCCAGGCACCTGAGAGATCCTGACTCCAAACCAGCCTAAAGGCTCTCTGAGCCTGGCTGCCCACTTCTCTCCTCCACTCTGGGCTTCAGTATGTCCCATGTGCCTTCTGTTCGCTCCTTTGGGGAACATAACCCCCTATTTGTCTTCCGTCCTCATTCAAGCCCCTTGGATCCAAGACAGTTCTCTACTCCATCTGGGACATGCAGGGACCAACTCATGCTTGGAGGCCTTGGGAAAATCCTTTACCTTCCCCGGGCCTCAGTTGCTTACATTTGTAGATTGGAGGGATAGATTCTGGCCTCTGGCGTGGTCATTTCCTGTCCCTGATGGTGAAAAGTGTTTACTTCTCCCCCTTGCCCATTTCCAAAGTCATGATAAGGACACGTGATGCCTTTTATTAGGGTAGGCCTTAGCTGTCTCTCACAGTGTGGCCTCGAATCCTTCCAGGCAAGGCTGCAATGGGTTTAAGCAGCCTGCATCCTTTGTGCTGTGTCAGCCCCTTCCTCTTGGCCACTGAATATGCTTCCCTGCTCGGTTACTCAACCCCCACAATCCTGAGTGAAACTTTTTGGGGTCTCTGGGTGCTGGGCTTCTTCCCTCCGTTCCTTTTTTTTCTTCTAGCCTTTTAAAAATAATTTTGGTGTCATTACTCTGTACCTCAAACTTTCCCTCCCGGGGTTTTCTGGAATTCCTCAACCCTGATAGTTGTTGTTAGCTACTCTCAAGTTGTTCTCCCCACCCCAATTCATGGCAAGCCCATGCACAATGGAACAAAATGTTGCCCAGCCCTGCACCATCTCCATGCACAACAGGATCAGACCACTGTGCTCCATAGGGTTTTCATTGGCTGATTTTCAGAAGTTGCCAGGCCTTTCTTCCTAGTCCATCTTAATTTGGAAGCTCTGCTGAAATCTGTTAAGCATCATAGCAACAAGTAAGCCTCCACTGACAAACCAGTTCTGGCTGTGCTTGAGGTGCACTGGCCAGGAATCAAACCCAGGTCTCCTGCCTGGAAGGTGAGAATTCTACCGTTGAGCCACCACTGCTCCAGCCTCAGTCCTTAGGACCTTGAGGAGGCTATTTTGACTATACTTAGAATCAGGAGACCTAATTTTGGTTTCATAGCTCTGCCACTTACTAACTTTGTGATCTTGGGCAGTCGCTTAACTTCACTAAGTGTTAATGTCCCTGTCTGTAAAATGGGAAGGATGATTCTTAGGTCACTGAGATGGTGTGAGAATTAATTAACTCAGTGTGTGTGAAAGAGTGCCTTGTCAACTCTAATGTGACTTGCAAATGCTTATTATTGTTGTTATTTAGCCGTTCTGACACTGGCCTGGATATTTGCTTGTACCTCGCATGTGTTTGTGGGTCACTTTCTTGAAGAAGTTCCTTAATGAGGCCCTCCTTGACCTCCATATTTAATATTGTAAGCCCCCCATCTGGTTCACTTCTTATTTCCATAGCACTTACCACTTTCCAACATAGCACATCATTTACTTATTTATTATGTTTCTTGCTTATTGTCTGTTTTGCCCCCGCTACAGTATGGGCCCTTCAAGGGCAGGGATCTTTCTTTGTTCACTGATCTATCCCAATCTCCTAGAACAGTGCCTGGCATATAGTAAGCACTCAGTAAATAACCACTGAATGAACATCCTGGCCATACATCCCTGTCATAGCCCGGAGCAAAGAACGTTAGGTCCACTACCTTCGGAGCTGACATTCAGCCCGTTTTTTGGCATGTCATTGATCAGGAAGGGCCTCTCCCAGCACAGGATCCTGCCCACTCAGAGCCCTTGGCCTTGGGAAGCTGAAGCCAGGTGTATCCAAGAGTGATGCCTCTCTCCAGGAGTGTAGTAAGAGTAGGGCTTAGCGGCAGTGTTGTCACTAGAGTTGGTGTCACCCAGTGAGGTAACTCATGGTGTCATCCTCCCCCTCCTTGCCCATGGACTTCCTACTGTACTAGACCATATAGAATCCAGCCAAGCCCTTAGGGCTCCCAGTGCCACCGCCTCTAGGTGCTCCTGTGCCACATGCACCATGGCCTCGGCCCAGCAGGCATGCAGCCTGCAAGCTGCCCCAGGCCCCCAGAGCCCATCGGCTGCCTTCTGCTATACCAGCACCTGGCTCAGCTGTGCCATGGTGCTTGCACCTATGCCCATGCCTGGCTGGGGACCCGCCAGCATCTTACACACCGGTGCCCACAGCTTGTACTGCACAAAAATTTATAGGCAGTCATTTTGGTGTCACCCCCTCTGACAGTGTCACCTGGTGCAGTCTGCACCACCCCCCATACCCCCTTAGTGATACCACTGCTTAGCAGACCCTTTGGAATGCCAGGAGTCTGATGAGGGGCTGCAGTAGATGTAAGGGGGCCTCTTTTCAGTTCCTTCCCTCTCTCAGGCCTTGGAAGAGGCCCTATGAGTCCCCTTCCCTGGGCTGTGGGTTTAGAAGAGCGGGGCTTGAGGGGAGCCATCAGAGAGGAATACTGAACTCACAGACCTCCAGCCAGACCAAATGGGAAGGGCTTTATTTTCCTAAGTCTGAAGTCGCAGAAGCCCTGCTGCTGATTTTTGAGGGGAGTTGGTGACAGGGAGAAAGAGCTGTGTCTCAGCCGAGAATTCTTATCACTGCCACCACCCCTGCAGGTTTGCAGAGGGCCCCTCTGCACTCAGCTCCCTGCCAGTTCAGCACATCCCTGCCCCGGCAGAGACTCTTTAGAGTGACCAGTGGGTCTGAAGCACTCCTTTCCAGCCAGAGGGAGGAGGGATGCAGGGGCTGATCTGCAGCTAGACTTTGCAGCCACTGGACACACCAGACACTAGACTCTGTGACAAGTAACTTGAGAGTTGTGCAGTGCACAGCCTGTGCAGCTGCATGTGGCAGCCCTGGGCCTGCTTGTCTCCAGAGGAAGATGTCTGCCATTTCCGCCACAAAACATGTTGTTTCAAGGCAGAGAAAGGAGTCAGTCCTCTCCAGCTGGGTTGGGCTGCTGAGGTCCCTTCTAGATATCTCTGAAAGAAGGGGCAGGCCTCTAGGGCCTTGTAGAGGTTTAACGCGTACCTCCCCAACTCCCACAAATACCTGAGACCTACAGAGCTTAGGGCCTGAGCAGGGCCATGGCTGGCCTGTAGGCTTTCTGTGTGTGAATTAGAAAAAGGCACCACCTCTGGGCTGATGCAGCTTTGACCCTGAGCCTAGGGATCCCGACAGAGGTCATGATGAAGGCAGGGGGCGGCATGCCTCCTCCTGGTATAGCACAGCCTGCAAGCCTCCTCCTTCTGCCAGGGTGCATGTGGCTCTGGGCTAGTGAGTGCATTAGTTTGCTAGGGTTGCTGTAACAAAGTACCACAAAGGAGGTGGCTTTAACAGCACACTCTTATTCTCTCCCAGTTCTGAAGGCTAGTAGTTGGAATTCAGGGTATCAGCAGGGCCATGCTCCCTCTGAAGGCTCTAGGAGAAGATCCTTTCTTATCCCTGGCTTCTGGTGGTCCCAGGAATTCCTTGGCTTGTAGCTGCAGCCTAACTCCAGTGCCATCTTCCCTCTGTCTGTCTCTGTGTACCTTCTCCTCCTTTATAGGACACCAGTCAGGTTGGGTTAAGACCTACCCTATTGCGGTATGACCTCATGTTAACTGAGAACATCTTTAAAGACCCTATTTACAAACAAGGTCATGTTCACAGATACCAGGAGTTAGGACTTCAACATATCTTTTTTGGAGACACAATTCAATCCATAACATTTTGTCTAGAATTATGGTAACGATCATGAATCTTTTGGTTAGGTCTGGGTAGGACCAGGGTTGCAGTTAGGGTAATATTCTATTTAATTGCAGGGTGTTGGTTAGGGTAAAATTAGAGGTATAACTTCAGTGTGGTATTAGGGTGAGGTTGTGGTTAGGGCTGGATTAGGGTTATGGTTAGGGTTGGGTTAAGGTTATGCTAGAGTAGAATTTAGGACTGTGAGTTTTTTCAAGTGTGGTGTGGTTGTTGTTTTAACCTGCCATTTACAAAGCCTTATTGAGTAAGCAGACCCTACTGTGTGAAGCACTTTACAGGCACCATCTAATTTAATTCTGGGAGACAATATGGCCTAGTGGTTAAGAGCATGAGCTATGAGTCAGACAGACCTCAGTTCCATCTGATTCTATTGCTCAGCAGCCATTTCGTATTGTATGAGTTTCTTCACCTCCATGAATCTTGGTGTAAATTGATGATGATGATAATACTGCCCACACAGGACTGTGGTAAAAATAAAATAAGAGAATGTGGACGAAGTGCTGAGTCACATTGTGAAGTGCTCAGTAAAACCAGAGCAAAACCCATTGCCATTGAATTGATTCCAGCTCATAGTGGCCCAATAGAACAGAGTAGAATTGCCTCAAAGGGTTTCCAAGGAGCAGCTGGTGGATTCAAACTGCTGACCTCCTCTTTAGCAGCCTAGCTCTTAACCACTGTGACACCAGGGCTCCTGAAGTGATCAGTACTTGGTAGCTAATATTTTTCCTAATCTGTATCATTTAGGAGACTGCACCCAGCAGGAAACAGATGGCACACCCAGTGGGGACAGTTTAGTAAAGGGTCTATTTACCAAAGGTTGGAGGAAAACAACAAAAGATGGTAGAGCACCTGTTATGGATTGAATTGTGTTTCCCAAAAACACATGTAAATCCAAACCCCTGTACCTGTGGAATGGAAGAAATGATGATGTAAAAGAAGATTTCAAAGATGGCTCAAGAAAAGAAAGTATTATAACAAAATGTGCAAAGACCTGGAGTTAGAAGACTAAAAGGGAAGAACACACACAACATTTCTCAAACTGAAAGAACCGAAGAAAAAATTCAAGCCTTGAGTTGCAATATTGGAGGATTCTACGGGCCAAAAACTGAACGATGCAGGATGCATCAAAAGAAGAGGGAAGGGATGCACAGTCACTGTACCAAAAAGAATTTATCGACATTCAACCATTTTAGGAGGTAGCATATAATCAAGAACTGATGGTATTAAAGGAAGAAGTCCAAGCTGCCCTGAAGGCATTGGTGAAAAACAAGGCTCCAGGAATTGATGGAATACGAGCTGAAATGTTTCAACAAACAGATGCAACACTGAAAGAACTCACTCGTCTATGTTGAGAAATTTGGAAGACAGCTACTTGGCCCATCAACTGGAAGAGACCCATATACATGCCTATTCCAAAGGAAGGTGATCCAGTGGAATGCAGAAATTATTGAACATTATCTTAGTCATCTAGTGCTGCTATAACAGAAATATCACAAGTGGATGGTTTTAACAAAGAGAAGTTTATTCTCTCACAGTTTATTCTTGGCTCTTTAGTGAGCACCATGTGGCATCTATCTTCCCCCATCTTTGCTTACTTGCTTCTTGCTTAATCTACTCTTTTATATCTCAAAAGAGATTGATTTAAGACACACCCTACATTACTGTATTTTTACAAAAACAATGCTCGCTCCCCCAACACCCAGATATTTTCAAAAGCACACTGTGCTAATTTTTATGCCAACATATTAAATCTCATTAACATAACAAAGAAAGCCCATTCCCAAATGGGATAAAAACCACAGGTATGTTGTTGTTGTTGTTAGGTGCCTTCCATTCCAACTCATAGTGACCCTACGTACAACAGAACTGAACACTGCCAGGTCCTGTACCTTCCTCGCAATCATCGCTATGTTTGAGCTCATTGTTGCAGCCATTGTGTCAGTCCATCTCGTTGAGAGTCTTCCTCTTTTTCACTGACCCTCTACTTTACCAAGCATGATGTCTGTCATGGGTTAAACGTGTCCCCCCAAAATATCTGTCAACTTAGCTGGGCCATGAGTCCCACTATTATGTGACTGACTTCCCACCATTTTACATGATTTCCCTATGTGTTGTAAATCCTATCCCTATGATGTAATTAGATGGATTAGTGACAGTTATATTGATGCAATCTACAAGATTAGGTAGTGTCTTAAGCCAATCTCTTTTGAGATACAAAAAAGAGGAGTGGGCAGAGACATGAGCACCACATACCACCAACAAAGCAGTTCCAGGAGCAGAGTGTGTCCTTTGGACCTGAGGTTCCTGCACTGAGATGCTCCCAGACCAAGGGAAGACTGACGACAAGGACCTTCCTCCAGAGCTGGCAGAGAGAGAAAGCCTTCCCCTGGAGCCGACATCCTAGACTGTGAGAGAATAAATTTCCATTTGTTAAAGCCACCCACTTGTGGTATTTCTGTTATAGCAGCACTAGATAACTAAGACAGCATCCTGGGGGGTAGCAATGTAGCAAAGCCCTAGGCCTAATGGAGCAAGAGGCCAAGGGTCACTGGAACCCAGAGAATAGCTACAGCCGTAGGAGAGGGCCACCCCAGAGCTGTGGCCCTAGGTCGAGGAACACAGGCACTTTCTACCCACAGTGGCCCATCCAGAGGTATGGGAGTATCCATATCTTGACTCACCCCGCTCCTGCCTTCTGGCCTTTTGCTGGGGCCCGTGTTTGGCTGAACTGGACTCAAAAGCAACAGGTAAAGGAAACAATTGATACCATTTCAGCGCCGTATCTATGCAAAATAGCTCCTATGGCAATCAGTTTTAAATTGCTGGCGATGGAAAATCTGATGGCCCATAGAAAATGGTCGTTGGTGCGTCGCCCCCTCAAGCAGCACTCGGGGCACCCGCCCTACCTGTCATACCTTAGGTACACCCCTGCCAGATGCCTCCCAGGGTCCAGGCTGTGGTGGACCAGGGTGAAAAGGGGTTTGGAGGGGCAAGAGGAAGACCTCCAGCACAGTAACCAGGCCTCACCATGATCCTATGAGGCGGCTATTCCTATTACTTCACAATGAGGAAACTGAGGGTAAGGGTGATTCCAGCCTGGGTCAGCTCATTTTGGAACATGCTCTCAACTCTTTGCTAAACAGCCTCTAGAGCAGTGAGCCCAGGTGAGTGCAAGAAGGATCCAACCTGTCTTGGGCGCTCTGGAGTGGGTCAGGCAAGGCAACCAGTGTCTTTTCAGAAAAGTATAGAAACCTGGTGAAAGCTTGGAGCAGCACTCCCCATTGCCACGTGTGGGAAGGGGAGGGAGCTTGTTGGGGTCATTAACGCGTTAAAGTACACAGTTTCCAGCATCTGATTTAAAAAAAAGAAACAACAAGCATTTCAAGCTCGTGGCTATACTCACTGCATTTAATGGATTTAAATCCTTCAGGATTTTTGTTTGGAAGGAGAAGGCTAGGGAGAGATGAAGCAAGAAGGGAATGGGAAGGCCGTCTGAGCTCTTTTTCAGATGCCCCAGGGAAGATTTTTCCCATCCGGTAGGTTTGCACAGGCCTGGCAGCTCGGTAAATGTCACCCTCTGAAGTGTGTGAGCGTGCGTGTGTGTGCAGGCGTGTGCGTGCGTGTGTGCGTGTGCGCGCATGCGTGTGCGCGCATGCTCGCGTGAACGGAAACCCATGCTGAAAGAACACGCTCAAGAATAATAATAATAATGGAGATTTTTCAGGGCCTGTGAATTCTTCTTTTGAGCTCGAGGTTTTCAAATATGCATCAGATTTCATGCCCTGCCCAGGATGTAGAGGAAGTTTCTGATTTATGGGTCCAGCAGTTTTTCCAGTTACACGACCTTTAAATCTGCCGCCAGACAATTAATTCGCCACTGTCAAAAAAGGCCCTGGGAGCTTCCCAGGTGAAAATCACTTTCCCGAAGCAAAGTGGTATTATGATAACAGTCATAAAAAAGTGACTCTGAGACGTACACTTTTTTCCACTTGTAGAACAAACTGAATCAGTCTCTCAGCATTTCTCTTCATCCTCCCTCTAACCATGTGCACGTGCACACACAGCCTACCTCTGAAGAGACACTAAAAAAAAAAAAAAAAGAAGTTGCTGTAGAGTTGATTCTGAATCGTAGCTACCCTATAGGACAAAGCAGAATTGCCCCAATAGAGCTTCCAAGGCTGTAATCTTTATGGAAATGGACTGCCACACTTTTCTCCTGTGGAGCGGCTGGTGGGTTTAAATTGCCAGCCTTAACCACTACGCCACCAGGGCTCCTGGAAAAACCAAAAACAAACCCAAACCCGTTGCAGTCAAGTGATTCCAACTCATAGTGCCCCTATAAGACAGAGTAGAACTTCCCTGTAGGGTTTACAAGGCTGTGATCTTTAGGGAAGCAGATTGCCATATCTTTCTCCTGAAGAGCAGCTGGTGGGTTTGAACGGCCAACCTTTTGGTTAGCAGCCAAGCGCTTTAACCACTGCACCACCAGGGCCCACTGGAGAGGCACTAAGGGAAAAGATTTAAGCCTTACAGGGTAATATCTCAGGAAAGAATTAAAAAGGGAAAGTGAGTTAATATCAAGTCAACTGAAGATGATGGTTATAAGATTGGCTACTTGGACCCAGAGGGGTGTGGATGTGCGTCTGTCTGTCTGCAGATGACATAGTTAAGCTTGCTAAATGATTTCCAATTATGAAATGTAAAAACACATAGTTCCTTTGTTAGCCACATAGCTGTGGTTTTGTGTCTGTGATTCATTGTGGAAGTGAGTAGCTGCGACAGGCATTTTGTGGGTTCTTTTTTCTTTTTTTTTCTTCTTATTTCTCCTAAAAAAATATTTGTGAAAGGTCTAAAATTCAAGGAAGTTGAGTGCTTTTTGAAAAGAAAAATCCCCATTCCTTGCAAAATAAAGGTTACAAATCAAAACCTCTGGAGCGATCACATTTCTGCTCCCAGCCAGTCGCCTACACTGCGTTTTCCTCCTGGACCCTTAACTCATGACCACTAACATTCCACCATGAGTGCACCAGGTTGGGGTTGAGCGGGGAAGCATTGGGGTGTAGAGGGTATGGGTTACATCAGAGACTTCCGGAGGGAGTCTGGTACTCTGAGGAGGTTGTAGCCTCTCAAGACTCCAGCCAGGCCACAGCCCTCCAGGGCCCGTTCCTTGGGGAAGAAATTGATTCCACATTTCATTCTTTTTTGACTGTCTTGGGTCAATGGCAGAGTATCTATAAATGGCAGTCATTTGTGAGGGAAGAATTGTGAAATAATTTAAGCCTTGTAGTCAAATCCACCTGGGTTTGAATCTCAGCTCTTCCTCTTAACGACTGCCTAAAACAAGTTATTTAACTCTGCCGAGACTCAGTTTTCTCATCTGTAAAGTGGGGATAAGAATGACTACCTTATAGAATTATTAGGAGGATTTACTCATACATGCAAATGCATCTGGCACCTTTCGGGTCTTCTATAAATGGCACCCATTCTTATTTGTCCCTTGACTTGGGGGTTAACTGAGCCTTTTGCTTGGATCAGAAAAGCAGTAGCAGTGACTACAAACTCTGAGAATTTGCCCAGACCACTTGAAGGCATTTCTGGCCCTAGTGAGGTTTCCTGACACAGTCAAGGGTGAGCAGCAGGTTAGGGAATGTCACCATCAAAGGCAGAAAAGATCTCAGGCCATGATGCCCCACCCTAGCACTTCCCCACAGATGGGGACCACAGGCAACTAACAACCTCTCTGTACTTCAGTGTCCTGTGAAATGGGGGATGTTAGCTCCTATATCATAGGGTGGGCGTACTAATCAAGTAAGGTAACGACTGTGAAGGGCCAGGAAGAGGATAAAAAAGAAGATGCTATAGCAGGTGTCTTGCTCATAATAGGTTGGTCAGTTTTGGCAGCTACATTGCTGCATGAAGACGTTTCAGGCTGGGGCCCTAGTTCCTGTAGAAACCTTCCTTTGTTTATGGCCCCATGGTGGATTATCGGCTTGGAGGAAGAGTAGGCTGGCTGCAGGCTGCCAGGACTTAGGCCAGCCCCTGAAGAACGTGTCCTTGACCCAGGCATGTACCCCCCGCCCCTGGCCTTTGTCTACAATGGGCTTGTCCAGGCAGGTCCAGGAGTAGGGTAACCTCATCTGGAGTCAGAGGCCTGTGTTTGCTGTGGGATAAAGCAGGCCTGCTAAGCCTTGATCTCTCTTTGTTTAGGGGGTGTATTATGGGATTCAAGAGGCCATGGGCTGGGAGCTCCGGATTTCAGGAAGGGGGAACATCAGAGCCAAGTTGGTAGTGGTGAGATGCCCATTTACAGAGTTCTCAGTAGCTCTAGGAAGCAGACCTAGCTCAATCCCCTCAGCCAAAGTCCCTTCTCGCCCTCTTCCCCCTTCTTTCGCCTCCTCCAAGTTCCTGTCACACTTGCCAGATGCCGTAGGCCCTGCTTTGTGTTTTCATTCCCCTTGAATGGCTTCCCCTCTCCAACCACTTCCTTTTTTTGTACACTTCTTTGTAACTCATACAGTCAGCACTGCCATAGCAGCTTATGGTGAGAGCTCATGTGGAAGGGACGTGATGAGTGTTAGAGTCCAGCAGACGTGGGTTGGAATCCTGGGTGTTGCCATTCATGAGACAGGTGACCTTGGACCAGCTACCTACCTTCTCCGTTTCGGTAACATTTGGACAGTCAAACCTACCTCTCAGGTCGTTGGAGGAAATTGATAAGAGATGTTTGTTCAGTCCCTGGTGCTCAACCAGCACTCAGTAAATATAGCTCTTACTTGATCAAAGTGGGTTGTGTGGAGAGTACTGTGGTTCTCGGAACTCCACCATCTCATTCCCACCATCCTTCTGCGGCCACGAAGATACCCGGAGGAGGGGACACAGCTAGATAAGTGTCACTGTGGTCTGCTCTCTGCCCCGTAGCACGGCTAGCTTCCTGTCCTTGGACTTGGGCAGAAGCATCCCGTTCAGCACCAGCAGACATCCTGATCCAATGGCCAGAGGAGGCCCAGGCCATTGTCTGGTCTCAGCAGCGTGTTCCGTGTACACCTTTTGTTCTTTAGTTCAACATCCCCAGGTGTCTGCTGCATAGCAACCAGTGCTCAGAGGGGGTCTCCTGCAATTAGCTCCCATAGCCACATATCCCAATAGATAGTCCATCAATAAGCCATGTATAAATAACCTCCTTGTGTGAATCCCACACTCCCTCTTACTCCCTCGGCCATTCATTCTGTGCATGCCCTGGGTGGGTTTTCAGGCCAGTTGGAAGCGAAGAAAAGGTGCTCAAAAGAGGGGTTATCTCTGAGCCAGACATCTGATAAGGCCTTTATTCAGATGTAGGCTTGGAGCCCACCCAAGTCTTCATTTCCTTCTGTTCCTTTCTTTCTTCCTCCCTCTACCCTCCTTTCCTTCCTTCCTTTTTTCCCTCCTACCTTCTTTTCTCCCTGCCTTCTTTCCTTGCTCCCTCCCTCCTCCAACATGTCTATGTTTCTGCAGGGCACTTGGCCAGGCACAAGGGAGTACTAGATGACTTGGACCCAGGCCTTGCCTCTAGAAGCTCTGATCCACCTGGGGTGATCCAACATGCACAGGTAGTGAGAACATCAGCCTGTGAAAAGTCCTCTGCGAGTGGTCCAGGCATGTGCTCAGGGAGCAGAGGGAGGCCGTGTGTGCTGTGGAGGCAGACAGGGGTCCTCTGGGGAATTCTCTACAATTACCCTCCTATGACATGATTTTTAACCTTGTTACTTCTGGTAAAACACCTTTCTTCCAGACCTTCCTTTTATTCGCAGAATCCACAGGATAAGGCCCAGAGGCTAGATGGGAGAGGCCTTCTACAGCCCAGGAAGTATAGTACAGAGGTTTAGAGTCAAGGCTCTGGAGCCCTAATAGCTGCAAGATATTCTGTGTTTGATTCCTGTCTCTGCTAGTCATTTACTGTGTGACTTCAGACAAGTTACCTAACCTTTCTGTGCCTAATCTATAAGATGGGGATAATAATAGTACTACCTACCTCCTGGGGTTGTTGTGATGATTAAATGAGCTCCGACATGTAAAGTGCTTAGAACAGTGCCTGGCACATAATAGGCACTATTTGTTGGAGTTCCTGGGTGGTACAAATGATTAACACATTCAGCTGCTAAGTGAAAGGTTGGAGGTTTAAGTCCACCTAGAAGTGCCTTGGAAGAAAGGCCTGGTGATCTTCCAAAAAAAAAAAAATCAGCCATTGAAAACCCTACAGAGCACAGTTCTACTCTGAAACACATAGGGTTGCTATGAGCTGGAATTGACTCAACAGCAACCGGTTTAGCTATTTGCTATTAATATTGTCAGCTTCGGCCCCTCTCACTTTCCGTTTAACCAAACAGGGTCTGTTACCCCCTGAACACCACTGCTAACTAGCATGTGCCTGCGTCTGTCCCTCTGTGCTCAGGGGTCTCTCTGCCTTGGGTGGATTCTGCCCTACCCACCACTTCTCTGGCTCACATTATATAACCCCCCTGCACCCAGCCTCAGGGCCGCCCCTGCCTAGTGCATCTTCGCTGGACATCTCACCTGGCTCTGATACTTCTGGCGCCTGCTGCTCTCCTGCTTTCCTTCTTGGGATTGTTATGAAACATTCAAGTGCAGAGTTTTGTCCCAGGGCCACTGCTCATCGCACCCTGCACAGAGGTGCCAGTCAGGGCTAAATGGGGCTAAAATCTGGCCTGGGTTCTGCTCACTAGGCCCTGGGGCTGGGCTGTATTAGCCTGAAGAAAGTGAGGCAACCCCATGTGTGTCAGAGTAGAGCTGTGCTCCACAGGGTTTTCAATGGCTGAGTTTTTGGAATTAGCTCACCAGGTCTTTCTTTCAAGGCACCTCTTGGTGTACTAGAACCTCCAACCTTTCAGTTAGCAACTGAACATGCTAACCATTTGCACCACCCAGGACTCCTAAATTGGCCACCCAAAGGAGGCCCCTTTTCTGATTTATGCCAGGTCTCCCCTGTCCCCCGCCTTGCCCTCTGGACCATAAACTCTCACAGCAAGTTGCCTTCCCCATGGTGCCCACATGGACCTGTGCACTTTATAAGGTGCTCCTAAGCACATCTTTGAAGTGGTTGAATGATGCATTAATGAAATCCAGGCTCCCTGCAGCTGACAAGTCTTCCTGGGGGAGCGAAGAGCCAAAGGCTTCAGACTGCCTGCTGGCCCTGACTGGCTGTGGAGCAGGGCAGAGTCTGGGCTGGTAGATGCCGGTGTGAGGTGGGAGACTGGGCTATGCCATGAGGAAGTTAGAAGTTTAGTGTGATAAATATTCTGAGGGCAGCAGCTGTGTGCCCAGTGCTGTGATGAATCCATGGAAAACATGAAGAAGGTGAGGCCTGGTCCCTGCCCTTCTGCGGTGGTGGGGGGGAGGGGGGCAGGGGGGGCAAGGAGCTCTCAGCGGAGGCTTTTTGCTGGTGGAAGGGGACTACTGCGCCAGCATTTTGACACTTGGGGCAAGCTAGGTAGAAAATGACAGGCGTTTCCCAGGGCCCTGGGCAGCCTCTTAGGCCACCTTCTCCTCCCGGATCTGCCCCTAGAGGTGCCCCACATGTGACCTCAGTGCCAGGCAGCCAGCGCTGGCTTTCCGGCCCTACTTACTTGCCTAGCCAGGAGAGAACAAAAGCGATGCAGACTCTTGGGGGCGAGGGTTTGGCAGGGTGCTCAGTGGAAAAGTGTAAGGAGCTGATGAGAGGTGCAGGGCCTGGAGGGTGGCAGAGAAGGATATGGCTCAGAGGGCCTTTGGGCCTTCTGAGACAGTCGGGACCTACTTCAACACTGTTCATGAGGCAGGACCAGGCCTGAGGCCAGGGCTGGGTGCCCCACAGACGTTCCCTGGGACACTCAGAGCTGGTGCCTCCCTCCCCCTCTTATTTACCTGCAAGGGAACAGGGATGCCATGTTCCCTGCAGAGCTGGCTCGGGGAGCCGAGCAGGGTGCGGTTCTGGGCAGGAGAGACTCCCCCAGGGTTCTGCCCCCTCCACCTCTGCCTCAGGCTGGCAAAGGCATCCTGGGGTCTGTGTGCTGCAGCTCCAGCCCTCTCAGACCTGGGTGTGGCCATGGAAAAAGCTAGAGGCTCAGAGCCGCAGAGCAGGGGGGGACGTTACTCACTCACAGCAGGGTGGGGCTGGGTGGGGGCCTTGGGCTGACTCGTGAGGCCAAAGGGGCTGGGGGAGCGGGAACAGCAGGAACAGAAGGAGCAGCAGCAAAAGTGATCTTGAGACCCTTGGGGAAGGGCCAGTTCTCACCCTTTGGGGATGGGCACCAGAGAGTGAGAGTACCAGAGCTGACAGTGCTCAGCAGTGAGCCAGACAGCGGTGGGCACTGGGCTCTGGCTGAGTATGCCACTGCCCCACGTGTCTCTGGGAAGTGATGAGCTCCAGGCCCCACCCAGAGTGGGAATGCCTCTGCTGCCTCTCTGGCACATGGCAATACAGCTAGCTCACAGGATTCCAGTGACAGGAGCTCCCTGCCTCACGGGGTCACCACATTGCTAGGCAGCTCTGAATCTTCAAAAACCCTTCCCCACACTGTGCTGAAATGTGCTCCCCTGGGACACTGGTCCCGGTTTGGTCCACTGGAGATCCAGCCTCTTCCCCTCACCACAGCCCTTCTGACGCCTGATGACAGACAGCGAGGTTCAGGAGGATGCTGCCTTCCCCAGGCTAAGACAGTTGGGTATGACGGCAGCCTTCAAGGGGACAAGGAATGCAGTAGGGCAGGCAGAGGAACCTTCTAACTACACACTTAGAGGTCAACATAGACCTTCTGTGTTCAAATCCTGGCTCCTCCATTTTCTATTTCTGTGCTGTCCAATACAGAGCCCTGGTGGCGCAGTGGTTAAAGTGATCGACTGCTAACCTAAGGGTCTGTGGTTCGAAACCATCAGCAGCTCCACGGGAGAGCGATGTGGCATTCTCCTTCCATAGAGATTTACAGCCTTGAAAACCCTATGGGGTCGCTATGAGTTGGAATTGACTCCACGGCAGTGGGTTTGGATTTTTTTTTTTAGCCACATATGCAAGAAGCCCTGGTGGCACAAAGGTTAAGCACTCAGCTACTAACCAAAAGGTTGGCAGTTTGAGTCCACCCAGTGGCTCCACAGGAGAATAACATGGCAATCTGCTCCCACAAAGATTACAGCGTAGAAAACCCTAAGGGGCAGTTCTACTCAGCCAAATGGGGTAGCTATGAGTTGGGATCAACTGGACGGCACCTAACAACAGCCACATGTGGCCCCTTAAATTTAATTTAATGTAGCATTCAGTTCCTTAGCCACACCAGCCATATTGCCAAGTGCTAGGGGATGGGATATAGACTATAGAGCATCTTGTCATTACAGAAAGCTTTACTGGGCAGCACAATTCTAGATGAATGACCTTAGACAAGTTCTTTAACCTCTCTGTGCCTTGGTTTCCTTTTCTGAAAAGTGGGCTTAATAACAGTACCTAGACTAAGATTATTGTGAAGATTAAATTTGTAGTTGTTAGGTGCCATCGAGTCAATTCCGACTCATAGCAACCCTACGTATGACAGAACGAAACATTGCTCAGTCCTGTGCCATCCCTACATTTGTTTCTATGTCTGAGCCCATTGTTGCAGCCACTGTATCAATCCGTCTCTTTGAGGGTCTTCCTCTTTTTCGCTGACCCTCTACTTTGCCAAGTATGATGACCTTCAGGGACTGGTTCCTCCCGATAACATGTCCAAAGTACATGAAATCTCGCCATCCTCACTTCTAAGGAGCATTCTGCCTGTACTTCTTCCAAGACAGATTTGTTCATCCTTCGACATTATGCAAATATAACAGTTAGTACACAATTCTTAGCAAAAAACTAGTGCTCAATAAATATTCATTCTTATTGTCTAGGACATGTGGGGCAGGGTTAAAGATCCTCTCCTCCTCATAGTGACACCAGGGAACCCATACACATGGCACTTTTGATACCTGCAGGCTTGAGAGGATGGCAGTTCAGTCTTATCCCATGTACAGGGCAGCTGGGGTCTCCTCTGCTCAGCCCCCAAACTATCCACCACCTAGAATCAGCAGGCTGCTGGCACCTGTGTCAAAGGCACACTGTCTCTCCACCCCTCTACCCTCCAGGCCTGGGCAGCCCCTTGTTTCCTGCTGAGGCAGGACAGACTCGTGCTCAGTTTTCGCCCCTGCAGCAGAATGTTTGGAGTTGTGGGCAGCACAACTCAGGTCCCTGGGGTTTGGCAGCCAAGGGTCATCTGCCCTAGTCTGGGTGTGAGGCCTGCCTGGCCAGCCAGGAGGAGAGGAACAGAGGCTCAGCAAGGGCTTCCCCCTGCGTGCCAGCCACCCAGATCCTCTGTGGAAACAGAGCCTGGGGTAGGGGGGACCTAGGCAATGCTAACCTTGCCTGGGCTGAGCCTGCAGTCATGGGAAGGGGCAGCCTTTGTCCCTTTTGTCCAGGAGCAGAGACAGAGTTCTGGAAACTCCCTCCTCTGTTAATGCTTTCTCCTTGTTCCCCTCCTACCTCTCTGGCTGCTACTTCTCAGACACCTTCGTAGCCTCTTCCTCCTCCTGCCCCATAAGTGTTGGTGTTCCCCAGGGCCTCTCCTCTGCCCTTTTTCATTCTCTCTTTACTCCTATATTTCTCAAAGTGTTTAGGTGTCAGAGCACGTGGCAGTCTTAAGGAGTACCAGAAGCTATCAATATAGCTAATTCTATGATTGGAGTTGGGAACAGTTTTATTAGCAGAAACTATGACGATCGTCTGTGTGTGCAAAATAAAAGCCCAGCCCCAGGCACAAGCATGTGTCCATGAAAAGAGCAAGTTGTTAAACGAAGTGTGATGGGCTGTTGCCACATTTTTCCGTTAATATTCATTTACTACTTGTTCATTTATTTTATTGTGTGTTAGTAGACAAGTGGTAGCAGGCGCCAAAGGCTGGAGAAGAATTTGTGGGAGCAAAACTTAAAACTGAGACCATTCTGTTTGTTAACACATTTTCCCCCTTTTAATTGGGAAGTGTTAGCAGAGTTAACGCCTCAATCCAACAGTGGAACCCTGAAGCGTAGTTCTATATACTCTCCTGAGTGATATCATCTACCCCCTTAACTTTATAACCACCAACTTCCTCCTCCTGCTTATGACTCCCCTAACCGTATCTGTAGTCCCAGTCTCTCTCCTATGTTCTGGATGCATAGAACCATCTGCCTTATGGGAGTTTCCATTTTGAGACCCCATATGTACTGAAACTCAACATGGACCAAAGCCAAGCCCATCATCCACTTCTTGGATCTCTCTTTTGAAATCTTGGCTCCTGGAATTCCTTCCACCCAGTTGTCCAAACCAGAACTGGGAATCATCTATGTCTCTTAATTTTATCCGGAATCCATGCCCTCTTCTTGGTTCCATCCTTGGTTCAGGCCTTGGTCACTGCTTGCCTAGACCATAGCCAAAGACTTCCAGATGGCCTCCAGCCTTCCCCTCTCTGGTCCATCCACTACCAGGCAGTCTTTCACCAGGGAATCATTCTAAAATGCCCATCTCCTTGTGCCCTAGAGCTACTTAAAGACCATGAGTGTCTTAAAGCTAATATGTGGCTCCTTTGTGCCCCCATACCTCTGCTGGGGCACTTGTGCCATTGTCCAGCCTTCATCCAAGCTGAGACGGTAAGGTCTTTCTTTGTCCAGTGTGTGGCAAGCACTTCTTGAATGAGTGAAAGACGGCAGATGCTCCTCAGATCATTTCATTTCCTGGCTTCAAAATCTCCAGGAACCCTCTTCCCCTTTGTATTCAAAGAAACCCAGATGCCTCCCCCTGATATTTCAGGCTCTCTACTGTGTGGGCCCAAACTTATTCTTTAATCCCTCAAAGCCTCAATGTCTTCATCTGTAAAATGACAATTAAAAAAAAAAATGGCAAGGTGGCTTTAGAATGAAGTTACCCGGTTTGGTCACCTGTTTTTAGAATTTAGGATTTCTGTAACTTTCTCCAAGGTATATAGCATCCTTACATCTCCACTTTCTCAACTGTAGAATGTATAGCTGAGACGTTATTGTTGTTGTTAGGTGCCGTTGGGGCAGTTCCAACTCATAGCGACCCCACGTACAAGAGAATGAAGCGCTGCCCAGTCCTACACCATCCTCTCAATCATCCTTGTGCTTGGGCCCATTGCTGCAGCCACCGTGCCAATTCATCTTGTGGAGGGTCTTCCTCTTTTCTGCTGGCCCTCTACTTTACCAAGCATGATGTCCTTCTCCAGGGACGGGTCCCTCCTGTGATAACATGTCCAAAGTACATGAGATGAAGTCTCACTGTCCTCACTTCTAAGGAGCGTTCGGGCTGTACTTCCTCCAAGACAGATTTGTTCCTTCTTTTGGCAGTCCACGTATATTCTATATTCTTCGCCAGCACCGTAATTCAAAGGGGTCAATTCTTCCTTGATCTTCCTTATTCTTTGTTCAGCTTTCACATGCATATGAGGTAATTGAAAATACCATGGCTTGGGTCAGGTCCATTTTATTTTGTGTGCATATATATACATATATATATACACACACACTCATATAAAAGGAACCCTGGTGGTGCGGTGGTTAAGAGCTCAACTGCTAACTGAAAGTTTGCCGATTTGAACTCACCAGCAGCGGAAAGATGTGGCATGTGGCAGTCTGCTTCCATAAATATTACAGCCTTGGAAACCCTATGGGGCATTTCTACTCTGTGTTACAGGATCTCTATGAGCTGGAATCAGCTTGACAGAATTAAACCCCATTACCCATTGCTGATGAGTCAATTTCGACTCATAGCGACCCTATAGGACAGAGTAGAACTGCCCCATAGAGTTTCCAAGGTGCACCTGGCGGATTCGAACTGCCAAGCCTTTTTTAGCAGCCATAGCACTTAACCACTGTGCCACCAGGGTTTCCTTTGACAGCATTGGGTTTGGTTTTTCTGGTATATACATATAATGTATGACAAGTACCTAGCTCTTAGGGGTATGGAGATAATGCACTAGGGTTTAGATAATGCATATAAGATGCACGATTGGCACAGAGCCTGGCACAGAATCAGCATTCATTAAATTGTGGTACCAGTTTATTCCCCATGTACCCACTCTTCACTCCCTGCCCCCTCCACACACACAGGTACCCACTGTTATTAATTTTTTCCTTCCAAGGTTGCCTTATGAATAAGCAAATACATGCAGAATGTATCCTTATTTCCCCTACTTCTACACAAGAGGTTACATGCCCTACATCAAGAATTGGCAAACTTTTTCCTTAAAAGGCCAGAGTAAATATTTTAGGCTTTGTGGGCCACATGGTCTCTGTGGCAACTATCTTGCCATTGTGGTGGACTGCAGTCACAGACAATGAGTGTGGCTATGTTCCAATCAAACTTGATGTATGGACACTGAAAGCTGAATTTCCTGTTATTTTTCTTTTATCACGTAATATTATTCTACATTTGATTTCTTTCAACTATTTTAAAATGTAAAACCCATTATTAACTCCCAGGTCATACAAAAACAGGCTACAGGCCAGATTTGGGCTGTTGTTTTTTCACTTTTCAATATATGTTGGTGATTTTTCCCTATCAGTGTATAAAGAGCTGCTGCATTCTGTTTCGAGGGCATTTCACTCCACCCTGTGGAAGTATTCTAGTTTGTCTAACCAATTCCCTATATTTAGGTTGTTTCCAGTCTTTACAAAAAATGGTTTGCTATTAAAAAAGTGTTACTATGTGAAATCTTGTTCCTACATTATTTTGGACATTTACAAGCGTCTTAGGTCAGGTCCCCTAGAGGCGGAACTTGAGCCAGATTTATTAGGAGTGTGCTGAGGGAGGGAGACAAATAGAGTAGGGAAGTAGAAACAGCCAAGCAAGGATGTGGTCTCAGGGGCATCAAGCTTTGGCCTGATGGAGAGTGGAACGTAAATCCCATTGCAAATTTGTCCCACTTAGAAGCAGGCTAAGGAGCACTAGTGGTGCAATGGTTAAGCACTCAGCCGCGAGCCGAAAAGTCAGCAATTTGAACCCATCAGCAGCTCTGCAGGAGAATAGAGCTGGGGGTCTGCTCTGGTAAAGATGACAGCCTAGGAAACCCTATGGGTCAGTTCTACTCTGCCATATAGGGTCACTATGAGTCGAAATTGACATAATGGCAAAAAAAGGCGGGGGGCAAGATGGCTGTTGTTTTGAACTTCTGTTTCAGTCATTGGTTACGTGGTCCCGGTGTGGGGAAACCTCTCAGGTGGTTCCCATCAGCCAAGGGCACGGTTCTGAGAAGTCATAGGTGTAAGACTCTAGCCACTGCACTTGTAGCCACTGGGGGCTGCACCAGGTGGAAATGGGACTTGGGTGGGGCAGAAGTAGCAGCTACCATAGCAAGTTTATCTGTGGGCTAAATCCAGGGGGTGCGACTGCCTGGTCAAACTATAGGTGCGTTCTGATTTGGGTAGACTCTGCCAAGTTGCTCTCCATAAGGGTTACGTCAATTGACATTCCTACTAACAACATCTGAGAGTGCTCGTTTCTGCACAGTCTTACAACTGTGCTATTATTCGTTTAGATGTTTGCTAATCTGATGGGTTTAAAACGCCGTCTCATAGTTTTCATTCGCACGTCTCTTATAATGAGAAAGGTTGAGCATATTTTCATATGTTTAAGAAACATTTGTATTTTCTTTTTTCCTGTGAACTGTTTGTTCACATCATTTGCTGATTTCTCTTTTAGGGTTATTGGTCTCTGTCTTTTCCATTTCTGGGAACTCGTTACATATTATGGAGATTGGTCCTTTGTCTATGAGTTGGAAGTATTTTTCCCATTTGTCATTTGTGTTCTTACTTTGTTTAAGGTGGTTTTGGCCAAGCAGAGGTTTTTGGTCCTAGGGTTGTTTGGACAAGAAAATGATATGTTATGTGAAACACCTAGCATAATTCCTGACACTTGGTAGGCACTGAATAGGTGCTAGTTCCCTTCCCTGCCCCCACCTTCATTCTGTGCTTTATCTAGATTGTTCTGTTTATGCATCCCACCTCCATGCAATTTCTTATGTTATTTTTTCTACCTGGATTACCTTCCTCCTTGTTTTGGACTGTTAAAATCCTACGTATCCCTTTAGCCCCACTTCAAATGTCACTTTCTCCTTGAAGCTTTTCTAGATCCTTCTACTAGATATGGTCTTTCTTACACCTGAACTGTACCTCATCAGCCATCACAGTCCGCCTTGATTCCTTGTTAGTTGCACACATTAACCATGCTTCTTCTGAGCCTCAGTTCCTTATCTATAAAATGAATTTGCTGAGAAGGCTTGATATTTTATTAATTACAAAATAATACGTGTCCATTTTAAAAATCATTTCAAAAATATGGGAATGTATAAAGTTTAACATGGTGGCTACACACACGCAGGCTTCTCTTAGTCCCAAGGAGCAGCCACTGTTTACAGATCCTTCCAGACCTTTCCTATGCCTGCATAAATATACATGGGGGCGGGGGGAGAAGTTTTTTCTTGAAACTCACAGTTGGAATCATAACTATCCATATTACTCTGCAACTTAGTTTTTTCACTCAACAAAATAACACAAATAAGAAGGCATATTTAAATCACCTGGTTCGGTGCCTAGTACACAGTAGGTGTTCAATAAATTGTAGGTCTAACTACTCTATGCACTGTGTAGTGATATTTTTAAACTTTGGACATGTAAGTGATATGTTAGCAGCAGAACCCTTTTCAAAGACGCTATCATTTGGAAGCCCAATTTATCAGATAGTGTGGAACTGGTGGAAAGGGTGGACGGCCCCTCACACTTATCCCTATATCACTGTTTGTAAACCTTAGCGTGTCAAGCAGGTTGTGGCTGTACCATGCCTGTTTAACTGAGTGGCATCACTATGGCAGTTTTCGTTTGGGTCAGAAGATCCAAGTCAGCTGGAATGGGAACTTTTTCTCCCCAAATTGACTGAAAGAGCCCCATGTTTCCTCGAGTGGGAGGAGACCTTGTGTTTCATTCCATTGTGCATGGGGTTGCCATGAGTCAGGGGTCAACCTGATGGCAGCCAACAATAAAAACACCTAGATCCGTAAGTGTTTATAATCTTTGACACAGTCATTCTATTCCAAGGAATTAACCCTAAAGTTATAATCCTTTTCAAAAATTTTATTATGAAAATTTTCAAACGTACAGAATAGTGTAAGGGCTCAATAGTAAAATGAAGAAATAGAATAGTATCATGAATATAAAGCAATATTTTAACAGAAGAAAAAAGCTGTATGGACAATGATGGCCATGGATGAAAATTGAAAATAATCTAAATATGTAGCAGGACAGTGTCTGAAAAAGTTGTGACTTCTCTCAGACTATCAGGTAGGAATTAAATAATAAATACAAAAATATGGAATTGTATAAATTATGAGCTAATGTTAAGTGAAAAACCAGAATTGAAGTTGTATTTGTTAAGTGATGACAGTTGTGTAAAAACATGTATGTAAGCCAAGGTTGAAAGGAAATAAGCAAAATTGTGTGCTGTGTTGGGTGGGAGGGATGATATATTAGTTTTTTTCTCCTTGGATATTGTTGTTGTATTATTTTTACAATCAAATTAAATAAGAGGGAGATTCTAGGCTCCACCCCAAATCAGTCTGTGAATGTGTTTGTTGGGGATCAACTCCATAGGTATTGTATTAAAGGTTACATTCAGAAGTGGTAGGGGAAACTTATAATCTCATTGAAGGAGGCACAGAACTCAGTTTTAGGGCAGGAGCTGATCCATAAGTGGGCTTTCAAAGATTCTTATAATCTCAGAGCCAGATGGGAACAGTCTTAACACCTTCATTTTACAGCTGAGGAGCCCGAGGGCCAGCGAGGCTAAGTGACTTGCCCGGAAAAACCCAGCAAAAGTCTAGCTAGTCCACAGAGGGGTCAGCACTTCTACCGAGCTAGGTAGCTGGCCTTTGGATCAGTCTCCTACATTAAGGCACCTCGGGTCCAGGAGTCACCGGCCAAGCAGAGAGCACTCTTCCGGTGCAAAGACAGGGAGATGGGAGGACTGAAGAAGGGGGACAGAGAGGCTGCTCCTCAGATGCAAACCCCTATGATGCGGTTGTCTCCACAGGACCCTGAGTGGACTCAGCCAGACCCGACCCTCCCAGCAGCAGGTGGGGCTGTCCCGGACCGTCCGACGTTATCCAGCTGCCGCTGCCAGTGGCCAGCTGACTTCCAATGCACTGCCAGTGGGACCAGGCCCTGAGCAGAGGCAAGGCGCCCAGCAGGCAGCATATCTGGGCCAAGTCTCATCCGCCTGGGGTAAGAATGCCCTGTCTTGGGGTCCCCCTCCACTCTTACCCTCTTCCTCATTCTTTCAACCAATCAACAAAGAGTCGTTGGGCACTTGCTTTGTGCCAGGTTCTAGGGGTAAAAAACCAAGCTGATCTGGACTTTCCCCCTGTTAAGACTGTTCAGCCTTGACTGCCCCATTTCCACTCAAGCTGTCATCCCTCCTGCCTTTGCTTCCTTCATATCCAACCGTGAACTTCAACGCCCTAACCCTGGTCCTTCCATCTCATCCTTTCTGCAAATCCCAACCCTCCTGGATCAACATACCCAGTTGCTTTCTTTGCACCTACACCTGGGCCTCCACTTCCTATAGGAGAAAACGAAGCATCTATATGGATCCAGGCCACAGCAGACTCTTGGTCACCCAGCTACATCTGTATGTCCATTATTGCCTGACACCCTTCCCCATGTGCTTGGACACACTCTGTCTCCCATTCTTCAGAACAGCTACTCAAGCTTTCCCCACTTTCCGAAATCTCCATCCCACTGCCTTCCACTTCATATCAGCAGATAGGTGTGTCTCTCACCTCCCAGAGAGCTCAACTTCCTGCCCACCTCCCCAACCCATCACACCACACTCTTACCTAAACCCGTGCTGGAGCTGACCTCCTTTCTTGCAATTTTGAAAGGGAGGTGTCCCTCTCCCTAAGGCACATCCCTACACCTCTTCTTGTTTCCTCTGGAACTCTAGGCCCTTGTTTTTCTTCTCCTGTATCTTCAACCTGTCCCTCTCTATCACTTCAGCATATGACCCTGCTTACAGCTCTTCCAATGAAACACACACACACACACACTTCCTACTTCCCTCTGGCTTCCTCTACCTCTCCTCCCTTCACATTCAAGCTTCTTGCATGTGGGTCACATGTACTTTCTCCACTTTCTCACCTTCCATTCTCTCCTCAATGCTCTGCCTCCTGGCTTGCCTCCCTGGGCTCCCCATACTGAATTAATGCCCCTCCTTTGTACTTGCACTGCCGCCACCTTCATTAGATGAAGTGACCTCAGTCTGCACTGCTATAATGACCTCCCAACTAGTCACCCTGCCTCCTGATCCACCCTACACACCACAGCTGGGATGGAAATTCATCCTCCTGCACTTCCTCTTTGATCTCTTGCCGAAAAATTTTCAATGACTTTCCCACTACCCATCAAATAAGGCATCTGATCCTCATTCTGGCAATCAGAGCCCCCCAAAACTTGACTCCAATAATCCTTGCTGGCTTTCTCTTCCTCCACTTCTCTTAGAAAACTCCACTCTGGCAAGCCTGAACTACATTCTGTTCCCTCCTCTTGCCTTTAAACCCCAGCTGCAGCACTTGCTAGCAATGTGACTTGGGGCAAGCCACTTAACTTCTGTAAGCCTCAGTTTCCTTTGCTGTAAAATGGAAGTATTAGATGGAACAGGTGAGAATTGCCAATTTCTAATGGCTCAACCTAAAGTAATTCCTACTCAAGAGGACTGAGAGTTAACTTAATGTGCATAAAGCATGAACTCAGGGCTGGTGCCTTGGTGGCCCTCAATAATTGTTGGACTGTGAGCTTCTCAAAGGTATGCTCTCCATGGGATGTTGCATGCAAGGATTTGCCCCAGTCTTGTAGGCCTTTTTAACCTGGTTCTGGAGGTCACGGCTGTACCTCTCAGCCCTGCCCCCTGGACCCAAGCCCTCTCTCTGCAGGGCTGAACCTCACGGAGAAAATCAAGAAGATCAAGATCGTCTTCACTCCCACCATCTGCAAGCAGACCTGTGCCCGTGGGCACTGTGCCAACAGCTGTGAGCGTGGCAACACCACCACCCTGTATAGCCAGGGTGGCCATGGGCATGACCCCAAGTCTGGCTTCCGCATCTGTGAGTGCTTTGGGCTGAAGCCCAGATCTCTGTAGGAAGGAAACCCACTGCTCTTAACTTCGCTCCCATGAATTGTTTCAAATCACACAGGGAGCTGGGTCCTCACCCAGTTCTGCCACGACCTAGCTGTGTGACCCTGGGCAAGGCACATAATCTCTCTGAGCCCAAGTTTCCTCAATAGAGAAGTGGAGGAGTTAATACCACCTGCCTCCTGTCTCCTAGGTTATTGCAGGGTCAAGGAAAGACATGAAAGGGCTTTTTAGAAAGGCAAGGGTTCGTTATTATCTTCCCTTCACCATTCCTGGGTCTACATTTCAGGGGTGCCTGGCCTCCCAAGCCACCAGATTTGGGATCCTGCTCCCCTTGTTTCTCTGTTGTCATCTGCCAGCCATATGGTGGGTGCTGCTAGGCTCTTCCACCACCGGTCACCTTGAGGGTTGGTGTTGTAGATTTCTGCCAGATCCCCTGCCTGAACGGAGGCCACTGCATCGGCAGGGATGAGTGCTGGTGCCCTGCCAACTCCACCGGGAAGTTCTGCCACCTGCCTATCCCGAAGCCGGAGAGGAAGCCTCCAGAGGGGGTCTCCCACCACTGGGCCCTGCTGGAAAGCCCCCTGAAGCAGTCTACCTTCACATTACCTCTCTCCAACCAGGTCGGTGAGTGCCAGCCTGGGACTGGTGGATGCTGGCGTCATGATTGAGGAAGACAGGGAAGCTGAATCTGGCCTTATATCCAAACCTCCCTCCTTTTCCTCTACCCTCAGGGCTGTTTCATGCTCTAAACTTCTCTTTCCCCTTCCATCCAGATTCATCAATATTGTCTGCCCTTACCCTGTGCTAGGTGCTGGGGGGGTGGGGGGAGGCAAAGCAGGATAAGGTCAGGGTCCTGCCCTCAGGAGCCCACGGTCCTGGACAATAGAGTGAGGATGGGTGGGAAGGAGAATATCAACATAAAGCATTCATTTTCCCTGACTTCCATTATTAGGTGACAAAGAAAGGGTACAAAAACCACATAGTGCTGTGGGGGATCAGGGGAGGGCAAGCCCTCTGAGCCCCAGTGCTCAGGAAAGTCCACGTGGGTAGATGGGCCTCACTGAGACCTTAAACAATGGGCGATACTTGGTCAAGTAGAGAGGAGTGGGACGGGGCCCTCTGGCAGAGCGACTGGCCCTAGCAAAGGTGGAGGTGGGACCACGCAGGGTCCCAGCTTGGCTGGCCCTCAGGGGTTGTACAGGGTCTCAGGGGAGAAGTGATTAGGAAGGTAGTGTGAGGCTTGTTAATGAAGGTCCTTCGTTGAGGGCGCGGAGTGAAGGGGTTTGTGCTTCATCCCATTCTCAGTGGGGAACGGTTCCTGGGTTCTGAGTAGGAAGTGAAGAAATGCAAGGGGAGCCGGGAAGACACCCAGGCGGTGCCCCACCTGGCCAAGGGCTGGCAGACACTTTTCTGGGGGAGGAACAGTGAGGGTGGGGCCCTGTGTCCGCAACTCTGACCTCAGCCCCTCTGCCCAGCCGCCATGAACCCCTCCATGGTGAAGGTGCACATCCGCCACCCGCCCGAGGCCTCCGTGCAGATCCACCAGGTGGCGCGGGTGCGGGGCGAGGTGGAGGAGGCCCGGGAGGACAACACCGTGGAGACCAGACCCTTGCCCCGGCTCCCCGCCAGCCCCGGCCACAGCCGCTGGGACAGCAACAGCATCCCCACTCGCTCTGGACAGCCCGTTCGGCCACCGCCCCCCGCGGCACACAGGCCTTGGGGACCACTGGGCCGGTGTTACCTGAGCGCTGTGAACGGGCAGGTGAGAACGCAGCTCCTGCCTCAGCTCTAGAAGCTTCCAGGCAGAGGTACCACCCACTCTGCTCTCCTCCTCCTCTCTTTCCTCCTTGTTCTCCTGGAATGTGAGCATCTGCAGAGTCTCCCATATCCCAGATGGGAAAACCCAAGGCATAAAATTGCCAGAGTATGGAGAGGCTGGACCTCCTACCTGGGCTCCACTCAGTACCTGTCAGTGCCAGGCACACAGAAGAGGATCCAAGAGAGTCCTCAAGTGAAGGCAGCTTAGGGTCTGGTTACAGGAAAATCTGGGCTCTCTGACTGCTGAGCCTAGGACCCCTGGCACATGGGCAGCAGGGCTGTGTAGGGAGAAGGAGTTTGGTATCCAGTTGAGATTGTGATTGCAAAGATGTGGACTCAGCAAACCCAGGTTGAACCCCAAAGCCCTAGGGCTGCAAAGATGACATACACCCGCTCCCCACCCTGGAGACATACACAGTCAGTGATGGGAAATGGGGGGAGTTTTTCTGAGCCCAGGCATCTAAGAATAGGGACGAGGCCAGACCCAACGTGGATTTTCTTAGGGCTGCCGTTTGGTATGACCCAAAACCTCTCCTGAGGTTAGGGAATCGAAGGAGGGGAAGAGTAGCCTCCTGGCCCTCTCAGCTTGTGAGTCCCTGAGCCTGGGCCCTGCTCACAGAGAGGCCAACACTGTGGGTGATGCTGGAGGTCCCTGGAGTTTGACGGAGGAGAGCATGTCTTTGGAACCTTCTCTCTGTGGGCTGGAGATATGGAGGGTAGGTCTTGTGTCTGGGGTGTGGGACCCCCAAGTCAGCAGGGTCTCGAGGGTCCAGTGCAGTGAACCACAGGTTTCTCTGTCACCCCTTGGATCATGGG
This sequence comes from Elephas maximus indicus, assembly GCF_024166365.1. Lineage (NCBI taxonomy): Eukaryota > Metazoa > Chordata > Mammalia > Proboscidea > Elephantidae > Elephas > Elephas maximus. The sequence goes on along the minus strand of NC_064828.1, from coordinate 87,253,390 downwards.
CTTTTTCCCTTCTCCCCTCCCTTGCGGGGGGCCTTCCTCCAGCAGAATGTGGGGGTGGAGCTCTGTGTCCTGGGCTTTCCTGGAGCATCTCTGGCACTGCAGGGGAAGGGAAGCGGGTCACCAGTGCCTATGGCCTCTTTTCCAGTGTGCCAACCCACTGCTGGAGCTGACACCCCAAGAGGATTGCTGTGGCAGCGTGGGAGCCTTCTGGGGGGTAACCTCGTGCTCCCCATGCCCGCCCAGACCAGGTGAGTGCCGGGTTCCCAGAGGTCGAGAGTTGTGGGGGAAACTCTCCCCAGCCTGGCCTGCTCACCCCTCTGCTGTGGGGCATCCTCTTCAGTCCTCTACCAGGCAGGTAGAAGAGGCTGGTAAACCAGGCAGGCTTTCCAGGACTGCCTCGAGGGTGCTTTTGGCTGGCAGCTGAGGCTCCTGACAGGTCAGGCAGCTCAGCCCCTCTGCCAGGGCAGCCTGGCCTGCCTGCCTTGTCAGACTGCCTGTGAGGGGCTAACCTCTTTCCAGTTGTTCTTGCCCAGGTGGCAGGGATCTCATCCTGTGCTGGGGACCGCCCGCCCCCCGCCCCCTCCCTGCCGCTGGGGCAACAGGAGCTCAGAGGTCTTGATGTGGTGACTTGGTGTTTCCCTCATTCTCTCCCTGGAGGGGCACTCAGCCTCTCCTCACCATAGGCTGCGCCTCCTGTTTCCTGCCTTCTGATCTGTGATGCAGGGCTGTCTGTCTTAGAATGTCCTTGTAGTGTATAAGAAACCCAGTCCCTGCCCTCTTCTGGATGGTGGGGAAAACCTAACATTCATTCACTCAGAAAATACTCACTTGCGCCTCCTGTGTGCCAAGTGCTGAGGGTTCAGTAGTGAGCAAAATGCCCATTCATCCTGCTCTCATAGGCTTTGACCTTTCAGTTGGAAGGGAGACCTGTGCGTAGTGTGGCTTCCTCATGCGGAGGCCTACACCCACTCAGCGTGCCTTCCCCTCCAGGCCCCATTCCTGTGCCAGAGCCTGGCCTTCTGCCTGTTAGCGGCCAACTCAGCGAGTCAAAGAGGCTCCCTATAGATGGCTTTGTGGGGAACCTGGACCAGGACCCAAAGGTGGGAGGGACAGAGCTGGTCCCAGGAGCTGAGTCAGCTGTGGAGCAGCGACCGTATTTCCTAAGCTAAAAATAAGTGTAGGTGGTTTCATAGTGTGACAGACTTTTTGTGAAACAGGCTTAAGCATCAAACACAGACCAGGTACCAGTCCCAGCTCGGCCCCTTAATCTCTTTCTGCCTCGTCATTTTTCCTCATCTGAGAAATGGAGACAATAATAGTGGCAGTGTCCTAGGGCTGATGTGGAGAATAAATGAGATGATACATGTGCTTAGCATGCTCATTAGTCAGTGAACAGTAGCTATAACTGTTATCATCATCATCTTTATTATTGTAGTCATGTGCCCGGTAACATCCACTCAGGCAATGTTCAACCGCATATACGTCTGAGGTTGTGTAAGGTTATAATAGAGTTCAGAAATCCTGGACAACAGGATGTAGTGGGCACAACTGGTCATGGCAAATGCAACAACTTCCTCCACGCAACGTGTGTATCTCATGTCTCTTGTATACAAAGTAATTGCACTGCCAGACATATAAATGGTACAGTACATATATAACCTATAGTGCATAATGTCTTGATAGTCATAATAAATGCCTATGTTACTGGCTTATGTAGGCACTGTACTGTACTTTCTGTAGTTATTTTAATGTGAACTTTCCCTACTTAGAAATAAAAAGTTTACCATGTAACAGTCTATGTTTTGACTTATAGGTAGAAGCATCCAATCTCGTGTGTCGCGTGTCTCTTGAGTGAGCATTATCTGTTTAATTTTCTTTCGAAAATATTAAGTGAAGTGCATTATGGCTCCCAAATGCAGCAAAACCAGTGCTAGTGATGGCAGCAGCAAGAGGCAAAGGAGAAGTATCGATTTGGAAGTAAAACAAATGTTATCCCATATAATATGGTGTTTACACAATGTCCAAATCACATAATGGCCTATTTCACAGAATATATCGTGGATGTTAAGTGACGCATGACTGTATTATTCTTATTAAGTATCAAGTATTTTTATCAAGTATCAAAGGGAGAAAGGGAACAGATGAGGAGGGAGGAGTGCATTAAATTGCTCAGCTTCTCCCCCTGCAGGCTGGGGCTGATTCTGCTACCTTTCTTCTTCTTTTCCTTCTGCCTTCCTACCAGCTGGACTCTTGAGACTTCCACGCCTCACATTCCATTCAGTCAGCAAATATTGACATTGACCAAGCACCCATCTGAAGTGCGCATAATGTGCAGGCCTGGACAGACAGTGGAGAACAAAGGAGAAGCAGTCCCTCCCTTCCCCAAGTTTACAATCTAGCGGGAGGCCTTAGGCAGTTAGTGAGCGTCAGAAATGAGGAGTGCTTATGCGGTGACTGGCTAAGTGCCAAGTGCTGTGGGAACACAGGCAGGGAATCAGGCCACTGCTAGGCCATGTGGCACCTTTGTGCAAATTAGGAAAAGATGCCCCTTCTGTTTTTTCAGAAAAAAAGCCTAGGCTGCCAATGATTCCCTTTGATGTGGTGCTTTTGTGCAGTGCACAACAAGCTCATCCGTACACCATGGGGCAAGGAACACTACTTAGGGAGGTGACATCCAGAATAACTAGGGGTAGGCCAGTGAAAGAGGAGAGGAAGAGTTAAACAACTCAAGGAAATTGCATATGCAGGTGAGACCCAGGGAGTGAGGCAATAGCAACATTGTGTCTCCTGCTGGGTGGGCCCTGCCCAGCTCTGGCTCTCAGGTAGGAAGGCAAACACATCAGAAGGCTAGGCAGGGTCAGCGCTCCCAAACCCCCTGTCTGGGCAGGTTCTGGTTCCCAGGAGCTGGTTCATTCATACAAATGAGTGGAATCTCTTCCCCATTGGCCCTCCAAGGGACATCCGGTACCTGCTTCTGCTGACCAAGGTGCTGACCTCCCAGGGACCACCTGCCCAGCAGCACTGGCCTGGCAGGGAGCTAGCTCTGCTGGGTGGGAGCAGTGAGGTTTCATTTAAGTGGCAATGCAGGCGTAACTGCCTCAGAATTTTCTTCTTCTTGTTTGGAGGCTCAGAAGTGGCCATGGCATTGCTCTTGGCATTTGAGAGACAATGGAGGGGAGGAGACAGGCTGTGGGTGGTGGAAGGATGGTGTGGAGTGGTGCGGCTGAGAAACGGGGTACTGGGAGGGTCTGCCATCCCACCGCTTCTCAGGATCCTGCTTCACTTCTGGGTTCCACATCCTGCCTTCCTCACGCTAAGGCCTACACCGTCTTGGGAACTTCCTCTGGGCGAGTCTTCAGGCCCTGAGGTGTCCAAGGTCTGGCCAGTGAGAATGATCCAGAGCCGTTGAGATGTAGCCCCGTGGGTGAGGGAACAGCACTTAGGGTCATGTAGGGTCCTTGGAGTCAGTGTCACTCCTCCAAGCCAGTAGGCCATCTCGAAAAGTGACATTCGTGGCTGGAGACCTATCAAGTGATGTTGGTTTTGTTGTTAACTGTTATTAAGTCAGCCCCTGACTCATGGTGACCCCATGCACAACGAAATGAAACACTGCCCGGTCCTGCAACATCCCCATGATCAGTTATGGACCAGACCATTGTGATCCATAGGGTTTTCACTGGCTGATTTTCAAAAAGTTCATTGCCAGGCCTTTCTTCCTATTTCATCTTAGTCTGGAAGTTCTGCTGAAATCCATTCAGCGTCATAGCAACATGCAAGCCTCCGCTGACAGATGGGCGGTGACTGTGCATGAAGTACATTGGCCAGGAATGGAACCCAGGTGTCCCACAAGGAAGGTGAGAATTCTACCACTGAACCACCGCTGCACCCATGTCAGGAGACATTAGTGAGAATGCAAACAGAAGCCACCCTGGAGCCTCCATTTAAATGCCACATCCACTGCCTACAGGGTTTAAGCAGAGAGCAGGAGCAAGTAGGACCTTCTCCTGTCCAGGACACAGGAGCTCATCAGGGACACAGACATGCAGGCTTCAAGGCCCACAGCTAGGGACAGCTGTTGTCAGTGATAGGTCCCAGGCCTGCTCCCACAGCCGGGGCTGGCAGGCACAGTGACCATGACCCCAGACCTCGAAATTATCTCTGAGTGCAGGAGGAGCACACAGCCCTCACTGGCTGGGGAATGGGACAGAAGATCAGATTTGCTTGAGAGGCTGCCTGCCCACCAGCTTCCCCCTGCTGGTGCCACCTGTATGCCAGCCTCATGATCTCAGCCTGCCAGGTGCCTGACAACCCTGCTCCCTTGATCTGGTTAAGCTGGCCATGTCTGTCCAGGCAGGGCCTGCAGCCAGTGCTGGTGGGCTGGGAACAGAACCCTGTGGGTCAGGTGCCCGCACATCACATGTGGGTGCAGAACACCGACTGCCACCCTCCCACACTCATCCAGGGCTCAGCCCTCGCTCACCTCTGCTTCCTGTCCCAGGTAGGCCCCGCCCCCTGCCACTGTGTTCAGTACATCTCAGGCAGCTGGGCACCAGGGTGCACACCCTGGAATGTCAAGCATTCCAGCACACTGCACAAGAAATAACAAAGACCAGGACAACATAAACATTTAAAAACACATTACAGTGCAGCTGGGCATTGTACAGAGAAGGGGCAAGATGTGGGGGAACCTTGTTTGTGTTGACAGGCTGCCAAGCACCTAGGTCCACTCCTGAGCCTGAGGTGAGGCCAGGGGATATTTCTTTAAGTAGGCGTAATGAGCAAGCTACTGTGCAAGAAACAGAGGGAGCTGCTGGGGTGAGTTTGGGGGGTGGCTGGCAAGACAGACAAGATTTTAGGTTCTAGAACATTCTTGTGGTACAGTGGTTAAGAACTCGGCTGCTAACCAAAAGGTCAGCAGTTGGAATCCATCAGCCACTCCTTGGAAGCCCTGTAGGGCAGTTCTACTCTGTAAGATTGGGTCGCTATGAGTCGGAATCAACTTGATGGCAACGGGTTTAGAAGATTCTTGGCTCTAGTGGTTTTGCCTCTCTGAGCCTCTGTTTCTCCTCTGATAAAATAGGGCTGTGCTCCTCAAGGAAGGGCATTGTCATCCCCAACGATGTGGTCTAGCAGAAGCAGATCATGATGGGACTTTAAAGCCAGCAGCCCGGGAGCCATGTGACTCCATGTCTTCCACTCAGTCACCTTTCGGCTTCTGAGGCTCCATACTGGGGTGTTGAAAGAAGGGCCCTGCAGAATGCTGGTCTTTCTGATGTGGAAAACGAAGTCTTGATTGACTTGAAGTCTCAATTACATGGCACAGATTCCTTTTCTTCCAGAAAAATCCCACAGAGCCCTCTTCCTCAGAGAGGTGGTGCAGAGGATCAATCCAGGCCGGCCTTTGGCTACTCCCTTCTCCCTTTGACTCTGCATGACAGAGGCAGCGTGTGCCTAGCTGACCTCCAGAACTTAGCCTGAGCCACGTATTTCTGACCCTATGAGACTTACCCAAGCTCCCAGCTCAGAGCCTCTGCCGTCCCCTGCCAGGTTCTGGAGAGTACGCAGCTCTCTAAAGCCACTTTGATTAGGGCCACATTTTTGAGTTTTCATCTGAGAAAGGCAGACATCTGGATTGACTGGAAAGTTGGCTACTGCCCCATCTGGCTTGGCACTGGCTGTGCAACCCCAAGGCCCCTGAGCTGGGGCAGGCGGGGCTGGCACAAGGCTCCTTGCCTGCAGTGGTGGGCTCCAGCTGTTTGCCGCAAGATTGTCTTTCCTCTGCCTGGCGTGGGATGAGTTCACCTCAGAACCCAGCCCCTCCCTGTATCTCCTGGGAGTGCTGATTTTCTTGCTCTGCCCCTCTAAGGAATTCTGCCTCTTCCTCTCTTAAAAACAACAATAGCCACTAGTTATTGATCTTTTACACTATGCTGGGCTCCTCACCTGCATTATCTCATTTAAGTTTTGCAGCCACCTGCAAGCTAAGGATCTTTAAGCCCATTGACAAATGAGAGGAATTGAGTTCAGAGAGGTTAAGGAGCTTGTCCAAGGTCACACAGCTAGGACAGGTGAAGCTGGGATTCAAACCACAGTGTGTCTGATTCTCAGCTGACCAGGACCTCTTTAACCATTCTGGGGAGGCCTGGGCTTGCCTGGAGACAACAAAAATCAGGATACTAGACAAGAATTTCACAGCCAGAGGATCCACTCCAGGATTGTATTTCACGAGTTGCTTGTGCATGAAGGACAGTGTCCCTCAAGGAGACTGTCATTGAATAAACAGGCAGGGCAGCAACCCTACATTCCAGGCCTGAGAGATAACAAAGATGTGTTGGAAGAATTGTCCCAGGGAGAAGACGGTGGGCTTGTTCCACATGTGGGTGTTTCTAGGGAGCAGAGCTCACCTCAACACTGAGCACAAAGAGCAACTTACTAAAAACTGCAGCTTCCTTACAATAAATGGGTGTGCCTGGATGTACTAAGCTCCCTGTCAGAGGGGTATAGCCACCAAGAACAGGTTTATAGAAGCTGGGGAAGGAAATTGATTTTAAAGGGAATGAATGTTTAAATATACATTTGAAAAGTTATTTGAAACCCCCAAGGGAAAGAAAGCTTTGGTTTGGTTTGGTTTTGCCATCACCCTTGTCCATGGGGACTGTTACACGTGCAGCTCTGTGATTCCAGCCTCTGGAGAGGGTGGGGGCGGGGATGATATATATAGGCACGAGGAGCAGGCTTGGAGCAGTGACCCTTAGGACTGGTGCTGGGTCACAGCAGTACATCATTGTCATCATCGTTGGCATTAGCAACTCTCTCCATGGCACTTACTAAGGGCCAGGCACCATCCTAAGCACTTTCACATTACACTGAGTCCGAACAATCTCTCCTCAGAGTTGGGTGCTGTTACCTCCATTTTGCAGATAAGGAGCTAGCCCTGAAACCCAGATGTGTATGACCCCAGACCCTGCTTCTAACCGCTCTGTAATTTGCCTCCCCGTATACCTTCTTGTGACTTGGCTCGGGCATTTGCTAACCTAGAGAACCCCAGCTTGGGGAAGGAACAGCTGTGCCAGGGTGGGACTCCCATTTTCTGAAACTCTGGGTGAGACGCCCAGTTTCCTGCCCTAAAGAAATGGGATTTTCAGCATTCCAGTTATTAAGCTGAAGAAGCAGTGTCTCTTTGGCCCAGGGACGTTCTGAGAGCTCCTTCCAAGGGACTTAAAGCCTCCTGGGAATTGTGCCTCTGACCCAAGTCAACACCCTCCCTACTTCAGCGGGGTGTCCTGACACATGTCGCCTCCACCCTGGAGAGCTCTAGGGAGGATGGGGGTGGGGATGGAGTGGCACTTGCCTAAGCCAGGGGTTCAAGCAGACCCCTTTCTACCTCACTGTGTGACCAAGATGCCCATTTTCCTGGTGACAACCTGTAGAAGCAGTCAGAGCCCATCTTTGGGTCAAGTTTCCATAATTATTGGAGTCTCGAATAATGGACGTTATGATAACTGATAATATGTGACAGGCGTTGAGCTAAGATGTTTACATCTTATTTAGCGTTCATTATAACCCCATGAGGTAGGTACTGTTCATCTCCCATTTTACTGATAAGAAAACCGAGGCTCAGAGGGCTCAAGTCCTTCCAGCTAGTGAAAGGCAGCAGATCAGCCTGCTGCCCATCGGGCCACACCACTAGAAATAAGAGAAGGGGGTCTAACTCTTAGTGAGCACCTACAGGGACTGTGCCAGGCATTGTTCAAGGCTTAGTCTGACTTGCATTGTTTCAGTAAAGTTAATCCTCATAACAATCTCACAAACTAAGTGTTTCTGTCCCCACTTCTACGGGTGAGAAAATGAAGACTGACAGAGGTTAAGAAATGTGCCCTGGGTCACAATCACACGGCTAGTCACAGTGGAGCCAGGAGTTAGATGCAGGTCTGGCGGCCCCAGCACCCACATTCTTTCCACTGCTCCAGGGGAGTAGAAGTCTCTCTCCAGCTTACGAGCCTGAGGTTTGCAAACCAGGCTGTCAGCTCCAGCCTGCTCACATCCCCTGTGGCACGGGGCTCAGCCTCATCCAGAGGGTGTGTCTGTTCTCTGGGGCAGAGGGTGTGCAGCGGGGCACCCTCCACCTCTCCCTGTTGCAGACACCTGTGGTCGCCAGCTGAGATGGAGACTGGAGTGGCATGTCAGCAGCCCTGTGGCCAGACACATGTCTCCACATCTCCTCCCCCACCTCTGTGCTTGAAATCAGGGCCAAAACCGTCTCAAACAATTAGTTAGCCCTTGTTAAAGCCTCCTTGGGCATCCCAGCTGCCAAGGGAAAGAATTAGCAGGGCAAGCTGTAGCCAGGGGCCCCTCTGCTTCTTTCCCAGTCTGTGAGCAGGCTGAGGTTCAGCTGAGGGTGGACAGGGCTGGAGTCAGGGGTCAGAAAGCTTGAGTTCTAGGCCCACTAGGTCCAAGTTTCCTACCCACATCTGCCCTATATGCTTCACAGGCATTTTGTGACATTCAAACTCCCTGTCCAGGTTGATCCCAACTGAGCCTTCAGCAGTGGCTTTGACTCTCTTTGGCCTAAGAGTCTCAGTGACAGGGACAACCACTGCTCCCCAAGTGGTCTCCACGAAGGGTTCATGGGATTCACAGCTTAGCCACCCTCACTGTCAAGATTACCTCCCAATTTCTCTTCTCCCCACTCTCTGACCCTGTGATATCCTTCATCTGGATGAGGGAACGTGATGGGTAGGACAAGTTCTTGACCACTGTCAACGCTGCATGGTTCTTTGGTATCTGAACTCTGACTTATCAGTTGACGCTGAAGCAGGAAGAAGACCCTGCCTGTTACATACATTCGGGAACATTTATCAAGCATCCAGTTAGTTCTTCTGACCTCCTTCTCTGCATTTCTTTTTCTGTTCACTCTCCTCATTCCTTGTTAAAAAAAAAAGGGGGGGGGGTGGTTCAGGAAAGGCTATAAGCTTCCTGCCAAGCAGGCATCTCCCTGTGGCCTCTGAACTCTAAGGTTCTTGGCCTAGGCAGCTCCTAAGACTTGTTGTTAATTCATTCATGTTTATTTGGAGACAGTGGAGAGGAATGGTTCAGAGTTCTCATTCCACTACCAGCTGTGTGACCTTGGGCAAGTTTCCTAACCCCTCTGTGCCTCAATTTGTTCATCATAAAAATACCCAAAACACCAAACCCATTGCTACTGAGTTGATTCCAACTCATAGTGACCCTATAGGACAGAGTAGAACTGCTCCATAGGATTTGTAAGGCTGTATTCTTTACAGAAGCAGACTGCCACATCTTTCTCCCATGGATCAGCTTGTAGGTTCAAACCACTGACCTTTCACTTAGTAGCTGAGCACTTAACCACTATACCACCAGGGCTCATACTCATCATAAAAATGGAGATAAATAGTAAGTACCTCCTAGGGTTGTTATGAGGATAAAATAAGGTAATACATGTAAAGCCTTATAACAGGGCCTGGCCCAGAGTAAGTGCCATTTTAGGATTTGCTATTATTTTTCTAAGGTCCCTAGGTGGTGCAGTTTGTGCTCATCTGCTAACCTAAGGGTTGGTCATTTGAACCCACCCAATGCTACCGCGAAAGAAAGGGCCTGGTGACCTGCTTCTGTTAAGATTAAAGCCAAGAAAACCTTATGGAAGGAACCCAATTCTACTCTGTACACATGGGGTAGCCATGAGCCAGAATTAACTTGACGGCAGCTAACAACGACAACATTATTATTCACTCCAGGTTTGACTGAGTGTCTCCTATATTGCCCTGATGCTGTGCTTGCCACTAGGGATATAGTAACAATGAAGAAGACAAGATCCCTGTCCTCACAGAGTTTATACTTTAGTAGGGGAGATAGATGAGCAAACAGGCGGTCACAACACAGCACAATGCATGCTATGACAGGAAAGGCTGATGTGTGTTGGGAGTACTGGGGGGGGCACCTGGCATGGGTGGCAGGAACGATGACACCTGTCTTCCCCCGTCACTGTGAATCACATAGCTCTCTGGCCGCTGAATTCCCAGGTGTCTACCTTCCCACGTGTCCATCCAAATTTCTGCTTTCTTTTCCCCAAGGAGGTTTGAGCTGCTTTTTCTGGAGTGGATGCAGTACTTGGTCTTACACAGCCAGGACCTAGCTCCTTACAGACTGCCTCTGGGAAGCATGAGGGAAGGCGCTGAGGGGCCTAGATGGGGGCTGGGGGTGGGGGGCTGCCTGCTCTTGGCTGTTGGCAAAAATGGGAGTTTCATCAGGAACTATGGCTTTGGTGTTTATTCTTCTCTAGAAGCCTGCCTTCACAAAGGGCTGCCATCCAGCACATTCTCTCCAGGCCAGCAAGAGGGCAGAGTCCATTTTCCGAGGGAGGAAATCACTTTATAGAAAAAACACATGCATTCGCACTGATGAATGAATACAGCCCCTCTTAGCTTCACATTTTCCTCAGGTTCTCACGGTTTCCTGCAGGCATCAGCAGCTGGTTTCACCCTTGCTCTCAGCTTGGATCCAAGCTCTCTGTAACTCCTCTGCTGACCATTAAAGAAGCAAGGTCCTTCTGCCTAATTTCTCCCTATTGACATCTAAGGAGCCCTGGTGGCCCAGTGGTTAAGAGCTCGGTTGCTAACCAAAAGGTCAGCTGTTCAAACCTACCAGCCACTCCTTGGAAACCCTATGGGGAAGTTCTACCCTGTCCTACCCAGAATCCACTCGACAGCAATGGGTTGATATCTGAAGAGGTGCTGTTGCCCTGGCCTCTGGGCTCACCCTGACCAGCGTCTCTCATCTCAGAGAGGGGCAGTGGAGTGGTGGAGAGGCAGTCTTTACAGCCAGAGGCCTGGCTTCAAGGCATGACTCGCCCCAGTTAGCTTTCTTGTGTGGGCAAGTTATTTAACCTGAGCCTCAATTTCCTGATCCTTAAAAGGGTATCTTAGTCATCTAGTGCTGCTATAACAGAAATACCACAAGTGGGTGGCGTTTACAAAGAGATGTTTATTCTTTCACAGTCCAGTAGGATAGAAGTCCAAAGGATCCAAGGGAAGGCTTTCTCTCTCTGTCGGCTCTGGAGGAAGGTCCTTGTCACCAGTCTTCTCTTGGTCTGGGAGCGTCTCAGCACAGGAACCTCAGGTCTAAAGGAGGCGCTCTGCTCCTGGCACTGCTTTTTTGGTGGTATGAAGTCCCCCTGTTTCTCTGCTCAATTCACTCTTTTGTATCTCAAAAGAGATTGGCTTAAGACACTATCTAATCTTAGAGATCTCATCAATATAACTGCCACTAATCCGGAGATCGAATGATAGAATTTTGCAAGACCAACAACTTCTTCATTGCAAATACCTTCTTTCACCAACATAAACGGCGACTATACACATGGACCTCGCCAGATGGAACACACAGAAATCAAATTGGCTACATCTGTGCAAAGAGACAATGGAAAAGCTCAATATCATCAGTCAGAACAAGGCCAGGGTCCGACTGTGGAACAGACGATCAATTGCTCCTATGCAAGTTCAAGCTGAAACTGAAGAAAATCAGAGCAAGTCCACGAAAGCCAAAATATGACCTTGAGTATATCCCACCTGAACTTAGAGACCATCTCAAGAATAGATTTGACACATTGAACACTAGTGACCAAAGACCAGACGAGCTGTGGAATGACATCAAGGACATCATCCATGAAGAAAGCAAGAGGTCACAGAAAAGACAGGAAAGAAAGAAAAGGCCAAGATGGATGTCAGAGGAGACTCTGAAACTTGCTCTTGAGCATCGGGCAGCTAAAGCAAAAGGAAGAACTGATGAAGTAAAAGAACTGAACAGAAGATTTCAAAGGGCCTCTCGAGAAGACAAAGTAAAGTATTATAATGACATGTGCAAAGAGCTGGAGATGGAAAACCAAAAGGGAAGTACACCCTCGGCGTTTCTCAAGCTGAAAGAACTGAAGAAAAAATTCAAGCCTCGAGTTGCAATAGTGAAGGACTCCATGGGGAAAATATTAAACAATGCAGGAAGCATCAAAAGAAGATGGAAGGCATACACAGAATCATTATACCAAAAAGAATTAGTCGATATTCAACCATTTCAAGAGGTGGCGTATGATCAGGAACCAATGGTACTGAAGGAAGAAGTCCAAGCTGCTCTGAAGGCATTGGTGAAAAACAAGGCTCCAGGAATTGATGGAATATCAATTGAGATGTTTCAACAAACAGATGCATCGCTGGAGGTGCTCACTCATCTACGCCAAGAAATATGGAAGACAGCTTCCTGGCCAACTGGCTGGAAGAGATCCATATTTATGCCTATTCCCAAGAAAGGTGATCCAACCGAATGTGGAAATTATAGAACAATATCATAAATATCACATGCAAACAAAATTTTGCTGAAGATCATTCAAAAACGGCTGCAGCAGTATATCGACAGGGAACTGCCAGAAATTCATGCTGGTTTCGGAAGAGGACGTGGAACCAGGGATATCATTGGTGATGTCAGATAGATCCTGGCTGGAAGCAGAGAACACCAGAAGGATGTTTACCTGTGTTTTAGTGACTATGCAAAGGCATTTGACTGTGTGGATCATAACAAACTATGGATAACACTGCAAAGGATGGGAATTCCGGAACACTTAATTGTTCTCATGAGGAAGCTTTACATAGATCAAGAGGCAGTTGTTTGGACAGAACAAGGGGATACTGATTGGCTTAAAGCCAGGAAAGGTGTGCGTCAGGGTTGTACTCTTTCACCATACCTATTTAATCTGTATGCTGAAAAAATAATCCGAGAAGCTGAACTATATGAAGAAGAACGGGGCATCAGGATTGGAGGAAGACTCATTAACAACCTGCGTTATGCAGATGACACAACCTCGCTTGCTGAAACTGAAGAGGACTTGAAGCACTTACTAATGAAGATCAAAGACCACAGCCCTCAGTATGGATTACACCTCAACATAAAGAAAACAAAAACCCTCACAACTGGACCAATGAGCAACATCATGATAAAGGGAGAAAAGACTGAAGTTGTCAAGGATTTCGTTTTACTTGGATCCACAATCAACAGCCATGGAAGCAACAGTCAAGAAATCAGAAGACACATTGCATTGGGCAAATCTGCTGCAAAGGACCTCTTCAAAGTGTTGAAGAGCAAAGATGTCACCCTGAAGACTAAGGTGCGCCTGATCCAAGCCACGGTATTTTCAATCGCATCATATGCATGTGAAAGCTGGACAATGAATAAGGAAGACCGAAGAAGAATTGCCGCCTTTGAATTGTGGTGTTGGCGAAGAATATTGAATATACCATGGACTGCCAAAAGAATGAACAAATCTGTCCTGGAAGAAGTGTGGCCAGAATGCTCCTTAAAGGCAAGGATGGCGAGACTGCGTCTTACATACTTTGGACATGTTGTCAGGAGGGATCAGTCCCAGGAGAAGGACATCATGCTTGGCAGAGTACAGGGTCAACGGAAAAGAGGAAGACCGTCAACGAGGTGGATTGACACAGTGGCTGCAACAATGAGCTCAAGCATAACAATTGCGAGGATGGCGCAGGACCTGGCTGTGTTTCGTTCTGTTGTGCATGGGGTCGCTATGAGTCGGAACCGACTCGACGGTGCCTAACGACAACAACAATCCATCTTACTACATCATAGTGATAGGATTTACAACACATAGGGAAATCACATCAGATGACAAAATGGTAGACAATCATACAATACTGGGAATCATGACCTAGCCAAGTTGACAGATATTTTGGGGGGACACAATTCAATCCATGACAAAGCAGAGAAATGATTCCTGCCTTACAGGGTTCCACCAACCATCTGTCAGTTTGTCATACTGTGGTGGCTTTCATGTTGCTGTGATGCTGGAAGCTATGCCACCAGTATTTCAAATACCGGTAGGGTCGCTGTCATAGATTGAATTGTGTCCCCGCAAAATATCTGTCAACTTGGCTAGGTCATGATTCCCAGTATTGTATGATTGTCTACCATTTTGTCATCTGATATGATTTCCCTTTGTGTTGTAAATCCTATCACTACGATGTAGTAAGATGGATTAGTGGCAATTATGTTGATGAGATCTCCAAGATTAGATAGTGTCTTAAGCCAATGTCTTTTGAGATATAAAAGAGTGAATTGAGCAGAGAGACAAGGGGACCTTATACCACCAAAAAAGCAGTGCCAGGAGCAGAGCGCCTCCTTTAGACCTGAGGTTCCTGTGCTGAGATGCTCCCAGACCAAGAGAAGACTGGTGACAAGGACCTTCCTCCAGAGCCAACAGAGAGAGAAAGCCTTCCCTTGGATCCTTTGGACTTCTATCCTACTGGACCGTGAAAGAATAAACATCTCTTTGTAAACGCCATCCACTTGTGGTATTTCTGTTACAGCAGCACTAGATAACCAAGACAGTCACCCATGGTAGACAGATTTCAGTGGAGCTTCCAGACTAAGACAGACTAGGGAGAAAGACATAGCGATTTACTTCCAAAAACTGGGCAATGAAAATCTGATGGATCACAATAGAACGCAACAGATGGGCACATCACCAGGAGGGTTAATTGCTGGAGGAGGACATCATGTTTGGTGAAGGGGAGAACCAGCGAGGATGAGGGAGACCCTCAGGGAGATAGATTGGCACAATAGCCCCAATAGTGTGCTTGAATATGCCAGTGATCATAAGGATGATACAGGACTGGGCAACATTCTATTTTTTTGTACATAAGGTCACCATGAGTCAGAGATGACTCAACAGTGCATATCTCTCTATGTCTATGTTACAAGGTTATTGTGAGAAAGACAGGGCAGGCAGGGTAATATGCACCACTGGCCTTGCAACCACGAAGCACCGTACAAATGTTAACTTACGATTACTCCTTGGCCCTCTGGCATCAGTCTTGAGTTATTCTTTCCCACCTTCTGCTCCTCATAATGTTCACGGGCTGCTTCTAATCAGCCTACTTCCTGAGTCTCTCCAAATAACTTCCTCTCTCCTCTTTCCTCCTCCCTGTTCTCAGTTCCCACCAGGCTCCATGCCAGGGACACTCACATTCCCACCCTCAGCCCCATCCTTTTGTCTCAATATCCGTACTTTCAGAAGCCACATTTATCTCCAAAAGAACAGCCTTTTAGCCTGGAGCCTAGTTCCCACGCTGGAAAGTGCAAACACGGAGTGTGAAAAAATATTACATCTTCAACTAACATTTTTTAATCTTAAAAAAAAAAGAAAGAAAAATTAAGCTTTACTAATTTATGCCCTTACTTGGTCTGTCTGTATGTCAGGGTGTCATGTGTCATGTCCTCAGGGAAGAGCGGAGAGTCCAAGAAAATGCGGCACCTCCTCATATTTGTCTTTGGCATATTACAACATTGTGTGGTTCACTGTGGTTGGTTTACTGGATTTTCAATTATGTTGTCTATTGTTAGCTAAACCCACCTTCCAAACAAATGGATAAGAAGGGGAGAATGTTGACACATTGCGGGTTGGCAACCAATGTCACGAAATAATACGTGTATTGATTGTTAAATGAGAAACTAATTTGCTCTGTAAACCTTCATCTAAAGCACAATAAAAAGAAAGAATAAAAGGATAAGCGACTCTAAAAGATTCCTGCAAAGAAACTATGGATTCAAAACAATACTTACAACCTTAAGCACTCATAAAAAAAAATTGCAATGATGATGCTTCTTTCTAAGACCTCTCACATGTCATCAGCCACATTAGAAGGTGAAAATGATGCTGGTCTAATGAATTTTAACTCAAAATATATCTCAGGATTTGAAATGATCAAGAAGATTCTATGAAATGTAGATGTAAATCTACTTTGTATTAATGAACTTTGTATTAAATGTATAGTATGCCTTGAAGTAGTAGCTGATGATATACAGTAAAATCCATCTTGATTAGAAAAACATTTAAAAACGTTGAGACAATAAAACTTTGCTGTACAATTGAATGAAAGTACAGATATTTCCAGCATGCCTCTTGGTGTTTACAGGATTCAACAGTAAAATACATGAAGAACTTTTTTTTTTTTATTCTGCTTCAGGTGAAAGTTTACAGAGCAAATTAGTTTCTCATTAAATAATTAATACATAAACTGTTTTGTGACATTGATTACCAACCCAGTGATGGGTCAACACTCTCCCCTTCTCTACCCTGGGTTCCGCATTCGCATTCATCCAGTTTTCCTGTCCCTTCCTGCCTGTGTGGATTGAACTGTGTCCCCCAAAAATATGTGTCAACTTGGTTAGGCCATGATTCCCAGTATTATGTGGTTGTCCTTCATTATGTGATAGATGTAATTTTCCTATGTGTTGTAAATCATAATCTCTGACTGTGGTTAATAAGGCAAGATTAGATTATGTTAAAGAGGATTAGGGTGGGATGTAACACCCTTACTCAGGTCACATCCCTGAGCCGATGTAAAGGGAGTTTCCCTGTGGCGTGTCCTGCACCGCCTTTTATTTTCAAGAGATGAAAGGAAAGGGAAGCAAGCGGAGAGTTGGGGGATCTCATGCCACCAGGAGGGCAGTGCTGAGAGCAGAGCACATCCTTTGGACCTGGGGTTCCTGCACGGAGAAGCTCCTAGTTCAGGGGAAAGTTCATAAGAGGGACCTTCCTCCAGAGCTGACAGAGAGAGAAGGTCTTCCCTTGGAGCTGGCACCCTGAATTTGGACTTCTAGCCTACTATACTGAGAAAATAAATTTCTCTTTGTTGGGGCCATTCACTTGTGGTATTTCTGTTATAGCAGCACTAGATGACTGAGACACTGCCTTCTCGTCTTTGTTTTTGGGCTGATGTGCCCATTTAGTCTTGTATACATGGTTGAGCTTTGAAGCACATTCCTCATGTGTGTTATTGATTTATAGACCTGTCTAATCTTTGCCTGAAGGTTGAACTTCAGGAGTGAGTTCAGTACTGAGTTTAAAAGGGTGTCCAGAGATCACAGTCTTGGGGTTTTTCCAGTCTCTGACTCATCAGTAAGTCTGGTCTTTTTTTTTTTTTTAATTTGAATTTTGTTCTACATTTTTCTCTCTCTCTGTCCGGAACCCTCTGTTTTGAACCTTGTCAGAGCAGACTGTGGTCGTAGCCAGGCCATCTAGTTGTTCTGGGCTGAGTCTGGTGGAAGCTGTGGCCCATTAGTCCATTGGACTGATCTTTCCCTGCTTGTGTCTTTGGATTTCTTCATTCTTCTTTACTCCAGACAGGCCTATAGAGGTATCTTAGGTGACTGCTCACAGGCTTTGAAGACCCCAGCTGCTACTCACCACAGCCAGATGCAGAGCATTTTCTTTATAAACTATGTTATGCCAGTTGAGCTAGATGTCCCCCGAAACCACGGTCCCCAGCCCTCAGCCCAGTAACTCAGTCCCTTAGGGAGTTTGGATGTGTCTATGAAGCTTCTATGACTTTGCCTCGGTCAAGTTGTGCTGACTTCCCCGGTACTGTGTACTGTCTTACCCTTTACCAAAGTTACCACTTACCTACTATCTAGTTAGTGTTTTTTCTTCTCCACCCCTCCCCTTCCTTGTAACCACCAAAGATTGTTTTCTTCTGTGTGTAAACCTTGAGTTTTTATAATAGTGTTCTCATACAGTATTTGTCCTTTTGTGACTGATTTATTTCACTGAGCACAGTGCCCTCCAGATTCATGCATGTCGTGAGATGTTTTGCAAATTCATCATTGTTCTTTATTGCCATGTAGTATTCTATTGTGTGTATTCACCAAAGTTTGTTTATAGAACTATCTCTTTTGTGAGCCCCTAAAAAAAAAAGATAAGGAGCTCTGGTAGTGCAATGGTTAAGCGCTGGGCTGCTAACGGAAAGATTGGCGGTTCGAACCCACCCAGAAGCTCCACAGGAGAAAGACCTGGTGATCTGCTTCCATAAAGATTATAGCTTAGAAAACCGTATGGGGCAGTTCTACTCAGTCACATGGGGTCACTATGAGTCAGAATTGACTTGATAGCACCTAACAACAACAACAAAGAGAAGATAAACCAGAGAACATATCTTCTCAATAGTGAATGACTTCTGGAATAAAAATAAGTTTTGTAAAACAACTCTATAAATGTAACTGCTGATGCTGTGATTGGAATAAAAAGGAATTGGAATAAAGCAACAGAGCAACATTCATAGGCAAACTGTTGCCAGGAAGAAGTGGAAGCAAGAAGAAGACAAATTGCTACAGGAAGGCATCATGTCGTTAACTACATAAAACAAGACCTTTAAAGTATAATGGTATCTTTATGGCACTTTGTATTAGAATAAGAGTGTTTGTTAAGATCCATTATCACCCTGGAGAATGACTGACTCTCTTGGCAAAGGAATTATGAGACTTAAAGATTTTGAGTCAAGCTCTTAGTTTTTACAAAAAGACAGGTGCTCCAAATTTGCTGTTTTTCTCTATGGTGACGATTGGCTGTCAAGTAATGTACTTACCTGCTACAGTTTTTCGAGATGTTATGGGTGATGCAAACAATTAATGCTCTTGCCTGCTAACTGAAAGGTTGGATGTCAGAGTCCACCCCGAGGTGCCTTGGAAGAAAGGCCTGGTGATCTACTTCTTAAAAATCAGCCATTGAAAACCCTATGGAGCACAGTTCCATTCTGGCACACATGGGATCACCATGAGTTGGGCAGACTTGATGGCAACTGGTTTTTTTTAGTGCTTTTCAAAAAAGTTGACACACTGTCTCTCCCTCCAAAGAGAAGGAGATGTTTTCTCTGTTCTTATTTATCTTATTTTTTTAAAGCATACTTTTATTTTTATGTCAAGTAAGGGGAGATGTTGTGGAATCAAACCAGGACGTGTATCAGCACCAGAATACTGAGAAAAGTCAGACATTTTCCCAGTTTTGTCTGCTATCGACTTCAAGCAGGGTTTCAAGAGGCTTGTGCTACAGAGAGAGCCTTTTGAAAATGGATGTTGGGAAGCAGTTCCATCATTATGTGATTTGGTTGCTGTAAACCGTATCCATTTGCACACTTGAAAGGCTTGAAAAATGGAATTTTTCGAGTTATTTAAAAATCTTCCAAATGCAGCTCTTCTGTGGACTTGAACCCATTTGGTAAAAATAAAATTGCAATTCACTGATGAATTTATAAGACCAACCAACCGACTTCAGGGAAGATGGAAATTTACTAGGCAAATTTCAATAAAAACCTTGCACAGTGGGTGGATGGGAATGAAAAATGAATGTGCAATCAACAATGAAGCTCTTCCATCTTGATCTAGGCTACTTGTTAGCTCTGACAGCCACTACAACCAAGGCATGGAAATAAATGGAGCTTAGAGCCAGACTGTGAACTGCTGTTGTCCAGATGTTTTAAAATAATAAAACTATAGTTATATGAAATGTAGCCATCAGGGGAACCTGGGTGATGGGTACATGGAATGGCTCTGCACTGTTTTTGCACCTTCCTGTAAATCTAGAATTATTCAAAACAAAATATAACAAAAAGTGATAAAATACATTTAATTGCACAGTATAAAGCATAATATGAATACAGTATATAGTATTATAAAGGAGCCCTGGTGGCACAGTAGTTAAGTGCCCAGCAGCTAACCAAAATGTCAGCAGCTCGAACCTACCAGCTGCTCTGTGGGAGAAAGATGTGGCACTCTCCTTCCATAAAGATTACAGCCTTGAAAACCCTATGGGGCAGCTCTACTCTGTCCTATAGGGTCGCTGTGAGTTGGAATCGACTGAACAGCAATGGGTTTCGTTTGTTTGTTTTTTTTTATATAATATTATGACTATGTATACATTATACATATAGTTATGTTGTTGTTGTTAGGTGCCATCGAGTTCGTTCTGACTCATAGTGACCCTATACACAACAGAACAAAACACGGCCTGGTCCTGCGCCATGCCCACAATCATTGTTATGCTTGAGCCCATTGTTGCAGCCACTGTGTCAACCCACCTCGTTGAGGGTCGTCGTCTTTTCCGCTGATCCTGTTATATTATATATATGGTGGCACAGGACCAGGCAATATTGAAATCTTTTGTACATAAGGTTGCTATGAGTTGGAGCTGACTAAACAGCACCTAACAAGAACTGCAATGTACAGTTAGTAAGAAGTTTTTGTAGAAGCCAGGCAGCTGAGAGGAGGGCGGTGAGAGCAACGGAAGGGATTACAGCCGAGGAGGCACAGCTGTCCAGGGCGATGGCACAGGGGATGGGGCTCACAGTTGCTGAGTGGGCTGGGCAGCTAGAAGACACCCCACCTCCCAGCAAGCATGGTAGAGGAGCCTAAGGCCCTCCAGTGAGGCCTGTCCATATCTTCCCTCCTCAGCCGCCCCGGTGATTGAAAATGGCCAGGTGGAGTGTCCCCAGGGCTACAAGAGACTGAATCTCACTCACTGCCAAGGTAAGGACAACTGGGGCAGGGGTGGGCCTGAGAAGGGAAATGATGGAGGCCTGATGATGCAGGTGCACCAACCCCACTAGACGGGGGAACGGCTTGCACTGCCTGGGGGTCTTCGCTGGGTCCTTTGGGGGAACTGTGGGAGCTACTGGCTCCAGGGACCTAAGGAAGGTAGCAGACTTCTTTGATAGAGGGAGCCAGGGAAGGGCCTGGGAGCTGAGGCCTTTCTCTCTCCCCATCTTCACTCACTCCCACCCAGAATACAGGCCAGGTGCCCCTCGATGATTGTGTGGTGTTGTGTCTGAAGGGTACCATCCCTGTCCCCAGACATCCATTCATCTCCAGGGCTGATCTCCCTGGAATGGGACAGGTTTTGATCCAAGGTGGGAGATCAAGTCAGCCTAGTGGGCAGGGACCTCTGTGGGCTTTTCCCAACAAAGCACCATCAGCCACTCACGCCTCCCTCCCACCTGCCTCAACCCCACAGCCAGAGTGGGGACCAGAAAGGGCAGCCTGGCTGATGGGCTCTGTAAGGCCAGCTGAGGCCCAGGGTGCATTAGAGAGTCCACCGAGGGGCAAGGCCCAGGGACACCTTGGGACAGAGGAAAGGGCTGTGGGGCTCAGCAATGGCATTATAACTACAAGGGGCTTAAGTACAGATACAAAGTGGAAATGACTGAGGGAGTCTCAAGGAAAGCCCAATATGAGGGACTCCACTGCCCACCTTCCAGCCAAACAGCCCCCTTTACTTCTTCCCTCTGCGTCCAACATACCACTTCCCTCAGCTTCTTCGCCTGTGAAACGAGGATCTGTGGGCCTGCTTCATAGCACTGCTTGTGAAAATGAAATGGAGTATCATAGGGTCACTGTGAGTCAGGGAATTGACTCCATGGCAATGTTTTTTTTCGTTTGTTTGTTTTTATCATATCAACCTTTCTGTTAGTAGTTGAGTGCTTAACTCTTTGTGTCACCCAGGAACTCTGGGCATGTAATAGGCACTCAGTAAACATTAGCTCTTAATTTTATCATCTTATCCCTTTTTTTTTTTTAAATCCCATACTAGGCCTTGGACTAAGTGGTTTATAATTTTTATCTTACTTTATCCTTTTAGCAATTCTACCTGGTAGGTACCATTATTATCCCCATTTTACAAATGAGGAAACTCACAGAGAGAGGGGTCACACTTAATAAATGTAAGCTATTTTATTGTCATTTTTGTTTTATTTGGAGAAAGTTTGAAGATCCCTGCCCCAGCCCCTCCCCTCCGTTAGGCCTTGGTGGGTGGGTGCTGGGTCATCCTCTCATCCCTGCAGATATCAACGAGTGCTTTGTCCTGGGCCTCTGCAAGGACTCGGAGTGTGTGAACACCAGGGGCAGCTACATCTGCACCTGCAGACCTGGCCTCATGCTGGACCCATCTCGGAGCCGCTGTGTGTGTGAGTGCCGGCAGGGGCTGGGGGAAGGGGCCTCACACACAGCAGAGGCAGGATGGGACTCTTAGGGCCCACAGGCCGGGCCCAGAGCAGTTATTTTCTATAGACCCCATCACCCCCTGCCCGGGGCCTGGTGTCTGCTACTCAACCTGGAGTTGGGCCCAACAGATACAAACTGATCTGCCCCTTCCCGCCCCCCCGCCCCCCCCCCCCCCCCCCCCGCCCCGTGCTGGACATGGGTACTGCTTCACTATTTACTTTAGGCCTTTCTTCTGGGGCTTTGCAGTTTGGGATTAATATTTATATTATATTTTCTATTTCTTCTGGGTTTTTTTTTCCCCCTTAGTCATTTCTGTCCCATTTGCTGTCTCATTTACTTTGGGGGTGTCTGTGTTGCCTCTGACACACATCTGGCTGAGATATTGCTGCCTCCTCTGTCCTGAGCTTGGCAGCCTGGTCGCTTGGCTGCAGACCTCTCTTAAAGGGCTGTGGTGATACACAGGGCCCATCTGTATATTCATGGCACTCCTGCCCGGCTCTGGGCCTTTCCATTATCCTGTGGTCCCTTGTAGTTGTGGTGAGTCTCTGCATCCAGGAGCACACATGTGTCACACATTGCCCATACTGGCTCTGAGTATTAGCATCATGTCACTGTCTGTGGTGCCTGCACACCAGACGGCTCTGTTCCCAGTGACTTCTGCGGGGCTTTCCTAGGGCAGGCAGACCAGACCACAGCTGAATACAACCAGTCGAAACTGGCCTCTGAGAAGCACAGCCTAGGGCTGGGACTTGTCGTCCGCACAGCTCAGCAGAGCCTCCTGTGGCCAGCCAAGCCTCAGCCTGCAAACTGCCGGGTACTGGGTCTGGGAAGGCTCCAGGGTCGTCCAGAGGGAGTGTCCATATGAAAGGGGAGATGAGACTGGACCCAGTGCCTCCAGTGAGAGGAGACAGTGAGAGCCTTAGGAGGAGGTTCCCAAAAAGGGGGAGGGGGCCAGACTTCAGAGAACAGGAAGAGTACACTCTCAGGAAGCCTTCAGGGAGGTGGGGACATGGAATGGAGGCCTTGTGGGCATGTCATGCTTCCTTCTCCCCCACTTCACTTAAGCAAACAAACAAAAAAGACCAAACCCATTGTCATCGAGTCAGTTCTGACTCATGGTGACCCCACATATTACAGAGTAAAACTGCTCTGTAGGATTTTCTTAGCAGTAATCTTTATGAAAGCAGATTGCCAGGTCTTTCTTCTGCAGTGCCACTGGGTGGGTTTGAACTGCCAAACCTCTTGATTAGTAGCCAAGTGCAAACTGTTTGTGCTGCCCAGGGACCTTCCCACTCACTTAGGATTACATTATCAGGCAGGCATGTTTAACATCTGGGTTTTTTTTTTTTTTTTTTTAGTCCCAGGATGAGACCGTTTCATCTAATGTAGGGAAGCAGGGGTGGCCCTTGGGTGTTCCCTATTTTCCAGTGAGCAGGTGTGACGTTTCTCTTCCCTTTGTTTCTGGGCTTTGCCCTTCCTCCCTGTCACCTGACCATTGGGCAGTACAGAAGTCTATGGGGACATCTCAGCACTTGTCCAGCCTCCTGATGTTCCCAACTGGGTCATCTCTACCCTGTGGCCCAAAGGGACTGCATGAGCCCTTCCCTGTTGTATCCCAAGGGAAGCAGCTGATGGAGGCAGAGATTGCACCTAGAGATTCAGGGCTTGTGGAGTAAATGATAATTTGCCTGTGCATAGCACATGACCTTTTTTTTTTTTTTAATAATTTTTATTGTGCTTTAAGTGAAAGTTTACAAATCAAGTCAGTCTCTCACACAAAAACCCATATACACCTTGCTACACACTCCCAATTACTCTCCCCCTAATGAGACAGCCCGCTCTCTCCCTCCACTCTCTCTTTTCGTGTCCTTTTCGCCAGCTTCTAACCCCCTCCACCCTCTCATCTCCCCTCCAGGCAGGAGATGCCAACATAGTCTCAAGTGTCCACCTGATCCAAGAAGCTCACTCCTCACCAGCATCCCTCTCCAACCCATTGTCCAGTCCAATCCACGTCTGAAGAGTTGGCTTCAGGAATGGTTCCTATCCTGGGCCAACAGAAGGTCTGGGGGCCATGACCACCGGGGTCCTTCCAGTCTCAGTCAGACCATTAAGTCTGGTCTTATGAGAATTTGGGATCTGCATCCCACTGCTCTCCTGCTCCCTCAGGGGTTCTCTGTTGTGTTCCCTGTTAGGGCAGTCATCAGTTGTAGCCGGGCACCATCTAGTTCTTCTGGTCTCAGGACGATGTAGTCACTGGTTCCTGTAGCCCTTTCTGTCTCTTGGGCTCGTAATCACCTTGTATCCTTGGTGTTCTTCATTCTCCTTTGATCCAGGTGGGTTGAGACCAGTTGATGCATCTTAGATGGCTGCTTGCTAGCGTTTAAGACCCCAGATGCCACTCTTCAAAGTGGGATGCAGAATGTTTTCTTAATAGATTTTATTTTGCCAGTTAACTTAAATGTCCCCTGAAACCATGGTCCCCAGACCCCTGCCCCTGCTACATTGGCCTTCGAAGCATTCACTTTATTCAGGAAATTTCTTTGCTTTTGGTTTAGTCCAATTAGCACATGACCTTTTACAAGGCACTGTCACATACATGAAGCCCTGGTAGTGCAGTGGTTAAGCAGTCAGCTGCTAACCAAAAGGTTAGCGGTCGGAACCCACCAGCAGCTCTGTGGGAGAAAGATGTGGCAGTCTGCTTCTGTAAAGATTTACAGCTTTGGAAATCCTATGGGGCAGTTCTGCTCTGCCCTATAGGGTCGCTATGAATCAGAATTGACTCAGAAGCAGTGTGGTTTTTTTTTTTGTTTTTTTGTATATATATCACTTTATTTCCAGGACAATGCTGTGAAGAAGTTATTGGTCAGGAGTCTTTAGGTTGCAAGAGACAGAAACTCAGCTCAAAGTGTTTTCAGCAAAAAGTCCAGCTAGGAAGACCGGGGTAGACGTAGCTTCAGGCTTGGCTGGATCCAGGCACACACAGTATCTTTACCACATTTCTTGTTCTGTTTCCTCTGTGTTGGTTTCTTAGTCCCAGGTCTACAACCTACTAGCTTTGTAACTTCACTTTAAAAAGAGCACCTGCTTTCTAATAAAACCCATTGCCTTCAAGTCGATTGCCATCAAACCAGCATAGCTCAAACTTGCTGTGCTCTATAGTATTTTGATTCATTGATTTGGTTTTTGATTGGTTTGTCGATCTAGCCATCCACCCAATGATTCAACAAGCACTCATTGAGCATCCGCATGCACCAGACACTGTGGAAGGGACCTGGGTTATAGAGATAACCATGACAGGGTTCCTTCCTCAAAGCTGCCATCAGGTTTCTTTGGCTCTCGCCTTGTCTCACGTCCCCAGGGAGACTGTGGCCTTCAGTGCACACGGCTCCCCACTCAACCCTAGACACACATTGGGCTTTTGGCAAATACCTCTGAATTTAGTACCTGGGGACACACAGCCACATCATCATTTCCTGCTCTCAGGTTCAAGGGCCTCATCAAACAAGAGTAGGAGGAGGTGCTCAGGTGTTCCCCTGCAGCTGTTCCTCCAAAATTCTTGTGAGCACTCTCGGCGTGCCAAACTTGCAGGTCGAGGACTGGGCCCAGCCAGTCTCTGGGTGTACATGGCCATACTTCCATCCACGGCCCTCCCTGCTTATGCGTCCCCCTCCCTCTAGCCCCCTGCCCACCCCTACATGCTGTGTCTTGCAGCGGACAAAGCCGTCTCCATGCAGCAGGGATTGTGCTACCGGTCGCTGGGGCCTCACACCTGCACGCTGCCTTTGGCCCATCGGATCACCAAGCAGATATGCTGCTGCAGCCGTGTGGGCAAAGCATGGGGCCCTGGGTGTGAGAAGTGCCCCTCACCTGGCACAGGTAACCCTCTGCCTCCTCCCAGTTCTGGTCACCAAAGCTAGTGGCCATTTTCCCCAGCCTGGGTGGGCCTCCCTCAAGCCAGAGGACCCCTAATTTTGCCTACCTGCTCAACCCCCTCATCCTAACCAGGGTCTTCCTCCTTACTGCCTCAAGTCCCTGTCCCTGAAGGGAGGGAGGGAGGGCCCTGGTTTCCTTCCAGAATGGCACATCTCAGCTTCTTTTCTGGCTTTTGACCTTGCAGAGGCCTTCAGAGAAATCTGCCCGGCTGGCCATGGCTATACCTACTCAAGCTCAGACATCCGCCTGTCCATGAGGAAAGCTGAGGAGGAGGAACTGGCCAGGCCCTCCAGAGAGCAAGGGCAAAAGAGCAATAGGACCCTGCCTGGGTCCGTGGAGAGGCAGCCGCTCCGGGCAGCCACCAGCACCTGGCTTGAAGCTGGGACCATCCCTGACAAGGGTATCTGGGGCGGGGCAGAATGCCTGAGGGATTCCCTTTTCCCCTAAAGCTATAGCCCTCCAAAGAGCCACTGAGTGTTTATCCTGGGTGTGTATCCTGGTTTCTCTGGGGCATTACGAAGGGGAGCTTGAAGCAGCAGCACCAGCCCTGGAAACCCTCTCTCATGGCCTGGACTTCCAGGAAGGGCTCTCCTCCATCCTCTCCCATATGGGCTCAAGAGGTGACCACACCCCAGGGAGTTGCTTGTGGAGGTTGGAGAGGTCAGCAGCAGCCCCACCCCAACTGACCAGCCTCCCCTGCCCCCACCCCTGGCCATGCATCTTCTGGGGCTGGCGCTTGCTGCAAGGCCTGAAAAGCTGGCAGGTGGGTCCTGGGGAGCCTGCGTGTTTTAGATCCCCTCCCCTGGCCTTAGAGCACCAGCTGGATCCAGGCATTCACAGTATCAACTGCCTTGGACCCAGCAGGCATGGGTTTGGAAAGAGCCTGGACTTGAGGCTCCCCTGGCAGATGCCCTGGAAACACACAGAGAGGCACACCTAGGTTACTAGTGGCAATGGCATTCAGGCAGCCAGGAACGTATTAGGACCAGGGGATCTATGAGATCGTCAGTATCTACTCCAGGAATCGGGAGCAGACAGACAGGGAAGGCAGGGCAGAGCCCCAGCTGTCAAGGGAACGGTATACTGGCCAAGCTAGGAGCAACTCCTCTCCTTCCTGGAACTGGTTCTCCTGGTCCATAACCCACAGCAGGGGGTGCTGAGTGGCCATGTGTGGCTGGGGGTGGGGGGAAAGGTTGGGAAGGAGGAGATGGCAGCGTACAGGTAGGACCGATGAGGTGGACTGGCACAAGGTAGGCGGGGGACGCCTGTCACTGGAAAGCCTTAAAAGAAAGTAGTGAGAGGCCAAGGCCCTCCAGACCTGGGGATTCTGGGAGTCTGTGGTGAGTCTTGGGGCGGTGGGGGGGGGGGGGGTACTGAGGGGTGGGTGAGTAGGCAGGTAAGAAAATTCAAGCTCTCCCTGCTGCTGGCGCTGTCAAGGACAAGGTCAAGAGGGTGTGGTCTCTGAGCCAGCACAGGCCGTGGGCAGGAGGGGCCGGGCAACCATACTCTCCTCCCTGAGCCCAATGCTCTCACCTTTCCCCCCACCAGGTGACTCTCAGGATGGCCAGGTGAGTGAGTCCTCCCACGAGGGAGCTGGGCAAGTGCGGCAAAGAGCGGGGACCTGGTAGCCACTGAGGCCCCAGGACAGTGTTCCCTGAGGGAGAAAAGGGAGAAAGATGGAGTGTGTGTAGGATGTTACTTGGAGAGATGACAAAGTGGGAGGCGTGATCCAAAGACCCAGTTTTACCCCAAAGGAAAAATAACATCTGCTCCTGATAAAGGAACAGCTGCCCTCTGCCAAGCTCTGTGCCAGCTACTCTGCAAGCGTTCTCAACTGGGATGGTCTGGGGTCTTTTCAGAAAGGAAATAGGAATGTGTCCTGTTAATCCTGGTGGCTCTGCAAGCTTTAAGCACTGCAGACGAGGTCTAGAGCTGCTTCAGATTCATTCTGGATTCAGCACCTTACAAGCCCATTTTGCTTAAACCTCAGGTTCTCCTGTGTGGGAGGCTGGTGGGGAAATAGAGGCACAGCTGTGAATATCCTCAAACCACTGAGAAAGGGCTCCTGCCCTCTTCCTTGTGCCCAGGATTCCCTAGTGAAAAACTGGGTATCCTCCTAGAAGAACATTCAAGAAAAGTAAACCTTCTTCCATGGGCAGTTTGCTTGTCCCTCCTTCCTCCCCAGCCTCTCCAACCCACATACCTGACTGTCCCCAAATGCTGTTTCTCCAAAGACCTTGTTCTCTCCCCGGAGCACCGCATGTTGTCCTTTCAGCCCAAAGCTCTAAACCTGAGTCCTGACAGACCCCAGCCAGCTCCAGTCCTTCTTTCGTCTTCTGCCCATTCTTCTCCTCCCATTTCCCCACTGCCAGCTGCTCTGCCTCTGTCCCTGGGCTGTGGTAAGGGGCACTGGATGTAGCACTGGATCCCAGCTTCACCAAGTATGGTTCTAGGACCCCAGGTAGGCTAGTTAACCTCTGGAGCTTCCAAGTCTTTACCTGAAACATGGGGACCATAGCATTGGTGCCAGACTTGATGATCTTCCATCGTGTGCCAGACACCGAGCTGGCACTTTCCATTCACTAGCTCTTTAATCATTCTAACACTGGGGGAGCACTCTTGTCATACTACCTACCTCACGGGATGGTTGAGAAGATAAATAAGCCGCTAATGTAAAGTGTTTAGCAGAATGGCAGGCACGTAGTAAGAACTCATTGATACCCGGAATGAATGAAACAGTGAGTTGGACAGAAATGAATGAGTGAGTTGGACAGAAAGGTGGGGGTGAATGTGTTGGGAGAAAGCACATCATGGGGTGACAGAGGAGCCAAGACTGACCTGCTTCTGTTTCTGTGCAGGTCACGACCAGTGTCACCCATGCACCTATCTGGGTCCCAGGTGAGTCCCTCTTCCTGGCCGCTCTCAGGGAAAAGAGAAGGGATGGAAGGAGAGACCTTAATCTGGTGGTAAAGTCACTATATGTGAGCTGATCCATGGAGCCCAAATCAGATGAGCTCATGAGTGGTGCAACGTACGTGTGTGCTCTTTGCAGAGTACATGCACTTAAGATGCTCTCAGTGAGAGGCACCAGGATGTCAAGCAATACGTCCTAGCTACCAAGCTCTTTCTGAATGTCATGTTGCTGCTCAGCACATAAGCCAGACCAAAGAAGAGGCAATAGCTGGAGCAGGAGGTGGTTGGGTGCCTGAAGCACTTTCCCTCAGTGGCCCTTTTTGGGCTTTGCAGAACAGCTTGACCATCGACCCTGATGGGAGTCAGAAGGCTGAGCTTCAGCTTCCTCCACCTATAAGATGGGGCAGTCATGCTTGTCCTGCTGCTCTACAGTGCAAATAAGATAGTGGTGTTTGTAGCAGAGCTCTGTAAAGTGTAAAGTGCTTTGCAAACAGAAGGGAAAGAATGCTGAAGTGGGAATCAGAAGACCTGGGCTTGAGCTCTGCCTCTTAACTAGCTGGTTGGCCTTAAACAAGTAGCCATTTCTATGAGTCTCAGCCTCCTCACCTGGGAAATGGGGTGGGACTGGATGACTCAGAGGCCTGTTAGAGTGTCAGATTCTCTGATTCTATATGTGATCGAGTCAAGTTTCAGGAGATGAAGAGGCAGATGGGTGCCCTGCCCTGGGATCTGCCCTTGGTTCTTGGGAATCTGAACAGCAGGGAGGAGGGAAAGGCCACTCTGGAAGAAACACCTATTCTGCCTGTTCTGCTCTGCAGATGCCATGAGAAGACCCACTCCACCACTACCTGCCCAGGAGATTCCAGAGACCTGGGAAGAAGAGCAAGTGACCTCCCGCACTGACGTGCTAGTGACCCTGGGCCCCCCAGGTACCTGCAGCCAGCTCTTTGAAGGCTCTTGGCACCCTACCCTGCATGACCTGGCTGTCCAGAGCCGACTCCAGGGCAGGGGCATGAGTGGAATTCTCTAGAGTTCTCCTCTAGTGAACTCTGGCCCAGGCTAAGGGTCCCTGGCCTCATCTTACAAAGAACACAGTATACCCCTAGTAAAAACAGGAGTCTTGTCTGGTGACTGGTCAAGCCCGAGAGGGAAAAAGAAAGGGGCTCTGTGGGGAAGGTCTTAATCCAGGTGACCCCAAGGGGGCCTCTTGAGGAAGGATAGCTCATGGAGCTGGGCCTTAGAGCCTGGCCAGTCCAGGCTGTTCACCCGGAGTCAGCTGAGTGCCCTGGGAGTGGGAGGCCTCCTGCCCACAGGAAGGGCCAACTTCCAAGGTTCTGTTTTTCAGGGTTGTTCAACCGCCTGAGAGCCTACATTCCCCTTCCTCTGGCCCACGACAATGGTGGGGGTGGGATGGGGGAGAGCCCTGGCAAATCCACCTTGCTCTGGAATGTGCCCTCCTCAAAGGTACATTGTTTGGGGACTTGGTCCAAAAGAAGCAGGGTGGTGGTGTTGCTGCTGCTCCCTGTACACGTGTGTCCTCCCATGTGTGTGCACATGTGTGTCATCATGGGGACACCTCACACGTACCCTCCCCAGGGGCTTGCTGCTGTCTTAACCTCACAGACCTAGGTCTGAAGGCCCAGTCAGCCTGGGGGAATTTCTGTATTTCTTCTGGCAAAGGGAGAGGCCCTGTGGTTTGTGGAAAAGTCTGGAAGGCAGGGGGGTCTGGCTTTCCCAGGCCTGAACCAGAGTGTCCCCCCTGACCTTTCCCAGTATCTCTCTCCTCTGGGCTCAGAGCACTGCTCCAGGGAGCATCTACTTCCTTTCTTTGCTCAAGAAGCAAGATGGGCTGGGCTGGGGGCTTCAGCTCTGGTCCTGGAGGCAGGGGCTAAGGCAAGGGGCAGGGCCCAGATTTAGCAGCCACTCTCAGCTACGTGGGGGTCAGAATCCCCCATCACCACCACTACCGGCAGCCTTTTGCCCAATCCCCTTTCTTCTCACCTGCTGCCCTGAACCTCACCCCTCTGAGCAAATGTTTAGAACCTATCTGAGGGGTCCTCACAACCCCCAGGCTGACACAAACTTGGAACCAGGCCAGGGGACAGAGTAGCCTTATAAACGGGACAATGTGCATATATTCATTTCAGCTCAATTTAGCAAATACTATTGAGCCCCACTGTGTATCGGCACAGGCCACTTCCCAGGCCATTCCCTGTGTCTCCAGGGTTAGCTGAGTGCTGTGGGGGAGCCCTGGTATGTGGGCTTCAGACTAAGACCTCAGTGGACACAGAGACTGACCGCATCCTTTATTCATTCATTCAGCACATTCTAAGTGCCAGGAACTTTTCTACTATTGGGAATACAATTCAAAAAGCTAGAGTCTCTGCCCTCTATACAGTCTCCTGAGTCCTGTTGAGTCTCCCTCCAAAATGTTTCTCAATTCAGTGTCTACCTCCCATATTTCACTGCCAACACCCAAGGCAGCCCCTGTTTAAATGATTTCAGCAGGTTTCTAGGGACCCCCTGTGCCTCCCCACCCCAGTCCATCTGCCACCTCGTTGCCCAAGAGGCCTTTCTGAGACAACTTTCTGATCACACCCACATGTCCTGTGACCCCCTTGCTCAGAGCCCAGCCTCAGTGTGGCACTCAATGCCCTTCTTCATTGGTCCCAGCCCACCTTTCCCTTTTCCCCTGGTAGTCTCCCCTGGCATCCTACTCTCCAGATCTGTCTGTTGGTCTAAAAGAAAATGGGCAGGTGTTGCCAGGAAGGGGTAGCACTGGGCACCGTGGGTGAGAGCAGTGCCTGGACTCAGGGTGGGCTCAGGTCAGATGCCCTTTGTGGAGAGGCACAAGGTACTGGATCCTGCTGGGTCTAGCTCCATCCTGGTAGGGCTTGGGGCCCTGGGGGAAGGTCCAGTAGAGTCTTAGGCGAAGCCATGCTAAGCATGGATGTGGGAGGGCCTGGCTAAGGGCAGGATGAGACTTCTTTTGGTCCCCTGAAACATCTATACCCTGCCCCCTCCCCACTCTCCTCACCCTCCTGTCTGCCTTTGCCCATCCCCCACCTGCCATAACCTCTGCACAGCTCTGTCTCCCACAGGCATTGATAAATGTGCCACAGGAGCCACCAACATCTGTGGCCCTGGAACCTGCGTGAACCTCCCAGATGGATACAGATGTGTCTGTAGCCCCGGCTACCGGCTACACCCCAGCCAGGCCTACTGCACGGGTACTGACCTTGGAGTCCTGGCTCACTTAGTTGCTGGGGTAGATGGGAGCAGGGTGAGGGACTGAGCCAAGAGTGCAGGCAGCAGGAGCTCCTGGCAGTGCTGCGTGGCTTGATGACTTTAGGACGTGGTCCCCGTGGACAAAGCTAACCATAACCTTTGGAAAAAGACCAGTCTCTGTAGCCCCATCCGGTGACTCTCCAGGGCTCCAGGAGGGTGGGAATCCACACCAGTGCCCCAAGAGCAGCCAATCCCTCAGAATGGCCATTTCGCTGCCCTACTTATAAGTGTCTCACCAGGGCCAACCCTGCTGGGAGTGGTTTGGGGCCCAGATAAATTTCCAAGTGTGATCCAGCCACTCCCTTCACCTCAATATTCTTGTGCAAGGGAGATCTGATTTAAATGAACATTTGCTGTGGCCTTTGAGGAGAAAGGAGGTGACCACAGGACCACTGGGAGAGGGGTCAGGGAGCAGGAAGGAAGTTCCCTCGGTGCTGAGTGGACCAATGGGCCACCTGCGGGGCTCCCGGCCCTGGAGATTTTTCTCCCTCTGGCCTCTGTGCCCTCACCCTCATTGTCCTACAGCACTATCTCTTGTCCAGCCCACTAGTGTGGGCAGGTGCCCAAAGGAAGGCATAGTGGGCCTTCCTGACCTCCTTCCTCCTTCCCTCTGGCTCAGACGACAACGAGTGCCTGAGGGAACCCTGCGCAGGAAAAGGACGCTGTGTCAACAGTGTGGGCTCCTACTCCTGTATCTGCTACCCCGGCTATATGCTGGCCACCTCAGGGGCCACGCAGGACTGCCAAGGTAAGCTGAGCCCACCCTCACCCCCAGATGGCCCAGGAGAATGAGTCTTGGTGGGGCTTCTCACTGAGTGGCCCCATGGGGGAGGTGACAAGCCTAGCCGCTGCACCACCTCACCCCTAGGGACCCACTGCTCATCCTTCCTTCACCCGGTCAGCAAGTCTCGGTGGAGGGCCTGCTGTGCCAGGTATGGGGCTGACATGGACATTCTCCGTCTAGAGTTGGGGCGGACGAGGAAGCAGGCATCTACTGCACCCAACCACAGTGCTGCAGTGTGGGGCGTGTAGGGGGGCTGCAGGGACAGAGAGGAAGGCTCGGACCTGGGCCTGGGAGGAAGCAGAGTCTAGCCGAGACTGGAAGGAGAGGTACTAATCTGAAAGGCAGCCAGATTCAGGAAGCCCCAGGAGCTGTGGCAAGAGCAGAGAGTGTGACAGAGTCAGGGGACATGGCTGGAGATGGAGACTGAAAACCAGGTCCCCAAACTTTGAGTGACGAGGAGCTGCTTTCATTCTGGGGAAAGAGGGTGACGCGTGAGGACCCCAAACAGGGCCTTCCAGCAGACTGGGGAGCAGGGCATGCCTTTGAGAGAAGATCACATGGCCTCAGCAGCTTGGAGACACCAGCAAGGCTTTGAGTTTCCCTGGGAAGGCCTGGTCCACTGACTGGGACCTGCAGTAAAGACAGCCTCCAAAGAAAACCCTTTAATATGCAGTATTTATACTGCTGTGGCATCCTGGTGGCACAATGATTGAGAGCTATGGCTGCTAACCAAAAGGTAAGCAGTTCAAATTCACCACCTGCTCCTATGGGGCAGTTCTACTCTGTCCTACACGGTCACTATGAGTCAAAATCAACTTGATGGCAACAGGGGAGGGGCTGAGGCAGGGGCTTCGCAGGGCTGCCACATAACCAGGGGCAGCCTAGGGGTTGTGGGCCAGCAGCCCTGCTGTCTGCAGGCTGGACAAGCAATGGCTGCTGCAGTGGCTGGCCCGGACAAGGGGTTCTGCACTTGCCAGTCCGGATGTCAGTGTGTCCCTGCCAACCCCAATAGCTGGTTGTCCACGGAAATGCTTCTCCCAGTGGGGCCTGGCTGCGGCTTGATGAGGCCTTATCCGAGATCACATCCACTTTATAAATTCTGTCAGTCTCAAATGTGATATCTCATTACTTTCATTATTACTAGGGATAAGAGCACCTCTTCATATGTTAGCTTTTTGGGTTTCCTCATCTGTAAACTGCTGATCATATCTTTCACTCATCTTTCCAATGGTGGTTGCTGTCTTTTCTTGTAGCTAGACTGGAAGGAGAGTTTAGGAGTTCCTTCTGTTCTAGCGGAAACCCTGGTGGCGTAGTGGTTAAGTGCTACAGCTGCTAACCAAGAGGTCAGCAGTTCAAATTCACCAGGAGCTCCCTGGAAACTCCATGGGGCAGTTCTGCTTTGTCCTATAGGGTCGCTATGAGTTGGAATCGACTCATCTATCTCTATATATGTTTATATATATACCAAAGATACATATATACCAAATATACATATTCTAGAGTCCTTGGGTGGTGAAAACAGGTAACATTCTCAGCTGCTAACCAAAAGGTTGGTGGTTTGAGTCCACCCAGAGGCACCCCGAAAGAAAGGCCTAGTGATCTACTTTCGAAAAATCAGCTATTGAAAACCCCGTGGAGCACAGTTGCACTCTGACATACATGGGGTCGCCATGAGTTGGAGTTGACCCAACAGCAACTGGTATTTATATGTTCTGGATACTTGGCTAGGTTTAGATATTGCACCCCTCCCATGCTGTCCTCGGCCCATTACCTCATCCACATATCCTTCTTTGAACAGAAATCCTTAACTTTGATATATTGAAATTCACCTTTTTCCTTTTTTGTTTTCGAAGCTTTATTTAAGAACTCCTTCCCTGCCCTTGAGTCACAAAGATATTCTCCTACATGTTCTCCTATTAAGGTTATGTTTTCACCTTTCATAGTTATACTTGAATCCACCTGAAGTGTACCTTTGCATGGCATGAAAAACTCAGTTTTCTTTTTCTCCATAGAGACACCATCCATCAGACAACCATCTTGGCCCCATTGATTTTTTTTTAATACACATGGCTCTGCTTCCTAGTTTCCTGTTCTGTTCCATTAGGCTTAGAGTTTCTCAAAGCAAGGACCGATTGTTTCAGAATTGCCTGGGGAGTTATTAAAATGCAGGTTCCTGGGCCCACCCAGTACTGCTGAGTCAGAAGCTGTAGTTGTGTGCCTAGGAATGTGCATTTTCACACCTTCAGCCACCAACCCTGCCAGACACTGAAGTTTTATAAAGCATTGTTCAAATGAAAACACTATCCACAAACATAGGATTATTATTTGATTCATTCAATCAGCACTTATTGAGGCTCTATGCTAGGCATGGGGAACCCTGAGATAAATAAGGCATGTTCCCAGCCCTGGCATCAGGGTGAGGGGACAGCTGTGAAGGCCCAGAGGGGGCCCAAAGAGTAGCCTCCTTGGGAGGAAGGAGCTGAGGGTTAGCAGGGGCCTGTGCTAGATCCATGTCAGACCTGGTGTAGGGGCCCCTCCTGCCAATCGTGGCTGCAGCAAGGACATCTTCCCTGCCTGGGCCCCAGCATGGCCTTTGGAAGGGAAGCAGGACCCGCTCCAGGAATGGCCCCAACACAGGACTTTTCTATGTTTTTACAGATATAGACGAGTGTGAGCAGCCGGGGGTGTGCGCTCGGGGGCGGTGCACCAATACGGAGGGTTCATACCACTGCGAGTGTGACCAGGGCTACATCATGGTCAGGAAGGGACACTGCCAAGGTAAGGAACAGGAATAGGAAAGGCAGCCTGCCACCCACCCATCTCCTGGTCCCTCCCCACACACTGCCCACTACCAGCTCCCCTTCTAGCTTGTCCCCAACTGAGCCTTTTGAGGCTGAGCCTGCTCCTGTGGACAGAGACATGTCTGGGGATTCCCAAGTCCTTCCTTTCCCTCAATGATATTTTGGCATCCTGTCTGCCCCCCACAGTGGGCGGAGGACAAGTAACTTTATCTACATGAGATCCTGAAAACATCCGCTCTGCCTTTGTGGCATTATCCACCTGACCCAGGCCTGCCCTTGGACCCTTCTGCCCCTTTGCCTTGAAAATGCTACTCTTCTCATGTGGCAGAGGAAGAGAGACCTGGGAGTTGCCTGTGCTTCAGCCTTGGCCTTTTTAAAGCTTGTTAGACTATGAGATCCTTGAGGGCTGGATCAATCCTTAGACAGCCCAGGCACAGACATATGATAAGCACTCAAACAAACCCTTGTTGAATGAATCAATGAATGAATGAGAGAACCTAGATCCTTCCCACCTTTCCCAGGCCCAGCCAAAAGGCAGCTGCCATGTTGCCACCTGGCCTCCTCACAGATTGGCTGAGCCTGCCATTATCAGCCCACCTCTGAATACCTGCTGGCAGGTCCACTACTGCCACTCACCTGCCAGGAGGCCTAGGTCATGTGTTCCCAAGACTAACTGAGACAGGAGTAAACGAGGGTAAATCAAGGCTTTCTCTGGAAAGAAACCTTGCCCTGGGTCTGAACTTAGGCCCAGACTCATCCCAGCATCCAGGTTTCCCTGACCAGGACTTGCCTGGTTGCAGAGGGCCCTGAAGGTGAGAGACACATTTGTGTACCTCGTGAAGGGAGAGCACTCTTTCTTGGACTGCTTCCGTGGAAGCAAAGACCAGAGTCTAGAAGGTCTTAGCAAAGAAGAAGGATGCAGGTGTAGGACAGCCAGCTTTCTCTCTGTCTGAGCGCCCTTGCATGTCACCTAAGGTCTCTAAATGCCTCCCCTCTTGGTACTCCCCCTTTAAAATTGAGGCCTGGCCCTGATCAAAGCCAGAGCCCACTCCCCTTGTCCTTATTAGCATGATGGAGACAAGACAGCTTGGTATTTTTGGGACAGAAGAGTGAGGGAGTTAGCATTTGATGGAAGCCTACACTGTGTGCCAGGTACTGTGCCAGCTTCTTGATAAATTACCTAACGTAAGCATCACAACAACTTAATGCATTTGACATCGACTTTATTGAAAAGAAAAGTAAAACTAACAGAGATAATCCAAGAACATACCAGAACAATTTAAAAAGTCTGACTTATGAAATACTTGCTCACCAGTCCATGTTAAGGGCACAGGCTCTGGCAGAGACAGGCTTGGGTCTGGCTCTTATCTCAACATCTGAAAATGGGAACCATAATTTCTATCTCATAGGCTTTTACGAAAACCGAATAAGCTAATATGTACAAAGTGCTTGGCATTGTCTCTGGCACATTCAGACCCTCAGTGAAGAGTAGGTCCTTATTATTTTACTAATTAAGTAACTCATTAATATTAAGTAGTATTTCACTATTCTCTTTACAGGCCTCATTCTTTTTCATACTTAGGCTCCCCCAATGCCCCATCCAGTCCTCTGGATTGTCCCCCTTCTCTTCCAGAGGAAAGGTCTAGACATATGCCTTGGCCAGGAGGTCAGGCTGAGTTCCTGGCCCAGGGCAGACACTCAGAGTCTGTTGAAAGAAAGAATGATGTAGTCTGTACACTTCTCCAGGTTTCCGTCAGTAACCACAGGCCCGGCCCATCACCCCAGGAGCCCAGTCAATTTCCTCCCTCTTTCTTCTTTCTCCAACTAAGAAACCACTCTCTCCACTTAAAACTCAAGATCTGTGGTTAAAGGCCTAAGTGGCCTGGAGAGAGGCCCACCTAGCTGTCTCAATAGCATTTTTATCGTACCAGAACTCTGGGTTCCCATGAACAGGAGTTGGATTCCCCTGCAGACTGCCAGGGTCTTTGCTGCCCCCCCTTCTCCTTATCCTGACTGAGCACCTCCGCCCCACCACGTGCTCTTACAAGGAACAGAGGTGGATACCTTTATATTTCCTCACGCAAAGGCTGAACCCGAGTAAACCGTGGGCTCTTTACACTGTACGGATAACAGATTATGCTGGTTACCCAGGGAGCTGCTTCTGCAAGTCTTTTGGGGTCTCTCCAGCAGCCTCACACCAAGAGGGTGATAGGTAACGTTTTAGGCACATGGTCCTATTCTTTGGTCAGCAAACATTTGTTGACTGACAGCCACATGCTGGGGATACAGCAATAAATAAGATTGCTCCTGTTCTGACAACCTAGTAAAACAGATGACAATTTTAGATAAACTTCAAGCCCTAGGCTAGGCAGAAAATCTGCACCCAGTGACTGGCCCCAGTACAAGCACCCAGATTGGTAGAGCACCCTCAGGAAACTGGTCACAGAATCTACTTCATCCAGAATCTTTATCTGGCCCCTTGTGATTGGCTAATGGCTCAGGTATATCCAGTCCCGTTCAGGAGAGCCCTGCCCTGGCTCAGGTGGAGACTCAAGGCTGCTCCCATGTTCTGCCCTCTCTCTCCCACTTGCTGACAGACCTCTCACTTTTGATAATCACTGACTGGGACTCTGGACTGAGGGAGGAAATCAGCAGTGGTATGCCAGGATAGGCTAGGTTATGCAGCATTAACAAATAGCCCCCAATCTTAGTGAGTTAGAACAGCCAAGTTTTATATCTCACCAATGCTACATGTCCTTCATGGGTCGGCTGGGTGCCCTGCCCCATGTTTCCTTACTCTAGAACCAGGCTCAAGGAAAGCCAGTATCTCAATTGTGGCCTGTCTCCACAGAAGAAAGAAAAAGCACTCAGGAGGGTTACACACAATCAAATGCTTTGGTCCATAAATTACACAACTCATAACCACTTATAACACATTGGCCTGCACTGGTCCCATGGCCCCACCTAACCACAAGGGCCCAGGAAGCACAAGCCTACCATGGCCCAGCAAGTGGGGAGCTGGAACTATTTAGTGACCAGAATCAGTGACACATGTCTCCTAAATGCCCAGCATAAGACACTTTGTGCTACCTCCAGAAGATATACTGGGGCAAGATAGACCTCAGGGCTCCTTCCTCCTATAAACCTAATCTCCTTCCTATGTTGCCTGATCCCTTGGAAAGAGGTCCAAACACTTCATTTCTTCTTAGCCTAGTCTGAGGAGGATCCTTGCCTCAAAGTCTTCTCTTCATCTCTGACGTCTCACATCCTTGAAGCACGGATTGCTTATCATTCCCAGTGACTTTGTCCATCCTCCAAAAGGCAGTACAGCCAAGGCCACCAGGCCATGGCTGCTTTCTCCTGGCTTAAGTGAGTTGTCCTAGGTCTTTCATTCCCTCCATCTCTGTCTCATTCTCTCCATGTCTGTGTTTACAGAAACCTTAGAATAGTTTACCCTGGTGTCACCACAACCCAACTTGGGGCTCTTGGCTGCCCTCTCTCCAGAGATGAGCCTTATCTCAGGGTCCCCAGGATGGACCACATCTGTCCAGGAGAGTTGTGGGTGTCTCCTAGCCAAGTTCTCTGAATGAACACCTGCCCTGTGGGATGTCTTCCTACTCTCGACCATCTTGGCACACTGGGAGGTTGGCAGAGTCCACTCTCGCCAAGGTGAAGCTTTAGGCTTTTGAGGGCTGTAGCCCCCTGAGAATGAAGGCTTTGATGTTTCCTGACTTCTGCAGCCCAAACAACATCAGGGGGACTTATTTCACCCTCAGGTTTAGGGTCTATGTCCTTGTTCTGCAATGACAGTTGCTGGGTTTTAGCCCTTTGCAGAAAGCCTGTGTTCAGAACCTTGGGCCTGCTTCCTGCATCCTGAGTAGGTCTTCTTCCAAGGCAGTAGAGATCTTAATCCAGAAGAATGAGAATTACCTGTTTAGGAAGAATAAGTCCTTCTGCTTCCTCTGGAGCTGAACCAATCTGTCTGTCATGAATAGTGACCAGGAGCCTTGACACTGGGCTAGAGAAGCCTAATGTTCTCTTGCGGTTCTGACCCAGACTTCAGTCCCTATGATATGACCTCCCTAACTTAGCCCAGGTCCCCTGGGTGCCTTGGGGTGTTTGCTATGATAGACTCCCCAGAATGCCAGGCCTTATCAAGAAGAACCCTACCCTGCAGCTCCTGGGAGCAAGATCATCCTCCTCCTTCTCCTTGTCACTTTCCCAGGACTGGCTGTCCTGTCTCTCCCGGGCCCCCTCTTCCCCTGCCTGCCCGGCTGGTGCTCAGGCTCATCCTTTCTGGCTGGGGTCTTACCAGAATGAGCGTCGGACACCCTACTAGGTAGAAGAAAGGTCTGACACCTCTGCAGCAGAGACAGCTTGCCAGCCTCCACCCCAAAGTTTGCCCTGGCCTTGAGGCTAGTCTTGGCTGTGTCCAAGACTGAGTACTCATCCTCAGGCCTCATTTCCTGGTGTCAGGAAGCCCATTTTGCTTTTACTCCTCCTCTGATGATTTATTCTAGGGCCTCTGGCAATAATCCAACTGGTTGCTGGGCCAAGCACACCCAATTCCAGTAATGGCCAGCACTTATAAAGGACAAGGAGTTCACCAAGGGGGATATGAAGGCCCACCCCAAACAGTCTAGCTTACACAGCAAAGCTCTCTGATCCACCCACAGCTAGTGGTAACCACAGCCTATTGCACCCACCCGGGGAGTCTCCCTTTCTAGTTTTTAAATCCTTCCATCTTTCTCTTTTGTCTAGGACAGTGGGTGGGAGGTGGAGTTGATGACCAGGGCTTGGGAACACAGGACGACTCTCACTCTTTCCTATTTTCATCTGCATAGAAACTGACACTCCTGTCCCCAACCAAGGGCAGGGTCAAGGATTTGCTTCCTTACAGACCTACCCATGTGCTGTGGTTCCCAGAGATGACCAAGGGAGGGGCTGTTATTTTGCAGATATCAATGAATGCAGTCAGCCTGGCACCTGCCCTGATGGGAGATGCGTCAACTCCCCTGGCTCCTACACTTGTCTGGCCTGTGAGGAGGGCTACAGGGGACAGAGTGGGAGCTGTGTAGGTGAGGGCTGCTTGCCAAGGCACTGAGGGGGCTATGTGGCCTTGGGACCTCTGGCTGAGGCCATATACCGGGAGGGAAAGAGGTGGGCAGAAGGAGGCAGCTTGGAAGCCCTTGTTGCTAGGCATGGGATGGGTGTGTGCTTCATGGGATGACACTGGGTATGAAATGGGTGTGTACTTCAGTTCCTGTTGCTCTGCGCTCTGAATCAGCTGGGGTGGGGGCCCCTTCTGCTCCTTGGCCTTATCTGTCCAGGAGCTACAGCTCAAGTTCCTGGAAATTTCTGTGGCTGGATCCTGTTGGGCTGACTGTGGTGATGTGAGCCACGAGCCATGCCCTTCTGCGGTTCCCAGAGGGGAGGGGTCTCCTGCTCTTCTGCGTCTAAATAGCAACATCTAAACAACTCCTTCCTTAAAGGTCATTGTCTCCTCCCTCCAGAGAGAGCTGCATGTCAGCAGTAGGAGTGTTCTTTCCGCTTAGCCCCCGCAGAAAGAAGGGCCCGGGCTCAGAACGCCAGGAGGGGCTGAGTTTTGAATAGATGCTTTGAAAATCTGGAGAGGGCAGACATTTCCCAGGCCCTCGAGATTGCCACTCAGCCACCCAAGTCTGGCGTGGCCTCTCTGCGTTGCCTGCCCACTCATTAAAATTAGTTGTTGATCTGGGAACATGGGTTAGCAGGTAGGAGGCCAGAGAGGTTCAGACCCACTGTAAGGTGAGCACAGGGTCTTGGACATCTCACCCTAGGTGTCCCCAGATAGGCCCATTCAGCTCCAGGGTTGGGGAGATCTGTCCTCCTTCTCTAGGACATACACAGGGTACTCTGTGTTAGTAAATAAAGCTGAAGTGAGCTTGGGCAGAGGACACACTGCCCTTTTGAGGTGGGTAGGGCTGGGAGCAAGAATGAGGGAGCACAGCCTCATGGCCTCCCTAGAGTGGCCCATGGCTCCCCTGAAGGCTGGTACCCTGGCCTCATATTGAGATGCTCTAAGCGTGTTGATAGGGGGCTGCATGAAGGAGAGGAGGCCAGCCACTGTCTTGGACTTGTCTCCTGCAGATGTGAATGAGTGTCTGACTCCAGGGGTCTGTGCCCATGGAAGGTGCATCAACCTGGATGGCTCCTTTAAATGCTCTTGTGAGCAGGGTTATGAGGTTACCTCAGACGAGAAGAGCTGCCAAGGTACAAAAATCTGAAGCATCCTTCTTCCTCCAGACCAGAGCAAATTCAACCTGTGGCTTCTCCTCCTCTGCACCCACCCCCCAATCCACTCCTGGCCACACATCCCTAACCACGCTGGCCTAGCACATGTCTGCTGAGTCCTGTCCTTTCCCTACCCCTGCCTGTCTGTCAGTCTCTGGCTGCCCTGGGCATGGCTGTCCTACAGAGAGCCCCCACATAGAACCCAATGGCCCATTTCAGATGTCAATGAGTGCACCAGCCGGGCCGCATGCCCCACTGGCCTCTGCCTCAACA
Organism: Elephas maximus indicus; assembly: GCF_024166365.1. Lineage (NCBI taxonomy): Eukaryota > Metazoa > Chordata > Mammalia > Proboscidea > Elephantidae > Elephas > Elephas maximus. The sequence continues at coordinate 87,211,276 of NC_064828.1, read as the reverse complement.
CTGAGGGCTCCTTCTCCTGCTCAGCCTGTGAGAGCGGGTACTGGGTGAATGAAGATGGCACTGCTTGTGAAGGTAACTCTGAGGTGAGGTGCGGTGGAAGAGGGAGGAGCAGAGAATACAGGCCTTCATATCTCCCAAAGAATACTCCATTTGTCCCCCCACTTTGGGCTGGCCTGAGATTAAAGCCACCCAGAGGATGGACCATCCCTGAAGCTGAGGGTCTCCAGGTTGAGCTAGAAAAAAAAAACTGGTTGCTGCCAAGTCAATTCTGACTCATAGCGATCCTATAGGACAGAGTAGAACTGACCCATAGGGTTTCCAAGGAGCCACTGGTGGATTCAAAGTGCCAACCTTTGGTTAGCAGCCGTAGCTCTTTACTGTGCCACCAGGGCTCCGATTAGGCTAGAGGACCCTATAAATGGACTTGGCCCCAAGAAGAACTGCCAGAGTCATAATCCCCAAATTCAGAGGTGGGGACAGGAGGAAAAGGGTGTCACAGAGATAAGAGGAGATTCTGGGGAGGTGATTCTGGGGTTGCCTTATAGAAGAGCCACAGCCAGGGCCTCCCCTTTCCCAGGAATATCTTACAAGCTCAGAGAGGGAGGCCAGAGGTACGGTGAGGTTCCTGTGCCAGGGTCGGGGGAGCCCTTGCAGTCCCTTGCAGAGCCCTTGGGTGACTGGCTGTCTGACTGTCCCAGACCTAGATGAGTGTGCCTTTCCGGGAGTCTGCCCCACCGGAGTCTGCACCAACACTGTTGGCTCCTTCTCCTGTAAGGACTGTGATAGAGGCTACCGGCCCAGCCCCCTGGGCCACACCTGTGAAGGTAAGAAACCTCTAGTGGGGGAGGGGAGCCCAGGTAGGGACTCAGGAGACAAACCCACTACCCTTGGAGAGGGAGTGTTCAGACCAGGAGACCCTCTGTCTACCTAGGGATGTCTAGGTGGGCCAATTGAGGACACCTTTTCTCACCCATCCCCCAAACAGGAGCAGGTGGACAACTGCAGACTTGGGTCTAGTGGACCAAGTTCACAGCCTTCAGAGTGGGGCAGCATCACTGGGCCTTTGTTAGACACGTAGCTTTCTGGGCCTGCCCCAGACCCACTAAATCAGGCTCTGGAGGGAGGCCGTGGAATCTGTTTTCTAACAAGCTCTTCAAATGTTCCTGGGGAGGGTGTGTGCTGGGACCATATGTTGAGAAACAATGGCCTGTGTACCAGGCAATCTGAAGACCAACTTTAAGAAAATTAAGAAACCTTCTCAGTTCCCCTGAATCTCTTTCCTTGGTTTATTTCTCATTCGTTTTCCCATTGCTTCTCAGTAAAATCTAAGCCATCTCAGCCATGATAAGAGCAGTGGGGTTTGACCACCTGAAGCCAGGGTTGCTGGGAGAGGCCGAGTGTCCCCAAAGTGGGTATCGTCTGAGCAGCTGCAGAAGGCTGGCTGAGGCAGGGGCTAGGTGGAGGTGCCAAGCGGCCGAGTCAGCCATCCTCCCCGAAGGCTCCCTCACCAGCTTCTCCTAGCTATGCTGCTTTATAAGGGGAGGATGCCCCATGGGTCCAGTCTCCTCAGGCAGTGACGGGTCCCATGGAGACCTCTCCCTTGGTTCCTGCCTTGGGAGGTGCTGCCATCAGCTGCCTTCTTCCCTTGTGTGGCCCTACAGATGTGGATGAGTGTGAAGACCCCCAGAGCAGCTGCCTGGGAGGCAAGTGCAAGAATGTGGCTGGCTCCTACCAGTGCCTCTGCCCCCCAGGCTTCCAGCTGGCCAATGGCACCGTGTGTGAGGGTGAGTGGCCCCTCCACCGGGGATTGGGGGGCAGTGAGTGCGTGAGAGGTGAAGCAGTCCAGCAGACACCGTACCCATCTTCTTGCTGCAGATGTGGATGAGTGCGTGGGAGAAGAGTACTGTGCACCACATGGCGAGTGCCTCAACAGCCACGGGTCCTTCTTCTGTCTCTGTGCACCAGGCTTTGCCAGCACAGCAGGAGGCACCAGCTGCCAGGGTAAGAAGCCAGCGTGGCCATGTTCATTGGTCAGCAGCAGGGGGCGCTAGAGGCAATGTCTGGAGTACAAACTGTAGTCAGCTGCCATCTAGTAGATTTTAATGCTAGTTTTACTGAAATGGAGGCGTCCCTGGGTGTTACCTACTGTCCCCATGCTCTGCTGCTAACCAGCAGTCGCCCCAGAGATGCCTCAGAAGAAAGGCCTGGTGACCTACTTCCGGAAAATCAGCCATTGAAAACCCTGCGAAGCACAGTTCTACTCTGACACACTTGGGATCACCATGAGTCAGAGTGGACTTGGCAACTGGTTTTACTGGTTTCCTGAAATAGAATGCTTGAGGCCCCACCCAGGAACAGGGGCGGGGTGGGAGTGACAAACAAACGGGAGCTAAGTGTTCAGGGAGGGACTCAAAAGTCTTTCACCAGGGCCTCTGTGTGAGGTCTCTATAGGCCTGTGCCCTCTCTGAAGTGCCTCCCCTCTCCCCAGCAGAGCTCCAGTTCCAGTGTCCTTCCCCTCAGCCTGGCTGCTGGCTTCCAGCCCTGGGCTTTCCCACTGACCTGACCCTTTCTTACCCTGAGTATCCCTGGCCCTCCCAAGGGTTTCTCAGGGCCACGGCTGGGCCTGCTGACAGACAACCTTCTCATCTAGATGTAGACGAGTGTGCAGCGACAGACCGGTGTCTAGGAGGGCAGTGTGTCAACACCGAGGGCTCCTTCAACTGTCTGTGCGAGACTGGCTTCCAGCCCTCCCCAGAGAGTGGGGAGTGTGTGGGTAAGGACGCGGGGGAGTGGACAAGGGGCTCCCCCACACCTGCCCACCTCCAGCCCCGCTGGCCTTCAGCTCCCTGGGATCAGGAGCTGCAGCTTCCCAGGAAGCAGAGCGCTTTCCACAGATGAATCATCCACTGGGTAATGTGTTTGTTGAGGCTCTGCTGGCTCAGGGGTGTCTGTCGGCCACAAAGTGAAGATATTTGTGATCGCTTGCTGGCAGAGCACACAACTCATTTAAAAAGCCAAATGATTCCAATAGACATTTATTGAACACCTGCTAGGCTCAAGGTCTTTTGCCAGGACAAATAAGACAGTTAGAGACAATCCTGAAATTGAGCAAGGCAGACAGCTATGAAAACAACTCTGTGTAACACACTATGGTAAAGGTTTGATACAAACAGGAGTATAAAGTACTCAGCTGGTGGGGAGTGGGGTGGAGGAAAAGGAGTCACAGAAGGCTAAGCGCTCAGTGCTTTCCTGGATAGCACATCCCTGCTGGGTCAGAGACAGTGACCCTGAACTTGATGTACTGGGGCTGAGATGAGTACAGTAATTTGGAACAGATCAAGGACCCCAGAGGTTGTGGGCCATGATTTTGTAATTCCAGATAGGTAGGGCCCAAGCAGTGACCTGGCCACCCCTGTCTCATCTCCACCCTCTCTCTTGGCCCTGGGGACAGATATTGATGAGTGTGAGGACTACAGCGACTCGGTGTGTGGAGCCTGGAAGTGTGAGAACAGCCCTGGCTCCTTCCGCTGTGTCCTGGGCTGCCAGCTGGGTTTCCACATGACCCCAACTGGAGACTGCATTGGTGAGGGTGGGAGGAGCAGGGGGAGACTCAGAGGTGGGAGGCCTGAGGACACTCACTTTTCTTAGGGTGAGGTAGAAACTCTATTTTCTCCCAAAGACGTGATTTTTGCAGCTGTTTGAAGTTTGTATATTTTCTGTACTGGAGAGCTTACACAAAAAATTGAAGAAGAATGTTAATATTTGAGTTTTCTTAATCCTGTGTTTAGAGGTTGTTTTTTTCAGACCTTGGTGTTAATAGACCAAATAAATAAATAAATATTTCCAGTAGAGAGGCATGTGGTGGGGGGCTAGAAGAGAGAGAGAGAGGCCCTACATTCTGGTCCCCTCTCTCCCACAGACATAGATGAGTGTGCCAACGACACTGTGTGTGGGAGCCATGGCTTCTGTGACAACTCCGATGGCTCTTTCCGCTGCCTCTGTGACCAGGGCTTTGAAACCTCGCCCTCAGGCTGGGACTGTGTTGGTGAGAGGTTTGTGGGCTACCAGGCTCTGGGGCCAGGAAGGGAAAGGCCCTTGGGCCCTTCTTCCCATCTCTACAGACCTTGGCCATCCTGGATGGAGACCCTAGAACCCACCTCCTGAAATGTTTATGGTCCCACGGCTCCATAATAGGTCCCCATAGAGTGGGCAAGGAAGGCTTTAAGGAAGAGGGAGATTTCATCTCCATCCTGCAGCCAACACCTTGGCCAGCTGGTAGGGGAAGCATGGCCATGTTCTACCAGCAGGAAAGCAAGCAAGTTAGTGAAGGTGCCGCCCACCTCTAGAGACCCCAAGGTTTCAAGAGGCACAAATTTTGGAGACTGCACAGAGGGAGTGCACCTTCCTCTGTGTCTACTTGAGTGACCCCCTTTCTCTGTCACTCTTCCCAGGCTCTCTCCCTTCCCATACCCTTTGTTCATTTGTTCCTCCTTCCTGCTAATTCATACCCACTTTTGCTTCTTTCAAAGTCTAGCCTGTTTGTTTTGGGGGATGACATGAGGGCCTGCCTGCTGGGCTGGAGTCAGGGGCATGGGCTGCCTCTTCTCCGCCCACGAGCCTGTTGTCACACCTGGCAGACGTGAATGAGTGTGAACTCATGCTGGCCGTGTGTGGGGCTGCGTTCTGTGAGAACGTGGAGGGCTCCTTCCTGTGCCTCTGCCCCAGCGACCTGGAGGAGTACGATGCTCAGGAAGGGCGCTGCCATCCACGGGCAGCTGGAGGTGAGGCCTGGGACACTCACAGGACATCCTCCCCACCCCACCCCTCCCCCATCAACATCCATGACAGCTCTGTGGCTTACAAAGCGCTTCTGCTGCTCTGGCCGCTGGATCCTCACAACCACCACCCCGCGAGGCAGGCTAGGCACGATGCAAGGGAGCCTGGACAGGGCAACGTGGGAAGGGTACAGTCAGGAATGAAACCTGGAGGGCCACGCAGTTTGAGAGTACGGCAGATGTCAAGACAGGAGGACACAGCAGGGCTGTGACAACCCCACAGGAGGCTCAGAAGCTTAGGGTGGCACTAGGAATCACAGATTGAGCCTTGGAGGGACCCTAAATCCATTAATCCCCAGGAGTCCGTGGGTGAGGGAGGACTTGAAGCTAAGCTAAGCTAGGCTCTCCTCTTCCTACTCCATCCCACCTCAGCCCCTCACCTCAGCTGGACTAGGCCTCACCCAGCCTTTACTGGCTTGGGGAAAAGGAGGCCACACAGCCACCTTTATGACATTTATTGCTCAGCTCAGTCATAGTAGGAAAAAGGGGACCTAGAACAATGGGAGGGACTGGGGTACTTTGCAAAGTAAAAGGATAGAGTAGAAGGCTGCCCATAGGTATGCCAGGATTGGGGACATCCCACTACAGGGGAGGAAGACGGTATGGCATACTAGAAAGAACAGGGGCTTTGGCATCAGAGGAACTGGGTTCAAATCCCTGTTAGACCAGGGATGTAGTAGCTGTTTGGCTGTGGCAAGTAGCTAAGCTTCTCTAAGTCTCAGTTTCCTCATCTGTAGAAGGCAGATCATCATAACACCCACATCATTAAGTATGATAATATCAATAATGTGGATAATATCGACAAAAGCATTCTGTACACTGTAAAATCCAATATAAATGTTAAATTTAAAATTAAATTCAAGGGCTAAGGTGGCTCAGGGGGCCATGAACTGACAATAAGCACACATAGGTCAGAGTATCCCTGAGGCCCCGACGGTGGACCACCCCACGGGCCCCATCCGCATGGAATGCTACTCTGGACAGAAGGGCCAACCACCCTGCACCAGCATCCTGGGCCGGAACACCACGCAGGCTGAGTGCTGCTGCACCCAGGGTGCCAGCTGGGGAGACACCTGTGAGCTTTGCCCATCCGAGGACTCAGGTAAGGTCCCCAAGAGTCCCTAATCCTAAGGGTCACCTCTGCAGGGTGACACTGAAAGGAGGGGAGAGAGGAAGGATGGCAGAGTCCTTCCCTCTCTGAGCTGGGCTGCCTCCCTGCACAGTGGAATTCAGCGAGATCTGCCCCAGTGGTAAAGGCTATATCCCTGTGGAAGGAGCCTGGATGTTTGGACAGACCACGTACACAGGTAACCTCCCTGCGTGCCCTTGCTCACTCCATTCACCTGAGCGCCCCAGCCTAATCCTCCAGGAGGCCTAGGGAAGCTCTGGATCCAGCCCAGCCCCTCAGATAGTTCCTGTCCTCTCTGTTCCTCCAAAAATCCCTGTAGATTTTTAGCTGAAAGTTCTGACCCAAGCTCTTCCTAGAGTGTCCCTACCAGCCTCACCCCAGTCCCCCTGGAGGAGAGCCTCCAGGAGCAAACTATGATGCCTTGACTGACTCATTCTCCACTACATGTAGGCACAGGGACAGCGTGGAGAGTACTGCGGTACAGAGGCCACAGGCCTCTGCTTCTCTCCTGTGCCCCGTTTATGAAGCCAGAGCCTTGGGAAACCCATTCTCACAGTGGGGTGGCTCAGGTGGCCCCACAGTGCCCTAGTCCTGAAGGTGGAGCAGGAAATAATAGAAACAGAAGTAGCTTTCCTTGAGGGCTTGCCATGGGCCGAGCACTATTTTAAGTACCTTACATAGATTAACATCATTTAATCCTCATAACAACTATAAGAGGTATTTTAATACACATTTTATAGGTAGGAAACTGAGGCAAGGGGAACTTCAGCAACTTGCCCAAAGTCACTCAACTAGTAAGCAGCAGAGCTGGGAATCAAACCCAGAGAGTCTGACTTTGGATTCCCCAGGCTTAAGTACTGCTTCTCAACTTCCACTCAAGTCAGTTCTGCCTCCCACAGATGCTGATGAGTGTGTGATGTTCGGGCCGGATCTCTGCCAGAATGGCCGGTGCCTCAACACGGTGCCCGGCTACACCTGCCTGTGCGATCCTGGCTACAGCTATGATGCCTCCCGCAAGAAGTGTGAGGGTGAGAGCACACACTGCCCCTTCCCACCCCCTGCCACCCATTCTTGGGAGAAGTTTCCCTTCCTGGGGACAATGCCCAGTGTGGCAGGCAGGTCTGAGGTGAGGGGAACCATGGCTGTCAGGATCATATGTGGGGACCTGTTGGAAAGGCAAGGCATCCGTGGGGAGGGGCCTCCCAGGCTGGGCTGGGAGGGGAGCGAGTAGAGAGTGCTACCTCTTCATTATCAGCCACAGGAGACCCCCTTCCATGAAGGTGGTCAGTGAGTGGTCACCTTGGCACTTTTGTTCCTCCTTCCTGTCACCACAGATCACGACGAGTGCCAGGCCATGGCCTGTGAGAACGGCGAGTGTGTGAACACGGAGGGCTCTTTCCACTGCTTCTGCAGCCCCCCCCTCATCCTGGACCCCAGCCGGCAGCGGTGTGTGAATGGCACCAGCAGCATGGGTGAGTGGACCTGGGCCGGCTGGGTAACAGGGGGAGTGGGCGTGGGCCTGGGGGGCTCACGTGCCTCTATGCCCTGTGCTTCTAGATGACCTCCCTGACCACGACATCCACTTGGACATCTGCTGGAAAACAGTCACCAATTATGTGTGCAGCCAGCCCCTGCGCGGGCGCCGCACCACCTACACGGAATGCTGCTGCCAGGACGGCGAGGCCTGGAGCCAGCAGTGTGCGCTGTGTCCCCCCAGAAGCTCTGGTGAGAGGGCTGGCCTGAATCTGGAGTGGAAGGGTCGGAGGGGGAAGGACAGCTGCAGAGCTGGGCTGGGCCCAGGCTAGGGGGTGCCCTCGTCTCGGTGATTTAGAAAGGAGTAGGACAATCAGAGTGGTGGCCCCTGTGTGGATCCCTCTTGTTTGAAGACAAAGTGGAGGGGAGGGGAGCACTGCCAGGAACCCCAAAGGACTGTGACTGGAGACATGGAGATGAATGCTACTTTCTTAACTTAATCTGGACTGTCTCTGATTATCAGTCCTCACATGCTCCCCTTCTCCCAGGGGGAGGCGAGCTGGGGAAAGAGCCAACTAGGCTTTAGCTACTAGGAGTTGGGGCCCAGTGTCTCTCTCCCTCCTCCCTGGCAGAGGTCTACGCCCAGCTGTGCAACGTGGCCCGGATCGAGGCGGAGCGGGAGGCCGGGGTCCACTTCCGGCCAGGCTATGAGTATGGCCCTGGGCCTGATGACCTGCAGTACAGCCTCTACGGCCCCGATGGGGCCCCCTTCTACAATTACCTGGGTCCTGAGGACAACATCCCTGAGCCACCCTTTCCCAACACGGCCAGCCGCCCAGGGGACCACACACCCGTCCTTGAATCTCCCCTGCAGCCTCCAGAAGCCCAGCCGCACTATGTGGCCAGCCACCCAGGTCTGTGTTGCTGTAAAAATAGGCGAGGAGGGTGCTGAAGCTGTTTGACTTCCTTCTCCTTCACCTCTAGTCCTGTTACCAGCAGGCTGAAGATGGGAAGGGAAAAGATGCATCAAACCAGATGTTCCCCCCGCACAGGTCACTCAGGGACAACTCCAAATGCCAGGGGCCAGACCTAATGACCCCCTTTAATGAACTAGCACAGGGACACAAAGAGGTGCACAGCAGCTTCTCAGCCACTACGAGCTTCCCTGTGGGAGTGGAAAGAGCTAGAGGAACCGGGTACCCTCTGGGTCTTGTTCTTCTCATTCGGTTACCAAGTCACCCTCCATACCACTCAGAATATGAAGAAGAACCTGCTTTAAGGAAACCCAGCCTTCAGACTTGTGACCTGGAATGTGAATTAAGGATTTTTAATCACTTTAAGGAGGCCTGGTGGTACCGTGGTTAAGAGCTTGGCTGCTAACCAAAAGGTCGGCAGTTCGAATCCTCCATCCACTCCTTGGAAAACCTATGGGGCGGTTCCACTGTGTCCTATAGGGTCACTATGAGTTGAAATCAACTTGACGGCAGTGAGTTTGATTTTTTGGGTTTAATTACTTTAAAGTCCCGCTGTGGTGACTTATTTGTAAATGGTGATGACCCCAGCACTCAGGACTTGCATTCTAATGAGGAAGTCAGGTTAGGCCTGGCACATGTGCAACGAACACAGTACCTGCCACAACCTCCACCCCGCCCCAACAACACCAAAAGCTGTAACACCCAGCTGCTCAGGAGCCCTGGCACTGTGAACACAGCGAGTCCCAACCTTGTGTGCGCTCACTTCAAGCGTAGCACATCTCCCCCACCTGAAATGGCACATAAAAAAAAAAAAAAAAAAAACGTATTTTTAAAGAATATTACCTTTCATTTTTGCACCTTTCTGTGGAGTTCAGCAGGGGCAACCCAGGGGGTGGGGTTCCAGGGTTGGAGAGATTAGAGTCTAAGCCTTGGCTTCCTTTTCTCTCTGACTCCGTCCCAGCAGAGCACCAGGCTGGCTTCGAAGGGCTTCAGGCAGAGGAGTGCGGCATCCTGAACGGCTGTGAGAATGGCCGCTGCGTGCGTGTACGGGAGGGCTACACCTGCGACTGCTTCGAGGGCTTTCAGCTGGATGCGGCTCACATGGCCTGTGTGGGTAAGTTTACAGTCAGAGGAGCAGGCTGGCTCTGATGCATGTGTGGTCTGCTCGTGTGCAGACTTACTGCTGAACTTATGACAGCTGGAAAGTCCACTGCTGCCCCCTAATGGGGCTGCCCTGAATTGGGCGAGGGAGAGAAAGCTCTGAGGAAAGGTTCTAAGCCCTTTCTGTGGAGATTCCTAGACAGAAGGCAGGCCAAGAAAGACAGCACGGTCACTTTCCTGGGCATGGTGTAAACTCAATACCACCTACTTTGTTTTCCTGAGTTGATTAGTTTGGGGAAGTGACTTCAGTCTCAGCTGCCACCCCTAGGAATCAACTGCAGGGCAGGGGGTCGGAGCCTGCTCCCAGAGGGGGAGAGGCAGCAGGCCACAGGCTCCTAGGCTCCCTACAGCTCTCCCTTCCTTCCCTTCCTTCTAGATGTGAATGAGTGTGAGGACTTGAATGGGCCTGCTGCGCTCTGTGCCCACGGCCACTGTGAGAACATGGAGGGCTCCTACCGCTGCCACTGCACCCCAGGTTATGTGGCCAAGGCGGACCCCCCACACTGCGCTGCCAAGGAGTAACAGTGAGGGGTGTGGGCAGCTACCTGGAAATGGCCCCCAGCCACAGGTGGGGGCCTTGAGGATGCTTTCCTGGCTGGGAAGACACCATGATGACATCAGGCAGGAGGCCCTGGAGCCCAGCCCCCAGCCAGCCTTGCCCACTTTTCATCTTTCAGCTTAGGCTCTGGCTGTGAGCTTCCACCACTGCCTCCATGCCACCATGTCCTTGCTTGGCTCAAACACCACCAAATGTTTTAATGCTTCAGCCTTTGGCCATGAGGCCCAGTTTACTACCTGTCCTAGCCTTGCTATGGAATGCTTACCAAAGGCTGGCTGGCCCTCAGCTCCCCCCTCAAGCTGTACAAATAGGCAAGGCCCTTTTGCCTCACATTGCAGACACCCCTTTCTAGCCGTGATCCACATATCATCCTGATGATTCCACATCTGGGACAGAGGTGATATCTGCCCTGGGACAGTCCTTCAGAATCTGTGGAGCAAGAAAGGGTTGAGGGGGAGTTGGGGATTGACCTTAATGGCCCCTCCCAAGAACCATCACTGTCATTCAGCCAGTCTGGTCTGGGCCCTGCTTTATGCCACATCTCCATCCTGTAGGCAGTTCTGTGGCCCCAAGGAGGGGCAGAAGAGCCCCTCATTTCAGAGAAGCAAGACTAATACTAGCTTGCTGAGTGTAAAAGACACAAATGAAAAGGAGCAAGGAGCCCGAGAAAGCAGCAAGAAGAAAATAGGAAAAGTATGGAGAGTCAATAAGAAAGGGGGAGCCAGGGCTTTATACAAGTCCAAAGAAAATATGTAGTAGCTTTGGGTAAATTGCCATTCAAAATCTACCAGGCAATAGCCCCTGTGCACCAGCAGCAAGAGCTGCCACAAGACAAGGTGCTGGTCTCCAAAGACCTTTATTAAATATATAACCCCCTCTCACAGGAACCAAGTCTCTCTTGTGCTCCCCTTTTGTGAAAACCAGTTTGATGTGCTACAAATAAAAAGGTCTATTTTCTAGCTGGTAGAATACAGTGTGGTCTTGTTCAGGGGAAGCCAGATTTCCAATGTTGCCTTTCCCCTCTACTCAGAAGCCCCAGCCCTCCTCCCCTTCATGGAATAGATGGTTGGCATCCCTCTGAGTTTACAAGGAGACCCAGCTCCAACCCAGGCTAGCTGGGAGCTGAAAACCATGGTGGAATAAAGAAATGCACATTTGGGCTCTTTTGATCTTGTTTTTATTTCATATTAGACCACGTTTGTTTACACATGTTGGCTACATCTAAATATTAGAAATGAGGCTGTGCTTACCCCCTTACCAGCTCTGCTGATGTCCTGTGGATTAGGTCCCATGGAAGAAAGTTCTTTTCTATCCCAGGACAAAGAAAGCTCTGATAAATGGCAATATAAAATGAAGACGGCTCTGGTGGCTGGAGACATGAAGATGAACCGCCACTCTCTTAACTCAATGTGTACTGTCCTACCTGCTGCTCTGATTGTCAGCCATCACATAATTTATTGAATGCTTGCTGTGTGCCAGGCACTGTGTTGAGTGCTGTACGTAAATTTCATTTATTCACACAACAATCCTACTTACTATTTTTATTCCCAACTTATGGGTGAGCAAACTGAGACACAGGACGATTCAATAATTTGTTCTAGGTCATTATATTAGTTGAGATATTTTCAGCAGACAGAAATAAATGATTCTTAAACATATGATAATATTCTGACCTTCATTCATAATAAGAGAAGTGCACGTTAAAACCACACTGATACTGTTTTTTAATTATCAGATTGGCAAAGATCAAAAAGTTTGATGAGAATCCTTGTTGGCAAGCATTTGGGAAACAGGCACTCATAGGTGATGGTCATATGCATTGGTACAATCTCTGAAGGGACAATATGGTGATGTCTTTCAAAATTATAAAAGCACTTACTCTTTGATCCAGGAATTCCACTTATAGGAATTTAACCTTCAGATACAGTCTCACCAAGTGTAAAAGAAATAGGTAAGAGGTTATTCATTACAGTATTATTTGCAGCAGCAAAAGACTGGAAAGAACAAAATGCTACAAAACCCAAAAACCCAAACCCATTGCCATCAAGTTGATTCCAACTCACAGTAGCCCTTGGGATAGAGCGGAACTGCCCCGTAGGGTTTCCCAGGCTGTAATCTCTACGGAAGCAGACTGCCACGTCTTCCTCCTGTGGAGCGGTTGGTGGGTTCCAAACCATGGACCTTTTGGTTAGTGAACGAACGCTTAACCACAGTGCCACCAGGGCTCCTATGAATTGCTATGGAGCCCTAAAAAAGCAAAGAAGCTGCTTTAAATGCTTTGATAGGAAAAAGACACAAAAGACACTAAGGGGAAAAAGGAATGCATATACAGAGCGTAGTGTAACATGCTGCTATTTGTCTAAGGAAAGTGGAAACAGAGGTGGCTATCTGCGAACCTCTTCCTCGCCACTCCACCTTACACCCCATATTTCAGAGAACTTCTTACATTCCTCAGATAAACCATGCCCTTTATCCCCAGATAAACTTCCCTTCTTCCAGCCTGCCTTCTTGCTTGCCCTCTCAGAAATATTGTATGCATACACATACGCTGTTTATTAAAAACACAAATAACAGCGTCCTACGCATGCTGTTCTACACTTCGCTTTTTCCCCTTAATATACACTTACACATGAAGAGCTGCTTTATTCTGTTCTATAGCTGTTTAACAGTCCATTAAATGGATAAACCAAAACTGATTTAATCAGTCCCCTACTGATGGACATTTCCATTGTTTCCCATCTTTTGCTACTACAAATAATGCTGTAATGAATATTCTTGCACGTAAGTTATTTCACATTCCATCTGTGGGATTGTATCTGTGGGGTAAATTCTTAGAAACAATGGTGGTTTGTGGGAAGGGTGAGTGGGGAGATGAGGACAGGATTGGGAGGCTTTTCACTGTATCTCCTTGTGTATCTTTTTTGAATTTTGTACCATATGTATTACCAACTTAAAAAAATAAAATATTTTTAAATACAACTGCTGGCCATAGACTGATTAAATCCTCCCTCTTTTTTTTTTTTATATATATATTTACTTGTCTCGATTTTACAGTTAAGGCCAGGTGATACTTTTTTCAAAATGCCTTAGAGAAAACTTCTTTTAAACAGCACTGTGGTATTTCTGAGGAGTCCCTGGGTGCATTAACGCTTAAGCATTCAGCTACTAACCAAAAAGTTGGCATGGTATTTTTGTAGAGAAAGAAGGGCAAACAGGGATTTTAAAAGAGCAGTAATAAATAGCAGTACTAGATACCTTCAAAAGTAGAGTTTTCTAATGCAGAACAGACTTTCAAATTCCCATGGAATCCAGACTTTCTGGAGCCATGGAGGCTAGATGAACCCCTGAAACTATTGTCCTGAGATAATCTTTAAATCTTAAACCAAAAATATCCCCCTGAAATCTTCTTAAAACCAACTAGTCTGGATTAACTAGTAAAGAATGTCTGCCTTAGAGCATATGCTCTTTTAAGATTTAGCTACATAGTATCCAATCGACAACAGCAACTTGAAAGATAAGATAGGAACCTTAGGGAACAGAGAGTTTATGTTAATGGAGGAGGAACAACTCAGAAAAGGAGGATGAGAACGGTTGCACAACTCAAAGAAGGTAATCAATGTCATTGAATTGTACATGTACAAATTGTTGGATTAGTGTATATTTTGTTGCGTATATCCTCAAAAATAAGTTATTAAAAAAAGGAGTTTCCTGCCTTTAAGGCAAACATGTAAAACCATGACAATATTTCAGTCAACAGCATTAAGCCCTGCCCAATGTCAGCTGCATAATATCAGCTTGGGGCAAATTCCAGGGAGGACTACAGCAACCAAAAGGATCAGCTACCATCAATGCTGCCTACTCCCTTGTACCAGGATGCTCCCGCCAAATGTCAGCCCTCTGCTCAGATTCTTTATAACGAAAGAGTAAAAGAATAGGGCTCAATTCCTAGAAGAGAGAAAAAAGAATATCTTTCTAGACACCTAATTTAGTAGTCCTTCCTTTGGACTTGTTTTCTTCTAATCCTCTGTAATCAGTCAACATTCCCACACAGAAAAAACTAAGGGTGGATGGGACATGTATAGTTTATATGCCACTTATCACTATCATCACATAATTAAAGAGTGTGATTTGACAATAAGATCTGGACATTGACCAAGAGGTCCCCTATTTGAGCCCCCAACACCATAAAGCTTATTCACAACATAAAGCAGATTCAGGGTTCCCTTGACTTTGGTTCTTGAACTACTGCATTTTGCTAAAGCAAAGGTAGGACGGACATGCTTCCCCAGCCAGACATTGGCTTGCATATCAAGGTAATTAAAGTCAATTCTGCAACAAATAAGGCTTTGAAAAGCTACCCTTGAAAGTAAGATGGAGGCAAAAGATCTTCCAATTGCTACTGGAAAAGTATAAAGTTTTCCTAAATGAATCTGTATAGTGAACATTTGTGAAAATGGCTGCTGGAAGAGGACATCTGGTCTGAAAACGCCTGCAAAATATAAGCCCATTTTACCATGCCTACTGTTTTTTTTTTTTTTTTTTTTACTGTTTATTCCAAGCAAACTGTCCTGTGTTCCCCTGGTGCCATCATTCTCCCATGCCATGTCCTTACAATATCTACACACACCCGTGCAAAACAGAGACTTCTTACCACTACAGTTTTCCCCATGGAGCTTTCTCAGTGTGATGCTTTCTAAGGGACCCTGTTTCTGCCTAGCTGACCACTGCAATCTAATGGTTTATTTAACAACTATAACCATTCTGCTAGTGCTCAGCAGGAGTTATAAAATCACCAAATCAATAAATAATCCACAAAAAATATTATGAAAGAATAGGCCCTCATGTTTAAAATGTAGCAAAATCCCTTTTTAAGAAGGATGAAAGGACTTACATAATCTGAGCTGAAAACCTTATATTAAGACCAGGTATTGGCAGCCACTCACAGTATCTTAGTAACTTTACACCCAGATGCTTTCATGGTATGCTGCTCTCTGCCTCATCCCACCACTTAGGTTTCTGAGCATCCCTTTCTTTCCTCTAACCACCTGAAAGGTTTGTTTTCTCTAAATCGTAGTTTTATTGGCAACTTTAAGTACCTGAGTTTCTGCCTCAGATACTTTGTCTCTAAGCTCTTTATTTCCACTTTTTTAATGGTAAATTCTCTTACTGAATGGCTAATTCCAATCTGGTCAAGAAATGTAAATTTTAGGCTCCCAAGCAAAAGATGGATTTAACCATTAACTTTTCCAGAATCAATTTTGTTGCAGTTTGCTCACCATTAGCATTAATAAACCATCTTTTGTTGTTATGCATCTTTTTTTTTAGTTGTCCAGCCTCTTCTGGCTTTCCCAGAAGTCATACAGGGATCATGGTTATGTTTAAGTACCATACCCAAATAAAATTGGAATTTGTAATTTAAAAAGCTTTTCTTCAGTGATCCGGAAGTAGGGTTCCCAGGTTTAGCAATGAATAGTAATTTTTTAGTATAGGTATGTACCAAACACTGCATAAGACATACTCATACTAAAAATTACTTCTCCTTTATCTAAAATTCAAATTTAAAACTAGGCATCCTATATTTTATTTGGCAGGCCTACCTAAAAAAATGTCCCTAAGTGTCTAGTGGAGCCCTGGTAGCACAGTGGTTAAGAGCTATGGCTGCTAACCAAAAGGTTGGCAGTTCAAATCCATTGACTGCTCCCTGAAAACCCTATGGGGCAGCTCTACTCTGTCCTATAGGGTTGCTATAAGTTGGAATCAACTCAATAGCAGTGGGTGCCTATTATCTATTTCAGCAAAGGGACCACTTCCTGCTTATGCGTGAGAACAGAGACATTTTACAACGTAAGGTCAGTGAAACAACATATTCTGAAAAGAGAAACTAAATGATCACAGAATCTTGAAATGTCTATATGAGTATGGAGTATGGAGGCTATTTTTCAAATGATTCAGGTATCAGTGGGAGTTTGGTCCAAGCTGTGTGCACGATGGGTTCTTGTTTTGAGTCTAGCAGATCCATGAGTATGAGTGCCCTACAAACGGGAAGTGGAGAGGGGGTTGCATAAAAAATAAGGACAAATCAAGTGGCATATTCACAAAGGCTGAACTGAAAAGGAGAATATTTCATTTGCCTCTGTCATTCTCTCTGGCCTAGTAATCAGTATTTAAGCTATCAAATCTGTGACACTGATTCACAACACAAGTAAATGGGGACTTTCTTTTAAAATGTAGCTTATATACATAGCTGTCCACATATGTACAAGCAGCTGTAAAGACCAGAGCAGCAACTCCAAATGTTGGAGCCTTGGAGGCTCTATAGATTATACTGGGTTTCAACCAGGGATTAAATCTGAGGTAATAACATCTGGAGGCATGGCCTTAGAATTAGGGCAAGGGTGGAGTAGGCGGGGATTAAGTCAAGAGTGAAAGCTTCACATTCTAAAAATAAGAGTGTCAAAACACAACACTCCCTGGTCAAGGGAAGTAAAACTGAGAGAAGGACATGAGTAGAAGGAAACCTCTAGAATTCTAGTAATCCCAGGTTCCTCAAATCGATAGAAATGGTGGCAATGTCCGGGTCACTCATTATCACATTAAAGCTTGACAGAGAAGGATGACCCACAGGAGCAGCCTTGCTGTGCTTGAGGATTGTTCAACACTTGAAATGAGCTTCGGATAAGTTCTTGGCTGAAGTCCACCTGGGCCCCTTTCACGAAGGCCAAGCTATCAGAGTCAACCACCACTCTTGCCCCACCCTGTCCAAATACCCTGGAAGGACAGGAAGAAGGCATTAATTAATATCATAAACATCAAAACCATGGCATCCTCTGACCTCCCAGGAGCAAACTCTCTATTCTCTCAAGTACAGGGGGACATTCCTTATCACCTCTAACAGGTGGTGATTTTCTTTGAGGCAAAAAGTGTCAACGAAATGCATACAAGGAAATATTTAAGGAGTTAGTCCTGGAATCTAGTCCAGTCTGTCTCTCTACCAACTCCCTATGGGCCTGGGCACATCAATTTTTCTCCTGTGACTTTATTGTAGGTCAAGACTACAAAAGTTCACTGCATCCTCTTCATTGTGTGAGAAGGTTGGTGTTAACCATGCTTACAAAATCTTTGAAATTTGGAATAAAAGTGCATATTATACTGGAGAGACACTTGCATCTCTCCGGAACATCCTCTGAGGTCCCACCCCTTCCTCCTCCTTGCCTGTCATCAGGGTTGATAACTGTATCCAGTGAAAATTTGTATTGGAATCCGGAGCATCCACCTCCTTCCACCTGCAGTCTGAGGAATTCTGGCCCTTCGGTGATTTCCAGAAGCCTCTGAAATGCAGAAGGGGGGATCAAGAATTCCGAGAGACGGGGAAGAGAAGGGTGGGCGAAGAAGAGGTACCTGCGCTCGCCCAGACACAGCCGCCCCACGTGAGGCTTTCTACCTGGACGCAGCTGTCGGTGAGGTGGATCTTCCCCTCGTCGGCCTGGGGGCTGGAGGACGACTCTTTCCGACGCACCTGAGGCCTGGGGAAGGCCGCGGGGAGCCTGCCACGCAAGGGAGGATGAGCCAGGAGGGTGAAGGGGCGCCTGACCCCGGCCAGGACAGACTCGCCCCAGCCTCCCTCCCCTCCACACCCCCTCCCAAAGGCCTTAGTTTCCCACTTGTTCTGGGGGCGCAGAACCTAACACTCCCTTCCTAGGTGCCTTCTAGGCTTGGTACCTGCCCCTCGGCCAAGGGGTGACCGCTCTCAGGGAAGCGGCCACTCGGGACAACCCCCAGGCGGCCGCCATCGTCCTCCACAAGCTCCACCCCTCGCGGAGACCTATCCCTTCTCAGCCTGAGCTTCGGGAGGCGGGGAGGTCGGGCCAGGGGGCGGGGCCGCACGGAGACCCCCCCCCCCTCCGCCTCCGAGCAGACCTATTGGGTAATCGGGGAAGAGGAGGGTCTTGATTGGCTTAAACTGCTCCAGACGCCGGAAGCAGGAAGTACCGTCAAAGTCCGGAAGGAGTTCTGAGGGGAGGAGCAGGGCTGAGGCAGATCCTTGCCCGGCCAGCCACCGAGCCGAGAAGATAGGCGGAGATGGGCGGGCATTGCAGCCGGATGGCCAAGGGGCGGGCTGGGGGCGGGCCTCGGCCGTGGTTGCCGGTGAACGGTTGGCTGACTGAGCTCCTCACGGGCCCCTCCCGGGCAGGTTTATCTTAAAGACTCTGGCGGCCGCTTCTTCACAACTTGCCCTAGGTCCTTACTTGGCAGCGATGCGGTTCCTGGCCGCTGCGTTCCTGATGCTCCTGGCGCTCAGCGCCGCTTCGCTAGCTGAGCCGGTGTTCTTCAAGGACTGCGGTGAGTCCCGGGCCGGCCCGGTCTGCCCGCGCCCTCTGCAGGACCCGGCGCCAGAGCCCCGCGCTGAGACCCCGGGCTGGACTGGGCGGGTCCCGCGGGCGGCCAGGCTCAGCCCCGGACCCCTCGTGGAGTGGGGTGGGGGGTGCTAGGGGAGGGAGAGGGGCCCGGCCTCGATGAAACGCGTCCGCTCAAAAACTTTGTCTCTTTCCTTCAAACGCGTGTTTTGGGATTCCTGAATAATTCTAGGAGGAGCCCTGGTGGCGCAGTGGTTAAGCTCCGGGCTGCTAACCTAAAGGTCGGAGGTTCGAACCTGCCAGCCGCTCTGCATGAGAAAGATGTGGCAGCCTGCTTCCGTAAAGATTTACAGCCTTGGAAACCCTATGGTGCGGCTCTACTCAGTCCTGTAGAGTCGCTGTGAGTCAGAATTGACTCCACACTTGTGGGTTTGGAACACTTCCAGAGGTGGACGTGTTGATAAGTTTCCTGTAGTTCGCAGGGCAGACGACAGAGGGTTCAGAACAGAATGGGGGGGGGGGGGGCAGAACGTCTTCATTTTTGTTTTTACGCTTTGTGTCTTGGATAACCTCCCCCCAGTCCGTTTGCTTTTTTTAAGTTTCCTTTTTGCTGACAAGTCAAAAATCAATTTCCCTTTTCTTGATTTATTCCAAGCCTCCTTTGGGCCATGGAATTTTGTTGTTCATAAGCAACTAGTTTTTCCTCCTCAAAAATTTGCTGTGTTGCTAATCCTGTCTTGTGACACATAACCCCCTCTTGCCGCTATGGTTAGAAGCTATGTTGGAAAATACATCGGGGGATAGAAATACTGAGTGAGTTCGTTCAGTCATATCTGTGAAATTAATTGTTCTAGCAGAACTTTTCTAAGTTCTAGAAGCACTTTTCTAAGTTCTAAAATTAGAACTGAACTATTCTAATTATCACTGCAAAAATTTTGAGCTGAAAGGAAACTTGGAGATCTTATTAGGCAATTATTATATTCCAGACTCACACAGCAGAATAGGGCCAGAATAAATTTGCACATTTATATCCAGGGCCTAGCTCTGCTGAATAAAATTTGTTGAAAAAGTAAATGAGGGAATATTCTTTCCCCTATATGGTCAAAATCCATGTTGAGGCAAAAGCAAAGTTGGGGATTAGAGGATAGACACCACTGAGGAATGAAGACTGTTGGCCTGCTCACACTTAACAAATGGTGCTCCACTGAACTAGCGGACTGGCACTTGAAAGATCCTGTTACTGTCTCAGGTTCCCGCCTTTCCTGACCTTAAACTTAGTAGCCAACATTTGGGTGAAAACACTGTATCAGTCTCCATAAAATCTGGTTTACAGATGAGGAAATTTAGGCACATAGAGTAACTTGCCTAAGGTCTCACTGCTAATAAGAGGTAGTAAACTGGTGGCTGTTTATGAACCACTCTGAGCTTCAATGGTAACATTAAAAGAACAGAGAAACAACTAAGGGAAATAAATCCAGAAACTGTTCTACTCTATTGAAAAAAAAGCAGATGTACATCCATGGGAGGTGTTCCTGGGTAGTGCTAAGGGTTAACGCACTGGACTGCTAACCAAAAGGTTGGCAGTTTGAGTCTGTCCAGAGGCACCTTGGAAGAAAGGCCTTGCGATCCACTTCTGAAAAATCAGCCTTTGAAACCCTATGGAGCACAGCTCTACCCTGACACGCATGGGGTCGCCATGAGTTGGAATCAACTCCAAGACAACTGGTTTGTTTCCATCTATGGGGGAGCACCTCTTAAGGAAAGAAGAGTTTTTAGTTACAGATTTTCACTTTGCATTTCAATTGGGAAATATAGTGTAAAAACTTCTGCGCCAACATCGAAAGGGTTTTGAGTACCACTCCACACTCCACCTCCCCTGGGGTGGGATTTCCTCAGTTGAGAGATTGGGCCAAGCAAACTTGAATTTTGCAATGTTTGCAGGTTGGGGCTGAGGAGTTTGTTCTGTTGATGTTAGTTCCAGAACCTCTTGAAGAAAAAAACGGGATGAAGGAGCTATACGCAGAAACCCTGGTGGCAAAGTGGTTAAGAGCTCAGGCTGCTAACCAAAAATGTCACAGTTTGAATCTGCTCCTTGGAAACCCTGTGGAGCAGTTCTGCTCCAACCTGTAGGGTTGCTATGAGTTGGAATCAACTTGATGGCAACAGGTTTTATATATATGTGTGTGTGTGTGTATGTGTGTGTGTATGTAGCCCTGGTGGCATAGGAGTTAAAGAGTTCGGCTGCTAACAAAAAGGTTGACAGTTTGAATCCACCAGCTGCTCCTTTCGAAAACCCTATGGGGCAGTTCTACTCTGCCCTATAGGGTCGCTATGAGTCAAAATGGACTCAGTGACAATGGGTTTGGTTTGGTTTTTGGTATGTATGTATGTTATGCCTATTCCCAAGAAAGGTGATCCAACTGAATGGGAAGTTATCAAACAATATCATTAATATCACATGCAAGTAAAATTTTTCTGAACATCACTCAAAAGCGGTTACGATAGTACTTTGACAGGGAACTGCCAGAAATTCAAGCCGGATTCAGAAGAAGACGTGGAACCAGGGATATCATTGCTGATGTCAGATGGGGAGTACCAGAAAGATGTTTACCTGTGTTTTATTGACTATGCAAAGGCATTTGACTGTGTGGATCGTAACAAATTGTGGATAAAATTGTAAAAGATTGGGAATTCCAGAACACTTTATTGTGCCCGTGAGGAACCTGTACGTAGATCAAGAGGCAGTCGTTCGAACAGAACAAAAGGATACTGAGCAGTTTAAAGTCTGGAAAGGTGTGCATCAGCGTTGTATCCTTTTGCCATACGTATTTAATCTGTATCCTGAGCAAATAATCTGAGAAACTAGACTATACGAAGAACAGGGCATCAGGATTGGAGGAAGACTCATTAACAACCTGCGTTATGCAGATGACACAACCTTGCTTGCTGAAAGTGAAGAGGACTTGAAGCACATATTGATGAAGATCAAAGACCACAGCCTTCAGTATGAATTGCACCTCAACATAAAACAAAAATCCTCACAACTGGACCAATGAGCAACATCATGATAAAGGAAGAAAAGATTGAAGTTGCCAAGGATTTCATTTTACTTGGATCCGCAGTCAACACCCATGGAAGCAGCAGTCAAGAAATCAAAAATCATATTGCATTGGGCAAATCTGCTGCAAAAGACCTCTTTAAAGTGTTGAAAAGTAACGATGTCACCTTTAAGACTAAGGTGCACCTTACCCAAGCCATGGTATTTTCAGTTGCTTCATATGATGTGAAACTTGGACAGTGAATAAGGAAGACCAAAGAAGAATTGATGTTTTGAATTAATGGTGTTAAGAGTATTGAATACACCATGGACTGCTAAAAGACCGAACAAATCTGTCTTGGAAGAAGTACAACCAGAATGTTTTTTAGAAACAAGGATGGCGAGACTATGTCTCACATACTTTAGACATGTTATTAGGAGGGATCAATCCCTAGAGAAGGACATCATGCTTGGTAAAGTACAGGGTCAGCGAAAAAGAGGAAGATGGATTGACACAGTGGCTGCAACAATGAGCTCGAGGTAACAGTGATTGTGATGATGGTGCAGAATTGGGCAGTGTTTCATTCTATTGTACACAGGGTCGTTATGAGTTGGAACTGACTCAACAGCAACTAACAACATGAAAAATATATATATATCTTAGTTCTTGTCATCGATTGAATTGTGTCACCCCCAAAATAACTGTCAACTTGGCTAGGCTATGATTTCCAGTATTGTGTGATTGTCTACCATTTTGTCATCCAGTACAACTTTCCTATCTGTTGTAAATCCTGCCTCTATGATGTTAATGAGGAAGGACTAAAGGCAGTTATGTTCATGAGGCAGGACTTAATCTTTACGATTGGGCTTTAAGTCAATCTATTTTGAGATATAAAAGAGAGAATTGAGCAGAGAGACATGGAGACCTCATACCACCAAGAAAGCAACACCGGAAACAGAGCACATCCTTTAGACCCAGAGTTCCTGCACAGAGAAGTCCCCAGATCAAGGGAAGATCGATGACAAGGACCTTCTTTCAGAGCCGACAGAGAAAGGCTTTCCCTGGAGCTGCCACCCTGAATTTGGACTTCTAGCCTACTAGCCTGTGAGAAAATTAATTTCTGTTTGTTAAAGTCATTTACTTATGGTATTTCTGTTATAGCAGCACTAGACAGCTAAGACAGAGTAGAGCTGCCCCATAGGGTTTCCAAGGAGCAGCTGGTACATTCAAACTGCCAACCTTTTGGTTAGCAGCCAGCTCTTAACCACTGCACCACCAGGGCTCCATTAATATAGAGGTTAGGCTTTACAAGACATAGGATAATCACATCAAATCACAAAATGGTGGACAACCACACTATACTGGCAATTATGGCCTAGCCAAGTTGATACACATTTTTGGGGACACAATTCAATCTATAACAATAATCTTCACGGGTTTTGCTCCTCTAGAGAACCCAGCCTAAGACACTCAGATAGCAGTATTCTCCTTTAACACAGCTGGTCCTGCTGCCGTTTCAGCTGTGTGAATTCACCCTATTGTGAAGGTGAGTTTAATTAGGGCCCTAAGCTTATATTGGAGCTATAAAGACCTTGACCTCTGTCCTCCTCTTTATCCCTTGAGTAGTTCATCCCTCTGATTCTTGGAAAAATCAAAGTCCTAATGACTTGGTCAAGATTTAAGGTACTGCTTGTTATTTTGCCAGCCAAAATATTTCATCACTCATAAGTGGGCCTCTTAGATTTTTTTCCCTAAAAGAATATGACAAAATAACTGAAGAAAGCCCAGAAGTACATGGGAAATAGTACAGTTCCCAGTACAAAAAGAGTAAGCAGTTCCTCTCTTAAGGGTCATTCCTGTTTCAGATGGTAGGTAGTTCCTCTGTGTAAGGTCATTCCTGTGTTAAAATGATAGTTCCTCTTAAATTCCTTAGTCTACCACTTGGAAGTGAGTAGACTTCTTGAATCAGCCTAATTCAAAAGCCAAAGCAGGAATGGGGAAAATGCAGAACACAATTTCTAATTATGTAATCCAGACTTTATGGAATCATGGAGGCTGGATAAATCCCTGAAACTATTGCCCTGAAATAATCTTTAAACCTTAAACCAGAAATATCCCCTGCAGTCTTAGAAGCATGTGAATAGTTGTTTAAGATACTCCACAGGGCTCACCCAATCTGGAGCAAGGGAGAATGAAGAAAACCAAAAACACAAGGGAAAGATTAGCCCAAAGGACTAATGGACCATAAATACCACAGCCTCCACCAGACTGAGTCCAGCACAACCAGATGGTGCCCGGCTACCACCACTGACTGCTCTGACAGGGATCACTGTAGAGGGTCCCGGACAGAGCTGGAGAAAAATGTAGAACAAAATTCTAACTCAAAAAAAACCCAGACTTACTGGTCTGACAGACTGGAGAAACCCTGAGAGTATGGCCCCCAGACACCGTTTTAGCTCAGTAATGCAGTCACTCCAGAGGTTCACCTTTCAGGCAAAGATTAGACAGGCCTATAAAACAAGATGAGACTAAATAGACACACTAGCCCAGGGGCAAGGACAAGAAGGCAAGAGGGAACAGGAAAGCTGGTAATGGGGAACCTAAGGTTGAGAAGGGAAGAGTGTTGACACGTCGTGGGGTTGGCAACCAATGTCACAAGACAATATGTATATTAATTGTTTAATGAGAAGCTAGTTTAAAACCTTCATCTAAAGTACAATTTTAAAAAATACTCTGGAATCTCCTTAAAAACCAGCAATTTAGCTTAACTAGTAAAGAGTGTCTGCCTTGAGCGTATGCTCTTTTAAGATCTTGTGGGATCAAATTGACAATAGCAACTTGAAAGGATAGGAACCTTAAAAAAAATAAAATAAAATTGGAAGGATAGGAACCTTAGGGGGCAATAAGTTTATATTACTGGGGAGAAACAACTCAGAAAAGGAAGGTGGGAAGGGTTGTACAACTTGGAGGATGTAATCAATGTCATTGAGTTGGACCTGTAGAAACTGTTGAACTGGTGTATGTTTTGCTGTGTTTGAAAACCCTGGTGGTACAGTGGTTGAGTGCTATGGCTGCTAACAAAAAGGGTCAGCAGTTTGAATCTACCAGGTGCTCCTTAGAAACTCTATGGGACAGTTCTACTCTGTCCTAAAGTGTCACTGTGAGTTGGAATTGACTTGACGGCAATGGGTTTTTGGTTTTTGCTGTGTATGTTCTCAATAACAACAACAAAAAAAAATATATATTTAAAAAAAAGAAAAAGGCTATTCTGATACTTTTCATTTTTCCCCCATACCTCCGATAAAAAAAAAAACTCGTTGCCGTCAAGGTGATTCCAACTCAAAGTGATCTTATAGGACAGAATAGAACTGCCCCACAGGGTTTCCAAGGCTGTAATCTTTACAGAAGCAGACTGGCACATCTTTTTCGTGTGGGGTGGCAGGTGGATTCAAACTGCCAACCTTTTAGTTAGCAGCTGAGTGCTTTAACCACTGCACCACCAGGGCTCCATACCTTTAATAAACCAAAAACCCGTTGCCGTCGAGTCGATTCTGACTCATAGCGATCATATAGGTCAGAGTAGAACTGCCCCATAGAGTTTCTAAGGAGCGCCTGGTGGATGTGAACTTTCAGCCTTTTGGTTAGCAGCTGTAGCACTTAACCACTACGCCACCAGAATTTCCATAGTACTGTTTATTTCTCTAGGGAAGCCCAGACTGGGGCTAAAGAATGAAGAGATTTCAAGAAGATAAAATATTGGGCAAAGAATTTGCCAGGAGTTTGGGGAAAAGTTGTAAAACCTGACAGAATATATCTCTTCATCACTGAAAATCACAAAGGATATGAGCGTTGAACCTCTAGGATAGAAAGAGAATAGTGGTGAGGGCCAAGGAGGTGGTCCAGAATCAAAATACCTGAAAAGGCTTTGATTAAGAGGATCAGGACCTTCATCCAGAGTTCTCAAGTAGTTCTCCATCAGGAATTTCTTCGAGGTCTCCTACCATTTGTCACTATGGTTACTTATTTAAAACTTCATTCAGGTTCCAGTGAACTCTTTCCAAGAGCTTCAAATTCAGACAAATCTACTGAGTCTTGGATCTGCCCTTTATAGGCAGTGTGAGCTTGGACAAGTCACAACAATCTTTCTGCTCCTCTGTTTGCTTATCTCTGAAACCAGGATGATAAAGCCCATTGTTGGGAAGTAAATTATAGTTCTTTCTCTTTGATTCATTTTTTCTTCAGGTACCTGAGCTTTCCCAAGGTACAGTTTCCACAGTGAAGTAGAGAAAATACATTTTCTTTAGTGTTTTAATAAAAGTAGAGGGAATATATTTTCTGGTTTGTTTTAGTATAGCTGTATAAGCTGTGATTAATCTCTAGTCTTTGAAAAATGCCGCTATGGCTGAGCAGCCTCTTCCACTCTCAGCATAACAAGCACGACTGAGCTTTGTTTTGCAAATGGTGAACTTTAGCAGAAGTCACATGTTATCATGAGAGTAGAAGTAATTTAAGTTTAATTTGATTATAGAATGGTTAATTTTAATTCTGAAATTCCCCCCAATTATACCTTCCGGCATCTCAAAATTGAAAATATCCTGTGACGTTAATACCTTGCAACCTATCTTCTATTCAAAACGGGTGATTGAGAGCTTGACATAACTAATGCCATAATGATGCTCTAAGTAATCTCTAAGCATTTTTTATTGTACCAGCTGCACTGGTCTCTTCCAGAGGGGTGCGGAGCTCTCTCAGCTCCTTAGGCCTTGGTCTCTCTTCTCTTCTTTGTTCTCTTGAGAAAAGGCCTTCAGCCTGCAAGACAGCAGCTAGGAAGGCTGCCCGGTGCTTTTGATCTGCAATTTTCTGTCTTGCCCCTTACCTCAGTCAGAGTGGACTTGGCAGAGCAGTTCCACTAGCCGAGAGATGCTTATGTAAGTTTTTTCCAGCCTGTTCAAACATACGGATTAGAGTCCAGATGTCTGACACGCATATCTTTAGTTTAATAAAGAGTTTCTTGTAGTTGTTTTGTGATGTATAAGACTATCTGTGGGCTACGTGCTTAAAAATATTAGGTAACCCTGACCTTCCCCCTATAAAACCCTCCCATTAGCCCTTTAGAGTTAGACAGAATTTGGGAGAAATTTAACCCCCTCTGTCTCTTGGATGGAAACCCTGGTGGCGTAGTGGTTAAGTGCTACGGCTACTAACCAAGAGGTCAGCAGTTCAGATCCACCAGGCGCTTCTTGGAAACTCTATGGGGCAGTTCTGCCCTGTCCTATAGGGTCGCTATGAGTCGGAATCGACTCAACGGCAGTGGGTTTGGTTTTGGTTTGGATCTCTTGGATACCGGTGTCCGATAAAGCCCTCTTGCTGCTTACCTCCTCCTGTCTCAGTATTGGCTTGCAGCAGGCAGCTCAAATCCACAATTTGCGGTAACAACAGGATGTAAAACAGATGACTCTCTCAGGAGCTAAAAACTCCTGGATCTAGAGACTTCAAACAGGTTCCATCTGTTCTGGGATCTAGCCGACTTCCCAACATATATTAACAAAGACATATTAAATCAGCATGTGCTGTTGTAGAACTTGAGGTAGAAAGATGACTGACTTAACTTGTCTTTCTGACCTACCTCCTTGGAGTTTCAGACTCCAGGTTTGCCTTCTAGCTATTTTTGAACAAAATGCAGTTTTCCCTTAGTGGAGAACTTTCAGCAAATGAGTGCTTGTCTGTTTGCTAGAATATGAATGGCAAAGCAGGAATATTTTAATAAAAGTAAGTTTGAGGCAGACATTTAGGTTTAAATTTGAACTGTGACCCACTTACCATTAAGAGTGGAAGACTAGAAAAGGGGGAAAATGCAAGACATAATTTCAAATATTCATGAACTCTAGACTTCCTGGAGCCATGAAGGGTGGATGAATCCTTGAAACTATTGCCTTGAGGTAATCTTTAAACCTTTAAACCTGAAGTCATCTGAAAACCAAGTAATAGTTTAGCTGAACTAGTAAAACAGGTCTGCCTTGAGCATTATGTTTTTTTAAGAACTATCTATATGGGATCAAATTGACAACAGCAACTTGAAGAATTAGATAGGAACCTTAGGGGACAGTGAGTTTATGTTAATGAGGGAGGAACAACTCAGAAAAGGAGGGTGAGAATGGTTGCACAACTCATAGAATGTAATTATTGTCACTAAACTGTACATGTGGAAACTGTTGAATTGGTGTATGTTTTGCTGTGTATGTTCTCAACAACAATAACAAAATAAAATTTAGAAGGAAAGAAAGAATGGAAGACACGAACCTAGGAAAGTTTGGCATTCCTGTGGTTGTAGCTTAAGTTTAATCATAATCTTATGTGGATATGGTCTCTGGATATTGTTTAGTTTGAGAGGCATTAACTTTCTCATAGTCAAGAAACTAACTAGCTCCCTTTTCATCTGATTTATAGGAAAGATTTTAGCAGTAAAATGAGTCAAGATTATGGCTTTTAATTGAGCGTTGTTTCGAAGATTTGATTCCAGGAAAGCAGTCAGAGGATAATGAGTTCACTCTACTTGGGAGAACTGAGCACCTTCCCATTAGGTAGTGGGCAGCTTAGGTGGTTTATTTTTCCTCCTATTCCAATATATTTTTCTTCGTTTGCAGGGTCTGTGGTCGGAGTTATAAAGGAAGTGAATGTAAGCCCATGCCCCACCCAGCCATGTCGCCTGCTCAAAGGACAGTCTTACAGTGTCAATGTCACCTTCACCAGCAGTGAGTAAAAGGGCTCTTACCCTCAAATTCATTCTAAAGCATAACATAAATCTCAAATATAGGAATGAGCGTGGGAATGTAAGGAAGGGAATTTGCAGTCCAGAGTTCTGTGACTTCCCTTCCCACTCACACAAGGCTACGATTCACTACTCTCTTAGCCATCCTTCTCCTGTTGCATTCCTATATGCCTGTATTCTACAGTCCATGGCTACCAGACTCCCATTAAGCCAACAGGGAGGTTCCCATGTGTTCACAGGTTAGAGACAACAGCTCGGCTTTTCTTTGTCCTATCTTGGTAATATGGCACAGCAGGCTTTTACGGGAATGTCAGCTCTGCAGAGTATTAGTACAGACCTCAATTCTTTAGACTTTGGAACTCCTCCAAAATGTTATTTCAAGCAGTATGTCTTTCAGCTATTGAGCCTATGACCTGCCTAAAAATAAAGGTGCGTTTAGTACTGAACCGTCTCTGTAAGGTTTAGGAAATCCACTGGGAACCCAAGAAACAATCAAGAAATCTGAGCTTTCTCTTGTGAGTGGCCATCTAAGATACTCCACTGGTCCCACCCCATCTGGATCAAGGGAGAATGAAGAAAACCAAAGACACAAGGGTAAGATTAGTCCAAAGGACTAATGGACCACAACTACCACAGCCTCTACCAGACCGAGTCCAGCACAACTAGATGGTACCCAGCTACCACCACCTACCGCTCTGACAGGGATCACAATAGAGGGTCCCAGATAGGGCTGGAGAAGAATGTAGAACAAAATCCTAACTCATTAAAAAAAACGACTAGACTTACTGGTCTGACAGACTGGAAAAACCCCAAGAGTATGGCCTCCGGACACCCTTTTAGCTCAGTCATGAAGTCACTCCTGATTCACCCTTCAGCCAAAGATAAGACAGGCCCATAAAACAAAATGATACTAAATGGACACACCAGCCCAGGGACAAGATCTAGAAGGCAAGAGGGGACAGGAAAGCTGATAATATGTAACCCAAGGTAAGAAGGGGAGAGTGTTGACATGTTGTGGGGTTGGCAACCAATGTCACAAAACAATATGTGTACTGATTACTTAATGAGAAGCTAGTTTGTTCTGCAAAAGCCTTCATCTAAAGTACAATTTAAAAAAGAGAGTTTTAAAAAAAAAAGTCTGAGTTTACTTCTTCAACTTGAAGAAATATTTTTGGAACTTGTTGCTTTCTTGTACCACATTCACCACCTTCAGACTTCCAGAAATCTAGACAAATGCAAAATGTTTATTTCTGGACAGTCCCATCTGCTTTAAATCCTCCCCTCATTTTTTAACTAAACAGTCTAATAAGAAACCTAAAAGTTCCTGTCTTCTCTTGTTGCTAAGCCTGAAGACACCTTCAAGAACTAGCTCCCCGTTTTCTCTTTTGAGCTATAACCTGGACCCTCTGTTGTTCCAAACCAAAAAAAAAAAAAGCCATCCCCAAACCAGAGAGAAATAAAGAAACAGAGCCGATACTCTCTGAATCTCCAAAATACCCTAACAGCTCACAACACTGGTTGCCCTAATTTTATAATACCTTTATCCTTCTTGCCAAAGATCTCAGCCCATTTTGTGATATGCCAGGTGGAGGTTAGTAGGAAATGTGCCGCCTCTTTCTAATCTTTCCCAGTTTCTAAAGGTTTTACTTCTTTCACCATTGTTACAGCCCATGGTATTCTATGGGAATTTCTTATTCCATGATCTCCCTGTATTGCCATCCACTGAATTTTTAATTTCTCATGGAATCCTCTGGGCAGATATGGGCGGCAGGGTGTTTAAAAATTCAGAGACCAGTCTTCAAAAACTCTTTAATAATACACTTTGACAGAAACAGATTGAAATTTACTGCCAAAGATCAGTTACCTCCTTGGATAAGGTTATTTATCCATGAAGCTCTGCTTCTCCTACAAAACTATGAAAGACAGTGTCTTAGTCATCTAGTGCTACTATAACAAAAATACCACAAGTAGATGGCTTTAACAAACACGTGTTTATTCTCTCACAGCCTAGTAGGCTGGAAGTCCAAATTCAGGGTGCCAGCCATAGGGGAAGGCTTTCTCTGTCAGCTTTAGGAGAAGGTCTTTGTCGTCAATCGTACTGTGGTTCAGGAGCTTCTCTGTGCAGGAACCTTGGGTCCAAAGGACACACTCTGCTCCCAGCATTGCCTTCTTGGTGGTATGAGGTCCCCATGTCTCTGTTCACTTTTTTCTTTTGTATCTCAAAAGAGATTGGCTTAAGACACAATCTAATCTTGTATATCTCATCAACATAACTGCTACTAATCCATCACGTTAACATCATAGTGATAGGCTTTCTAACACATAGGAAAATCACACAATACTGGGAATCGTGGCATAGCCAAATTGATAAACACATATTCTAGGGGGATATAGTTCAGTCCATGACAGGAAGTGAAGAGCAAACTGGAGTTAGAACAACAAAAACAACCCCTGTGGATTGCTGCCTTTTTTTTTTTTTTGCATAATTCCTTAATATTTCAGGTTTTACAGTGAATGCTTGATCAGTGCTTAGTACTAAGCATAACTAAAAAGAGGAATAGACCCTAGGAATCACCTAGGCTTTATGGTGTGCTTTTATAATGGAAAGCCTGGTGGCGTAGTGGTTAAGAGCTACCGCTGCTAACCAAGAGGTCGGCAGTTCGAATCTCCCAGGTGCTCCTTGGAAACCCTATGAGACGGTTCTACAGTTCTACTGTGTCCTATAGGATCACTATGAGTTGGAATCGACTCGAAGGCAGTGGGTTTGGGTTTTTTTTTTTTTTATAATAATGCCATAGCTTGAGAATACATCCAAATTTTTTATTTAGAGTTCGGAAATAGGCTGCTTCTCTTACAATCTGATCCTTTTTTTTCCACCCCCTCTGTAGATACGTATTCCAAAAATAGCACAGCCTTGGTGCATGGCATTGTGATGGGCCTCCCAGTTCCCTTTCATATTCCTGAGCCTGATGGTTGTAAGAGTGGAATCGACTGCCCCATCCAAAAAGACAAGACCTATTACTACCTGAATAAACTACCAGTGAAGAACGAATACCCCACTGTAAGTGACATCGTTGTCGAGGACCCTGGAGCCTTGTGACTGGATTGACAATCTGAGGGGAAGGGACAAGAAGCAAAGATTAGGACGGGGGTCCCAGGGTTCCTCATCTGTACGATGAGGAAGCAGAAGCCTGAGGAAAAGGAGATAGGCTTGATTGTTAGGAATCATATAGTAGGGAAGCTGGTTTTTGTTGTGTCCTTTTGTTCTTTGACTGTGGCTTAGTGGTTAGCCTAGGCCTCGTGATGCCATTTTTACATGTAACATTTTATTTGATTCTCGTGGCCACCCTATGTAGGGGTAATATTATCTCTATTTTATAGAAGAAGAAATTTGAACTTCAGAAGTTATGCGATATGGACAGAATCTACTCCACTAGTAAATATTACAGCCTAAACTTAGAGCTGAGTCTTGTGACTTCAGAGTCTGTGTGCAGTGTTAAAAGATGTTAACCAGATACAAAATAGTTCAAGATCCAAGTTGTCTTAGCATTATTTAAAAAAAAAAAAAATCTGGTGTTTCCATTAATCTCTTAACAAAAGAGCGGTAGTTTGTTAGCTCCATAATAGAGAGGTAGCTTTTTCCACTCTTTTCTCCCACTTCCACCTCTGACCTGCTCTGCTAGGCCTACTTATTTTTCCACCAAGCTCTTGTGAGATTAGATCCTGCTTGAGTGAGCCTTATATTAAAAGTATAAAGTTTGATAAGAATGAAAGAAGTAAAGGGATTATTTTTTCCACGGGGGAAAAAAAATGGCTACATTTTTTGAAGTCAAGTAGAACCCAGGAGCAAACTGACCACGTGTTTTCTAGAAAAAGCAAGTAATTAAAGGACATTCTGAAGAGGCTCTGATATAGGGAATCTGTGTTTAAGAGATGCTGGAGACCCCAAATGTCAGGGACAGGTTTGTAAATTAATTTGTAGAGTATCCATCTAATTGTGGGAATTTCTGAACCTCAGTTAAGCATACAGAGTATCAGTCAGGATATGATTAGTTATTTTTTAAGTGAATTACATTTAATTTGAAAAAGCAGCTCAAACTGTTTAAGCACTAAGTGAAACAGTAATTAGTGTGTAGAAACTAGTTTTGAAAAACTTACAAAATAAGTTTCAAGAAGCATTGTCCCTCAAATGTTGTGTTGTGAAGAAGCGTTTGAGTATAAAAGAGAAGTAATAGCTAATGGCAAGCAACCTAATGCCCATGTGAGAAAGGACCGACCTTAGGTCGGTGAATTATTAAGAATTAGAAGAGACGGCCAGTGATAGGGGTGTAACAAGTCAAGGCAGAGCTCTCTAATGAGATATATTATTAGAAAATAGTTTAAGGAAATTAATTGAGTTTATATGGCTACAAAGGATTGTTCTCACTGAAATTTTTCACATTGCTGGTAAATGTCTTTGGACCATCCTTTGTGCTTTGATGTTTCCATTTCTAACAAGAAAGTTTCTTTTTATCTAAGAATCTAGCCTTTTTACTATCTGCTATTCGATGGCACTAGTTTTTTTTTTGTTTTTTTTTTATTCATGGTTAGAGTTGGAAAAAGCTGGATCAGATTGCCATATACATGAGAAATTGAATGTAAAATTATTTTTCATCTAAGGCTTCACTTGTCTATCATTGATCTGAAAGGGAAAAGAATGCTTAGAAATTGTATTTGGTAAGGTAATTAGGTTACCATGAGGTGTCGCTAACACCAAATCATAGATATAACTTGATTCCCTCTTCTAATTTTTAAGGCCACAGGCTCTGCCCACATCCTAAGTAACCTTCATGATGACGTGACTTAAAAGAGAAAAATATGAGGAATTAGGCAGTTTGTTACAATCTGCATACAGGATTGTAAACCAATTATGGAGCGAGGTCAGGTCCTAGTTCCATTTTTCTCAACTCTTTTTCTCATTCTCCAGATAAAACTGGTGGTGGAGTGGGAACTTCTGGATGACAAAGGACAGCATCTCTTCTGCTGGAAAATCCCATTAGAGATCATATCCTAGAGATATTTGATGCCAATATGTCTGTGTGGGCGTGAGAGGGCACAGGTGGGGGGAGGGGAGGAAATAGAGAAGAAATCAAGTCTGAAACTAAATCAGTACCATAAGATGGAAGGAATTTCCAAACTGCTGTTTTATGCCTCTCAACCTCCAAAAGCATCCAAGACCCTGTTTTCTGAGAACTCAAAACTCTTTGCCTTATGACACCTTTTGTAAAAGGGTTGAAGGAAAAAAGAGAGGTGAGACTGTAGGACTAAGGGATGGGTTAATTGTCTCCAGTGTTCTTTGCAGTCGTAATTGGGAGGGTGCAACCAGACGGGACCTGAGGAGATTGCTTAGGGATATCAGATAACTTGCCCTAGGGTTGTTAGCCCTTACATTGGAGGACGGATCCAAACCACATCTCTCCAGTTGGGATACTACAGCTACAAATTCTTCATCTTCAAGTGCCTCGTTGGGGTCAGTGCATCTGGCCAAGTCAGCACCTCCAGCTCCGTTGTTTCAACAGCCGTGACTTGCTCTCTAATGGTGTCCAGCGTTTTATTGGAGGGGAGGTTGTACGACAGAAATTCAACTCTGGATGGCTGGTTCTCTGTGGTTATCTCATGTCTCCTTTTCTCTCTTAGATGGTTTTTTGAGTTCAGTGCTTGGTTAGTAGATACTTGATTTAACAACATTAACTTGTGGCCTCTTTATGCACCTAGAAATGTACCTTTGAATAAAAACTTGTCAGTCCTGTCTTCTGCCTTTGGGCTGTAGTCGCCTGCTTCTTTCAGTCAGAGTATGTCCCTTGGTCCGTGAAAGGTGGACACTCAGTTCTAGGTGGAAGCCCTTAAGAGAACTCAGGCTTAGGCCTGTAGTGCACTGACTTTCAGGAAACTGCCTTTTCTTCCCTTTTTGCCCAGTTAGACCTTACTTACCTACTTTATACAAAGTGACCTTCTTGTTTTACTTTATTTTGCATAAACTTGTCACATACATTTGTGCTTTTGTAGCTAGCAAGCATACTTGAAAGAAGCAATAAAAGCAGACATCATGTAGCTGAATAATAACAAAAACCTGAAGGGTTGAGGAAACTGAATTTCAAGGGTGGGAGTAGGGGCCAGGGGTTGCACGTTGGGAGACATAGTGATCTTTTGGAACCCTCTGTCATGATGAGGAAAACCTAAATGCTTCAAGATGAAACAGGAACCGAGATGCCATAGGGCCAATGGAAAAAATGAAGTATTGTAACAAGTAGCGACTAAATTATCAAACTTTGAAGTTTTCTACCCTTTTGAAGTACAAGTATAACTGTGGGGCAGATATTTTGCCGTGAGCTTCAAATCAATCACCTGTTAGCTGTCAGGGATTAGAACCTAATTCACAAGTAAGTTGAGTAATGTCTTAGTCATCTAGTGCTGCTATAACAGAAATACCACAAGTGGACAGCTTTAACAAAGAGAAATTTATTTTCTCACAGGCTAGTAGGCTAGAAGTCCAAATTCAGGGCGTGAGCTCCAGGGGAAGGCTTTCCTTTCTGTTGGCTCTGGAGGAAGGTCCTTGTCATCAATCTTCCCCTTGACCAGGAGCTTCTCCATGTAGGAACCCCAAATCCAGAGGACATGCTCTGCTCCCAGTTCTGCTTTCTTGGTGGTATGAGGTCCCCACTCTCTGCTTGTTTCCCTTTTCCTTCCATCTCTTGTAAGATAAAAAGGTGGAAACCCTGGTGGTGTAGTGGTTAAGAGCTACGGCTGCTAACCAAAAGGTCAGCAGTTTGAATCCACCAGGTGCTCCTTAGTAAACCCTATGGGGAAGCTCCACTCTGTCCAGTAGTGTCACTATGAGTTGGAATCTACTAGACAGCAATGGGGTTTTTTGTTGTTGTTTTTTTTTTTTTTTGGTGGGGGGGTAAGATAAAAGATGGTGGAGGCCACACTCCAGGGAAACTCCCTTTACATTGACTCAGGGATGTGACCTTAGTAAGGATGTTACAATCCCAACTTAACCCTCTTTAACAAAATTACAATCACAAAATGGAAGACAACCATACAATACTGGGAATCATGGCCTAACCGAGTTGACATATTTTGGGGGGACACATTTCAATCCATGACAAATGTGAACCTTGGAACACCATCGGTTAGGTTGGGGAAGAAGGAAAGAATGAGTTTCTTGGTAGAGTTCATACAAAGTATGAATGAAGCAAATAATTTGGTTTAGTTCTTTTCATTCCCATCATTGTACTACAACAGTACTAGACCCGTGGATTTCTTTGCCCTGTGAGTTTCCCAGGAAAACCACCAGGGGACAGCAATAGATCAGGAATAAAGTCCTCAACAGCCAAGATTTACTTGTTATTTCCTGGAGCCATTCAACCACTGTACTATTTAGCTAAAATTTTTGTGGGTCCAGGGGCAGATTATCCAATAGGCAAGGTAAGCACAGTGCTTACCTTGCTTACCAGATCTTCTTTAGTGAGCAATTTCACATTTTTCACCAAGTCAAATGTTCTGCTTCTAGGTATAGCTGGCATCTGTCTCCTAACCCCACAGTACCTTCCTGTATAATCAAAGCCTCTATTTAAATTTATAATCCATGACAGGGATGGATGGCCAAGTAAACAAGGTAAGCATGGGTTTATTTGTGCTTACTAATCTGTAGTGAACGATTTCACATGGGTTTCACCACCTCTTTGTGGTGAAATCGTTCACTACAGATGATTTGGTAAGGGAAGGTAAGCACCGTGCTTACCTTGCTCATTGGATAATTTGTCCTTGTGTATCTTGTCACATAGTTTCTAGAGGGACAGCCCACCCCATTCCTGACCCCTAGGCATATCAGAATTATGTGCATTCCAGAGGTGGTGGCATGCTTATGGGCCTACAGAATGCCTGAGGCTGAATTCTGGCTCCACCAATATAATAAGATTAACAGTATGATCTTTAAATTGCTTAATCTCTGTGCTTCAGTTTCCTTATCTGTTAAATAGGGATAATAACAGGACAGTTGTTTTAAAAGAGATGATCCATGTAAAACACTTGGAATGACCCCAGGACATAGCACACACTCAGTAAATGTTAGCTGTTGTCCTAGGAGATAGACATTGTGCCTTGTCTAGAAACAGCAGGAAAACCAGAAGGTTCAATCTGTTGTGTGACGATATGTCTCCTCAGAAAAATGAGGGTGTCCTGTGTGCACAGGAGCTTTCTTAGGTGCCTGGTCCTAGAAAACTCAGCTCTCGAGTGTGTCTGCTAGCTCCCTATCCCCAGAAGAGTCCTCATGTCATTTATCTCCTTTGAGGTTAGCAGCTACCAGCCCTGCATTTCATACGTCTCTGCCCTGATGTGTTAAAAGCGATGGAGAAGAAAAGCAGTTCAGCTAGTGTATAGCCTTCCATCAGAGCAGCAGGGTAGTGCAACAGCTCGTGACTATTTACCAGCCATTGTGAGGCTATGTGGAGCCTGCAGCAGGGAGCTAGGTGAGGGCTCCCATGGGGGGATTAGTTTGAAAGGTTGTCTTCTGTACAGACAGTTTCCAGGCGCCCCCCTCCCCCTGAGTCATTAAAACACTGAGAAGTGCTGCATCTTAGGCTATTTATATAAAAAAAAGGTCATGCTCTTTCCAATGACAGTCTCATGCTTTTCTAGTCCACTAAGCAAGCTGTGGAGGCTTAGACAGAACTCTTCTTGCATGAATTCCAGGGCAGGTAGCTGTTTATTCTGCTTACAGAATAGAGCACCCAACACCTAATATCCCCAGTTGGAGCGTGAGGTCTGCTGTTGAGTCAAATCTTCACGCTCATGAAAGGCAATAAGCATGGAGTATTTCAAATCTTGCATTTTTGGTTCTGAAATCTTAGTTGATTTTTTTTAAAGATACAGATTGATCTGAATTATGCTTTGCATGGGTTGATAAAACACCCCCAGACATAGGAAGGGTGGCCTGAAATAGGTTAGGTTCAGGCTAAGCGAAGATGACCTGGGATTAGCCATTTATTTCACATACCCCAAAAAGCAAATAATGGTTAAATGACTGGCTTGTATGAAGACAAGGTCGTGGGACATAGGAAGAACATTGGTACAGGGGAAAGAGCTGTGGGTGAAAGATGGTTACCTGGCTTGCTATAGTGATAATCATTCCCCCACTAGTATGTTTTCCCTAGGGCCTTTGAGAAGGACACAGCAGGAAGCAGAGCTTGAGGTTTGCTTGTTTAAAGGCCTGGGATATTCAGTTGAGGGGTGTGTGTATATGTGTGTGTTGAGGATGGGGGTGGGTGTTATGTGACCTGAGGTAAAATGGCACTGATCCCCACAGAAATTGCTTAAAAGTCTTTAGAAGAGTTGAGTTGTCTTGAGTGGTGTGTCTTTTTCTGTGAAGAGAATCCCCTAGTCTATCTCTCAGATTTGAAACTGAATCCTATTCACTTACAGCTGTCAGTTGACTAGCAACTAAATGGTCTGGCTGTTGGTTGCCATGGAAACAGCTAAAAGGCCCATTGCTATGGGAATCTCCCCTGCTCTCCAAACTAGGGGTTTGATTCCTAAGGAGGGGCCGAGGGGAGGGTGGAACCCAGGAGATGGGCTGTATAGGTGGCCTCGCTTCTTGTGGGTCCCAGAAGAGAGTGAGCAATTGACAGCTGCGGTGTGAGTGAGCAGGCCTGGCCAGCTCCTTGCACCTGGCATAGAAGGAACCTCCTTGACTTTCTACAGGCATTCTCCAGATGTTTGCTGTCTCAAATGGAGTAAGGGCATGAGATGCTGGGGCAGACCTGGCGTGTTAGACTGCTGCCCTCATCTGCAGGGGTGCTGAGAAGGAACATCTTGGCTCCTCTTTGGCAGGCCCTTCTCCACAAATCATATGTCCCAGATAAGCAGCCAGCAGGTGAAAGGATCAGCTTAGCTCTGACTGCCAATGGGCCAGGCAGTTAAGGAGCCTGGCAAACAAAATGAATGGCTGCTGGCCTTGAACATGGCAGAGATGCTGGGGGTTCCAAATGAGAAAGCAGAAGAACAGGCCAACGACACAGCAGCAGTCTGTTCTCAGCATAGGGAAAGGCATTACTCAGCTCTCTAACCCCTCTGTACACCTATATGCCCCTGTCACAAAAGGGGGTATGGCAGATGGATCAAAATATTTAAGACGAGGTTGGATGGAGATGCTTGATGTATATGCACAATGGTGGTATGATGCTTTTCTGTGTTTTGCAATCAAGGCAAATAACTTTACAATTTGTGTTTCATGGAAAAATGACCTTTTCCCAAACAAAGGGAAAACAAACATCCTAGTGGTTCTACCATTAACTACTGTTGATATGTAATGTTTTAATTGAAGGGATTGGACTGGTCGATCTCTAAAGCCTCTTTCAGAACTAACAGCTTATGATTCATTGAGGCATTGAAGGGAAGTTTGAGCACCACAGGCAAGAGGGCACGGACTAATCTCTCTTTTCATTTACTCATACCTATGAGGGCAAGGAATATCCCTGGAAGCGAGAGGGGTTTAGGACTGAGATCAAGGCTAAGATATTTGATTTGGAGACAGGCTTTGTTATGTTTGGCTCTGATTCTCCAGAATTCTGAGATGTATGGTCTCCTAATCTTGCCTTCCCCTGCCTGGAGCTATTGGTCTCAGCCCCTCACAGGGATCTTCAAGAACCTAGGAGCCTGGCACCAGGGAAAGAGATGCCACCTAGAACTTGGATGCTCCAGAGGGCAATTGAGCATTTCCCCAGGATGGCGGGGGAGGGGGGTTCATTTTTGGAACACAGTAGTTGTTTCTAGACTTCTATAACATTTAAAATTTTAGATGCAAGTGGGCTTGTATCCCATCTCCAGCTCTTTCCAGCTGATTGGATAAGGCCTCAATTTCCTCAGCTGTAAACTAGGAGGATAAGAATCACATCAGGTGGTTCTAATGACGACAGGCAGCAGTGTATGTAAAGTGCTCAGTGCAGTGCTGGCCTGAACAGCCCTGCCCGACAAGGGGGTACTGCCACCCACTGCCGTAGAGTCAATTCTGACTCATAGCGACCCTACAGGACAGAGTAGAACTGCCCCATAGGGTTTCCAAGGAGCAACTGGTGGATTCAAACTGCTGACCTTTTGGTTAGAAGTCATAGTTTTCAACCACTGCACCACCAGGGCCCAGTGGTCTAGAATCGGGCATTTGCCACAAATTTGTCTTCTACATTTAATTCCAGGGGCCTTTTGATGCTGATGGCCTGCCTCTCTGATGCCCTTCTCTGTGGTTTGCTTTCATTAAGCCAGATTCTAATCCTCTCTTTGGTACTTAGCCACATTCTTTTTCATGTATAATTTGTGTGTGTGTGTGTGTGTCTCAGCTTACCTCCTGAAAGATCCATTGCCATCGAGTCGATTCCAACTCATAGCAACCCTAAAGGACAGAGTAGAACTGCCCCCTAGTGTTTCCAAGGAGCACCTGGTGGATTTGAACTGTGAAGCTTACCTCCATAATAGACTATAAACATCTCAAGAAAGTCAGCAATTGTTTCATGGTTTTTTTTGACGTGGAAAAATGCCATGAACTTGGGGCTTTGAATCTGACCATTTAAGCCTACAGCAGCCTTTGTCTCCAAAGGGAGGTGGGGGGAAGAGTAACACTTTCTGGAAGAAGGACATGGGACTGCCCTCTCTTGGGCTTGCATCTTCTAGAAGCTGGCTGTCATCCCTGGCAACACTGGCTGTCTCCAGCCAGAAGGCTCCTGAGCCTCGGCTGAGGAGCCCGGCTCAGGGGAAATGGCTCCCCCTCCCCTCCTGGCTGCTGTCTGTTTTCAGTTCAGCAAGCCTCCTGACTGCTCCTGGCTGGGTCATGACGGTAGCTCTCTAGCTGCAGGTTGCATCAGGTCACCTCTGAGAGAGGGCTAGAGAAAGCAGATCTGGCTTTCCAACGCTCTCTCCTCTCCAGTGCACTGAACCTCTGCAGCCCCAGGAGACCCCTCAGCTTCCCACCAGAGCTTGTCAATGCTCAGCTCAGCAGGAACAAGGCCCAGAGAGTTATATGGAGCATCTCCCAGACTGGCTGCTGAGAGCCATCTTCTTTAAAGGTGGGTAACAGAGAAGACACTGGGCTGGGGAGTAAGGCAGTAGAGGTCTTTCAGGAGAAAGAGCCTCCAGGCCTGACTGATTGGCCTGATGACCTTGGATAGATCATTTAACCTCTTTTATTTAATACCTTAGAGAGGTACTACGTGGACAGAACAAAAAGATGGGTGTGCACATGTAGCCTGGAAGCACAAAGGTTCTTCATACCCAGAATATTAGTGTCATAGGCTAGTATAGAGGACTGGCAGTAATCCTTTGCATTTTTCTGCTAAGATGAGC
Source organism: Elephas maximus indicus (assembly GCF_024166365.1). Lineage (NCBI taxonomy): Eukaryota > Metazoa > Chordata > Mammalia > Proboscidea > Elephantidae > Elephas > Elephas maximus. Next base: position 87,170,612 of record NC_064828.1, on the reverse strand, counting down.
CGAGTACAGAATACAGAAGAAAAACAAGCCTTGGATTTGATCACATAAAACAAGTTTAAGATTGGCACAGTAAATGCCTGTCTTTGGCCACAAAACAGACCTCTAATGCTGCTAAAGTGGTTGCTGTTAGTCCTGAGGGTATAGAAGGCTTAAAACAACTGCACTCTTCTACCATCCTGATCATCAGGGCATCTAGTTGAATTCATACCCACAGGGCAGCATGAATTCCTTCAACCAACACTTACTGAACACCTACTATGTGCCAGGCACTGTGCTAGGCTCCAGGGATTAAAAAATGAGTAAGACACGGTCCCTGCCTTCAAGAAGCTCAGACTCTAGTGGGAGAGGCAAGCAGCAAGCCATTACGGCAACACAGTGGGACAATTCTGTGACAGTCACATGTGCAGAATGCATGGCAACAAGAAAGGAGAGCACTGTGGGTGGTTTTCTGGTAGAGGCAGGCTTCTGCTTGGAGCATGGTTGATAATGAAGATGTTTAACACTGTCTGAAAGAGGCATTAGCAGTTGAGTGGTAGAATTCTCACCTTCCATGCGAATGACCCGGGTTCAGTTCCCTGCCAGTGCATCTCATGCACAGCCACCACCCATCTGTCAGTGGTAGATTGGATGTTGCTATGATACAGAACAGGTTTCAGCAGAGCTTCCAGACTAAGATGGACTAGGAAGAAAGGCCTGGCAATCTCTTCTGAAAATCAGCCAATGAAAACCCTATGGATCACAATGGTCAGCTCTACAATCAATTGTGGAGATGATGCGAGACCAAGCAGCATTTCATTCTGTCCTGCATGGGGTCAGGGGCAGACCTGACAGCAGCTAACAATAACAGTACTGTCCAAAACCAAACCAAACCCAGTGCCGTTGAGCCGATTCCGACTCATAGCGACCCTATAGGACAGAGTAGAACTGCCCCATAGAGTTTCCAAGGAGTGCCTGGTAGATTCGAACTGCCGACCCTTTGGTTAGCAGCCGTAGCACTTAACCACTACGCCACCAGGGTTTCCAACAATACTAAATCTTAATTCATCCACCATTCAGCCATTCTTTCATTCATTGAACAAACATGTCCCTGCCCTTTGTCTACCTCCTGAACTGCTATAGTTGTCGTTAGGTCCCCTTGAGCAGGCTCCGACTCATAGTGACCCTATGTACTATGGAAAAAACACTGCCCAGCCCTGCGCCATGCTTACAATCGTTGTTATGCTTAAGCCCATTGTTGCAGCCACTGTGTCAATCCAGCTTGCTGAAGGTCTTCCTCTTTTTCGCTGACCCGGTGCTTTACCAAGCATGATGTCCTTCTCCGGGGACTGATACCTCCTGATGATAATAAGTCCAAAATATGTAAGACGTAGTCTAGTCATCCTTGCTTCTAAGGAGCATTCTGGTTGTACTTCTTGCGAGACAGATTTGTTCATTCTTTTAGCAGTCTGAACTGCTAGTCTTGATTAATCTGTCTTTACTTAAATTTCCTTCAGCTTAATTTACCCTGGAACTAAGTAAACTCGTTTGGTTATGCCCTGACTAGGCACCCAGTATATACCCAGCTGGAAAGCCTGGTGGCGTAGTGGTTAAGCACTACGGCTGCTAACCAAAAGGTCAACTGTTTGAATCTACCAGTTGCTCCTTGGAAACTCTATGGAGCAGTTCTACTCTGTCCTATAGGGTCGCTATGATTCAGACTCAACAGCAGTGGGTTTGGTTTGATTTTTTGGCATACCCAGCTAAAATTAGCTTTTTAGATTTTATCTCTCCAGCCCAGCTTGCACCACTTCCACTTTTTCTGTCTCTGCTTCAGCCACATTGGTCTCCCTTCAGTTCCTCATACTGGCTGTGCTCCCTTCCACCAGCCATGGGACTCACATGCACACTGTTCCCTCCGCCTGGAATGCTTCCCCTATTCCCACCACCTTTCATAATTAGGCTTCTACTCATCCTCCAGACTTCTGCAGAAATGTCTCTTCCTCAGCGAAGCCTTCCCTGATCACCTCCCCCAGGCCAGATCAAATACTTTGTTGTACATTCTCATAGTACTCTGCTGGCTCCCTTCATGGCACAGTTTGAAATTACATACCAGTTGGATTACTCGATTAATGTCCGTTTTTTTTTCCCAGTGACTTATCAGCATCATTGGGGTAGAAAATCTGTCTATTTGGCATATCATTATGTTCCCAGCATCTAGCACAATTCTTAGCAGGAACGGTTGCTCAATAAATATTTTCGAAAGAATTAGCTAATGGAATGGTTCATTAATTACATTCTCTTTGCCACTATTTGCCTTGAGCCCAAAGGGTTGGTATTCAAAAACAAAAACAATACCAAACACAAAAACAAGGACCAGAATCAAACAGGGATCCTCCCCTACGAGGCACAGACAGGAGGTAAGGCAGGTGGAAGAATGTTCCTGAACCAGGAGGAGTGGAGTGTCGAGGTAGGACAAGTGGAGAGACTGATGCCTCCTGACAAGGTCAAACCTGGGTGGTGGTCTGGGAAGGAGGGAGAATTCAAAGCCCTGCTGTCTTGTACCTTTATGGGTTTTTTTGGTCAATAAATAGGTACTGAGTATAACCCTGATTTTCAGGGGCTTCTCGTGTCTTAAAATCAATAACACCTCTTTAAGGTGTTAAAAAGCAAAGATGTCACTTTGAGGACTAAGGTGAACCTGACCCAAGTTATGGTCCTTTCAATCACCTCATATGCATGCAAAAGCTGGACAATGAAAAAGAAAGACCTTAGAATTGACACATTTCAATTAGGGTGTTGGCAAAGAACAGTGAATATAGTAGCATGGACTGCCAGCAGAATGAACAAATCTGCCTTGGAAGAAGTACAGCCAGAACGCTCCTTAGAAGCAAGGATGATGAGACTTTGTCTTACATATTTGGACATGTTATCAGGAGGGACAAATCCCTGGGGAAGGACATCATGCTTGATTAAGTAGTGGGTCAGTGAAAAAGAGGAAGACCCTGAATGAGACGGGTTGACACAGTGACTGCAACAATGGGCTCAAATGTACCTTCTATTGCGAGGATGGCACAGGACTGGGCAACAACAAAAAGACAGGATGAAATTAACCCATTTTCCTGGTGCTTCAATGTGAAAACAGACTTTGAGGGATGCAGAGCTGGGGAAGAGGAGGGTTATTTTCTATTAAAACTAAATCTGATATACAGTAGGGTACAAAGTTCATATAATTATAAAAACTCACAAGAGATCTTTAAAGACATTTAACGCTATAACTTCAGAGGTAGTTCAGTGAAAGAGCCTGAGAAGAATTGGTACCTCAAAGTATATTCCAGAAGGACTCTGTATTAATCAAAGTTTTGTAGATCAAATAATATTAGAAATGCACTGAGGATACGCTCGTTAGAGGCAAGACTTTTCTTTTCTTTTTTTGTTCCACTCACCCTCTCGCTAAGACCTAGCACAGTGCCCTCTATGCTTGGTAGTTGCATATTAGGTGCCGAAATGAATCCATAGCAAGCAACCCAGTCTTTGGTCTGTAAATTGTTCATTGGATTCTATGATCAAGATTCCTCTGGAGATAACTATGTTTCTCAGGAGAGGATCTAGATACCTGAGGCTCTGAAATGTTGTCCAGACTATTCCAGGACAGAAGAGAGAGGGTTAGGGAACTGTGGGGAGATAGGGGAGACAACCAGTGAGATGAAAGCAGAAAGTTTGAAGATAATTTAACTTCCTGTGATTGCCTATAAGGAAATTGTTGTCTAGTTTCTCTGCATGTTTCCATTGTTATCTGTGTTTACCTTCACTCCAGGAGAACTATGAGCTCCTTGAAAATAAGCTGGTGCTGTTTTTAATACTGTAGTTGTCGTTACCTGTTAACCACTGAGTTCTGACTCAGCAACCCCTTTGTACCACAGAAGGAAACACTGCCCGGTCCTGCGCCATCTTCACGAGAATTGCTGTGTTTGAGCCCATCGTTGCAGCCACTGTGTCAATCCATCTCATTGAGAGTTTTTAACACTAGGCACCTTGAAACCATGCACATACGACAAACACTGGTTCACTGAAGGACCCAGGGAATCCCAAGAATCAGAGTAGACAAAACTGTGGGAAAGATAATCACCCAGATTGCAAAGCAAAGTTCTCAGAGGTAGAAGGTAGGAAACAGGAAGTCGCAAGGGTAGGTTTCTGAGGAAGACTGGTGAATCCTTTCTCTTCTCTCCTAATCTACCTCACAAAAAAGTGAGCTGTGCCTTGGAAAGCAGCGGTGGTGATAGGAGTGGTGATTACTGGGATTGATTCTCAGCAGGGGCTGAGATGAAGGAGAAAATGTTCTCAGGCTTAATCACTGCTTTTAACTCCCCCGACATAATCTCTCATGGTCCCTGGCTGGTGCCGCTCAGAGCCTCCACCCCCAGACCCTCCACTTTGCCTACCTGAGCAAATTCTTCCCAGTTTCTCAGCAACTCTATATCTCAGATCTGCCCCGCCCCCGCCCTTCCCATGTATTGTATCCCTATCTTTTCAGCCTTCAAGGAAGGAGAAAGAGTAAGGTTGCATCCCTGCAGTCTGAATACTGCTCCTTCTTCTTGTTAGTTGCTGGAATTGATGCTGACTCATAGGGATCCCATGTGTGCAGAGTAGAATTGCTCCACAGGGTATGTCCTTTTGGACACCTGTCTTCCCAGGTGCTGCTGGGTGGGTCCGACTGCCAACTTTTCTGCTAGTATTGGAAAGCTTAACCATTTGTGCCATCCAGGATACTGTTTCTAGAGTGTATCAAATCAACCACAGCTCTTAAAGGAAGAGACCAGACCCACCTACAGAGCTTAGAGGGCAAAATGTAGCAAGCCATTTGAGGTGATGGTAAGAGGGGATGGTTCTGCTCTGCAGAGGCTTGGGAGGTGCCCACAGGCAGTGAGGTGGTTCAGAAGTAGTGGGCCAGGTTGCACCCATGTCAGGAAAGGGCTGGAGATAAGCCAAAAAGAGTCGAGTGGAAAAACCGGAATCATCCACAGCAAGAAAGGGAAGGTAGAGAGCCATGGGCGTGGGCTTGTTCCCACAAGCCCCAGAGAAGTTCAAGATGAGGGCAAGAGCTCATAAGCAACACTTTCCTCCAAGCCTTGACTATCTTTCCTCCTTTCCACATAACTTCCACCCTAAATCACCTACCAGTTGTAACCGTGCTGGCTGTACCCACTTGAAGCTGCAATCTGGCAGCCCTGAGATTGGCATTCAGGGGCTGTCTTTGACACAAAAAGCAGAATTCTTGTTTATTTTGGTAAACTAATTGCTGACACAGAGGGCTTCTCATTTTCCAACCAGAACAATTAAAAAAAAAAGAAATAGCAGGGTTGGAAAGCACCTGGCTTACTCTGGGCTGAGTTGGCAGGCCTAGCAGCAAATACACACTGCTCTTGGCCTCTCTGAATTTAAAAACATGTCCAGAGCTGAAGCTGTGCACATAAGCAAGCCCCTGAACCTTTGTTCCATAGCAGTGACAGGTAACCTAAACAAACCAACCTGCCATTCAGGTCGTGGGTGACAACATCTGCACCTCATCTTGGGACACGATGGGTGAAAGTGTCCGCACCTCATCTTAGGACAGTCCCTGCCACCGTTTGTAAGTGATGAGTGCTGCAGAGTAGGGCTTGATTAGGATGCCATGTGGCCATGTTTCAGTGAGAAGGCACCGGGAAAGCTCACTGCCACAAAGGTCACTGTGGCCACAGTGCCCAACACTGTTCCACCATCTTCCTAGACACCAGACCTGTCCTGGTCACCTTCCTACATAATGAGTCTGCCAGTTGGTCCGCAGCCAGTATCCATCTCACCATGGGGAACCACTGGGAAGGATGACCCTCAAGGGACTTAACAGAACATGCAAATGAACACCTCATATATGCACACATACAGAAATGCCAGTCCCATTATATTCTAGAAAGTGTTCAAGTGAAGGAGGACAGGATTTCAGTGAAGCTAGTCTGGGAAGGTTTTCTGGAGGGGAAGAGATGTTTAACCAACTACTTGAAGGATATTTACTTGATTTAGTAGTGAGAAAGAAGTCACTTGAGGTGGTGGTGTGAGGGGATGGTTTGGAGGCTGGAGGCAGGACAAAGTAAGTTGTTCTCCAGAGGAGCCGTGTCTGGGGTAGTCCAGTTGGTGAGCAGCAAGGGGGTCTAAACCAGTCCTCGATGAGTAACTCAGGCTTGATGTGGGATGCACACCTGAGCACACAGCAGGTTTCCAGCTGAAGTGTGTGGGAGGATTCAGACCTAGGAGGCTGGAGCAAGGGTTCACATAGGACTTTTGACTTAGTGAGAGCTCAGTGCCAGAGTATGGGCTAAGGGAAAGGCTGAGGAAGGAAAGGGGTGGGGAGGCAGGCAAACACCTGTGAGAATGAAGGTGGATGGAAGCTCAAAGGAGGTGGAGAAACAGCCCCTGGCTTCACTGGAGCAAGTTTATAAGAACAGGAGGAAGAAGAGCCTAGAAGAAGCAAACACCTTGCCCTCTGTCCACTGAATAAAACCTTGGATTTGTACTGCTTTAACATTTAAAACAAACATGTTTCCCATCTGCACTTATTTGCTGAGAACATCTCTGTGATGTGGGCAGGATCAAGTGTTATCACCATATAACAAGTGAGGAAATAGAGGTTAAGTAACTTGCTCAAGGTCCCAATCACACCCCTGTGTAAAGCTGGTCAAAGACGAAGGACAAGGAGTTGAGTGGGCTGGGTTCCCTGTCCACAGGGGACCCTCTACCCAGGCTCCACTCTTGATCGGCACCCCCCAAGTGGGCAGGCAGTTTCCTAGAAGCTCAGCCACTAGATCCCCCTTGGAACCTGAAGTAAAGGCCCTACCATGCCCTGGGGTCCTCTGACCCAAGAGGAGGGTTTGGCCGTGATCTGACTTCATCTCCTGGGCTTTCTTTGAACTCCTCCTTCCTCAAGTCCCTTAGCTAGCTCCACTTGTTTCTCCCCTCGGTCTGGCAGTTGGTTTGGATCATCCCAGGCCAGCCTCTCCTACTCCCCGCAAGGGCCTCCCCTCAGCCCCTCCTTGTCCTTTCTTGGGTACTTCATTTTCTCTTACCGGAAAAAAAAAAAAAAAAAAAAATTGGCTGGATCGGGACTTGCTCGTGTTTTATTGCTCAGATAAGGATTTTTCATATCAGGCCTGATGAGAGGCACTTGATGGTCTATGCTAACCACCCAGCCAGCTGTAAGAGGCAATTTCATTTGGCTTCTCACTTGGGGAAATGAGCTTCGCTGGGGTGGAGGTGGGAGTTTCTAGCTTCCTAAACTGAGCCAGCTGCTCCTCACCTGGGCCTGGGGGTTGAAAAGGCACTGCCCTTCCACCTACCTGGAGCGTAGCCGACTTGGCCATTGCCCCTTCTCGGCCCTTATTTTAGAAACTTACTCCTCACCCCACCCTCAACCAGGACCCTTATACTAGAGAGGACTGGGTGGGAGACTCTCAAACTTACAAAAGGAAATAGCGGCAGGGTGACTCATTATTATTGGTAGATAACTGTGTTTATAGACCTTCTACCTCTAAGCCCAAAGCCAGTAATCTGAAAATATTCTTTGGGCAACAGGGCTCAGGATTTGTCCCCTGTTGAGTGTGAGGGGCTTCTGGGGCACGGGAGAGAAGGGTTGAAATCCAGGGGTCTTTACTTTTCCCATCTTCAGTAAAATTTGTGCTAATTCTGAAGTCTCCCTCTGGAGCCAGCCACAGTAGCCCAGAGAGGGTTAAAAATACGTTGAGCCACAGCTTCCAAGGGATCCTAGGAGCAGGGAGAAACCTTTAAGATTGTCTGGCCCAGTCATTGTCATACCCTTTAGCCATAGGACTCATTTCTCATTCCAGAAAGCTCAATATCCAGAATTGATAAAAAATGATTCTGGCCTAATGGAAGGCGTAGGAGAGACCTAACAATTGTTACTTCCATTCCTCCCAGCTCAAGCCCAGCAGGAGGCCCTGGTTTATGAGAGTGGGGTTGAGGTGTTGGTGGAGGGGGAGAGGCCCATGGAAGTAGTCTGAAAACCACTTATCTAGACCCCTTTTACAAATGGAGAAACTGAGACCAGAAAGGGTAGGCATTTGCCCAAGGTCACGCAGAGTTCCTTCAGGGTCCATGACTTGGTCTATGGAGCTGGAGATCCTGCTCTCATCCTCTCCTCTGGGGACCCTTGCTCCCTACATACATCCAATGCATGAATGCATGCCTCCCTCCACCCACTCTCCCATCCCTTCATTCAACAAGTACTGGGGGAGCTCTGTGCATGGCATGCCGCAATGAATATGACATCTCTGCCAAGGGCCGTCCACCTCAGTCAATGCCTCCTTCCCAGCAAACCTAGTAGCTGCAAATATTTCCCACCTAGCACAAGCCCCCGCCCTGCCTGTCACTAAGGCTCCAGCAGCCAGAGCTAAAGATAGAATTGAGGGCAGTATTTTAAGTCAGCAGCAAGCAGACCTGGCTGGCCAAGTGGGGAGGGGGAGTTCAGCAGAGTTAGGAGACCTCCTCAACACAGCCAGGCTGCGCTTTTCTGCTGATGGCCGGTGCCCATGAGACTGGAGTCAACACTGCTGTTCTTCCTCATCCCATCGAGAGAGCCCTGGACAGACAGCCCTGGTGGAGGCTCCATTTGACCCCTTGCCCCAGATTCCAGCCTCCCCTGGACCTCAGATATGTCTCTTCTCCTGCCTTTCCTCTACACCCACTGCTTCTCTGAGCCTGAGGTATTGATTATTCTCAGACTTCCCCAGATCTGTTCTGCCCTCATACCCTCATTCATAGATTAGGGCTAGGGCCAGGGAAGCTGAAAGACGAGGCCCCAGGCTGGAGAGGCCTGGCCTTCTGCTGTAGCCTGCAGGGCTTACACCCTGGTGAATTCAGCTGGCGGGCAGGCCCAAGATGCTGCCTCCAGAACTTCACAGAGAACAGGGCCACCATCAGACCCCACCCATCTGGATTACTTCTTCCAATCTCTGGGCTAAGGAGCCCTGGTGGTACAATGGTTAAGCATTCGGCTGCTAACAGGCAGGTCAGCAGTTCAAACCCACCAGCCACTCCATGAGGGACAGATGTGGCAGTCTGCTTCTGTAAAGATTACAGCCTTGGAAACCCTATAGGGCAGTTCTACTCTGTCCTATAGGGTCACTATGAGTCGGAACTGACCCGACAGCAAGGGAATGTGTTTGCCTCTGGGCTACGTGCTTCTCTTTGCTGCTCCAGCTGATGGTCTTAAACATCACCGTCACAGGGCAGGGAGGTAGGGGTGGGGGAGACCTGAGCTGATCCCCACCGCCACCATAGCTCTCCACTCTCCAGACATGCTGGGCTTCGGGCAGTGGGAAGACGTGGGAAGAAAAGTAGAAAAAGACAGAGGACAGCTGCCTCAAGCTGCTCAACTTCCTTAGAAACACAGAAGCGGAAACAGAGCTGCTTCCCTTTGTACCTGGGCCCATTTGAACTCTGAATCAAGTGGCTCTGAAAAAGATGAATCAGAGGTTCCCAGGGAGACAGGTTGCCTCAGAATTTAGCCCAAATTATGAGGCTGGTCCTGACCTCCCTAGGAGGTCACCTGAGCACCACCCATACCCTCACAGCATCAAACGAAGTGACACAGAGACAAGATGCCACCTACAACCCTCCAGACAGCTGGTGGCTCTGTGTCGGCCATGCTTCCTAAGTCAAAGGATTTGGTGAGAGCCCCCACGAAGGCAAAGCAGGAGGGCCCGGGGAGGCAGGCCTGCCCCACGTTCACCCTCTTTCCCCCACAGTACCCCTCCAAGAACCTGCTTTCCAGGTACAGAAATAGTATGGAAGGGTGGGGTGCGGGGGCTGGGGCTGCCACATGCTGCTTTTTCATGGGCATTCTGGGTAAGAATAATAACGAGGTTATTAATAACTTCTTACCTCTAAGTCTTAAAGACCTTTCTCAAAATGTTTTCACCGCCTGCACGCCCCATTATCTCATTTGATTTTCAAGACAACCCTGTGAATCTGTGGGATCATTACCCCCATTTGATAGATGAGGAAACTGAAGCACAGAAGGGAATGGTTATGTGCAAATGAGGTCATGCTGCTAAGGAGTGCGTGAGCAGGGACCAGAGCCCCGTTTCCTTGGGTCATCTCTTCAGTTGCCCTATTGAAATGTGGTTGCAGAAAGCCAGGGCTTTCTGCTGGGCTAGTTTCAAGTTACCTCTGGGGACAATGTAATACAAAGTCCTCTCTCTTAGTTATCCAGTGCTGCTATAACAGAAATACCACAAATGGATGGCTTTAACAAAGTGAAATTTATTCTTTCACAGTCTAGGAGGTTGGAAGTCCAAATTCAGGGTGCCAGCTCAGGGGAAGACTTTTATTCTCCGTTGGCTCTGGGAGAAGGTCCTTGGCATCAATCTTCCCCTGGTCTAGGAGTTTCTCCCCTCAGGAACCCCGGGTCCAAAGGACATTCTCTGTTCCCAGCGCTGCTTTCTTGGTGGTATGAGATCTCCATGTCTCTCTGCTCCTTCTCTCTTTTATATCTCAAAAGAAATTGGCCTAGGACACAACCTAATCTTGTAGATTGACTCCTGCCTCATTAACATAGCTGCCTCTAATCCCACCTCATTAACATCATAGAGGTAGGATTTACAACACATAGGAAAATCATATCAGATAACTAAATGGTGGGCAATCACACAATACTGGAAATTATGGACTAGCCAAGTTGACACACATTTTGGGGGGGGGGGCATAATTCAATCCTTAACATCCTCCAAGGCAGTGAGTTTGTTCCCAAGATCAATTAGTCATCAATTAATTGAGATGCATTTATCCAGTACTTCCCATGATCTAAGCCCTGAGTCAGATCCCAGCGACAGCCACCAACAACACACACCTCCTTCCATGAGCTCACAGTTTGGTGAGGAGAGAGACAAACCCTTAAGGACCAAGGTAGCACAGAGTGTTGGGGGAGCCCAGGGGACAAATCCTTAAACCAGTGTGATGCATCACAAAGGGCTTCCTGGAGGAGGTGATGCACTGACCAGTTTCTTAGCCAAGGTTATTCTCCCTGATTATGCTCTTTTTCTAAACACCAACCTATCCCCTGCTTCGCTCCAACCCTCCCTGCCAGTGGCCCCAGCCTCTTCCAGGACTGTGCAGCCAAGCAGCAGGAACTAGACTGCTCTGACCCTGAAGGACTACAATAAACCCCTCCCGCAGCACAGAGTCCCAGGGTAGTGAAAATGATTTGTGCTGACTACTAACCTAAAATGTTGGCAGTCTGAATCCACCCAGCGGTGCCATAGACGAAAAGCCTGGTGATCAACTTCTGTAAAGATTACAACCAAGAAAACCCTATGGAGTTGTTCTACTCTGTAACATGTGGGGTCACCACGAATTGGAATTGACTCTACAGGAACAGCTTTGTTTTTATTTTTTTTGCATCACTGAAATTGCCACAGACTCCATGGCTAGAAACAGATGAGAGTCTGGGTTCTGAGCCCAGCTCTGCCCTGGACTGGCTGTTCGTGTAGCCATGAAGTGTAGATCCTGGGGCAGGAGGGTTACCCGGCCCACTCGCCCACCCTTAGCATGGTCTGCACGGGAATCATTTCAGATGTGCAGAAACTTAGCCTACTTTAAAAAATTCTGCTGATCAAATTCCACCTTCCTCTAGCTAATTTCTGGCATTTAACGCTTCTCTCAGTTTCTAACCTGGATCTGTCATTTCTGTTATTACTAAAGCTTAACCTTTTCCTACTTGGTCTTTGGAGGAGAACAGAGGCGAGTTGGCCGTATTTCTCAAAGCAAGGGGCATCCTCAGACTTGAAAAGCAAATTGCCCCTCAGGCTTCTCCATCTGAGGTTGATGAATCTCAGTTACTTCCCTTATTAATTTATGGCTTTATCTTTACTTCCTCTTGGGGCCCCTCCTCCTCCTCCTTTGGTTGAGGAGTCTAAGACTGGATAAAGGGTAGCTCTAAGGTGTTGATGGATAGTGGATCTGTACCGATGACAGTGGGAAGGTGCCAGGAGCCATGGGACATTCTGTAGGATTGGGAAGTAGAGTACAAGGCAGTGAGGGGAGTGTCAGGAGGCCAGGTTAGTGAGGCCAGATGATCCAGGGCTTTGGCCACTGTCTTAGTTTCCTAGTGCTGCTGTAACAAAAGATGCCACAAGTGAGTGGCTTTAAAGAACAGAAATTTGTTTTTCACAATTCTGAAGGTCGAAAGTCCAAATTGGGGTGTCTTAGCTATGTCAATTCCTTCTGTGAGTCTCTCTTCTAGTTTCTGGTAATTGTTGGCAGTCCTTGCTACTCCTTTGCTTGTAGAGGATCCTCACATGGTACCTGTCTTTCCCTTGTGTACTGCATACGTGTGTGTGTCTGTCTGCACCTACTTTGCTCCTTTTGTAAGATACCACTCAGAAGGAATTAGGTTTAATACCCACCCTACTTTGGTATGACCTCATAAACATAGCAAAAGAAAACCCCTCTTTCCAAGCAAGTCATATTTATAAGTACAGGAGTTAGGACTTCAACATTATTTGGGGAATATAATTCAATCCATAACATCTACCCGGTTTAAAGAAGATGCCCCAACAGAACCCAGAGGTGCTCCAACCTTAAGGGATGAATGGATAGGTGAAGAGAAGTTGTGAATACTGAGAAGGGGCCAAAAGGTCAAGGAAAACCAGGGACATGTGACATCACAAGAGCCGAGGAAGAAAGTGTTTGGCAAAGGAGGGGGTGCTCAACATGGTGGAATGTTGCAGAAAGACCACATAAGATAATTCTGAGAAGTAGCCATTGGATTTCACAATAAGGAAGTCATTGGGAACTTAGTGAGAACACCTCTTCAGAGCGAAGAGGGAGAGCAAACTGTGGAGACAGTCAGTGTGCAATTCTTTGAAGAAGTCTGGCTGTGAAAGAGGGTGTGGTAGCTGGCCTTCAAGATGGCCCCCAATGATCCCCACCTCCTGGTATTCTCACACTTGTACAGTCCATATTGTACCAGGATTGGCCTGTGTGACCAATAGAATACAGCAGAAATGATATAAGGTCACTTCCAAGATTAGAGTATAAAAGGCATTGCAGCTTCCATCCTGGGGTACATCATGAGGCCCATGTGGTGAGGAATCAAGGCCTCCTGCCAAGAGCCATATGAGCGAGTCATCATGGAAGTAGATCCTCCAGCCCTGGTCAAACCTTCAGATACCGATAGCTCCGTCTTGATTGCCACCTCATGAGAGATCCTGAGCCATCTTGCTTAGCTGCTCCAGGAGTCCTATTCCTCAGAAACTGTGTGAGATGTTTGTTGTTTTAAGCTGGTAAATTTGGGGGTATTTTGTTATACAGAAATAGATAACAAATACAGGGAGATTAAGATAAAGTAGGAATCAGAGGGGCATCTAGGGTTAAAGGAGAGGATTTTATTGTGCTTTGCTTTCAAAGAGTGAATCTCAAAAACGTGTTTAAATGCTAATGAGGAAAAGCCAGTAGAGAGGAAGAAGTGGAAGATAAGAGAGAAATGAAGGGAAAATCAATTGAATGAGTTTTCAAGGAGTTGGAAGGGGAGTGGGTCCAAGGCATTTGAAGAGATTAGCCTCAATTCTTAGGAAGAACCCCTGTGCCCCTGCCTCTTCCATCCGGACCAGAGAGGAAAGGATAAGATCTGTTTGATGGCAGGATGTTGATGGAATTTCTGCCAAATTACTCCTATTTTCTGTTAAGGTTATCTGCTGAGAACGTGGAGGGATGTTGGGGGAAGTGGTATATTAAGCAGAGTGGAAAAACCAGTTACCATCAAGTAGTAGATTCTGATTCAAGACAAATCCATGTATGTCAGAGTAGAACTGTGCTCCATAGGATTTTCAGTGGCTGGTTTTTTGGAAGGAGATCACCAGGCCTTTCTTCCAAGGCACCTCCGGGTGGACTGGAGCCTCCAACGTTTCAGTTAGCAGCTGAGTGCATTAACAGTTTGCACCACCCAGGGACTCCGGAGAGAGTGAAGAGGGCCTGAAATAGCTAGTTGTGACCTCTAGAGAGAGAGCCGACTAAGGAAAGAGAAGAAAATCCTGGGCCACCTTGAAAGTCTGGTTGTGATGGGAGCCGTGACTGTGTAGTCCTCTCAGTCTGTGTGGCTTTGTGATTTTTCCAACAGCAACTGGTATTTCAGGTATAGGTACAGAGAAGGTGGATAATTGAATTAACTTTGGGTTGGGACTTTGCCACGGTGTCACAAAAAGACAAGTGGTCAACACAGATGGGGCTATCCATTTAAGAGTGATTAGAAGCAATGGAATAAGGACCCCAGGCTGGCCTGGGATGGAAGAGAAAACAGGAGGGGCCGATAAAGGGGGTAAATAGGCCAAGGAATCATAGGACCACTGAAGTCATGGGACAGTTGGAGGAAAGGATATGAGGTTGGGGCCTGCCAGCCACAGGTGGGAATTTCCCTGAGATGACTAGGTTCAGGGGTAGCCAGGGAGTGGGAGATGCAACGGAGAGATGGGTGAGGGGTCAAAGGCCCAAGAGGGCAAGCCGATGGGATGGTGGTCCATGTAAATGCCATGTCACCCCAGATGGTGGCAGGGCTTACATCTGCTAAGGTTTTCTTCAGGACGGAAGTGTCTTCCAGGAAGATGCTGATCCGTGAGGCACTAAGGAAGAGCAGAGTGTAACGCAGGCTGCTTAGCGGAGCAGGGCTTTCACCATACAGGGCAGGGCTTAATGGTTTGTGGAACCCAAGGGTCCCATCCCACCTCCCCAGCCCAAGGGCAGAGAGGAAGCAGGCCCAAAGGGAATCTATATCCCCAGGAAAGAGCCAGGGTCCATCAGGCTGTGGAGGTGAGGGAGGAGACTGACCACAAAGGGCCAAGGGGAAATTTTGGAGGGATGAGAGCATGTGGGGTACAGAAGGGGATCCTAGAGGAGTATGGGGGTGAGAATAAAGAAGAGTCTGACAGGTAGAAGGAGCTACAACCCGGGGCGTGGTGGCTTTAACTGGTTGCAATTTTTAAAGGAACTCTTCCAGGCAGTGAGTTATTGGGGCTTTCTGAAGGGGTCAGCAACAGCCTCCATTACTATTCATTCTTCTGAGGGAGCCCTGGTGCACATGAGCAGGCTGGGGCCATGACTTTCATCCTGTGTAGGAATCAGCAATGGCCTCTGGTAGCTGGGGGGTCTTTGGCTCACTGGTAAAGAGTTAGCCAAGGCCTGGGTAATTACACTGGCCACCCAGAAGGGACTACAGGGACGCTAGTCAGGGCCTGACCCTGTGTCCTGAGGAATGTGGGGCATTGAGCGTGGTTTGGAAAGTGATCTGTTTGACCGGAGGTTAGCAGAATAAGAACAAAATCTCGCTAAAATCTGGCTCAGAGGCTCAGTCATGTGACACACTATGCCGCTTCGTAAGTGTCCCCGTTTCCCACTGGTGTCTGACCAATCGCCGCTTGCCAACACTCTGACCCTGACAGCTTTCCCCACCATGTTCCCTCTCCTCTAGAGACAGGGCTGCTTGTGCCACCCAGGCCAGCTGGGTGGCACCCAGGCAGCTGGGTGCAGCCCGCTGCCCTCAGAGCGCCACTCTGACTGTTCTGGAGAGCTTTTCCAAGATGCTGCACGCACTGCATGTCCCACACCCACTCACACACACTCTCACACTCAGTCACACACACTTATTCATACTCACACACTTACATACGCACATACCGCAGACTCACCAACAGACACATTGACATATGTACTTACATACACACACTCACATACTCACTCATACACATTCACACATGCATACACTCACCCACATACTCACACACTCATCTGCAACACTCACACACTCACACACTTGCACTTACTTATACACTCACCCTTACACAGTTATACACACACTCACACACTTATACACACTCACACACATCCACAGACTCATAAACACACTCACATACACACTCATCTGCAACACTCACACACACACTCACACACTTATACACACACACACAGCCACAGACTCACTCATAAACACACTTATGCACATACTCACATACTCACTCATACATACACACTCACACACTTGCACTTACATACTCATACACACTCACACTCATTCATACACACACTCGCTCATGTGCTCGCTCACACATTCACCCATACACGCTCACTCACACACACTCATACCCTTGCACTTACACACTTGCACTCACACTCACACACACACTGCCCCCATCCCCAAGTAACATCACCAGCAGAAGCCATAATATGGAGTTTTCCAGACCAGCTCCCTGGGTCTTGGCCTCCTTATCCACAGAATGGGGCTAACCTTATTTGCCTTACCTGCTTCAGAGCAGTTATGTGAAGAATCATCAAGAGGGTGTATGTGTAAAATTTTTATTAACAGAACTGTTCACAAGTGCCCATTTAACAATTTTCTGTGCACAAAGGGGGGCCATGTGGAGCCATAGTCCTTCTGGGCTTGCCTGTAGTAACTAGCATTTGTACAGCACTTTCTAATTGACAAAGCACTTCCACAAGCAAGTCTGAATGCAATTATATTTGAAAGGCCCTGGCATGGAGCCTAGTCTACAGATAGATTCAATAAATGATAGCTATTACTTTCTCGGAAACTCTGGCAGCATAGTG
Organism: Elephas maximus indicus; assembly: GCF_024166365.1. NCBI lineage: Eukaryota > Metazoa > Chordata > Mammalia > Proboscidea > Elephantidae > Elephas > Elephas maximus. Next base: position 87,153,995 of record NC_064828.1, on the reverse strand, counting down.
GTTAAGAGTTACATCTGTTGACCAAAAGGTCGGCAGTTCGAATCCACCAGGCACTCCTTGCAAGCCCTGTGGGGCAGCTCTACCCTGTCCTATAGGGTCACTATGAGTTGGAATCGACTTGATGGCAATGGGTTTATTACTTCCTCACTCAGCCTTCAGAGTTTCATTTCATAAATGAGAAAACTGAAACTTAGAGAGGTTAATGGTCTTGCCCAAGTTTCACTCAGAATTAGTTCAGAATTAGCAGAAGGCTTCTGATTCCATGTCTTGGGCCCTTTAAAATGCACCAAGTGCCTCTGTCACGGAGTCCCTAAGTGGTGTAAATGGTTAGCGTTCAGCTCCTAACGGTAAGTTTGGAGGTCCGAGTCCACCCAGTGGCACCTCAAAAGAAAGGCCTGGCAATCTGCTTCTCAAAAAATCAAGCCATTGAAAGCCCTATGGAGTACAGTTCTACTCTGACGTACATGGGGTCACCATTAGTCAGAGTCAACTTGAGGCAATTGTTTTTGTTGTTGTTGTTTGTTTTTTGCCTCTGTCGCAAATTGTAGCCCCCCTTCCTCAATGATCCTAAACTTGGTAGAGAGAAAAGAGTCACTGGGGAGGGAGCAGGAAATCCTGGTAGCATAGTGGTTAAGAGTTAGGGCCACTAACCAAAAGGTCAGCAGTTCAAATCCACCAGGTGCCCCTTGGAACCCCTATGGGGCAGTTCTACCCTGTCCTACAGGGTCGGTATGAGTCAGAATCAAGTCAATAGCAACAGGTTCTGTTTTATGAGGGAGGGAGCATGGTGTGCCTGGCTTTGGGCCTCCTTCTGCCCCGTTTTGTAGAACAGCCCTGCAAAGCAGCCTACAGAAAGCCCAAGTCCAAGAACAAGTGAAGAAAGAGGGAGTAGGAAGAGGGGAAGGAAAGAAAATAAACAACCCAGCTGAAGATAACCAGAGGAAGTAACTTCGAGCAGTGAGGCAGAGCCCTGATGGATGGCGGTGTCTCCGGAGGAGGATGGAGAGAGAGGATAGGTGAGGTGTTGGGTGAGCCAGGAGTGCAAAGAGCTGTGTGTGCCTTCTCAGTGCAGGATATGGATAGTTATTGACCCAAGGCACGGGAGAAGGGTGGCCATGGAGGTGGGGGACTCTGCTTAGGGCTGGCTGTGGGGAGTTGGGGGAAGTAGGGCTATGGGTCAGGGTGGGAAGGGAGGCCTGGGCAGAAAGGAGAAGGCTGAGGGGAGGGCCATGGGAAAGGGAGAGAGCAGCTGGGCGGAGTGACTCCTTGTGGAGCAGAAAGGAACATTGGCCCAGCACCAAGCCCATTGCCTGAGGTCAATTGGGATCTCTGGAGCAACTAGAAACCATCATCTTCTCAGCCCTGCCCTCCCCCTGCTGCGTCTCTCTGAAGGCCTTGGGCACCAAGGCTCTACTCACAAGCCCACACTGGCCCTAGATGCTTAGTTAATATGCATCGGACAACATCCAGACTGCTGCGACAGAATTAGCCAATTTCCAAAACCCATTAAATACGCCTCCTGATAGCATCTCTCTCAGGGCCATTTTCAAAAGCATGAAACGCCTAAGGAGGCTTCATCGTGACTAGTTCTGGGGTCCACCAGCTTTCCCTTCCTGTCCTCTGGCTTCCCTCAAGGCTCCTTCTGGGGCTCGGCCCTGGCTCCTGACCTCTGGAGCTGGGACTCACAGCGGCTTCCCCGGGAAGTTCTATTGAATCACCCAGCCCTGGCTGGTGATGCCACAGGATCCAGGCTCCCTGACTGTCGGCTCCAGCTCCAGTGAGATAGGAAATTGCCTGAGCGACCCTCCTCTGAGCACCAGTGACCCTTCTTAAAAGATGGAAACAAAATGAATTTTAACTGGGAAAATAAAATGGAAATTTTAAAAAATCAATGAGTTGAAAAGGATCTCTAAAATCACCTACTCTACCCCTATCATTTTATATATGAGAAAACCAAGGGCCAGAGAGGGGAAGTGATCACTCAGTGTCACACAGCTAATTGGCAGCAAGGCCAGGACAAGAAATCAGGCCCCTGCTTCTGGGGTTTTTTATCAGCTGGAGGAAGTTCCCTTCTATTCTTAGTTTGCTGAATGTGTTTATCAGGAATGGGTGTTGGATTTTGTCAAATGTTTTTCTGCATCTATTGGGATGATCTTATGATGAGTTACACTGATTGATCTTTGAAAGTTAAACCAATTTTGCATTCCTAGGGTAAACGGCTACTTGGCCGTGATGTGTTACCGTGTTTATATATGGCTGGATTTTGTTTGCTAAAATTTTATTTAGAGTTTTTGCATCTGTATTCATGTGGGATATTGGTCTGTAGTTTTCTTGTAATGTCTGCCTGATTTGATATCAAGGTAATGCTGGCCTCATAAATGAATTGGGAATTGTTCCCTCTTCTTCCATTTTCTGGAAGAGTTTGTATAGAATTGGCATTGTTTCTTCATTAAATGTTTTATAAAACTCACCAACAAAGCAACCTGTGCTTGGAGTTTTCTTTTTAGAAAGGTTTTAAACTACAAATTCAATTTCTTTAATAAGATATAGGAATATTCGTGTTATCGATTGCTTCTTGTGTGAGTCTTGGTAGTTGTGTCTTTTAAGGACATTGTCCATTTTATTTGTTAATTTTGTTGCTGTAAATTATAATATTCCTTTCTTATCCTGGTAATGTCTGTAGGATCTATGTGATAGCGCCTCTCTCATTCTTAGTATTTGTAATGTGTCTTCTCTCTTTTTTCACACTCAGCTTGGCTAGAGGTTTATCAGCTTTATTGCTGTCCCAAGGAACCAGCATTTGGTTTTATTCGTTTTCTTTTTTGTTTTTCTGTTTTCTATCTCACTGATTTCTGCTCTGATGTTTATTATTTCCTTTCTTCTGCTTATTTTAGGTTTAACTTCCTAGTTCCCTAAGGTGAAAACTGAGGTCATTGTTTTGAGACCTTTCTTCATTTCTAATATAAATATTTAGTGGTATAAATTTGCTTCTAAGTACTGCTTTAGTAGCATTCCACAAATTTTGATATGTTGTATTATCATTTTCGTTCAGTTCAAAATACTTTCTAATTTCTCTTTTGCTTTGTTTTTTTTGACCCATGGATTTTTTAGAGGTGTGTTATTTAGTTTTCAAATATTTGATAATTTTCCAGATATCTTTCTGTTATTTATTTCTAATTTAATTCCATTTTCGTCAGAGAACATAGTTTGTATGACTCGAATCCTTTTAAATTTATTGAAACTGTTTTATGGCCCAGAATATGGTCTATCTTGGTAAATGTTCCCTGTGAACATGAAAAGAATAAAGAAGAATATTAAAATTTCCAGCTATAATTGTAGATTTGTCTATTTATCCTTGCAACTCTATCAGTTTTTCTTCATATGTTTTGAAGCTCTAGTATTAAGTGTATTAATGTTTAGGATTGTTATGTTCTCTTGATGAATTGAACCCTTTATCATCATAAAATAATCTTTATCCCTGGTTATAATCCTTACTCCGAAATTTGCTTTGTTGTTGTTGTTACGTGCTGTTGAGTCGGTTCTAACTTGTAGCGACCATATGTACGATAGAAGTAAACACTGCTTTGTCCTGAACCATCCTCACGATCCGATCCTTGCTATGCTTGAGCCCACTGTTGCAGCCACTGTGTCATCCATCTCACTGAGGGTCTTCCTCTTTTTCACTGACCCTCTACTTTACCAAGCATGATGTCCTTCTCCAGGGACTGATCCCTCCTGAAAACATGTCCAAAGTATGTAAGGCGCAGTCTTGCCATGTTTGCTTCCAAGGAGCATTTTGGCTGTACTTCTTCCAAGACAGATTTGTTTGTTCTTTTGGCAGTCCATGGTATTTTCAATATTTTTCACCAAGAGGCAATTGAAAACACCATTGCTTGGGTCAAGCATGCCTTAGTCTTGAGGATGACATCTGAAATTTGCTTTGTCTGTTATTAATATAGCCATGCTGACTTTCTTTTTACAAATGCTACTGTGGTATATCTATTTTTATCCTTTTGCTTTTAACCCATATAATTCTTTATATTTAAAGTGCATTTCTTATAAGCAACGTATAGTTGGCTCTTGTGGGTTTTCTTTTTTTTAAAATCCAATCTGACAGTCTCTGCCTTTAAGTTGGAGTATTTAGATCATTTACATTTAAAATCATTGTTGATATAGTTAAGTTTAATCTGTTCTCTTAGTATTTATGTTCCATTTGTCCCATCTGTTCTGTGTTCCCTTTTTCCGGCTTTTTTTTTTTTTAGATTAATTGATTATTTTTATAATTCTACTTTGTCTCCTTTGTTGGCTTATTAGCTATAACTCTGTTTTGTTATTTTAGTACTTGCTTTAGGGATTGTAGTATGCATCTTTAACTTGTTGCAGTCTACCCTTAAGTTATATTATACCACTTCATGTACAGTATAACACTTTACAATAGTATATTTCCCCACTTGTGGCCTTTATGTTATTATTGTCACATATTTTATTTACACATATGTGTCTTAGTTATCTAGTGCTTCTATAACAGAAATATCACAAGTGAATGCCTTTAACAAAGAGAAATTTAAAGTAGGCCAAATTCAGGGCGTCAGCTCCAGGGGAAGGCTGTCTCTCTCTGTTGGCCTTCTCATCAATCTTCCCACAGCCTAGGAGCTTCTCTGCACAGGAACCCCAGGTCCAAACAACGTGCTCTGCTTCTGGCACTGCTTTCTTGGTGGTGTGATGTCCCCCTGTCTCTCTGCTCACGTCTCTATTTTGTATCTCAAAAGAGATTGCCTCAAGACACAATCCAATCTTGTAGACTGAGTCCTGCCTCACTAACACAACTACCACCCATTCCCCATCATTAACATAATAGAGGCAGGATTTACAACATATAGGAAAATTACATCAGATGACAGAATGGTAGACAATCACATAATACCGGGAATCGTGGCCCAAATTGATACACACATTTTTGGGGGGACATATTTCAATCCATGACAATATGTTATTAACCACACAATATATTTTTATTATGTTTTATCTCCATTCTTAAATACGATGTTCTATATTTTCACACTATATCACATTTATTATTTTTGTAGTGGTTTCATAGAATGTGACCAAAATGTGCTCAAGGAGAGATGCTCTCGAGATCTGGACCTGCAGAAGGAAATCGGCCCTTCCCAGCCCTCCTCCCCAGTCATAGCTATTGACTCTGCTTCCCCTCCCTGACCCCAGACCATGTGATTCCTGAATAAAATAGCTTCAGTCTCTTTCTTTCTCCATTGTTTTCCAGGGTACCCTTTCAAGAGGACTTAGTCCATTTTGTAATTCTAGATTGTAAGCCTCACTAATTTCATGTGGAAGCACTAAAGTCAGGTATCTGGGTCTTTCAAACAATTAATTATATTTTTCTCTAAGACAAACACTCTCAGTTATAGTTTATTCAGGATAAAGCAGTGCCCTAAGCATTTTATATGCATCATAGCACTTAAACCTCCTAAGAATTTCAAGCTACTGTCCAGTCTTTCTGCTCCCCATTGACAGTTGTGAAGGGCTATTCTACGTTCACCATGATCATTGCCTCATTTCTTACTCTCGTCTCAACCCTGGCTTCCACCCCATCACTCCACATCCACAGCTCTCACCAAGAGCATGGATGATTTCTCTGTTGTTTAATGCAGCAAGCATCTTTAAGTCCTCATTTTACTTGAACTTTTATCATCTTTCCACACAGTCGAGTACTCCCACTTTCATGAAACACTCTTCCCTTCACTTCTGAGACCCATGGTTTCTTGACTTGGTTTTTATCCTCTGTTATCTCCTTTTCTGGTTCATTCTTCTCACCCAATTATTAAATGTTGGATCTCCTTGAAATTGAGACCCAGACCCTCTCCACTATACTTGGTTCCTGGGGCATTTCATTCACATTCACAACTTTGATGTCATCTCTGCTAGTTTTTTCCAAGTCTTTATTTCTAGTTCAGGCTTCTGCTCTGACCTTTATACCCACATATCCAGCTGCTTGCTGTACACTCAGCTTAACCTGAATGTCTTAAGGGTAACACAAGCTGACAGATCTAAAGTCATTTGGGCTTTTTCACCATACCACTTGCCCTTTTGGGAGTCCCTCTCCTGGTGAATAGCACCATCAGCCATCCAGTTGCTCAAATCAGAAACCTGGGTGTCATTCATGACAAATTCCTCTCCCTCACTGTCCCCTCCCACTTCACTCCATCTAATCCATTACTAAGTCCTGTTAACCTTACCTCCTAAATAGTTCTCTAATCCATTCACCTGTTTCTAACTCCCTTTATGCTCATCCCATTCTAAGATACTGTTTCTTTTCACCTGGACCATAGTAGTGGCCTCCTAGCTGGTGTGTCTACACTCATTTTACCACTTTCCCCCAAAGCTGATCATATCTGCCTCCTGCTTAAGCCCTCAAGGTCCTCCTACTGCTTTTAAAATAAAGACAAAACATGGCTTAGGCCCTGTTTACCTCTCCACCCTCCATGTTCCCTTTTCCTCTCTTTCTTCCAGCCTTGCTGTCTCTATTTCTTATCTGCCACCACAGGACTTTCGCACATCCTGTTTCCTCTCTTATCTAGTTAACTCTACTCATTCTTCAGTTCTCAATGCAAGCATCACCTTCCCAGGAAAATCTTCCCTGAAATCCCTTACCACACCAGATCCCTCCATTATAGATTCTTATAATACCACGTTGCCACTCTTGGTAGCGCTTGTCACCATTGTGATTTTATATTCGTTAGCATGATTATTGTTATTATCTGTGCTCCACCCTAGACTGTAAATTCCATTTGGTTCTTCTCATAGGTACTTCTACCCCAAGGTCTGACTCACAGCGAGCGCTCAATAAATATTTGTAGAATGAATGGATCCAATGAGATAGTTACAATTAAGTAGAGATAGGTACTATTTTTAAAATACATACTATTAAGAGATAGGTACTATTTTAAGGTAGGTACTATTATTAACCAGAAAGATTAAGTCATGTGCCAATCTAAGAGGTTGGCTGAGTTAAAATTTGAACCTGACTTTCTGATTTTAGGGCCAGTAATGCTTAAGCAGCACTCTGCTTTCCTAAGTGGACCGAATGCCCAAACCAGACTAACCAGCAGCTTTCTAAGGACATCCTAGAAATCAAAACAGGATTCTAGACTCCTAGAGCTAGATGGGATTTAGAAATCCTCTCGTGAGAAGAAACAATCTATCCAAAGTCACACAGCAAAGTAGTGGCAAATTTAAACTTAGAACTTCTACCTCCAAACTCAGTGCTTTGATGCTTTACACCCTGAAGCCTATATACCCACCCTCCCTCCTTCACCTGGGCAGAAGCTTAGTGTCCATAGTCCAAGGTTTAATGTGCGGAGAGCAATGGCCTCCAAGCTTTTTTGACTGTGGTCAATTTGTGATGGTGGTGGGGAGGTGAAAGACTTCTGGACTCACCTATTCTCACTTTCCAGCATAAAGGAACTCAGTGGTATCAATTAAGGGCTATCCTACAAGCAAATTTAGGGGAATCTTCTTTTTTTTTTTCTATACATCTGGAGCCCTGGTGGCACAGTGGTTTAGAGCTTGGCTGTTAGCCAAAAGGTTGGGAGTTTGAATCTACCAGCCACTCCTTGGAAATCCTATAGGGCAGTTCTACTCTGTCCTGTAGGATCACTCTGAGTCAGAATCAACTTGATGGCAACAGGTTTTTTGTTTTTCTATGCGTCTGATCTAGCAGTAGGAATACGGCTGCTTCAGATTTGAACTACAATAACTTACTCTGTCCCGGATACTGTACTAACCCCTTTAACTGTGTCATCTCTTTGAGTTTATACAACTCCTTGGGGGAGGTATCTTGACTAGATCCACTTTACAGATAAAGAAACTGAAGCTTAGAGAGATTGAGTAATTTATCCAAGTTATGAAGTTTTTTTTTTTTTTTATGAAGTTTATGAAGGACAGAATGGGGATTTGAGTCCAAACACCCTAGCTCTAGACTCTTAACCACTATGACATACTGCCTTAAAAAAAAAAAAAAAAAAGCCATGTATACAAGTCTTAAAGTCAGTGATTGGAAATTTCTTCCTTTTGCTACTGTTTGCCATTTGCTTAGTACATTTATCATTTTCATTAAAAATTAAAAGACTAGCGTAACAAAAACAAAAAATGAAGCATCCAGGGTACAGATGTGAAAAGATGACTACAATATATTTTTAAGACAAGAAAGCATTGGCAGTATATGTATGATATCCTATATGGTTTAAAAAAGAGTACATATATACTTTTAGAAGGATACAGAATAAATCATTTATCTATTGGAGCGGGCTCCAGGAAGCCATAAGCAAGGAGTGACCTTTCATTCTTCTCTACATCATGACCAATTATTAGCTGTGTAAATTTTTAAAACTTGAAAAAATGTACTCTAAATGTAAATATACATAATTTCACAGGATAGTTAGCTGAAAATACACCACAAACGATATTGATTCAAAACTAGTAGCAATTTAATCCCCCTTATTCACACTCAAGAATACACCTGTGACAATGAAAGCAACATTAAAGCGTGGTAAAACAAGACAGGTATGGAGACAGAGTGATCAGGTTCCACCATTTACAGGCTTCATGACTTTGGATAGGTTATTTAACCTCTATGAACGTCAGTGTCCTCACCTGCGAAATGGGGACAACACTGTCTCACGGGGCTGTTGTTGTGTGCCATTGAGTCGATTCTGACTCATAATCAGCCTACGTGACAGGGTAGAACTGCCCCATGGGGTTTCTTAGGCTGTAATTTTTATAGGAGCATATCTTCAGGTCTTTTGTCTCACAGAGCCACGGAATGGGTTCAAACTTCCAACTTTTTGGTTAGCAGTCAAGCACTTACTTAACCGTTGTGCCACCCACCAAAATCCACTGCTGTCGAGTCAATTCTGACTCATAGTGACCCCATAGAATTTCCAAGGCTGTAAATCTCTACAGAAGTAGACTGCCATATCTATCTCCTATAGAGCCACTGGGGGTTTTGAACCACCGACCTTTCAGTTAGCAGTCACTTAGTTGCACCACCAGGGCTCCTTAATCAACAGGACCTCCAGCTCTATTTCAAGAATTATTAGCTATTTGTCCTAGGGAGCAAGTTATGTTTGTGAATCTTTGGGGGTGAGGATGAGGAAGGATGGTCTAAGCTGCTTATCCCTTAATTTTCACTTCCCACCCATGCCCTGCCTCCAGCCTCCAGCCAAGAAATTTAGAAGCTTAGAAAGTTTGATCAAAGGAAGTTTTTGCAGGTCAGCTTGACCTAGAACCTCTGTGAGCCCACAATCCCTTGACCAAAATTATGAAATCTAAAACCAAAATCTTTTTCATAAGTCTAAGCCAAACTCATTTGGAGAAAGACCTTGACCTGAAGGGCCATGAGGCTTCTTAACGTCTTTATTGATCACTCTTGGGATGAATAATTATACATTTTGCTGAAGAAATATTGACATGTTTGATTATGTGGTACATAATATGCAGTACTGAAAAAAAAAAAAAACCTGTTGCCGTTGAGTTGATTCTGATCCATAGCGGCCCTAGAGGATGGCGTAGAACTTCCCCATAGCGTTTACAAGCAGCAGCTGGTGGATTGGAACTACCAACATCTTGGTTAGCAGCCATATCACTTAACCACTGCGCCACCAGGGCTCTAACCAAAGCCAATGCCATCGATTTGATCGTGACTCATAGAGATCTTATAGGACAGAGTAGAGCTGCCCCATAGGGTTTCCAATGAGTGGCTGGTGGGTTCGACCCGCCAACCTTTTGGATAACAGCAGAGCTCTTAACCACTGCACCACCAGGGCTCAATATGCAGTAGAAGCATCATATTACACTGTTGAAATCTGAAAATTTCTGAATTCTGAAAAACAGCTGGCCCCAGGAGTTTTTGGGTAATGGATTGTGGACCTGTATTTCCATACAGGCTTTTGGTTCTTCCCTGTCCAGAGCTCAGCTTCTTCCTATCATTCATTGACATCTGTGGGGGCAGATAAATCTGAGTATGACTCAGAGGACTGGGGGGGGGGGGGGGTCCTATCAGAATGTCAGAACCATGGACAGCAACACACCCCCTGAGAGGCTCCCAAATAAATCTGCTAACATATCTGACTCAGGTTTTTCCTATGTGTGAAGAGAGACTGACACAATGAAACTTGCCTGAGAAATGAAACCAATTGTTTTCTAATGGTAAGACACGAGGTATAGGATGGGGTGGGGTGGGGATAGTTGATGTGGTGTGGGGAGAGGAAATAAATGTGTTTCTTATCTTTTTCCTCCAGCTGGTTCCAGACTCTTCTCCTCTGACATTATTAAAAGCCCGGCAGGTACTTTGAATGTTTGTTTCCATCAAGTTTCCTTGCCATTCTAATCTGCAAATATTTCTGGCTAGTTTCCATAGCCACTGAGTTTTACCAGCCTCACCTGCCCAGTAACAGGTAGAGACCTTGTTAGGAGTAGATGGCAAGTTCCCACTGGATGCCCATCAGCCCTGGTCATTCTAACAAGAGGGATGTGAAGTAAGCTACAAGTCCCCCCCCGCCACCGCGCCCTGTTGTTCATGCTTAAATTATCATTAGGTCTTTGAGGAAAAGGGGGCACAGTGAGGTAGTTTCTTTCCCTACTAAGTGAAGCCCTGCAAAGCCTCAATGAAATCGAGATCTCAGTACTGAAAATAATGCTTCGAAAGATCAGCATCAAGTCACAGAACGTTAGCACTGGAAAGGACCTTAGAGTTTATATGCTATAGGGAGTGGAAGCAGAGAGAATACTTTCCTTTATTCAGCAAATATGTGTTAAGTGTCTACTTATATCAGGCATAGTCTAGGTACCAGGGATGAAAAATGCAGGCCCGTCCTCCTCCCAGAAGCTCAGAGTCAGGTGGCAGAGAGAGACAGGTTATATTCAGAAGAACAATGGGCTGACGGTTATGATAGGGAAAAATACAGGGTATCATAGGAAGCCAGAGGAAGGGCACCCAACCCAGACTGAGTAATCTGGGAAAAGACACCCAAGCTGAGCTCTTAAGGATCTGTAGTTGGGTGGGAAGTCCCTGGGGGGCATAAAGATGAGCCCTGGTGGTGCAGTGGTTAAGTACTCGACTGCTAACTGAAAGGTCAGTACTTTAAAACCACCAACTGCTCCATTGGAAAAAGGTGTGGCAGTCTGCTTCCATAAAGATTATAGCCTTCGAAACCCTATGGGGCAGTCCTACCCTGTCCTATACAGTCTTTATGAGTCAGAATCAACGTGACTGCCACAGATTTTTGGATTCACGTAAAGGTTGGCAGTTTGAACCTGCCCAGAGGTGCCATGGAAGAAAGACCTGGCAACCTGCTTCCATAAAGTTATAGCCAAGAAAACCCTATGGAGCAGCTCTACTCTGTAACACATTGAGTTACCATGAGTCAGAATCAACTCAAAAGCAACAGGGTTTTTTTTGGGGGGGGAGAGGGGTGAGGCAAGGGATTTCAAGGCAGTAGAAGAGCACACGTAAAAGCCAGCACTGTGAGACAGCCCAGACTGGTCCTCTCTGCATTCGTGTATTTGTACGCATCCAGCCTTATCCCACAGCTAAGATGATCATATCTTTGATGACATGTCTTATATTTCTTTGCATGACCAGACCCTATCCCGTTCCCTATATGCAGTAAGTACTCGATCAATGGTTATTGATGATAATAGGTTTAAGCTCTCACACATCAGAACTGTAGTCATGCAGGCAATTTCACAGTGGAAACCATAATGTTACAGTCACAACTTGGTCACACTCTCTGCCTTTGACACTCACTGTGCTGGCCCAAGGAGGAATTTTGGCCTGAGGGCTCCAGCAAACTGCAGAAATTGAAATTGCTCCTGAATTCACATGTGTAAAATTTCCTCCAGGAGATGAGCGGCCTAGCAAAAAGCCCCTTCTACATCGTCTTGAGAAGATTTCATTTAAGCCCCAGCACCACATTCAATCAGCCCAGTAATGGTAGAAGAATCCAATGATCTCTCTGAGCTGCTGCTTTTCCACCTGCAAAAATAGATTGTGTTCCTGGGTTACCTGCCTCAGTGGTATATTATAAGGGTAAAAGAAAGGTAGGCAGATTCACAGCACGTCATTTGAGAATATAAAAGCTTGCTTTGCAAGCAATCATTCTACTAGGTAAAGAACCAGAAAGCCCAGAAGTCCACTGGCAACCAGCTGTGTGGCTTGGCTAAGTCTTCTCTCTCTGGGCCTCTTACCCTGTAGTCAGATTCTACAGATGACCTTTGCAGATCTCACATTGTTCTGTGAATTTTTTTTTTTTTTTAATGCTTTGTGTTATAAACTAGAAGCCTTAGGCAGCCTTTGCAAACTGTGTTCTAGGACAGCTTGGCGTTAATCCCTGTGTTTATGCTCTGACTCATGTCCATTGGTACCAAAGCCCCCAGTATTTGCTGGTTGAATTGCAGCAGTAATGAGTCTGGTTGTCCCTGGCAAATTGCAGTGGTTTATAGTATAGAGCTCCTTCCTGGCTGGAGCCTTACAGACTGGGGGCTAGCCAGGCAGTTGGGAGAGAAATTCAAGTTGCATGCCATTGATGGAAGGTTTTCTCTAGATGTAAGCAGGATTTAACTGTGGAAAACAGTTTCTGGAACATTGGGGCAAATCACTGCATCTTAGCAGAAGGCTTGAAGGATGAAAAGATTTAAATCCCTTACTGTTTTGCTGTTTTGTCTCTCTCTGGTCCTCCTTTCTGCCCTATCTCACCTCATTGCTCAGTCACTTTCTCCCCTCCCAGCTCTCTGACCCTCTTAGATGCTCCAGCTTTCCTTCATCTCACCCCCTTTCCTCCCCAAGGCATCTTCTCTGCCCCCTCCTTCTCTTGTACCATTATGTTTCCCCAGCATTCTGCATCCTCCCTGCTGCTTTTTTCTTTGCTTTCCATTTCCCTGTGAGGCGCACTAGGGTTTCAGTCTATCCGGCTTTAGAAATGTGACTTCATTTACTATCATTCTCTCACTGTGGCAGGCCAGGGGTGGAGGTCACCCCCCAACCCCACCATTGTTCCTGTTGGGAGCGAAGATACTGAGAGGAGGTGAGCCTTCAAAGGGCACCCAACATATCAATCGTTCATTCAGGAAATATTTATTTTTATGTAAGTTTGAAAATAATTTTAAGGTCATGCATGTACAGAGCAGAGAATTGGAAAAAGGCAGAAAAAGAATAAAGAAGAACATTTAAATGAACCATAATTAGCCCCACCCAGAGACAAACCTTAATAGTGTTTTGCTTTAATTTCTCCTAGGAATTTTTCTGAGCTTTTTTTTTTTTTTGCATACTCGTTGTGATACATACAATTTTGTAATCTGATTTCTTTTTTATACTTCATATTATAAGCATTTTCCGTATGGTATCATAAACTCTTTAAAAACACTATTTTAAATTTCTTTAACCACTGCCCTATTTTTTGAACATTTAGATAGATTGTAAATTTTCTGAAATGATAATTAATACTGTAATGAGCAGTCAGTGTGATATAGGGTTGACGACTGCAGCCTTGGAGCCAGGCCACCAGACTCTGCCACTTAAAAAAAAAAAAAAAATTCTTTTTTTTTTTTTTAGAAACCATATAATCTTGGTTAAATTAGGTGTCTCAGTTTTCTCATCTGTACAATGGGGATGATAATAATAGTACCTACCTCATGGGGTAGTTGTTAGAATTAAATAAAAGGATCCATCTAAAGCAGTTAGAATAGTGCCTGGCACCTAGCAGTTCCTCAATAAATGGTAACTCTTACTGCCTGAAGATAGATTCCCAGTAGTGAAATTACTTTGGTTCTTGATGCATCGTGTCAAATTGCTTTCCAAAAAAGAACAAACCTGTATTGACAAACCTACCATAATTTGAGCTCAGGCCTGGCTGATACCAAAGCTCATGCTCTTTCCACTATCCCTCCCACAAGCACCTCCTCAGGCAAGAGCTCAGGATCCCACAATAATTGATCCAACACAGAAGAAATTAGAGCATTGTAAAAAAAGGCTAACTGAAATAGCGTATAAAGTATCTAGCGCAATGCCTGGCACCTATTATTTGAGAATGGATACAAATTATATTGTATAAGGAATAACTGCTTCCCAGACTTATATGATGATTCATTGAGATAATGCATATAAAGCTTTCAGCTCAGTTCCTGGCACATAACTTGTTGTTATTGTTGTTAGTTGCTATCTGACTCAATGGCAACCCTATGTATAATAGAATGAAACATTGCCTGGACCCACAACATCTTCATGATTACTGGTATGTTTGAGTCCGTTGTTACGGCTGTTGTGTCAATCCATCTCATTGAGGATTGTCCTCATTTTTGCTGAGCCTCTACCTTACCAAACATGATGTCCTTTTCTAGCGATTCATCTGTCCTATGACAGGTTCAAAGTAAGCGAGTCAAAATCTCACCATCCTCGCTCCTAAGGAACATCCTGGTTGCATTTCTTCTAAGACTGACTTGTTTATTCTTTCGGCAATCCATGGTATATTCAATATTCTTTGCCAAAGCCACAGTTCCAATGCATCAAATCCAACTTCCTTTTTCATTACCCAACATTGCCATACATGTGAGACTATTGAAAAGACCATGGCACGGGTAAGATGCCCCTTAGTCCTCAAAATGACATCTTTGCTTTTTAAAACTTTAAAGAGGTCTTTTGTACATGGCAGACACTCAAAAAACTCTATCTATACATCAATTCACCCATCTCTCTTTTTATCAACTATTGTACCTCTCTCTCCAGCTGTCCAATGCCCACCCTGGCACAGTGTACCCTCCCTACTTTCATTGTTAACATTTCCACTGACACAGCAGATCCCTGCCATTACAGTGTACTCAGGGCCAAGGCTTGCACTGGAATCACAGGCTAGGAAGCCAGAAGGAAAGGGCTGTGTACCACACTGTATGTGGTTGGGATTTGAGATGTAGGCTGCAGTGGGGCCAAATGTGTGCTCATTGTGAGGCACGGAGCCAAATGTGTGTTCCGTGGGGAACCAGGGATCAAGAAGTTGATAACAGCAAGAAGTTTGGTGTCTTAGTTATCTAGTGCTGCTGTGGGATGGCTTTAACAAACAGATTTTATTTTCGCACAGTTTAAGAGGCTAGAAGTCTGAACTCAGGGTGCTGGCTCTAGGGGAAGGACTTCTCTCTCTGCTGGTTCTGGAGGAAGGTTCTTGTTTCTTTCAGCTCCTGAGTGATCTTCATGTGGTTTGGCATCTCTCTGCCTCATCTCTGCTTTGCTAGTTTGTTTAATCTCTTTTTATGTCTCAAAAGAGATCAACTCAAGATACACCCTACGTTAATCCTGCCTCATTAACGTAACAAAGACAACCCATTCCCAAATGGGATTATAACCACAGACACAAAGGTTAAGATTTACAACACATATTTTGGGGGGCATAATTCAATCCATAACACTTGGATTTTGAGGACTTATTGCCTCCCCTCCCCTCTTTCTCTTTCTCTCTCTCTCTCTCTCTCTCACACACACACACACACACACACACCCTTTCCAGGGCAGGAGAAAAGAAGAGCCCTGGGGTTCAGTCAAGAGGGAAACAGCATCCTGAGTATTTTGCCTTCTCCCAGGATGTTTTCCTCTTCTTTTTTTTCTCTGCTAGCACATCCTGAGGCCCCTCAGTGTTGCATCACCTCCACCCCTTCCTCCCCTCACCCCCTCACTCTGGGGTCACCTTAGCCCAGCTGAGTCAGTCTGGGATCTTCCAAAGGAGCATTACTAAAAGCTGAGGAAAACCAAAAGGGAAATAAACAAAGAAAGCACATTAAAATCCTCAGTCTTTGAGTTTGGCACATATAGGCTTCTAACCCAGCAGAGAATTTGGGGCCCTGTGCCGTTCCAATTCCACCTGAGGCTGAATGTCTGCCCAGAGTCTCATTTTAACTTTTGAGGTTGTTTCCTCTTACTTCTTTTTCTGCTCCCTCACTAAATACCCCAATCCCTTAGACAAAAATGAGATGAGTAGGCTTCTGGGGAGGAGAGTAGAAAAAGGATCAGCTTTGGCATCAGATAGACCTGACTTCAAATCTCGCCTGGCATTTGTTTAATGTAAGAACCTGGCACATTAGCTTAACCTCCATGAGCCTTGATTAAAAACAACCTAATTGGATTGTTTTGAGGATTAAAAGATAAAAATGTTTGATAAAGAGTAGAAATACAACCAGAATGTTCTTTAGAAGCGAGGATGGAGAGACTTCAACTTGCTTGGACACGTCATCAGGGAAGATTAATCACTAGAAAAAGATGTCATGTTTGGTGGAGGGCCAAAGAAAATGAGGAAAACCCCCAATAAAATGGAATGACACAGTAGCCACAATGATGGACTCAAGCGTAGCACTGATCATGAAAATGGCACAGGACCAGGCAACATTTCATTCTGTTGTACCTAAGGTCCCCATGAGTCAGAGCAAACTTAATGGCAACTAAAAACAACAGGCACCCAGGATGAGCTCTCTCTTTCTTATCTTGGACTGAAGAGTATAAAAAGTTCTCCAGCTTGCCCTTTTGCCTTCTAGCTCCCTGCGTCTGCAGACCCTGAACTGGGGTGGCGTGAAGGTCATTTTCTTTCATCTGCACATTCAACACACAGACACGTGCAGCAGGAAAGCACAAGGAAAATGTCTCTACACACAGAAGGAGAAAAATCTTGCCTTTCCCGGCTCAGAAAGTCATCCCTGGGGTACACACACCCCACCTACACACACACGTGCACATGCACACACATGTGCACACATGCATGCCCATGGGAGAAGTCCTGGGTTCTAGATCTTAACTCTTCAGAGGCTCCAGGGCAGGGCCTTGTATGAATTTGGGGCCCATTCAACATTCTCTCAGTTCAAGGTGGAAGCAAAGAAAGCTTCCTTCTGAAGACCCTACTTAGCTGGCATTGGCCCCAAAGGGAGGGGGAAGGCAGGATCGTGCATCAGTTTCATTTTTTTCCCCCCTTTGGCTCAGTACTGACCTCTGACTATTTTTTCCAAGGTGGAAATTACTTAATTTCTCTAAGACTCAGTTTCCTCATCTGTAAACTGGGAATGACACATGTTTATGAGAATCAAATGAGATAATGGCTGAGCAGATGCTTCAAAAACTGTAGAGTACAGGCAAATATAAAGCATTCTTAGTACTACACTCATTTTCATTTTTATTACTGCAGCAGGTGAAAGTCCCCTTCAGTCGGCTTGCCACTTGCTGATAACTCCCCTTCCCCAGCACCTGCACACCCTCACACATATACACTCACACATCCTTTCTCTGGAAAAGTGGGAAAGTGCCAACAGCGCGGGTTTCTCTGCCAGTGAACAAATGCTCACATGCCCCTGAGGCAGCCAGTGGATGCCAGAGTTAATGTTGATGGGGTTCTGAGCTGTGCAGGCTGCAGTGGCTGGGTTCCTCCGCCTTGTCTGCCTCTTGAAGTTGTGGTAACTCACCCACTCTCCTCCCTAGGCTTAAGTGAGACTATACCTACTGGGAGAGTGGGAAGTTGAGCAGGGCTGGTGCTGAGAACTCTCCCCATCTTCTTTCCCTTGCGTGAATTGGTACGTCTCTGAAGAAATTGCCTCATCTTCAGTTTTGTGATCTCCTCTGGAGAGAAGTGGACAGCTGTGGTAATGTGCCTCCAAAGCCTCTCAAAGGAGGAGTTTGAGAGATAAACCGTGAACCCCATTGCTAAGGGGCCTGCCTCTAACCTCAGAGGCTGACTCATAAGGGTCTCCAGGGTTCTCTCTTGGCTCCAGAGTCAAAGATTTGTTCCCACTACCTATTTACACCCAGAAATGCACCCCCTCCTTGGGGCTGTGCCACCCTGAAGCCATGTCCATGGGGGCAGAATTTGGCTAATGGGAATCACAAGGGCCTATCTCTTCCTGCCCCTGCCAGCCTTCTCCTCCCACCCCCCACCATTACTCAGGTCTTTGTGGGGTACAGCCATATTGCCTTGACCATGAGGTTGAATCTGAGGTACAGAGCCTGGGCTGGGGTTGGGACTCACCTTGCCCCTTATGGAGATATCGCTTCCAAATCATATCTTATTGAAGTAACAAGTGAAGCAGATCTCGCCATACTTGGTGCTGATTTATATTCCCTAGAGGTTGCTGTGAGAAAATCAAGTCCTTGTAAAAAGAACTAAGAATTTATGCATCAAAGAGCTTATGAAGGAAACCTCCAGGTGGAAAGGGATTAGCAACTTGAGCTGACACCAACAAAAATACAACGCACTGTGTAGGATTCTGCTCAGGGAATGTCAGGGGTTGAAGCAGAACAGGAGATGATTGCATTTCCTCCCAGGTTTTCACCCAGTGCCTAGTCTGTCCCATATCTATGGGCCTTACACTGGTCTCAGCTAGGACAGCTTCTGCCTCCTCCAGGCAGGCTTCCAGGGCTTCTCTACCTCCACTGAGCTTTCTGGCCCAAGCCTGGACATTTCCCACTCTCATTAAGAAAATCAAGACAAGTCAGGTGGGTTTTGTTTTAATTTTTTTGCTTAAGAAAATTTTCCAGGAAACTAAAGGGAGAATTAAAGAGAAAGTGTAAAAGCTTACAAACTGAGGAGTTTAGCACTCAGGGTCAGGTAAGTAGAGTTTGCTGCCACCTGATGCACTCCGAGGTAAGCACCATCATCTTCATGGCCCCACCATCTTTCCTTCCTTTCTGTTCTCACCCAGAAATGTCTTAAATCCATCACCTGTTCTTCATTCCACTGAGCCTGCCTTGTCCAAGTTCTCACCTTCTCTTTCCCAGACTCTGCCATTGCTTCCTCACTTGCCCTCCAGCCTCATGTCTTCTCTCCAGCCTTTCTATCCAGAGTTCTTTCCTCCCCTGTCTTGCTGGTGGTGCTGTGGTTAAGTGTTTGGCTGCTAACCAAAAGGTTCGCAGTTCGAATCCACCTAGCAGCTCCTTGAAAACCCAATGGGCCAGTTGTACTCTCTCTTATAGGGTCACTGTGAGTCAGAGTCCTCTTGATGGGAACAGGTTTTTTTGTTTTTTGTTTTTTTCCCAGCCTGCCTGGTGAATGTCTCACCCTTTAATATAACTCAGCTCAAATAGCACCTCTTCCAGGAGATAGTTGTTTCCTCCTCTGTGCGCTTGTCACTTACCCCATGATAACGTTTATTTCTGTGTGTTGGAACTGCTGGTTAGCGTGTCCATCTGCCCCACCACTTCACTGCAGCTCCTTCAAGAGCCTGGACAGTGGCTTATACTTCACACATAGCAGGAAATGCTTGATGGAGAAAGGAAGGGAAGGAGAGAGGGTTGGAACAGAAAATGGAACATTTGCAAAGTTAGGGTTCTTCATTTTTTTTGAGCCCCACCGCACCTTGTGAGGGTTAAAAGGTAGTTAGCTCCTCTAAAAGAAACTCCTACAGCTGCACCATCACAAATTTTGACTCGTCCCTATTACACCTACAGTTTCTTCAAAGCTGCTGAGGACACTTAGAATCCTAAGGAAGCAAAGTCCCAGGGAGATTAGGCAACCGCCTAAAGTCGCACAGCCAATTAGTGACAAAGACCGGATTAGAAGCCAGGTCTCCTGGCACCAAGACAGGACTCTTGACACAACACCAGTGGCCTCTCTTTGAGTTTTCCCTCCAGGCAGTAGCATATAATTATCAGCTTTAGTATTTGGAATTTATATGCGGCTTTTGCTTCACTGGCTTTTTTATTATCCTTTTGATTAGTAATTCGGTACACAGCCCAGACATGGAGCAAAGCCCGGGTGGGGAAGGGAGAAGCAGAAGGAGGCTAAGGCTGAGTCGGGACCATGAGTCCTTGTGAGAGGGAGGCCAGAGGGGAGCATAGGTGTACGAGGACACACAGACTCAAGGGACAGTGTCTCATAGGGTGGGGTGGGATCTGTGCAGATGCTATGTGGACCTCAGATGACTGGTCAAGAGTCTTCCTGGCCTCAGAGTGCTTGCACCTTAGTGGATCAGGGGCAGAAACAGCAAGAATATATTTAACACCCAACAGATTAGACATCAATACCAGCCCTGAGACAGACTGCAATGTTTAGGGAGTTTGCTGCCCAAGCTCCATGACGGGAGCTCCTGGCTCCTACTGTGCATGGTGGGAGTTGAACGGAACTTCTCTCAGATGCCCATGTCATGTGGAAGAGAGGGGGTCTGGAGCCCACCATTCAGTGTGCTATGGCACCTTGGGTGGGGGGAAGGAGGATTCCCAGTGCCACCTTCCAGCTGTAGCCCCAGCTTCAGTCTGCTCTACAGGCCCTCATTTATCCTCAGAAGATGAGAATAATGCCACCTCCTGACTCCTGGTACTGTGGTGAGACTCAAGACCTCCTGGAGGGGGCTTGAAAAATACCCTCATTCTTTCTACACTCAAGATGGGGTTATCCCCCATGCTCTGGAAATAAAGGACAGCAGAGTGGGGGTCCGGGACAGCCAGGAGCCCTGAGCTCAGATCTCAGATCTCCCACTGTGGAGACTGAGAAGGGTGTGCACCCCCGAGGGCCTATTGGGGGCCAGATTGTCACATCTGTTCTTCCTTTGTCCTCACATGATTCCCATGAGGTGCATACAAGTCTTGCATTTTGCCAATGAGAAATCGGAGGCTTTGAGGGGTTAACTAACTTGCTCAAGGTGAGACAGCCAGTAAGTTGGACACTAAGGCCAAATCTTAGGCCCACTGACTTCAAAACCTTTAATTCCCAGCATAGCACTGTTATCTCCAAATCAAAAACTTTCATCTCTGTGAGCTCAGAGTCCTCATCTGTCAAATGGAAAAAAATGATAACAGCTCATAGAGTTGTTAAGAAAATTCAATAAGATTCAATAAGATCATGTTGATTAAAAAAGTAAAAACCTGGCATGGTGTCTGGTATATAGTAGGTGCTCAATAAGTATTTGTTTTTCTTTTTAGGGCAGATCAGTATTAAAATTCAGGGCTTGGGAGCTCTAGGTGCTCCAAACTGCTTCAAGAAGCCCATAGGCCGCCCACCGCTTCTGGGAGGGTGCGCGAGGAGGGCTGGGGAGAAGGGGTGGGAGAGAAGGTTCAGCTCCTCGAGTCAGAGAAGCCGGTTCCAGCCGCGCGCCCCTTGCTCCGCCGCCGCCTCTGGGCTCCCCTGACTTCCCGTGCCTCCCGGGAGCAGGGTCCCGAGCGCCCGGTGGGCCGATCCGGAGCGTGGAAGGAGCACGGAGGCGAGAGGGAGGCGGCGGCGGCGGGAGGCGGGGAGGAGGGGGCACAACCTCTCTGCTCTCCCAAGTCGGCGCCGAGCCGCCTCGGGTCGGGCTGAGGGCTGCGCGGCGGCGGCGGGGCCGGGCCAGAATGCGGGGCTCCCCGGACCGCGCCGGGCGGGGCGGGAGGCGGCGGCAGGCGGCGGGAGGGAGCTGTCCGCGGTTCTGAAGCGGCGGTGACAGCAGTGGCCCGGGGACTGGCGCTGGGGAGACTCCCAGGCGCTGTACCGCGGCCGCGAGGCGGGGGCGCCGTCGTTCACCGGCCCATGCCGGCCCCCGAGCCCCGCGGAAGAGGCGGGACTCTCCGTGGCGGGACAGGTAAGGAGCCATCCAGGGGCGCAGTGGGAGCGCGGAACCGGGATTGAGCTGGGGAAGGGCAGTGGGACCCTGCTCAGGGCTGGGGGCTCTGACTCCTGGCTGGCCGCACCTTGTCCTCTGCCAGCCATCTGGCCAAGTCCATTCCTACCCCTCGCCCTGCTGGGTGCGGATGCCGGGAGGGACTGGGGCCAAGACAGGCACCTGGGCACCCTGACCCCACACCACCAGGACTTGACCCCGAACTCAGGCATCTCTGGGATGCCCTGCCCACTGGCTGCAAGGAACACTGATCAGAGTCTCCTGGACTCTCTGGTACCCCCATCTCCAGCCCTAGCCACATCTGAGCAGGTCTTGTCAAGCTCCCCTCCCCTCCCACCCAAGTATGCTCACCAGGCTGGCTGGGGTGGTGGTGCCCTCCCCACCCCCACGGCCTAAGATTCCTTCAACCTGTAAATGCCCCTTGGGCCAAGGGACCAGCCAGGCCCCTTGGGAATGATTAACCCATTTCTCCAGGGAAGGAAGGAGGTACCAGAAGATATCTCAGTTTTTTTCCTGCCACCCTCTTGACTCTGATGAAAAGAGGCCGATTTTGCCTCACACTGCTTGGTGCATGAAGGCTAAGAGTGGGGGGCGGGGGTAGACATAGCCTCCATTCGGAGTTCTTCCTCTGTCTGGCAAGAGTGTGCTGAATGAGCTCATTCAGGCCTGCAAAGTGCTTCCAGTTCTTTGGTCAGAGTTCTCTGAGTGGCAGAATGTAGCGACCAAAATAAAACTGCATAGAGGAAGACTGGCCTGTCACTGTGGCTGACCAATGCTTGACAGATCCCCACCCTTCCAACCAACACAACTTCCCCACCCCAGTGGTAGAAAGAGCACTGGACTAAGACTTCTGGGCTAGACTGTGGCATTTACTGGTCACATGACTTTAGGCAAGTTTCCTGACCTCTCTGAACCTCAGCCTCCTTGTCCCTAAAGTGGGGATAGGGTAGCTGCTCTCTTCACCTCAGAGAACTGTCATGGGACTCAATGAAACAATGTTCCTGATCTGAGACTTGTCAACTTATGTCTCCATACAAGTGTGAGCTGCTGTCACTGTTCCCATTCCCTAGCCAGGCCTGCTGGCAGTGACCCAATCATAGTCACCCTCAATTCTTCTTCTCCAGCCTGGCCATAGTTCCCTATGTCCTTGGCCTCCTTGAGGTCCCAGAATCAGTGAAGCCCAAATTATAAATCTTGAGAAACCAAAAGAGTTGCACTGGAAACCTGAAAAAAAAACTCATGCCCCCTTCTCCTCCTCCATCATCTTCTATAGCAGATAATATAGGGTGAGAGTTTGACTCAGTTTTATTTTTTTTCTTCCCAAGAATCACAGATTTAGGGAAATAGCTCCTTGAAGGCAGGGATTATGTTGTTTTCATCTCCTTGCCTCCCTCTACTCCCCCGGTTCCCCCCTCCCATCAAATAGCACCTGGAAGATAGTAGGGACTCAGTAATTGGATGTCAAATAAAGGAATGAAGTGTTAAAATGTAGCAGAAAAAAAGCATTTGACTGGGAGTCAGGAGCTCTGTGTTCTGGTCCCATATCTGCCTTTGATTGTCTATGTGGCCTCAGGCAAGTCCCTTCACCTCTGTGGGTTTCAGTTTTCTCATCTGTGAAAAAAAGGAGTTTAACAGATGAGTTTCATGATTCCTAACTCATGTTCTGTGGGGCTCTTTGAGGCTGATCTGAACCCACAAACCCCACAGGTCCCCTTGAACATAGGGTACTAGCTTTATTAACCTGATTTAAAGAGTAAGGTAATGTCCCGTCTTAGTTATCTAGTCTGCTATAACAGAAATACCACAAGTGAATGGCTTTAACAAACAGAATTTTATTTTCTCACAGATAGGAGGCTAGAAGTCCAAATTCAGAGTGCAGGCTGTAAGGGAAGGCTTTCTCTTTCTGCCAGCTCTGAGGGAAGATCCTTGTCTCTTCAGCTTCTGTTCCTCATTCCTTGGAGACCTCCATGTGTTTTGGCATCTATCTTAGCCCATCTCTCTATCTTACCCCATCTCTCTACTTGCTTGTTTAATCTCTTTTTATATCTCAAAAGGCATTGACTCAAACTGCATCCTACATTATGCCTGCATCATTAACATAACAAAGACAACTCATTCCTAAATGGGATTATAACCACAGGCATAAAGGTTAGGATTTACAACACATATTTTGGGGGGATGTAATTCAATCCATAACATTCCATCCTTTGGCCCCAAAATTCATGTTTCTGCCACGTGCAAAATACATTCACCCCATCACATCATCCCAAAAGTCTTAACTCAGTTCCAAGTCTAAAATTTCATCTTCTGAATCACCTAAATCAGATATGGATGAGACTTTAGGCATATTTCATCCTGGGGTAAAATTCCTCTTCATCTTTGAGCCTGTGAAGTCTAGAATAAAAGTTATCTGTATCCAAAATACAATTGGGTATCCAAAATACAATAGTGGAACAGGAAGGAGGTAGGCATTTCCATTACAAATGGGAGAAATTGGAAGGGAAGAAGGGATAACAGGCACCAAGCAAGTCCAAAACCCAGCAGAACAAATTAGCTCTCAAGGATTAAAAATAATCCACTCTTCTCTGAGACCATTTGGGCAATGGTCCCACCCTCCAGACTCCGGGTGTTGGCCATGTCCTCTGGATTCTGGGTAGGGGCCCCTGTACTCTAGCCATCAGCTCCACCTTCCAGGCCCTCTGGGATGGCAACTCTGCTCCCTCAGCTTTAGGTGGCTCCATTCTCCTAGTCCATCTGAGTGGCAACCCGTTCTTCTGCCCCTTGGGCATGACAGCCTGGCCCCTTCAGCTTTGGGTGGCAGCACCATTCCCCTGGCACACCCTAATGGCAGCCCACACTCCAGGAACTGAGTTGGAGAAGATACAACTCTTTGAAACCTAGAAGGCTGTGGCCCCACCCTTTGAGATCCAGGAGACCATGGCCCCACCTTTTGAAATCAAGAAGGCCCTGCTTCCTGTGCTCCTTCCAACAGTTCTGCTGATCTCTGAGCTCCAGGGATGGATCTTTTATTTTTCTTGGAGGACAACAAACATAGTTCCTTTGGCCTGTTTCCTGCCTGTAGAATTTCAAGAGGCAGACAGTGTTCTTTCCTTTCATTCTTTCTCTGGCCCCTTCAGTCTAAGCTGATGGGTTTTCTGCTGTGGTAGCTGGTTAGATCCATCAGTCACAGGCTTAATCTCTTTAACAAAAGATTGTGTAACCATGTACTTGATGAACATTCTAGGACACATGTCCTTAGTTTATACAACAGAATTTTCCAATCTTTTAAGTTCTCTTTTCATTTTGCACAGTTCACTTTTAAGTCCAACTCTTTCCTCTCGTATTTTACTGTAAGAAGCAAGGAGAAATCATGAGGCATCTTAAAGATCTTGCTTGGAAATCTCATCAGCCAGATATCCAAGTTCATCACTTACAAGTTCTCCCTTCCACCAAACATTTGAACATAATTCAGACAAGTTCTTTGCCTCTGCATAAAAAGCATCACCTTTCTTCCATTGTCCAATCACATGTTCATCATTTTCTTTAAAAGGAAATTTTATGATGTCCACATCTGTAGCAACACTCTGCTGCTGGTGCCATATGCATTCTCTAAGATGATACAGACTTTCTCTATAGCTGCTTCCATCTGCACCCTCACCAGAATTGCCTTTGATGTTCATAATTCTACCAACAGTCTCTTTAAGGCAGTCTAGACTTTTACTATTAGGCACCTTAAAGCTATTCCAGCCTCTACCCATTACCAAATTCCAAAACCACTTCCACATTTTAGATATCTGTTAGAGAGCACCCCACTGCTGGTACCAAATTAATTATCTAGTATTTTTACTGTAACAGAAATACCACAAGCGGGTGGCTTTAACAAACAGAAATTTATTTTCTCACAGTTTAGAAGGCTAGAAGTCTAAATTCAAAGTAACAGCTCGAGGGGAAGTCTTTCTCTATCGGCTCTGGAGGAACGTCCTTGTCTCTTAAGCTTCTGCTTCCTGGTTCCTTGGAGATTTCCATGTGTCTCAGCATCTATCTTACCCGATATCTCTCTCTATTCACTTGTTTAATCTCTTTTTATATTTCAAAAGAGATTGACTCAAGATATACCCTACACTAATCCTGCCTGATTAACGTAACGAAGACAGCCCATTCTCAAATGGAATTATAACCACAACCATAGAGCTTCGGATTTACAACACATGTCCTTTCATTGAAAAACTAGGTTTTATGAATGGAAGTGGAAAGGAGCAATAGGAACCAGAAAAAGTCAATTATATTCCCAGTGTTTTCTTGAGATTTTCCATCTTCCATATTTCCCTAGGAAAGCCAGGAGTGTGTACAGAGGACTGAGCTGGGAGCCCTTAGCTGGGATCAGCATGGGGCCCCTCCCTCCAAGCCAAGAGGCCAGAAAAGCTTCTTTCCTAACATCCTTTTGAGTAGCTAAGGGCCAGGGACCCAGCCTTTGACCCTCTCCTCCCAGAGACCCTGCCTGGTTGGAACCCTCTTCTTAGGCAGACTGGTGGAGGGAATAGTCAGGAAAGCTCCCTCTCTGGGGAGAATTTTTTTATAAAAACAAAATGAGCTTCTCTGACAATAATTCTCCTCGACTGTAGCAGGGCTGGCCGATGCTCAGAAAAACCTTAGCTAATTGGCACTTGGGTAGAGCTGAGTAAGACACGCCAGTGACCTCCCCTACTTACCCTGTGAGTGCCCAGCTAGGGTAGGGGACCAGCCCCCTCCCCTCATCAGCACTTTCTGGCCCCTGGCTGTTGGTGCAGCACTGGTAAGAATCAGCTCTCTGGAGTTAATGGACAGTCACTAACCCTCATAACAAAGTGACTGTGGCAGCAGCAGCAGCAAGCCGAGAGAGGGGCTTTATTTTCTGCAAGGCTGGTCTGTGAGGGAGGCAGCCAGCTGCTGGGTGAAGACACAGCACTACCCCTCTTTCTGCAGCTGACTGGGTGGACACCCACCCCCAGAGCTGTCAGGGTATGGGGCATCTTTGGTCACTCAGTTAGACACATATGGCTTCTCTCCCAACTGGGGTCAAAGGAAAATTACCAATTGGCCACTTCCTGTATTCCCCTCCTGCTCTCCCCCTGCTGGGACTTCCCCTCTGGCCCTCTCTGACCTCCCCTGCCTCCTCTGGCAAGGCTTTAAAGAGAAGCAGGGAGTCAACTCTGACACCCCATTGAGTGATCTTGGTTATCTGGGGTGGCATGGGGTAGGGGGAAGATCTGAGGATGAGGAGAAGATAAATGTGACATCATCATTAAGAAATCGTGTGTGTGTGTGTGTGTAAGAGAGACGTTGAAGCATTGAGATACACACAAAACACAGCCACACATTATTAATTACCTTCAAGTTCAAAGGCCAATTCATCTGTGAGTCCAAAAAGGGCTTCCAGCCCCAAGGTACACCACGCCAGGGAGAAAGCAGAAGAAACAACCTTCCCTTTAGGGAGAAGTACCCACCCTTCCCAATCTCTAAACCTGCATTTTTCAATCCCCTTGCCTTCCCTTCCCAGGGGTTCAGACAGCATCCTGCCTGGGACAAAGTCCCGTCTGCTGCAAATCAGGGGAAATAAAGACTGATCTTCATCCCTTCTCTCTGTATCCAACTCCTCTCTTCTCCTGCCTTCCCCCTATTCTTTCCTTTCCCTCCTCCCTGCAGCTACCACCTCCCCGCAAGCAAACCAAGCAGGGAGTAAGGGCTCAATGATCTACCTCTCCATTAGGTGTGTTATCTTCCTCCATTAGATGCGCTGTTTGCCTCTAAGTGGTTGGGAATGAGCTGCTTCAGTGGAGAGACAGGTTGTTTCAGTGAAAATAAAGAATTGAATTCCACCTGAAAATGGACTAATTTGACTAGTGGTGTCACCATCCTAACCCTCCCAGCAATTTTCATCTTTGTCAGCTACAACCCATCCTCCAGGCAGGTGGAATATTCTTGGAGGGAGGGGTCAGCCCCACCTATGGGAGCCCAGGGTAGCAGGAAATGGACAGGAGGATGGACAGGTGCTGCCTGGAAGATAGCAACTAAGAATCTCGCATGGGAAATAAGAAGGGTTCCAGCTGTTTCTCTTTCCTAGGTTCTCCCCTCCCCTCCCCTCCCCTCCCCTCCCCTCCCCTCCCCTCCCCTCCCCTCCCCTCCCCTCCCCTCCCCTTCCCTTCCCTTCCCTTCTCTTACCTCTCCATAGGTCTTCTGATGATTCTCGAGTATTTCTCCATCTCTGACCACTACCCAGGGCTTCAGCTCCATAATCCAATTGTCAGGTGGAGTTTCTACCCTAGTATCCCAAAGGCACTTCAAAACCAAACTCATCCACTTCCTTGTCCCATCCTGCTCTCCTGGATGTGTGTGTGTGTGTTTTTAGCTTGACACTTGGTATGTGTTTTTAGTCTAAGTATTCTCTCTCTTTTTTTCAGCTGAGGAAATACTTTCTGCTTCTTCTTTAATTATTATATATTCTCCCCTAGGCTTTCTGTTGTGTCGTTCTAAAACTCCTACTAGATGGATGTCACACCTCCTGAGACTCCCTTCCATGTCTCTTAGCTTTCTTTCATATGTTCCATCTTTTTTTGCCCTATGTTTTACAGAATCCCATTCTTTTTTTTTTTTTTTTTTACCTTAAAAATTAGTCTTCAACTATGGCCATTCTATCATCCAAACTCTCCACTGAGTTTTTGCGAATTTAGGTAATTGTTTTCAATTTCTGAAACTCTTTCACGTTCTTTGATAGCTCTTTTTTCATAGCAGCCCATTCTTGTTTTATGGGTATAATGTCCTCCTATATCTCTCTGAGGATATGAATTCATTTTTTAAAAAAGATCTTTTCTATAACTTGAATGATTTTGTAATCTTAGTTGATCAATTATTCTATTTGTTTTAATCCTCTTTTCTTTTCATATAGTTATTTTTATTATCCTTTGCTGTCCATTCATACTTGTGATTAAAGAATGGTATTGAAAAGTACAGGCAGTTGTTGTGAATTTCCCCTGCAGTTGGATAGGTTTGTTTCCCCAGTGGGCCTCTCCCTTGAAGGGAAGTAGTTCTTAACTCTGGTGTTTGGGGCTGCAGGTTTGCATTAATTTCTTCATCAAGCAATCTCATCTGCTTTTTATCTCCCAGAAATTCCTCAGTGTTTCTAGTCCTCTGATTTCATACTTTTTTGTTTCTGATTTGTTATGATTTCATTATTTTAAAAATATATGCCCTGTCATTTTAATGGAGCCCTGGTGGCGTGGCGGTTAAGAGCTCAGTTGCTAACCAAAACTTCAGCAGTTTTAATCCACCAGCCACTCCTGGGAAAACCTGTGGGGCAGTTCTACTCTGTCCTGTAGGGTTGCTGTGAGTCAGAATCTACTTCTCGCAACGGGTTTGGTTTGGTTTTGGTCATTTTAATAGAACCTTAAAAAAGAGGAGAGGTGGTCATTTGTATTCAGACTGCCCTCTTAAACCAGCAGCTGCCCCCTAGTTTTTCCATCTCAGTTGGTGGCACCACCTTCCACCCAGCTGACACAGCCAGAAACCTGGGAGTCATTATTGGCTCTTTCCTCTCCCTCACTTCTAATCAACCACAGAGTCCTATTCATTTAGCCTCCTAAATACTCCTCAGATATGACTTTTCCTCTGCATCCATTCTGCCATAGATCACGGTCAGGTCCTCATCCTCTCCTGCCTGCATTTCCACAACAGTCTCTTAGTAAAACTTCTAGCCTCCAATCTCACTTACCTCAAATTCTTTCTATCCACTGCTGCCAACCAGAATACTCTGTCTAAAACACAGATATGGCCATGTTGCTTCTCTGCTACAACTGTTATTGGCTCCCCACTGACCACAGAACAAAGCTTCTCTATGTGGCATAGGAGGACTTGCCACCTTTCCCACCACATTCCATCAATACGAACCACCCTGCCTTCCCCTCCATACCTTTACTCAGGCTGTTTCCTCTGCTGGAAATGCCCTTTTCTTATTAACTCACCTGTATGGGTCACGGAAAACCTGGTGGCATAGTGGTTAAGTGCTACAGCTGCTAGCCAAAAGGTCTGCAGTTCAAATCCACCAGGCGCTTCTTGGAAACTATGGGGGCAGTTCTACTCTGACCTATAGGGTCGCTATTAGTCGGAATCGACTCGACGGCAACGGATTTGGGTTTGGTTTTTGGTATGGGTCATATTCCTCCGTAAGACTCAGTTCAGATGTCACCTCCTCTGAGAAACCTCTCCCTAATTCCCAGCACCACCTCCACTCCCATTCTAGGATACGGTTGCTATGAGTCGGAATCGACTTGATGGTGATAATTTTATTGGTGCACCCATAGCACTCTGTGCATTCTGCTAGCACAACTTATTCCATCGTATTGAAAGTAGTACTCAAAACAGATAACACTTCCTGTTTATTTTTGCACCCAGGAACTAGCCTGAAATAATTGCTCAAGAAATGTTTGTTGTGCAGAAAATAAATGTGCCCCAGCCAGGTGTGCTTAATCTCAGATCCTGGAAAGTACTTTCTTACAGGGAAGCCTCAGCACACCTAGCTCACTCACTTATTTGTTGTTGTTGTTAGGTGCTGTCGACTTGGTTCCAACTCATAGCGACCCTATGCACAACAGAACGAAACACTGCCTGGTCCTGATCCATCTTTACAATCGTTATGCTTGGGCTCATCGTTGCAGCCACTGTGTCAATCCACCTCATTGAGGGTCTTCCTCTTTTCCACTGACCCTGTACTCTGCCAAGCATGATGTCCTTCTCCAGGGACTGATCCCTCCTGAAAACATGTCCAAAGTATGTAAGACACAGTCTCGCCATCCTTGCCTCTAAGGAGCATTCTGGCTGTACTTCTTCCAAGACAGATTTGTTTTTCTTTTGGCAGTCCATGGTATATTCAATATTCTTCACCAACACCACAATTCAAAGGCGGCAATTCTTCGTCGGTCTTCCTTATTCATTGTCCAGCTTTCACATGCATATGATGCGATTGAAAATACCATGGCTTGCATCAGGTGCACCTTAGTCTTCAGGGTGACATCTTTGCTCTTCAACACTTTGAAGAGGTCCTTTGCAGCAGATTTGCCCAATGCAATGCGTCTTTTGATTTCTTGACTGCGACTTCCATGGCTGTTGATTGTGGATCCAAGTAAAACGAAATTCTTGACAACTTCAATCTTTTCTGTTTATCATGATGTTGCTCATTGGTCCAGTTGTGAGGATTTTTGTTTTCTTTATGTTGAGGTGCAATTCATACTGAAGGCTGTGGTCTTTGATCTTCATTAGTAAGTGCTTCAAGTCCTCTTCACTTTCAGCAAGCAAGATTGTGTCATCTGCATAACGCAGGTTGTTAATGAGTCTTCCTCCAATCCTGATGCCCCGTTCTTCTTCATATAGTCCAGCTTCTCAGATTATTCGCTCAACATACAGATTGAATAGGTATGGTGAAAGAATACAACCCTGACACACACCTTTCCTGACTTTAAACCACTCAGTATCCCCTTGTTCTGTCCGAACAACTGCCTCTTGATCTATGTAAAGGTTCTAATGAGCACAATTAAATGTTCTGGAATTTCCATTTTTCACAATGTTACCCATAGTTTGTTATGATCCACACAGTTGAATGCCTTTGCATAGTCACTAAAACACAGGTAAACATTCTTCTGGTATTCTCTGCTTTCAGCCAGTATCCATCTGACATCAGCAATGATATCCCTGGTTCCATGTCCTCTTCTGAAACCGGCCTGAATTTCTGGCAGTTCCCTGTTGATATATTGCTGCAGCCATTTTTAAATGATCTTCAGCAAAATTTTGCTTGCGTGTGATATTAATGATATTGTTCTATAATTTCTACATTCGGCTGGATCACCTTTCTTGGGAACAGGCATAAATATGGATCTCTTCCAGTCAGTTGCCCAGGAAGCTGTCTTCCATATTTCTTGGTATAGACGAGTAAGCACCTCCAGCGCTGCATCTGTTTGTTGAAACATCTCAATTAATATTCCATCAATTCCTGGAGCTTTGTTTTTCGCCAATGCCTTCAGAGCAGCTTGGATTTCTTCCTTCATATGTTCCTGATCATATGCCACCTCTTGAAATGTTTGAACATCGACTAATTCTTTTAGGTGTGATGACTCTGTGTATTCCTTCCATCTTCTTTTGATGCTTCCTGCGTCGTTTAATATTTTCCCCATGGAGTCCTTCACTGTTGCAACTCAAGGCTTGAATTTTTTCTTCAGCTCTTTCAGCTTGAGAAACACCAAGCGTGTTCTTTCCTTCTGGTTTTCCATCTCCAGCTCTTTGCACATGTTATTATAATACTTTACTTTGTCTTCTTAGCCACCCTTTGAAATCTTCTGTTCAGTTCTTTTACTTCATCAATTCCTCCTTTTCTTTTAGCTGTTCGACACTCGAGATCAAGTTTCAGAGTCTCCTCTGACATCCGTCTTGGTCTTTTCTTTCTTTCCTTGTTAGTTCACTCATTTATGCATCGTATCAACTGCATGTTGAAAATCTGTTGACTTCGAGTCGATTCCGACTCATGGTGACTCTATAGGACACAACAGAACTGCCCCATAGGGTTTCCAAGGAGCGGCTGGTGAGTTTGAACTGCCAACCTTTTGGTTAGCAGCCATAGCTCTTAACTACTGTGCCACCAGGGCTCCACTGCTTGTTGAGTGCCTACAGTATGCCAGGCAAGGGGAGACAGGGACTAGGAAAAAGGACACAGTCCACATCGTCCTGGGGTTCACAATCTGGTAAGGGAGAAAGATGCTAATCAACGAATCACACGTGTATAAATAGACTGTGATAAGCACTTTGAGAGGAAGAGGGTGGCGCGATGGAGAGCAGATAACCAGGGGACCTAAATCTAGATTGAGGATGTCAATGTGATACATTAGCTTCCTCGGGCTGCCGTAAGAAGGTACCGCAAAGTGGGTGGCTTAAAACGACAGAAATTTATTGTCTCACGGTTCTGAAAGTTAACAAATCCAAATCAACATGTCAGCTGGGCCGTGCTCCCTCCTGTGTCTTTAAAGGAAGGTCCCTTCTGGTCTCTCCCAGTTTCTGATAGCCACAGGTGTTCCTTGTCTTGTAGATTCAGCTCCACATAGTTGTCCTTCCTCTGTCTCCAGTCTCTTTGTGTCTCTTCTCTTCTTTTATAAGGACACCACTCAGATTAGATTAAGACCCACCATACTCCAGTATGACCTCATGTTAACTTAGCGGAGAACATCTTCAAAGACTCTGTTTCCAAACATGGTCACATTCACAGGCACCAGAGGTCAGGATTTCAACATATTTTTGGGGGGATACAATTCAATCCATAACAGATGGCTTCCTGGAGGAAGTGACTTTTAAGCTGAGATCTAAAGCATTCTGGGTGAATGGGTCAATGCTTCTGAGAAACATGGCTGTGAATTGGAAGAGAGAGAGGGGACAGGAGCTGGAATGGGGAAGTGGCACTGAGAGAGGATCTTCCAGTTACCTGTTGCTGCCTAACTACCCCAAAACTTGGTGCCTTAAAACAACAGACATTTTATTTTTATTGTTGTTAGGTGCTGTTGAGTTTGTTCTGAGTCATAGCATCTCTATGCACAACAGAATGAAACACTTCCCAGTCCTGTGCCATCCTCACAATTGTTGCTATGCTTGAGCCTATTGTTGCAGTCACTCATTGAGGGTCTTCCTCTTTTTTGCTGACCCTCTACTTTACCAAGCATTATGTCCTTCTCCAGGGACTGATCCCTCCTGATAACAAGACCAAAGTATGTGAGATGCAGTCTCACAATCCTTGCTTCCAAGGAGCATTCTTGTTGTACTTCTTCCAAGACAGATTTGTTTGTTCTTTTGGCAGTCCATGGTATATTCAATATGCTTTGCCAACAGCATGATTCAAAGATGTCAATTCTTCTTCAGTCTTCCTTATTCATCATCCAGCTTTCGCATGCATATGAGGCAATTGAAAACACTATGGCTTGGGTTAGGTGCACCTTAGCCCTCAAGGTG
Organism: Elephas maximus indicus; assembly: GCF_024166365.1. Classification (NCBI taxonomy): domain Eukaryota; kingdom Metazoa; phylum Chordata; class Mammalia; order Proboscidea; family Elephantidae; genus Elephas; species Elephas maximus. The sequence continues at coordinate 87,120,362 of NC_064828.1, read as the reverse complement.
ACATCTTTGCTTTTTAACACTTTAAAGAGATTCCTTGTAGCTGATTTGCCCAATGCAATGCATCTTTTGATTTCTTGACTGCTGCTTCCGTGGATGTTGATTTTATTATGCCTCCCTATTTTGGAGGTCAGAAATTCAGGCAGGGTTGAACGGTGTGATTATTCCATTCCATGTGGCATTGACAGATGTCACTAGGTGGCATTCAGCTGACAGATGGGCTATTTGGAGAGTTCAGGATAGCTTCATTCACATGTCTGGCATCTTTGTGGGGATGACTGGAAGGCTGGGTTCAACTGGCTCCCTCAACAGGAGCATCTACAAACACATGGCCTCTTCAGCATGGTGACCTCTGACTAGTCCAACCCCTTACAGGATACCTCAGGGTTCCAAGCATGAGTTTCCAATGAGGAAAGTGAAAGCTGTTTGGTCTTTTGTTGCCTGGCCTTGGAAGTCACATAACATCACTTTTATTGTGCTCCATGGTTAAAGATACATTGCATTGGGCAAATCTGCTGTGAAAGACTTCTTTAAAGTATTAAAAAGTAAAGATATCACATTGAGGACTAAGGCGCACCTGACCCAAGCCATGGTATTTTAAATGAACTTATATGCATGCAAAAGCTGGACAATGAATAAGAAAAAAGAATTGATGTCTTTGAATTATGGTATTGGCAAAGAATATTGAATATACCATGCAAGAACAAATCTGTCTTGGAAGAAGTACAACCAGAATGCTCTTTAGAAATGAGGATGGCAAGACTTCGTCTCATGTACTTAGGACATGTTATCAAAGGGAGCAATCCCTGGAGAAGAATATCATGCTTGGTAAAGTGGAGGGTCAATGAAAGAGAAGAAGTCCCTCAATGAGATGGATTGACACCAGTGACTGCAATGATGGGCTCTTGCATGGCAATTATTGTGAGAATGATACAGGACTGGGCAGTGTTTGGTTCTGTTGTACATACAGTCATTATGAGTCAGAACTGACTCGACAGCACCTAACAACATAACATGGGAAGAAGTCAGAAGTCCGCCACAAGGCACAAGTCACCACCATTGCTTGTAGACTCCACCTTTTGATGAGAGGAGCTGAAATGGTCCCATTTGAAAACCCCAGGGTATTTACTGGGACGCTTCTTCTTAACAAGCCCTGTGCAAAGTCTATGTAACCAGGTTTTACAATTATCACAAAGGTTTTTATTTTTTAAGTGAAGGAGACTATAATACATTTGAGTGATGTTGAGAAGGATCAGGAGTTAAGAGCAGTTGAAGACAGGAGAAAGAAATAGTAATCAATTGTGTGAGGTACCTAAGGAGGCAAACTGGAGCAAATAAAGTCCAAACCCATTGCCCTCAAGTCGATTCTGACTCATAGCAACCCTCTAGGACAGAGCAGAACTGCCTCATAAGGTTTCCAATGCTGTAAATCTACCGAAAAAGACTGCCACATCTTTCTATTAGCAGCTGAGTGCTTAACCACTGGACCGCCAGTGCTCCTTCAAATAAAGTCAAGTTCTCCATTTTCCCTGGACTCTGCCAGCTTCGCCCCCCTCCCCACCCTGGCTTTTCCTCCCTTTACTGTCCAATGCAGCAAACTGCAGCCAATGACTCCAAGCTGGCTGGACTTTCTTGCCTGCAGGCCAGAAATATTCAAACCCAGTCTCCAAGCCATCTAAAAACATCCTCCATAGTCACAGCACTTCAGAGTTTACAGAACAGTTGATATATTACCTGACTAGAGAACGGTCTATTCTTAAAGATTTCACCTTTTCCCTAGATTGTGATCATTTATTTTTAATCTTCTGTCCTGCTGGAAAGTCCTGGCTTTTATCTTTCAGTTTAAAAGCATCCTCTCTTGTTGCACTTAGAGGTAGCGGTCAGTAGTTCAGCTTTCTTACAACGGCTCTTTATTTGAATCCACATCTGTGTTATCTAGGCAGCCGCACCTAGGCTGCTAAATCATTCCTGATCTTCTCATCTTTCCTTAAGGCTTCCATTTCCCATCCCCTTCGCTGTGGTCTCTGGTTTGGTCTCTGGTTCTTAACATGTTCAATACCAAGTCCACACCCCCTCATCCTCACCACCATCTATCACAACCCTCTACACTCTGAAAGGTATAATAAGCTAAAGCCCAGGCTTTGAACTCAGTCAAACTTGGGTTCAAATCCAGTCTCTCTCACTGTTTAACGTTGGGGAAGTTCCTTAATGTTTCTGAACCTCAATTTCCTCATCTGAAAAATGGAAATAATGTTGTTGTTGTTAGGTGCCTTTGAGTCGGTTTCTTACCCATAACAACCCTATGCACAACAAAACAAAGCACTGCCCAGACCTGTGCCATCCTCACACTCGTTGTTATGCTTGAGTTCATTGTTGCAGCCACTGTGTCAATCCACCTCATTGAGGGTCTTCCTCTTTTCTGCTGACCCTGTACTCTGCCAAGCATGATGTCCTTCTCCAGGGATTCATCCCTCCTCACAACATGTCCAAAGTATGTAAGATGCAGTCTCGCCATCCTTGCCTCTAAGGAGCATTCTGGCCGCACTTCCTCCAAGACAGATTTGTTTGTTCTTTTGGCAGTCCATGGTATATATTCGATATTCTTCGCCAACACCACAATTCAAAGGCGTCAATTCTCTTCTGAAACTGGCCTGAATTTCCAACAGTTCCCTGTTGATACACTGCTGCAGCCATTTTGAATGATCTTCAGCAAAATTTTACTTGTATGTGATATTGTTCTGTAATTTCCACATTCAGTTGGATCACCTTTCTTGGCATAAATATGGATCTCTTCCAGTCAGTTGACCAGGAAGCTGTCTTCCATATTTCTTGGCATAGGCAAGTGGGCAATTCCAGCGCTGCATCTGTTTGTTGAAACACCTCAATTGATATTCTGCCAATTCCTGGAGCCTTGTTTTTCACCAATGCCTTCAATGCAGCTTGGACTTCTTCCTTCAGTACCATCGGTTCCTGATCATATGCTACCTCTTGAAATGTCTGAATATCGACTAATTCTTTTTGGTATAATGACTCTGTGTATTCCTTCCATCTTCTTTTGATGCTTCTTGCATCATTTAATATCTTCCCCATAGAATCCTTCACTTTTGCAACTCGAGGCTTGAATTTTTTCTTCAGTTCTTTCAGCTTGAGAAACACCGAGCATGTTCTTCCCTTTAGGTTTTCTATTTCCAGCTCTTTGCACATGTCATTATAATACTTTGTCTTCTCGAGATACCCTTTGAAATCTTCTGTTCAGTTCTTTTACTACATCATTTCTTCCTTTTGCTTTAGTTGCTCGACATTGGAGAGCAAATTTCAGAGTCTCCTCTGACATCCGTCGTGGTCTTTCTTTCCTGTCTTTTCAATGACTTCTTGCTTTCTTCATGTATGATATCCTTGATGTCATTCCACAACTCATCTGGTGTTCGGTCATTAGTATTCAGCTCGACAAGTCTATTCTTGAGATGGTCTCTAAATTCGGGTGGGATATACTCAAGGTTGTACTTTAGATCTCAGGGACTTGCTCTGATTTTCTTCAGTTTCGCTTGAACTTGCATATGAGTAATTGATGGTCTGTTCCACAGTTGGCCCCTGGCCTTGTTCTGACTGATGATATTGAGCTTTTCCATCATCTCTTTCCACAGATGTAGTCAATTTGATTCCCGTGTATTCCATCTGGCGAGGTCTATGTGTATAGCCACCCTTTATGTTGGTGAAAAAAGGTATTTGCAATGAAGAAGTCGTTTGTCTTGCAAAATTCTATTATTCGAACTCCGGCATTGTTTCTATCACCAAGGCCATATTTTCCAACTACCGATCCTTCTTTGTTTCCAACTTTCACATTCCAATCACCAGTAATTATCAATGCATCCTGATTGCATGTTCGATCAATTTGAGACTGCAGAAGCTGATAAAAACCTTCAATTTCTTCATCTTTGGTGTTAGTGGTTGGTGCATAAGTTTGAATAACATTCGTATTAACTAGTCTTCCTCGTAGGCATATGGATATTATCCTATCACTGATAGCGTTGTACTTCAGGATAGATCTTGAAATGTTCTTTTTGACAATGAATGCAACACCATTCCTCTTCAAGTTGTCATTCCCAGCATAGTAGGCTATGTGATTGTCTGATTCAAAATGGCCAAAACCAGTCCATTTCAACTCACTAATGCCTAGGATATCGACGTTAATGCATTCCATTTGATTTTTGATGATTTCCAATTTTCCTAGATTCATACTTCCTACATTCCAGGTTCCGATTATTAATGGATGTTTGCAGCTGTTTCTTCTCATTTTGAGCTGTGCCACATCAGGAAATGAAGGTTCTGAAACCTTTATTCCATCCACGTCATTAAGGTCGACTCTACTTTGAGAAGGCAACTCTTCCCCAGTTATCTTTTGAGTGCCTTCCAACCTGGGGAGCTCATCTTCCAGACTCAACTTCCTCATCTGAAAAACGAGAAATAATAATAAGTAGCTCTAAAGTTTTGAGATAAAATATATGTAACCCCTGGCCCATGTGAGGATATAGTAAATAGTCATTTTTAGTTGCCATTGAGTTGGCTCTGATTCATGGGCACCCCATGTACAACAGATCAAAAGATTTCCCGGTCCTGTACCATCTTATACTTATGGATCTGCTCGAGTCTATTGTTGCAGTCACTGTGTATTTTGAGGGTCTTCCAAAATACACAGTGGGGGCTCATCTTCCAGCACTATATTGGACAATATTCTGTTGTGATCCATAAGGTTTTCTTTCATTGGCTAATTTTCAGAAATAGATCACCAGGCCTTACTTCCTAGTGTGTCTTAGTCCGGAAGCTCCACTGAAACCTGTCTACCATGAGTGACCCTGCTTGTATTTGAAATATGGGTGTCATAGTTTCCAGCATCATAGCAACACATGAGTAACCACAATGTGACAAACTGACAGATGAATGGTGGTCAATAAATAAATAAGACTCTCAATGAGATGGATTGACACAGTGGCTGCAACAATGGGCTCAAGCATAACAACTATTGTGAGGATGTCGCAGGACCTGGCAGCGTTTTGTTTTGTTGTACATGGGGTTGCTATGAGTCAGAACCAACTCCAGGGCACCTGTCTCAGTTATCCACTGGTGCTATAACAGAAATACCACAAGTGAAGGGCTTTAACGAAGAGAAACTCATTCTTTCACAGTTTAGAAGGCTAGAAGTCTGAATTTAGGGTGCCAGCTCCAGAGAAAACCTTTCTCTCTGTCAGCTATGGAGGAAGGTCCTTGTCATCAACCTTCCCTTGGACTAGGAGCTTCTCAATGCAGGGACCCTGGTCCAAAGGGCACACTCTTCTCCTGGCACTACTTTCTTGGTGGTAGGAGGTCCCCCAGTCTCTCTGCTGGCTTCTCTTTTGTATCTCAAAAGAGAGTGGCTAAAGACACAACCCAGTCCTGTAGATTGAGTCCTGCCTCATCAACATAACCTTAATCCAATTATGGGTGGCACTGATTCAAAGCCAGATTTTGGTTCCTTTGAAAGCTGATCTGTTTCTGATTTGCTCCTATTCCTGAGGGGATAAACATAAAGAGATCCCAATTGAAAACCCAGGATAATTTCTAGGGCCCTTCCTCCTTAACAGGTCCTGAGCTCTAGTGTTTCTCCTTAGCCCCAATACTCCAGGATTTCTCAGCGTCTCAGCCTCTAGGTTGCCCATTATGAATCAGGAAAGGCCTCAAGGGGAAAAGTGGTGCAAGTCTCAGGCTCACCTCTCCATTTTTCCCTTTTCCCTGGGACCTCGGCACCTTGACCTTCGAGTCCTTGCTCTCTCAGTGACTCTTCGAGGCCTTCACATTTTTTTCCAGAGCTTTTCTCACTGTTATTGGCAGGAGGTTTGGTGTGACATCTGGAAGAGGAGCCGTTGGCCTATCATTATTCTCCCACTAGAATTATAGAGTCAAAATGAGTGTTTAGAATACATTCAGCCCTGCACAGGGTAAGCAGCTCAATAAGTGTATAAGTTATTATTCTTCTTCTCCCAATAGAATCCTAGAGTCATGTTGAGCTGAGCTCTTAAAAATCAACTCCTCCTACCCCTCCCAGGCATTTTATAGATAAGCAAACTCCAGCTGTACTGAATGATTCTCCAAGTTGAAAAAGAATGGGATTGATCACTGGGAGGCTGCAATTGGGCTCCAGTGGGTTCCTGGATGGCTCCCTGTTCCCCTGCTCTGGGAGGTGGCAGTGTGCTCTTCATCCCCAAATTAGAAAGTTGAAAAACATAGAGCCCGGGCTCAGTTCTCAGCTCAGTGCAGGAGCTGTGGCCTCACAGGCAAAACCATCTTCTCTTCTCTCCTCCTGGGTGGTCCAGAGCCCCAGCTCCAACTGAACAATTTGGAGAAATCTTAGCTTCAGAATCCCAGGATCCCCTCCCTAAATGTGAGCCCACATGTGCACACATATATACACACACAGAAGCTTACTTGTCACCAGTAGGTACATAGGCAACCACACAGAGCCTGGAAGGCACACGGAGTCTAGATGAGACCAGGCAGCAGAGGTGATGATAATGACTCTGCATTAAAGCTGGTCCCTTAGTCCAGGGAGTGGAGAGAAGCAGTCCCAAGCAAGAGACCAAAAGGTAGGCCAGGCCCCAGGGCAGAGAAGGCTGCATCTGGGAATCCCCTGCCCCTTCTTCTGGCCAGGACCAGGTCAGTAAACTTCCCATGTGGCCCTAGTAGATCTTGAGGGGAATAGGACCTGTACAGAGAAACACGGCCCCTGGCCGTACTGTTGCTACAGCCCCTGACTTTAGTTGCTTTATAGAAGTAGAGGTGTGTGTGTGTCTGTGTGTGGGCATGCTCTAATGCCGTGCTCAGCCGCCAAACCTAGACAGAACTCCCAGCCTGGGGAGGTTTTTAACTGATTTTAGGTAATTTGGCTCAGGAGAAATCTATGGACTTAATTTTTTTTTTTTTTTTTTTCTGGTTTAAAAGTGGTACAAGCTTGTTGTAAAAAAAAAAAAAAAAAAAGTGAAAAATGTGGTGTGAAAAAGAAAATGAAAAGCACCTGTGCACCCACCCTGGCGGTAATCACTGTTGCCATTTTGGTGGAGTTGAGACTACTTGTGCATGCTGTTTTCTTTGCTTCCTTCTCACGGAGTCTGCAATGAACATTTTCTCATGCCATTACTCTTTGTAAATCCACTGAAAGGCCTTGTGCTGCTCTATTGTACCGTAGTTTGCTTAACTTTCCTCTATTGTTGGACGTGCAGGTGGCTGCCAGTTTCTCTCTATTGTGTGAAGCCCAGGATCGTGCATCTTTGTGTGAACATTCTTGTGCATGGAGTGCGGTGCAGCCCGGCTTAAAGGCGCAATCCGAGGTCTAGGGAAGGGTAATCCGGGACAGCTCAGTGTAGCTGCCTTGCAGAGGCTCAGCTGGGTGTCCTTTGACCAAGAGAGAGTGGCTGGCAGGAACGGAGGCTGAGCTGGAATCCAGCTGCCCCTGCCTGCTTTGGACAACCCAAAACCGATTGCTATTGAGCCGATTCCTACTCATGGTGACCTCATGTGTGTCAGACTAGAACTGTGCTCCACAGGGTTTTCAATGACTGACTTTTTGGAAGTAGATCACCAGGCCTTTCTTCCGAGGCACCTCTGGGTGAACTCGAACCCCCAAACTTTCAGTTGGCAGCCAAAGACATTTGCACCACCCAGGGATTCCTGCTTTGACAAATGCCTTATAAATGCCCCATGGACCCCAGAGCTCCAGGCACTGACCCCTGGCCACAGGTATCAATCTTCTGGGGAATCAGGCAGGAGACTTGCCAAAGCCTTCTGGTGAGGCAGGGCATAGGGCAGGAGTGGGTCTGGTGTACTACTCTGCTCTGAGGTCCCTGAGGCTGCCTACCCTCCACTAGGCCCCTGTGTGCCTCTGCCCACATGGATGGCAAGTTAGTGCAATGCTAAGACTAAGGGACCCCTGGAACTGTAGGTCGAGGTGGCATAGATTAAGACCGGCTAGAAGAGAGTCTGGGGAAACTTTGGAAGCCATATACGAGACACCCTGAGGGTGGGCCAGGTGACAGGGGATGGAGGGACAGGGCTGGGACTGGGGCAGCACAGAGGGAATTGGGTGAGTAGGAGATTGTCTCCGTGGCTTTGCTGCCCATTGGAAAAGTATGACTTTCCCTTCCTTTGCCTCCCCAACCTGCTTGAGGTTGCAGGGTGGAAGATGCTGGCTGCACCTCCCTGGGCTGTCAGCGTACATGCCCAAACCTGATTTGGGAAAGTGGGTGGGAGGGGGCTCACTCTGTGCAGCTCCTTGAAGCTATTGGATCATGGAGTGTGAGCACCCTACATGTTACATATGTGAGAACTGAAGCCCCAGGTCAAAAATCTAGGCAGTTGTCTTAGTCAGGGTTCTCTAGAGAAATAGAACCAGTGAGACATATGCATATATAGAGAGAGAGAGAGAGGAGGAGGTTTACTTCAAGGAATTGGCTTACATGATTATGGGGGGCTGGCAAGTCCAAAATTTGTAGGGCAAGCAATAGGCTGGAGATTCTTATAGGCTATGTCCCAAAATCTGTAAGTCAGAAGCCAGGAAGAATATAGAGTAACCTGAAGAGAGAAGAGGGGGTTTTGCCAAAACATCTATTTATAGTCTAGAGGCAGACCACACCCTAGGGAAACACTCTTTTCAACTGATTGATTGATTACATTATACTAAATTACATCACATAACGTGATACATTACACTGCATTAGACTACATCATGGAACAGCAACTAGACTAGTGTTTGGCCAAACAACTGGGAACCATAGCCTTGCTAAGTTGACATATAGAATTAACCATCACGAGAGTGGATCAGGGATGGAACCACAATGTACTTCACTCCCAAATCTGTGGGCCATGCACTTCAACTTCAATCTTGTGGGTCCCATCTGCTGGATAGGGAGGGCTCTGGCATGGGCTCAGAAGCCGCCCTTGGGGTTCAGAAGAGACCAGTCTTGCTGTGAATACACCCAGAGGAGCTCAGGTACAAGCCCGAGCTGGTGAGGCCTCTGCCTTGGGGACCCTCAGCTCCCCACCTGCAAAAGCAAGTCCCGTCAAGACCAGAGTCCAAGGAGTTCACCTGCATTTTTGACCCCCAATGAGGAGGGAGAAATACTGAGGCCCCTGTATTTGTGACCATGGAGAGCAGTGACATAAACCTCCACTTCCTGCCATCTCTCACCATTGTATCCCCAACATCCAGTACAGTGCCTGGCATATAGTTGATGCTCAATAAATATGTGTTGGATGGCTAAATGAATGAACCAACTCTATGAGGTAAGTACTACCATTACCCCCATCCACAGACAAGGAAACAAAGGCTTTAAGAAGTAGCTGGCTCAAGGTCCCATAGCCAGTAAATGGCAAAGGCAGGTTTCAGGTGAGGTCAGACTGTAGAGTCTGTCCTCTTAACCATTTCTGGTCCTACATCTAGTGCTGGCCTCAGAGTCTGCTTGTCTTGCTCTCCTGGCAGGCTCTCTGAGGACGGCTCAGCTGGCCCAGGCTGCCCTCCCTGGCAGTTGCCCCCAGAGCTATGGAGAGTCTGAGTGAACTGCAAAACCCACTGCTGCCTCGGAGCCCTGCCCACCTGCATGGCCCCTTTCCTTACCCGGAGCCTTCACCCAGCTGGTCCTGCCAGGAGAAGCTCTACTCCTACCTTCTGGGCAGTGCTGGCCCTGCTCATACCCACCAGCTCCTGGACCCTGGGTCCCTGCAGCTGTCTGTGAAGGCCTGGTACCGGCCCAGCTGCCTCCTGGGGAGGGACAAGGACAAGGAGTCTCAGGTAGTCAGCTGTGAGACCAGCTTCACAGAGGGCAGGGAGTCCCAGGCTGGGCCCACAGAGCGTTCCCCTGAGCCTGGCCAGGCCGAAGAGGATGTCACCATCCAGACTGTGTCCTATGGAGTTCAAGAGGAGCTGCAGGGCCAGGAGGGTGACCTGGAGGAGGAGGAGGTGAGTTTTCAGAGATGCTGCAGCAGAAGGTCTCTAACTGTGCCAAGCATCCAAATGGAGGTGAGAGGGTGTTTAAATGCAGATTCCCAGGCCCCACCTTCAGCTGTTTAGCTTTAATAGCCCTGGGGTGGGGCCCAGGAATCTGTATGTCAACAAGCACCCACAGGTACTGCTGACACGGATGTGGACCACATTTTGAGAAACACTAACTTGGATTGACTAATTTTTTAATAGCATGTATTATTTTCATTTCTTAATGAGTTAAGTAATTTAAGCTCAATACAGAAAACCACTCGGAGATGGCATCATTAATGTTTTGGTGGACGATCTAGTCTTTTTTAATTCATGTGCTTATTCCCATCACCACTCCCAAAAAGAGATTTTGCCGTACATAGTTTTGTTGTTGTGTTTTTTTGTACATGGTTTTATAACCTGACTTTTTTCTCTAAACAACGTATTTCAGTATTTGTCCACGTAACTTAATACTTTTTTACAACAGGATTTTTAATGGTTACACGGTATTCCACTGTAAGCTCTTTTATTATCATTTATTAACTCCTGGGTCAGTGGCGTTTGGGGTGTTTCTAATCTTACCCAATTACTATCCTATGTTGAACATACCTATACTTGCATTCTTCCCTTGTGATAAATTCCTAACAATAAAATTTGGGGATCATTGTTAAGCCTTTCTTAGTACCACGCCCAATTTACACTCCCACCAACAGCAGGTGACATTGGCTTTTGCTCCACTGGGATTACCTTTTTTTTTTTTTTTTTTAACTCTTTTCAGCCTGACAAGGCCACGTCGAACCTGGGCCTGGTCACGAAATCCCACCTGTGTTTTGCAGAGTGATGCAACTTCGACAGAGAGTGAGAGTGAAGACAACTTCCTCACGCTGCCTCCCAGGGACCACCTGGGGCTCACCATCTTCTCCATGCTCTGCTGCTTCTGGCCACTGGGCATTGCCGCCTTCTACTTCTCCCAGGGGGTAAGAGTATCTGGGCCCCAGGGCTCCTTCTCTGGCCATCTCCCTCCGCCGGAGGGCTTAGCAGGAGTGTATGCAGGATGCTGACAGGGGCCTGGCAGGCGGGGGCTGCTGTTTTGCTGGGGGTGGGAATGGTCCCTTTCATCAGCACTTCTCTCTCCCTAGACCAGCAAGGCCATCTCCAAGGGGGACTTCCGCCTGGCCAGCACCACTTCCCGCCGGGCCCTCTTCCTGGCCACACTCTCCATCGCCGTGGGGACTGGTCTCTATGTGGCTGTGGTGGTGGCTCTAGCAGCTTACATGTCCCAGAATGGTCATGGTTAGTGGCTGGGGGCCTGGCATCCTGATTCCCCTGCTCCACCTGAGGAGGTACGGGGTCTTGGGGTGCAGACTCAGTGGAGTGCCATGAACCCTGGCTCCTGAAGACAACCTGAGAGTGGCTTGTTGGGGGACGCCTCCCAGCCTGCAGCCTACAGGGCTCGTCCTTCACTTCTTGCCCACTGCTCCTACCCCAGACAGGGCCAGGGGCACCACTCTCTAACCCAGGCTGTAGATGCGAAACAGGAGAGAAGAGGGCTGCCCACCAGGCCACCCAGGCAGGGCCTACCTCTGGTTTGAGGCAGGCTGGGGGCTCAGCTGATTCTGCCCGTTCTGTAGAGGGTCTCCTGCCCTGCAGACAGCCCACCACCAAATTCTGCCAGCCTCCCCACAGAGAAAGAGGGAAAGGGATGCTCAAGGGATAAGGGGCCTGACCCAGTCGACTCAGCCTGTAGGAGCCTCCACCCTGGGAATAGCCTGAGCTTCCCCCTACTCCCCTCTGGCCCTTTGATGCACAGACTCCAGCCAGCCAGGAGGGACATACATGAAACCCAGGGGCCCCCTGCTGTTTCCAATTCTGGGGGAATGCTTACCTCTCCCATGAGCTGGTGAGACACTGTAGATTGTAGACAGAGAGGAGGAGTCCCAGGATTTAAACGCTGAACAAAGGGCAGGTTCTTGGAGCTTATCTGTACAGGAGTGAAAGGCAGAGGTGCAATAACAGAGAGAGAGACTGGAGAGCCCTAAAATATTGCCAAATCACATGGCTCCCCACTTTGTCCCTCTTCCCCACCCCCATCGTCCTTTCCTGGACTCTGCCAGGGAGGCCCTGAGCTGGTGCCATCCTAACGAGATTCAGAGTGCCATCAGCCACCAGCCACTGAGTGCAGAGCCCTATGTTCAGTGCTTTGGGAGTGATAAATAGATGAAGGGAGGGACACAGGGCAGGTGTAGCCTGCTGAGTAGCCTGCAGTGCTCAGAAAGGCTTCCTGGAGGAGGTGTCCCATAAGCAAGGCCTGAAGGGTGAGTAGAATTTAGCTAAGAGATTCGTTTTTGTATAATCATTAGTAATTGTGGGCAAGGGCATGGCAGAAGCCTTCCAAGCTGGATTTCCAAGCTGTTTGGATTGTGACAGTGGCATCTGGGCCGGAGCCTAACTGCTGCCGTTTCTGAGGGTTCCACCAGGTCTGGAAGCTGAGGAGGAAGTCGGGCCTGTCTCTCAGCAATCAGTGATGTTCCCCACCTTCGAATGCTAGGGACTGGTGGATAGGCACTGGGTTCCCGAGGAGTGGTTCCACCCCCAGCCCCCTGGCCGTCCTTGGGGCTTCTTCGCTGATGCCCCCACTCAGGGCTGCTGTCAACATCCCACGCCACCAGGGTGTTCCTATCCAGAATTTTAGAGATGTCTAGGCAGGCTGAAGTGACACTTCAGGAGGGCGGCCCTGTTGGGGCTCAAGCTACAGGACCCTGTTGTGCATGATTGGGGACCTGGTCATTCCCATGCTCCATCCAGAGCCCAGGTTTATGGATCCACCTCTGACCATCCCTTGTCCCACCATCCGCCCCTCATGTCCCCAGTGTCTTGGGCACTGCCCAGCCCTCCACTCCCTGCATCCCCTGAAGTTCCAAGGCCCACGGAGCAGCGATTTTAATGCCCCATTACTGTATATATTTACCCTTGTAATAAACATTTCTGTAACACTTGTGCCCTCTGGGCTTCTTGCTGTCCTCACTTGCCCCCACCTTTGCCTGTGTCTTCTCCAAGACTGACCTCCGTCACCACATATGTAGCTCCTGACCTCCAGCAGCCTTCTCAGGAGGACAAGCCGACATCTGGGCCTTAGGAGGAGGCAATCAGTGTCCACGCCACCCCAGAACTCTCTCCTTGGAGTAGCCTAGATGGGAGGTGATGGCACCTGTTTGACGCTACAAAACAAGGCAGATCCATGCTTGGAGAAAAGTCCCCTTCAGGTTCAAGAGCCTCAGAGGTCAGGGAGAAAGGGACTTGGGTCGGAGGGCTGAGGCGCCACAGAGTGGCCTGGAGCTACCAAGGGTAGATGCCGGGTGGGAGGGGCCGAGGAGCCTGTCTTAGTTATCTAGTGCTGCTATAACAGAAATACCACAAGTGAATGATTTTAACAAATAGAAGTTTATTCTCTCACAATCCAGTAGGCTAGGAGTCTGAATTCAGGGCACCAGCTCCAGGGGAAGGCTTTTCCTCTCTGTTAGCTCTAGAAGAAGGTACTTGTCATCAGTCTTTCCCTGGTCTAGGAGCTTCCCACTGCAGAGACCCTGGGTCCAAAGGGTGTTCATGCTACTGGCTCGTCTTGCTTGGTGGTAATGAGGTCCCCCGTCTCCCTGTTTGCTTCTTTCTTTTATATCTCAGAAGAGATTGACTGAAGATACAACCTAATCTTGTAGATTGAGTCCTGCCTCATTAACATAACTGCCTCTAATCCTGTCTCATTAACATCATAGAGGTAGGATTTATAACACATAGGAAAATCACATCAGATGACAAAATGGTACTGGGAATCATGGCCTAGCCAAGTTGATACACATTTTGGGGGGACATAATTTAATCCATAACAGAGCCCCACTCCCCCACCCTGCTGTCTTTTCTTGAGTCCCCCATATCACCCTCCCAGGGCTGCTCCTAGACATTTGGAGGAGAGGTCATCTCTGCTTGCTTCAGGCCCCAGTACCAAGTCCCCAACATACTCTCAGTCCCAAAGCATTTGCCCAGGGTCCCCTAGAACCTGCCTGGGGCAACAGAGGTACTGGCCTGGTCTTTAGGTCACTGTGCGTGGAGGGCCAGGGGAAGGAAGGGTATGCACACCCTGCACCCATATGTGCACGCACTTGCAAGACACAACTGTGCACAGACACATACACACATGCTGCCATGAGGTGGGTTCTCCTGAAACAGGAATGAGCATGCAGGATGCTGATGAGAGGTTGTTCTTGGGATAACACTTCTGGAAAGGAGGAGAACGAGGCATGCCTGGGCAGAGGGAGTGCAGGCCTGAACAACAGTCTGGGCCAACCCCACTAGGCTCTGGAACCAGGATGCCCTTCAGAGTTGACCCAAGTTGGGATGAGGGTTCAGACGGTTATACCTTGTCTTAATTATTTAGTGCTGCCATAATGAAAAATACCACAAGTGGGTGGCTTTAAAGAACAGAAACTTATTTTCTCACAGTGCTAGAGGCTAGAAGTCCAAATCAGGGTCTCAGCCATGTGGATTCCTTCTGTGGGGCTCTCTCCTAGTTTCTGGTGTCTGCTGGCAATCCTTGGTGTTCTTTTGCATGTAGATGGGTCCTCACATGGCATCTGTCTTCCCCTGTGTGTATGTCTCTGTCTATTCTGCTCTTTTTATAAAGCACCACTCAGAGGAGATTAGGTTTAGGACCCACCCTACTTTGGTAAAACCTCATTAAGAAAAAAAAAGAAAGCCCTGATTTCCAAACAGGGTCATACTTATAGGTGCAAGGGTTAGGACTTCTACATTTCTTTAGGGGGGACACAATTCAATCCATAACATACCCCCACACCTCCTTATGGATCAGACATTGGATGTGGTTTGCTCAGAAAGGGAGTGTGACCTCAGATGAGGTGGCTTTCTTAGCTAAAACAACCCCCAAAGGGGTCTTACACTGAAGGCTGTCTGCTGACATCAGTTCCAGGCCTGGAGGGCTAAGTCTGTCACTCCTGCCAGGGACCTGAGCAGCAAAGTACAGCACCTGCCAGATGCCCGCACAGCAGCTGACCTGTCAGTGCCCCCCAGATCCCCTCTGCTTTTACTTCTATAAGCCAGAGGCTGCTTCCTGGGAACCCCTGTGACACTAGGCCAAAAGTACCACAAATTATGGTACATACACACAATGGAATGGTACGCAATAATAAAGAACAATGATGAATCTGCGAAACATTTCACAGCCATGAATCTGGAGGGCATTATGCTGAGTAAAATCAGTCAATCACAAAAGGACAAATATTGTACAAGACCATTATTAACCCAAGGAAAGATTTACACATTGAAAAAAAACAACCTTTGATGGTTACAAGGGAGGGGAGGGGTAGATAGTAGACAAGTATTAACTTAGGTGAGGGGAAAGACAACACACATTATAGGGGAAGTCAGCACAACTTGACCAAGGCAAGGCAAAGTCATAGAAGCTTCCTAGACATATCCAAACACCTTGAGGGACCAAGTTACTGGGGCTGAGGGCTGGGGACCATGGTCTTGGGGGACATCTAGTTCAATTGGCATAACATAGTTCATAAAGAAAATGTTCTACATTCTACTTTGGTGAGTAGTTTGGGAGCAGCCATCTAAGATACATCTGTTGGTCCCATCCTGTCTGGAGTGAAGGAGAATGAAGAAAACCAAAGGCACAAGGAAAATATTAGTCCAAAGGACTAATGGATCACCTGAACCACAGCCTCCAGTATCCTGAGCCCAGAAGAACTAGATGGTGCCCGGCTACCACCACCAACCCCTCCGACAGGGATCACAATAGGGAGTCCAGGACAGAGTAGGAGAAAAATGTAGAACAAAATTCAAATTCACAAAAAAAGACCAGACTTACTGCTCTGACAGGGACTAGAGGAACCCCTGAGACAATGGCCCTCAGAAGGCCTGCTAACTTAGAACTGAAGCCACTCCGGAAGTCCACCTTTCAGCCAAAGATTAGACAGGCATATAAAACAAACAATAACACACGTGAGGAACGTGCTTCTTAGTTCAATCAAGCATATGAGACCAAATGGGCAACACCTGCCCAAAAGCAAGACAAGAAGGCAAGAAGGGACAGGAAAGCTGGATGAATGCACATGGGGAACCTGGGGTGGAAAAGGAAAGAGGAAGAGTGCTGACACATTGCAGGGATTGCACCTAATGTCACGAAACAATTTGTATATAAATGTTTGAGTGAGAAACTAGCCTGTTTTGTAAACTTCCACCTAAAGCACGATTAAAAAAAAAAAAAGCTACCATACGATCTAGCAATCCTACTCCTTGGAATATATCCTAGAGAAATAAGAGCCTTTACACGAACAGATATATGCACACCGATGTTCATTGCAGCACTGTTTACGATAGCAAAAAGATAGAAGCAACCAAGGTGCCCGTCAACGGATGAATGGAGAAATAAATTATGGTATATTCACTCAATGGAATACTAAGCATCGATAAAGAACAGTGATGAACCTGTGAAACATCTCATAACATGGAGGAATCTGGAAGGCATTATGCTGAGTGAAATTAGTCAGTTGCAAAAGGACAAATATTGTATAAGACCACTATTATAAGAATTCAAGAAATAGCTTAAACAGAGAAAAAAAATATTCTTTGATGGTTATGAGATGGGGGAGGGAGGAAGGGTGGGCGAGGGGTATTCACTAATTAGATAGTAGATAAGAACTACTTTAGGTGAAGGGAAAGACAACACACAATACAGGCGAGGTCAGCACAACTGGACTAAACCAAAAGCAAAGAAGTTCCTGAATAAACTGAATGCTTCGAAGGCCAGCATAGCAGGGCTGGGATTTTTGGGACCGTGGTTTAAGGGACATCTAAGTCAATTGGCATAATAAAATCTATTAAGAAAACATTCTGCATCCCACTTTGGAGAGTGGCATCTGGGGTCTTAATGCTAGCAAGCGGCCATCTGAGATGTGTCAATTGGTCTCAACCCACCTGGATCAAAGGAGGATGAAGAACACCAAGGACACAAGGTAATTATGAGCCCAAGAGACAGAAAGGGCCACATGAACCAGAGACTACATCAGCCTGAGACCAGGAGAACTAGATTGTGCCTGGCTACAACCGATGACTGCCCTGACAGGGAACTCAACAGAGAACCCCTGAGGGAGCAGGGGAGCAGTGGGATGCAGACCCCAAATTCTCGTAAAAAGACCAGACTTAATGGTCTGATTGAGACTAGAAGGACCCCGGTGGTCGTGGCCCCCAGACCCTCTGTTGGCCCAGGACAGGAATCATTCCCGAAGCCGACTCTTCAGACATGGGTTGGACTGGACAATGGGTTGGAGAGGGATGCTGATGAGGAGTGAGCTTCTTGGATCAGGTGGACGCTTGAGACTATGTTGGCATCTCCTGCCTGGAGGGGAGATGAGAGGGTGGAGGGGGTTAGAAGCTGGTGAAATGGACATGAAAATAGAGAGTGGCGGGAGGGAGCGGGCTGTCTCATTAGGGGGAGAGCAATTGGGAGTGTGTAGCAAGGTGTATTTTTGTGTGAGAGACTGACTTGATTTATAAACTTTGACTTAAAGCACAATAAAAATTATATTAAAAAAAAAAAGTGCCGGAGAGCACTTGCCCCCTCCAAGCAATGACTGACAGGGGGTCAGGGGATAAATACCCCAGCTTTCTTGCCCTTTGGAGGGGACAGCTCTAGTCATGCTCCACACTGGTTCCCAGAGTTCCCCAGTGGGATTGAGCTTCAGATGCCCTTTATGGGTTGCCTTCTTCCCCTTGTCTTCTTCCCTGCCCCCTTCTGTGCTTCCTGAGATTACCTCCCAATAAACCATCTGCAATTGAATCTCTGCCTCAGGGTCAGCTTCTGAAGAACCCAGCCAAGACACACACATGCTTATATACATGTTCCCAGCATACCACCCACATATATGGACACACATGTGTGTGCACGCACCCCCATTTGTGCATGCGCACACACAGGTACGGCCATGCACACCTTTGCGTGCACGCCTTTGCATGCACACACACGGCACACCCCACACATGTACATGCTCACGTGCATGCACATACACAGGTACCCACACACATAGCACGTGCACTTGAAGGAGACATGTGGCTGAGGTCCTGCCAGTCACCAGCCTAGCTCTGGACCCCTGACCAGGTAGGAACAAGATGGAAAAGGTGGGCAATGGACAGCACACATGCCCATCCAGGCCCTGCTCAGGCCAGCAGGCTACCTCACAGCCCAGGCTATTCCCCACCTCTTTCCCAGTCCTCTAGAATGCTGTTCCAGGACTGAAGAAGGGTGAAGAGCCAAATGATTTCCTGGCTTTCAACCCTGGTCCTGCTTCCCCCCTGCCACTCCCCACCCCTAGCTGCAAATTCAGGCTCTGCAGGAGAAAATGAAATCAGAAACGGAGCCCCTGGGGGCTTCCCTCCCACGGCCCCCTAGGAAGGGCCCAGCTGTGGAGTCTGGGCTTGTCCCGGTGAGTCCCTGGAACACAGGCAGCGACACCCCTCCCGCTTCAAGGCTGAGGCTTGCCTTTGGGCATGCCTGGGGCACTTTTGGCCTCCTGCTTCCCTGCTCTGCCTGTGCCTCACCGCCTGAGGGTCCCGAGAGGCATGGGGCTTGCAGTTCCTCCCCTTCAGGCTGGCAGAGAGAGTGGGGCTAAGGAAGGTCCCCTGGGTAAAGGTGCCCGTGATGAGCTGCAGTGCCAGCACATCTGTGCAAATATTACCAATTATTTTCCTCACTATAAACACCCAGCAGGAAGGCAGGGAGGCAACCAACCCAGACTGTTTAAAATAGAAACCAAAATTACTGCACAGGGAAGTCGGGGCAGCCGACAGAGCGGAGCCTGCACCAGGCATCCAAGGTCTGCTCCCCCACCAGCTGCCCATAAATTGCACCTGCTCCCACTGCCCTCACCCTTCCAGGCCCACTTTCTCTTTCACTGGCCAGGCAGGAAGAAGGTGAAAAGGTCTTCACCTAAGGCATGGCAGGGAGGGATACTGGTTAGGTGCTAAACAGGGCCCTGGGCAGGGGAGGAGATGGCTGAGTTGGGCGGCCACAGAGGAGCCAGGAGCCGAGGCCACCTGAGCTGTGGTCCGGGGAATTGCTGGGTGAACCCCTGTCCAGTCAGGCCACAGAGATGCAGTGGCTGTGTTGAAGGTGTCAGGGGAGGAAAGCCCCCCTCCACTGCACCTCAGGAGCGGGGATGCTGCACCTCAGCGTGGAGAGGAGTGGTACCCTAGAGGTGGCAGGCCAGGGACCATGGGAGGCTGGGGCCAAGTAAGAACAGTGCCTTGCCACCCACTCTGAGTGAGGGAACTTGTCTGGTAGCAGGAAGGTCTAGAAACCAACTCCTGGGGCTCCAGAGCCTCCCCATCCCTCCTTCCTCACAAACAGGGCTGATGGACAGCAGGTCGCCTGATACAGTCACCAAACCAAAACAACCAAACCATCTGCCATCAAATTGATTCCAACTCACACTGAACCCTATAGGACAGAGTTGAGCTGTCCCATCCGGCTTCTTAGGAGCAGCTGGTGGATTCGAACTGCGGACCTTTTGGTTAGCAGCTGAGCTCTTAACCTCTGCATCACCAGGGCTCCAGTATAGTCATGTGGTTGTCAAAATGTTGAAACACTTCCATACCATGGGTGAACAGGCCCTGTCCCAAGCACCCCCAACCATGCTTCCTTTTCCTGCCTCCCTGGCTTCTCCCCCAGGACACCTAGACCTCCCCCAGGAACTAAAGCATTAGCAGCTGGTGCAGCAGCCCACCTCCCCTTGATGCATCAGTCCACTTCTGAGTCATGCTGATGGGTCAGTATCTGGAATATTGCCCCTGTCCACAAAGACACTGTCCACATGCTCACAACCTCTCTCTTCCCTGAGGAGGTCTCTAGGCAAACCCCCTTCTTCTGTCTGCCCTTGCATTCCTGCAGCTTTCCAGAGACAATCTCATCACATTTCCTGGGCCCAGCCAGGCCTGGGCCCCACTGGGAGGGTGTGGGGGGAGGAGGTAGGGCAGGGAGGAGGGGGCAGTGGCCAAGTTGTCAAGGGTGCGAACCCTGGAATGATGCAGCAGGAAGGCACCTTCGAGGTGATCTAGCCCACAGTCTCTCATGCTACAGATGGAACAACTGAGGTCCAAAAAGGGGAGGTGTGTTTCCCAATGTCACACAGCAAATTATGAGCCAAGCCAAGGCCCTCCAGGCTGGCAATGTCTCTGCTTGCCATGAAAACACAGAAGACCCAGGAACAACTGTGCTGCCACGATGAATATTAACAAACTTGCTTCCCTCAGCCTTCCCCTCCCAGGCTGTTTCCTGCTTCAAAGTCTTCCCCAACCAGCCCCTTCTTGGGGCTAACACCTCGGCCCTTCTATTTTCGTGGCAACATGGCAGGGGTGGGGCGGGGAGTTGATAGCCTCATGTTTGCCTGCCCTGTGCTCATGGCAGCCCCTCAGGAGCTCTCGCATCCTCTCAGTGAAAGGGGGAGGCGCTACTCCGGTCAGGGGCACGACAAGGAGACTCAGATGTACTCGACACAAAGAAAAGGTGCTGTGCGTTTCCAAATACTCCCAGCCTACAGCCCTTGAAAGGCTTTCACCTTTCTTCACAGAGCCAGGCAACTTCAAAGCCACGTCTAACTCCACAAGGAAATGACAGAAAGAACTTCCCAAGGGCGGGGGCCCATTGAAGGTGTGGAGAAGGGGATGAAGGAGACAATGGGCACCTTTACACCCATGAGCAAGGCCAGCATAAGGAGGTTGGGACAGGAGACGTTGGCAGGGCACCTTCAGTACACAAAGTACCTTCACACCTGCGTTCCACCGAGGCAGGTGTTCCTGTACCCACTTACTGACAAGGAGATAGACCAGCATGGCCATCTTTCCTCCTGATTCCACAGCCCATGAATGGGACCACAGCCACCTGGGTGCTTACTGAGGCTCCATCTCCCTTGTCTGTCTAGAGCCAACTCCTGGCCATTTTCCCTCCTTAGACCCCTCCACCCTGTCCCTAACACTTTCACTCAGAGCAGGCTGCAAGGGGCAGCGTAAGGCTGTCCCCTCTTCTGTGTAGCATTGGGTAAGCTGCTCCTTGGTGTTTGCCCATCTGGAAAAGGGGGTCATGGTGGTGATCACTGCATAGGGTTACTCTTGACATTACATAATTTAAAGTTGGTATAGCTCTTAGAGCAGCACTGGGTGTATGTTGTTGTCAGTTGCCATTAAATCCACTCTTGCTCATGGCAACCCCATGTACGATAGAATAAAACATTGCCCAGTCCTACGTACTATCTTCATGATCATTGGTATGCTCCAGTCCATTACTGAGGCCACTGTGCCTTCCTACGTAGGAGACTCATCTTCCAGCAAGATATTGGACACAGTATTCTGTTACGGTCTATAGGGTTTTCACTGGCTAATTTTCAAAAGTAGATCGCCAGGCCTTTCTCCCTAGTCTGTCTTAATCTGGAAGCTCCAATGAAACCTGTCCACCATGGGTGACCCTGCTGGTATTTGAAATACTGGTGGCAAAATTTTCAGCATCACAGCAACATGCAAGCCACCAAGTATGACAAACTTGTAGATGGGTGCACACTGGCTGAAGAAGTGACTTGCCACGCAGTGGGTAAGGGCGGGCTTGGGATTCCAAATTAGCCCTCTACCTCAACGCCATCTATCCAGCAAGGGTAAGTCAGAAATGACATAAAAATGTGAGAGCAGGGACCATCTTCTACACTCGTCTGAAACAATTCTTCACTTTCTTCTTTACACACAATCTGGGCAGGAGCTGCTTGTGGTTATTCGAGCAGGGAAGCATCTCAGAACTCACCAGACCTCAGTCCAGCACAGCTGTACCTTCTTACCTCAAAGCCCTTGCCTGGCCCCCATCCCTGCTCTTTTCACCACCCCCCACAAACACACAGGGTGGAGAGACAATGAGCAGCTTCTCCAGCTGCACTGTCTCCTTGGGGTGGTGTGGAGAGTTCCACACTCTGAGAAGCCAGTTAAGGATCATCACCCTGCCTGAGCTGCTGGACTTAGCACTGCTGAAAGTACCCCACTCTACCGCCTGTCAGGTGCTCTACCCGGGAACCCTCAGAAAACTGCCTGCAGCAGCTCCCCACCCAGGGGCCAGGCTCCAAGCCTGAGTGGCATGAGGAACTGCCCTGTCCTCTCCACCAGCCAGGAAATCTGTGTGGCTCCGGTCCCCACCTCAGGCATCCAACTTCCTTCCATCATTAAAAAAATAAATAAATATTTACTGAGCATCCGTTACACATGGAACAGTCTACTGTGTTCTCCAGGGCAGAAAGAGGCTCTTTTCTTCATAAGTGAGGCTAACAGAGACAGCCTTCTTGCTGGTTGTTGGATACACCAAGCATGCCCCCACCACTTGGCAGTCCCTCAGCGTGAGACACTTTACCCCAGATATCTGCGTTGTTTGCTCCCTCACTTCATTCACGTCTTGGCTCAAACACCATCACATCTTAGAGGCCCTCCTAGACAGCTTCCCTGCCCCTACGCTTCATCTGCTTTCTTTTCCGTCATAGCTTTATCACTGCTTGACATGTTATTACTTGTGTGTTTGTTAGCCTTCCCCATTAGAAAGCAAATTCAGTGAGAATGGGACTTCTGGGTCTCATTCAAGGAACCCTGGTGGCGCAGAGGTTAATGTGATCAACTGCTAACCAAAAGGTCGGTGCCTGGAAACCACCAGCAGCTCTGCGGGAGAAAGATGTGGCAGTCTGCTTCCGTAGAGGTTTATAGCCTTAGAAACCCTATGGGGTTGCTATGAGTCTGAATCAACTCCACAGCAGTGTTATTTTTTTGTTTTCTTTTTGGCGGAGGGGGTGGGGGGGTTCTTATTCACAGCTAAATCCCCAATGCTTAGAACAGGATCAGACACATGGTAGGTTCTCAAAGATTTGTTCCATGAATGAGATCTGGGCTCTGGCTCCATACCTGCTGGGACCAGCTCTGTGACCCTCGGACTACCCCCCAAGCCCCCTAAGGCCTCAGTTCCCACTTCATAATGTGAAAGAGGTCTTAATTGGGGTCCCTAAGGGTCATCAAAGGGAGAATGGGGATCCATGAGCTACGTTAAACGTAGCTTTTCCAAACTTCTGATAAGACCATATGTCTGATTAAAATTTGGTAGAAAAGAACTTATAAAAATATGGAAAGTGTAACAAAAGAGGTGCTTGCTGGGAAAGAGGTTGGCAGCCCAGGACTTCACATAAAGTCATGTGGCCAGCACCACAAACACAGCCTCTGTCTCCAGGGTGCATCATTTAAGCCTCCTACCTGCATTATCTACTTCACTCTGCACCTTCACTCTCTGAAGTAGCTGTCACTGTGACCATCTGTAGATGAGGCGACTGAGGTTACCCAGTTAACAAGTCATAGAGCTGGCATCTGAGCCCGGGGATTCTGCATCCAGAGGACGAACCCTTAACCACCTGGTATGCTGTCTGTCCAGCACACTCGGGCTGGCATTGGTCACACCTCACACAAGCAGCACTGCCAGCTCAGTGCTAAATGAGTGGTGCAGATGCGGGCACTGAAGGGAGGCAGGAGAGCTCAGTGGTCAGGAAAGTGGGCACTAATGTCAGGTGGTAACAACCTATCTCAGCCTATCTCACACAGTTGTTGAGATTATTTAAATGCTATCAGATTTTTAAAAAAAAAAAAATTTTTTTTTTTTTTTTTTGCTTGTCTTAGTGCCTGTTACAAAACAATGACTACTGTATAGTGGCTGAAGGAGTCCTGGTGTCACAATGGTTAAGTGCTTGGCTGCTAACCAAAAAGATGGTGGTTCAAACCCACCGAGCGGCTCCTTGAGAGAAAGACCTGGTAAAGATTACTAAACCAACCAAACCCACTGCCGTCAAGTCAACTCTGACTTCCAGCCACCCTGTAGGACAGAATAGAACTGCCCCATAAGATTTCCACGGCTGTAAATCTTTATGGAAGCAGACTGCCACATCTTTCTCCTGTGAGCATCTGGTGCATTCAACCTTTGGGTTAGCAGCCAAGTACTTTAACCACTGCCCCACCAGGGCTCCTCCATAAAGATTTCAGCCTAAAAACCCTATGGGGCAGTTTTACTCTATCACATGGAGTCGATATGAGTTGGAATCAACTCAACGGCACAAAACAACAATAACAAATATATTGACTGAAGTGGGAGAGGAGCTGATGCTAATGAAAGATATAAAACAGGCAAGATAAATCCTAACCCTCAGGACTTATACTCTACAGGGGGATCCAAACTAGTGACCAGGTACAATCAATTCAGGCATGTGACTTTACCTTCATCACCTATAAGACGTTTCTACTGCATTTCACACACACTCTCATTAAAGCACTGTAATGATTTTAATAATTCGTTTTCATGCCTGTCTCCTCACTAACCTACTGTGAGCTCCTCAAGGGCAGAGACCCCATGTGTTTTCTGTGAGCCCCATGTGGCTGGCACGTGCCCGGCACACACACCCGTCAGAGTTCAGAAAGCATTGTGAAATAAACAAGTAGATAGAGAGGACCCTGGATGAACTCAGAGGCTCTTTCCAGCTCAGAGCTTCTCCAGGTCTGAGACCACATGCAATGCACTGCCCTGGGCACTGCACAACACAAAGAGAGAAGACATCCACAGCGCTCTGGGAACAGACACTTCTAGGAATTCATGCTGCAAAGATCCTTGTCCAGTGCCTGAAGATGTAGGTTCAAGGATACTCACTGAGGCATTGCATTATGGTAGCATTAAAAGATTGGAACATTCCTCAGAAAGTTAATTGTAGAATTACCATGTTGTTGGGTGCTTTCAAGTCGATTCTGACTCATAGTGACCCCATGTCACAGAGTAGAACTGCCTTATAGGGCTTTCCAGGCTATAATCTTTGCAGAAGCAGATCACCCGGTCTTTCTCCCGCTCTAGCCGCTGTACAGAAGAAAAACCTGGTGATCTGTTTCTGTACAGATTTGGTTAGCAACCCAGCACTTACCCATTGCACTCCCAAGCTCCATACAATCCAGCAATTCCACTCCTAGGCATACACCCAAAAGAATTGAGATCAGGAATGCAAAAAGAAACCCACACACCAATGTTAATCACAGCACTACTCAACAACAGTCAAAAGGTGAAAACAACCTAAGTGTCCACCAACAGATGAATGGATAAACAAAATGTGGTACATACATACAATGGAATATTACTCAGCCACAATTTTGTTATACATATTATCATGGATTGAATTATGTCCCCCCAAAAATGTGTTTATCAATTTAGCTGGGCCATGATTCCTGGTATTGTGTGATTTCCCTATATGTTGTAAATCCTGCCTCTATGATATTAATGAAGAAGGTTGGGCGGCAGTTGTGTTAGTGAGGCAGGGCTCAATCTACAAGGTTGGATTGTGTCTTGAGGTAATCTCTTGAGATATAAAAGAAAGAAGCAAGCAGAGAGACAGGGGGACCTCCTACCACCAAGAAAGCAGTGCCAGGAACAGAGCCCATGGTCCTTTGGACCCCTGGTCTCAAAGCTCCTAGTCTGAGGGAAGGGTGATAAGAAGGCCAATAGAGAGAGAAAGCCTTACCCTGGAGCTGACACCTTGAATTTGGACATTTAGCCTAATCTACTGTGAGGAGGTAAACTTCCCTTTGTTAAAGCTATCTACTGTCGTATTTCTGTTATAGCAGCACTAGATGAGTAAGACACATATACTCACCAGAATAAAAAATAGATGAATCAATAAAAGATTGGAAAGCACCTAAAAGCCCATCAACAGAGAGCTGGTTACATAAATGCTGGTGCTGTCATCTAATGAAATGCTATGCAGACACTTAAAAGAACGAGGCAGGCTTAGACATACTAATACGATACAATCTCTGAGACAGGTGGTTGCTGAAGTCTGTATACTATGCTTTTTGTGTGTTGTGATTTTAAAGAAATACATTTTTAAAAAACCTGTTGCCGTCGAGTCGACTCTGACTCATAGCGACCCTGTAGGACAGAGTAGAACTGCCCTCAGGGTTTCCAAGGAGCCCTGGTGGATTCAAACTGTCAACCTTTTGGTCAGCAGCCATAGCTCTTCACCACCACACCACCAGTGTTTTCCATATACATTAAAAAAAAAAAAAAAATCCATTGCCATGGAGTCAGTTCCAACTTATGGCAATCCATGTGTTACAGAGAAGAACTGCTCTATAGAGTTTTCTTGGCTGCAACCTTTACAGAACCAGATCACTAGGCCTTTCTTCCACAGCACTTCTGGGTGATCTCAAACTGCCAACCTTTAGTTTAGTAGCCAATTGCAAACTGCTTGCACCACCCAGGGACCTGCATATGTATGTACATGCTTATAAATGCAATGATTAACTCTAGAAAGTGCTGTACAAAAAAAAAAAAAAATTTTAACGTAAGCCACCAATTGCAAGGCATGTATGTAATTTTAAGTTTTCTAGTAACCAAGTTAAAGGATAAAAATAAATAGGGAAAATAAATTTTAGCATATTGTATTTGACCCAATACATCCAAAAGACTATTATTTTAACAAGTAATCAATTCTTTAAAATTATTAACAAGATATTTTATATTCTTTTTTAGGGGGAGTACTAAGTCTTTGAAATCTGGTACGTAATTTACAATTGCAGTACAACTCAATTTGAACTAGCACCAGTTCAAGTGTTCGATAGTCACATGTAGCTAGTGGTTACTGTGTTAGACAGTACAAAGGGTGGTAACAACAGTTGTTCCTGGGGAGAGTTTTTGGGGAATTGAAAATCAGGGGAAGAGGAAGATATAACTCTCACTCTGTTTGATTTTTTCCCCCCACGTGCATGCATTGCCTATTAAAACTCACAAATTTAAAGGTAAGGAAAAAGCCAGAGAAGGAAACAGTCCTTGAAGTAGGAGGAAATTCCAGATATGAAAGTGTAATCTTGGGAAGGTCAAGAGAGGGGAGCTTTTCAGAAAATGAGGAGGAGGGAGAGGAGGCGGTACCCTGAGGTGACTTCAGATTTGGCACCTGGGACACCACTCATCACTCATCAGTGACATTTGAAAGCTGCTTCAGGAGAAGGAAAGGATAGAACAAGAAGGTAGCAGATTAGAGAGGAGGAGGCAATAATAGGTGGCCCTCCATTGAGAGAGGACCACAAACTCAACCACAGCCGATGACTAATTCAGAGGTGACCCAAGTGGCAAGGACTGCTGGGGGAAGCAGCTGGAAAACAGGTGGTTCAGGCAGCAAACATTAACCTGGAACCAGCACTGTGCTGGGGAGTGAAGAAGAGTCGAGGGTCAGCTGGAACCCAGGGCTGTGATGGAACAACAAAAATCATTAGCTTAGGGGAGGCAGGCCAAGATAGCGGAGTAGTCAGATGCTTCCAGTGATCCCTCTTACAACAATGACCTGAAAAAACAAATGAAATGATTATATTTATGACAAGCTAGGAACCCTGAACATCAAAGGCAAAGTTAGAAAACAGACTGAGCAGCAGGGGGAGGGATAGACAGTTCAGAAGCAGAGAGGAGTTGCTGGACCTGAATGGCCAGGAACCCTCAGGCACCATTCCCAGGAACGAATGCAGCAGGCTGGTGGTAGCATTCCGCCACAGTTTTCTCAGGGAGAAACAGCCAGCTGCACAGCCTACTCACACCTCCAGAACCAGAGAAGAACAGAGCTCTCAGCAAAAGATAAGTACTTGAGTATATTTTACCACTCCTTCTGCCCCCAAGCTGGCTTCAATGGCTGTTGATTTCCCTGGGCCTGAGATAGGTCCTGCTGAGTGCTCTGAGACATTCTCCTGGCTTTGAAGAAGGAATAAACTCAAAACTGGGTGAAAAGATAATCTGCCAGATCCACTAACCTGGGGAGCTCAGGACAGAAGCAGCTCCTGACCAGGCACAAATGGTCTGTGGACTTTGAATAACTTTCCCGCCTGCATGAACCTGTGTGGGCCAATTTCAGGAGAATAGGCCCTTGTTGGCAGACTGCAACAGTTTCAGCTGTGCGATGGAGAGGTGGGTAGACTCTACATCAAGGATCTAAGGGCTGGTGGCTCAACTCATGTCACCCAGCCACCCATGACAGGGGTCCAAGGATAACTGGTACCTCCCAGTCCTTACAATCAAAAGCATAGGGTGCCCATGGTCTGTCTGCAGAACCCACCCACCTGTGCGCTCCAGGGAACAGGGACGCGCTTTCCTCACAGACACTCAGGGGATGGTTGTCAGCCCCCTGCCTTGTTCAGAGCGTGACCCCCTGCTGCAACCAGATACCAGTACCTACACCAATCACCCCTGCCCCTCTAAGACTGTAGGACAGCACCTGAACCACATACTTGATGGCCAACTACCTGAACACTTGAGCTGAATCCATACAAGAAAAGTGAATGGACTCCTAGGCTTATATACCTGATAACAGTTCTAGCCACCTGGTGACAGGACATCAGAGCTTCAAAGGCGAAAATAATCAAGCTAGCTCACTCAAGCAACCTATTTGGGCATATCAAAACAAAACAAGGCAAGAAGCTAGGATACAGTAAACAAACATAAAATAAACTAATACAATAACTTATAGATGGCTCAAGGACAACACTCAATATCAAATCACATAAAGAAGCAGACCATGACCGTTTCAACGAGCTCTCAGAACAAAGAATCAAGGGATCTTCTGGATGAAGGTGCCTTCCTGGAATTACCAGATGCAGAATACAAAAGATTAATATACAGAACTCTTCAAGACATCAGGGACAAGATTAGGAAGGAGATCAGGCAATACACAGAACAACCCAAGGAACACAGAGATAAAGCGGTTGAAGAAATTAAAAAGGTTATTCAAGAACATAATAAAAAATTTAATAAGTTGCAAGAATTCATAGAGAGAAAGCAATCAGAAATTCAGAAAATTAACAATAAAATTACAGAATCAGACAACTCAATAGAAGGGCAGAGGAGCAGAATTGAGCAAGTGGAAGGCAGAATTGGTGAGATTCAAGATAAAGCACTTGGCACCAATGTATTTGAAGAAAAATCAGATAAAAGAATTTTGAAAAATGAAGAAACCTAAAGAATCATGTGGGACTCTATTAAGAGAAATAACCTACCAGTGATTGGAGTACCAGAACAGGGAAGGATAACAGAAAATACAGAGAGAATTGTTGAAGATTTGTTGGCAGAAAACTTCCCTGATATCGTGAAAGATGAGAAGATATCTATCCAAGATGCTCATCGAACTCCACATAAGGTAGATGTTAAAAGAAAGTCACCAAGGCATGTTATAATCAAACTTGCCAAAACCAAAGATAAAGAGAGAATTTTAAGAGCAGCTACGGATAAATGAAAAGTCATCTACAAAGGAGAGTCAATAATAAGCTCAGACTACTCAGCAGAAACCATGCAGGCAAGAAGGCAATGGGATGAATAATATAAAGCACTGAAGGAAAAAAATTGCCAGCCAAGAATCATATATCCAGCAAAACGGTCTCTCAAACATGAAGACGAAATTAGGACATTTCGAGACAAACAGAAGTTTAGGGAATTCATAAAAACTAAACCAAAACTACAAGAAATACTGTAGGGAGCTCTCTGGTTAGAAAATCAATAATATCAAATATCAACCCAAGCCTAGAACACTGGACAGAGGAATCAGATGTCAACTCAGATAGGGAAATCAGAAAATAAATGAAGATTTAAAAAAATGTTCAAAACAGGAAAACAGCAATGACATTATGTAAAAGAAGAAAACATTAAAACAATAAAGAGGGACTAAGAAATGTAGTCATAGATCTTTCATATGGAGAAGAAATAAAAGTTAGGTTTAAACTTAGAAAAGTAGGTGTAAATATTAAGGTAACCGCAAAGGAGACTAACAATGCTACTCATCAAAATAGAATGCAAGAAAAAAACAGACTCTGCAGAAACAAAATCAACAACGAATAAGAGGAAAAGACAATATATAAAGATGAACTACTCAGCACAAAATCTTAAGTGGGAAAAAGAAGCTGTCAACAACACACAAAAAAAGACATCAAAATGACAGCATTAAACTCATACCTATCCATAATTACACTGAATGTAAATGAACTAAATATACCAATAAAGAGACAGAGAGTGGCAGAATCGATTAAAAAAAAAATGATCCGTCTATATGCTGCCTACAAGAGTTAGACTTAGAGACACTAACAAACTAAAATTCAAAGGATGGAAAAAAATATATCAAGCAAACAACAATCAAAATAGAGCAAGAGTGGCAATATTAATTTCTGAAAAAAATAGACTTTAAAGTTAAATCCACCACAAAGGATACAGAAGGGCACTATATAATGCTTAAAAGGACAATATACCAGGAGGATATAACCATATTAAATATTTATGCACCCAAAGATAGGGCTGCAAGATACATAAAACAAACTTGTAACAGCATTGAAAAGTGAGATAGACAGCTCCACAATTACCATAGGAGACTTCAACACACCACTTCCGGTGAAGGACAGAACATCCAGAAAGAAGCTCAATAAAGACATGGAAGATCTAAATGCCACAATCAACCAACTTGACCTCATAGACATATACAGAACACTCCACTCAACAGCACCCAAGTATATTTTCTCTTCTAGTGCACATGGAACATTCTCTAGAATAGACCACATATTAGGTCATAAACCAAGCCTTGGCAGAATCCAAAACATCAAAATATTATAAAGCATCTTCTCTGACCATAAGGCCATAAAAGTAGAAATCAATAACAGAAAAAGCAGGGAAAAGAAGTCAAACACTTGGAAACCGAACAATACCCTGCTCAAAAATGACCGGGTTATAGAAGACATCAAGCATGAAATAAAGAAATTCATAGAATCCAATGAGAATGAAAACACTTCCTATCGGAACCTTTGGGACACAGCAAAAGCAGTGTTCAGAGGTCAATTTATATCAATAAATGCACACATCCAAAAAGAAGAAAGGGCCAAAATCAAAGAATTATCCCTACAACTTGAACAGACAGAAAGAGAGCAACAAAAGAAACCCTCAGACAGAGAACCCCTGAGGGAGCAGGAGACCAGTGGGATGCAGACACCAAACTCTCGTAAAAAGACCAGACTTAATGGTCTGACTGAGACTAAAAGGATCCGGGTGGTCAGGGCCCCCAGACCTTCTGTTAGCTCAGGACAGGAACCATTCCCCAAACCAACTCTTCAGACAGGTATTGGACTGGACAACGGGATAGAAAAAGATGCTGTTGAAGAATGAGCTTCTTAGATCAAGTAGACTCTTGAGTCTATGTTGGCATCTCCTATCTGGAGGGGAGTTGAGAGGGCGGAGGGGGTTAGAAGCTGGCAGAATGGACATGAAAATAGAGAGTGGAGGGAAGGAGCAGCCTGTCTCATTGGGGGAGAGCAATTAGGAGTATATAGCAAAGTGTATATAAATTTTTGTATGAGAGACTGACCTGATTTGTAAACTTTCACCTAAAGGACATAAAAACTGCCAAAAAAAGAAACCCTCAGGCACCAGAAGAAAGCAAATAATAAAAATTAGAGCAGAATTAAATGAAATAGAGAACAGAAAAACAATTGAAACAGAAAAACAAGGACAAAAGCTGGTTCTTTGAAAAAATTAACAAAATTGATAAACCATTGGCCAAACTGACAAAAGAAAAACAGGAGAAGAAGCAAATAACCCGAATAAGAAATGAGATGGGCAATATTACAACGGACCCAACTGAAATTAAAAGAATCATAACAAATTACTATGAAAAATTACACTCTACAAATTTGAAAACCTAGAAGAAATGGATGAATTTCTAGAAACACACAACCTACCTAAGCTAACACAGAGGTAGAACAACTAAATAAACCCATAACAAAAGAAGAGATTGAAAAGGTAATAAAAAAATACTCCCAATAAAAAAATTTAAAAAGCCCTGGCCCAGACGACTTCACTGCAGAGTTCTACCAAACTTTCAAAGAAGAGTTAACACCACTACTACTAAAGGTATTTCAGAGCATAGAAAAGGACGGAATACTACCAAACTCATTCTATGAAGCCAGCATATCCCTGAGACCAAAACCAAGTAAAGACACCACAAAAAAAGAAAATTACAGACCTATATCCCTCATGAACTTAGATGCAAAAATTCTCAGCAAAATTCTAGCCCATAAAATTCAACAACATATCAAAAAAATAATTCACCATGACCAAGTGGGATTCATACCAGGTATGCAGGGATGGTTCAATATTAGAAAAACAATTAATGGAATCCATCATATAAATAAAACAAAAGACAAGAACCACATGATCTTATCAATTGTTGCAGGAAAGGCATTTGACAAGTTCGATACCCATTCATAAAAATTCTCAGCAAAATAGGAATAGAAGGAAAATCCCTCAACATAATAAAGGGCATTTTTTTATACAAAGCCAACAGCCAACAACCAACATCATCCTAAATGGAGAGAGTCTTAAAGCATTCCCCTTGAGATTGGGAACCAGACAAGGATGTCCTTTATCACCGCTCTTATTCAACATTGTGCTGGGGGTCCTAGCCAGAGCTATTAGGCTAGATAAAGAAATAAAGGGCATCTGGATTTGTAAGGAAGAAGTAAAATTATCTCTATTTGCAGATGACATAATCTTATACACAGAAAACTCTAACGAATCCTCAAGAAAACTACTAAAACTAATAGAAGAGTTCAGCAGAGTATCAAGATACAAGATAAACATACATAAATCAGTTGGATTCCTCTACACCAACAAAAAGAACATCAAAGAGGAAATCACCAAATCGATATCATTTTCAGTAACACCCAAGAAGATAAAAACTTAGGAATAAATCTTACCAGAGACGTAAAAGACCTATATGGAGAAAACCACAATACACTACTGCAAGAACCCAAAAGAGACCTACATAAGTGGAAAAACACACCTTGCTCATGGATAGGAAAACTTAACATTGTAAAAATGTCTATTCTACCAAAAGCCATCTACAGATGCAATTCCGATCCAAATTCCAATGACATTTTTTAATGAGATGGAGAAACAAATCACCGACTTCATATGGAAGGGAAAGAGGCCCCAAATAAGTAAAGCGTTACTGAAAAAGAACAAAGTGGGAGGCCTCACTCTACCTGATTTTAGAACCTATTCTACCACCACAGTAGTCAAAACAGCCTGGTACTGGTACAACAACAGATACATAGACTAATGGAACAGAGTTGAGAATCCAGACACAAATCCATCCACATATGAGTAAATATTTGACAAAGTCCCAAAGTCAGTTAAATGGGGAAAAGTCAGTCTCTTTAACAAATGGTGCTGGCATAACCGGATATCCATCTGCAAAAAAATGAAACAAGACCCATACCTCATACCATGTGCAAAAATGAACTCAAAATGGATCAAAGACCTAAATATAAAATCTAAAATGAAAAAGATCATGGAAGAAAAAATAGGGACAATGCTAGGAGCCCTAATACATGGCATAAACAGTATACGAAACATTACTAACAATGCAGAAGAGAAACTAGATAACTGGGAGCTCCTAAAAATCAAACACCTATGCTCATCAAAGACTTCACCAAAAGAGTAAAAAGATTATCTACAGACTGGGGAAAAGATTTTAACTATGACATTTCTGATCAGCTTCTGAGCTCTAAAATCTACATGATACTGCAAAAACTCAACTACAAAAAGACAAATGACCCAATTTAAAAAATGGGCAAAGGATATAAACAGGCACTTCATTAAAGAAGACATTCAGGTAGCTAACAGATACGTGAGGAAATGCTCACAAGTATTAGCCATTAGAGAAATGCAAATCAAAACTATGAGATTCCATCTCACTCCAACAAGCCTGGCATTAATCCAAAAAACACAAAATAATAAATGTTGGAGAAGTTGTGGAGAGACAGGAACACTTATACACTGCTGATGGGAATGTAAAATGGTACAACCACTTTGGAAATCGATTTGGCACTTCCTTAAAAAACTAGAAATAGAACTACCATACGATCCAGCAATCCCACTCCTTGGAATATATCCTAGAGAAATAAGAGCCTTTACACAGGTATGCACATCCATGTTCATTGCAGCACTGTTTACAATAGCAAAAAGATGGAAGGCACCAAGGTGCCCATCAACGGATGAATGGATAAATAAATTATGGTATATTCCCACAATGGAATACTAAAAGAAATACTATGCATCAATAAAGAACAATGATGAATCCATGAAACATTTCATAACATGGAGGAATCTGGAAGGCATTATGCTGAGTGAAATTAGTCAGCTGCAAAAGGACAAATATTGTATGAGACCACTATTATAAGAATTTGAAAAATAGTTTAAACAGAGAAAATATTCTTTGATGGTTACAAGAGTGGGGAGGGAGGAAGGGAGAAGGCTTTTCACTAGATAAGAACTATTTTTAGGTGAAGGGAAAGACAACACACAATACAGGCGAGGTCAGCACAATTGGA
The DNA here is from genome assembly GCF_024166365.1 of Elephas maximus indicus. Lineage (NCBI taxonomy): Eukaryota > Metazoa > Chordata > Mammalia > Proboscidea > Elephantidae > Elephas > Elephas maximus. Next base: position 87,085,864 of record NC_064828.1, on the reverse strand, counting down.
CTAAACCAAAAGCAAAGAAGTTCCTGAATAAACTGAATCCTTTGAAGGCCAGCGTAGCAGGGGCGGGGGTTTGGGGACCATGGTTTCAGGGGACATCTAAGTCAATTGGCATAATAAAATTTATTAAGAAAACATTCTGCATCCCACTTTGGAGAATGGTGTCTGGGGTCTTAAACGCTAGCAAGCGGCCATCTAGGATGCATCAATTGGTCTCAACCCACCTGGATCAAAGGAGGATGAACAACACCATGGACTCAAGGTAATAATGAGCCCAAGAGACAGAAAGGGCCACATAAATCAGAGACTACATCAGCCTGAGACCAGAAGAACTAGATGGTACCTGACTACAACCAATGACTGCCCTGACAGGGAACACAACAGAGAATCCCTGAGGGAACAGGAGAGCAGTAGGATGCAGACCCCAAATTCTCATAAAAAGACCAGACTTAATGGTCTGACTGAGACTAGAAGGACCCTGGAGATCATGGTCCCCAGACCTTCTGTTAGCTCAAGACAGGAACCATTCCCAAAGCCAACTGTTCAGACAGGGATTGGACTGGACTATGGGATAGAAAATGATACTGGTGAAGAGTGAGCTTCTTGGATCAAGTAGACGCATGAGACTATGTGGGCAGCTCCGGTCTGGATGGGAGATGAGAGGGCAGATGGGGTCAGCAGCTGGCTGAATGGGTATGAAAACAGAGAGTGGAGGGAAAGAGTGTCCTGTCTCATTAGGGGGAGAGCAATTAGGAGTATATAGCAAGGTGTATATAAATTTTTGTATGAGAGACTGACTTGATTTGTAAACTTTCCCTTAAAGCACAATAAAATTTTTTTTTTTTAAATCATGAGCTTATTCAAAGGTCAGTGGAGCAAGGGCAGGGGTTTGGGGACTATGGCTTAAGGGGACTTCTAAGTCAATTGGCAAAATAATACTATTATGAAAACATTCTGCATCCCACTTTGAAATGTGGCGTCTGGGGTCTTAAATGCTAACAAGCGGCCATCTAAGATGCATCAATTGGTCTCAACCCACCTGGATCAAAGGAGAATGAAGAACACCAAAGTCACACGACAACTATAAGCCCAAGAGACAGAAAGGGCCACATGAACCAGAGACTTACATCATCCTGAGACCAGAAGAACTAGATGGTGCCCAGCCACAACCGATGACTGCCCTGACAGGGAATACAACAGAGAACCCCTGAGGGAGGAGGAGAACAGTGGGATGCAGACCCCAAATTCTCATAAAAAGACCAGACTTAATGGTCTGACTGAGACTAGAGGAATCCCGGCGGTCATGGTCCCCAAACCTTCTGTTGGCCCAGGACAGGAACCATTCCCGAAGACAACTCATCAGACATGGAAGGGACTGGACAATGGGTTGGAGACAGATGCTGATGAAGAGTGAGCTACTTGTATCAGGTGGACACTTGAGACTGTGTTGGCATCTCCTGCCTGGGGGGGAGATAGGAGGGTAGAGAGGGTTAGAAACTGGCAAAATTTTCACGAAAGGAGAGACAGGAAGGGCTGACTAATTAGGGGGAGAGTAAGTGGGAGTATGGAGTAAGGTGTATATAAGCTTATACGTGACAGACTGACTTGACTTGTAAACGTTCACTTAAAGCTCAATAAAAATTATTAAAAAAAAAAATCATGAGCTTAGCTAACAATTCATCTCTTAAACTCTTTGGGGACACAGACCCTTTCAGGATTTAGATGGCAGCTGAGGACCCTCTCCAGAAAAGTACACACCTGCACACACAACTTTATACAGAACTTCAGGGCATGCCCAGAGCCTCTGAGGACCACCCCAGGTTACAGACCCTGCTGTAACAGTCCACCGTGGCCTAGGGGACGTGACCCAGTTTCCTTAGCCTGCCCCATCACCTGCTCTTGGCTTCATCTTCTGCCCAGCTCATCCCCATTTCCCGGAGCCCTGCTCAGTGACTACACTGGATTTCCCCTTTCCTTTGTCCCAGGTGTTCTAATTCTAGAATACCCTTTCCCTACCACGAATTCTTCTCACCATTCAAAAGCTGCCTGTCCGGACACTTCATCTCCCAGGCAGATTTAATTGTAGCTTTCACTTTGTACAGACTTCCAGGGTAAATGTTTCACATCATTACGGTTTGTGAATCTGACCTGTTCCTATCTCTTCCTCAACCCAGGTTTTGTGCCACCCGAAGTCTGGGATCTAACCTGGTCAGTAGTAAATACTTAACAAATGAAAAAACCCAAATATCACTGCATTAGGGAAACGACACCAGGTGACCCTGTTGCCCCAGCAGCCCCTAAGGACCCAACCAAACCACCAAACCCACTGCAGTTGAGAAGGTTCTGACTCATAGCAGCCCTATAGAACAGAGTAGAACTGCCCCATAGGGTTTCCAAGGCTGTAAATCTGTGGAAGCAGACTGCCGCATCTTCCTCCCACATAGCAGCTGGTGGGTGAACAGCCAACCTTTTGGTTAGCAACAGAGGGCTTTTAACTACTGCACCACCAGGGCTCTCTCCTAAGAGCCCAGAGAAGGTGTCTTGGTCATCTAGGGCTGCTATAACAGAAATACAAGAAGTCGATGGTTTTAACAAAGAGATAGTTATTCTCTCACAGTCTGGTAGGCTAGAAGTCCGAATTCAGGGGGCGGGCTCCAAGGGAAGGCTTTGTCTTTCTGTGGGCTCTGGAGGAAGATCCTTGTCATCGGTCTTCCCTTGGTCTGGGAGCATCTCAGCGTAGGAACCTCAGGTCCAAAGGACACGCTGTGCTCCCTGCACTGCCTTCTTGGTGGTATAAGGTTCCCAACTCTCTGCTTTCTTCCCTTATCTTTTATCTGCTGAGATAAAAGGTGGTGCAGGCCACACCTCAGGGAAACTCCCTTCACATTGGATCAGGGAGATAACCTGAGTAAGAGCACTACATCCCACTCTAATCCTTTTAACTATAGGCAGAGATTATGATTTATAACACATAGGAAAATCACAAAATGGAGGACAACCATACATGGCCTAAGCAAGTTGACACATATTTTGGGGGACAAGATTCAATCCACTGAAAAAGGTTTTTAAAACCAGTGATTCGATGTTGTGATGGTTAAGGTTATATGTCAACTTGGCTAGGACATGATTCTCAGTGGTTTGGTGGTTATGCAATGATGTAATTTTTGACAGTTAAGTAATGATGCAATCATCCTCCATTTTGTGATCTGATGTAATCACTTTCATGACGTGATCAGCCAATCAGTAATAAGGGGAGTTTCCTCAGGGCTGTAGCCTGCATCCAACATATATGAATGTTCTGGCAAAGCTCACTGGCTTTTGCTCTCTGAATCTGCATCCAACTTGTCATCATCTGACCTCCAGTTCTTGGAACTTGAGCCTGTCTTCTGACCTGCTGATTTGGGGATTTGACTGCTTCCATAGCCCTGTGAGCCAACAGCCTTCCATCTGACCAGCCGATTGTGGATTCATCAGCCCCTGCAACCACATGAGTCAGGAGGAACCTCCAGCCTGGCACCTGACCCATGGATTTGGGACTTGCCAGCCTCCACAACTCAGCTGCTAACTGAAAGATCAGCAGTTTGAACCCACTAGCCACTCCATGGGAGAAAGATGTGGCAGTCTGCTTCCATAGATTTACAGCCTTGGAAGATGTATGGGGAAATTCTACCCTGTCCTATAGGGTAGCTGTGAGTTGGAATCAACTCAACAACAATGGGTTTAGTTTTTTGGGTTTTTTTTTCTTTTTTGGTATATATATATATATATATATATATATATATATATATGCTTCACTGGTCTTGCTTCTCTAGAGAGCCCAGCCTAAGACAGATGTTGTGCCATATACCCATCTAATAGGAGTTTTTTTTTTATTGTTGTGTTTTAGGTAAAAGTTTACAGTATGGATTAGTTTTTCATTCAAAAATTTTACACACAAATTGTTTTGTGATGTTAGTTGCAATCCCCACAATGTGTCAGCACTCTTCCCCTTTCCCTTCCCACCCTGGGTTCTCAGTGTCCATTCATCCAGCTTTCCTGTCCCTTCCTGCCTTCTTGTCTTTGCTTTTGGGCAGGTGTTGCCCATTTTGTCCTCTATACTTGATTGATCCAAGAAACATTTTCTTCACATGTGTCATTGTTTGTTTTATAGACCTGCCTAATCTTTGGCTGAAGTAAGGACTTCCGGGGTAGCTTCAGTTCTGAGTTAGCAGGGCTTCCAGGAGCCGTAGTTTCAGGGGTTCCTGTGGTCACCACCAGACCAGTAAGACTGGTCTTTTTTTGTGAATTCGAATTTTGTTCTACATTTTTCTTTGGCTCTATCCAGGTCCTCTATTGTGATCCCTGTCAGAGCAGTCAGTGGCGGTAGCTGGGCACCATCTAGTTCTCAGGCTGGTAGAGGCTGTGGTTCATATGGTCCATTAGTCTTTTGGACTAATATTTTCTTTGCGTCTGGTTTTCTTCATTCTCCTTTGCTCCAAATGTGCTGGGATCAATAGATGTATCTTAAAAGGAATGTTATCTGTGCTTAGAAAATGAGAATTGATTTTATCCCAAAGATTAGAAGTCCCAGATTGTGACCAGGAAAGGACAGGGACACCAGGTTGTAGATGGGGCCCTATGGGTAGGGCTGTCAGATTTTGCAAATAAAAATATATCACGTAAGAAAATGCTCAATGTCATTAGTCATTAGGGAAAGGCAAATCAAAACCACAAACGAGATACTACATCACACCCATGAGGATAGTTATAATAATGATATTAATTAAACAAAAAAACAAGAATTGGAGAAACTGAAACCCTTGTACACTGCTGGTGAGTATGTAATGGTGCAGCCGCTCTGAAAAGCAGTCTGGCGGTTCCTCAGAAAGTTAAACACAGAATTACCATACGACTCAGCAATTCTACTCCTAGCATCTACCCAAAAGAATTGAAAACAGGTACTCAAACAAACCCTGTACACAAATGTTCATTGCAGCACTAGTCACAAAAGCCAAAAGGTGGAAACAACCTAAATGTCCATCAACGAATGGAAAAACAAATTGTGGCAATATACATACAATGGAATATTATTCAGCCATAAGAAGGAATAAAGTACTAATAAATGCTATTATGTGCATGAACCTGGGAAACAGTATGCTAAGTGAAAGAAGCCAGACACAAAAAGTCACAAATTGTATGATTTCATTTATATGAAATATCCAGAAATGCCAAGACAGAAAGCAGATTGATGGTTGCCAGGGACTAGGGAAAGGGTAACTGTCCCTAGGGAAAGGGTAACTGTCCCTAGGCAAAGGAGTAGCTGCTTAATATGTACAGGATTTGTATGAGAATCAGGATGGAAAGGGAAAGGGGGAGAGTGCTGACACATTGCAGGGATTGTGTGTAGGGTGGTGGAAATGTTTTGGAACTAGATAGAGGTGATGGCTGCAAACATTATGAATATATTAAATGCCACTGAATTATTCATGTTAAAATGCTTAATTTTGCATTACATGAATTTCGCCTAAATTAAAAAAATACAGGACTCCACGGCAACTAACAACAACCACCAGGCCTAATGAGCGCAGGGCTTCAGGAAGACCAGTCCCTAACCTGGTCTGGACCATGCTGACCCCTTCTCTCATCGCAAGGCCTACTGGGGCTTCTTATGGCGCCCAACCCTCCTCCCCAACCCGAGCTTCGGGGATCCTGGAAAGGCAAAGCAGGCTTCACCTGCAGTATTTGGGACATAAACCAAAACAAAACCCACTGCCATCAAGTTAATTCTGACTCATGGCAACCCCATGTGTTACAGAGTCAAACTGCTCCATAGGGTTTTCTTGGTTATAATCTTTATGGAAGCAGATTGCCAGGCCTTTCTTCCATGGTACCTCTGGGTGTGTTTGAACTGCCAATCTTTAGGTTAGTAGATGAGGACAAACCGTTTGGGCCACCCTGGGACCTTATTTGGGACATACTTAAGCTAATGGAGCCCTGGGGACACCGTGGTTAAGAGCTATGGTGAACTATGGCTGCTAACCAAAAGGTCAGCAGTTTGAATCCACCAGCCACTCCATGAAAACCCCATGGGGCAGTTCTAATCCGTCCTGTAGGTTGGCTATGAGTTGGAATCTACTTGCCAGTATTGTTTTTCTTTTTTAATGCTAATAAAATTATTCTTTGTATATCTAAAGTTCAGATTTAACTCAGGTCGTATATTTTATCTTGGCAAGTCCAGGGAATGGTCTCAGAAATATCTGCACCCTCACCTAATCCTTCGCCTTCTCCTTGACCCCTCTCAGGCTCTTATCACCCTGGCCCTGCTTGATGGATGCTTCGCTTCCATGCCAGAAACGGCTTTGTTTAAGCTCCAACTTCTCGCTGCATTGAGCTTTAATAGGGGTGGGTTAAAACAACTACTTTCTTTTCACTCCAGCTCTCAACAAGCACCACTCCTGGTGGCACAGTGGTTCAAGCGCCTGCCTGCTAACTGAAAGGTAAACAGCTGGAACCTACCAGCTGCTCCACGGGAGAAAGATATGGCAGTCTGCATCCTTAAAGATTACAGGGAGATGCAAGGAAGACTGAGAAAGGCAGGCAGGGGCTAGACAATGCCAGGTCTTCAAGGCCGTTTTCTTTTTCACTTACTTTGAAATAATTTTAGACCTGTAGAAAAGTTGCAAAAATAGTACACAGAATTCCTGTATACCCTTCACTCAACTTCCACTAATGTTAATAACTCGCGTAAGTATAAAACAATGATTAAACCAGGAAACTAACATTGGTACGTTATTAACTAAACTCCGGTGCTTATTAGAATTTCACTAGTTTTTCCCCTAATGTCTTTTTCAGTTCCAGAATCAGTCTGGGATCCACACTACATTCATTTGTTGTGTCTCCTTAGTCTCCTCCAATCTGAGAGAGTTCCTTTTCTTTCACAAACTTGACACTTTTGGAGAGTAAACCAAAAACAAAAACCAAACCCTTTGTTGACAAGTCAATTTCAACTCACAGCAACCATATAGTACAGAGTCGAACTGCCCCCATAGGGTTTCCAAGGAGCAGCTTGTGGATTTGAACTGCTGATCTTTTGGTTAGCAGCCATAACTCACCATAGCTCTTAACCACAGTGCCACCAGGGCCCCCTTAAAGAGTACTGATTAGTTACTACATAGAAGTCTCTCAGTTTGGGCTTGTCTGATATTTTATCATGATTAGATCAAGATTATGAATTCTGGTAAGAATTCCACAGAAATTATATGTCTTTTTATATAATTCATTTAGAACATTCATTTAGAACTGGCGATGTTGACCTTGATCACTTGGTTTTGTTGGTGTCTTCTGGGTCACTCCACTGTAAACTTAATATTTTCATCTTTTTCCTAAGGAAAAAAAAAGTATGACATTGAAGCATTTTAAGCAAGGGAGGTGTTGTGTTTAGATTTGTGTTTCAAAATATCCCCCTGGTTGCAATATTGGAAGGGTCCAGAGTGGATGTGAGGAGATGGGTTTAGAGTATACTGCAGTCCAGACAGAGATAATAAAACTGGAAAGAAATGGACAGATTCTAGAAATACTTAGAAGGCAAAATTGATTGATAGATAGACAGACAGACAGGTAGGTAGGTAGTAGGTAGGTAAGTAGATAGGTAGATGATAGATTAGATAGACAGACAGACAGACAGACAGATAGATAGATAGATAGATAGATAGAAAGATGTCTTTGAGTCAACTCTGACTCATGGTGACCTCACGTACAACAGAACAAAATGTCGCCCAGTCCTGCATCGTCCTTGTGATTGCCAGCATGTTCTAGTCCATTGTTGTGGCTGTTGTGCCAATTCATCTCAACAAGTCTCCCTTGACCTCTCTGGCCCCCTACTTCACCAAACATGATGTCCTCCTCCAGCAATTAATCCCCCCTGATGGCATGTCCAAAGAAAGCAAGTTGGACAATATTCAGGTGATCCAAAGGGTTTTCACTGGCTAATTTTCAGAAGTAGGTCATCAGGACTTTTTTACTAGTCTTCTTAGTCTGGAAGCTCCACTGAAGCCTGTCTTCTACAGGTAACATGAAAGTATTTAAAATATTGATGGCATAGCTTCCAGCATCACAAAAACACCCAGTATGGCAAACTGACGGACATGTGGTGGGACAAAATCAGAGGGCAGGTTAAATGAGACCATACAGCGATTTCAATATATTTGGTTTGCAATTGGGCCTGGGCAAGGCTAGTTTTAAAATCCCCCAGATGATTGCAACATCCAGCCAAGGCTGAAGTCCATAACCAGCCCATGACTTGCTCCAAATGGGCCTCAAATAAAGCCACTCAGGTCACACTCAAGTTTCTCAGTATCTCTTTGGACACATGGGGACAAAAATAGAACTGGGGGGAGAGGGGGTCACCTACCATCCTCCCACAGCCCAGAGAGAGCTGACCATAGCTCCTGGCTGGGAGTGGAAAGGAAGTTAGTGGGACCAGAGTGCTCAGGAATGCTCACCTTGGGGAGCAGGAAAGGGAAAACCACAGCTTCCTGTTAGGAAAAGGAGCCGTGATTAGTGGAACCCCCTAGCCCAGAAATTAACCTCCACAGGGCTCCAGTCAAGCATCCCCCACTCACTAGCGATGTTGTTGTGTAGGATTTTATCTTAGACAATTAAGACACGAATACTCAGGCTTGTCACTCATAAACTCAGTTTATTGCAAGGTAGTCATGCCAAGGCATGCAAGTAAGACCTCACAACATTCATTTAGAACCAGAGAATCAGAATTAACAACTAAAATTACAATGTTAGTTAAATGGCTAACGTGCAAATCCTTAGACTTGTAGGCTTTTACCTTTAATGAGAGGTCTCAGGAAGGCTTAACCACAGCTTGAACTCTGCAGAGGTCCCTCTTAGGTCCATTAGGCTGGTGGTGGCAGGCACAGTCCCAGCAGGCTCTGGGTCTTCAGAGAGAGGAAGACTAGAGAAATAGCTCTTTGCCTCTGCCTGCTTTCAGTAAATGAGCAGAAATTCAGTGTTTACATGTGAAATTCTCACCTTGGCCTCACACAATAAGGGCCAGTATAACATCAAAGACTAGTATGTTAGGTCTTTTCTCCAGGGTTAATCTGTTGCCCTTGAGTTGATTCCAACTCATAGCTACCCTATAGGACAGAGTAGAACCAGAGTAGAACTTCCAAGGAGTGGCTGGTGGATTTGAAGGGCCAACCTTTTGTTTAGCAGCCAAGCTCTTAACCGCTGTACCACCAGGGCTCCTCTCCAGGATTAAAGATTGGCCAAATGTTATATTTTTTCTTCAAGGTTAGAGATTAGGGAAATTGCTTAGATTTGTCTTGAGGATAGTTTAGAAAAATTAACTATGTTATGTTTTCTTTTATCACAGCATGCCAGGTCAAAGTAAACTTAAAAGTTGTTCATGTTCTTTACATGATTCTATGTTTCTGTCTAAATTCAGAAATTTTCCAAATAACTTTCTCACAACTTACAGGTTTCTAATGACTTATAGTTAATATTAGAGAGCTTCACAAAGGTAGACATATTTCTATTTCTAAGTTCATGTCATGAGGGCTTATACATATGTATTTTGGAAGCATATTTAGTGTCTTTTACCTTATGGGATTGAGATCATTACAGAAACATACAGAACAGGTGTGGTCATGAGCAGGTAGCTTCCCCTGACTGGGCCTTAGATTCTGCATCTGGACATTGAGGCCAGTGACATGACACATCTCACTGGATGATTGTGAAAATCCAGGGCCGTGATGTTTATTGATTCAACAAGTATTTATTAAGCAACTGTTGTGCCAGGCAGTAGGAATACAGTCCCTATCCTCAAGGAAAGGTGATCCAACAGAATACACAAATTATCAAACAATAGCATTAATATCACACACAAACAAAATTTTGCTGAAGATAATTCAAAAACAGCTGCAGCAGTACATTGACAGGGACCTGTCAGAAATTCAAGCCAGATGCAGAAGAAGACATAGAGCGAGGGATATCGCTGCTGATGTCAAATGGATCTTCACTGAAAGCAGAGAATACCGGAAAGGTGTTTACCTGTGTTTTATTGACTATGCAAAGGCATTCGACTGTGTGGATCATAACAAATTATGATTAACATTGTGAAGAATGGGAATTCCAGAACATTTAATTGTGCTCATGCGGTACCTATACATAGACCAAAAGGCAGTCTTTTGAACAGAACAAGGAAACACTGCGTGGTTTAAAATCAGAAAAGGTGTGCATCAGGGTTGTATCCTTTCACCATACTTACTCAATCTGTATGCTAAGTAAATAATTCGAGAAGCTGGACTATATGAAAAACATGGTATGAGGATTGGTGGAAGACTCATTAACAGCCTGCGTTATGCAGATGACACAACCTTGCTTGCTGAAAGCCAAGAGGACTTGAAGCACTTACTGATGAAGATCAAAGACTACAACCTTCAGTATGGATTACACTTCAACATAAAGAAAACAAAAATCTTCACAACTGGACCAATAAGCAACAACATTACAAATGGAGAAAACATTGAAGTTGTCAAGGATTTCATTTTACTTGGATCCACAATCAACACCCATGGAAGCAGCAATCAAGAAATCAAATGATGTATATGGAAAGGAAAGAGGCTCTGGATTAGTAAAGCATTATTAAAAAAGAAGGACAAAGTAGGGGGCCTCACACTACCTGGTCACAGAACCCACTATACAGCAAAGGTAGTCAAAACAGCCTGGTATGGGTACAATGACAGACACATAGACCAATGGAACAGAATTGAGAGCCCACACATAAATCCATCCACCTATAGTCCGCTGATCTTTGACAAAGGCCCAAAATCTATTAAACAGGGAAAAGATACTCTCTTTAGCAAATGGTGCTAGCGAAACTGGACATCCATCAGTAAAAAAATGAAACAGGTCCTATACTTAATACCATACACAAAAACTAATTTTTTAGGTCAAAGAACTAAACATAAAACTATGAAGATCATGGAAGAACAAATAGGGACAATGCTATGGCCTAAATAGGATACAAACCGTAACAGTGCACAAATACACCAGAAGATAAACTAGATAACTAGAAGCTCCTAAAAAGTAAACATTTATGCTCATCAAAAGACCTTACCAAAAGAGTAAAAAGAGAACCTACAGGCTGGGAAAAGATTTTTGGCTGCAACAGATCTGGAAAGGGCCTAATCTCTATAATCTATAAGATACTGTAATACCGCAACAACAAAAAGACAATTAATCCAATTAAAAAATGAACAAGGGATATGAACAGACACCTCACCAAAGAAGACATTCAGACAGCTAACAAACACATGAGGAAATGCTCATGATCATTAGCCATTAGAGAAATACAAATCAAAACTTCAATGAGACACCATCTCACCCCAACATTACTGGCACTAATCAGAAAATAACAAATGTTGGAACGTTTATGGGAGATTGGAACTCTTATGCACTGTTGGTAGAGATACAAAATTGTACAACGACTATGGAAAACAATATGGTGCTTCCTTAAAAAGCTAGAAATACCATATAATCCAGCAATCCGACTCCTAGGAATATATCCTAGAGCTATGAGAGCTGTCACACGAATAGACATATGCACACCCATGTTCATTGCAGCATTATTCACAATAGCAAAAAATGGAAACATCCTAAGTGCCCATAAACAGATGAATGGATAAACAAATTATGGTACATACACATGATAGGGTTTTACACATGATAGAATACTACACAACCATAAAGAACAATGATGACTCTGCAAATCATCTCACAACATGAATGAACCTGGATGGCGTTACGCTGAGTGAAATAAGTCAATCACAAAGGGACAAATACTGTATGAGATCACTACCATAAAAACTCAAGAAAAGGTTTACACACAAAAGGAAACAATCTTTGATGGTTACGAGGGCAGGGAGGGTTGCGAAGGGGAAATCCCTAACTAGATAATAGATAAGCATTAACTTTGGTAAAGGGAAAGACAATACACAATAGAGAGGAAGTCAGCACAACTTGACCAACTCAAAGTCATAGAAGCTTCCCAGCTACATCCAAACACCCTGAGGGACTGATTTACTGGGGCTAAGGGCTGGGGACCATGGTCATGACGGTCATCTAGGTCAATTGGCATAATGTAGTTCATAAAATGTTCTAAGTTCAACTTTGATGAGCAGCGTCTGGGATGTTGAAAGCTTGAGAGCTGCCATCTAAGATACATCTACTGGTCCCATCCCATCCGGAGCAAAGGAGAATTACGAAAACCAAAGACAAAGTGAATTATTAGTTCAAAGGACTAAGGGACCACAAGTACCACAGCCTGCACCAGCCTGAGCCCAGAACAACTAGATAGTGCCCAGCTACTACCACTGACCGCTCTGACAGGGATCACAATAGAAGGTCCTGGACAGAGCAGGAGAAAAATGTAGAACAAAGTTCAAATTCACAAAAAAAGACCAGACTTACTGGTCTGAGACTGGAGGAACCCCTGAGACTATGATCCCTGGATAGATATCCTGCTAACTCAGAACTGAAGCCACTCCCAACGTTTACCCTTCAGCCAAAAATTAAAATTAAAAAATTAGACAGGTCTAAAAAATAAACAATAACACACATGAGGAACATGTTTCTTAGTTCAATCGTGTTTACAAAACCAAATGGGGAACACCTACCCAAAAGCAAAGATGAGAAGGTAGAAAGAGACAGAAAAAATGGATGAGTAAAAACAGGGAACCCAGGGTGGAGGAGAGTGTTGACATATGGTGGGATTGCAACCAATGTCACAAAACAATTTGTGTATGAATTGTTGAATGAGAAACTAATTTGCTCTGTAAACTTTCACCTAAAACACAAAAGAAAAAGAAAGAAAGAAATCAGTGAAAGATATCACCTTGAGGACTAAGGTGCACCTGACCCAAACTATGTGAAAGCTGGACAATGCATAAGGAAGACCAAAGAAGAATTCATGCCTTTGAATTGTGGTGTTGGTAAAGGATACTGAATATACTATGGACAGCCAGAAGAACAAACAAGTTTGTCTTCGAAGTAATAATACAGCCAGAGTGCTCCTTGGAAGTGAGGATAGCAAGACTTTGTCTCAAGTACTTTGGACATGTTATCAGGAATGACCAGTCCCTGGAGAAGGACATCATGCTTGGTAAGGTAGAAAGTCAGTGAAAAAGAGGAAGGCCATTGACAAGATGGGTTGACACAGTGGCTGCAACAATGGACTCAAACATAGCAACTGTTATGTGGAGGGCGTGGGATCGGGCAGTGTTTCCTTCTGCTGTACATACGGTCTCTATGAGTCAGAACTGACTCCACAGCACCTAACAACAACAACAACAAATTCTCAAGGATCTTGCAGCCTAATACACAATAAAGAATCACAATATAATATGTCAGGTGTTGAATTCTGTCATTATTCTTTCATTCTTTTGTCTGAAATTGGTATATTTGTATTGAGAAGTCTCTTTTATTCCAGATGGGTAGTCCATTTTGCCAAAACAAGTTGATAATCTATCCTTTGCTGTTGTTGTTGTTGTTAGGTGCCATTGAGTTGGTTCCAACTCATAGCAACCCTGTGTACAACAGAATGAAACAGCCACCGGTCCTGTGCCATCCTCACAATCTTTATGCTTGAGCCCATTGTTTCAGCCACTGTGTCAATTTGTCTCACTGAGTGTCTTCCTCTTTTTCACTGACCTTCTACTCTACCAAGCATGATGTCCTTCTCCAGAGACTGGTCCCTCCTGATAATATGTCCAATTACGTGAGACGAAGTCTTGCCATCCTCGCTTCTAAGGAGCATTCTGGCTGTACTTCTTCCAAAAGATATTTGTTTGTTCTTCTGGCAGTCCACAGTATATTCAACATTCTTCACCAACTCCATAATTCAAAGACATGAATTCTTCTTTGGTCTTCCTTAATCATAGTCCAGCTTTCTCACGCGTATGAGGTGGTTGAAAACACCCATGGCTTGGGTCAGGTACACCTTAGTCCTTAAAGTGACATCTTTGCTTTTTAACACCTTAAAGAGATCTTTTGCAGCAGATTTGCTCGATGCAATGTGTCACCTGATTTCTTGACTGCCGCTTCCATGGGTGTTGATTGTGGATCTAAGTAAGATGAAACTCTTGACAACTTCAATCTTTTCTCCTTTTATTGTAATGTTGCTTATTGGTCCAGTTGTGAGGATTTGTGTTTTCTTTATGTTGAGGTACAAAATTTTTATGTTGAGGTATAATCTATAGTATAGTCTTTCATCTCTGTTAGTAAGTGCTTCAAGTCCTCTTCACTTTCAGCAAGGAAGGTTGTATCATCTGCAAGTCACAGATTGTTAATGAGTCTTCTTCCAAACCCTTCCAAATCACCTTCTGAATCGGACTTGAATTTCTGGCAGTTCCCTGTTGATATACTGTTGTAAATGCTTTTGATTGCTCTTCAGCAAAATTTTATTTGTGTGTGATATTAATGATATCGTTTGATAATTTCCACATTCTGTTGGATCGCCTTTCTTTGAAATGGCCATAAATATGGATCTCTTCCAGTGGGTTAGCCAGGTAGCTGTCCTCCAAATTTCTTGGTATAGATGAGTAGTGCTTCCAGCACTGCATCCGTTTGTTGATGCATCTCAATTGGTATTCCATCAATTCCCAGAGGCTCGTTTTTCACTAATGCCTTCAGTGCTGCTTGGACCTCTTCCTTCAGTACCATCAGTTCTTGATCATATGCTACCTCCCAAAACAGCTGAATGTCAACCAATTGTTTTTGGTACAGCGACTCTGTATTCTTTCCATCTCCATTTGATGCTTCTTGCGTCATTTAGTATTTTCCTCATAGAGTCCTTCGATATTGCAACTTGAGGCTTGAACTTTTTCTTTAGTTCTTTCAGCTTCAGAATTGATGAGCATGTTCTTCCCTTTTGGTTTTCTATCTCCAGATCTTTGCAGATGTCATTATAATACTTTGTCTTCTCGAGCTGCCCTTTGAAATCTATTCAGCTCTTTTACTTCAGCATTTCTTCCTTCTGCTTTAGCTACTCTACCTTCAAGAGCAACTTTTAGAGTCTCTTCTGACTTCCATTTTGGTCTTTTCTTTCTTTCCTGTCTTTTTAATGACTTCTTGCTTTCTTCGCATATGTTGTCTTTGATGTCATTCCACAACTCATCTGGTCTTTGGTCATTAGTATTTAATGTGTCAAATATATTCTTGAGATGGTCTCTAAATTCAGGTGAGATATACTCAAGGTCATACTTTGGCTCTCGTAGACTTGTTCTAATTTTCTTCAGCTTCAACTTGAACTTGCATATGAGGAATTGATGGTCTGTTCCACAGCTGGCCCCTGGCCTTGTTCTTACCGATGATATTGAGCTTTTCCATCGCCTCTTTCCACAAATAGTCAATTTGATTCCTGTGTATTCCTTCTGGCGAGGTCCACCTGTATAGTCGTTTTTGTTGTTGAAAAAAGGTATTTACAATGAATAAGTTGTTGGTCTTACAAACCTCTATCATGTGATCTCCAGCATCATTTCTATCACCGAGTCCATATTTTCCAACTACCAATCCTTCTTCTTTGTTGCCGACTTTTGCATTCCTATCGCCAGTAACTATAAATGTTTGTTGGTTATGTTTGTTTTTTTAAGGCTGCAAACATCTTTTGCTATTACTATCCTATTGTTGTTGTTGTTAGTTGCCATTGAGTCTATTCCAACTCATGTTGACCCCACGTACTACAGAGTAGAACTGCTCCATAGGGTATTCTTGACTGTAGTCTTAATAGAAACAGATCATCAGGCTTTTCTCTCATGGTGCAGCTGGGTAGGTTCAAATCCAGAATCTCTAGGTTAGTAGTCAAGTACAAACCATTTGCACCTCCCAGGAACCTTCCACTATTTTATTAAAATTGCATATATGCTCTCTTAGTTATCTAGTGCTGCTAGACAACAGAAATACCACAAGTGGTTGGCTTTAACCAAGAGAAATTTATTTTCTCACAGTCTAGTAGGCGAGAAGTCCAAATTCAGGGTGTCAGCTCCAGGGGAAGGCTTTCTGTCTCTGTCGGCTCTGGAGAAAGGTCCTTGTCATCAATCTTCCCCTGGATGAGGAACTTCTCCGCGCAGGAACCCCAGGTCCGAAGGCCATATTCTGCTCCCGGTGCTGCTTTCTTGGTGGTATGAAGCCCCCGCTCTCCTTGCTTCCCTTTCCTTTTATCTGTTATAAGACAAAAGGTGGTACAGGCCACACTCCAGGGAAACTCCCTTTACATTGGATTAGGGATGTGACCTTAATAAGGGTGTTACAATCCCACCCTGATCTTCTTTAACATTGTAACATAAATTACAATCACAAAATGGAGGACAACCAAGCAATACATATTTTGGGGGGACACAATTCAATCTATGACATATGCTTAGATTATTGATCTGTGCTTCTACTCACTGATCTATTTGTCTATCCCCATATCATATTGTGATTTTATTAACCACCAGATTCTCAACATTATCCCTTTTTTTTTAATGAAGCAAAACTTATGTACATGTTGATGTTGCTGTTGGGTGCCATTGAGTCAATTTTGACTCACAGCAACCCCATGCGACAGAGTAGACTACCCCATGGGGTTTTCTAGGCTGTAATCTTTACAGAAGCAGATCGCCAATCTTTCTCCTGCAGAGCCACTGGGTAGGTCTGAATCGCCAACTCTTCAGTTAGCAGCTGCGTGCTTAATCATGGCATCACCAGGGCATCTTACATACAGAAAAGTGCAAAAATCCTAAGTATACAGTTTGGTGAGATTTTATGTATTACCCTATATTGTTTGGTTGCAGTAGCTTTATAACCCCACCCAGTCTCAGGCCTGGAAACACATCTCCTGTGGAAGCTGCCGCCACTGCCCCTGCCTTAAGAAGGAAGGGGGAAGGTGCTCTGGCCCTGGGAAGTAGGCTTCCTCAAAGAGGGCAAGCCTGACTTCCTCAGGAACAAGGCCCCTCAAGGGTGGAGAGAGCAGGGAAGAATTTGCAAGTCAGATGTGCCTGTGACACCCTACATTGTCACTCATCTACCTGGAACACTCTCCCTGTCAAGATCTAGAGTCGCCATCAAAAAGCATGACTTACACACAGAGGGTACAACAATGCTTTACTCAACAGAGAAGAGACAGCAAGGTCAGCTTTATTTGTAGCACTGGTCACAGCCATGGCCAGCGAGTGATCCTCACTGCCGGCACAGGACTGGTGTTCTGCACACACTCTTCTCATGCCACAGGTTAGAGACCTCCCTCCATCCCAGCCAGGTAAGCAGAGAGAGTTTACTATGTATCCAGAGCAGGGAGGGAGTTTCCCCATAAGAAGAAACTGGGAGGAAAAGAGAGAAGCCGTGTTCCCAGACTGCATTATCAGGCCCCAGGGGGGCTTCTGATTAGGCAGTCCAGATAGGGGTCAGAGTCTCTGCAACAGACTGCTTTCCCATTTTCCCAACATTTCCCTTGAGCTTTACAGAGCTGGCTCTTGTTTTTCCTCTCTCTTTCTTCTTTTAATTGTTTTTGAAAATATATACAGCAAAACATATACCAAATCAACAATTTCTACATACACAATTCAGTGACATTGATTACATTCTTCAAGTTGTGCAACCATTCTCACCTTCCTTTTCCAAGTTGTTCCTCCCCCATTGACATAAACTCACTGTCCCCTAAACTTCCTATCTAACCTTTCAAGTTGCTCTCGTCAATTTTATCCCACGTAGTTTTTTAAAAAAGTACAATTCTCAATGCAGACATTCCTTACTAGTTAAGCTGAACTGTTATGTGGATTAAAGAAGACTTCAGGGGATATTTTGGTTTAAGGTTTAAAGATTATCTCAGGACAATAGTTTTGGGGGTCCATCCAGCCTTGATGGCTCCAGAAAATCTGGGTTCCATGAGAATTCAAATTCTATTCTACAATTCCCCCCTTTTGATCAGTATTCTTCTATAGAATCTTTGATCAAAATGTTCAGTAATGGCAGCCAGGCCCCATCTAATTCTTCTGGTCTCATAGCAAAGGAGTCTGTTGCTCATGGAAGCAATTAGCTATGTGTTCCATTTCCTCCTTCTATTTCTGATTCTTCTTTTTCCTCTGTCACTGCAGGAGAATAGAGACCAATTGTTGTAATTTGGCTGGCCATACACAGCTGACTCTTGTCAGCCCTTCAAGTCAAAGAGGCCTTCCCTGACCACTCCCCAAGTCGGCCCAGTCAGTTTACCATATCCCTTCAGACTCTTACCACCATCTGAAACTATTGTTTTCTGGGTCATTGTTGGTCTCCCCCCACTGGAATTCAAGAGAATAATCATCTGATTTACACACAGCTTTATTCCCTCTGACTAGGACAAGTCTGGCACAAATAAATAAAAAATATATATTTATTGAATTAAGAAATTAGTGGGTTTGGAGTATGGGATGTGATGGAGAGGCTGGTCAGCAGAACAGAAGAGAGAGCCTGGTGTCTGGTACTGGCCTGTTCTGTTGGCCAGGCCAGACCAAGGATGAGAAACAAGGAGGAGGAGGAAAGGCCCTGTTGGTTAGGGTGCCACTGAAGTGGATGGGGACAGGCCAAACCCATCACATCCCTGTCTTGGGGATAGGTTGCCAGATTTAACAAATGAAAAAGAATCCTCTCTGCCTTGAGAATTGTGTTCTTTTAAAGAACTGTCTATATGGAATCAAACTGACAACAGCAACTCAAAATGTTAGATAAGGAAGTTTGGTGGGCAGTGACTTTACGTTAACAGAGGAGGAACAATTTCGAAAAAGAAGGTGAGAATGGTTGCACAGTTGAAGAATGTAATCAATGTCACTGAACTGTACATGTAGAAACTGTTGAACTGGTATATGTACGTTTTGCTGTGTATATTCTCAAAACAAAAATTAGTTTAAAAAAGAGGATATCCAATTAAATCTGAATTTCATATAAACAACAAATAATTTTTTAGTATTAAGTATGCCTCATGCAATATTTGGGACATACTTAATGCAAAAAAAAATTATTCATTGTTTACCTGAACTCCACACATGGCATCTTGTACTGTCTGGCAGCCCTAGTTGGGGGAGTCAGCAGTGGTGTGCTGATGAATATTTAACAACCAATTCTGAGAAATAAAAAATCCTGATGTATAACATTTGCCAATTTCTGTGGTGTAAATACTGCTATCGTAACCAATTTCGAGAGCTGGTGCCGGCAGGCTCCAACACAGCACTGGGAGTCAGTTGGAAATGGGAGTAGAAAAGGGAGAGCTTCAGAGAGGTGAGTGCTAAGATGGGTCCATAACGGCCACCCGGAGGGATGGGATGCTCCCCGATGCCCCAGAGGCTGGGCAGCCATCACAAGAGTCTGCAGAACCCTCCAGCCTGAGCTCCTACTCTTCCCAAAATGCAAAACTCACTGTCCAGAAGATCAGGGGTAGGCTCAGAGATGGAGTCTGAACGTCTTTTGCTCCTATAACTTGGTAATTGTTTAAGAAGCTGACATTTTAAATGATTTAGACCTCATCAAAAGAAGCCCTGGTGGTATAATGGTTAAAGCACTCAGCTGCTAACTGAAAAGTTGATGGTTCCAACCCACCCAGTGGCTCCACGGGAGAAAGGCCTGGCATCTGCTCCCATATAGATTACAGCCGCCAAGAAAACCCTATGGGGCAGTTCTACTCTGTCACATGGGGTTACTCTGAGTTGGAATTGATTCAGTGTGCTCCTTTAAATAATCACCTACGTGAGACCAGACGTCAACATTTACCCTAAAGCACAGGTGAGATGGTAAGGGGGTGGGGGGTAGGCAAGCTAGATTAATGGAAACAGAACAACCAGAATGGAAATAATGAGAATACCTACACATTGTGAAAAATGTAACCAGTGTCACTGAATGATACATATAGAAAATTGTTTGGTGGGAACCTAATTTGCTGTGTAAACTTTCACCAAAAACACAACAAAATATTAAAAAAAAAAATCCTGGTCTTGTGGGGTCTTGCCTAGTTCTAGGCCTTGCAGCCTCAGTTTCCTCCTCTCTCAGGAATGCTTCCCCAAGTCTTCAGCAGAGGCAGGCTCACCTCTCTGGGCCCACAGTACTATTGCTTCCCTCTGGTTCAGCTCGTAGCACATTCTAAGGCCCTGGTTGGAGAAAAAGTGACTTTAGAAACAACAGACTTATTGCATAGACCTGTCTTTTGATGGCAAACTGTCATTGCAAAAAGGTTCTGTCTTTATATCTAGGAAAATGAATTACCATCTAAAATTCTAAATGAGGCATAAAATTGCAAACTGCACCTCTTCGACCCCTGAGAAATCTTGGACCTGGGATTGAGAGCCAGTTATACATTCGATGTTTATAAACAACTCTGGGCTAGAGAAGGGCTAGGTCTTACCAAGCTTTGTAACCTTCTTCTCTCTCACCCCCAGGCCACAGCAAATGTGGATTGATTAAATCAGTGAGTGAAGTATCAAATGTACAAAGATGCCAGCCTCCCTCCCGTCCCACGAAAGTGAGGGCTAAGACCAGCAGACTCCACAGCCATCAGGGCTGAATCTGGGTACTGCAAGGCAGCTAGTGTGCCCCCTCACTCACTGTCCCCCAATTCTGACTTAAGTGACTACAACAGATAACTGGCCCAAAGTCAGGTGCCCTAGAAACTGAGCTTGGTTAGCTGGTCACAAAGCTGCAGCAGCACCCCTTCTGGGCCAAGCTGGGCTGGGAACAGGAGAACGGAAGGGGAGCTAGAGCCACCCAGGCCTGGGTGCTCTTCACATGCCTCCTGACTCACTCCCGGCAGTCTGTGAGCTCCATCCCTCCTCCCAGTCCCAGACCCCCAACCCAGACTGCAGTCTGGATGGGTGGAGCACAGGGGAGCCTCTTGCAGCCCTCTGCCCTCCCAGTGGTCTTCTTGGGCAGAGAGTAGGACATGGGCAGCTGCCCAGTCTCCTCCTGGCTGCCCTCCTATTTCCATCCCCCCAGCGCACTCTGCCTGGCAGGGAGAAGCTGCTAGAGTTAAGCGGATTTCATGCTGTTTTCAGTCATTTTCCATGGAAAATTTTTTATAACTTTAAACCCACTTTCTGCTGCTTCTCTTTTCCCTGAGAACATCCCTCCTCCTCTTTCATGAGAGAAACCAGCAATGGGAACATTCAGGGGCCTACAGGCCTCCTGGGGTATCCCTAACAGGGGCTGGGGAGGGGAAATCTCACTGAGAGGACCTTCCCGTTGGAGTGGCCAGACAGCACCAAGTCCCTCCTAGCACTCACTCCTGAGCTTTGCTTCTACACCTTCCAGCCCCATCCTAACAATTGCCTCTGTCAGGGCCCTGTTCCTCAGTTTCCCATCCTCCTGTGACAGCTACCAGCCTGGGTAAGGGCTTTAAAACCAGCGACCAGGGCCATGTGGGGAGTGACTGAGGCATTTCCTAGAGATCCCCCAGGCAGCCTACACTTCAGAGAAGAGTTGGCCCTAAGAAGCTACAGGTCAGGAGAGGGTCAGGATGAGATACAGATGTCAGGCAAAGCCAGCATGCCCTCCTGGTGACCGCATGCACCCTTTTGTGCATTCTGTATGGAAGCCTTTATCAGGTATCGCACCAGAGCTGTCCTTTGCAAGGACAAGAGTAGAGGCCAAATGGCCCCATATCCTCAGCTTACAGCACAGGGCTTAGCCCATCCTAGTTGCCAGAAAGGAGCCTATTATACCTGCCAGGCCCCTCATGAGCAAGGCTGACCAAGCACCTCAACCATAGATAATCAGCCCAGATTTGGGGTGTCCAATGGCCTCAGACGTGACCTGGCATAAGAACTGTGCTCAGGAGAAAGGATGAGATGGACTAGTCCATCAAATTCTCTTCTTTGTGATAATCCAGCAGTGTGGAACCATGTGAAGACTGCAATGTTCCTCCAAATTAAAAACATTCAGTTAGTAGCTGAGCGCGTCACTATTTGCACCACCCAGGGACTCCTCCTTGGGTCCTGTTGTTGTTGTGTGTCATCTAGTCGATTCCAACTCATACAGACCCTATAGGACAGAGTAGAACTGCCCCACAGGTTTTTCTAGGCTAAAATCTTTACAGGAACAGATCACTAGGTCCTTTCTCTCATGGAGCGGATGGTGGGTTTGAACCGGTGAGTGCTTAACCGTTGGGCCACCAGGGCTCCTCTCTAGAGTCCTACTGGAATGGAAATGTGGGAGAGTTAAGTCTAGGATGACTCCCAGCTTTAAGGCCAATTCTACTGATAACCCAAGGCTGCAGCAATGAGGATGAAAAAATACTCGAAGATGGGTTGGTAGGGAGTGGGGAAATGAGCCCAGGCTGGTGCTTGGGGAGACTGAGGCATTGGAGGGCCATCCAGGAGGGGCAGTGGGCTCAGGGCCCAAGAGCCACCAGCAATACCAGGGGCCTGAATCTGAGGAGGAACCTCATACACCATGATAGACAAGATGATCTCTGCCCTTGACGGATATACAACCCACTGCCATCAATACAGAGATATCATTTAATTATTCATGTTTCACCAAATCGTGTTTTTAGAGTGCTTTTATATTGTTAATTTTTAGAACCAGTTTTACTTTACAACTGCACAGAACGTTGAAGATGCAGAATTAACCTCACATTCTGTTCTCTTCCTTTATTCACACATTGTTCATCTCACTGGAATTTCTTTCTACATCTGCATCCCAGACAGAAATTGGGGCAAAGAAATACAAATAATTTCATCAAAGTGTCAACTTCAAAATCAGTACAAAGTATTCTTAGGAAATATGGTCAAGACTTAGGTAACCGTGCCTTTCTAAGCAGACTATAAAGGAAACAGCTTTTCTACACAAGAATAATTTAACCAAATCAATAAATATTGACATATCATTTTTATCATAATTTTCCCAAAGGAAGTTAAAATATCTCCCTGTGGGTTTGGGGTTCAGTGCTGGCATCCAACAAAAAGGCTTTTCAGTCTTGGGACAGGACTATCTTTAATCTGGAGGGTGACCTTGAGCAAATGTCCTTGGGCATCAGCTTCCTCCTAGTAAACAGGAATTAGATCCCCCCTCCAAGTGGTTCTCAAACTGGACATCATTGTTACTAATAGCAAACATTCATCCAGCACTTACCATGTGCAAGGTACTATACTACAGGCATTATTGTAATCTCATCTTATGGATGGAAAACGTGAGGCATGGCAAGGTTATATAACTTACCCATGTGCATATACTGCCTCTCCAACATCTCACGCTGGAATCAGCAGGTCTGAATGGGGTCCTGGTATCCACACTATTGAGCTCCCTGTTGGAGATCTAAGTGCGATCCAAGTGGTTTTAGACCCCACGGTAGACACTGTTCTAGGCATCGGAAGACTTGCTCTGGTCAGAGCACGAGAAAAAAAACAAACAGGAGAATCTAGAGTCCACCAGGGTAGTCTTCAGGAAGGGGGCAGGTGCAACTCTCTGAGGGCCAAAGTGGCACGGGGGATGAGCTGGGGATGAGGGCCAGCCAAAAGTGCTGTGCCTACTTGACACACAGAGGCTTGTCTCTTTCTGCACCAGACTGCCACCTGCTGGTTGTAGGTGGTGATTGCAGAACAATTAAGCCGGAAAGAACATTCCCTGTCCATCCCTTCACCAAAGGTTAAGGGACTACCAAGTGACTACACAGTGCTCAGTGCTGAGCATTCAGTGGAGAGCAGGGTATGATCCTGCCTCAGAGCTCAGTGCAGTGAGACAAGCAAGGATGAGGTGACCTAGTTAGCACCATGGTAAGGGAAGAGTGGAGCCCTGGGAGTACAGTGGTTAAGAGCTCAACCAAAACCAAACCCATTGCTTCTGAGTCAATTCTGAATCATAACAACCCCACAGGACAGAGTGGAACTGCCCCATAGGGTTTCCAAGGAGCAGCTGGTGGATTCAAACTGCCAATCTTTTGGTGAGCAGCCGAGCTTTTAACCAGAGCCCTGGTGGCGCAATGGTTTACGGGTTTAAGAGAAGAGTAGGTAGGAACAAAATCTGGATGGGAGGACAGTGTCAGGGGTCCGTGGGAAGCAATGAGCTGGAGAAGTAGGCCAGACTCAAGTGAGGCTCATTAGAGTTGGAAAATCCCGCAATGACTCAGATTCGGATTCAGTGCCGGCCTGGCCTCTGAGTACACGTAAAAGGCTAGATTTCTCCAGTTGCAGAGTGGTGTTTTTCCAGGCAGCCCCAGTCCCAGTCCCAGTTCCAGCTGGAAGCACCAAGATCACTTTTAGACCTAACTCTAAGCATAGTTCCCAGGATGTCTCTTTCCATTCCCCAACCCCTGCACCTGGAGAGAGAATGACCACTTTCAATCCCAGTGAACCAACAGGGAACGTGGGAATGGGCAGTCATATCCTGGCAAAACAAACACCAGAGACCAAGGGCTGTGGGTGCCACATCACTTTATTTTTGTGGTTTTCCAACTTCATTCTGGGACAATCCAAGGTCAGTCTCCCACCCGCTGGTTGTTGTGTGGTCCCTTTTCTGAAGATGGGGCAGGATGTGCTGGGGAGAGACCAGCAGAAAGTCCGGGTCACCAACAGCCAGCCAGGCTACAGAGGACTGCAGGGTCCACAGCAGATGGATCAGGCACCAGCAAGAGGAGATTCTGGGTCTTCTCCCCCACAAACAGGGCCTGCATCTCCTCCTGCCAGGGCAGGGGGTAGGCCAGCCCAGGATTGGCCCATGACCTTCCCTTAGAGGCCATCCTTGGTTCTTCCTGTACATTTCTGCTTCTGCTCAGGCTGAGCATCGGAAGCCACTGACCTGACCCACACTCGATTCTAACATTCCTTTGAGAAATATCTTTGAGTAAGAAGGGCGCCAACCCTCAAAAGGAACTGAGGGCATATATCCTGCCCGACAGGACAGATGGCCACACTGTAACACTCCTTTTGCCCCCACGAAAAGCAGAAAGCACCTTCAGCTAACCAATCCCTCTCCCCGCCCCGCATACACACATAAAGTGGCCAACACCACCAACATGGGGCCCATCCATCCCACTGAAATCAAAACAAACAACTAAAACCAAAACGCAATAATAAAAATTAAAATTAAACCAACTAAAGAGAACATTCCTGGTCCAGTAGCTCTCTGCAGGAGACCAGGTAGCTGATTTCTGGCTCTCTCTTCCCTGAAGCCAGGAAATAACACAAACACACCTTGGATCCAGGGTAGACACTGTGGGAGCCACAGCAAAGGACATCCTGGTAGGCCCAGGAGGTAACTCAGGTCCAGGACCCAATCCAACTGCTCCTCCTTTCTCCCAGCCTGTAGGAAGCCTCCCCACCCCTATTAGCCATCAACCAGGGTGAGGCCATCGTAGAGTGCCCGTTTCCACATGTAGTAGGTAGAGCGGGCAGTAAGGGGAAAGAGGGCACTGAATTCCTTGTAGGAGGGGAAGCTCTTGGACTGGAAGCGCTTTTGCAAGAACAACTTGGCCTGGGCCTTGAACTTTGTGGTTGTGATCATGTCCATCACCAGCACTTGGCCATCCCTTTCACCTGCTGCCACAGAGTAGCTGGATAGGGACCTACCCTGGGGTAGGCCCTGGGCCATGGCCCCCTCTCGGGAAGGCCCTCCCTGAGCCTCTCCTGGAGTAGCCCCCATCTGTAAAACCCCCTCGGGTGGGGCCGTTGCAGCCATCACACTCTTGCCAGCTTCCTTCTCCAGCTTCCCCTCTGCATTCTGTGCCCTGCCTTTGCCCAAAGCGGGGGCCTCCCTCTGGAGTTTGTACAGGCTTCTTGGCCAGCCTCGGGCGAGACTCTTCCAGACCCAAAAGGTGGACGGTGACAGGCTGGGGTAGCGGAGGCGGAAGCGGCAGAAGGGGAGGTGCCCACTCAGCACCTGCTTGCGGGCAGCCCTGCGCAGACGCCTCTGCCAGCGGGAAAGGGGCATTCTCGGGGGCAGGAACTCCCGGGCCGCAGGAGCCCCCCCACTTGTTGCTTTCTCTGCTCCCTCTGGCACCTCACCCTTCCAGGGAGGCAGAGACTCTTCCTCAACGGAGGCTGCTTGAGGAGTCCCGGTTGCTGAGAGGGACGGTGCCGGCTTAAAGTCGGGGTTCCTCCGGAGGGCCTTTCGGCGCCAGTTGTAGTAGGTGGACCGGGAGATGCCAGGGAACCTGCGCTTGAAGCAGCGATAGGGGACCATTACGTTCACGGAGATGCAGTGCTCCAGGTATAACTTGGCCCGTTGCATTAAGACCACTCCAGGGCTTGATGCCAGCGGGGGGCATCCCAGCCCCTTGGCACCCTGCTCCTCTGGCAGGTTCTCCAGCTCCTCCATGGCCAGCGCCTCCCTGGGGTCCGGGGCCTGGCATGCACCAGAGCCCAGCAGCTCGTTCTTCCAGGCGTAGTAGGTGGAGCGAGAGATCTCGGGGAACCGCTGCAGGAACTGCTGCAGCGGCACAACACCCCCGCGGTGGAAGCTGTCCTGCAGGAAGTGCTTGGCCGAGAAGCGGGTGGCCACCTTCTGCCGGTGCTCCTGGGACTGCCGCCGCCAACGGTAGAAGGTGCTCTTGGTGACGCTGTAACGCTCACAGAGGTGTGAGTAGCTGAGGCCAGGCTCGCGGTTGAGCCGCTCCAGAGTCTTGGCTGGTGGCGGCAGTGGTGCCAGGGCTGAAGGGGCCGGGGCCAGGCTGGCAGCATCTTCGACCTCCACCTCCTCCAGCCCCACCACTGGGGCAAAGTACTGGTGACGAAAGAGGTGGCTGGTGAGCGGCTGGCCCGCCCACATGATGTGCAGCGTAGAGGGCGTGTGGTCGCAGCGGCGCGGCCGAATGACGCGGTTAAAGTAGGGCCGGATCTTCAGGTTGCGCATGGGATAGATGGAGTAGATATTGCGCTGAAGGACCGAGGCGAGCGCGTACAAGTGCCACACGTTGGAGAAGCTGCTGGGGAAGCAGGTGGCCTTGACGTCCGCGTCGAAGATGGCCTCCAGCGTGGCGGAGGGCAGGCTGGTCATCTCGGGGGACTCCTCGGAGCACAGAGAGTAGCGCACGGCCTGCAGCATCACCTTGGAGTCGATCATGCCCTGGAGGTAGTAGTGCCTGTGCAGCAGCATCTCCACCACGGTGCGGGCGCGGAGCTCCAGGCTGAGACCTGCGTCGCCCCACAGCAGCATGCTGGCCGCCTCGAACAGCAGGCTGCCCTCGCCCTTGCACACCAGCGGCAGCATGTTCCGTGGGGCATCCTCCGGGTACAGGCTCAGGGCCACTGAGTCCACCTCCAGCACCTGTGGGCCGGGGCCCCCCTCCCGGCATCGGGGGAGGGCGAAAGAAGACAAGACCTGCTTGGCCTCGATGGCGGTACCCACGAGCCCCTCCAGGCCCTCGGACTCCACCGCTTCCTGCAGGTCCCGCAGCACCTGCTGCACCAGCTGGTCCCGGGAAGTCATCCTGCCGTGAGAAAGGGTAGATGGCAGAAGTCAGAGCAAAGGCACCCAGAGGATAACCGGTAATGGTGGCCCTGTCCACTTATGCACCTTCTTCCTGGAGGTAAGTCTGTCCTTTCCCATTCCTAATAGTTATTCGGAAATCATAACTAATCGCCTCCTTGGGTGTGTTTAATCACTCAGTCATTCTGATGAAGCCTATGGCCTCTGGAGCCTGGCTTTGAATCCTGGCGCTGACAATTAGGTTGGTCACCCTGAGCAAGTTACTTAACCTCTCTGTGCCTCTGATTCCTTTTCTGTACAATGGGGACAATAAGAAAAAAAAAAGCTAGGTTCACTTAAGAATGTCCATGATGAAGCAGTGAAAACTTACTGTTATTAAAAAATCACGATGTTCTCAATATTTGGAATGACGAAATGGAGAGCACTTACAAAGCACTTCCCTGCAGACCGAAGTAGGATGACTGTCTCACTGGTGACATTGTTTGGGTTGAGTGGTGAACTAGCTGCTCTTTTTTCATGGAATATCATTTTTGCTTCAAAGACTGACAGACACTGGTCATTTAGACTTGGATATATTTGGTACATATCCTCAAAAATGAATTCGGTAAGCCTGTTACTTCAAAGAAAAGTGCTGCCAATATTTACTGCCCGTGATAAATTTTGAGGTTTCATTTGAGAATTATAACTTCGGAAAGCCTTATCCACTACAGGTGAGCTTGACAGTTTCCCAATACTCAAGGTTTTTCTGTTGAGATCAGTAGTGATGTTAATAAATGTATTTTTATACTGTATAGTGGAATTGTGAACACTTGGAGGAAGTGTATAACCAATGAACCAAATTTTCCAGATAACCAAAGCTTGAGGTTACAAAGTCATGCAGTAGAAAAGACCCAATCAAAGTACAAGATAGACCAATGGATTTTAATATAACAGGGTACAAAAAAGTTCATTGATATGGTTTCAGATTCTACACTATTCCACATTACATCTAAGCTTTGAGATACTGACACTAGTTGGCTTTGTTGAGTTTTTGTATAGTATCAAAGAAAAAGCTATTAAGGCCATTAAAATGCTCTTCCTGCATTGAGGTTATGTTAATGGTGGTAGAACGACTTGGACAAAGATAGTTAATGGCTGGACAACTTGAAGAATATAATCAATGTCAATGAATTGTGCAGCTAGAAATCATTGAGATGGCATGTTTTGTTATGCACATTTTCACAATAAAATTTAAAAAAACTGGATTTGTGATAAAGTTGGATTTTCTTTGTATACCTCAACCAAAACAAGATATCGCAACAAATTAAATGTAGAAACAGATGAGAATCTATTTATCTTCTATTAAACCAGATATTAAAGAGAAATGTAAAATAATTACTCTTCTAAATTTTTCTTTGTTCTGGAAGATAGTTAATTTTTCATTTGAAAAAATGTGTTACTGTATAACAGGGTTACTGTTATATGTAAATAAATACATTTCGAATTTCTGTTTTAATTTCAAGTACAGTATAAATTGATAGATATAATCTATGTGAACAAAAGCTCTTTGGGGTTTTCAATTTTTAGGAGGATACAGAGACCCTAAGACCAAAAAGTTTGAGAACCACTGCCTTAAAACAAAGACGGTTTTTTGAAAGGGACAGTAAACCTCATGATCAGTCTAGCCACTGTACGGACATTGATCTAACAGTTAAGCTTTACTAAGTATTTACTATTTTCCATGCACTGTATTAAGAGTTTTACCGTTAATCTGACCTATCTACTTTAATCCTCATAGGGTTTCCAAGGAGTGGCTGGTAGATTCAAACTGTCATCCTTTTGGTTACCAGCCGAGCTCTTAACCACTGCGCCACCAGGACTCCTACTTTAAGGTGGGTACTATCATTAGCCGCAATTTACAGGTGAGGAAACTGAGGCAATCAAGTTTGAGCTAATTTGCCCAAGGTCACAAGTAAGTGGTGGAGCCTGTAGTAGAAACCAGATGTCCCTTCCAGCCTGTGATTCACGCCCTCCCATTGAAACTATCAGCCACCTTTCAACACAGACTAAACATCTGAATTCTAGTACATTTTCAGTGTTGAATTGCAAACCAGAATAGTATTCTTTTACAGACACTACTTTTAAATGAGAAGGGAGATCGGTATCCTCCGGGTTTTCTCGGGTCTTTGTTCTCCAGATTAGCCTTAGGTTTAAATGTGTGTGTTTCGGCGTATACATTTGTCAACTCATCCAACTGTACACTTATAAGGGATGTGTTTATTGAGTGTAAATTGGTTCAGCAAAGATGAAAATATTTTCAAAAGCACTGAAGGAACACCACCAGAATTTTCCTTGATAATAATAAAAAGGAAGCTTTTTAAAACTGGGTAATCAGAATCACCTTTGGATAAAATTTCTAGGCTGTAATTTTTCCCCCCCATATTGTGACAAATCTGGTATAACCTCTTGCCAAATTTCCATTTGTACCATGTTATTTGAACCTGGAATTGGGTTTTTAGTCTGTTAATCTTTTATATACTTTATATTTGCTTTTTAAAAAAACTATTAGTTTGCTTTGGACTCAGGAGATAAACTTCTTATCAGTCCTTAGGTAAGCAAGTCTTTCTCTTATGTAATAAAGACTGAACCCTGGAGAACAAACCGTGGACACAAAGAAGAGCATTTTCATTCTGGGAGACAACCATCCCAACAGATAAATGCTGGACTTTTTTGTTTGTTTGTTTTTTTCTTGCACAATGTCACTTGTTGAATGCTGTTGAACAGCTGTATATAAATGTTCTGCTAGATACTTTGCAAACAAAATTATGAAAATAGCCACCATTTACTTACTATGTACATTTAACTTAGATAATTCCATCAAAATCTCGGAACGAATTAAGAGGGAAACTTTTAAACTGTGTGGGTGATTGCTCCTGCCCTTCTCTGCAAGCGGCACATGACGTTCTCGTGATTGATTTCAAGTTTCCGTGAGTTTCTCGTGGGGTGGGCATTTGGATTTCAGGCTTTTCAGGGGTGATTTTGTTTATATACGGTTCTCACCTTCGCTCCACGGGAACTACAACTTCACACCAGCACCATCGCAAGGATCGCTATTGCCAATTCATACCTGGGGAGATGGAGGCTCAGGGTGTTAAATGAAGTAACTCCCAAGACCACACAGCTATTAAATTAAAGGATAAAACCTAAGCAGCCTGTCTCCAGAGCTCCGCTTCTAACCACCATTAATTCTACCACCCAGGGGAATATATTACCCAAAGTTCTCATCATCAAAGCTCCAGAAACTTGGATCCTTGAAGCTTTGAGAAATCTAGCCATTTTACAGATAAGGAATTGAGGTCCAGAAAGGTTAAGTTAACTTGCCTGAATCCAAGCAGCAGTGACAGCAAAATCCCGGCATCTTCCAGCACAACGGGCAGATTGACCACACTTCCTCATCCACAGCCACACCCCTCCCTACCCAACCCGTCCCACCCTACCTACTCTTTCCTGTCCCAGTCCCACCCAGCTCCACCCTTTCTCATTCCTTTCTCTTCCCCAGAGAGGTAAAATGAGGTCTGTAGGTAACACCCCGCTTCTAGCCTCCCCAAACACTTGCTAAGCAAAGCAGCCCCTGTTGAGGCTTTATGCCCCACCCCAGCGGAGCAAAGTGCGCTGAACCACCAGAGAGCAGAGGCTCGCCAATCATCCTTAAGTAGACAATTGGTGATGGGGTTCAGGTGCAACAGTCCTTTGGCACTGGCTCCCCTCCTGGAAGTGCAACGCAAAGCAGACATAGCGGTTTCCAGGTGCATTCAGGGAATGAGGCATGGAAAGTGGGAACTAATTTGTGGGCTTTGCCCAGCTGACCTCTCCTACCCCCAACTCTTAGAAGGGGTCTGAAAAAGCATGAAATCAAGGAAACAAAGCCCCCTCAGATTACACAGGTAACCTGGCTCCCCTGGATTCACCATTCACAAATGTGTGATTGAGACTGGGGGAGGAAGGCAGACAGAGCAGCCAGAAAGCTGCTAGCCAGCAGCTTAGCTCCTAGGAAGGGCTCCAGAGCCAAAGAATGAAAGAATGGGCAGAGGCAACTCTGCAGGAGACTCAAAATCTCAGCTTCAGCAAGGCCAACCTCCCCCCTCCCATCTCCCTGGTTTCAAGCAGGTGAGCCCAGGTCTGATCTATCCTGATTTGATTTGATGCCGGTAAGTCTTGACCTCTAGTACAAATTCCTTCCCTACCAGCCTCGTCCTGGCCTCTGCATAGCTCTCCAGTGGTCTGGTGTACTCCTAGGTCCTCTTCCCCCTAACCCCCCCAAAATGGGTCCTGCAGTCTCTGGAGTCAACCAAGCCCGAGAAGCATGAGGGCCAAATAGACCTCCGCCCTCAGTAAGACAGTGGGGTTTGATTCTCTTCTGGACGGCTGACATCTCACCCAGCCTGGCTCCATGCCCCTAGTTATGCCGCCCTGGCTGCCTGGGCTGCACCCTGCTGGCCTGAGGGAGCGCCAGCCATCTTGGCTCCCTCCCTGGTGACCTGGAGGCCTAGCAGGGCACAGGCAGCAACCGGGGCTATGTCAGTCATTTTCAGCTTCCCGAGGACCCTCCCATTGCCAGGGGCAGTAGGAAACCCAGGGGCACCACAGTAGGCTTGAGGCGGCCAAGTCAACGTGCTGCCCAAGTGTTCAAGTTCAGTTGCTTTACTGGACCACGTGTCCGGAGGGGCAGGAGAGGGGGCAGTATGGCCCACAAGGGGAGCAGCGCAAGTCACCAGTTGCTCCTTGTGGTGCTAGGAGGCAGTGGGTGGCTGGGGAGAGGGATGGCTGGTGGGGGACAGCTGAGCATTGGAACCCACCCCTGGAAGCTCCGGGAGTCTGGGGAGGGGCTGAGGCCAGACCATTGTGTAGGGTGGGTAGGGGAGATAGGCAGGCTGGTGGGGGTGGGGATAAGAGGTGGAGGTGGGGGTGGGGAGAAAGAGAACTTGAAACAATGCCTCCCCTCTCCACACTCACACACATGCAAACACACACACGCTACACAGGCATTCGATGCACCTTCTGGGGCCACTCTTTGACCTGCACCTTTAGTGTCCCCGGGCTACCCCTCATTCCCCTGGGGCCTCCAAGCTGTACGAGATACCCACCCTTCTCCACCAAGAGTAAGGGCTTCCTAGTTTACTGACCTCAAGGGTGGCCCAGTGCCCTCGGGATGTCCACTTCTGTCTCCACCTTCCAGCCTGGGACATTTAAGTGGCCCTGCAGGGAAAGGCCTTTCCAGCAGCGTCCCCAGCTGAGCGCCACAGGCTCTCCAGAACTGGTTTCATATCTGTAGTGGACCATTGAGCATGGACCGACTACAGCCAACTGGCCGGTGGGGAAGCAGCTTAAGCCACTCCCCCCAGGAAATCGCCCACCCTCAAGTTCTCTGGTCCCAAGATGAAAGAAGTGCAAATCCGGGGGTCACTTCCAATGGTAAAGTGATAGCAGCTATTGTCTCGTCCACTGTACCCAGCTGGGGGTGTTAAAGCTCCCGGGCCAAGCTCTGAAACAGACCCCAAACTGCCCAGGGAAAACTTGAAAGAAAGTTGAAAGATTTCTAAAGAATTTGGGGGGAGGGGAGGAGGAGGTTTCAATAGAAAGACCTTAGGGAAGAAAGTCTGTAGCCAGGCCAATCTAGGGGGTGGGGGTGCGGAGAGCAAAGCTGGAGCCCAGAAATTGGCCCTGGGTGGGTGGTTAGAGAGAGAGAGAGAGAACTTGGGGCTTTCTGAACCCCCAAATGCATCTCGTCCTGAGGCAGCTCTCCCAACGGCGGCCCTACAAGGCAGGGAGAACCAGGGGGTGGAGAGCTACTCACACACCCCCATCTTGGTACAGCACCTCCCTATCCTGCTCCAGAAAGGCCCTACTTTCTCCAGAGGTCCCATCCCCACCATTCTCTGAGCATCTGCCAAGCTTGGGGTTCAACACCTCTCCCAAAGTGTGCCTGGGCCAGAACACCATCTGTCAGGGGCCAAGGGGCCTATCTCAGGGCACCTAACCCTCTAAGCCCCACAGGAAGGTGGGGGCATGCAGTACCTGGGGCTTCCATCCCTCCCTGCTGCTCACCTCAGATTATCCCAAAAGAAACCAGTCCTAACCGCCTGTCTAGTCCATGCTTGTGGGGGAGGTGACTGCAGCAGGGATTGCAGCCTTTGGTGGTAGCTTCCCCCCAGGGGCTTTCCTGCCTGGCTTTAACCCTTTGGCATACTGTTGCTAGCTGCAGCTTTCCTGGGCTTCCAGTTTCACCCACCCCTCTTTTCTCTTACCTTGCCCCTGGCAACCATTGTAAAATGCCCTCCCCCCACCATGGGCTTTGCCCCAACTCCACTTTTGTCATCTTCTCTACCAATCCTAAACTCTTCACTTAACACCAAGGTTAAATATCTTTTATCAAATACTCATTCCCAGGAGTAGTAGACTAGGGTCCACCAGAAGAGCTCAAGTCCAGTCTGCATGCTAATCACACCAGCCCCTCCCACGATGATGGCAGTCGCATGAGGCAGTGGCTTAGATGTTCGCACGGAGTTGGATTTGAATGCCAACCGTGCCCCTTCCTAGAATATGACTTTATGCAAATTGTTTAAACCCCGGGAGCCTTGACTCTGGTCGTGGTTGCTAGCTGCCGTGGAGTTGGCCCCTGACTCATGGCAACCCCATGTACAACTGAGCTAAACGCTGCCCAGTCCTGCACCGTCCCGGTGATCTGACCGTTATGACCCACAGGGTTTTCACTGGCTAATATTTGGGAGCAGATTACCAGACCTTTCTTCCTCATCTACCCTAGAGGGTTGTTGGGGAGATTCAATAAAATGACAAATTTAAAGCATTTAGAACTGTGCTTGTCTCAAAGGAAATTCCAATTCTCAGTTCCTCCAGTTAACTTGAAATTATTTTTTAGTTCTTAATATAAATACTGTATTTTAAAAGTTTCTGAGAAAAGTGGTTATCTCATAGAATGGAAGAAACGCAAGGTCCTTTTTCTTTCTACATTGTACCTTTCTGTGTTGTTTGACATTTTATAAGGAACTTGCCCTACTTGCTATCATTTAATACAAGCAAGGACTGTAATTTAAAATTATTTAAAAAGCTAATGGAATCTTTAAAAGTATTTTTAAAAAAGA
Source organism: Elephas maximus indicus (assembly GCF_024166365.1). NCBI lineage: Eukaryota > Metazoa > Chordata > Mammalia > Proboscidea > Elephantidae > Elephas > Elephas maximus. Next base: position 87,051,317 of record NC_064828.1, on the reverse strand, counting down.
AACTTATTTTTCTTAAACGTTTATTGATGCTTCTATTACAAAGAATGTTATTTATAGAATAATTGGGAAATTTTAAAAAGTAAAGTAAAAGAAAGAAAAAAATTACCTCTCTTCTCATTATCTGAAGACAGCTATTGTGTTCCAGAGCTCAAGAATGTAGTCAGTGTCAATGAATTGCACATGTAGAAACTGCTGACTTGGTATATGTTTCTCTGTGTATATTCTCAACAAAAACAACAAAATAAAATAAAATTAAAAAATGAAAGAAATACATGTATCAACGTGGATAAATCTAAAAAATATAACAAGTGAAGAAAACAAGTTTTAGGATATGTCGAGTATGATGCCATATACTACTTACAAATAAGAAAAATATCTGTTGATTATAGATACCTATGTATCTTCTAAAAGCATAAAATATGCATGGAGATGATACCTACAATTTCAGGGTAGGGTTACCTCTGAGGACGGAAAGAGAAATGAAATAGGGAAGGGTACTTGAACTATATTTTTAGTTTTTATTTCTTAAAAAAGACGTGAAGGCAAAATGTTATATTTTGAAGCACGGTGGTAGGTACATGTGTATTTGTTATACTTTGTCCTTTTTTGTATGTTTGAGATATTTTGAAATAAAAATATGTAAAAGTGAAAAAAATAAACAGCTATTGTGAAGATCTGGGTATATTTCTTTCTAATCTAGTTTTTCTTCTTAGATTCACACAAGTTAAACATTCTCTTTATCAAAAGATTTGAATAGTGCAGGGTAAAAAAACATGAAATTGAGCAATTTCTCCTTTTTCTGTCTCCATTGCATTCCCCTCACTAGCCCCTCCCTTTCTGCCAGTCCTTTTGTTTGTTTGTTTTTAGTTTATTTATTGCACTTTATGTGGAAGTTTACAAATCAAGTCAGTCAGTCGTTCATACAAAAAGCCATACACACCCGGCTGTGCACTCCCAGCTGCTCTCCCCTTAATGGGACAGCACATTCCTCCTCTCCATGCATAGTCTCATGTGTCTACTTGAGCCACGAAGTTCATTTCTCACCAGCGTCATTGTCTATCTTATAAAAAATATATATATATCTTATAGTCCAGGCCAATCCCTGTCTGTAGAGTTGGTTTTGAGAATGGTTCCAATCTTGGGCTATCAAAGTGTCCGGGGACCATGACAGTCAGGGTCCCTCCGATCTCAGTCAGACCATTAAGCCTGGTCTTTTTACGAGGATTTAAGATCTGCATCCCACTATTCTCCTGTCCTATACCCTCTCAGGGCAGCGATTGGGTGGTAGCCAGGCACCATTTAGTTCTTCGGGTCTCAGGCTGATGTAGTCTCCGGTTTATGTGGCCCTTTCTGTCTCTTGGGCTCATATTTACCTTGTGTCTTTGGTGTTCTTCATTCTCCTTTGCTCCAGGTGGATTGAGACCAATTAATGCACCTTAGATGGCTGCTTACTAGCGTTTAAGACTCCAGACGCCACTCTCCAAAGTGGAATTCTGCTAGTTCTTTTTCTGTGCATTTCCATCTATTTATGTGCAGAAAAAAAAAAAAAAAAAACCTCCTTGCCATCTAGTTGAATTCCGACTCATAGTGACCCTGTATATAGCACGGAGTAGAACTGCCCCATAGGGTTTCCAAGGCTGTAAATTTTTACAGAAGCAGACTGCCATATCTTTCTCCCTCAGAGGGCACCAATCTTTCAGTTAGCAGCCGAGCACTTAACCACTGCGCTATGTAAGTGGACACATATACATATATATCTTCTAGTCTCTCTATAAATATTTTTATCTGTGTTAAACATTTTAAAAAACCATTTTTTATGACGTAATATATTATTCAAAATGCTTGTCAACTTTGGTTCAGAATTTAGAAGTTACAAAGTAATTCAAGATTCCAATTTCAGCTCTGCTCCCTGGCTACCATTTTCCTTTCCGAAAGCAGCCAGCATTGTTTCTAGTGTATTATTGCGGAGATATGAATAAACAAGCAAATATATCTGTTTATATTACTTTTTTCCTTTCTTTAAAACACGAATGGTAGACTACTAAGCACTCTTATGCACCCTGAGTCATTCATTTTTCATCCAGAGGAACCATTGCCCAATAGAAATGTAATGAGTGCTGTACACATACTTTTACATTTTCCAGTAGCCGTGTTAAAAAATTTAAAAGAACAGGTGAAACTAATTCTAATAAGATATTTTACTTAACCCAATATATCCAAAATATTATTGTTGTAACAGGTAATCAATGAAACAAAATATTACTGAGATATTCTACATCCCTTTTTTTGTACCAAGTCTTCAAAATGTGGTGCATATTTTATACCTATAACTAATCTCAATTCAGGCTAGCCTCATTTCACGTGCTCCCCATCCAAAGCTGGTGATTTCTGTATTAGTCCAGCTCTAGACATATCTGTGTGTACAAAGCTTCCTGGTTTTTCTGTGTAGCTGCATGAACTCCATTTATGAATAAAGCTAATTTATTGATCTACTTACTCCTTTATTGATGTACATTAAGGTCATTTCCATTTTTGCCGCCTTAACCATGCTACAGTGAGTAAGCTTTTACATAGGTTTGTATGTGTTTAGATGTAGCTATACCTTCAAGGTATATGTGTGATAGTCATGTGTATAGATTTTACCAAATTTTCCTCCTTAGCAGTCATACCAGTTTATTCCCTCCATGCCTCCCAAAAAAGTATGAGTGCATTTGCCAATCTAATAGGTGAAGAAAAAAAAACTGGTCCCTTAGTATAGTTATAATTTACATTTTTTTCATATATCTAAAAGCCATTTGTGTTTCCTCTGAGTATCCTTTGCCCATGGAACAACCAGAACGGAAATAATGAGAATGTTCATGCATAGTGAAGAATGTAACCAATGTCACTGAACAACTTGTATAGAAGTTGTTAAATGGAAACCTAAACTGCTATTTAACCTTCACCAAAAACACAATAATATATTATTAAGAAAAAAATTAATATATCCCATTTTGCTATTGAGTTGTGGGACTTTTTCTTATTGGTTTATGAGAGCTTTGTACATATTAAGGCAGTTAGTCCTTGGTCTTTAATACGAATTATAAATATTTTTCCCAATTTGTGGTTTATTATTGGATTTTGCTTATGGTAGCTTTTATGCTGTAGTAATCTTATTTTTTACATATATTGGACATATCTATCTTTTCTTTAATGGACTCTGGATTTATATACAATTTTAATTTACCTTTATTTAAACCTTGATGGCGTAGTGTTTAAGAGCTATGGCTGATAGCCAAAAGGTCAGCAGTTGGAATCCACCAGGAGCTCCTTGAAAACCCTGTGGGCAGTTCTTCACTGTCCTATAAGGTCACTGTGAGTTGGAACTGACTCCATGGCAATGGGTTTGGTGTTTTTTTTGTTTGTTTGTTTTAATCTTCAGGATGGGGGGGATGGGTCACATAAATTAAGAGCTTGGTCAGGAGGTATCTAAACACCAAAAAAATCCCAGATTCCCAGGAATAATTAAACCAAATCCTACAAGCAGACATCTTTAGTTAATATGTACCTTTCTTTGAACAAAATTCAGATTTAGGAAGCAGATGATTGGGGGGTAATCCTTTACTTATAAAGGGATATACAATAGAAAAGCTTCCTTTAAGTAATGAGCTGAGATAAGTAATTAACTGTGTTTAAATTTATGACTTTCCGGGGTTGTATAAGTGAGGTTCGCCTGTATTTGCATCAGCTACAAGAGAACAAGTCCTGTGTTGATTGTGAGCACTGACTGAGCAGGGAAGAGTCTGAGCTTTGGAGTACAATGGCAGAGTTGGAATTCCAGCTCTGCCCTCTTAAGACATTGGGTAAGTTTCCTAAACTCTCCGGACCTAATTCCTCACTTATAAAATGATGATAATAACTACTGGGGAAACCCTGGTGGAGTAGTGGTTAAGTGCTACGGCTGCTAACCAAAGGGTCGGCAGTTCGAATCCACCAGGCACTCCTTGGAAACTCTATGGGGCAGTTCTACTCTGTCCTACAGGGTCACTATGAGTCAGAATCCAATCGACGGCGCTGGGTTTTTGTTGGGTTTAATAACTACTGGAGAGATTGCAGTGAGGATTAAATGAAAAAACACTTGTGACGTTCTTAGCACCCAGCTAATAAAATGCTCAGTAAATCAACGCTGTTATTAGATTTAGTTCCCTTCCCTCCCAACCCAAACCCACTGCTGTCGAGTCATTTCTAACTCATAGCGACCCTATAGGACAGAGTAGAACTGCCCCATAGAGTTTCCAAGGAGCGCCTGGCGGATTTGAACTGCTGACCTCTTGGTTAGCAGCCGTAGCACTTAACCACCTACGCTTTTTCAATGGGAGATTTAAAGACTTGAAGAATTCACCCCATTTGTCCATTCAATAAATTCATCCACTCACTCCATGACTTATTGAATAATTTATGTATTAGTCCATCATTCATTCAATCATTTAATCATTAACTCATCCAGTTATTCATTCATTCATGCGTTTAATAGATATTTGAGCTCCTAATATGCACCAGGTCTTGTGTGCGCCCTGGGAACACAGTGGCACCTACAAGCCGGACTCAGACTCTAGAGGCTTAAGAGGCTTCTCATTCATTCTATAACACAAACACCTATCGAGTTCACTGTACACAAAGCCCCTAAATCCAATGACTGCTAATCTTACTTCCATGACATCGTACTCTCCTGGTTTCTCCTACCTCTTTGCCACTTTCAGTTGCTTTTAGGGGGACCAGCTCCTTCCATTACCAATGGTTTTTTAAGTGGACCTACATTGTCAGCATCACCCAGGAACTTGTTAGAAATGCAAAGTCTCCCAGACCAAGTGAATTGAAATTCTAGGGTGGGCCCAGCAATCTGTGTTTTACCAAAGCCCCCAAAGGATTCCTGTCCTCTCCCTAAACACTGAAACCCACTGCCTTAAATGTTGGAATCCTTCAGGGCCCTGGTAGCCTTCTCCTCTTGAGGTTTCTGCTTGGCTGAGAATGTGAGTCAATTAACACCCATCTATTTGCTTTTTTACTTCCAAAATATTGTCCTTTCTCTCTCTCCAGGTTTCTTTGTTCGTGGGTGGTTCCAGTAGTGTGCTGGAGCCAGTTTCTACCATCTTGATCAGAGTGTTATATATTCAAGGACTTTGTGAGTCTGCTGTTAAACTATTGGTAGCTCAAAATCTGCCAGGGTTGGAGTATTTAAACAAAACAAAAAAAACAAACCCACTACCGTCGAGTCGATTCCAACTCGTAAAGACCCTATAGGATGGAGTAGAGTTTCCAAGGATCATCTGGTGGATTCGAACTGCTGACCTTCTGGTTAGCAGCTGTCGCACTTAATACATTTTGGAAATTGCCAAACGCTATGAATCGGGGCTTTTCTTTTTTCCCCTGCCTCGAGTCATTTTGTAAGTACTTCACTGGGTTTGACCTTTTGCTATCTTTATTTTTATTCATTTATTTTTTTCAGGAAGGGACAAAGACGAAAACATGTGTTCCATTAGCTACATCTCACCACCTAATCAAATTATTTAATGTCCATCTCTCCTTCTAGGCTGTGAGCTCCATGACAGCAATATCTTTGGGACTTTAAATGTAGGAAGGTGCCTCAAATGTAGGAAAAGGCTCAGTAAATGTTGGTGTTTCCTATTATTGCCCAAGGCTCCCAAGAATTTGGCCACGCTGTCTGACCCTAAAGTCCAAGGTCTTAACTCACGGGTTGTCAGAAGAGAGTCTTCCAGATTAAGAGGAAACTTGCTTGGGGCTCGAGCACTTTTTGTTGTTCTCTCTCTCCCTCTCTTAACTGGATCACAGAAGCCCTACTAAGCAGGGGCAGAAAAGTCACCAAGGGTCCAGAGAGGTAACCACACTCACTCTAAGTCTCTCTTTTCTTTCTCCTTTTTCTTCTTCCTTCTTCTTTCTCCCCACTCTTCTTTGTCACCCTCTCTTTGCCGCCACCCAGGACTTAGGCCTCTACTATTCCACAGGAGTCCATTGATGGTTACCAGCAGATGGCTGATCACTCAGGCTCTAGAGTCAGACCAGCTTGAGTTGAATCTCAGCTCTTCTGCTTTCTAATTAAGGAGACTTTAGACAAGGCCGTTTCTCAATTTCCTCATCTGTGAAATAGGGATAATGATATCCACTTTGCAGAGTCAATGAAATGATTGAATGAAACAGTGATGTCAATACTGAGCTGTGAAAAAAAAAAAACCCTTAATACTAGGGAGACAGGATTATCAATTCAAATCACAATTAGTTGAGCATCTACTCTGTGGGGGCATTACCAGCTAGCTAATGTTTTCTGTTCTAGTCAGAAGCCATAGCCCAGGAGGTTACAAAGTGGATGTTGTTGTTAGGTGCCTTCCAGTCCATTCCAACTCATAGAGACCCCATGTGTTACAGAGTAGAACTGCCCCATAGGGTTTTCTTGGCTGTAATCTTTATGGAAGCAGATTTCCAGGTCTTTCTCCCACAGAGTCACCGGGAGAATTCAAACTGCCAATCTTTCCATTAGCAGTCAAGCCCTTAACCGTTTGTACCACCAGGATTCCCTGAATATATAGTAAGTGCTCAATAAAAGCTACCACCACTTGCTATTGTCAGGGAAACAAACAAGTATTTCTTGAGCTCCTTACTCGTGGCATTTCTCAGAGATGCACATAAGAGAGCTACCAGGCTGATGCAGGCCTCTCTGGTTTCATTTGATTTATAACTCCAATCTGGCATTATGTCAGAATTTAAAGTCATTTTTATTTATGGTAAATTTGAATATGGATTGGGTATTAGAGAATACTAAAGGAATTAATGTTAAATTTCCTAGGAGTGATATGATGGTTTCCTAAGAAAAATGTCCTAGTTTTTGATATACACATAGTAAATTCGGGAGGAAATGATGTCAGGGATTTGCTTTTTTAAAAAAAATCATAGGAAGAAAGAAGGGTAGATAAAGTATATGTGGCAAAATGTCAGTAATTACCAAATCAGGGAGAAGAGTACATACAGGTTCATCTGGTCAGTTTCTCAATTTTGGTGTGTTTAAAATTATTCATAATAAAAAAGTTTAAATATTTATTTTTGAGGAGCGGGGTATCGATTTAGGAAAACAAAAGGAAAGAAGCTTACCTGTAAGCAGCACCCCACTTTGGCAGACAGCAGCAGCCCCTGTCTGTAGCCAGGAAGAGAGCAGTCCAAAGTGCCTGGGTGGGCAAGTCGTTGACAAGTGGATCAACACCTGCTTTCTTTGCAGGCCATTTGCTGGGCAACTTGAGGCAATAAGGCTTCACACAGCAACTGTCCTCAGGAAACTTACCTGGGGAGGGAAGAAAGCTTGTCAATAGCTAAGCCTTCCTCCTGCCCCAAGGAAATGACCACAGGTACCCGACAAGGGGAGCAGCTAGGCCTTAAAGAAGATTTCAAGGGCTTGGAGTTCTCTCTCTCAAGTTCATTGCATTTCTTCTTGTGCTCTCTATTTCATCTACAAAAAAGAGGCAAGACCACAAGGTCAGAGCCCAGGTCTCCCAATCACCCTATTCTTAATCACAGGCCTGGTGACCTTGATCTTGGTTGGCTTATTCCCAATTCTCTCCACCCTCTACCCCCACACCTACACACACAGGTAACCACTTTTATTAGTTTCCTTCCAGAGTTTCAGTTTCTTTTTGTAAGGATAAGCAAATACAAATATACATTTGCCAAGCATGTTTTGAATAGGTTTAAAACTAACAACAAAGCAAATTCAAAATATAGAGAATTACAAAGCATTCCAGATAAAGAGTGATACACGTCTGGGAGTTGTTGTTAGCATGTAGTTAAGATCTAAAGTCAAGAGGGTAAAGGAGATAGATAGGAAGAGAGAGAGAGAGAGACGAGAAAGAAGAGGGACCACAGTTTAGAGTCAGCTAGAGGAAAAACTAAAGAAGCAAAAGGAAAAATCAAGAGAGAATATTTTAAAAAGGGAGTAGTCAATTGTGTTACATGCTGCCTATATGGGAATAGATCCACATGACTTGGAAGGATAGTCAAGATGCTTGTCAAGTTAAAAAGCAAGTTAAGAATAAAATATATGAGCCCATTTTTGCAAAAATATATCTAATGTTATCGTTGTTCCGACTCATAGCGACCCTACATGCAGCAGAGTGAAGCCCTGCCCAGTCCTGCGCTGTCCTAACAATCAAGCAGCTCATCGTCCTGCCCTGTATCAGACGGTGTTCCACTGCTATTGATATAAGGTTTTCACTGGCCGATTTTTTCAGAAGTAGACAACCAGGTCTTTCTAAGTCTGTCTTGGTCTGGAAGCTCCGCTGAAACCTGTCCACCATGGGTGACTGTGCTGGTATTTGAAATACCAGTAGCATAGCTTCTAGCATCGTAGCAACATGCAAGCCACCACAATATGACAAACTGACAGAGGAGTGGTGATATATACCTAATATACATACATATACAGATGTTTAGTGAATAGAAAGAAGTCCAGAAGACTTTAAATAGAGCAAGGAAACAAGAGAAACCCTGGTGAGTGGGTGTGTGGGAAGGAGTGGCTTTTTTTAATTTTGCACTTCAGTTTTGTGCATTTTTTATAAGAATATATTGTTTTGTAATTTTAAAAAATTTTGTAAAAGGGGGAAACTACTTAAGATCATCTATATTCAAAATCTCTGAGTCTGTGTAGAATGGCTTCAGAATCCAATAAACACAGGTTTAAATCTCAGCTCTACCCCTTAGTAACTGGGCAATTTTACCTCTCAGTGCCTCAGTTTCCTCATCTGTAGAATATTAATGATCATAGTAATTACCTTGTGGGATTATGATAAGGGTTAAATGAGAAAGTACAAGTAAAACATTTAGCAGAGTGACTGCATACAGTAAAGGCTCATTAATGTTAGTTGGTTTTTAATATAATAATCATTATTATTAATCAAACCAGCCAGTCAGAGAGGTGCACACTTGGGCCACATCATGTGGGTCCTTCTAGAACTGCTGTCACAGCTTCTGGTACCACACTGCCTGCTTTCAAATCTCACCCACTGCCTGTGTGAACTTAGGCAAGTTACTTAACCTCTCTGTGCCTTGGTTTCCTCCTCTGTAAAACGGTGATTATGATAGTAATTACCCCCAAAAAACAAAAACCAAACCCATTGCTGTTAAGTCAATTCCAACTCATAGCGACCCTATAGTAGCACAGAGTAGAACTGCCCCAAAGAGTTTCCAAGGAGCACCTGATGGACTCACACTGCTGACCTTTTGGTTAGCAGCTGTAGCACTTAACCACTCTACCACCAGGGTTTCCCAATTACCTCCCAGGATCATTATAAAGAATAAATGAGATGATACATGTAAAGCAATTAGAACAGTGCTTGATATACAGTAAGCTTTCAAGTATTATTATTATTTGTGTTGTTGTTCTTATCGTTATTATTGGCTCTGACCATGATTTCCTTACCCCATGAGTCGAAATCAACCGGACAGCAACTGGTTGCTTAGTCGCTGGGTGGTGCAAATGGTTAAGGTGCTTAGCTGCTAACAAAAAGGCTGATGGTTTGAGTCCACCCAGAGGTGTCTCAGAAGAAAATCCTGGTGATCTGCTTCTGATAAATCAGCCACTGAAACCCTATGGAACAAAGTTCACTCTGACACACATGGAGCTGCCATGAGTGGAAATCAACTCCACAGCAATTTTTTTTTTTTTTAATTTAACACTATTTCTGCTATTGTGTATGTATTTTAGTTAGATACTTCAAAACCTTTTTTGGAAAGAGGGTAACCATATAAATCTATATTTTCTTAATGTGCTAGGTACCCTGTTAGGTGCTTGAAGACTACAAGATAAAGAAAATATTGTTTCTGCCTTCAGTGAAATGTGGGGGAGATGTGCAAACAAATAACCCTGACCAAGCTCAGAATATGAGAAGCCATATAGTAGAGGCGTCCAAGCGCCATGAGAACACCGAAGAGCTGAGATCCAGCAGGGCTTCTGGAAGAAGGTGGTATGGGTGCTGTGCTGCTCAGGAGCCCCAGATATTGCAACAGGGATTCCAGGTGAAGGGAGCAGTGAGCGATTCAAGACAGACTCTCCAAGAGTGATGTGTTGCCTGTGCAGAGTTTTTGATTAACTGATTCAAGTGGTATGAAAAGGGGTAGGAAGAGACAATCGGACAATGCCCAAGGGCCCCAGTTGTCAGGGGAAGTGAAAAAGACCAGGTCAGGAGCAGAAACAAACTCTCTGAGGTGGGAAAACAAACTTGCCCTGTCCAGGCCTGAGCTCCAGGAAACTCAGGTGTAAAAACCAGGTAAGCAGCAGTTGCTTGAGGGAGGAGCTAGTGGAAAATTTAGGGTAAGGTAGACGTTGGAAGTCCTCTGCCCAGATCTATCTGCAGTCAGAACAAAGGCCCAAAGCACCTAACGTTTCCCCTTGGAGCTCAGAGATGGAACCTTCCTTTTCTGTCATGGTGTAGCTTCCAGAACCATACATGGGCACCATCTTTTAGTGTTCTATTATCTCGAAGTGGAGTAATCCCAAATAACTTCAGCCACACACCCCCTCTTCCTTTGGAGGTGTATGAAGAGTGTCTCTGAAAATGAGGAGCCTAATCACAGTTCACTCCTCACCCCAGATGTTGCTAAGAAGTACAGAGTGGGATGAGAAAAGTATAAAATTTGGAGTTGGACAAACTGGCTTCTGATTTCTAGTTTTGGCAAAATACAAAGCCAGGTAAGCCTCAGATTTCTCTGCAAATATCTGTAAAATGAGGATATCAGTGTGTGCTTCAAAGGCCTGTTGTGAGGATTACATGACATAAGGCAGATATGCCTGGTACTCAGCAAGCACTAAGATTATTATCTCTAAGATCCCTCCAGTCCTGAAAACAAATAAGCTACCCCTATGGAGTGTCACTGTGAAGTCAAGAAATCAAACAACGCATTGCATTGGGCAAATCTGCTGCTGCTGCAAAAAAGACCTCTTTAAAGTTTTCAAAGGCAAAGATGTCACTTTGATGACTAAGATTCACCTGACCCAAGCCGTGGCCTTTTGAATCACCTCACATACATGCAAAAGCTGGACAATGAAAAAGGAGGACAGAAGAACGGATGCATTCTAATTGTGGTGTCAGTAAAGAATATTGAATAATATACCCTGGACTGACAGAAGAATGAACAAATCAATCTTAGAAGAAATACAACCGGAATGCTTCTTAGAAGCAAGGATAGTGAGACTTCGCCTTGCTTACTTTGGACATATCAACAGGAAAGACCAATTGCTAGTATAGGACATCATGTGCGGTAAAGTAGAGGGTCAGCAAGAATGAGGGAAACCCTCGATGTGATGGATTGACACACTAGCTGCAACAATGGACTCAAACATACCAGCGATCATGAAGATGGCATGGAACGGAGCAATATTTTGTTCTGTTACACATAAAGTCACCATGAGTCAGAGCCAATTGACAACTAACAACAACAACATGGAGTGCCTCTACTGTGTCAGGCACTATGCAAAGTGCTTTGTGTTCCTGTTTTACTAATGGCCCATGCCCTTCAGAATGTGGCAACAACATCAGCTCTTTGCCTTCTTAAAGACTTGATCTCCTGAAATCGACTGGTCAACTTCTAAAATTGCTCAGGTTTAGTCATAAAATTTGGCTGTTACTTCAGCTAATTCAGTGTTTATATAAATCAAGTAATAATTTGAGGCCAGCTCAGGCTCTTTCTCTTCCCAGAGAGAGGAGGGCAGTAATAGCTGGTTAGATTTTATGTAGAATAAACAGATTACAACCTCATTTTCCTTTCTGAATCAACTGTTATTTCTGTTTCTTTAAGACAGTATTTCTCAACTTTTCTTGCTCATTTGCATAACCTGAGGAAGTTTAAAAAATGCAGCAGTCCTACCTTCAGAAACTCTGATATAATTGGTCTGGAATGTGGCCTAGGTCTCCAGTTTTAAAATCCCCAGATATGGTAATGTACAGTCAAGGTGAGAATCACTGCCTTAAGATCCAGGTTAAAAACAACAACAACAACAAAAAATGTATGTATACACACACACACCTGTCTACCTTCTATCTTGATAGAATTTTTTTTAAACGAATATGAAATGATATTTATATATTGTTGTACAACTTGCTTTTTTTTCACCCAGTAATGTCAAGGATCTCTTTCCTTCTTGGTTCACATAAAATTACCTCATACCTTTTAGTAGCAGCAGAATATTTTATTGTAGGGATGTACTCTATTTAATGGATCCCTTGCCATTGGACATTTATGTTGTTTCTAGTTTTTCACTACTACAAACAGCATTGCAGTAAATACATTTGCTCCTGTTGTGTAAACGTTGCTATAAGCTTCATGAAATGGAATTGCTTAGTCAAAGAACAGTATGTAGATATTCATAAATTTGAGCGTGTATTTTTATCTTATGGTAAATGAACTTTGCGATGTCACTTACTGGGTCCATGCGTGGCATTGTTGTGGCTGAAATGGCTTCTGAGCTCTTTGAGGAACTGCAGGGATCCTCTGGACTCCTTGAGCCTGAGGACTAGCTGGGCAGGCTGGAACCATGGCTACCTCTGCCCCCAACACCACCTTGATGGGCTTTATTTTCCATCTGAGGCAGGGGGTGGCCAGGATACAGGTTCTTCACCCCTCTCTCTGCAGGGAACCTTTTGATGTGGAGGTCTATAACATGGGAAGTTGGGAGCTGTGGGAAGAGGTAGAACTTGCTGGTTAGAATAAAGCAACACTTTTTTTTTTTTTAAGATAGGCGGAGTCCACAAGGGCAGGACCAGTGGGAGAGGGAGGAGGCCTCAGGGAGCAGCAAATGCCAGCCAGGCTGGCATCAGGAAGGCTTCTCACAGAGGTGACCAATTGTGGTCCCTTTTCCTGGCCTGCCCTGCTGAACTAGTATTTGAAAAAAATGTGGACTCTGCAGGAGTCTGCCAAGCGGGCAAGGGGAGCCTGGGTGGGGCCAGCCCTGAGGACCTGGACTGGGCAGCATGGACGAAGGCCAGTTGGATTTGGGAGCTAGTCAGTAAACAGGTAAAGAGCATGGACTGGGAAATTGTGCAAGAATTGGAGGAAGGAGTTGCCCAATCGTTCCTCGGACTCCCACTTAAGGCTTAAATGGGGGCTGGGGAGACGGACGGAGTTCACATTCTGGTGATACCATCTACTGCTGATCAACTGATCACTGGCCAGTGTAGAGGCCTGGGGGTGAGCCTCTTTCCTCACTGACCCTGGAAAATGGGGTCCATACTTATTTCACTGTGGGCTGTTATGAGGATTGAATGAGAGAAAAGATGCAAAGTACTTGCTCTGTCCCTGGCACATAGTAAAAAAGCCACAACCAAACCCATTGCCATTGAGTCAATTCTAATTCATAGCGACCCTGTAATGACTCTATAGGACAGAGTAAAACTGCCCCATAGGGTTTCCAAGCAGCGGCCGGGGGATTCCAACTGCCGAACTTTTTGGTTAGTAGCCATAACATGCACGCAGTAGCTTTTAACCCAATAAATGGTAGCTGCTATTATCAAGGGAGCCCTGGTGGCGCGGTGGTTAAGAGCTCAGGCTGCTAACCAAAAGGTCCACAGTTGAAATCTACCAGCTGCTACTTGGAAACGCTATGGGGCACTTCTACTGTGTCCTATTATGAGTCAGAATTAACTTGACAGCTTGGGTTTTTGGTTTAGTTATTATCAGTGGATTAGGGAGCCACCCAAGAAAGATAGGCACCAATATGCTATAGTACAGCCACCACATGGGGCCTGGGGTCAGGAGCACTAAGTGACAGGGAAGCAGCTTCTGGCTGCTGCTTTTGGCGTGTGGAATGGATCATCCTGGACAAAGGATCTGCACCTCAGCCCTGGATTCTGGGATGTGGAGCCCCCACTAGCATCCCCGACACCACAGGCATCTGTTTCCTGGAGAGCGGGCTTGAGGGGGGAGGGTAACTAGCCTCTACCTCTGGGAAACTGTGATGTGTAGTGGCCATGTGGCCATGGCCGGGGATAATCCAAGTGGGGGACAAAGGGAAGAGGTTGTAAAAGATGTAAATGGTGTGGTGTGGCGCATGGCTCCAGCTGTCTGGCACTCCCAGAGTAGGCAGGAGCCCGAGGAAGGAGCTCCAGACCCCGGGTGCCTTTTGTTCCAGAGCTTGGCTATGTAAAAGGTGGGGGAAGGGGCAAGAATTCGTGGAACTTGTCCATTCATTGGGGCCCTGCTAGCAGCAGGTGCGAGAATGGGGGAGGGAGTTGCGGACTCAGGCCTTCGAGGTTTAGAAATGAGAATTGCAACTCAGCATGCAGTGGACTGACAAACAGATTCCTCAGCTTCCAACCTCCAAGGCTGTGAATCCTTCAGGCCAGCCACACTCATCCTGCATAGAATATAGCCACCAACTGGTTTCCTCATCACTCAGATGTTGATCCGGACTCCCACCTTGCCAGTCCAAAAAGCCCCACTTCCTACACTCAGCTTCCCCAGGCCAGCTCCCAAGACTGTTGGATTTTCCGAAGTTTCTTGGTTGGTTTGTTGATTTTTCCATTCTTTCTTCTTTGGCTGCCTGTGTTCACAGCTTCCAGGGCTTTCTCTAAGCCATCACATTCAAGCACTAGATGTTGCTGGCACATATACAATGAGGTCCTGGGAAAACCAGTGTGGGGAGCGGAAGGACTTGGAACCACAAATCTGTGTCTCAACTTTGCTGTGCTGTTTCCAGCTGGGCGACTAACTTCCTGAACCCCAGTTTTCCCATGGGTAAAATGGGGATAGTGTTTGTTCCTACTTCTCAGGGTTCTTGTCCAGATTAAATGCTACATTAATGTTTAGAAGGAGTCCCTGGGTGGTACAAATAGTTAATGTGCTTGGCTGCTAACCAAAAGATTGGAGGTTCAAGTCCACCTAGAAAGAAAGGCCTGGCAATCTATTTCCCAAAAATCAGACATTGAAAACCCTATGGAGCACAACTCTACTCTGACACACATGGGGTTACCATGAATTGAATTGACTCGATGGCAACTGATTTTTAATGTTCAGAAAGCTCTTCTTAGCACAATGCTTGGCACACGGTAGGTACTGGTACTCAATGAATATTAGATTGTTTCCCTTATAAAACCAGTTGTCATCGAGTCGATTCTGACTCATGGTGACCTCCTGTGTGTCAAAGTAGAGCTATACTCCATAGAATCATAGGAAAATAAGACAGGAAAGCCCTTGCCAGGTTTTAATTTGTACTTCCCTGTTGCTGGAGAGCCTGACCTTTTTCCCTACGTTAATTGGCCATTTGTGTTTATATTTCGTATATGAATTGTTTGTTCTTATCTGTCATCTATTTTTCTTTTGTTATTTTTGTTAATTGCTGTTGAGTTGATTCTGACTCATGGCAACCCCGTGTGTGCAGAGTAGAACCGCTCCATAGGATTTTCAAGGTTGTGACCTTTTGGAAGCAGATTGCCAGCGCTGTCTTCCGAAGCGGCCTCTGGGTGAGTTTGAACCAACAACCTTTTGGTTAGTAGTCCTGCACTTAACCATTCCCTTTTACCACCCAGGGGCTTCATTTCCCGACTTCCCCCCACCTTTGACTTAATGATTAATGGGAATTTTATACATAATTCTTTGTTATACAGTTTGCTTAAGTGTTTTCACGGTCTCACTTGCTTTTGGCTTTTTGGTGTGTTTCATTGTACAGTCTCTTTCCCCTTCTACATAAATGTATACCCAAACCTGCTGTGGTTTCTCATCTTCCACAACACCTCCCCATCAATGGCCCGTAGGCCATTTGGGGCTGGTCCTGTATATACTGACCCGCTTGGGGTTTTGGGGGGTGCACTGACTCCTACTCTTACCCACTGCACTCCCCAGGGCTTTCTTAGGCCCTCCATTGTTCTCCAAGTATGGAAAATTTGGAGCCTATGCAATGCGAAAGCTGTATTATCCCAGTTCTACCACAAAATGCAAACACTCCCTCTACTGGTTTCTGAAAGGATCACAGTTCTTTTACTGGTTTGCTGATTTGGAGAAACTGCCAAGATCTGCGTGAGAAATTAATGGCTAAAATAAGAATTAGGATGTCTCCCAGGACTGACTTCTGCTCTCCATACTTTACCATCCCAACCAGTTGCCCAGACAGGCCAGACATCCATTAACTGACCATAAGATGCATCTCCAAGAAGCTGCTTGTAAATCTAACTTGATCGATTACATGTTCTAGAAGAGATTGAAATTAAAATAAATTTTATTAATTGTAATACCTCATTTATTGAGATATGTAGCTTGGTCAAGGCCACCCAGCTGTAGGGTTGCCAGGTTTAGCCAATAAAAATATAGGATGCCCAGTTAAGTTTGAATTTCAGATAAACAATGAATAATTTTTAGTATGAGCATGTTCCAAATAGTGCATGCCATATTTGCAGTATTTTATCTGGCAACCCTACCCAGATGGTAGGTGGTAGAATGTGGATGGGAATCCAAGTCGCCTAATTCTCTGACCTTCAGTGGTAAGACTAATGAGTTGCTATTAACGCTAGCTGCTGTTTAGTCAGCCTCTGACTCATGGCGGCCCCTTGCACAATGGAATGAAATGCTGCCCGATCTTGTGCCATTCCCATGATGAGTTGCAGATCGGACCATTGTGATCCATAGGATTTTCACTGGCTAATTTTCACGAAGTACTTGCATTGAATGCTTTAGAAAAGGGAGAAATCTCTTGTACTGACTCTTAGACTCCACCTCAAACCAAACCCCATTGCCATGTCAACTCCAACTCATAGCAACCCTATAGGACAGAGTAGAATGGCTCCATAGGGTTTCCAAGGCTGTAAATCTTTATGGAAGCAGACAAACACATCTTTCTCCTGAGGAGTGGCTGGTGGGCTGAGACAGCCAACCTTTCAGTTAGCAGCTGAGCATTTAACCACCGTACCACCAGGGCTCTTTCCACCCCAGACACACTGAATGGAATTGCTGGAGGTTGACCCCAGGAATCTGCACTTTTTTTAACAATCACTCTAATCCCCTCAGATGCCCACTTCTGCAAGGTATTCCTTGGCATTTTGAATTTTGAGAATACTTTTATATATACCCAGCTTGTAAATTTAGATGCCCATATTTAGCTCACTTGTGGTTTCCAGCATTCCTAATATTCTACTCCTTGCATTCAATCTATCCATTTGACTCCTTGACAAATATTTATAGTTTGAGGCCCTGTCCTGCCAACCAGAGATAGAAAGATGCATTAGGCATAGACAGTCCCTGTCCTTGAGGAGCTCCTACTCCACTGCAGGCGTTGTTACTGTTGTAGTTAGGTGCCATCGAGTTGATTTCGACTTATAGTGACCCTCTGTACAACAGAGTAAAATACTGCCCAGTCTTGCGCCATCCTCACAGTCGTTGCTGTTTGATCTCATTGTTGCAGCCACTGTGTCAATCCATCTCATCGAGGATCTTCCTCTTTTTCACTGACCCTCACCTTTACCAAGCATGATGTCCTTCTCCAGGGACTGATCCCTCCTGATAACATGTCCAAAGTACATGAGATGAAGTTTTTTCATCCTTCTTTCTAAGGAGCATTCTGGTTGTACTTCTTCCAAGACAGATTTCCTTGTTCTTCTGGCAGTCCATGGTATATTCAACATTCTTCCCCAACACCATAATTCCAAACATCAATTCTTCTTTGGTCTTCCTTATTCATTGTCCAACTTTCACATGCTTATGAGGCAATTGTAAACACCACGGCTTGGGTCAGGAGAAACGGTAGTCCTTAAAGTGACATCTTTGCTTTTTAACACTTTTAAAGAGGTCATTTGCAGCCGATTTGCCCAATGCAGTGCTTTGTTTGATTTTTTGACTGCTGCTTCCACAGGCATTGACTGTGGATCAAGTAAAACGAAATCCTTGACAACTTCAATCTTTTCTTGTTTACCATGATCTTGCTCATTGGTCCAGCTGTGAGGATTTTTGTTTTCTTTATGTTGAGGCATAATCCGTACTGAAGGCTGTAGTATTTGATCTTCATCAGTAAGTGCTTGAAATCCTCTTCACTTTCAGCAAGGTTGTGGCACCGGCATATCACAGGTTGTTAATGAGTCTTCCGCCAATCCTGATTCCACGTCTTTCTTCATATAGTTCAGCTTCTTGGATTATTTGCTCAGCAAATAGACTGAATAAGTGTGGTGAAAGGATACAGCCCCTGACACACAGCTTTCCTGATTTTAAACTATGCAGCATCCCCTTATTCTGTTCGAATGACTGCCCCTTTGTTGTCGGGTGGAAACCCCAGGTACTGCTCCACGTGACTCATCACAGTCAGTAAACAAGAGGCCAAGGTAGGAGATTAGAAAATTGCCTTTATTTTGTTGAGCAAGGAAAGGAACAGTTGGGGCTGCTGCCTCCAAGACTGCTCATTGAGGGTGAGAGGGAAGGTTACTTTTATGGGACTTACAAGTAGGAATTTCATACAAGTCACATCAGCAACCTTCTTAATCACACTACGCAGGCACAAGGGGTTTACAAATAACTTTATGCATTGTATGTTCAGGAAATGGCCGCTAAACTTCACCCAGAGGCTAGGAAGTTACTTTGTACGAGGTACTTAATGAGCTGAAAGGTTATCCAGAATGTCAGCATGGTTCATAAACCAGTTTTTGCTGATTTCCTCTAGTTTTGGGCAGCAGGTAAGGAAAGGGGAACCAGGATGTTAATGTAAATCTACGGGGGTGTCAAGCAAGCTGCTTGAGGCGGTGGAATTTTCCACAGCCTGGGGACTTCTATCTTATCTTGGCAGCCAGGTACAAGTTCCACATGAGCACAATTAAGTGTTCTGGAATTCCCATTCTTTGCAATGGGAAGATAGGGGCTATGATAGAGGTTTGCTTAGGAAGCAGAGGGTTGGGGACAAGCAATCAGATCAAAATTCCAGAAGATTAGTTTTAGCAGAGTCTTGAGGGACCAATAGTTTAGTCTTCCTCTGAAGGTGAAAATAAATAACGGATATAAATTTTCTCACTTTCCCCCTCCTGAACCCACTCCACAGGACCTGTTCTTGTCAAGGTCATTGATAAGTTCCACAGATCCAATTGCAGTGGGCAATTCTGAGTACTCGTCTGCAACTCTCTGCATTCAACAATTGATTGGGCCATACTTCTTGAAGCCTTTGCTTCCCTTGACTTCTAGGACACCACACTAGCCTGATTCTCTTCCTACCTCCCTGGCTTTTCCTTTTCTGTCTTTTTTTGCTGGATCTCCTTCCTCTCCCTACCACTAGATGTTGGACTCCTACAGGGCTCAGTTCTCTGACCTCCTCTCCTTTCTAGCTACACTCAAACCTTAGGTGATCTCTTGCAACCTCCTGATTTAAAATCACACATATCCACTGATGATTCACATATTTAGAGCTCCAGTTCAGACTTCTCCCCTGAACTCCAGACTCAAATAGCCAATTGCCTATGTGACGTTACCACTGGGTGTACAATTAAAAAAAAAAAAAAGGTGTCTTTGAATTAGCTCCTAGTCACGATGACCCCATGTATATCAGAGTAGAACTTCGATCTGTAGTTTTCAATGGCTGATTTTTCAGAAGTAGATTACCAGGCCTTTCTTCTGGTGAACATCTGGGTGGACTCAAACTTCCAACCTCTTGGTTAGCAGCCAAGCATGTTAACCACTTGCAACAGGTATCCAATAGCCCACCCATTGCCATCAAGTTGATTCTGACCCATAGCGACCCTGTAGGACAGAGTAGAACTGCCCCATAAGGTTTCCAAGGCTGTAATCTTTACTGAAGCAGACTGGTACGTCTTTCTCCCAAGGAGCAGTTGGTGGGTTCAAACAGCCAACCTTTTGGTTAGCAGCCGAGTGCTTAACCACTGCCCCACCAGCGCTCCTCAGGGTGTCCAATAGCATCTCAAACGTAACCTGCCCGTAAACAAACTCTTGACTTACCACCTGCTCCTGCTTCAGGATCTATTCCTCCCCTGAGTTCTCTATCTCAGTAAATAATACCACCATTTACTTAGTTGCTCAGGCCAAAAGCCTTGAGTCCTCTTACTCTTATAACCCACAGCCAAACCCAAATCATGTTGGTTCTACTTTCCAGATACATCCCAAATCCAATACTTCTCACTTATTCTACAGCAGGGTTTCTCAACCTCAGCACTATTGACATTTTGGACTGTTTAATTCTTTGTTGTGGGAGACTGTCCTGTAAAATATTGCAGAATGCTTAGCAGCATCCCTTGTATTTACCGTTAGATGCTGGTAGGACCCCAGAGTTGTAACAAGCAAAAATGTCTCCAAACATTGCCAGATGCCCCCTGGGGGGTGAGGGAAGTAAAATTGTTCCCAGTTGAGAACCACTGCTCAACAGCTACCATTTCATAGTCCCAACAATTATCATCTTACTTGAAATACCAGAATAGCCTCCAAACTGATTTCCCTAGTTCTAGTCTAGCCTCCCTTTGCCTATACAGTAGTGCGATGGTTAAGACTGTGTGTCAGCTTGGCTGGGCCATGATTCTCAGTGTTCATATGTGATCACTCCCATGATGGAATCTGCTGTGAGTAGCCAATCAGTTGAAAGGGAGTTTCCTCGGGGGTGTGGCCTGCATCCAAATATAAGCGATCAGTCTGGCTTTTTGCTCACTCTGGATCCTGCGGCTTCCTCCTGTTTGTCTGACCTCTAGCTCTTGGGACTTGAGCTATCAGCTCATCTGCAGATCTTGGTATCCATCGATCTTCACGGCCTGAGAGCAGGAGCCCTGCTCTTCTACCTGCCAATTTTGAGTTCGCCAGCCCCTGTGGCTACGTGAATCAAGAGAAGCCGCTATCCTGATCCATGGACTTGGGACGTTCTAGCGTCTACAATCGCATGAGCCATTTCCTTGATATAAATCTATATATATATATGCTTTACTGGTTTTGCTTCTCTAGAGAACTTGGCCTAAGACAAGTAGCAACCTAAATGATCTTGAGTAATCCCTTTAAATCATTGTCACTCTCCTGTTCTCAACCCTCCAAAGATTTCCTATTACACTAAATATAAAATTCAAATTCTTTACAATGGTCTGCGAGACCGCACATGACCTGCCCTTGCTCTGTTGCTATCTGTCTCCCCTCATTGCACTCCAGCCATACAAACTTCTTTGCTGTTCCTTGAACATTTCAAGACCATTCCTTCCTCAGGCCATTTTCAATCTGTTCCTTTTGCTTAGACTGTTTATCTGGATGGCTTGCTTCTTCCCTTACTTCATTCAGGTTGCTATTTAAGTATCACCTCAGAGAGGCCTTCCCTGACCCCCCATTCCAAGGAACATCTCCTCTTCATCCATTTCTACCCTCATACCCTGTGTGATGGACACGGATATGCGCAACCCAGATCCTTTTGTGGGAGGACTTGTCCCAGCTACCTGCAGCTGTCAGCCTCTTCAGAGAAGAAACAGAGTAGCCTTGCCCAAGGTCGCAACCTTCCCAAGGTGGCCCACATCCAATGACTGATTGGAATGGGGTAGAAAGGCTGGCCATTTCAGCCCTATAGAGGGCAACTCTGATAGACCATCTTAGCTCCAAAGCTCTCCATGGGCTCAGCTGAGGCTGTCATCTCATCAAACCTCTCTCAACTGTTTTCTCTGTCTTCCCAGTTTCCTTCCTCTCATTTCCACAGATGTGATTCCCAAGAGCATTCTCTATAAACATCCTGAATGCTAAACCTCATCTCAGAGTACGCTTTCCAGAGAACCCAACCTGCGACTCCCTGCTATAGTTTTCTTAGCACTATATGACTTAGATTTAATATCATTTTATGTATTTATTGTATTATTACACTTAAGACCTGTGACAGCAGAGACTTTGTTTTGTGTTTTTTTTCTTTTTTTAACTGTGGTAAATATATATGTAACAAAACATTTCCCATTTCAACATTTTTTATATGTACAGTCCAGTGATTTTAATTATGTTCATCATTTGTTCAGCCATCACCGCTATCTCCGTTTTCAATTTTTCTTATCACTCATAACAGAAGCTCAGGGCCCCCTAAGCAATGAGTCCCCATTTCCCACTCCCTCTGTCCACCCATGGTAACCACTAATAAACTTTAGTCTCTAAACACAAGCCTATTCTAGATATTTCATATAAGTGAGGCTATCCAATATTTGTCTTTTGTGACTGACATTTCACTCAGCATGATGTTTTCAATATTCATCCATATCCATCCATGTAAGAACAATGCCTGGCACATACATGTCAGGTGTTCAGTAAGTTCTTATTAAATGTTGAATGAATTATTATCATCACCATTTCTTTGCTACTCAAGATCACTCTGGGGGCAGAGGCCTGGGGCGGTTTCTAATATGAAGGCACCAACTTTTGAATAGACTAACTTGCAACTCAGGGCAAACTATCTTTCCATAATGATTTACCCCTGCAGGGGGAGAACAGGCCCAAATTGTTTCAGCTCTAGAAGACTTGATAGCAGAATTCTGCTCAGCTAATAACTTTATCTCTCCTGTTCTGCTTACTTTTTGTCTGGAAACATTTAACAGGCTGACCTCATGTGGGGAAGCTGCCACCAGCTTTTGAATCAGCTACACTGCAGGCATTTTGACCTGGTCAGCCCACAGAATATATTCCAGATTAAGTGGCTATGCTTAAGTATTTTTATACATCATTTCATCTTTCCGGAACATTAAAATTTCTCAATAATTTCTCATTATGGCCATGGGCTGTGGGTCTGCGGTGTCATCCTCATTTTAAACACAGGGAAACTGGAGTCAGAGGAATAGTTTCATTTATTCCCGAATTGTTTAAAACTTCTATGTGCCAAGCACTGGACTAGGTATCAGGGGATATGAAGATGACTAGGCAACTCCAGGCTGTAATTGAGGTGTGAACCCAGAGTTTGGAGGACAGGAAGATGGAATGACTGCTTCTGTATTGTGGGACAACCTCTAGGGAGGCTTTCCTGTGTAGGTGACATAAAAAAAAAAAAAAAAAATTTTTTTTAAACACATGTGCTCTTTTGTTCAAACTGTCTTCTGTCCTCTCCACTCCTACTTCCCACAGATTTTAATCATTTTCAATGAGTACACACTCATGCACACATACATTTTTTAAAAAACAAAAAATGGATTATGCCTTCTTCGTTAAAGATAACCAACATAAGGCTAATTTCCAAAATGTGAAGATAACTCATCCCCGATTTCCACTTCATCATCCTGACACCAGACCCTCAGGTGGCACCCTCTCTCTCTGACCCTAACCACCCAAAGTTGGGTCTCCACTAGTTAGGACTCTATCCTTTCAGTCCCTCCCAAATAGGCAAATGCCAGCCTCTCTGGTGGCTCTCACTGACCTGGTGGGTTCAATAATTCGCTAGAATGACTCACAGAACTCATGGAGTCTATTACCTATACTTATAGTTACTCATTCATTATAAC
This sequence comes from Elephas maximus indicus, assembly GCF_024166365.1. Lineage (NCBI taxonomy): Eukaryota > Metazoa > Chordata > Mammalia > Proboscidea > Elephantidae > Elephas > Elephas maximus. The sequence continues at coordinate 87,027,882 of NC_064828.1, read as the reverse complement.
CAGAAAGGATACAAGCCAAGAGACACATCAGGCAAAGCCTGTGAGAGGTCCTGGGATGAGGATTCTATTGTCCCCAGGGACTTCCCACGCATGGATGTTCTCACGAATCCAGGAAGCCCCGAAAGAGAGAGCTCCAAGGTCCAAGGCTCCATATAAGTCACTGGGACCTCAATGTATATGCATAACTTGGGCCTCAATACATATTCATGAATCAATAAATATGTGTAATTGATTCCATCATGCCTCGTCCCTTTCTAAGGTTTGCTGTCTAGGTGGGGGCCTATGTAGCCCCTATTCTTTTAGACATGTTTAAGTGAATTACAGTGTTGGCTAAGAATATTGAATATGCCATGGTCTGCCAGAAGAACAAATAAATCTGTCTTGAAAGTACAGCCAGAATGTTCCCTAGAAGTAAGGATGATGAGACTTTGTCTCACAAACTCTAGACGTATTATCAGTAGGGTCCAGTCCCTTAAGAAGGACGTCGTGCTTGGTAAAGTAGAGAGTCAGTGAAAAATAGGAAAACCCTCAAAGAGATGAATTGAAACACTGGCTGCAACAATGGGCTCAAGCATAACAATGATTGTGAGGATGGCGCAGAGCCGGGCAGTGTTTTGTTCTTTTGTACGTAGGGTTGCTATGAGTCAGAACTGACTCGACGGCACCTAATGACAAAAACAAAGTGTTGCCTGGATATTTTATTTAAAAAATGCCCCTTGATTACCGGCAAATTCCAAAGGCTACTGTCAGAAACCAGAGACAAAAGGCCAAATCCAGTTATTCATCCCACACCTTCTTTTAAAACTTACCCTTATTTTGGATCTATCCAAGAATATTCAATACAGCATTTTAAGTAGTAACAAGAGACTGTAGCCCACTAAAATGTCCGTCAGTAGGGAACTGGACAAAACAGTTCATCTGTACAGTGGACTGCTATGTGGTAGAAAAATACAATCTTGAACAATCTCCAAGATATACTATAAAGTGCAAAAAGCAAGCTGCAGGGCAGAGTGTTTAAAAGTAAAATGGTGTGTGTGTGTGTGTGTGTATAAACATATATATAGTATATAATATAGTATGTATGTGTGGATGTGTTTGTGAAATATAGTCGCTCATGTAAGTTAGCATATATGAAAACATTTCTGGAAAGATTCCTAAGAAACCATTAGTAGTAGTTAGTTGCCTGTGGAGTGGACTCATTTTCATTATACGCCCTTTCATCCTGTGTAAAATTTTTGACCATGTGTGGTTTTTTTTTTAATTTTTATTTCAGTTAAAAAACTAAAAACAAAATAATATATCATGGACATTTTTTCCATGTTAGTATGGACTCTACCATTTATCTTTTACTATTGCCAGGTACCGTTTAAGTACTTCACATCTACTAACATATTTATTCCCCACAACAACCCTCCGATGTAGAAACTATTATCACTCCATTTCACAGGTGAGGAAATTGAGGCAACTTGTCCAAGGTCACACAAATATTAAGTGGCAGAGCAGAGAGTTTAACCCAGGCAATCTGGCTCTGAAGTGCACTCTCATTCATTCTTGTTAAAGAATTCCACAAAGTGATTGTGTCATACTTTGTTTAACCACTCTTGCTTTGGACAGGCATTCTGGTTGTTTCTAGGGCTTTGGTATTTATTACCAACTGTGTTATAAGGAAACCCTGGTGGCGTAGTGGTTAAGTGCTAGGCTGCTAACCAAAGGGTCGGCAGTTTGAATCTGCCAGGTACTCCTTGGAAACTCTATGGGGCAGTTCTACTCTGTCCTATAGGGTCACTATGAGTCAGAATCAACTAGACAGCAACGTCGTGTTGTATAATCAGCCTTGTGATTAACCCTCTGCGCTCTTGGGCAAATAAATCTATAAGAGAAGTCCTAGATGTGGAGCTACTGCATCACCTAAAATTTGATATTTGTTGTCAAATTACCTTCCCTAAAATTTGTATTTTTATTCATTACTAATTTGTACTCCCTTGATCTATATATGAGAGTGAGGAGATAGCACGAAGTCCAGTAGCTAGAAAAGAGGAGGTTCTGTTCCACTAGAAAACAGTATAAGCAGAGACAATAGTTTGTATGCTTTTGGAGGTGAGGGATGTTATTTTTAACCTGTGTTTTCATTATTGTACCTTTACTAAATTTTCCTGGACGATGGGGACACAGTGGTGGTGAACACAACAGACATAGTCGCTGCCCTCACAGAGCAGAGAGTTGGTGGAGACAGAAGCATTAATTAAGTAAACACAAAATGAAAATGTAATAAGCTGTGACAAGTGCTGTAAGGAAAAAAATGGGGTGCCATGGGAGGAATAATACAGAGCCCTCCTTTAGAGAGTGTGGTCAGGAAAGGACTTTCTGGGGAAGAGACATCACACTGGGGACTAAGAAAGAGTAAAAGCTAACAGAAGAATGGAGAGGAACAAGATTTCCTGGCCCCTAATGGAGTTTTTAATGGAGTTGGGGAAACCCTGGTGGCGTAATGGTTAAGCGTTCGGCTGCTAACCAAAAGGTCAGCAGTTTGAATCCACCAGGCCCTCCTTGGAAACCCTATGGGGCAGTTCTACTCTGTCCTATAGTGTTGCAGTGAATGAGAATTGACTCAACTTGACAGTAACCGGTTTGGCTTTTGGTTTTTTAATGGGGCTGGAGGAAGACCTGGTGGTGCAGTGGTTAAGCACTGGGCTGCTAGCCCAAAGGTCGGCAGTTCGAACCCACCAGCCAACTGGGGAGAAAGATGTGGCAGCCTGCTTCTGTAAAGATTACAGCCTTGGAAACCCTATGGGGCAGTTCTACTCTGTCTTATAGGATCACTACTATGAGTCAGAATCGACTGCAATCAATAACGAGGTTGGAGCAGTAGGTGGAGTCAGGGCTAGAAGAGCCTTTTATACTAGTAAGAGGAGTGTTGATCTGGTGTCCATTTTTGCAGATTACTCTAGCTGTTGTGTATAACTGGACTAGAGCAGAAACAATACAAGGAGGGCAACCAGTTAGGCAGTTTTTGCAGAAGGACACAAGAAAGACGACAGTGGTCTGGTCTACGGTGGAGTCAAGATCAATATATATTAATCTAGATTAATAAAGGATGCTGTATTGGCCTTTCCCATTTGTCAACTTCTGGCCGTGTTGTTTCAGACATGGAAAAAGGAGATGGAATGGGAATATTTGGCTACACCAATTACCTAAGAAGGTAAACCAGGGGAAAAATCTGAAGTTAGCAAGCGTATCCTGGAGCTTGTCTTCATATCCCAGGTCTGTCAAAGGCAGAGATGTGACCTTCAAGAAAAAAGGAAGTCAAATCCATTTATTAGGTAGTACCTAAGTTTTTTTTTTTTTTTTCTACCTAAGTTAGAGAGGCACTATAGTATAGTGGTTAAAAGTATGAACTATGGATATGGACCACCTGGGTTTGAATTCTGGCTCTATCCTTTTGTAGGGGTGTGTCTTAGTGCAGCCTAACACAAATACGAGCGGGTGGCTTTAAAGAACAAGAGTTTATTGTCTCATAGTTTTGGAGGCCAGGAATCCCAATCAGGGCTCATTGCCAGTAGCCCTGGGAGTTCCCTGGCTTGTAGACAGATCCTCACGTGGCATCTGCTTCCCCCTGTGTGTCTTTGTTTATTGTAATCTTTTTATAAGACTCCACTCAGAAGGGATTAGGTTTAGGATCCACCCTGCTCCATATGACCTCATTAACATAACAAGAGAAATCTCCTGTGTCCAAACAGGGCGCAATTCAATCCACAGCAGCGTGTGAACTTGGGCAAATTACTTACCTTCTCTGTTCTTCAGTTTCCTCATCTGGAAAAGGGGGTAAATAATGGATTGTCATGCAGCAACATAACCAAAAAACTCCACTGCCTTCCAGTCGATTCCGACTCAGCGACTTCCTGGTGGATTCAAACTGCCAACCTTTTGATTAACAGCCGTAGCTCTTAACAACTGAACCACCAGCGTTCCTACTTCAAGAGTAAAGAGTTGAAAATTATCCAAAAGATAATTTATAAATAGAAACTAATTATTAATGAATGATATTGTATGTAGAATTTTGTTATGTTTCATTATACTTTTTCCATACAGATATTTTACATCTGTATTTTCGTAGTTGAGATCGTGTTTTAAGTCCAGCTTGGTATTGGAGCAATTCTTAAAAGTTTAAAGTAATAAACGGGGCAATGGTTGCGTATTAGGAGGTTGAGGGGCCCTGGGATAGCAATGCCACCTAACACCAAATGCCAAACCAGGACAGTTTTGAGAGCGGAGGGTTAACAAAGCAGTAAACCTGAATTTCCCTACAGAGGTGAAGTGGCCATAATAATTCTTCAAAAATTGCATCTTAACACATTTATTTGTTTGATTTTCAAAGTAACAAAGATATATTTGGTAAATCAGAGGAGGAAATTAAACTCTTACCATCTCTAAAAATTATTCAAATATTTCATCTTCCTGGAGCCTTGGTGGCGCAGTGGTTAAGAGCTCAGGTGCCAACCAAAAGGTTGGCAGTTCAAATCCATCAGTCGCTCCTTGGAAACCTTGTGAGCCAGTTCTACTCTGTCCTACAGGGTCACTGTGAGTTGGAATCAGCCAACCCCAACAGGTTTTCTCGCCTTCCACAGTTTTTCTAGACTCCCCTTTTCCCGTCCTGGGTTGAATGCCCGTCTCTGTAGCTGTAGGACAGTGACTGTCAATCAGGGGACCTCACTGAGACATCTGGCAGTGTCTGGTAGCTGTAAGTAGAAATCCACTGGACTTCAGGGGCAGGGAGGTTGATCTGGAGATGTTTTTTGTTGTGACAATCAAAGGGATGCTACTGCCATCTAGTGGGTAGAGGCAATGATGCAGCTTGACATAGGTGAATGCACAGGACAGCACTCCCATTCACCTCCAACCAAGAATTATCCATTCCAAAAGTCAATTGCACAGGGGCTGAGAAACCCTGCTGTGTGGTGCCTTTCTCCCACGCGCCTGTCAGTTTGACATACTGTGCGGACTTGTGTGTTGAGGTGATGCTGGCAGCTACGCCACCAGTATTCACATACCAGCAGGGTCACCCATGGTGGACAGGTTTCAGTTGAGCTTCCAAACTAAGACAGACTAGGGAGAAGACTCAGAAGTTTACTTCTGAAAAGCATTAGCCGGTGAAAACCTTATGAATAGCAGCAGAACATTGTCCAATATAGTGTTGGAAGATAAGCACCTCAGGTTGGAAGGTACTCAAAAGTTGACTGGGGAAGAGTTGCCTCCTCAAAGTAGAAAAAAGTAGAGTCGACCTTAAAGATGTGGATGGAGTCAAGCTTCCAGGACCTTCATTTGCTGATGTGGCACGACTCAAAATGAAAAGAGACAGCTGCAAACATCCATTAAAAATCGGAACCTGGAATGTACAAAGTATGAATCTAGGAAAATTGGAAATTGTCAAAAATGAAATGGAAAGCATAAACATCAATATCGTAGGCATTAGTGAGCTGAAATGGACTGGTATTGGCCATTTTGAATTGGACAATCGTATGGTCTACTATGCCAGGAATGACAACTTGAAGAAGAATGGTGTTGCATGCATCACCAAAAAGAACATTTCAAGATCTATTCTGAAGTACGATACTGTCGGTGATAGGATAATATCCATACACCTATGAGGAATGGGTTATGAGGAATACCAGTTAATATGACTATTATTCAAATTTACCCACCAGTCACTAAGGCCAAAGATGAAGAAATTGAAGATTTTTACCTGCTTCTGTAGTCTGAAATTGATTGAATATGCAATCAGGATATATTGATAATTACTGGTGATTGGAATGTAAAAGCTGGAAACAAAGAGCAAGGATCAGTAGCTGGAAAATATGGCCTTGGTGAAAGAAACGATGCGGAGATCACATGATAGAATTTTGCAAGGCCAACGACTTTTTCATTGCAAATGCCTTTTTTCACCAACATAAATGGCCACTACACACATGGACCTCGCCAGATGGAATACACAGGAATCAAATCAACTACATCTGTGGAAAGAGACAATGGAAAAACTCAGTATCATCAGTCAGAACAAGGCCAGGGCCCGACTGCGAAACAGACCATCAATTGCTCATATGCAAGTTCAAGTTGAAACAAGAAAATTAGAACAAGTCCACAAGAGCCAAAGTACAGCCTTGAGTATATCCCACCTGAATTTAGAGGCCATCCCAAGAATAGATTTGACACGTTGAACACTAATGACTGAAGACCAGACAAGTTGTGGAATGACATCAAGGCCATCGTGCATGAAGAAAACAAAACACCCAGTGCCATCGAGTCGATTCCGACTCATAGCGACCCTACAGATGAAGAAAACAAGAGGTCATTAAACAGACAGGAAAGAAAGAAAAAATCAAAATGGATGTCAGAAGAGACTCTGAAACTTGCTCTTGAACGTCGAGCAGCTAAAGCAAAAGGAAGAAATGATGAAGTAAAAGGAAAGGGTGGCTCAAGAAGACAGTAAGGTATTATAATGACATGTGCAAAGAGCTGGAGGTGGTAAACCAAAAGGGAAGAATACGCTGGCATTTCTCTAGCTGAAAGAAATGAAGAAAAAATTCAAGCCCTCGAGTTGCAATAGTGAAAGATTCTATGGGAAAAATATTAAGTGACACAGGAAGCATCAAAAGAAGATGGAAGGAATACACAGTCATTATACCAAAAAGAATTGGTCGATGTTCAGCCATTTCAAGACACAGCATATGATCAGAAACCGATGGTACTGAAGGAAGAAGTCCAAGTTCCACTGAAGGCAATGGTGAAAAACAAGCCTCCAGGAATTGATGGAATATCAATTGAGATGTTTCAGCAAACAGATGCAGTGCTGGAAGTACTCATTTTTCTATGCCAAGAAATTTGGAAGACAGCTATCTGGTCAATCGACTGGAAGAGATCCATATTTATGCCTATTCCCAAGAAAGGTGATCCAGCTAAATACGGAAATTATAAAACAATATCATTAATATCACACACAAGCAAAATTTTGCTGAAGATCATTCAAAAGCAGCTGCAGCAATATATCAACAGGGAACTGCCAGCAATTCAGGCAATTTCAGAAGAGGTCATGGAACCAGGGATATCATGTTAGATGGATCTTGGCTGAAAGCAGAGAATACCAGGAGGATGTTTACCTGTGTTTTATTGACTATGCTAAGGCATTTGGCTGTGTGAATCATAACGAGTTACGGAAAATGTTGTGAAGAATGGGAATTCCAGAACACTTAGTTGTGCTCATGAGGAACCTGTACATACATCAAGAGGCAGTTGTTCGGACAGAACAAGGGGATACTGAGTGATTTAAAGTCAGGAAAGGTATGCGTCAGAGTTGAACCTTTCACCATACCTATTCAATCTGTATGTTGAGCAAATAATCTGAGAAACTGGACTATATGAAGAGGAATGGGACATCAGGACTGGTGGAAGATTCATTAGCAATCTGCTTTATGCAGATGACACAACCTTGCTTGCTGAAAGTGGAGAATTGAAGCACTTACTATTGAAGATCAATGACCAAAGCCTTCAGTATGAATTACACCTCAACATAAAGAAAACAAAAATCCTCACAGCTGAACCAATAAACAACATCACGATAAACAGAAAAGATTGAGGTTGTCAAGGATTTCGTTTTACTTGGATCCACAATCAACACCCACGGAAACAGCAGTCAAGAATTCAAAAGACACGTTGCATTGAGCAAATCTCCTGCAGAAGACCTCTTTAAAGTGTTGGAAAGCAAAGATATCACCTTGAAGACTGAGGTGTGTCTGACCCACGCCATGGTATTTTCAATAGCATCTTATGCATGCGAAAGCTGGACAATGAATAAGGAAAACAGAAGAATTGAGGCCTTTGAATTGTGGTGTTGGTGAAGAATATTGAAAATACCGGGGACCGCCAAAAGAATGAACAAATCTGTCTTGCAAGAAGTACAACCAGAATGCTCCTTAGAAGCAAGGATGGCGAGACTACATCTTACATACTTTGGACATGTTCTCAGGAGAGATCAGTTCCCAGAGAAGGACATCATGCTTGGTAAAGTACAGGGTCAATGAAAAAGAGGAAGACCCTCAACGAGATGAATTGACATAGTGGCTGCAACAATGGGCTCAAGCATAACAATGATTGTGGGCATGGCACAGGACCAGGCAGTGTTTCATTCTGTTGTACATAGGGTCAGTAAGAGTCGGATCGACTCGATGGCACCTAACAACAAGAAGCAATGTTCTACTCACTGGGAATACAGCATTGCTGTATTAAAAAGGATTCCTGCTGTAGTGAAGTTTATTCTCACAGAGGAAGACAGGGAATGATAGTTTCAGATAGTGACAAATATTATGAAGAAAATTAAATAGCCCTGGTGGCGCAGTGGTTAAGAGGTCTGCTGCTGACCAAAAGGTCAGTAGTTCGAATCTACCAACTGCTCCTTGGAAACCCTAGGGGGCAGTTCTGCCCTGTCCTATAGGGTCGCTATGAGTCAGAATCGACTGGACAGGAACTGGTTCAACCGGCTTAACGCAATAAGGAATGATGCGGCCAGAGCACATACTCTAGATAGGGTGGTCAGGGAGGACATTTCTGAGCAGATGACATTTGAGCTCATGACACGGGTTAGCCAGCCGTGGAAAGCTCTAGGCTAGAGGAAGAGCGATTCACGCAAAGGCAAAGCATTTGGAAAGACCCTGAGGCAGAAACGAAGTAGAACATTCAATGAAGAGAAGGAAGACCAATATAACCAGAGTAAAGTGGACTACGAGTTGACGTGAAATGGGGTGGGGGGACAGGTTGATCACGCATGCCAAGGAAAAGTTTGGATTTTATTCTAACTACAATCGGAAGCTGTAACAGCCTGTTGGGCAGTTTTAAGCGAAAGAGTTGTATGTTCTCATTTGTTTTTACAAGGTCACTCTGGCTTTTTAAGACTTGTTATAAAATGCTTTCGTGACATTCCTGGCTACCTCGGGTCAAAGGAGAACCCTCACAGATTCAGAAGGGGACACTCTAGCCGCCGGGTCGACGGAATTAACGCTGGGCACTCTTTGGTTCTTCAGAGAAGTCAGTCGCTTCCGGGAGCGGCCCGGAGCCCGGAGCCTTCCTCTCTATCCGCCGGCGTCTCTGTGGTTGCCGGGGCCCCGCCCCTCCCTGGCCGGAGCGCGGTCTTTGCACTCTGCTGGGAGCTGAACGTGGGACCGGTGTGCTGCCGCTTCGGTCGGGTCCAGGTCATGGCTCTCCCGGCGGCGGCGGCGGCGGCGGCCGCGCCCGGGGCCGGCGCGAGGTGAGCCGGGCGGCTGGGGGGTGTCGGGGGAGAGCCAGGCCGCGGACGACCCGCTCGGGACTCTCTGAGGAAGGGGCAGTCCAGTCCTAGCCTGTGCTCCTGAAGTCACCTCCCCGGCTCGAGTGACTTGTGAGCGAGAAGGGGCGCCCACCCCACCCTCCGTGCGAGGCCGCCAGCACCGACACTGGCCTCCTTCCTCGAGCCTTCGCGGAACGTCGGCCACCCGCTGTACTCCGAGTGCGGGCTGTGCGGGCTCCTCGCCCTCGGGACTGGCGTTGTTGTTTTGTTTAAAGAACCTCAGTCCTTCTCAGTTCTTGGTGCGCTGTCTTTGGGAATCCCTCTTGTTTATTTTATTATCTTCCTCTTCGTTCTTTATCCTCAATTCCACTTCACTCCCCTTCACAGACACCCACTCTGGTGCATTTAAATGAGTGTCTTTACAGCCCACCTCATTTCAGTTTGTGTATGTATTACCTTGAAAAATTCATCGAATGGATTCCGACTCATAGCGACCCAGTGGAACAGAGTAGAACTGCCCAGTAGTGTTTCCTCGGCTGTAATCTTTATGGGAACAATCGCGGGGTCTTTCTCCTGCTGAGCTGCTGGGTGGATTCCAGCCGCCAACCTTTTGCCTAGCAGCCTAGCATTTAACCATTGTGGTTTTGAATTCGTATAAATGTCAATATGCTGTGAATATTTTTAAGTCTCTTTTACTCAACCTTGTGTTCTTGAGATAATCCATGCTAATGCATTGCCCACTGAGTCGATTCTAGCTCATGAGGACCCCAAGTAGAACTGCTCCATAGCGTTTTCTTAGCAGTAGTCTCTATGGAAGCAGCTCACCAGGCCTTTCTTCCGTGGTACTACTGGGTGGGTTGAAACTGCCAAACTTTAGGCTAGTAGGCAGCACCATGTGTGCCACCCAAGGTCCTTTCATCCATGCTGCTGTAACATAAATATGCTACGGTACATAAGTCTAGTTTTCACTTTGCTGCATGTGCTATCCCATGTGTATTACCAAAACCCGTTGCTGCGGAGTCGATTCCAACTCATAACGACCCTGTAGGACAGAGTAGAACGGCCCCATAGGGTTTCCAAGGAGCGCCTGGTGGACTCGAACTGCCAACCTTTCAGTTAGCATCTGTAGTTCTTAACCATTACACCACCAGGGTTTCCACCCTGTGTGTATAAACCCCTAAAATGAATAAATAAAATCTTACCCATTCCCTAGTGGTGGATGCCTAGATTGCTTTCAGTTTTTTTAACCACCAAAAACCGTACTGTAATGAATATTCTGGAACTTTTCTCTTCTTGGATATAGGTGAGTTTCTCTTGGTTATTCCCTCTTACCCCCCACCCGCCGGGATGCTGGATCATATCTAATTCTGCTAGATTGTTCTTTGGAATGGTCACACCAGTTTATATGTCCCACCAGCAGTACACAAAGGTTCCTGTTTCCTCATATTCCCCCAACACTTGGTATTGTTCGGTTTTCTAATTTTTATCAATCTGATGGGTGTGAGGTGTATCCCACTGTGTTAATTTTCATTTCTTATATTTATTAGGATTTGAGTTTTCATTTTGTGGGTTGCCTGTTCATATCTTTTTCCACCTTTCTATGCATTTCCTGTCTTTGTGATGTATAGGACTTTCTTGTATGTTCTAGATTTTACATTCTGCAAGTACCTTTTCCAAGTTTTAACTTAATCAGTGGTATTGGGTTGAAGAAAAATATTTAATTGTGATTAAGTTAAATCCATCAGGTTTTCCCTCTTACAGTTTGTAGGTTTGGGGTCTTATTTGAGAAATTTCTTCCCACTTAGACATCATTAAAAAAAAAAAAAACCCAAAACCATTGCCATAGAGTCCATTCCAACTCATGGCAACCCCATGTGTTACAGAGTAGAACTACTCCATAGGGTTTTTCTTGGCTGTAATGCAGCCATTTGAAAACTACTCTTGCCATCCAGGGACCTTCAGCACCATTAAAATATTGCTTATTGAAATATTCTTCGGCATTTCCTTCTGTTAACTTTTTTTTGTTTATTGTGTTATAGTTTAAAGTGTACAGAACAAATTAGTTTCTCATTAAACAATTAATACACAAATTGTTTTGTGACATTGGTTACCAACCCCGCGATGTTTCAACGCTTTCCCCTCCTTCCGTTAACCTAGTAGTGTCAAAGTGTTACTTTTCACATTTAGATTTTTGATCCATTTGGAGTTTTTAAAATTTATTTTTTAAATGGTTTGAGGTCATAACCCAGATTTTCCTTCACTGTTTCAATTTACAGATTAATTTATTTTAATTAATTAATTTACAGATGAGTGGATAAACAAAATGTGATATAGACATACAATGGAATATCACTCAGCCATGAAGAGAAATGGAGTGCTGGTACATGCTACATCAGTGAACCTTGAAAACACTGTGCTGAGTGAAATAAGCCAGACTCAGTAGGACAAATTCTGTATGATCCCACTTATATAAATATCTAGAATAGACAAATGCATAGAGACAAAAGTTTATTAGTGGTTACCAGGGACTGGGGGGAGGAGGGAATGAGAGTTATCACTGAAGGGATACTGATTGTGTTTATGGTGATGTAAAACTTTTGAAAATAGATAGTGGTGATGCTAGTACAATGTGGTGAATATAAGTAATGTCACTGAATTGTATGTTTAAAAATAGTTAAAATGGCAAACTATATAATATATGTATATATATAATCACAATAAAATAAAAAATATAATTAATAACTAGAGACGCTGTGTGGTATAGTTGTTAAGAACACAGATTTCTTGGAGCCAGGCTGCACTGTGTTCAGACCCTAAGGCCACGCTTAATAGATGGGTAACAGGACAAGTTACTTAACCTTTTTGCCTCAATTTCCTCATCCTTAAATAAGGTTATAGTCTATATCTCTTAAGATTGTGAAGATTAAATGAATTAATATACTTAGAATAATACTGAGTAGTATGTGCTTAATAAGTGCTGGCAATTATTGGTATTAGTATTAATGTATCCTTTCTTGGGACGTAACCTCTATTACGTGCCTATATAAACATAGGTCTGTTTTTTGTCTCCCTGTTCCACTGGTCTTTTTGTTCCTGTATTAATGCCACACTTTGTTATTACTCTAGCCCTGTAATATGTTTTGTCCTAATAACCTGATGGTTTTGAGTCTCTTCCTCCCTCTTTCCTATTCTTCACTGCTGTCCTAAACTATGCATCTTTATTCTTCCACATAAAGGTCCTCAGAGAAGTCCTGCTGGGCTTTTGATTAGTATTGTATTGAGTTTATAGACTACTTTTGTTAGAAAGGAAGTTTTTATAATATTAAGTCATGCCATTTCTATCTATGTAGGTCTTCTTCCTTAAAGGTTAATTCCTGCATATTTTGTAGCTTTTCTATGCTTTCGTAAATGACATCTTATTTTCTTTATATTTCTAGTTGATTATCGCCAGCATGTTGTTGTTAGTTGCAGTCTAGCAGAACACTGTTGGTATTTGTATATTAACCTTGTCTCTAGCAACGTTGCTGATGAACTCCTTTTATTTCCAACAGTTTATCTATTGATTTGTGTGTGTTTCCTGTGTAACAGATCAAATCGTCTGCAAATCATGATAATTTAATCTCCTCCCTATTAACTCTTTTACCTCATTTCTTTCTCTTGCTTTAGCGAGAACCTTAAAATCCTTGATCAAATGGGCATCTTTGTCTTGTTTGTGACCATAAAGAGAATAAGGCTAAAGTTTCTTAATTACGTTTTGTGCTATAGGTTTTTGGTAGATAATCTGTTATAGCATTTATCAACTTAAAGAATTTCTTTTATATTCCTGGTCTATTCCCAGCCTACCATCTTCATCATTAGGAAACCATTGGGGGCCTGGCCCCAAACAGAACAATGCAGATAAGCCTGATAACTGCTCTCTAAGGCTTACCTGCCCCCTTGGGCTTCTCCTGTTTCTCTTCTTTAGGCCCAGGGTAGATCTGCAATTTCTCCAGCGGTTCCTTCAGATACAGAAGGTTTTGTTTCCCTCTTGGTCATCACAGAGTGCCTTGATGTTCCTGACCCTTCTGTGTGTGGTCCTGGTGGGTAAGTGAGTGAGCCTAGGCTCGAGGAGGGAGGGAAGCCCTGGTTTGGGGTCCCTTTCCATCTCTCTGGGGTACTGATGAGACAAGGACTCAGGAGGAAGCTTCCCACCTTCCATTCTTACTCCTCATCACTGATTTCTTTGACTCCTCCTCCCCCAGAACAACTGGTTATCTACCAGGTTGGCTTGATTCCCAGTCAGTACTACCGGGTCCTGGGGAACAAAGACTTGGATGGGTTTAAGAGCCTGACATTCCTGGCTGTCACGCTCATCGTTCTCAACTCCACGGTAAGGTCTTTACTTCTCCTTGTGTCTCTCTTCCTCTCCAGCCTAGTATGAGCGGAACGCCGGTGGGACTTAGCCACCAGGAAGCAGGAACCCATCTGTGGGTGTATGTTCCCTCCCTTTTCGGGGAACTTGAGGGATAACTTCCCTGAAGATCAGAACCCCAAGCAGGGCATTGATATTGCTATCAGGACCCCTTCCGTAGGGGTTTCAAGCTCTGAGCGCTAACCATGAGGTTCTGATTTAATTCAGCATTTAATGGAAATGACCATTGTCCTTTTCATTCCTAGAATTTTTTTTCCTAAGAAAGTAATCCTAAATTTTATTTTATTTTATTTATTTTTATTGTGCTTTAGGTGGAAGTTTTACAGCTTGTTAATTTCTCATTCAAAAATTTATACACATATTGTTTTGTGACATAAGTTGCAATCCCCACAATGTGGCAGCACGCTCCCCCTTTCCACCCCAGGTTCCCTGTGTCCCTTTGACCAGTTTCTGTCCCTTCCTGCCTTCTCCTCCTGCTTTTGGACAGGAGCGGCCCATTTAGTCTCATATATCTGATTGAACTAAGAAACACATTCCTCACATGTATTAATTTTTTGTTTTACAGTCCTGTCTAATCTTTGTCTGAAGAGTAGGCTTCAGGAATGGTTTCAATTCTGGGTTAACAGAGCATCCAGGGTCCATAGTTTCATGGGTTCCTCTAGTCTGTCAGACCATTAAGTCTAGTCTTTCTACATGAATTTAAGCTCTATTACATTTTTCTCTTGCTCTGTCCAGTACTCTCTGTTGTATTCCCTGTCAGGATAGTCATTGGTGGCTTGTTCCTAGAATTTTTGCTGCACGGAGCTCAGAGTACTTTAAAACCGCCATCAGCAGCCAAAGCTGCTACTCTTCCTCTGGGGGACTGAGCCCGTGACTCAGCCTGGCACCAGGTCACACCTTCCAGCCTTTGCACTTGCCGCATTCTCGCCTGGAGTGACCTCTTTCCCCTGGCCCCCTCTCTCACTTGGCTAAAGCCTACTCATCTTTCAAGTTACCTCTGTGGCATCTCTTCCAAGTCCTCCCAACTTCCTCCTCCAGGTTTCCTCTACCCTTTCTCCGTACTTCCCTAATACCTTGCCTGGACTCTGCTGTAGCACTCTTCCCGCCTTTGTGACTGTTTCCTTGCTAGACTGTGAGCTCATTGTTATTTCCCTAGTGCTTAAGACATAACAAAAAAACCAAACCCATTGTCATCGAGTCTGTTCCGACTAAAGCGACCCTATAGGACAGTCAAATTGCCCCATAGGGTTTCCAAAGAGTGGCTGGTGGATTCCAACTGCCAACCTTTTGGTTAGCAGCCATAGCTCTTAATCACTGTGCCACCAGGGCTCCATACTGGCATAGGTGCCTGGTAAATGGTGAGTGAAGGAGGGTTAGGGCTCTGCTAGGACTCAAGCCTACTGCTCTGTGTCAGGACATGTTTCCTGGAGGAAGCCATTTCTCATGACACTTTGGCTTAAACTATGATGGGTCTTCAGTCAGTAAGCACCTGTGTCTGCAGAACCCTGCTCCAGGCTTTGGGGACAGGAGTAGAACCTAAATGGAATAGAAGTTATAATTCCCAACCTTCAGAAGCTCATCAGGTCTTAGAATAAGGTAGTAAAAAGCATGTAGAAAGGGGCTAAAGGGCCTCCCTTTGGTATTTGGTGATGGAATGAACACATGCGCAAATGAGGAAGGGAAAATCCCATGACTTGACGCTTTAAACAAGCCAAAGTGCTGCGTGGACAGAGTAATCAGTGTGAGCTGGGGCGAGTCAGCAGAGGCTTTCTGCCAGCACTGAGCTTTGAGCTGAGACTTGCAGGAAGCCATCTTTCTCTCCCTTGCCTCTTCCATTGCCTCCCTACTGCACAGCTCAAGAGCTTTGACCAGTTCACCTGCAACCTGCTGTACGTGAGCTGGAGGAAGGACCTCACTGAGTACCTTCATCGCCTCTACTTCCGGGGCCGCGTGTACTACACCCTCAACGTGCTGCGGGATGACGTCGATAACCCGTAGGCACCAAACCACCCCCCATCCTTGCTACCCTCTGTGTGGCCCTGTCAGTCTGGCTTAGCCCTAAGGAATCCTGGTGGCAGACCCCTTGGAGATCACCTTCAGTCTTTATGGGCAAATGTTGCTGCCTAGAGCCATGGGGGCGGGGTTGCTCTGCAGAGGCCCCCTGGAGAGGCTGCAGGGCTGAGGCTAGGAAGCTGAAAAGAAGGGGCCAGGACTCTGGGGGGCAGCTCCCTTTTGTCCATTTTGTGTCCTGGGCTTTCAAATAAGGTACTCTCTGAAGAAAGCGTCCTTGCCAGAAGAGCTAGAAAACCAGTTCTGGGGTTTTCAGTCTTGTCTAGGGCTCAGTCTAGGGTCAAAATCTCCATTCTGTCACATCCCAGTTTATAGCTCTTAAGCTCACTAAGCCCCAGGTTCCCTTCTGTAGAATGGGGGTGATTATAGCTCCTATCTCAGAGGACGTGTGAGGATAAAATGGTGTGATTCGTGTTAGGCACATGATTCTATGCCTGGCATATAGCAAGTGTCCCAGTGTAAGTTAGCTATTATTTTACAGGTGAGGAAACCAAGGCCCAGAGATAGCAAGTGACTTACCCAACGTCACGTCTCACTGGGAGTCGGAGGAATCTGTGGCTCTGGTGGTGGAATGGGACATAATGGGGTCTGTCCTCCACACTCCCAGCCCCTCCCCACTCACGACACTCCCAGCAAACACTGTTGTTTAGGGTGACCTTCCACGTGGTCAAGCTGAGCTTTGCAGCTAAGATTCTTGGCAGGCTGCTACTACTTACTTACCTTCTAGACCTCTTCTCCGTGGCTTCACCCACACGAAGCTTCTGCAGCCAGATAGCTAAAATGGGGGCGGGCACACAGAAAAATTGGGGAGGATTGAGATAAATGGCACAGCTTTCCTGATCTTCCGGAAGCTGAGCTCACCCGCCCCAAAGTTTTTATTTGGCTGAGCTCAGCTGGCTCAAACTCCTGGTGCTGGCCTTTCAGTCCCCACTTTCACTGAGTGATAAACTGAGGCACCACAAGAAGCCCCTCTCCAGAACCCTGTTTAAAGCTCCTAAAGGTCTAGCTGCCTCTGGGAAATCAGTCCTTGTCTGGTCCACCTTCCCATGGGCTCGTGTGGATAAGAGGTGGTGTGAAACTGTCTTGGCTCTCTACCCCTTGAGCCCAGCTCCCTGGGTCCAGTTACTCCATGTTGTTGGCTACAGAGACCAGCGCATCAGCCAGGACGTGGAGCGTTTCTGCCGGCAGCTCAGCAGCATGGCCAGCCAGCTGATCATCTCCCCCTTCACCCTCGTCTACTACACGTATCAGTGCTTCCAAAGGTGAAGCTCTCCCCCTCCTGGGACCCTCCTCCATCTTGGCTTAGTGTTTCCTCAGAGGTCACTTGCTAACACGTTGGGCTGAGTCAGCTCTCAGGTCAGGGTCCAGGAGAGGCTTGTCTTCCCTCCCTCCCATCTGCACCCCAGGAAGTCTTCCTGTCTTACATGCCCAGGCCCCTGCCCTCCCTTTGGCCCCATGGTGTTTGTCACAGAGATCTTGGTGCTCTGACAGCTTAGACCAGGTACCAGATGTTCCCATGCAGGAGTCCCACAGAGCTGCTGAGGTGGGACAGGGGCTACCTGGGAGAGGGCAGGAATTAGGGCTGAGGTCTCCCTCTCTCCCTTTCTGGCTTTCAGCACAGGCTGGCTCGGGCCTGTGAGCATCTTCGGGTATTTCATCCTGGGGACCGTGGTGAACAAAATTCTGATGGGCCCCATCGTGGCGAAGCTGGTGCAGCAGGAGAAGCTGGAGGGTGATTTCAGGTGTGTCTCTCTGAAGTTTCCATGCTGGGCGTATGGCTAAGGGAATGGGGTTTGGAGACAGACCACCTAAGTTCAAATTGCAACTGTGTGATCTTGGGCAAGGCCCTTAACCTTGCTAAGCTCCAGTTTTCTTACCTCTAAAATGGGGGTGATGCTGTGCCTGCTTAGAAGGTTGTTGTGAGGATTAATGAGATTATACATGAGAGGCTCTGAGAACAGTGATAGGCCTTCACCATTATCATCATCCCTTGGCCTCCTCACATGCTCCTGGTTTAACTACCCTGTTTCGGGTCAGTTTGGGCCTGGAAGCCGGTGGGTTCAGCCCCTGCTCTGTGCTTCTTGGCCTCCCACTTCAGCCCTGGCCCTGGGAGGATGAGGTGCTGTGGGCAGGGACGTGTCTTCCCTCTCCAGGGAAAGGTGAAGGCAGGCCCTGATTCTAGAGCTCCCACTGCCCCCTCCACCCAGGCCCTGGGGTGTCCCACCCCTGTGGCAGTCCAGGGATAGGGTTGGGCTAAGGCAGCAACAATTTTGAGGTGGGATTGGGCTCCTCTTTGTCTGAGGGCTTTGATTGTAGTGTTCTGAAAGAAGAGGGGCCAGTCCCTGTTGTCAGCACGTTTCCCTTTGGTCTGTCCAGGTTCAAGCACATGCAGATTCGGGTGAATGCCGAGCCTGCTGCTTTCTACAGGTAAGTCAGGTGGAGGCCACTCCTGTCTTGTCAGACCTGAGAGTGGAGGGAGTAGAGAAGGAAGGGCACCACCAGCTTTTGTCCCTGAGCTTAGGGCTGAGCGTTCTCGCACTTGGTGTGACCTGCCCCTGCACCTCTCTCTGTACTTGTCTGCCTCACTCTTAGGTCCACGGGTTGGTTCTGAAGCTGGTGGTGCCGCTGTGTGGCTGGCTTTAGTCTTAGTGGCCTGGAATGGCCCCTGAATTTGTTCAAAGAATAAAATGAATGAATGCTTGGTCATCTTGCTGGTGACTGTGCGACGTTTCCTCTGCCTCTGCTTGTCTGTATGTAAAGTGACTTCCTGGCAGTGCCTGAGGTCAAGACTGATCCTCCCTCTCTAGCATGGGAAGGGATGGGAGCCTCTTACCGTGTGACCTCCTGACAGCAGCATTGGGAAATCCCTTCCCTTTCCTCCGGGGCCAGTGAGTCCCTGCCCTCCGCCTCATGTGAGACCTCTGGAATCAGAGTTTGGACTGATAGTGCAGGCCCCAGACCAAAAAACCAAGAACCAAACCCAGTGCCATCGAGTTGATTCCGACTCATAGCAACTCTATAGGACAGAGTAGAGCTGCCCCATAGAATTTCCAAGGAGCACCTGGTGGATTTGAACTGCCGACCCTTGGGTTAGTAGCCGTAGCACTTAACCACTACGCCACCAGAGTTTCCAGGCCCCAGACGACTGTGTTTAAGTCGCGGAAGCAACTCCTTGGATCGCCTGCACGTTGGGTGGATCTAATAGCTGGTGGAACCTTTGCTTGCAGTTTGCAGCTGTCACCACTTGGGGGCGCCAAAAATACTAGGACTCAAGGGTTTGTTTTGGGGGTGGGTAGGGCTGGGTGTGTGGTAAGTTTGCTTTTGGAGTCAGCAGCTTCTGCTCATAAAGCTCTAGGCTCTGAGAAAAGCAGATGAGTTCTTGGAGCGCCAGGCAGGTTTTTGTGCAGCCTCTTTGTAAAATCTGACAGCAGTGCCCTGCCTCCTTCCGTCACCTTTTCTAGTGGAGACTTTCTGCCATCCTCGAAGCCCCAAGTCATTTCCCCTGGAGGAGCTTTCCAGATTCCCTTGGTGGTCAGGCCTGTCTATTGCCATGGCCCTGAAGACATGCGTCTAGTATAACACTCCATGTTCCCGGGGAGAATGCAGTGCCTTCTGCCTGCCTATCCCAGCTGCGAGCCTCGCAAGCACAAGGACTGCTTGATCCACCTCTTTTTCCCGTTAGCCTACTAGCACAGGAATCCCTGGGTGGTGCAAACGGTTCATAGTTCTACTCTGACACGTGTGGGGTCACCATGAGTTGGAATCGACTTGATGGTAACTGGTGTTGGCTATCACAGAGCCTGGCACATAGTGGCCACTCTGTATCTTTGTTCAGTAAAAGCAAAGCCCCTTATATGCCTGGCATCTTATATGTGGTAACTCTAATGCTTACTCACAGCTCTCACTGGTGTCCCTGGGTGGCACAGACGGTTAAGCGCTTGACTGCTGGCCAAAAGGTTGGCAGTTTGAACCTACTCAGAGGTGCCTCGGAAGAGAGCCCTGGTGATCTGCTCCCAAAAGGCCACAGCCTTGAAGACCCTGTGGAGCAGCTCTGCTCTGCACATGTGGGATTGCCCTGAGTCAGAAATGACTCAGCAGAAACTAAGAGCAACAGCCTATTACACAGGTATTATTAGCTCCATTTTTGAGGTGAGAAAACTGAGACTCAGAGGCTTAAGTAACCTATCAGCATGGCCCAGCTAGTAACCGGCCAGAGCCAGGATTTGAACCAAATCTGTCCAGCTCTAGAGTTCATGTTCTCTTGTGCACAATACCCTAAGAGATGAATGAAGCAATGAACAGGTACTAGCTGCAGAAAGGGTCTGAGGCTGAGATTATCTGGATGGGATTGGCCCCTAAGGAGGATGTGCTGAGGGGCAAGGAGTCCCCCAGCCTGGCTGAGGCTCTGCTGGGCTTTCTCGTCAGAGCTGGGCACGTGGAGCACATGAGGACAGACCGCAGGCTGCAGAGGCTCCTGCAGACCCAGAGAGAGCTGATGTCCAAGGAGCTCTGGCTGTCCAGTAGGTGGAGGGAGCCTGGCTCCCAGGGCCGTGGAGGTGGGAGCCATGGCATGGGAGCCCCCTTCCCTCCCCACCCCTCCCTACTTCCTCTCAGCTCCTATCAATTTTCTCTGATGAAGGAGTTGCCAGGGAGCCATGGCCTTTGCCACGAGTGCTCTCAGGAGAATGAAGACTGAGGGACTAGCTTGGCCCCCTTGGCTTCCTGCTCCCCAGCCCAAGAGTTATATCTCCTGCAGAGCACGTGACTGGCCCAGGTCTCTTATGCAGTGTGTCTTCTGTAGTTGGCGTCAACACGTTTGACTATCTGGGCAGCATCCTGAGTTACGTTGTCATCGCAATCCCCATTTTCAGTGGGGTCTATGGAGACCTGAGCCCCACAGAGCTTAGCACTCTGGTCAGCAAGGTGAGAATCCCTCTTGGTGACCCCTCAGGTGTGCCCTTTGGCCCGCCCAGGTCCGAGACCTCCACTGACTGCTCTTGTCCTGTCCAGAATGCCTTCGTGTGCATTTACCTCATCAGCTGCTTCACCCGACTCATTGACCTCTCTACTACGCTGTCCGATGTGGCAGGGTACACGCACAGGTGAGGCTGTGGCCAGCCCTCTCTAGTCCCAGAGTAAAGTGTGTGCCACTGGAGATGTAGTTGAATGATAAAAGGAACAGACAAACACACTATACAGTAGAGGGTGTGAGACAGGAAAAGGAGTATGACCTTCACCTGGGCCCCCCAGACCCTGCCTCAGGTTTTCATTTCTTGCCAGGATTGGGGAGCTGCAGGAGACCCTGCTAGACATGTCCCTGACGTCTCAGGACTCTGAGAACCTGGATGAGAGTGAGTGGGACTTGGACAAGTGAGTATTGGGCTGGCAGTGGGTGCAGTACTTGAGAATAAGGCAGGTCTGGAATCACCCAGCTGAGTTCTCCCAGGAGCCCTGCGCTGCCCCAGCCAGGTGGCAGGGCTGTTGTGAGGATTAAGTGAAAGAAATCTGCATCATGTGAGGACACGTTATGTGCTCACAGACGATGTTGCTGTTCTGGCATCCAGTGTGTTCTTTTATGTCACTTCCCCAGCTGATGGAAGCAGAGTACACGCATGCCTTCTGCCTGGGCCCAGATAACAAAACAGAAATCTGAACAGTGTCTGTCCTGCCTCTTCCTCCTCCTCCCGCCCGACCCCTGACCCCGAGCCCTGACGCCTGCCCTTCCTCACCACCACGACGAGTCGCCGTTGAGGTGATTCCAACTCATGGCAACCCCGTGTGTGTCAGAAGAGAATTGTGCTTCATAGAGTTTTTAATGGCCGATCTTTTGGAAGTAGATCACTAAGCCTTTCTTCTGAGGCACCTCTGGGTGGACATCAACCTTCCATTAGGTAGCCGAGTGCTTTAACGGTTTGTACCACCCAGGGACTCCTTGCTTTTCCTCGGGTCATGTCTGTTCTTGGTTCCCCACACCTCACTCAGACCCAGAGATTTTTTTTTTTTTTTTTTTTTTTTTGGTGCTTTAGATGAAGGTTTACAGATCAAGTTAGTTTCTCATTAAACAATTAATACATATATTGTTTTGTGACATTGGCTGCCAACCCTGCAATGTGTCAACATGCTCCCCTTCTCAACCTTGGGTTCCCCGTTTCCATTTGTCCAGTTTTCCTGTCCCCTTCTCCCTTCTCACCCTTGCCCCTGGGCTAGTGTCCCCATTTAGTCTTGCATACATGGTTGAGCTATGTGTGTTATTGCTTATTTTATGGGCCTGTCTAATCTTTGGCTGAAGGGCAAACCTCAGGAGTGACTTCAGTACTGAGTTAAAAGGGTGTCCAGGGGTCATACTCTCAGTGTTTCTGCAGTCTCTGTCAGACCAGTAACTCTGGTCTTTTTTTGTGAGTTTGAATTTTGTTCTACCTTTTTTCTCCCGCTCTGTCTGATCCTTGTTAGAGCAGTCGGTGGTGGTAGCTGGGCACCATCTAGTTGTGGTGGATTCAGTCTGGTGGAAGCTGTGGTAGTTATGGTCTGTTAGTCCTTTGGACTAATCTTTCACTTGTGTCTTTTTTTTAATTGTTTATTATTTATTTTTTTATTAACTTTTATTGAGCTTCAAGTGAACGTTTACAAATCAAGTCAGACTGTCACATATAAGTTTATATACACCTTACTCCGTACTCCCACTTGCTCTCCCCCTAATGAGTCAGCCCTTCCAGTCTCTCCTTTCGTGACAATTTTGCCAGCTTCCAACTCTCTCTATCCTCCCATCCCTCCTCCAGACAGGAGATGCCAACACAGTCTCAAGAGTCCACCTGATACAAATAGCTCACTCTTCATCAGCATCTCTCTCCTACCCACTGTCCAGTCCCTTTCATGTCTGATGAGTTGTCTTCGGGAATGGTTCCTGTCCTGTGCCAACAGAAGGTTTGGGGACCATGACCACTGGGATTCCTCTAGTCTCAGTCAGACCATTAAGTATGGTCTTTTTGTGAGAATTTGGGGTCTGCATCCCACTAATCTCCTGCTCCCTCAGGGGTTCTCTGTTGTGTTCTCTGTCAGGGCCGTCATCAGTTGTGGCCAGGCACCAACTAGTTCTTCTGGTCTCAGGATGATGTAGGTCTCTGGTTCATGTGGCCCTTTCTGTCTCTTGGGCTCTTAGTTATCGTGTGACCTTGGTGTTCTTCATTCTCCTTTGCTCCGGGTGGGTTGAGACCAATTGATGCATCTTAGATGGCCGCTTGTTAGCATTTAAGACCCCAGATACCACATTTCAAAGTGGGATGCAGAATGTTTTCATAATAGTATTATTTTGCCAATTGACTTAGAAGTCCCCTTAAACCATTGTCCCCAAACCCCCGCCCTTGCTCCGCTGACCTTTGAAGCATTCAGTTTATCCCGGAAACTTCTTTGCTTTTGGTCCAGTCCAGTTGAGCTGACCTTCCATGTATTGAGTATTGTCCTTCCCTTCACTCACTTGTGTCTTTGATTTTCTTCATTCTCCCTTGCTCCAGACCAGGTGGGATCAGTGGAGTATCTTAGATGGCCACTGTCTTAGTCATCTAGTGCTGCTATAACAGAAATACCACAAGTGGATGGCTTTAACAAAGAGAAATTTATTCTCTCATAATTCTAGGAGGCTAGAAGTACAAATTCAGGGTTCCAGCTCCACGGGAAGGCTTTCCTTCTGTGTCGGTTCTAGAGGAAGGTCATCATCATCAGTCTTCACCAGGTCTAGGAATTCTCAGTGCAGGGACCCTGGGTCCAAAGGACACACTCTGTTCCTGACACTACTTTCTTGGTCCTCTGTCTCTCTTCTCCCTTCTCTGTTTTATGTTTCAAAAGAGATTGACTCAAGATACAATCTAATCTTGTAAATTGAGTCCTGTCTTATTAACATAACTGCCTCTAATCCTGCCTCGTTAACATCATAGAGGTAGGATTTACAACACAAAGGAAATCCACATCAGGTGACAAAATGGTGGACAGTCACACAATACTGGGAGTCATGACCTAGCCATGTTGATAACACATTTTGGGGGTGACACAGTTCAGTCCATAACAACTGCTCACAAGTTTTTAAACCCCTAGATGCTACTCACCAAAGTAGGATGTAGAACATTTTCTTTAGAAACTGTTCTATACCAATTGAGCTAGGTGTCCCCTGAGACCAAGGTGTCTTTATTCACTTACCTTTCATGCTCTGTGATGTTTCTGATCCTTCTGTAGTTTCAGGATTTGTTTCATCACCTTACTTTTCTTGGGAAAATACTTACCTTTTCTGTGTCTCAGTTTCTTTATCTCTAAAAGGGGGAGTCCCTGGGTGATGCATACAATTAATGTGCTTGGCAGCTAACCAGAAGGTTGGAGGTTCAAGTCCACCAGAGGCACCTCAGAAGAATGTCCTGACAGTCCGCTTTTGAAACGTCAGCCACTGAAAACCTACGGGGCCAAGATCTACTATGACATACGTGGGGTCACCATGTGCTGGAATCTATTCAATGGCAACCACTTTTTTGGTTTCTTTTCCTCTTAGGGTTGTTATAAGGATTAAATATGATAGTCCGTGAAAAGTGCTTAGACAGTGTCTGACTACACAGTAAACTTTCCCCCCAAATGGGGTAGTCTGCATTCCAGGACCTACAGTCAGTTCTCTCTTCTTAGAACTAATGCCTTAACTGTTGCCCCTGGGCAGAAGTGAAGCTTCATGCAACTGTGAACCCAGAGGCTGGGTGATGGTGCAGAGACCTTAGGAAATGGTTATCTTGTTGGGGAGACAGAATCCACTGAAAGCCAGGACCCCAACTCCTTAGAATTACTTTCCCCATTCTTATTAACACTCTAGTCCCACTATGACACAGTGGAAAACCACCAATATTAGAATTAGACAAATTCAGTTCTGCTCCTTACTGCTCTGTGACTTTGGGCAAGTTACTTCGCACCTGACTCTTGGTTTCCTCATCTGCCAAATGAGAGAATACCTATGAGTCGTGGGTGTTAAGATGAACTAAGATCAGTCATGTATGAGCTTTGCCCAGCCTGGTACAGTAGGTCCCCCACCTCCACCCAAATCCAAAGTAATGGCCTGAAGGAGAAGCGCCTCCCATGGAAATACTGTTGCTGCTTCTCTCCCCCATTCTCTCCTCTCCTCTGACCTCAGGGCCCCAGGATGGCCAGCAGAGCCAGCAGACACAGCTTTTGTCCTTGAGCGGGTCTCCATCTCTGCCCCCTCCTCTGATAAGCCCCTAATCAAGGACCTGGGCCTGAAGATCTCCGAGAGCCAGAGCCTGCTCATCACGGGCAACACAGGCACTGGCAAGACCTCGTTGCTGCGGGTTCTGGGCGGTCTCTGGGCGAGCACACGGGGTGAGAACCACCCCTACCCCGCCCCAGCCTTGGCCCTGGGAAGGGGGAGGGCGGTGTGGTGGAATCCTGCCTTTTTTGTTGGGGAAACAGGATGACGAGGCAGAGAGAAAAGGAGGGGGCAGTTACCTTCTCTGGGAGATCTCAAGATAGGGGTTTCTGTGGGCCCTGCAGGCTCAGTGCAGATGCTGACAGACTTCGGACCCCACGGGGTGTTGTTCCTGCCACAAAAGCCCTTCTTCACTGATGGGACCCTTCGAGAGCAGGTCAGCCAGGTTTGGGGCCCTTCCTCTCCTCCCCTCCCCTTCTTTCCCCTTCCCTCCCCTCCCCATCCTCTCACAGCTGGGCTCTCTGGCATCATGGTTGCTGGCAGGTCTCAGACTCTAGGGAGTTACAGAGCAGAAGGTGGGATGTTTGAAGAACACTGCACGTTCAGCACCCACAGATTGGGCCGGTGTGCTGGGAGGAACTTCTGGGGCTGCAGGCCAGAATCATACCTGTTTGCTGAGCACCAGTGTTGGATTCTGGGGCCTGTTTCCTCCCAAATACTTCTAAGGTTGCAGCGACCCTGTCTCGGCACCTGCCAACCCCCAGCCTCTCTATGGGCCCTCAGGCCTGGGTCTTCCCTGGTGTCCTCAGGTGGCATGGAGCCTGGCCTCTCTGGCAGTTCCTGGGGTGTTTCTTGGGGAGGGTGCACTTATGTGCTGACCCACCTTTTGCTGGCCTTCTTCCTAAACCAGTGTGGTTTTTGTTTTATCAGGTGATTTATCCCTTGAAGGAGATCTACCCAGACTCAGGTGAGCTAGAGCCTCCTCAGGTCCTGTCCTCCCATCTCAGTTGTCCCTGTACTGCCTGACCGTGGCCTCACATGAGCCTTTTGGGAGAGACCCCAACCAGCTGCTGGCTTCAGGTTGGGTCCCCTCCTCCTCCTTCGACAGTGTACTATTTTGGGGTCTGTACTCTTACCTCATTTAGCTCTGTCGTCCCCTCCTTGAGCAGAGACACCCATTGGAGGAAGGACAGTGATGATCTCCTTCCTTATCTCACCCGGCCCTTCTGATGGCCCTTGTTACCTGCCATGATGTGCCCCATCTGTGTATAATTTGGCCGCCCAGAAGAGCTGGTCGCTGGAAAAAGCCTTCTCTGTTTTGTAGGTTCTACTGATGATGAGAGGATCATGAGGTTCTTGGAGTTGGCGGGCCTGGTAAGTGGAGACAGGACCCTGCTGAGATCCAGAGCCCACCTGGTAGCACCACTGTCACTTCCCACCCACAGGTGCTGACACCAGCAGAGCCGGGCTCGACTATCTGGGCCCAGGACTGGAAGTGTGAGCCTGGGGCTGGGGGCCACAGGAGTACAAAGCTGGAGTGCAAGGATGAAGGCAGTGGGGGCTGTTGGCCAGATACTGGTGATTAGGGGATGTACTCTCTGTAGAGAATTTTAAAACAACAGTAAAGCTGACTACGTCAGTCTGCTGTTATCGTCATCATGCTCCAGCAATTCTAAACAACGTAGTTCATAGCATACCTCCCCGCCCCGACGGGGGTGCATATCTGTCTCAGAGGCATGCATGTGATGAGGGCTGGGAGAGCACCTCAGGGTGGCAGGAACCAGGGATGGGCCCTTTGACACGTCATTCATCTGGGTCTGTTACAGTCCAGCTTGGTGACAAGGACAGGGGGCCTGGACCAGCAAGTCGATTGGAACTGGTAAGAATGGGTTTGAGGTGCTCCTGAGGCAGCTCCCTTGCAAAGGCAATGGCTCCCAGGGGTCGCCCAGAAATAGAGATGACTCCTGACCCCAAAGCCCAGGTGTTTGGATAGTCTGTTGAGGGCATGTTTTATGCCCTCAGGAGCAGAGTTTGGGCCTCACCTGTGTGGGCAGCAGGGCTGTGGTTGAACGTAGAGTGAGTGACTTCCATCTGTCTGCAGAGAGAGCCTCTTGCCCACACCCATTCTAGGCAGAGGCCAAGCTCTGTCACTTCAGAGCCTTAGCCCAGCGTTGTGGGGCTTCCAGCGGTCACCTCTCATTCCCCTTTCTCAGGTACGACGTTTTGTCTCCCGGGGAGATGCAGAGGCTCTCCTTCACCCGGCTCTTCTACCTGCAGCCAAAGTATGCAGGTGAGGACCGCCCTGTAGGTACATGTGCCAGGCACTGCGTGTGCTCCCCACTACAGCCGCATGTATTCATTTGCTTCCAGGCAGGTGTGCACATGTTTAGGAGAGCACACCTGGGCGTGGCTGGACATCTCTCTGGACCCTGTAGGGGAGGCCCGTAGTCCTCCTTCCCTGCCTTCTGCTGAGCCGGACTGCATCACAAGCCGCATGGCAGGCCTCGGCCAGTGAGGCAGTGGTGCTTCATTGTGGGGCTTCAGGGTGCCCCCTCCAAGCAGCTCTGGATACATTATAATACGATTTATAACTTCCCTGCCATTGCAGCAGCTGGGGCCAGGGAGCCAGCCTGAGGGGTTGTCATTTTATGCCCCTCAGGCTTTGCCATCAGATGAAAGGACATCCCTCCAGCTGTGCCTGGCAGAGGGGTGGCCAGTGTGGACTTTTCCAAAGGCCACTATCCTTGGAGGAACTGACTCCCTTGGTTGAGTGGTTCCAAGGAGTGGCTGGTGCCTATCCTTAGGAAGCTGAGGAATATAGTCTCACCACTGGTGGAAGGATTCCCAGATGGGGCCTGGCTCCTTTGGCCTGTCCTTCCTCAAGGCAGGGCTCCTGTCAGCCAGAGGAGCACTCATCCTGCCTCTAGGTCCCCATGTGGGCTGCAGGAGAAGCAGAGGCAGGTGGCGGGCAGGACTTTGATCTGTTCCTGCATGTTTGGCCTTCAGTGCTTGACGAAGCCACCAGTGCCCTGACAGAGGAGGTGGAGAGCGAGCTGTACCGCATCTGCCAGCAGCTGGGGATGACGTACGTCAGCGTGGGGCATCGGCGCAGCCTTGAGAAGGTACCCGTGCCCATGAGGAGGCCTAAGGAGAAGGGGAAAGAACCCAAAGGCTGGGCCTGGCTGGGGCCAGAGACTCCTCAAATGGGGAGAAGGGGTGGCAGAGAGGGCAGGGAGCTGATGGGCTCCCGGTCTTGCGGCCAGGGCAGCCTGACCTCATTGTGGTGGTGTCTCTTACAGTTTCATTCCTGGGTTCTCAAACTCTATGGAGGAGGCAGATGGGAGCTGACCAGAATCAAAGCAGAATGAAGTCAAGGATACAAATGGCCACCAAAAGGAAAGCCAAGCTCCAGCAGCTTGGGCAATTCCCAGGAGAGACCGGGAAGACTGACCGGGGCAGGAATGAGCCTGGGTTAGTCTCACAGGTCCTGTGTGGGGTTGCAGACAGCAGTGGGCTCAGCCTGGTCTGGGTCTCCATGGGGCATCCAGCCTCAGCCAGGGCTCCTGCTGCCTCAGCTGGACCCTCCGTGTACGAAGTGCTGATTACTTAGAAGTTACTTCAGACCGTGTTTTTTACAGAAAAATCTCAACATGTGGGATCTACAAGAAATGAAGAGTCAAAGTGGAAAGAGAATTGGAGTCAAGAGATCCTGGAATCTCTTGCTCTTAAATCAGTTAAATTTTGCAACAGTAGATTTTTAACTTTAATTAAACTAACCATTTAAGTTTTATAACTTTTTTAAAAAGAAAGTTAAAAATAAAATTTTTTTTTTTTTTTTTTTTTGCCGCTTTTCCTTTCCATCTTCTCTGTTAGAGGATAATCTTTGTTATTGGATCTCCAGGCTTGTGTTTGAGAGCCTGGAGGGAAGGGCACAGAACTCTCCATTCTTCTGAAACCTCATGGTTTTTCACTTCACTCTACATCCCCCTCTTCCTCTTTTGTCAGTCAAGTACCTGAGCCACTAACCTCTGGAGCCCCACTGTTTCCCCAGATGAAAATAAATCTCTTTTCCCTTAGTCAGCTAAAATAAAATTGGGATTTTTTTTTTTTTAAATCTCTTCTGGGAACAAGAACAAATTAAACAGACAAAACCCAGAAAGCACAAAAGCATGGAAAGTTAGTTGGGCTCTAGAACAGTGTTCCCTAAAGTTCAGTTGTCTGCATGCCACCTTCATGACTTTTGTCAGATGTATGTACTGCTTGTACTGTTAACTGCTTGTCATATTTTCTTTAAATCAACTCGTTTTTAAATTTAAATGTATTTTTTAAACAAATGTATTTTTGGAAGAAATTTTACCCTTGACATAAGTCGAAAGTATGTAAAATACATAGAAATGTTATCCTTATATTCCTTTCATCACTCTTCTGAAGACTGGGGGCTCTGGGGCAGGACAGAAAAGCAGTCTTTTATCATCAAGTATCTGCTCACCATATTAACGTACGTATCATAAAGGCACCTCAAACCCAACATGTCCAAAACTGAACTGATCTTTCCCCATAGCCTTTTCTGGTGTCCTCTATCCATACAGCTGCCTGAGCCAGAAATCTAATCGTCCTTAATGCACGCCCCTCATCCTTTTACCCAGTCCCTCACCAAGTTCTGTCAGTTCTACCTGTAAGTAGACCTTTCATCCATCTCCTTTTCTCCATCCCCTTTAATCTTATCTGGAAGAAACTCAGGACAGGTAGAAAGGTGAGAAAAAACCACAAGGAGAACCAAGGAACAACAGGCTGGTGGCAGCTGCACTCTGAAGAAAGGAATGTTAGGAGACAGCCTAAGCCCCATCACTTGGGGAGTGTTAGTAACTGGTGGTATAGGCACATTGCTGATGATAATGCAGCCATTGAGAACAAAGGCACATCAGTTATTTGTTCGTCAAATACTGACTGAACACCTACCTTATATGAGACACTTTTCTAGAGTCCAGGCTTACAGTGAGGAACGAGGTGGACCTGGTGCCACCCTCATGGAGCTTACAGTTTAGGTGGAGCTGAAGACCATAAAGCAATGTAGGAAAATGCTTATGATTGAATAACCTCAAGTAGAAAAGGTTTACAAAATTGTACATATGTTGTAATAACTGTGGAAAGTCTTCTAGAGCCACCTCTGGAATTGAGTGATTGCTAGCATTCCCCAAAACACCAGATACAAAACCACAAAAGAATATTATGGAAGGGTTTTCGGGGTTGTGGGAATTAACATTGCATGCTACAAAGCAAAATGTCTTTAAGATTCCCATTATCCATGTTCCTTGCCCCATTATTCACAGTAGGAAAATCATGGAAACAACTAAGTGCCCATCAACAGATGAATGGATAAATGATGGTACATACAGCCATAAAGGACAGTGATGAATCCATGAAACATCTCAACATGGATGAATCTGGAGGGCATTATGCTGAGTAAAATAAGGCAGTCACAGGAGGATAAATACTGCATGAGACCAATATTATAAAAACCCAGGAAAAGGTTTACACACAGAAAAAAAAAAAAAAAAAACTTTGATGGTTAGAAGGAGGTGAGGGGTGGGAGGGGAAATCATAGTAGACAAGTGTTAACTTTGGTGAAGGGAAAGACAACATACAACATAGTGGAAGTCAGCACAACTTGACCAAGCCAAAGTCATAGAAGCTTCTTAGACACCTGAACACCTTGAAAGCCTGAGTTACTGGGGCTGAGAGCTAGGGGCCATGGTCTCGGGGAACATCTAGGTCAATGGCATAAAACAGTTCATAAAAATGTTCTACATCCAACTTTGGTGAGTAGCATCTGCGGACTTAAAAGTTTGTGAGCAGTCATCTAAGATACATCTATTGGTCCCAGCATGTTCGTATCAAAGGAGAATGAAGAAAAAAGACACAAGGAAAATACTAGTCCAAAGGACTAATGGGCCACATGAACCACAGCCTCCACCAGCCTGAGCCCAGAAGAACTAGATGGTGGCAGCTGCCATGACCAACCCCTCCGGCAGAGATCACGAAAGAGGGTTCCAGAGAGAGCAGGAGAAAATTAGAGAACAAAATTCAAAATCAAGGGGGAAAAAAAAACAGACTTACTGGATTGACAGAGACTGGAGTAACCCCCGAGACTATGGACCTCGGACACCCTGCTATCTCAGAACTGAAGCCACTCCCAAAGTCCACCTTTAAGCCAAAGATTAGACAGGCCTGTAAAACAATAACACATATGAGGAATGTGTATCTTAGTTCAATCAGATATACAAGACCGATAGGCAACATCTGCCCAAAAGCAAAGACAAGAAGGCAGGAAGGGACAAGAAAACAAGAGGAATGAACATGGGGAGCCTGGGGGGGTGGGGGTGGGTGGGTGCTGACACAATGCAGGGATTACAACCAACGTCACAAAACAATTTATGTACACAGAAGAAAAAAAAAAGTGCTTAGAGAGGTGGGAGGGGATTTTGAGAAACTAATTTGCACTGAAAAATGAGAAACTAATTCGCACTGTAAACCTTCACCTAAAGCACAATAAAATTTTTAAAAATCCAGCTCTCCAGGTATAGAATAGGCAGTTAATAAATATTTATTGATTTGAGTGAACGGATAACTGAATTATGAGTAAATAAATAGAAGGAAAAAAATGTTTAAATGACGGCTTGTACCTTAGGGAAGCGCCACAGTCAAGATCCATGACGTTCCATTGAACTTGGAAACAAGTACTTTGTCATTAACCTGATGTATAATTTATGTGGGCAAAAACGTCTCCTCCCCTTCAAAGTTGGAGAAGTGCACCCTAGGCCCTCCACAGAGAAATTTTCCACAGGTAATGGTTTAACTTCTGTTTTGACCCAGACCCCATTTGAAAACACTGTCCCTTAGTTGGATGAGCTTCAGGAAGGGCTGTTGTTTCTCCAGTCACTCAGCCTGATGCAATTTAACCGGCATCATTAGCCCCACAGGCATGACCAAGGCTTTTGACCCTCTGGTTGGCCAATCTAGAGAAGCCACGAAGTTCAAGGACCCAGCAACAGGCCAAGTCTACACCCTAGGTTGTTTGGCTTCCTAAGGCCCCAGGACCCTTCCTCCACCTCACAGGCTCACTGACTTCTCACTACTTGAGCATCACTTGTGTTGCTCTTGGTCTCAGAGTAACCCAGGGTGCCGGTCCGAGAGCATCTCTTGGCATATGAGGCAGCTTCTCTGCACTAGCTCAAGTCACTGCAGTGACCCAAGAAGAGCTCTGGCAACCCATCCATCTTGTCACCTGCAGAATCAGGCACCTGCTGTCCTTTCCCAGGGCTCTGCCACACTCAGGGCTCATCCCTTCATTGCCTCCACTTATGCCACTTTACTGGCCTCACGTTGAAAACTTCCACAGAGAAAGGATTCAGTTTGCCAGCTAGCCTTGTCCCAACACAGAGTGCCCTACTGGCCAAAGTTCTTGCACCAGGTCACTTGAAAGGCCACCACTTGGCCTATAAACTAGTTCTGAATGTCTAACATAGGCAAATCGTTCAATATAATCGTTATAGTCACCTAATCAAATGTTGGTGCCATTTAGAATAGTCATAAAAGTGACATAATAATGCATGAAAATTATAACTAAAAGATTCATATATTACATAATTGATGTCATGTAACCATAATAAGGAGTGGGTGGTATAAAATTATGAACACAGTTTGCCTAGAACTGAATGTTTTTAATCCTACGCATAAAGAAAAAAGACTAGAAGACAGTGCACCAAAATGCTAAGTGATTGTGTTGGGTTTATGTAAAGTTTCCTTATATCAATTTTATTGAAAATAAAGCTGCCAGATGATCCTGTCTGCTCCCTAACTCGCTTCATCATTTGCTTGCTCCTTACGGGTACAATGGTATGGAGGTATCATGTATCATTACAATTTTCTTTCTGAAGCTTTTTTTTGCATAACCATCTGTTTACACATAGCAGTATTCTGGGGAAAAATCAACCCAGTTAAATGTTTTCACTTCTGAAACTGTCCCAATTTCTGTCTAGTTTTGCTCCCACAATTGGGGCACTGGAATCTCCTTTTGGTGGCTGCTGGACCTACAAGTATAAAGTCAGCATTTTCCATGCCATCTGCTGCATGCTGTCCCAGAGCTGGAAATCTGAAGGACTCAACACAAGAAATACAAAGCTGCCGCAAATTGCCAGAGGTACGTGTTATTGTAATGGCAATCTGGCGGCAGCACAGCCAAGAAAATGGAAGCTTGTTCCTATAGTTGGGGTGTAGCAACTGCTGGACTGGAACTGATGGAGGTGTCATGGACTGAATTGTGTCCTCCCAAAATGTGCATTGTAAATCCTAAACCCTGTACCTGTGGCTGTAATCCCATGTGGGAACGGATTTTCTTTGTTATGTTAATAAGGCGGTATTAGTGTCAGGCGTGTCTTAAATCAATCTCTTTTGAGGTATAGAAGAGCAGATTAAGCAAGCAAGCAAGCACAAACGGAGGGAAGATACATGTCACATGATCACCAAGGAGCCTAGGAATAGAAGCTGAAAAGACTACAAAGACCTTCTTTCGTCCAGAGCGGACAGAGACAGACAACCTTCCCCTAGGGGCTGGCACCCTAAATTGTAAGAAAATAAATTTCCATTTCTTAAAGCCATCCATTGTAGTATTTCTGTTACAGCAACACTAGATAACTAGAGAGGGGGAGAGAAGCAAGGAGAGGATAAAAATGTAGTAAGAGTTGTGATAGGTGACAATTTGGTCTCTATTCACCTGGAGCAACAGAGGAAGAAGAGTCAGAAATACGAAGAGGATTGCTAACCAAGGGGTTAGCAGGTGAAATCCACCAGCTGCTCCCTGGAAATCCTGTGGGACTGTTCTATTCTGTCCTCTAGGGTCACTAGAGTTGGGATCGACTTGACAGCCATGGGTTTGGTTTGGTTATGGAATGTTTATCTAATTCTCTTCATGAATAACTGCCGCTTTTGCCATGAGACCAGAAGAACTGGATGGGGCCCAGCTCCCATTACTGAACATTTTGATCAAAGATTCTCTAGAAGAATTCTGATCAAAAGGGGAAAAATGCAGAACAGAATTTCAAATTCTCATGGACTCCAGACTTTCTGGAGCCACAGAGGCTGGATGAACCGCTGAAGCTATTGTCCTGAGATAATCTTTAAACATTAAACCAAAAATATACCCTGAAGTCTTCTTAAAACCAAACAATAGTTTGCCTTCAGTGATTTAAAAAAGTCTGCTTTGAGCATTATGCTCTCTTAAAAACTATTTATATGGAATCAATTTGACAACTGCAACTGGAAAGATTTGATAGGAATCTTAGGGGGCTGTGAGTTGATGGTAATGAGGGAGGAACAACTCAGAAAAAGGTGAGAATTGTTGCATGACTCAAACAATGTAATCTATGTCACTGAATTGTTCATGTAGAAACGATTGAATTGGTGTATGTTTGCTGTGTATATTCTCAATAACAACAACAAAATAAAGTTTAAAAAATCCTCATTATCTTTTTCCCCCTAAAGTTTCACTTCTTAGGCAGCTGTCTTATTCTTCTCTCTCCCTCTCCAATATCTCCCCTTCAACCTCTTTAAACTCCTTGGATACTCTTCTCCCAACCCGTTTGCAGAATCCATTTATCCTCTTCAGCCTACAAAAGCCATTCAAGATAAAACCAAAATGACCTTTAGCCAAAACAGCACCATTTGTTAACCCCACCCTGCAACCCTCAGCATATCCTTGAGGATACTCAATTCTGTGCTATGAAAAAGGCTGGAAGGAAAATTTCTCAAAAGTGATATCCAGACATGCTGAGGATATTGGGATCTGGATGATGGTTTTCATTTTCTCTAGAGTCCAAGCTCAAGGCCAGTTTTCCCTCCCTATTTCCTCTAATTCTGTGGGTCATACCAGCCTGGAGTGGGGTATCTCCAGCATCTTTGGCAAACCACAGCCCAGAGCTACAAGCCAACGACTTTCATTCATAATCCCATACAGCAGGTTACCTCACTCAACCCAGGAACCAGTCTTGCAGAAAGCAAGACTACACAATATAGGGACACGTGGACACTTTATCCTGAGCTCTTGTCTGTATGTAGCCATTGGGATGTAAAGGTGACCTTGAAGCGGGTTGCACATTGGTAACTGGACAGAGTCCCCTGGGCCGGTGGCATTTCCTTGGTGAGCTCACGGTGCTCTGTGGCTGCTCCTCAGCTTTGCAGGCCCAGAGATCTGATCTTAGAGCGCATTCTGAGTGTTAGGCCAAATTATTCATCAGGAGATCACTTGGAGAGTATAGGATCAAAACATAGTAAGTAAATAATCTTGGGGGCTGTTCCACCTCATGGTGGTAAGTTTCTTTTTCCCAGATTAATACATCCTTTCCCATTTTTTGATGTGTTGGGCATCTGAGATGTGCTGGGCCCTGTTCTAGGAGCTGAGGACAAAAATTCCTCGGGAAAGAGTAGGTCCTCAATGGGAAATGAATGACGGCTTCACCAGACTCATGCAGAAGTAGGTACTTTTTGGGGGGAGTGCAAGCACACTAGCACACACACATGCACGCGTGCACACACACATGCCTATGAGCACTTTAAGGTAAGTTGGAGTCTCAGAACTCCAATGGCACCTCCAACAGGTGTTGGAGACTCAGAGAAAAAACTGGAATCTGAGATAGATAATCTACTGAATGTTGTGCTTCGTACTAGTACATTGCTCGGTACTTACTTCCCATGAATTGCCCCTGAAGCTTTAGAAAAGTCTTTAATCCTTCAAGTTTGGTCCCAGCAGTGCTACAGAGAATTATAGAAAGAGTTGTATGTCTACATTTGATCCAGAGCATTAATTGAGGGGGAGATGGTAACCCCTACTGCACCAATATTGTGATGGCATTCATTTACCCAAAAAATGGGACAGATGCTGCAATAGGTCCTGGGTACATAAACCAGTTACCATTGTTGACACCAGTCTTTTCCTCATCCATCCCATTCATGAGTTACAGGAAGGGGGTGAGGAAACATGCCCTAAGCTTCTATAGCAGGATGTTCAATTAAATTTTATTATTTTCAGGTCATTTACCCATCTTTCCTCAACTGTTTGTTTATATTTAATTTGTTTATCTTTCTTTCTATCTGTTACGGGTTGATTTGTGTCCCCCCCAGCCCCAAAATATGTTCAAGGCCTAACCTCCAGTGCCTGTTAATGTGACCTCATTTGGAAATAGAGTCTTTGCAGATGTAATTAGTTAGCACGAGGTCATACTGGAACAGCATGGGCCCTAATCCATCATGAGTGGAGTCTTTATCAAAACAGAAGAGAGCCAGACCCAGGGAAGATGGCCATCTGGAGACTGAGGCAGAAAGTGGAGTGATGCCGCCACAAGCTAAGGAATGCCTGGGCCTACCAGAAACTGGAAGAGACAAGAATCTTCCCCTAGAGCTTTCCAAGAGAACATGGTCTTGCCGATGTCCTGAATTCAGACTCCTAGCCTCCAAAACTGTGAGAGAATAAATTTCTGTTGTTTTAAGACATCCAGTTCAAAGACACCCAGCAATATGTCGCTACAGCAGCCCTATAAAATGAGTACGATATCTTTATTATTTATGTAGAGTCCTTGGGTGGTGCAAATGGTTAACATGTTCAGTTGCTAACTGGAAAGGTTTGGAGGTTTGAGTCTACCCTGAGGCACCAGGCACCGGAAAGTCTTGGTGATCTTCTTCTGAAAAGTCAGCCATTGAAAACCCTGCAGAGCACAGTTCTGCTCTGACACACATGGGGTTGCCATGAGTCGAGATTAACTCCTTGGCCAACTAGTAAGTAACTGCTTATTATTTTATACAACAATAATAATTATTGTTATTTATAATTTTGGGGTAATTTACCCATATATCTTCAACCATGGCTGTGCCTCAGAGTCACCCAGGAGCTTTTCAAAAGGATACATGAGCTGTGGGAACAGGAGACGTGGGAGGATGCGGAGGCCAGCTGGGATCTGGGACAAGCCCCCAAGACCCCTCAGCTCAAAGTCCCCCTTTCCTGCAGCAACTGCTCTCTCCAGGCCCCAGACTGGCCTCATGGGCTCCCACCACCCCGACTTGTGGCTCTCCCGCCCCCAGCTGGTCTCCTCATCCATCCCCGCCAGGCCTGCTCAGCAGCTCCCGGCACCCCTCATAAATCAGTCCCCCGTGCCCTTTTATCATCCTCTTGCTGTTCTTGGTGCATGCAACCATCTACCAGCAGCCTGTTCGGTCTGCGGAGCCTGGAATAAAATCTCCCTTCCAGGAGCTGGGTTTCCCATCCAAGGGGTGAGGACTCTCCTAGGGGCACTCAGCCCTCTGAGTAGGTTTTCTCTTTGTTCTTCCCGGATGGAGCCCTGGCTGTCCAGGTCTTCTCTGCCCTGCCCAGTTCCTTCCCTTTGCAGTACCTTCCTAGCCTCTCCCCTCATTGATTACCTGTGGGCTTATTTGCATATACCCTGCAGAGAGCACTTGCTTCTTCCCAGGGTAAACTCCTGGGGTGATTGTCCAGGAGGATTCTGGCATCTCCCAAGTCTCTGAGTGCCTGACTGCCCCCCAGATCTAACTGGTGGCCTCCTGGGCTTGTGGAGCCTGTCTTGGCATGGCCACCTTCCCTGTGCTTCTTGGTACCTTGGCCAGTGTCCTCGCTGCATCCTCCCTACACCAAGAAGACCAGGAGAGCAGGTACTCTGCTTCTGTTTTAGGACACAAAAAAGAGAGGCTCAGAGGCTAAACACATTGGCCCAAGTGCCACGGCTGGTCAAGTCACCCGATTATATGTTCTCATGTTCCTTTACATCATGCTTTCAAGGCTCTTAGGATATTTGAAATTTTATATTTTATTTGTGTGATCACTTGAATTCTGTCCGTAAGTTCCATGAGAACAGAAACTTGGGACTGCTTTGGCCACCAATCTATTCCCGTGCCTTGCTCCGCTGCCTGACATGTTTGCCGTTGTTGTTGTTAGTTGCCGTCAAGTCAATTCCAACTCAGGGCGACCCCAGGTGTGCCGATTAGAACTGCTCCATAGGGTTTTCAAGGCTGTGACCTTTCGGAAGGAGATCACCAAGCCCCGTCTTCCCAGGCGCCTCTGGGTGGGTTCGAACTGCCAACCTTTCAGCTCGTAGTTGAGGAATTAGCTGTTTGTGCCACCCAGGGACTCCTGCTTGGCACCTGTTGTTGTTAGGTGCCGTAGAGTCGGTTCCTACTCATAGCCACCCTACATACAATAGAACCAAACACTGCCCCGTCCCGTGCCATCCTCACCATCCTTGCTCTGTTTGAGCCCATTGTTGCAGCCACTTTGTCAATCCATCTTGTTGAGGGTCTTCCTCTTTTTCAATGACCCTCTATTTTCCCAAGCATGATGTCCTTCTCCAGGGACTGGTCCCTCCTGATAACATCTCCAAGTATGTGAGCAAGGTCTCACCATCTTTTCTTCTAAACAGCATTCTGGCTGTATTTTTTCCAAGACAGATTTGTTCGTTCTTCTGGAAGTCCATGGTATAGCCAATATTCTTTGCCAACACTTGGCACATAGTAGATGCTTAATAAATATGTTTTCTAAGTTATTGAAGAAATAGATGCTTTAGAGGCAGAACATTCATTCATTCAGCAAGATAGTGAGTGTCAAGCCCTTTGATGAATTCTGGAGGTAAAAGATACAATCCCCACCCTTAGAGAAACCAGTTTTGTTGAGGGGGAAAAAAAAAACAGTTGCCATCAAGTCAACTATGATTTGTGTTGACTCCATGTATGTCAGAGTAGAATTGCACTCCATAGGATTTTCAGTGGCTGATGCTTTGGAAGTAGATTGCCAGGCCTTTCTTTCAGTGTGCTTCTGGGTGGACTTGAACCTCCAGCCTTTCAGTTGGCAGCAAACATGTTAACCATTTACACCACCCAGGACTCCTTGTGAGGGTCAGATTATATTTGTCAATAAAAAATTACAACATGTGGAAACTGCCATATGGAGATAGGTCCCAAATGCTATGAGAGAACAAAGCTTATAAACTCTTCCTGGAGGATCAGGAAGGCTTGCGGGAGAAGGGGACTTGAAGGACGAGTGGAAGTTTATTCCTGGAATGCTGGGGGTCGGCAGGATAAGGGAAGGGCATTCCCAGACTAAGGGCTCAGAGAAGGCCTGTGAGGCGGGGCAGGAAGCCAGGCTCTTAGATCGCTTCCTTCACCACAAAGGAACCAGAGATTTCCCATATGCCGCCCCTCAGGCTCTGGGTCTGGGAGGACCATACCTGGGTCCAATCTGGGGCACAAGGACAGCTGAGCCACCTGTCACTCTACTTTGATGATGGGCTGCCTGCCACATTTTCTGAGAGGGAGTTCCTTATATGAGCCAATTTGAAACAATCTTATAAGATTTCTTAAGCCGAAAGCTCAGATGGAACCTATCCAGTCTGCTTGCTCCAATCTGTCATCTTGTAATTCCATCCAGCACATCACCAAGTTGGTAGGTCACAGCTATCTGCAAGCAATTTCATGCAGTCCTCTTCGAGCTGCTTTTCTTGATCTTTACTCCCCTTCTCTGTGACAGGGGTTTAGCATAGGTTTGTCTGACTTTCAGTTCCAGACACGGTTACCAAACCCAAGCCCACTGCTATTGAGTCGATTCTGACTCATAGCGACACTGTAGGACAGACTAGAACTGCCCCATAGGATTTCCAAGGTTGTAAACCTTTACAGAAGCAGACTGCCACATCCTTCTCCTGTAGAGCGGCTGGTGGGTTCAAACCGCTGGCCCAGTGGTTCGCAGCCAAGACCTTTAACCACTGCTCCACCAGCGGTTAAATTTATGTGTCAACTTGGCTAGGCTATGTCACCCAGTTGTTTGATCAAACACCAGCCTAGATGTTGCTATGAAAGCATTTCCATGTGATTAACATTTACAATCAGATGGTTTGAGGTAAAGCAGATTACCCTCCGTAATGTGGGTGGGCTGCATCCCATCAGTTGAAGTTCTTAAAAGCAAAAGCTAAGGTTTCCTGAAAGAGAAGATTTCTGCCTCAAGACTGCAACACAGAAATAAGCCTGACTTTGTAGTCCGCTGCCTGCCTACAAATTTTGGGTTTGCCATTCCCCGCTATAGTCATGTGAGCCAATTCCTTAAAATGAATCTTCCTCTCCGTCTTTCTATATATACATATATCCTATAAGTTCTATTTCTCCGGAGAACCCTAATACAGTTACCTTTTGTTGCCATTATTGAAGTTGTAGATAAGATGGGCAAATGCATATGTACACAAAAGAAAGGGAGGCAGGACTCTTGGGGGCCAAGGTGAGCTGTGGGTTCACCCGAGGTATGAAGGAAACAGGATTGTTCTAGAAGTCCATAAGTACCAGAGAGAAAGGTAAATGTAAGTTATTGTGTGGAGCTGGGGGGAGGCACAGGCTCAATAGCCTGGGATATTTAAGTT
Organism: Elephas maximus indicus; assembly: GCF_024166365.1. Classification (NCBI taxonomy): domain Eukaryota; kingdom Metazoa; phylum Chordata; class Mammalia; order Proboscidea; family Elephantidae; genus Elephas; species Elephas maximus. The sequence continues at coordinate 86,987,443 of NC_064828.1, read as the reverse complement.
GTGCCGGCAGTGAAGGAAGTCCCCATGTCACAGTGACAAACGTCATTGAAGGGCGGTGTCAGATCAATGGAGAGAAGCAGGCCACTTGTGCCTCTACTGCTGAATTTAGAAGATGGGACCCAGGAATTTTGACTAAAAATGACTTAGTGGGTTTACTTTTTTCCACCACTCGTACACATGTAGGCACGCCATCCCACTCATGGAGGACTCTTGGGCCCCTCCCCTGCTGTTTTTACACCAATTTTATTCTTATTTGTATCTTTACAGAAAATGGCACAGAGATCACAGCTTTAGAATACCTAGAAGTTATTACAGTTCCATATTTCAAACACCTCAATGTCAAGTTTCTTTCTTCTCACAGTATGTACATTATTTACACACCAGGGGCTACAGCCTAACACTTCGAACCAACAGGGGACAAAGACAAGAAGAACTGAGGAGAAATTTCAATGAACAGAATGAAGAAGAAATCAACTTCCGATACAGAAATAAAATTGCAACTCACTGTCTCAGGCCTTTCTCTTGTGGGGTATTCCCTGGAAGGGTGGTGGATAGCAAAGGGGAATGTCCTGGGAGGGTGATCTGTGCCTGGCTTGGGAATATGGGTCTGGTGGACTCAACAAAGCTATGTGTTCCCATTACTAGTTTGAGTGGCAAAGGCCAGGGTGGAAGGGGCAGAAGCCATCAGTGCCACAGGTCCTCCCATCAGCAGACAGGAAGGAGAAGCCCCCAGCTCCTTAGTCCAACATGGTTACCTTGTCTATATTATTCTAGCAGACACACATCATGGCATACACCTGGCATGAAGGTGTGTGTGTGTGTGCCTGCAGCTTGCTTTAGGTTTTACGCCGGCCTCCTGCCTTGCTCTCTTTCCAGCCTTTCCTACAACCTTCTCATAAATATTTACCTCCCCAGGCCAACTCCAGGCTTGGGGAAGGACAAGCCGGGTCAAGTTGAGGCAGGGTTTGCAGCTTCCTAGGCGTTCACCCAGCAGCTAGACCGGGTTGCTCCAAGGCAGGGCACATGCAAAGTAGTAATCTGCGAGAAGCTCTAGGGGAAGGAGACTTGCATGCACAGCAAGTCAGGGTCACAGGCAGCATATCAGGAGAGTCAGGAGGCTTTAGGAGCCAGGCCAGGACCAAGGGGCCCTAGGTAGAGGACTGGGACTCCCCACTGGTGCAGTGAGCCACAGCACCGTGAGGGCTGCCCCTCTCTAAGGGCCCAGGGCCTGGACTCACTGCAGGTACTGTGCTTTGATGCCACATGCCGGGCTGGAGGGACCAGTGGCGCAGGCTGGGCGTGGAGAGGGTGGTTCCCAGGTTCCCATGGAAGGGCGAGAGACTGAGGGGGCCGAAGGGTCCAGACCAAGACTTCCATGTTCAATCTGGCTTCTGGACCCCATTGATGGAGGGAGGCAGAGATGGCGCCTGGGCCTGCAGGGCAGCACCTTCACGCGGCTGAAGCCCAGGCCCAGGGCCTGGGGAAAGAACAAGCTGAGGGGTGGAAGTAGGCTTCTGCTGAGGACTGGGTGCTCTGGGCACTGGAGCTGGAGGGTGGGTCCTCAGTCAGGGTCACGGCTGCATCAGGCAAGGTGTTTACAGGAACGGGCATGGGTGGAGCAGAATCCACAGGGATGCAGAGCTGGGAAGGAGGGCTCTTTAGACAAGAAATAGAGTAAGGGGTGGATTTGGACAGTGAGAGTTGTCAAAGGATTGAGTAAGAAGGGCTCAAGGGGGTGGTTTGGGGCAGCAAGAAGCTTCTGAGATGAGGAGGATGCCAGAGGGGTCAGGACTAGGTGAGGGATGTTTCAGCATGGTCCAAAGCCTCGGCCAGCACCAAGCTGTGCCTGGAGTCACCCAAGGGGTAATGGGGTCCTGTGGGGCTAGGGGAGGGCGGCAGAGACCAGGCCTGGACCCTGCCCTGGAGAATATCTCCCAGCACCCTAGGCCCCAAGAAGAACAGGGTCCTGGGCCTCTGAGTCTGAGTGCCTCTTGACCTAAGCCATGTCCTCGAGCTGTGGTGGACTCAGCTTTTCCATGGGCCTGTCTTCCATGGCCACCTCCTCTTCAGGCTTCTCGGCATTCCGGCCCAGGCTGTCCGGCCCAGACACAGTCCCCAGCACTTTGGTGCTGTGCTCCTGAGCTTTGGCTCGGAGTGCCGCAATGCTGTTCTCCCTCAGTTCCTCCTGGGAGATGGCCACCTGAGGGTCGGGGCCCCGCTCCTCCTGCTCCATCTTGTCGAGCTTGGGCAGGGCCTGGCGCTCCACCTCGGGCTTCCTCCCCGACTCAGCTGCTGCCTCCAGCGACTTTTTGTGCATCCCTAAAAAGAATTGTTGGTATTCGGGTTTAGAAAAGCGCCTGGGAAAGCCATCTTGAACTGAAAACAGCAAAGATAGAGAGAGGCCAGAATTAAGGACAAGCAGAAAGCCTTAACTTCACACACCGAAGTCACGCAAGTCCCCAGGGCTGGGGCTGGGTCAGGGGAGGGGAAGGGCAGCCAGGGGAATGGGACTGCAGGCCGGCAGCTGGAGACCAGGCTGGCAGAGGGCTCCTCCATGCCAAGCCCCTGGGGACCTGGCCCTGGGCAGCCTGTTCTGTGCCTGCCATGGCTCAGCACTTGCCTTTCTGCAACCTTCCTTCCTGGGGTTCCGGATCTTAGAACCCCAAGAGAAGATGGTGCTGTTATCAGATGTGCACCCAGATGGCAGGTGGAGGAAGGAGGGCTGGAGAGATTTAGGGAGAAGTCCTTTGGGCAAAGTCAGAATGGTAGCCAAAGGGACTATGGTTCTCTTCAGCCCCTAGGGGGCACTGTTTTATTCATCATGAGCCCACCTCTGGCTAAGGTTAGAGGGGGTACAGACCATAGGATAAGTCATGCCATACTCGTAGGACAAAAAAGTCTTCACAGACCCTCACCCTCCAATCAGGACAGAGTTCCAGACACCCAGTAAAAAAAAAAAAAAACCCAGTAGGTAAGTGGAAATGACAGACACCATGCCTGGGGCCCACCCTGCCGCCTGAGTCCCCCAAGGTAGACGGGGAGGCCTGATTTGGGGGCCTCTCTCCTAGGCGGCTGTGGCCAGGTCCCCTTGTTTCAGGACTCTGCCCCCTTCTCCAGGAAGCCTGCTCCCCTCACCACAGGGACAGGGCTTCGAGGAGGGTGTGGGCTCTTACCCAGTAGCCATGGGGCACAGGAGTCCATGATGCCATCCTTGGCGGACTTAAGGATGGACTCTGGTAGGGGGATGGAGTGCCTCACCATGGCACCGTAGAGCCCATACTCCGCCATGACACTGCTACGGCCCCAGCACTTCTCCCTCTTCCTCCACTTGGCTCTGCGGTTCTGGAACCAGACCTGCAGGTGCAGAGGAGCGGGTGAGGGGCCTCCTCAGAAACGCACCCTGTGTCTGAACTGGGGATAATGGCCTCACGCCCCAGATGGCCGGCAACCCCACCACCTTGTGACTTGGGGTTTCTCAGCAGGGTGTCCTTACCTAATCCCACCCACCCCATGGTACCTCCAGGCTCAAAAAGGATTCAGAATGAGGACCTCAAGTCCTGTGAAAACACGGCGGGTGAAATGGGTCCTTATCAAAGCAGTTCCAGGGAGACGAGGTAGGGCTCTCTCTGGTACAAGGTCTCACAGATAGGCAGTACCCAGTGTGGGCCTCACTTTGCCACTGAGAAGCCCTGACCCCAATCAATCTCTTGCCAGTGTTCACAACTCCAATGTAAAAACCAGATGTCTTTACTTGCAGAGGGACGAATTCCTTTCCAGGGACTGGACTAGTAGAGTCTCTGGTTCAGGGCAGCCTCCCCACCAGATCCCAGAGGCTAGAGATGTCCAGGAAGGTTGACAAGTGAGTATGGGAGCAAAGGCCTGTGGGTGGTGTTGTGGGCATTTCATCTGAGTCTCCGGAAGCCTGGGGAACTACCTTTGCCCCACAGCAGGGCAGGAGACACTCCAGGAGGCCTGAGTCAGACTCCCTTCCCGGCTCTGTCCTAGCCAAGCCCTGCCACACCCATAGAGCCCTCCGTAACACCCCAGCCTCCACAATCACACCCAACTCTGTGTGATCTTAGGGGATCAGGAATGAAGACAAAACTCAAAGAGCAGGAGGAGCAAACGGGGTGTGGACCTGGTGGGGGGCACTCTAGGGAGTGTTTCTTCAGCCCCACAGCTGACTGGTGCAGGGTCTCCAAGAGAATGGGGTACCCTGGGGATGTCTACAGCACTCATGGCCAATTCTTGGAGGAGACCCCAGTATCCTTGGGGGGAGGGATTCTTGGTTACCCAAAACAGCTTCCTGAGACCAGCAGCTAACAGAGCCAGGGAGGTGACAGACCCACTGGAAACTGCTGGGCGCTGGAAGGACCCCAGGCCCCGCCTGCCCCTTCGCCTCCTCAGAGCCCCTCGGGACCCTGATCCCCGGGACAGCGAGGCGCCTGGTGGTGGGGTGAGGGAGGGAAGAGGCGGGCTCGGTCGGGAGAATCTATTAGTTTCCTGGGCGATTTCCATCCACTCGCCTCGGTCCCTTCCCCAGCCCTTCCCCCAGGCCAGTCCCCTCCCCCGCCCTTGGCCACGCAGGTATCAGCTTTTGATGAAAAATTGCTCCATCTCTATTCAGGAGGCGGCAAAGGAAGAGTCACCCCCAGGGGCAGCCCTGGGCTGATTGAAAAACAAGTTAATTTCAGTTTGAATCGATGGGCCTCAGGCACTGAAATATCACGGGAAATTAAAGCGCCGGCTCTCCCGGGAGCCGCGGCATTGACCCGCACTAATTAATGCTGGGGAGGCAGCGAGCGCCTCGCCGGGCGCCGCCCCCTACCCGGGGACCCCAAACACTTCTCATTTAACTAATTAGGCGGGCAAAATTGGGTGTTAATTTGTTGAGGATTTTTTCCCCTCTCCCCCGGCCGCTGCCGCCCTGGCCCCCGCCCGCGCCGGGGCGCGGGGAATGAATGCGGGGCTCGCCGGCAGATGGCTGCCCCGGTCACCCTGCAATCTTCTCCGACTTGATTGCTTGATTAGGTCGTTAGCACATTAAAAAAAAAAAAAATGGCTTGCCGTCTGGCGCTGGCGTGATGAGTGGGACGCGCGGCAGCGCCTGGGTAATTTATCTTTTTATACGGCAAAGAATTTGATTTCCATCTGCAGATATATGGGGCGCCTTTGACACCTGTTTAACATCGCGCTGATGACAGCTTAACCCTTTGCTGCCTGGGCCACCGAGAGGGCCAGGCTGGGACCCCAGGGGACCCGGGGGCCCGCGCACTCCTGCGGTTCCCCCCGCTGCCGCCAGGGGGAGGAGTGAGCGCCCCGCGGCCGCCGCAAGTCTGCAGCGGTGCCTCGCATCCCACCGCGCCAAATCCACGCAGCGGTCACAGAAGCGACCTGCCGGGGTGGAAAGGCCGCACGGAACACGCACTCCTTTAAGATGACCCAAATGTTTGTAACTCTGTTTTGACATTTCTTCATTTATAAATAACCGGGGACCTCTAGAAATTGGCCGGCGCCGCCTCTGGGCGGACTGCACATTCGCCACCACCTGGCACCCGCAGTACGCGCTGAGGCCTTCCTGGGCTGAGGGCCCAGAAGAAAACGCCCAAGGCCTCCCCGTGGTTCGGGCCCAGATGGCCCCGGGTGACCCCTTCCGAGGAAAGGGTTTTGTGTAATTTAAAGACCACGCCACGAAATGGCTGCAAGGTCTCTGAGTGGTGTAAACGGTTTGCTCTGGATGGAACTCACCCAGCAGCGCCGCAGACCAAAGGCCTGGCAAAGATTACAGCCAAGAAAACCTTATGCAACAGTTCTACTCCGTAACACAGGAGGTCGCTATGAACGGAAATGGACTGCACTGCAATGGGTAGATGGCTGCTCTCTGCGTATCAACTCTGGCCTGATACCTGGCTGGCTCTGCGCTGTGTGTAAATCTCTCCCCATCACTGCCTGCCTAGCCTTCAGGCTGTCCATCTGAGGATCTGCCCTACCCAGGAGCTTCGGTTTGTCTGGGCACCCTGCCCTGTTCCAACCCTCCTCCCATTAGCACTTAGTTTCCCCTCTGCAAGTACCCATTTGTCTTAGCCAAGCTGCCTTCTCCCACAGGGGAACTCTGAAAGGACTAATCCACATAAAGTTCTAAGTGACTTTTGGTTTCCTCCACCTCTCAGAGAAGACAGCAAAGAATGAACCCCCTGGTGATGAATTTCAGGCACCAAGTCCTGACCACAGAGGCTGGGAAAGCTTTCTTTGTGACTAAGTTATCCGCTTTCAGGTTGGCAATGACCTGTCCTGCTTGAATACAATGTGTTACAAAACCACAGAGTTATAACCCCTTAACTGGTCCCCATGGGGCCAAACTTGAGAATGTCTGGGGTTTTAGAAAGGGTATGTAAAGTGTATACCTCAACGCCCTGAGGCAGCAACACCCCATAATCAAGCCAATCAATTTTGATTTCTGCAGCAAAATGTATACATGACGCACACTAAAAGGGATAAACGAAATGTGTAAGGTCAGGTCAGGTTTTTGCAGCCAAATGAGTTCTGAGGTCAAACTTATGAAAGAGCTTTCCATTCTTAACCAGCTGCCTGGTTAAGATTTAGGGATTCTGGAGAAGGAATTGTGGAGAGTGCAAAGACAAAGGTGACCACACCGCCCCCATATGGTTGCCTTGGGAGGTGCATTGCCGTGGCTTTTCCAGGAGTTCCAGGAGTGTCAGTGCTTGAGGTGAGGGTGGGACTTTCAGATGGAAGCAGCTTCTTTATCTGAACACTAAAGAAAGGCAAGGAGTACCTGGGTGGTGCAGAAGGTTAGCACTAGACTGCTAGCCAGCTCAGGTTGGAGGTTCGAGTCCACCCAGAGGCACCTCAGAAGAAAGGCCTGGTGATCAATTTCTGAAAAATTAGCCACTGAAAACCTCATGGAGCACAGTTCTATTCTGACACATTGAAGTCGACTCAACGACAACTGGTAAAGAAAAGGGTGCAGACTGAGGGTTCAGATACTCCCTGGGGCCTGTAAACTGAACCATTTTCCTGGGTCTTCTGATCTGGGTGAATGGTCTGCAGATGAGAATGTTGCTTTGCCTACACTCTCCCAGGGGAGTTGCTGCCAGCTGGTCGTTCAAACAGGAGTCATCCGGACCCTCAGTTTTGGGCTCCTGAAATGTCTGGCTCTCTGCGAAGACCAGATGCTGCTCCAATTTATAGAGGAGACCCAGACAGCCAAAACAATTTCTTTTTAGGAAGTTGGCAGGGAAGCTGCAGCCCTGTTGCCTTGGAGGAAAGTGCACATGGGGTTAGAATTAACCCTAACCACGCTCTACATTTACTCTTCTAGTCCCTTTCTAGAAGCAACCAGGATGTGTACAGAACTTAAAAGTTTGCAAGAAGCATTGAAATTGGCCAGTCCTGAACTGAAATTCCCGGCTCTGATAATGATTGCTGTGTGATCTCGGAAAAGTTACTTGATTTCTCTGTCTTAGACTCTTGAAACATAAAATAAGAAAATTTACTATAAGGGTGTTTCGAGGATTAAATGAAAAAATTGAAAGTGCCCAAAACAATGGTTGTCACGCAGAAGGCAAAAAAAAAAAAAAAAAACCATTGTCATCAAGTTGATTCCAACTTATAGTGACCCTATAGGACAGAGTAGAACTGCCCCATAGGGTTTCCAAGGACTGCCTGGTGGATTCGAGCTGCTGACCTTTTGGTTAGCAGCTGTAGCTCTTAATCACCATGCCGCCAGGGTTTGCATTTAAAGGCTCATTATTATTATTTCAGTGGAAACACAGAAAGTCAGTGGGAGTTTGCACAGAGGGCCGGATAATTAATACCATCAGCTGCCCGTCTGGCCTCGTCCACATGTCCTTTAGCCAAGCTGGGCTGACTAATGATAATAATAATAACTGTAGGAGGAGAGGGAAAATAACTAACCTCCAAACTGTAATATTTTCATACAGACAACCTCTTTTGTTGTTGTTGAATGCTGAGCTGATTCCGACTCATAGTGACACTATAGGACAGGGTAGAACTGCCCCATAGGGTTTCCTAGGCTCCAATCTTTTTTTTTTTTTTTCAGAATATACATGGCAAAACATACACCGATTCAACCATTTCTACATGTACCATCTAGTGACATTGATTACATTCTTCAGGTTGTGCAACGTTCTCACCCTCCTTTTCAGAGTTGCTCCTTTAACATTAACTTCACTGCCCTCTGAGGTTCCTATCTAATCTTTCAAGCTGCTGTTATCAATTTGAACCCATATATAGATAGCTCTTAAAAGAGCATAATGCTCAGTGTAGATGTTTTTTACTAATTTAGATAAACTATTGTTTGGTTTTAAGAAGATTTCAGGAGATATTTTTGGTTTAGGGTTTAAAGATTATCTCAGGGGAATAGTTTCTGAGGTTCGTCCAAGCTTCAAGGCTCCAGGAAGTCTGGATTCCATAACAATTTGAAATTCTATTCTACATTTTCCCCCTTTTGATCAAGTTTCTTCTAGAGAATTTTTGTTCAAAATATTCAGTAATGGTAGCCGGGCACCATCTAGTTCTTCTGGTCTCATCGCAAAGAAGGCAGTTGTTTATGGAGGCAATTAGCCACACATTCTATATCCTTCTCCTATTCCTGACTCTCCTTCTTCCTGTACTGCTCCAGGTGAATACAGACCAGTTGTCACACTAGGCTCTAATCGTTACGGCAACAGGTTGCCAGGTCTTTTCTCCCACGGAATGGCTAGTGGTTTGAACCACCGACCTTTTGGTTAGCAGCCGAGCACTTAAACACTGTGCCACCAGAGCTCCTAGACAGCCTCTAGTTGCCCCTTTAGGCACCCAAAGGGCCAAACAGATGCCTTTGAAACTGCCCACATTTTCAGTGTATTCCAGACCCTTGAGACTCAAGTATAAGAGAAGCCATGCAGTGCTCAGCACTCCCTGCAGGTCTGCTGTGATTCAGGAGTTAGAAGACCTAGGTTCTGCCTCCAACTGACTTCATGACCTTGGGTGCATTTCTTAACCTTTCTGAGTTTCTGATTCTCATCTGCCACATGATACCACCTCCTCACCGGTGTGTTGTGAAAATTAAATAAATAGTGTGTAGGAAATGCCTGGCACATAATAAAACAAAAAGCCAAACCAGTTGCTATCAAGTCGATTCTGACTCGTGGTGACCCCATGTGTTGTGGAGTAGAACTGTGCTTCATAATGTTTTCAATGACTGTGATCTTTTGGAAGCAGATAGCCAGGCCTTTCTTCCAAGGTGCCTCTGGGTAGGTTTGAACTGCCAGCCTTTCGGTTAGTAGACACATGCTTAACCGCTTGGATCGCCCAGGGATCCTGGCACAGTAAGAGCTAAAAAATGTTGGCATGATACTTGATGAATTCTGTGGATAAACGTGCACTGAGATGAGGCTTTGCTGTCAAGTAAATGCTCTGTGACACTTTTGACATAAAACCAGGCCCTCCCACCTCCCACTTTTGCAATTCCCTCTCAGCATGGAGGACCCTTTTCCCATTTGGTCTCTTGGTTTTGACAAGTCCATAACATTCCCTCAATCCCTCTCTCATTTGCTTTCCTGACTGCCCACTTTCCAGAAGAGACTGGCCCCTTGAACTCTTCAGAAGAGCCTGCATCAAGGCCACAGTGAGGACAGAGCCCTGCCTTATACTTCTGGGCTCCGAGTACTGGGGAAGGGGCCCATAAGCCACCCACTTGTTGACCAAGGGCCACCAGATTTGGAGGACCAGACAAAGGAGAGTTGGGAAGACCTTCCAGGTTGAGAAAGAGCCTGGGTTTCCCGGTACCCTTTCCCTCTCAGGTGGTGCCCCAGCAGCACTCAGAAAGCCCGGGTAGCATGCCTCTGGCTGTCATCAGCTCATCTGGCAGGTGGCTCCACAGCTGCCAGAGAGGTTGGCTGTGCCTCCAAGGATAGGTGGGACCCAGGGAAGGGTGCTCTGCTGGGACAGGGCACACATGTTGCAGGCCAGGCAATTCTACCAGCTCTTCCTCTCACCGTGTGGGTAGCCAGGATGGTGGCTGCGGCTGTGCCTCACGACTTCTCATGTCTCTTCACCATCATGTAGTTCCTGTCCCAAAAGCCCCCAGCCTTGTGTTCCCACAAGACAGCACCCCCACAGCTCCTTCCAGGATCACCCCCTAAAGGAGACACTTGGCCTGAAAGGTGCCCTTTGCCCACACAGGTCACTGCACAACCCCAAATCTTCCCCTTCCATCTAACCACATCCCTTTAAGCCTGGCTCTGCCAGCCATGGGGCAGCTTCCATCACGTTCGCCAGCTTCTTTCCTCCCCTCTGGCTGGAAGCTGATTAATTTGGTCTCACTGACAGCATGATTTAATGACTTCACACTCCAAACCCACTCAGCACTTCTGACACCGTATTTCAGCACTTTCCTTCCAGCCTCAGCTTGAGGCTCAGACAAGCCCGGCTTCGCTGCATCTCCGATGCCCACTAGGGGGCAGCTCTGCCCTGGTTTCCAGGCAGCTCCAAACAGCCTTGTCCCTACACACCTGACAGATCATTTAGCACTCTCTTCCACAAAAAAAAAAAAAAATTTTTTTTCTTCTTTTTTCCACTCATAGCAGGAGCTCTGGCCATGCAGTGGTTAAGAGCTTGGCTGCTAAACCAGAAGGCCAGCAGTCTGAATCCCCCAGCAGTTCCTTGGAAACCCTATGGGGCAGTTCTACTCTGTCCTATAGGGTTGCTATGAGTTGGAATTGACTCCATGGCAGTGCTGGTTGGTGGTTGGTTGGGTTGGTCCACTCACACTAATCCTGTTTTCTCACTCAAAACAGAAACACCCACCCTGAGCCTCTGACCCAGTGTTTTAACACAGACTCACATGAAGAGCTTAAAAAACATACAGATACCAAGGCTCTACCCCAAACCAATGAACCTGGAATCGCTGGGTGTGGGAGCCCAGGATTGGTATTTTAAAAAGCAGCCCTGGTGATTCTAATAATACCCCAAGCTGACACACACTGCAAATCCTTTCTTGCCCAGGCACCTAGCTTCTTATCTCTGAAATAATACTTTGCTCCCACCCCTGGGCAGGGGCCACTTTAAAAGGGGCAAAGTGGAGCAGTGTCAGTCAGAGAATCCGAACCTCACCCTTAGATACACACTAAGCTGCTGGGAGGGAGATGAGCTGCAGGCTCTGTTTGCTCTGGACGTTCCATGTCTCTGTGCTGTCTGCATTTTTATAACAGGTACAATTTTGTCAGAAAAACTACATAAATAACAAAGTGAATACATGTATATATCCCACCCTTGGAAATCCTGGTGGCATAGCAGTTAAATGCTACGGCTGTTAACCAAAAGGTCAGCAGTTCAAATTCACCAGCTGCTCCTTGGAAACTCCATGGGGCAGTTCTACTCTGTACTAGAAGGTCGCTATGAGTCAGAATCGACTTGACGGCAGTGGGTTTGGTTTTTTGGGGTTTATCCCAACCATACCATTCTACCAGCAAGTGACCCCACAGGAAATAAAGTCAGTCTGGAAGCCCATTTCCCCTTCCCCAGGGTTGATACCTGGCAGGGGCTTCCAGAATGACATATCCCACGCATTTTTTTGGAGACACAAAGAGGACTATATGCTTGAATCTGACGTGGAGACTTGGAGTTGCTTCTTTCCTAATGGATTGTATCTGTCCACCCCAACCCAGAGAGATGCAGAATGAGGGAGTGCTTGCCCCAAAAGCATAAAGGCAGAGGAAACCACTGGTGGGCTTGGCCCATCCTCACTGATATTGGCTTTGATTATGGCTTACATAGACCGCGTTCATATTTATCTCATTTGGTCTCAAACAATAGTAGTTGAATACTGGGTTTGAACCCCACACTAAAACTTGCTTTACCTCCCAGCCCCTAGGTTTCCTCATCCAGAAAGTTGGGATAAGCCTAGCCTCTAACTCATCTGGTTGTTGTGAGGATTAAATGAAACAAAGCATGGAAAGCACTTAATATCTGGGACAATGCTAAGTACTTAATGTCAGTAATAATAATACATTAAATTAGAATTTCTGAGAAGTAATGTTATTATTTTACAAATGTATAAAGGCTCAGAGTTTGGCTTGCTGGCAGTGAAACAAAGACTGGAAGTAGATGTGTCTGATTTCTCATGTCTATACTGTGGGTTCTCATCAGATATGAGACAGTAGGCCTCAGAGATGTCAGGGTGTTTACTTGGATTGGCCCAGCAATGGTGTGTGTCCCAGTTGCCCACCTGGGACTGTTACACTCCACCTGCTCTGCACCCCATTGGATCAATGCGGCCTGGTGAGGGGAGGTGATCCTGAGGGGGTTCCTTCCGGATAGGGGTCTGACTCTACCTTTTACAGAGAGGGAGGCTGAGATGCAGAGACAGGAAGTGACCTGGCCTTTGCCACACCTGGTGAGTGTCAGAACCAGGACTAAGATCTGAGGCCCTGACATCCGGTCCAATAACCTGTCCACTCCACCTCAAGAATTTCTAACTTCAGACATGATGCCTGTAATAACTACGTTTTCTCCCTCCATCCTTACGCTCAACACACAACTAAGGCCTCTGACTGAAATCTGGGGGAGGGGAGAATACTGGCTCTGGGACAGTAGATTTCTATCTTTCAATGCACTGTTCCCACTTAAATCAGCACACAGAGAGGAAATGATGGGGAAGGGTGGCGACAGAGTGAAAGGTGGTCCAGAATCCAGAGGGACTCGAGTTTGAATCCTGGCCCCGTCTGGTGCTACCTCAGGCAAGCTACTCTGTGCCTCAGGTTTCCTCATCTGTAAAATGGGAATAATAACAGTATCTGGACCATTGGGTGTTCTGAAGATTCTTTGCTAAATATGCATAAACTATTTCTGGAAGGAAACAGAGAAACTGGTTACCACTGGAAGGGCTGGTGATAGATAGGGGAAGGGAGACTCATTTTTCACCCTTTTGAACTCAGGTACATGAATTTGCCCATTCAAAAAATATTTTTGAATGAGTGAGTTGTTACTGTTTTTTTTTTAGAATAGTGCTGGCACTCAATAAATATTGGTTATTTTTATAAAGAAGGTGTGTTACACCCCCTCTCCCCTCCCCAATACCTGAAACCGCTTCTGTTCCCCAGCTTCAAGTCAAAGCAAAGGCTTCAAACACAGGAGGCAGGGGTTAAAAGGGTGGACTTTAGATTCAGATCTGGATTTGAATCCTGTGTCCCTCACTAGCTGTGTAATCTTGGGCAAGTTGTTGAGCCTCAGTTTCCTTAGTTATAAAAGGAGGCTAATACTGCACCAGATTGTCTTCAGGATTTAATGAGATCAGAGCTGAAACTGAGTGAGCACTTCACAAGTACAGCTCATTGTACCCAAAAAAACAACAGGCAGATGCCACTATTATCCCCATTTTACAGATGAGGAATTGAGGCTCTGAGAGGTTAAGTAACTTGGCCAGAGTCACTCAGCTGGTAACTGTCGAGGCCAGGACGTAAACCCAGGCACTCTGGCTTCAGAGTCGGTGTCCCTAACCACTACCTAACCCTGTCTCTCCTGTCATTGTCTGGTATACAGAACATCTGGCACGTGGACAATGTTCTGTAAATTATAGTTGCAGTTAGTGTTGATACACACGAGGACATTTCTCAGGGCACTTGGTAAAACACTGTGGGGCAGGACTAATTGACCACTTATAAACACCTTCTGGGGGGCAGCATTTAACCAAAGGACCATGTGGTGCTCAAAGGGTTGGAGACATTCTTGCCTGCTTTCTCCTGTATCCACAAAATGCCACAGCCAATCCTCACAGCAATTAATGTTCCCACCCTGAATACCTGGCCCCGCCATGCTGGTTCTGGTGGCCTTAGCCACCACCCCATAAGCAACCCCCAGGCTGCTTAGTGTTCACTGGCTGGGGCAACGCAATGCAGTGACTGTTATAGCTGAGGGAAAGCCTTCCCCAAACTCTGACTCAGAAGGCTCCAAATGTCCCCAGTCACCACCACCACAGCCAAACAGATTTTAAGACAAACCTGTAAGGGACAAGCTATTCCTTCATACCGGCCAATAGTGCAAATATGGGGCCTGCCAACAGGAGGAATTTGTCAGCCCCTTGCCCCACCCCCAGCTACTTGTAATGACCGACTTTATGGTAATGAAGGCCAGGTAGGAATAACTACCACATATTGATGGGATTGGGTCTTGGCTTACGCATACCACACACACAACATACCACCACACACCACTACACACACACACCACACAATACACCACACACAACCCCCACACTGCCACATACACACATATACACCACCACACACATCACACCACCATATGCACAAAAAAAACACCATATACACACACACGCCCCACCACACCACCACATACACACACTACCACATACACACACCACACCACCGCATACACACACTACCACATACACCACACCACCACATACACACACTACCATATATACACACTACCACATACACACACCACACCACCACATACACACACACCACCACATACACACACTAGCATATATACACACTACCACATACACATCACCACATACACACACCAAACCACCACATAGACACAACACCACACACATGCACCACCACACACCTACACACACACCACACCACCATATACACATACATACCACCACACACACACCACACTACCACATACACACATCACACACACACACCATACCACCACATACACACACACCACCACACACGTACCACATATACCACCACACACATACACACACCATATCACCACAAACACATACCACCACATACACACATACACCACGACTTACACACTCCACCACACATATCCACCACCACACATACACTCCCCCCACCCCACACACGCACAAGGTTCAGAATCAATACCTAGCCCTCGCCACATTGGAACCCAGCTGGGTGGGGTGATGGATCCTGGCCACCATGGATAATGCACTAAACAGATAATCTGCTTATGGTTGATTGAGCTTATTGTTAGTGTCAATGTCCAAAGCCACTGGCCGAAATTCCAAATGAATTTCCGGGGGAGAAGACCACCCTTCCACAAAAGCAGCTCATGGCCTCCTGTCCCACTTGCTAGCTCTTCAGTGAGAGACTGCAAAGCAACCCAAACACCTTATTTGGTTCCTTCTCTAGGTGCCCTCCTTCCCCCAAAACACCCTCCTACACCTGGAGACACAAAAGACACTGGGGAGCAGAGGTTTGGGGAAGTCAGGACCCTACCCCCCACCACCATTTCCCAGGCTCTAAAGTCAACTATCCTATGGACCACTCAGGCGATGAGAGTAGCTTTCACTTAAGTTTGATATCCAGCTCCGGCAACTCCAAATCTTCTGGAAATGTTCCCCCACCCACTTCTTTCTCATGGAGGCCCTGCTCAGAAAGTCATCAGACTTTGTCTTCTGCCCGAAAAATTATATATTAGCCCCACTCCTTCTCGACTAGGGGGTTCTAGACGTGGGAAGGTTCTGCTGATGATGAAAGGAGGCCCTGTGCCCACACAACTGAGAACATCCCAGTCCAGATCACAAAAGTCCCCAGGAGAGGACTCGGGGCCTGACAAGCCACCCCAGCAGGCATATGTCCTAGGCACAGCCTGGACCGCATCATGGGTCAGACCCAGGAGAAGTGAAGGAGTGGCAGCTCAGGCCAGGGGCAGCGGCTACGTGGCTGTGAGGGAAGGAAGGAGCCTTAGGTGGACGGAGGTGGTGGAGAGTAGGAAGGGAGAGGGCAACATCTTCCCTGTGGGGAGGCAGTGGAAGGAAGGGAAACAGATTGGGGTCAGTGCTAGAACTTCCCCCATAGCCACCCAGAGAGGCCCAGGGCCACCTCTGGAGTTGGAGCAGATATTTAGCTGGACCTAGGGGACATCCACCACAGATACGCTGCTCGGGACCCAGCAGCCACCCAGTACTCCTCCTCTGACCCCTAGCTCTTTCAGTGTCTGTCTGGCTTACTTGGCTTTTGTTGTCTCAGGAAGCCTATAGCCTGGACCAGCAGGCAGGGCCACAGCTGCTAAGCCTCATGTCTTCCCTCATATGGTAGATGTGCAGCAAATACCTGTCGTCTCAGATAAACTGTCCTTCATGAGAACATGATCACATCCCCATAGCAGGGGGTGGCAGTTGGGAGCCTCAGGGAGCAGAGGGTGTTCCTGGGGAGGGGGGACTATGGAAGGGAGGTCTCAGCGCTCAGTACCTGTATCCTGTCCTCTGGCAGCTCCGTTTTCATGGCTAGCATCTCCCGGGCATAGACATCTGGGTAGTGGGCCTCGTTGAATGCCTTCTCCAGCTCCTCTAGCTGGTAGGAGGTAAAGATTGTCCTGAGGGGAGCAAAACCGGACACTTAGGACCCCGGAAACTGAAAAAAACCTGTCTCGAAGAGAACATATGGCTCTTCTCCTATGCCCCTGGAGAGCTCCCCTGGACAAACCCATGCTGGCTCAGCATAATCAACATAAATTCCCCCCCTACACACATACTCACATACATTCACTCACACACACACACACATCTGCACACACTCACACTTTAACCTTCTAGACTCTTCTTCATTCAAGGTGAGGGCCGACATTGCCCTTCATGGGAGAGCATTATTTAAGCCCCCCTGATATCATTTCTACATTTGGACTCTCTCTGGGGGTGCTTTGGAAACAGTATTAAGGAATACATTTTAGAAAACCACAGAAGCCCTCTTCCTCTTCCCAAGCACAGAGAGGAGGGGCTCGCCAAGCAGCTTCCTAGGCTCCTCTCACAGACACTAGAAGGGATTTTAAAATTGCACTCAGAGTTCCAAGACTTACCAGGAAGTCAAACGCAGCTGCAGCCCCAGTGTCTGCACAGGCGACAGCTGGATCGCCCACCCCCTCAAACCCACAAAAAGCCCCAGCCCTGCTCACCTGCATCTCCTCTGCCGCCACCCAGACATCTCAGCTCCCTAGAGCCTCCCTCGGGCTCTTCCCCCTGTTCCTTCCTGAGCTTGGAAGATAAGGGCCACCTTCCATTCAGGTCGCCCTGAGAGCCTGCCTGCGCTGTCCCACCGCCTTCCTCACCTCCAGCCGCCACCACAGACCAGTTCATACGGAGGATGTACCATGGCTCACAAACTGCTTTAAGAACCCTGTAAAAGCTACATTCCCTTACCCCGGGAAAATGTGCAAGTGAATATTCTCCAACACAGAAAAACATTTTTTTTTCAACACATACAATTTAGCATCTAATATTAGAGGCTCATAGACCCCCTTTCTTGAATAAACCAATAAACACTCATTTCCAGGCACAAATTCTTTTCTTTTCAGACCTTAATTTCACCAGGCTCCACAAGACTTTTATTCTAGACCTTCATCTATAAGCCAACAGGCAAATATAGTCCAGATTCTACAAGCTGAGCTTGTAGAAATGGTATATCCTTTGCTCAGCCCACTGGGATCTGGACCCTAAGACTGGCACAGGGGTTTAGAACCCTTCACCTCCCTCAACACAAGGAAAAAGTACAAATTTAAGCCCCTCACAGTCCTGGTGCCAGTGTTAGCTTTAATGTCTTGGGAGACGATGCAAGCGGTGTGTGAGGAAGAAAGATTCTGCTGTTTATAGAAAATGACTGGTTTGATTCTAAATCGTTGCTCTGGTTCTCTGGGCGGGGGGCGGGCGGAGGTTGCAACGCTTATGTACACGGACAGTGAATTCTGTGGAACTTGGAAGACCTGCCGCTTTCTATTTCTCTTCTGCTTCTGAGCTTGCTGGAGGGCCCCTGAGCAGATCATTTAAACAAATAATCTAAAAACACAAGTCCTTTTCAAAACCAGGGAAACTGAGGCACACCGGTAGTGTGGCCTGGCCAATGACAAAGAGGAGAGCTGATTATAAGTCATTTAGGACCACTCACGTGTCAGCCTCCGCCTGGGAGAGGCCACAGTCAAGAAAACCTCAAATCCCTCAAATTTCCCCTAATTTGCACCACAGAATTGATCCACGTGTTGATGTGGATTTCATCTTCAAGGAGCCTATCCTGCTCCGCATACATAGCCCAAAGCCTCCTCCTGGTTCTATGCAGGAGCCCAGACCTTCTGGCTCCTTTACTATCCTGCCTGTAGAGGAGCTGAGCTTTCCTGGGAAAGAGCAGAGCAAAATCCTAAAGACTCCACTACTGCCAAGGCTGCTCCAACCCCCGACCCCCAACCCCACACACACACCCACCGACACCCCCACCGCAACCCCTGCAGAGCCTAGATTGTTTCTAAGGACAAAAAGACCTGTCCATCTTTCATATTCCAGCATCTTTTACCCAAAATCCTCAAATGAGAGAAGTTCAGGAAAATATATTTTTTGCTAATTCAAAACAGTAGCTCTCAATCCACAGCCAGACTTCTCCTGAATTATCTGCTCTGCTCCCTTCTTGCACCAGCAAACAGTCAGAAACCTAAGACTGTGGAGTCCCTGGTGTATGCGAGCTGCTGTCCTGCCTCCCTGGGCACCCTCCAAAGTTCCCAAAGGCTTTCTTGATGGAGAACATGTTAGGTGAGGAATCTTAAGCATGGAGTTTGAGCTAAAAGTCCTTCAGCTACAAATGCCACACAATGAAAGGACCTGAGGCAGAAACACTGTTCCTGCATCCAGGCTTTCGGGGTGCTTTTTCCAAGGCTCTCATCCCACCCCCCCCAACCCACACCTGCCCAAAATCAGTTCTGCCTGACTCAGCCCTGCCTTCCGGCCTCAGTCCCTCTCCCTGCTAGGGGAGGCTGACAGGATTACTCACCCTGGGGCAGCATGCCATGGTGCATTAAAACAAAAACAAAAACCCGTTGCCCTAGAGTCCATTCCGACTCATAGCGGCCCTATAGGACAGAGTAGAACTGCCCCATACAATTTCCAAGGAGCGCCTGGTGGATATGAACTGCTGACCTTTTGGTTAGTAGCCCTAGCACTTAACCACTAAGTCACCAGGGTTTCTCAGCAGTGCATAGGAGGTGTTTTAATGATTATTCATTGAATAAACGAATTAATAAAGACTTAAAAAAAAAAAAAGAAGGACTCAGGATCAGGGCAGACCAAAAAAAAAAAAAAAATCCGTTTAAAATAAAACGATAACAAAAAAACAAACAGCTGCCAGAAGGGAGTGAACCGAAGTCACTGAGAAACCAAGGTGAAGTTCACACCGATTCAAGCCAAAACTGGTTGGGGCGTGAGAGGACAGGAAGGGTCGTTTTAAATCGTGGGGGTCAACAGGGGAGTTTCCAGAAGGTAAGGAACAGGGACGCACAGAAAAGCGCGAAGAAGTGGGTGCAAAGAGGCTGAGAACAAATTGGGGAGAGAGAAGAGAAAGGGTTGGGGTGGGGGGGGGATCCGGAGAGCGTCGCGGTGGGGAAATGTCCCGAAAGCGAGTGGGAGCCCCGTGCGCGCCCCACCTGGACTGGGGCGGGGAAACAGAAATGGGAAAACAGGCGGGGAGGTGAGCGCCGGGGCAGCCCTGGGAGCAGCACGCAGAGAAGGTCAGACAGATTTTTGGTTCTCACTTTATTTCCTTAAAAACCTCCTCTTAAATTTACACACGGAACTGGTAGCGGTGGCGGTGAGGCGGATGGGACTGGCAGTGTTGGAGCAGGGGTGGGGTGGGAAATTGCTTTCCCGGAGATACCTTTCATCACCTATTGAATCTGTAACTTTGTGTAAGTATTGCCTATGTGAAAACATATTTTTTAAAAACCTCTCTTTTAGTCTCTACCCCCAGCAGCCCACCCGACTCCAGCTAGGGCGGGTGGCAACACCCAGTCTGCACTCTCCCTACCCCCCAGCCCCATTTCATAGACTAGGAAACTAACCGAGACTCGCTGGAGGGAAGCGACCCGCCAGGATCACAAAAGAGCAGGAACCAAAAGGAAAATTTCCATCAATGTGAATATCACGCTCAAGCTTTGGGAAATGGGGAGGGGGAGGGGAGAAAATTAGGGGGTTGGCAGAGGGGACAGGAGTACCGGGAGAGGAACGGGGGGGCAGAGGGCAAAGGACCCGGGAGTGAGGCGGCACGGATCTGAGCCTGCGGGGCTCCCAGAACGGCCCGATGCCGGAATCCAGGGGCCGCCAGCCCCGCTCTGGCTCTGGCCAGCCGCGGCTGGGCCTGTCCTTTCTCCCGCAGAAGGAGCGGAAAGCCGGAGAGGGCGGGTTCCCCGGCAGCCCCTCTTCATCCTCGCCCAAAGCGGCCGGACGCCAGCACCTGGCAGATTTCACCAAACAGCGCGGGTCTTTCGCTCTGCCGCGGCCTGGAACCTCAGATGTGGGGTCGGCTAAAATGAGGTCCTAGATGCTCGAGCTCCGAACAGGGGACAGCGAAGGGGCGCGTGGGCAGAGGAGATCCCAGAAAGCGCCGCGGGGGCCTTACCTGTGTCTCCGCTTCTTCCGCTTTTTGGTCTGGTTTAAAGCCGACTTGGACATTTTTCGGTCGCTGGAGGAAACATCTTCAGAATCTGAAAAGGGGGCGGAGGGACATGCGGCAGAATGGGGGGCGCGCTCTGTGGCGCTCGGAGCGTCTGATGCCCAAGACCCACGAGGACCCTACTCCCGGCCGCCTCCGCGAGCGGCGTGGCCCTCCTCTGTCTCCCCGGGACACCCTCCGGGACCCCGGCGTCGGTTCCCATCCCGAAGCCCGGACTAGCCCCACCCATGCCGGCCCCGAATAGGAAGGTTTTGAACAGATTTCGTTGTAAGAGAGGCCAAGCCGGTAGCCCCAGACGTTTGGGGCATGGGCGGCAAGAGAGCAGGCAGCCTCGTGGGCGCAGGGCCCTCCGGCGGCGCTTGCAGCCCGGGCGCCCCGGGCCGGAAAGTTAGCCCCAAGGAGCGGAGCCCGGGCGCGGGGAGCCGGGCGCCGGGAAGGGCTGGGGGCTCCCCGGGTGCAGCCCCTTTCGAGGTGCCCGCACAATGCGCCCCAGCTCAACGCTGGAGAGCCTGTGGCGCGCCACTTTTCGTTGCCCCCAGAATAAAAAATAACAAAAATAAAGCGAAAAACCGGGGGAAGAGCTGAGCGAGAACAGGAGCCGGCGGGGCCGAGCGGGCGGGGACGGAAGCCGGGAAAATGGCCCGGGGAGGGTGCGGCGGGGTCAGTCAGGGGCCCCCGAGAGGGCCAGGCACAGGGACCCAATACATTTTGTGGCGCTTGCGTGGGATCGGCTCGCTGCCTCTTCGGCCGCGGCGATGGCCAGGCAGTCCGGGATCGTGAGTGAAAAACCCTAAGCTACCAACGAAGGGGTTTTGGAGAGGAGAAAAGGAGGAGAAAAGACAACTTTGGATCCCGGGGTTGGGGCCGGAGCCGGCACCCGCTTGCCCACCGCCTGCGCGCGGAGCAGAACGGGGCTCCGGGAACGCAGTCCTCCCAAGGCCGGGCCGCAGTGGAGCAGCCAGGCTGGGGGCCTGCGGCCCGCCCCGAGATCCCGCACCACGGCTTCGACACCCCACACCCCCGTTGCCAGTGGGGCCCCAGAGGGGCGCCGCAGCCAAATCGGTCCTGACGCAGAGTCGAAGGAAGAGCGCGGCAGCCGAAAACGCAGGGGCCGAACCCCGGCCGGTGAGTGGAGCATCCTCCTGCCCCCGGCCTGGGTGCGTGGGCACCAGGCCCCGGCCGCGACTCAGCGGCCTGGAGCTAACTTTTCCGCCCCAAGGAGGCCTGTTAGGCCCGCTCGAGTCGACGACGGCGTGGGGCTCCCGGCTCTCGCCCGGTATCAGGCGGTCGCGCAGCCTCGCCCTCACCTACCCGAGCTGGCCGTCTGGCTGGTGTCCAGCGGCCCAGAAGCTCTGCCCAGCGGCTGCAAATGGACGCTTTGCGGGTCAGACAGCACTTCCAGGAAAGTGGGCTGCGCGTAGAAGCCAGGGAGTCCCCCGGGCCCCAGCAGCCCCATGCCGCCCACTCCTGCAGGGCTGAGCACAGAGCGCGCCGCCAGCAAGTGCCCGGGGGCCAGGCCGTCGAGCGGGGCCCGCTGGTGACAGCTGGGAGGCTCCTTGTTTAAGCCCAGGATCTCCTGGATGCCGAAACCGGTGCACCTGGCCGGGGCGCCCCCCGAGGTACCCTTGGCCACTGTCTCGGCTTTGGGCTTGCTCAGCGCTTCCCCTGCTTTTCCCGTCATCTCCCAGCTCTTTGGAGGGGCCGAGACCGCAGGTCTTTGGCTCCCCCAGCCCCCCCGTCGGGCTCCCGGCTTCGCGAAGTTGGTCCCAGGTGCCCACTCCGGTGTCTAATGCTCTGGAGCCCCAAGGAGGTTCCTCTTTTATCCAACCAGGCGGCAGCCCAAGTGGGGTCAGAGCTGAGCAGCCAATCACCGGGGCCAGGAGCGATTAGGAATTCCAAAAAGCTGGCAGCTCCTGCCACACTCAGCGCTGAGGGGCCAGGGTGCAGGGGGCCGGGCACCAGGTGGGCTATGCAGGACGCCCATGGGCAGGGGCCCCAGGAGTAAAGTGAGGCAACAAGGTTCAGAGCTGTGTTAGGAGGCAGGTGGCTCGGGTTCTGGGCAGAGCCTGGCGGGGATATATCCCTGGCTTGGCCAGGTCCCTGGGGTGGGTGGGAGGATGGCAGGAGGGCTGAGACTGGAGCCTGGGAGACTTTCTCCCTCCCTCAACTCCTGTGCAAGCCCAAATATGGAGTTTGTGTAAAAAGTGGAACAAGAGAGGAGCAGGTGCCTGGGCAGTGTGTGTAGTGGCACTGGGGAGAACAGAAGGGGCCCGGCTTGTGGAGAGGAAGACATGGGACGGGGAGGGGGGAAACTCACAACTTGTCTGGCAGCACACAATAGAAGGGCCTAGTTCCAATGAACGAATGATAAAAGGGCCAGGAAGAGGGGGTCCCTAGTTGGAAAAGGGAGGAGTGGTGACTTCTTTTGAACAATCATGGGTATCTGAACATCTTCCTGTATGAAGTATGCCCACCTTCCATGGAAGGACTTCATTTATCCTTCCATCCATTCATTCCACCAATATGTGTTGACTACTTACTAGCTCTGAGATAGGAGCTTGAGATTCTGCAGTAAATCAGATAAGGCAAGAGTGGTTGTTATAGTTCAGAATTCACCAAGCAAACAGAATGAAAAGGATGCAATTGTTGATGGAGAGGGAGGGGTGGAAAGCAATAGAAAGGTGAACTCCCCCCACTCCCCTGCCCCACCCAGTTGATGGGAAGCCCTTGACCAACTCCCGAGTTGGAAGCTGTAGAATTGCAGCCAATTGTGCCAGTTGAAAAAGAGCCCTGGTGGCACAGTGGTTAAGCACTTGGCTGCTAAACAAAAGGTTGGTGGTTCAAATCCACCAGCCTTTCTGCAGGAAAAAGATGTGGCAGTCTGCTTTCTTAAAGATTATAGCCTTGGAAACCGAATAGGCAGTTCTTTTCTGTCCTATAGGGTTGTTAAGAATTGACTCGAGGGCAATGGGTTGGTTGTTGGTTGGTGCTAGTTGAAAAGCTGTATGATGAGGCAGGAAACTGGAGGGAGAGAAAAGCCTGAATTCCAAAGGTGGGCAGTGGTGCTGCTTGCTTCCCATCCAGCTGAGCTGACGGAGCTCCTGCTCAAGGGTTTGAGGAAGGCATGGCTCCCTTAGGCCCAAGTGACATTAGCAAAGGTGATTTTACCCACACGCACACATACACACACACTCCACAGACCCCTGAGCCCTCGCAAGCCACCATCTCAGCTAACTCTTCTGTAACCTTCTTGGGGTTAGTGACTGTCTTTATCTTGGCACTCCACTCCTCATTATGCCTAGCATACAGTAAGTTTTTTTTTTTTTTAGTAATACTTTATTGACTTTTTGATGAACGTTTACACAGCAAGTTAGGTTCCCATGTGACAATTTCCACACAAGTTATTCAGTGACATCAGTTACATTTATCACAGCGTGTCAACATTCTCTTTAATTGTGTTTTGTTTGTTCCCTTTCCAGTACTCTAGTTTCCTGGACTCCTTGTCTTCTCATCTTTGCTTTTGAGAAATTGTTGACCTTTTGGTCTCATACGGATTTTTTTAAGTAGAACACTGAACTTATTGGTAATATCCTTTATTTTGTGTGCCACTCTGCTATTTCAATAAAAGTGATCTTGAGATAGACCTGGTTCCACGTTTAAAGAGAGTCGCAGGGAGATAGTCTCAGGGGGTCCTCTGTTCTCTACTGTTCCAGTTTGTCTGGCTTTTTTGAAATAAGAATTTGAGTTTTGCTCCATATTTTTTTTCCCATTCTATCTGGGCCCAACTATTGTGGTCAGAACAGGCAGTGGTGGTAGCCGGGCACCATCTAGTTCTTCTGGTCCTAGGACAGATGAGGTTGGGGGTGTTGTAGACTTGTTTCTTTTCTGCACTTTTGGTTACTTTCTTATTGTTTTGCTCCTGGGGAGCTGAGACCTGTAGTTGTGTCTTAGATGGCCACTCTCAAGCTTTTAAGACCCCAGATGCTACTGACTTCACTAAGATGCAGATCATGATTTTTGTGAACTACGTTATGCCATTGACTGAGTTGTCCCATGAGACTATGGTCCTAAGCCTTCAAGCCTAGAAAAACAATGCTGGAAGGTGTTTGATTATGTCTGAGGAGTATTTGTGTCTTCAGTGAATATACGTGACCGTACCCATGTTTTTTTTTTTTTTTATAGCCCTTGCGGAAACTCTGGTGGTGTAGTGGTTAAGTGCTACGGCTGCTAACCAAAGAGTCGGCAGTTCGAATCCACCAGGCAATCCTTAGAAACTCTATGGGGCAGTTCTATTCTGTCCTATAGGGTCGCTAAGAGTTGGAATCGACTCAACGGCACTGGGTTTGGTGGGTTTGGTATAGCCCTGGTGGCGCAGTGGTTAAGAGATTGGCTGCTAACCAAAAGGTCAACAGTTCCAATCCACCAGCCACTCCTTGGAGACCCTATGGGGCAATTCTACTCTGCCCTATAGGGATGCTTTGAGTTGGAATCAACTTGACAGCAATGGGTTTAAGAGATACTTCTGGGGTTCTGGTGGCGAAGTGGTTAAGAGCTATAGCTGCTAACCAAAAGGTTGGCAGTTCGAAACCACCAGCCGCTCCTTGGAAACCCTATGGGGCAATTCTACTCTGTCCTATAGGGTTGCTGTGAGTCAGAATTGACCCAACAGCAGCAGGCTTTTTTTTTTTAATAGATACTTTCGGAGCCCTGGTGGTGCAGTATTTAAGAGCTTGGTTGCTAACCAAAAGTCAGCAGTTTGAATCCACCACCCACTCCTTGGAAATGTACTGGGACAGTTCTACTCTGTCTTATAGTGTCGCTATGAGTCAGAATCGAGTCGACAGCAATGGGTTTGGTTTTTTGGTTTTGGTAGAGATACTTCTAGGGAACTTGGTGGCACAGTGGTTAAGCATCTGGCTACTAATGGAAAGATCGGTTGTTCCAATCCACCAGCCACTCCAAGGAAGAAAGATGTGGCAATCTGCTGTCGTAAACTTGGAAACCCTATGTGGCAGTTTTACTCTGTCCTATAGAATCAACTCAATGGCAGTGAGTTTGGTTTTTTTATTTCTATCTGTTCTCAACTACGTATGCATCATAAAATAGGTCTTTATTAAATGTTTCTTGAATCGAAGCCACCCTATGAGACAGGGATGGTTGCTTTGGGCAGAGGCTGGAAAATCAGGTTAGGAGAGGGATTCCAGTCAGGATTACTTGGCCAGGAAGCTGCAAACCCCCAAACAGAGGGAACCCTCCTCACCATCCCCACTGCCAAGGGGTCTGGTACCGTCTGTGACTGCCAGGGGGCCAGCCTGAGAGGCAAAAGGAGACCCTATAGGACGTGGAACTGAGGTCTTGCTAACAGAGTTTTTGTGACGTGGGTCTCCACCACTCTGGTCTGGTCCACATGAGAGCTGGAATTAGGCAGGGACTTTGCACAATGCAGGAGGTGTCCGAGAGAGGTGCGCTGTTCACTCCAAAGGCCTCCTTACCCTGCAGTAATGCCACGCCTACTGTGCGCTTACATTGTCCTGGCCCCTTTACATGACATATTCCCTGGTCCTTACAACACAGTTAGCAAGGCTGTGGTCCTACAGCTGAAAGTTGCCTTAATGATTCTTACTTGGAAGATAGAGCCTCAGGGATGTGCAATCTCACGCCCTTCACCTTGTATTCTATGGAGTTGGGTTCCAAGTGGCACCATTCACATAGACAACAGTGTGAGTGGTGCCCTCCGGAGTTGTGCAAAGCAGTGGTCTTGCCTGCCAGATAAGAATTTCTATCTGCGTTTTATGGCTATGGAAGCTTAGGTTACCCAAGAGGTTAGGTAACTTGTCCCAAGCTACCTGCCTAGTAAGCGGCAGAGGCTAGACCCAACCCCAAATGAGTCTGATGTCAAAAGCCGTTCTCTCTCTTCTTTTCCCCTCTCTTTTACTTTTTAATTTTGGAGAGTGGGAGAAGGGAAAGCAGTAGAAGGAAGCCTGGAGTTGTCTTCCATCTTTGGTGGACCTTCTTCAATCTGCCCAAACCTCAACATGCCTCAGGTCAAAGCCAAAAGAACCAGTTGGCTGTCACGAAAAGTGCAGGACTGGAAATCTCTTTGATCATCAGCCTTTTTAAAAAATGTAAAAAGCCATTCTCTTTTGTCTTCATCCCTCTCTCGGCCTCCTCTCCATGACAGCCTACCTTGGGAGGTTGGATGGGGATGTTATGTTAATGGCATCTGTCATGTCTCTGACTTATCATGGGACATTCATGATGAGCCAGGTGCCAGCCTATGGGCAAAGACGTGAGTGATGGAAAACCAAGCATGCAAGTGATGGGAAGCTTGACTCTTGCCAGGAGATGAAGCTGAAAAATCTCTGGACCAAACCCCATGCCTGAAGCTGTCAGTTTCCAGTCCCAGGAAGACAGTTACCATCCTGCCCAAGGAAGTAGGCTGAGAATGGGGCAATCCCAGGCCCTCTGAGAGGTGCCTGGCCAGAGGCTGCAGATGGAGGGCCCAGCATCAGTGTACAGCCAGCCCCACCTTCAGAATGGACTCCTGACAGGCTCCTGGCTGGGGGGCTGGCTCTGAGGTTTTGGAATGTCATTGTTACTGTTCTACAGCAGCCCGTCTTGGCCCTGACCCAGCCTCAAGACACTCGTAGGCTGTCAGGGGAGTCTACAGCTCAGGCGGGAGGTTGGGGGTGGAGAGAAGGGGACCTGTAGTGCGCCCCCTCAGAGGCATGTACTTGGTCATTAAAAAGAAAAAAAAGGTTTCTGTCAAGTCAATTCTGACTCGTGGCACCTCCATATGTGGCAGAGGCACTGTGCTCCATAGAGTTTTCAATGGCTGTGACCTTTCAGAAGCAGGTTTTCAGGACTTTCTTACAAGGCACCTTGGGGTGGACTTGAACCTCCAAACTTCCTGTTAGCAGCTGAGTGTGATAACCACTTGTGCCATCCTGGGACTCCTGCTTGGTTGTACCTGGATCTGAATCCTGTGTCTGCTGCTTAATAGCTCTGTGGCTTTTAGCCAATCATTTAGCTTCTCTTAACCTCAATTCTTTTACCTGTAAGACAACCTTATACTGGAGTTGTGAGCATCCACTGACCCCATGAGTTTGCATATGGCAAGGATATAGAGCCTAGAGCCAGACTGCCTGGGTTCAGACTCTGGCTCTGTCACTTGCTTGGTGACCTTGGGAAAATTACTCAACCTCTCTGTGCCCTCTGTGCCTCAGTTTCCTCATCTATCAAATGAGGGAAGTGGTAGTACCTAGCCCTTGGAGTGGTCACAAAGATGATAAATATTCAGTACTGAAAACAATGTCTGCCACACAGTAAGGCTTATACGAGTGTTCATTATTGTTATTACCATGCAGGAGGATACTGTGCTCTGGACTGGCAATACATAGGGGGCAAGACAGACCTAGACCCTGCCTTCATGGAGCTTGGTCCAGTGATTGAAGGAGGTAATATTTTTACAAAGTACTTAGCGTGATGCCTGGCACTGGGGGCTCAACACACAGTGGCTCCTGCTATTGCTATTAGTGGGTGCCAGGCCCCTTATTTTATTTTATCTACTCTACTTTTCTGAGAGGTCAGGGGTTGTCACCCTTGTTACAAATAAGGCTCAGGGAGAGATTAAGGAAGATGTAGGATGCTGCCCTCCCTCCCACTGCCTCGGTGTTGGTCATGTTTAGCACCAATTGCAGCCAAATCATTCTCCCCTGCTTGCTGTCTCCCTGAGTCACTACCTAGCTGTCGGCAACAATTTTGGGGGAGGGACTAGAAAATGCAGGGAAGAGAGAGGATCTGTGTTTGAATCAATAATCCCATTATGACTCTGTCACCCATGAATGTGTTTCACTTTTTTAAAACGCTCTTGTGTATTTTGGGCTCACCCCTTGGGGGTAAACCTTGTCTTTCTTTATGGTAGATGGCTCTCCTGAGAGAGCCTCAGAACATCCCAGCCCCAAAGGTCCTGCTCTCCTCTCCTCCTGTCATTGGATCTTGGGCCAGATATTCTGTTCCCTTTGTTCCATAAAGTTGAGGCTGATGCTGGGAGAAAAACACGATGGGTTTTGATTTATATTTAACATATACCAACTGAAGGTTTATTAAGTTCTGGACTTTTTGACATTGTCTCAGTGAATACTCCCAACCACTCTGAAAGATGAAAATCGTTTAAAAAATGAAGAAGCAGCCCTCAGAAAGGCCAGGTAACTTCCCCTAGACCACACAGCTGCCAAGGGCCAAGCTGGGGTCCAAACCTGGCTTTCTGAAGACAGAATCAGAGCTTCAAGCAGAAGAAGGGACCTTGGACATAGGGGGGAAACTGATGCCTCATAAATAATTGAGCCACCATCCTTCCTCACTGGAAGAGGGGAGAAGAAAGGAAGGAGTGCCAAGAGGGGTTGGGAAGGGCTGCCGAGGTCTAGGCTGGGTAAATCCCTGGAACCCAGGATTGCTGAGGCACATCGTACCTCAAACATCCAGGTCTGATTTTTTCTCTAGCTCTCCAAAGACTGAAGGAGTATTCTTTGGACTTGTCTTGGAGGGTCCCAGGGGTGTGAGAGGGAAGGAACAGGCTCTTGGTAATGACTCTAAGCCAGGTTTGTTGGAGATCCTACCTGCTGTCAGTCTCACCCAACCTGTAGCTCACCCTAGCAGAACACTACCCATCAGGTCTGAATTCCCTACAGGCTCCCCCTACCCACCTTTCTCAGTCAGCATTAACCCTTGCTTAGCCTCTCATAAAAACCAGCCAAACCCATTGCCATTGAGTTGATTCCGACTCATAGTGACCTTATATGACAGAGTAGAGCTGCCCCATAGGGTTTCCAAGGAGCTGCTGGTGGATTCGAACTGCGACCTTTTGGTTAGCAGCCAAGCTCTTAACCGCTGCACCACCAGTGCTCCTAGCCTCTCGTGGGAAAAGAAAAACATCCTACATGTGTTGATCTTGCCTCTTCCCATTGTGCTCACCTGCAGACCAGGTGGAACAATGGAAAGAAGCAAGGATTCCAGCCTCAGAGGATTTGTTCTATTGCCAGCTTGCTAGATGCCTTTGGCTTGTGTCTCAGTTTCCCCTTTGGTCCCAGATGGTCAGAATGACCACATCCCTGACATCCTGAGAGAGTGTTCTATTTTCTCCCCACAGGACTGTGATAAGACAATCCAGTCACATATTCATTACTTCAACAAATATTTACTGAGCACCTACTATGTACCAGATACTGTTCTTGTTGCTTAGGTAAAAAGAAAGCAAAGTCCCTGTTCTCATGGAATTTGTTTTAATTTTAGGAGATAGTTAGCAAACAGGCAAGTAAATATTAAGCAAGTTCACTTAAGAAGATGAAAAACACTAAGAAGAAAACAAAGCAGGATGAGGGGCTGTGGAGTGTCTCAGGGTGGGTCTATTTTGGATGGGAGACAGGAAGACTGTTCTGGGGGGTCGACATTTGGGCAGAGAGCTGAATGGAGACAAGAAGTCAGTTATATGGGAGCCTGGGGTGGGGATGGGGAGCTCAGCAAGTGTCCACATCTTGGGCTAGAATAAGGTAGGTGTGTGTGAGGGACAGCTTCTCTGTGCCTCAGCTCCCTTATCTGTAAAATGGGGAAGACCATGCCTGTCCTGGCTTTCTGAGAGAGCTCTTGGAAGGACAGATGAGAAACATGTATGAAAGTGCTTAGAAAATGGTGAAGAATCATATACAAATCTGCTCACCTTTTTCTTAGTCACAAACAATGGGTCACAAAAGGATTGTAAATTTGAAAAGAGGTTTTGATTCTGTAGAAAGGTGCTGTGGGGCTGGGAGACAGATGCAGTCATACCTAGAAGCAGAATCTTTCTTTTAAAATAGTTTTTATTGTGCTTTAAGTGAAAGTTTACAAATCAAGTCAGTCTCTCACACAAAAACCCATACACAACTTGCTACATACTCCCAATTACTACCCCCTGCCATGAGACAGCCCGCTCCCTCCTTCCACTCTCTCTTTTCATGACCATTTTGCCAACTTCTAAGCCCCTCTGCCCTCGCATCTCCCCTCCAGGCAGGAGATGCCAACATTGTCTCAAGTGTCCACCCAAACCAAGTAGCTCACGTCTCACCAGCATCCCTCTCCAACCCATTGTCTAGTCCAATCCATGTCTGATGAGCTGGCTTCAGAGATGGTTCCTGTAGTGGGCCAACAGAAGGTCTGGAGGCCATGATCACCGGGGTCCTTCCAGTCTCAGTCAGACCATTAAGTCTGGTCTTTTTATGAGAATTTGGGGTCTACATCCCAATGTCCTCCTGCTCCCTCAGGGGTTCTCTGTTGTGTTCCTTGTCAGGGCAGTCATCGGTTGTGGCCAGGCACCATCTAGTTCTTCTGGTCTCAGGATGATGTAGTCTCTGGTTCATGTAGCCCTTTCTGTCTCTTGGGCTCGTTAATATCTTGTATTCTTCGTGTTCTTCATTCTTCTTTGATAAAGGTGAGTTGAGACTCATAGATGTATCTTAGATGGCTGCTTGCTAGGATTTAAGACCCCAGAGGCCACTCTTCAAAGTGGGATGCAGAATGTTTTCTTAATAGATTTTATTATGCCAATTGACTTAGATGTCCCCTGAAACCATGGTCCCCAAATCCCTGCCCCTGAGAAGCAGAATCTTTGATGTGGTGAAAAAATGTGAAATTGCTCACTACAGATAATCTGGTAAGCAAGGTAAGCATTGTGCTTACCTTGCCTATGGGATAATCCACCCCTGCTCAGAATATATGACGTTTCAGTAATTTTTTTCTACCTTCCACTCATCCACAATCACAGCTCATCTGCCCACCCATCTCACTCTTCAGTCTTTTAAGATTCTCCTAAGATTTATTCTTGCTGACTTGGCATTTTGCTGTGTATCACTTACATATAGCTAGCATTTATTGATGGAGATTTAAAACTACCTTTGGTAATCTCAATGAATATTTATTGAGTGCTTACTATGTCTCAGGCATTTTTCTCAGGACTGTACATGGATTGTCTTATTTAATATTCACAGAAAGTCCAGGAGGTGGATGCTTTTATCATCTCCTTTTAATAGGTGAGGAAACTGAGTCACAGTATGGTTATCATCAGGCAGCTAGTAAATGGTGTAGTCAGTATCTGAACCAAGTGTATTAAGTTTTGGGGCAATAAGACTGTGTTTGTGTAGTCTAGGGAAGAAGATGCCGAGATGGACTTAAGATTGCAAATGGTGTATTAGGGAGAAGGGTAACACCTGTGAAAGGTAAAGGAGGGAGCAGGATTGGGCAGGGAGAGCCTCAAACCACAATGCAGATCTGACAAAGCCTCAGCCAATCCACCAGGGAGCTCTGGAGCAAAGACTGCTTGTTAGAAGAGCCTGGGGTTGGGCAGAACGGCCAGGCCCTACTGTCTCTGCTGTGCTGGGTCACTCGGACACTGTGGTGGATCCCGAAGAGGCTATAGCTGGTGGCTGTCCGCCAATTGAACTCTTATACCTGAACAGCAAGCTCTTTCTTGAAGGGGCATCCAAGCAGCACAACTCTATTGCTTCTACAAATCATGTGTAATAACAACCCCCACATTTCAGGTCACTTATCTCTTGTTCAGGGCCCCTGGGTCAGTTGGGCACAGTTAGGCTTGTCTCCAAACTGTGGGTTGATTCCAGGTCTGCTTCATATGACTCATTCTGTAACTGGTGGCTACCCAAGGCATACTCCTCTCAAAGTAGAGGTCAGGATGGCCAGAGGCAGAGCCAAAGCACACAGGCTCACTGAAAGCTTCTGCTCCCATTGTATCTGCTCGCACCCCACTGGCTGTAACAAGTCACATGGCCAAGCCCGAAGTCAATGTGGTGGGCAGTGAACTCTCCCCACAATGGTGGAGAAAGAAGAGAGAATTGTGAACAAAGTATACACTATCTACCACACCAGCCATCTGGCACCCTTGGCCATCATATCACAGTGGCCAGTGCAGCACCTGCTGTGAAGCATCACAGTGCAGTGGCTGAGAGCGTGGTTCTGGAGTCAGAAGGCTGGGTTTGGATCCTGGCTCCAACACTTACAAGCCATGTGGTTTCAGGCCATTTACTTGACCTGTGGGAACCTCAGTTTCCTCTTCTGTAAAATGGAGATAATTAGCTTTGATTTATTTTTGTGATTTCCCTATCTGGGTTGATATCTGGTTGCTCTGTCCTGTGTTCTAGTTTTGGGTTGTTATCTGATGTTATTGACTGTCTAACTGGATGACTCCCTTTAGTATTTCTTGTGGTTTTGGTTTGGTTTTTGCAAATTCCCTCAACTTCTGTTTATCTGGAAATGTCCTAATTTCGCCATCATATTTTAGAGGTGGTTTTGCTGGATATATAATTCTTGGCTGGCAATTTTTTTCCTTCAAGCCTTTATATATGTCATCCCTAAAATGGGGATAATTAAAGAACCCATGTTAAAGAGTTGTGTGAAGATTAAATGAGAGACTGTATGTAAAACACTTGGCATGGTGCCCAGTACAAGGCTGGTACTCAATAAATGTCATATTTACTTCTAACACAACAACCCTGTATGACGGTGCCCTATTGTTTGTTAACCCTGAACCATGTACTCTCTAGGAATACACTCCCTTTTCCGCATCCTAAGATGACTTCATCTCTCGGGCCACAGTTGATTGGTTCAGGGATCAGCACCTGAACTGAGTTGAGCCAATGAGTCTCTTTCCTGGGATTTTTGGACTTGGGACTGGGAGTGTGGCTTAATTTTTTCCTAATGGATGACAGTGTAACACAGCAATATTGGGAGCTGTCAGCAACCATTTTTTCTGCCTCTGAAGAAAGCCTATGCCCAGAGAATTGGAGCAATAAGAGGGAATTGGACACCATGTGAGTTCCATCTCCAGTTGCTCCTGAGGCTCAAGTGCACCCTTTCCTGCCCTAGCCATGGTTGCTCTGGGATGTACCCAGCATTCTCCACCAGTGCAAGCTGGTTTTTGTCATTATAATGAAAGAAGAGCTTAACTAGTTTGCTCTGCACGGTGTCCGTTATGATTTCCATTTTAGAGAGGAAAGATCAGACAGGCTATGTGGCTCATCTAAGGCCACAGAGACATAAGTGGCAGAGATGGTGCTTGAATCCAGGTCTGGGAACTCCAAAAGCCATGCTCTTTGTGGCTTTCACCAAGAGCTCAGAGCCACATTCAAATGGCCACCAAACACATGCAAAGATGCTCAGTGTTATTAGCCATCAGATACATGCAAATCAAAACCAAGATAAGATCCATTTCACTCCCACTAGGTTGGCTAAGATTAAAAAAAAAAAAAAGAACTGAAAATAACAAATGTTGGTGAGGATGTGGGGAAATTGGAACTCTTACCCATTGCTAGTAGGAAAGCAAAATGGTACAGCCATTGTAGAAAACAGTGTGGTGGTTCTGCAAAACACTAAAAATAGAACTATCATACCCAAACCAAAACCAAGCTCATTGCCATCGAGTCAATTCCAACTCACAGAGGCCCTATAGGACAGAGTAGAACTGCCCCATAGGGTTTCCAAGGAGTGGGTGGTGGATTCGAACTGCTGACCTTTTGGTTAGCAGCCTAGCTGTTATAACCCAGCAATTTCACTCCTAGGTATATACTCAAAGGACTTGAAAGCAGAGACTCAGACAGACGCTTGTACACTAATGTTCACTGCAGCGCTATTCACAATAGCCAAAAGGTAGAAACGACTTAAATGCCCATCAACAGATGAGTGGATACAGAATGTGTTACATACGTACACGTACAATGGAATGCTATTCAGCCAACAGGAAAAATGAAGTCTTGGTATAAGCTACAATATGGATGGAGCTGGAAAACATTATGCTGAGTGAAGTAAGTCAATCACGAAAGGACAACTATTGTATGACCTCACTTACATAAAAGGACAAGAAAAGGCAACAAAGTTTATTAGTGGTTACCGGGGGCAGGAGGGAGGAGGAAAGGGGGGTTAACAGTGATGGAAATACCAAATTGATTAAGGGTAGGGTTGCACAGCTGATTACTGT
This sequence comes from Elephas maximus indicus, assembly GCF_024166365.1. Taxonomy (NCBI): domain Eukaryota; kingdom Metazoa; phylum Chordata; class Mammalia; order Proboscidea; family Elephantidae; genus Elephas; species Elephas maximus. The sequence goes on along the minus strand of NC_064828.1, from coordinate 86,952,973 downwards.
AATTGCTGCCAATAAGTTGTACACCTGTAAAAAGTTGAATTGGCAAAAGCTGTGTGACAGATACATTTACAGTGACAAAAAAAAAAAAAGTAGCTGCTGAGACTGCTTATGTATAACCAAAAACCTCATGGGATTTGATTTCTTGGTTTGGAAGGTTAGGGTCCTGGTTTCACGGGACATCCCAGTTAATTGGCCTAATAATGTGTTTAGTGCTTCTGTTCTACCTCCTAGTTCTTTGTGTAGTTCCTGAGGTTTTAAAAACCCATGCAAGGAACAACAATTGGTCTCTATTCACCTGGAGCAAAAGAGGGAGAAAGAGTCAGGCATAGGAGGAGGATATAAAATGTGTGGCTAATTGCCGTCATGAACAACTGCCTCCTTTGCCATGAGACCAGACGAACTGGATGGTGCCCAGCTACCATTACTGAACATTTCGATCAAAGATTCTCTAGAAGAATCCTGCTCCAAAGGGGGAAAATTCAGAATAGAATTTCAAGTTCTTATGAAATCCAGACTTCCTGGAGCCATGAAGGTTGGATGAACCCCTGAAATTATTGCCCTGAGGTAATCTTTAAACCTTAAACCAAAGCTATCCCCTGAAGTCTTCTTAAAACCAAACAATAATTTAGCATAACTAGTATTAAACGTCTGCCTTGAGCATTATGCTCTTTTAAGAACTATCTACATAGGATCAAAATGACAACAGCAACTTGAAAGATTAGACAGAAACCTTAGGGGGCAGTGAATTTGTGTTAATCAGGGAAGAACAACTTAGGAAAGGATGGTGAGAATGGTTGCACAACTCAAAGAATGTAATCAGTGTCACTAAATGGTACATGTAGACATTGTTGAATTGGTATATGTTTTGCTGTGAAATATTCTCAACAACAACAACAAAATAAGTAAAATTCTGGAAATAAAATAAAATCCACTAGAAGAAAATAGAAAAAAAAAAAAAAAGAGCTCAGAGCCATGAGCCAACCAGGCGATCTCATCAGGCCCATGTGGTTCCTAGGCTGGTAATGAAGATGTTAAAGAAAACCAGTCTTGGCACTGACTCCACTAAATGGCTGTACTCATTGCTTCTTGTCAAATCCAACCAGCCTCTGGCAGGAAGCCTCACCTCAGTGGCCACCACGAACCTCTTCTTTTCGGAGCCCATTTGTTCTGGACACCTTGGGCACCCTGGCACTGGAACGGGTCTGGAGGAGGCTCACGCCAGGGCCTTGCCTCAGAGAACTCAGTAGCTGACCAGGGAAACAGAACACATAGGCCAGGCCTTGGTGAAGGGCAGGACTGAGGGGAATGGGCAAGAGAGGAGGCAGGAAGCAGTGGTGGGGAGGCGGGCTTAGAAGACCAGGGGAAAGGACTGTCCAGGAGGGCTACCCAGAGTACCACTCTCTGAGTGTGAAGACTGTGTGGGCATTATTCGGCAAGGTCTGGGGATGGGAGGGCTTCCATGGGAGGCCCATCGCATGAGCAAACGTGGAAAAGGAGCTTCTCAATCTCTTCAAGTCTCAGCTTCCTCTTTGTTAAATGGGGACCTTTTCGGAGAACTTAACCTGCAGGGAGACTGAGAGGACTTAGGGACATAATGCCAGGACTTAGGGACTGGCACATTACAGGGGCTTGGCCTTCTGACCTTTCCATCCCCGCTGCTTTCCTGTTCCTTGTCCTGCCAAGAGAGCAATTGTGGCTTGCTGGTTAAAGATTCTGGCTCTAAAGTCACATAGTCCTGTGCCCAATTCCCTGTTTACCACTTGCTAGCTGTATGACCTGTGCAAGTAACTTAGCCTCTCTGTGCTTCAGTTTCCCCCTTGTTTATGGAGCATACAGGGAGAACTTCTTGGAAGGGGCAGCAGTGGGGCTGGGCTGTGAAGCTAAAATGTTTACTGGGGCTCCCCTCCTGACTTCCTGCAGCAACACACCCCTTCCCCCACCCCTCCACTCTTTACCTGTTACCATCTTCTCTCAACACTTTGCCACCAAGCCTTAGGCTTAGGACACTTCTCTGGAAAAATCCTATTCCACCCAACATCTCATGTTTCCCGAACAGCCATCCTGGGAAGAAGGTCGTCCACCCCTACACATCCAGGGATATCATCCACCGCATCCCAATTTTCTCTTTGCCTAGAATCACTACTTGGTATAGTCTCTGGGGCCAGGGAAGGGGAGGTGTTAAAGAAGGGAGGAGGAGAGACCCTCTCCCAGACTTCTTAGAAGGAGGAGGGATGGTGATGGGTGCAGGGGAGAGGAGGCCCACTGAACACAGAAACCCAGCTAGGGAAAGGTTTAGCCCCACATCCAATCCAGTTCCATTAATATCCCATAATAAAATCCTGTCAACATGAGTTACCTGTTCAAATGGATTTGTTAAGAGGACTGGGGGAGCCTTGCTGGGGGTTGGGGAAGGTCAGAGGTGTGTTCTGGCCCTCCTAGAGTGGGGGCTCCAGTGAGGTTGGTGGGGGTGAGTAGGGGGGGATGGCTCAGGCATGAGTCCCTCCTCCTTGCCCTCTGCCTTCTGCAGTCCAAACAGGCTCTCAGGAAGCGGTTGACACACTCATCTATGCCAAGGCTGTCTCAATCCACGGTGGCTCACATAGGGGCCCGTGGTGTGTGCGCACCTGTCTCCTTTGATAAGCATCCAGACACTAAGGCAGAGAGTGAGATTCTAACAGCAGGTTTAGATCTTGACCAGAAGGTGGGGTACTGTTCCCAGGTTCCCTGAAGGTGTCTGTCCAAAACCAAAACCAAACTCATTGCCTTTAAGTCAATTCCAACTCGTGACAACCCCATGTGTTACAGAGTAGAACTGCTCCATAGGGTTTTTAATGGCTGTAAGGAGCCCTGGTGGAACAATGGTTAAGCGATCAACTGCTAACCAAATGGTCGGAGGTTCGAATCCACCAGCCACGCCACAGGAGAAAAGACTTGGCAGATCTGCTTCCGTAAAGGTTACAGCTTGGGAAACTTATGGGGCAGTTCTACTCTGTCATATAGGGTTGCTATGAGTCAGTATCTACAGCATACAACAAATCTTTTCAGAAACAGATTGCCAGGTCTTTCTTCTGTGGTACAACTGGGTAGGTTTGAACCACCAACCTTTAGGTTAGTAGTTGAGTGCAAACCACTCTCTATATCACACCATGAAGGAGGAGCCATAAGGCCAGCCCTGGGGCAAGATTAGGAGACTATGGGCTGCTTAATAAGAAGTCTGAGGATCTGGGGTGGGCTTAGTCCCCTCAAGTGACAACACAAGGTGTGATCCCAACTAGTTACTGAAGATGGCTGCTGTTTGCTCCCTCTCCTTCCACCTTCCCCGCCTCCTGACTGACCCATTGCTAAGCTTTCCTTCCTCCCAGGGGCAGAGGTCTAACATCTCCAGGGCCCCTGGGTGGCTGAGCCACTTGAGAAGTCTTGGGGGAGCCTTAACAACAGGCGTAGAGCTGGGGGCTCCCCATATCCTGTCTCACTGAGTCTAATGGGGCCAAGGCAGGGGCAGAATTGGGGATCAATGCCAAGCAGAGTGGTTTTGTGAGGGTGGGGGCCATTATTATCCCTATTTTACTGTGAAGTAAACAGGGGCTCAGGAAGTCTAAAACTAAACCAAGACCTCACATAGTGAGGGAGGGCCGTGGGACAGGAAGACGGGAAGTGTAGGGAAATGCTTGAAGACTGGTCAGAAACTTCAGGAATCCAGCCTGGGCCTGGGCTTGGAGAGGCAGAGGAGGTGGGGCGAGACAGGCTGGGGAATATGGGGGTGAAAGGATGGTTTGGGGCAGACTTGGAAGGATGAGGCCAGGCCCAGGGTGGTTCTCAGCCCTTGGTTCCTCTCCTGGAGCCTGAGGGTGGGTGAAGGGCTGGGTTCCTGAGAGAAGGGGAGGGGAGAAGGGGGCCTGGGAACTGCGGAGGGTAGGGCTGGGCCTCCAACCCTTTTGTGAGCCGTTTTAATTCGTGTAAATGAGGGTTTTTAATTTGTTATTCTGGGTTTTATTTCTATTACCATCTCATTTGCCTCTAAACCCTATTTCGCCCCAGCCTGGGCCGAATTCTGTTTGATGCATTAGAACTAATTCTTCTCCCAAAGGGCTAGATGTTTTCTCCCCACACAAAAGTCGCTTATTTTGGATAGAGACGATTAGATTTATCTTTAATATTTTAATGGCAGCTGGGATTAGCGGGCAAACAGCCCCGCCTGGGGTTGTTCGCTGCGGATTAGTGTCTGATAAACTCTTCAGATGGGCAACCCTTCACTCTACTTTCTGTTTTCCACAAAGTGCTTTTTATTATTTTTCACTGAAAAAAAAAAAAATTCCCTTGTCTTTTGGAGCATCATAAATTCCATTTGCCGTTTTCTATTAAATCAAGTTGATTAAATTCGTTGTGACTCTTTGCACATAGATCTTTTTAATTTTAACGTCTCCAGCATGAAATCTTTAACGGTGCCATTCGAAATGGCTGCAATATACAGTAGCAGTCCTGTTAAAACAGATGGAAATGAGGTTCTGCCAGGGAGGGGGGGTCTTGCGGGGAGGGGTGGAGTCAGGAGCAGGCACAACCCTCAGGAGAAGGCAGTGGCACTGGTGCCCAGTCCCTCTCCTGGAAGCCCACGTTCCAATCCCTATTCTCCCACTTCTAGCTGCGGATGTTCACGGAGCGCTTACTATGTGCCTGGTGCGGCACGCGCGTTGTCTGTGGCCCTTACAAGGAGGTTCACAGAGGTCACTTGCTCAAGGTCATGCAGCAAGAGATGGCAGTTGTTGAGTCCAGGTCGTCTTTGGTTGATGGAGACTCCTCTCATCTCTAGGGGTCTGTTTCCTCATCAGTGAAATGGGGCGATCAGCTGTGTCCCAACTGACACGTGCTTGGCAGGATTCACTGAGATCCACGAACTGTGCTGTGAACAGTACAGGAGTGGGTGCTCCTGGGGAGTAGCTGTCTGTTTGGGGGTCAGAGTCCCAGCCACCACAGGAAAGAGCCGATTTTTGAGAACCTGGGAGCCTTTCCTAACTCCACGGTCTGCATGGGCCAAGCCTCTGTGGGGGGCCGCAGGGCTCCCCAGCTCCCCAGCCCTCCCACTGTCTTCCGGCCTTAGCCCTCCCCCTCTAATCCTGACCTCATCAAGTGCTGGGAAGGGTTGATCCATAGGAGAAAATCCCTCATTCGAAGGGGCAAAATCAGCTTAATTTGCAGCAATTTGAAGCAGGTCTTTGCCAGGATTTGAATATCAAATTATCCCACAGCCCAGGCTGGCCCGGGAGGCCTCCCCCTGCTGCAATATGGACGGATATGCTCTGGGCTCCACCAGGGAGATTGTTCTTGGAGAGACTGAGGCTGGGCGTATGTGGGGAGGAGGGAGGGTGTCAGAGGGTACTGGGGAAGGTGAGGGTCACAGTCAGCCCCTGTTCCCAGGGAGCACTGCAGCTCAGATTTGGAGGGAATTAGCCTTCTCCAGTGGGCATCCACCCCACCCATCCCTAGCCTCTGGCACAAAAGACCACTCCATTCGCTATCTGCTCCATCGTGGCCTCAGGCACCTGAGGTGGCTGCTGCAGAGGGTTCTTCAGCCTCCCTTCTGGGTTAGCACACCCATTGCCTCTTCTGACCTGCTTTCTCTGTCCCTCTGTACATGCTCAGGCCTGGCAGCCACCCCTCTTATTTTGACTATGGGGGTCAGACCCCTCTCACGACATGTCACTCCCCCACAAAGATGTGAGCGTCTTCAGGGAGGGCCAGGACCCCAGGTGTGGCCCAGATCAGACTCTCCATCAGTGTTTGGTAAAACATGCTGATCCTGCCACAGTATGTGCCCCTTTGGGTCCTTCAGCACAGGGGCAGCAACCAGGGCTGCTAGAATCCATCCATCCATCAATCCAACCCACAATGGATGACTACTCTGTGCCAGTCCTGGCCTAGGAATGGGAGACAAAGAGATGAGCAGTCCAGTCCTTGTCCGCAGAGAGCCCACAGCTGTGGAGGAAACAGACCAGTCAACAGACAAGTACCAAACAGTGTGACAAGGGCTATAACAACAACCAAAGCAGTCACCATTGACTTTGACTCCTGGCGACCCCATGGGTGACAGAGTAGAACTGTGCTCCACAGAGTTTTCAATGGCTAATTTTTTGGAAGTAGGTAGGCAGGCCTTTCTCCCAAGGCACCTCTGGATGGACTCAAACCTCCAACCTTTCAGTTAGAGCCAAGCACATTAACTGTTTGTACCACCCAGAGAGTCCGTAACCATCACAAGCATTTATTAAGCACTCGCTATGTACTAGGCACAGTTCTAAGTGCTTTTCCTCTCCAAACTCATTGAATTCTCACAAAAACTCTATGAGGTAGGAACTATTATTATCTACATCCATCTCACAGATGAGGAAACTGAGGCACACAGAGATTAGGAACATGCCCAAGTCACACAGTAGTAAGTGGTGGACCTGGAACCCATAGCAGGCAGTCAGTCCAACTCTGAGCCCATCCTCTCTGCTCTATCTCTATCCGTCCATCTACCTGTAACGATTTGTCCATGTATGTTTTTTTCTCCACAACAGTGCCTTGTTTTATTTTTAAAGGTGCAATCACAGTGTGTTTTGGGAGCACAGAAAAAGAGTGTCTAACCTACACTAGGGTAATTGGGGGAGGCCTTTTGGAGGATGATTTCAATGATGATTGCTGAGGAGTCACTGTGAACCCAGAACTGGAGATGTTGAGATGACAGCCATGGTCCCTGCCCTCAGGAGCTCACACCCTAGGATGCAAGGACCCATAAGGAGATGTGCCAAGTACTCTGAGGGAGGAAATGCAGAGCATTCTGGGAGCACTGAGGAGACTCCAAAGCTGGGAAGAGCAGGGCAGGCATCCTAGAGGAGATACACTTGAGCTGGACTGAAAGGATGAATGGAAATCTCAGAGACAGGTCCTCCACTAGGTCCAGCCATTGAGTTGTGTCCAAGGGGGCCCAGATTCTGTCCAGGACACTCCTTCTTTTTGTCTCAGCCAGTCCCTCCTTCACGGAGACTTTCTGGGGCAACCAACCCCAGAGGCTGCTCCCTTGTCTAAGCACCTACCCTAGACAGACAGATCCCCTCTTGGGGAGGTCTGGGTCCCCAATTCCTATGTGTTCCTGGGAGGCAGGCCCCAAGCACTACTCTTGAACTCCCAGATCCTATGGCTAGAGGGATCCGGAAGGGTCAGTTGGGGGGAAGCAGCTGACATTGGAAATCCCGGGGTTGATTTGGAGGCACCTAGAATTTAGAGCAGGAAGGGACCCCAGACACCATCCAGTGAGGTCCAGGGAAGTGGCAGGAGCCACCCAGACCCCACAGCTGAGATTGGCTCTAAACTCCAGGCTCCTGGTGCCCTGATCTTCCCTCTGGGGTGGTCTGGGACCACCTGGGCTCTCCCTCAGCCGCTGGCTCCCATGCCTGCCTGCCTGCCTGATGGTGGCCTCAGAAGCCTTTCCCAAATGACGATGGTATTGGCTCAGATTAAGGGCAACTAGCTGGCTCTTGGCTTTTCCTTTTTATATAACAACTAATCTCCTTCTAATCAGCCATTATTAAATTATATTCCGTTTTTAATTCATTCACAGATCACCGTTGGGACAGCTGGATGGATAATTGGGGAAAGATAATTTATGTAAATAAGGAGCAGCAGAAGGTAGAGGGGAGAGGAGGCCGGAGGCCAACGGGGGCCCCTCCCAGGCCCAGGCTGGAGAGAGGGCAGTGGCCCAGCCCTGCCTGGAAGTGGGTGACTGGGGATGCTGGAGGGACTGGGGCCTGCCGTGGGACTTCAGCTTCACCTCAAATGCTCTGGTGCACGGGGAGCTCACTACTTTTTGTGGGGCAGATCTTGGACATCAGTTCTCTTTGTTAGAAGTGGATCCTGAGAGACAGGAGAATGCCCCAGAGAATTCTGGAGTCAGAGATGTGTTTGATTCCAGCTCCGTCATTGCACAGTTGTCTCTTACCTTAGTTTCCACATCTGCAAAATAGGGTTAATGATAGTAACTACCTCATAAGAGTGTAAAACCAAAAACCAAACCTGTTGCTGTTGATTCAATTCTGACTTATAGTGATCCTATAGGACAGAGTAGAACTGCCCCACAGAATTTTCAAGGAGTGCCTGGTGGATTCGAACTGCTGACCTTTTGATTAGCAGACACAGCTCTTAACCACCATGCCACCAGGGTTCCCATCATAAGGGAGTAGTGAGGCTTAAATGCCTGGTGCAGAAGAAGAACCCAATAGAGTACATAGTGGCCCCCATCACTGATGAAGGACTGTATATCGGGTCAAAATTGGCCTCCCTCTAATGTGTGCCTCCTTCCAGCAAAACAGAATAAACCTGCTCCCTTTGCATATATGAAGACAGCTATCCATCCCACAGATAATAATTACATCACCAGCTGATGCCATGGCGCATGTCCTATGTGCCAGGCGCCGTGCTAAACACTTGATATATCTCCTTGTATTATCAGAACAGGAGTCCCTGGGCAGTGCAAAAGGTTAAGCTCTTGACTACTAGCCAAAAGGTTGGTGGTTCGAACCCATCCATTGCCACCTTGGAAGACAGGCCTGGTGATCTGCTTCCAAAAACTCACAGTCTTGAAAACCCTATGGAGCAGTTCCACTCTGCACACATGGGATCGTCAAGACTTGGAATCGACCCCATGGCAACAAACAACAACATCAGAATAATCATGCTATTGTCATCTCCATTTTGCAGATGAAGATACCGTGCACCCATTCTCTCTCCTGATAATTCCTTCAGCAGAACCTACAACAGAAGCCCCAGAAGCCTGCTTAGAAAGCACAGGAAACTCACAAAACCCAGAGCCCAGCTAGAGGCCACTTTGGGAAGGTGCCATGGGGCCTGGCAGGCCGCGGCAGAACTAGCAGGGGAGGCAGGTAAGGTAGGTTGAATGTCCAGCTGTCTTGGCTGTCCCTCTGGGGCCCCAGGAATCATGCAAGGGTGGGCACGGGTGGTCTGACAGAGACTGAGGGGTGACCGGGGCTGGCAGGGGCTGGCAGGGAGGGCCCTGGACCGTCCCCAGAGGGAGGCAGGGGATTAGGGAGCCTAGGGAGGGTAGTCCCAGAGGGTCCATGCAGAGTAATGGGATTAGCCCTGGGGCAGTGAGTGAAAGTTATTAGTGTGTGGGGCCTCTGGCCTCCCACCCTAGGCTGCAGCTGTCACTCAGCCCCAGGAGGGAGCTACCCGCAGACACCCCCCTTGGGGCAGGTTGGCACTCTCTGTCCCCACAGGCTTTCCTGCTGTGACCACCTGGCAGTGGGCTGATATCCTAGCTTTAGCCTCCTGCCCACCCTCGGCTGACTGGGCCACCCACACACAGCATGCCCTAGCATTGCCCGGTGCCTCAGTTTCCCCATCTGCATAGAAAGCTATAGTGAGGATGCTTGGGATCCTCTGAGGCGGGACCTCTGAGGTATGGATGGAAGTAGGAAGCCCTGGGTTTCTGGCTCTGCCATGCATTAGCTGTGTGACCCTGGGCGCATCAGTTAGCCCACCTGAGTCTTGGTGCCCTAATTTATAAGATGAGAGTAGTAGCATGGCAGGGTTTTCACGCAGAGCGATGGAGCAGGGGGATGCAGAGTGGGCCCCTCGGTGGGCTTCAGAGTGCTCGGCACCTCCCTGAGGTCAGGACTGCAGAGGGCCTTACTGTCTGGAGAGGACCCAGTCTTTCAGGGGTGAGTGAAAGGCAGAGCCTGCGGGAAGGCGCCTCTGAGAGCCTTGGGGACCCGGTCCTGGCTCCCTCTAGTGGTGATGGCGCGGATAGCATGACCGCGGCCACCATCACCGCCTCAGGACCTTCAATTCAAGTTCCTAAGGCATTTGAGAGGAGGTATTTCAAGGGTCCTAAAAGGCATCCCATTTTGGCCAATGTCTGACATTCCATCATTAGAACGTCTTCCCTTTAGCTTGTATGTCAGTCTGTTAAAATGAAAATACCTCTTAGCCATAAAGAGAAATCAAGTCTAGGTACATGCTACAACATGGATGAATCTTGAAAATATTATGCTGAGTGAAATAAGTCAGTCACAAAAGGACAAATATTGTACCATTCCACTTATATGAAATAGGCAAATGTATAGAGACCAAAGTTTATTCGTGGTTATCAGGGGTGGGAGGGAGGAAGAAGGTGGAAGTCACTGCTTAGGGGATGCTGCCTTCTGTTGGTGGTGGTGGAACAATCTGGAAGCAGACGGCGGCGATGGTGGCAAAACAAGATGAATGTAACCAATGTCACTGAATTGTACACGTAAAAAATGTTGAACTGGCAAATGTTTTATTGTATATATTTTTACCACAAAAAAAACAATAAAAGGAAAAGAAAACACCTTTGCGGGGGGGGGGGGGTCACAGACCAAGGGCTTCTGGATCTTGCCGGGCAGGCCCAGCTGACTAGGGAGGTTGGGAGGAGCATTTGCCCAGTGCGGTCAGGGAATGCTAATCGGCCTGTGTTCCAGAGGTACCTGGAAGAGCCTGAGGTGGGAGTCTGTGACCTTGGGCAAGTCACTCCTTCTGGCCTCTTTTCTCATGGTCAGCATGGTCAACCGTGGATTAAACTAGATCAATAGTTCCACCTTTCCAACTGGGAAGAACCCTTTCAAGTGACAAAAAAAAAAAAAAAAAAAAAATCCAGATTCGCTCATGTTAGGACTTTTACTTCCCGCAGCTACTGACTAAGGAACTTACGTAATGACCCAAATCTGTGGCCAGTACCAGTTGCTGTGGCGCCAACTCCAACTCATGGTGACACGTGTTGCGCTCCATAGAGTTTTCATGGCTGTGACCTTTCGTAAGCGGATGGCCAGGTCTTTCTTCCAAGGCACCTCTGGGTGGGTTTGAACTGCCAACCTTTTGGTTAGTAGTCAGGCGCTTAACTGTTTGCAGCACCCAGGGACTCCTTCCAAAACTATTAGGCCCACAGTGATGTTTTAAATAAATTGATACTTTATTAAACTTAACATCTACATAATTTTATTATTAAAAATATATTTTTCAGAACAGTTTGAGATGTACAGAAAAAATTGTGAAGATAGTAGAGTTTCCAAATAACCTGCGACTAGTTTTCTTTACTATTAACATCTTACATTAGTTACATTTGTTACAATTAATGAGCTAAGATTGACATATTATTATTAGCTAAAACAACAACTGCTGTCCTGCCGATTCTGACTCATAGCGACCCCATAGGACAGAGCAGAACTGCCCCGTAGGGTTTCCAAGGAGTAGCTGGTGGATTCGAACTGCTGACCTTTTTGGTTAGCAGCCAAACTCTTAACCGCTGCACCACCAGGGCTCTGTTATTAGCTAAAGCCCAGCTTTATTCATAAAACTGTCACAGACAAGAGGAAACTAAAGGGACATGTCTATTAAATGTAAGGTGACATCCTGGATGGAGCCTGCAGGGGGCAGAGCGGGGCAGAATTAGGGGTGGGGGGAGTTCACTAGGTTAAAAGCTAAGGAAATCTGAATAATTATTAGCTAAGGCCCAGCTTTATTCAGAATAAAGTTCAGCTTTATTCTGCTCCCCGCCCCCCACCCAAGGCTTCCATCTGGGATGTCACCTTACATTTAATAGTCACGTCCCTTTAGTTTCCTCTTGTCTGCGACAGTTTCACACAATTCCTAAAAGAAAAAAAAGGTACACGATCATGTGATCGAACACGGTGCAACTACTATATGTTCTGATCTGGACCAATCCCCAGGACGTTATGAGTAAAATGGGGGAAGACACAGGGCAGTATGTTTTACTCTCTGGAAACATCTGTGAAAAACTGGTCAGTGGTTGATTATGGGAGAGGGAATCAGGTAGCTGGAGCACAGCCATGGAAGGGAAGCCCATTTTTTACCCTTTTGCACTATTTTAGCTTTAAAAGCTGTACATATCTTGATAAATATATACTAAATGGTACATACAGGTGTAAGATATTCATTGGATCTCTTACTTACTGGGTCCCTGCATTGTTGGGGTGCTGAAATCATCTACCAGCCCCCGACACTGCAAGGGTGCTCCTGGGGCCCAATCCGAACCACTGGTTAAATTATGGATTTAATCCCCGTGGAAATTCAACTCCCCTAGCTTAAGTGCTTGGATGCTGACTGAAAGGTTGGCAGTTCGAGTCTACCCAGAGGTGCCTTGGAAAAAAGGCCTGGTGATCGACCTCTTGAAAAATCGGCCATTGAAAGCCCTGTGGAGCACAGTTCTACTCTGACACACATGGGGTCACCATGAGTCAGAATCGATTTGATGGCAACTAGTTTGATTTTTTTGGTTTTAGAAGGGTCAGAGTTTAGGGATTCTTCCAGAAGTTCCCCAAATCCCTACTGGATAATGTCTCTGGTTCTTGCCTTGATGCTGAAGGCCCTCTGAGATCTGACCCTTGCTCCTTTGCCCAGTCTCCTCTTCTGCTGTGGTTCCTATAGTGTCCTCAGGAAATATTTTCTATTTCTAGTTCCTGCACTCACCATGTCCTTCTTCTGCCTTCAGGCCTTCACGCACGCTGTTCCCTCTGTTGGGAACACAGTGCCTCTTTCAAGACTCCCTTCAAGCTTCCCTTTACCTGGGAGGCCATCCCTACTCAGGCTCAGGTGGATGCAGCATCATGCCTGGCTGCCTGCCACTCAGGCCCAGACCTGCTATCCCGTGGTGGACAGGGCTCAGAGGGACCCACACCCATGTTCTGGCTTTGCCACTCCTGCCAGCACACAGTAGGCACTTAATGAAGCCTGGCTCCTTCTGGTTTCTCAGCATCTCCAGAGCATGCAAGTGTAGCCCAACCATCTCCTCTTCACACTGCGAGTTGTAATTAGTAGGCACGATGAATGTTTTCCAAATGACAGAATGATTAACCAGGGAGGAAGAAGATGTCTCCAGGCTATCGCAGAGGCGAGACCGAGAGCCTCCGCTGCCCCAGGAGGTAAGAAGAGGGGATCCTGTGCCAGGGTTGAGGTTGGGGCACAGAAGAGAGACTTGATGAGTTTATTACAAGTGGGGCCACTGAGGGGACAGAGTGGCACGAGTGCAGAGCTGCCCAGCTGGTTCGGCCTCACCTTTTCCTATGCTGGGGAGAGTGGGAACCCCATTCAGCCTCCGGGACCATAGTCAGGGTATGATCTCAGTGCCCAGGGAGCCTAGAGACCCCTCTTCTTTAGTCCCTGCAGTCCCAGGTCCAAAGTGGGCAGGGTGGGGAAAGGAGCTCTCATTTGTCCTCTTCTTCCTGGCTGCTCTTTAGAGACCTGTGGTCAACTCTGGTGAGCTCCATATGGCACCCAGGGTCCCTTGTAAGAGTGTAGGGGACATGGGACCCTGGGCTCTTGAAGGTACTGGGAGAAAAGTAGGGCTGGAGAGGAGGCTGTGGCAAGGGCACCCCACATCTAGCACCTGGCATGTCCTAGGCAGCCCACTCACATTTTTCAGAGGTGCACTGCAGGCTGGAGGCTACCTGAGGCCTGGGGGCTCAGTGACTTGGGGACACATTACAGCTTGAGCAGTTCTTAGTGATGCTGTCTGGGCCTTGACCGTATCACAGTAACACCTGCCACCACTGTCACTTCTAAATATGTTGAACACTTGCTATGTGGCAGAATCTTCACATGTATTCTCCCATGGAATCCTCACAAAGACCCAATAAGGTCTTTACAAAAATTACTGTCATTTTTTTCAGAGGTTAAATCACTTCTTGGCATCCTTGAGCTCAAAAGCTTTGGAACCTGGCTCTGCCTGTCCACACAGGCCTGCACTCCCAGCCACGACCCAGCCTCCGCTCCTCCCAGCTCTGAACCCACATCAGAGCTGGTCAGCCTTCTCCCTGGCCTTTCTCTGCCTGGTTACATAGTCCCCACTGCCCACTGCCCAAACGCTGTTCCACTTGCCTCCAAGCTCTACACCTCCTTCCCAGGGCACAGTCCACCCAGCTACCCCGGGGATCCATGGGGTCCCCAGTGTCTGGGGACAGTGGTGGGCAGAGGGCCCAGTGTCTCTCAGCTGGGCCTGTGGCCGAGCACAGAGGGGCGCGGGCGCAGTGCACAGCACTGATCCTAACCAAGTTTGCCAGCCCGGCTTTTCTCATGGCTCCCACACAATGGCTCGCTTTGTGCCCACCTGCCGATAATGCTTAATTAGGCGAGGAGTTGATTAATTTGAGGTAATTGACAGCTAATTAGAGGCCCACAGGCTCATTAACTTGACATCTTGTCTTCATGAATTGGCTGAGTAGGGTCAGGTGATGGAAGCCGTTACTTCTCTCTCCCCAGCTCTCCCCAGCCCTGTAGGCTGGGATGATCACCTGGGGAGGGTTACTGGGGCGATCACCTGGGGAGGGCTGTTGGGCCTGATTACCTGGGGGCAGGCTGCTGGGCTGATCACCTAGGGGCTGGCTGCTAGGGGTGATCACCTGGGGAGGGCTGCTGGGGTTGATCACCTGGGGAGGGATGTTGGAGTGGTCACTTGGGGATGGTTGGGCTCACCCACCTCTTCAGGTAGGGCCATTCCAAGGCCAAGAATAGAGGAAACAGTCACAGTGAAGGGGATGGAATCAGGGGATGGAGGTGTCTGCCCTGAGTGTGGGAAAGAGAGAGTGAGCATGAAAGGATGGCTCACAGGTGCTGGGGCAAAGGGACCCCAGACAGAGATGATAGATATTAGTGGGGAGAAGAGAACCTACTGTCCACATAGGAGGAGGGGCAAGGGGAAGGCGGTATGTGGGGAAGCCTATTGATTAATGAGTGTAGATTTGGAGTGAGATAGAACTGGTCTCGAATCCCAGCTCTACAGCTAACCAGCTGCGTGACCTTGAACAAGTTAATCTCTAAACCTTGGGTTTCTCATCTGTAAAATAGGAATAATAATAATAGAACCTAGCTCATGAGGATGTTGTGAAAATACATGAGGCTTTGAAGTGAAGGTTTTGGACCAATATCTGGGGGCCTAGTGAGTGCTTGATTAAATGTTATCCATTCTTGGCAGCAGGTGAGGGCGGGAGTGACAGGAAGAGAGGGTAAGTGTGTGGGATGGCCCTTAGGGTCCTGGGCAGGAAGGCAATAGAAGCCCAACCCATGAGGAGTCACTGTTACTCTGTGGAATCCTGCTTGCCTGATAACACAGCTGAGTCTGTTAAGAGTGTGGGGAAAAGGGTGTTACAGCTTCTTTGGGGAGGGGGGCTCAATTCAGCAATACATATTAAAATAAAAAATGCACTCGGCCTTTGACCCAGCAAAAGATATTCCACCACTAATAATATATCCTACAGATATATTTGTGTACACACATAGAGATTTAAATGCAAGGATAATTTATTCATTGCAACATTGTAGTAGCAAGGAACTGGAAACAACCTAAATGTCCATCTATAGGGAACTGGCTAAATTATGATAGCTGTTAAATCTATATGTACCAATATGAACGAGATCCAGAGATAAATTAAGTTGGAAAAAAAAAGGAGAGATGGAGAATAAGGTGTAGTTGCACAATCTGATAACTAGAGACCTGAAGGTCAGGGGACAGGAAGGAGATGCCGTATTTTTCACCATCTGCTCTTTTAAAATGTTTTGTGTTTATTACCTTCTAAAATATAATTTAGTTTACTTTTGGTGTTGTTGTTCAGAATATATATGCAGAACATACACCAATTGAACAATTTCTACATGTACGATTCACTGACACTGATTACATTCTTCGAGTTGTACAACCATTCTCACCCTCCTTTTCTGAGTTGTTTCTCCCCCATTAACATAAACTCACAGTCCCCTAAGTTTCCTATCTAATCTTTCATGTTGCTGTTGTCAATTTGATCCCATACAGATCGATCTTAAAAGAGCACAATGCTCAAGACAGACATTCTTTACTAGGAAGCCAAGCTGTTATTGCTTGGTTTTAAGAGGACTTCAAAGTATATTTTTGGTTTATGGTTTAAGGTTAAAGATTTTCTCAGGGCAATAGTTTCAGGGGTTCATCCAGCTTCCATGGTTCTAGAAAATCTGGATTCTATAAGAATTTTAAATTCTGTTCTACATTTTCCCTCTTTTGATCAGGATTCTTCTGTAGACTTTTAATCAAAATGTTCAGTAATGGTAGCCGGGTACCATCCAGTTCTTCTGGTCTCAAAGCAAAGGGAGCAGTTGTCCATGGATGTTATTAGCCACACATTCTGTATCCTCCTCCTATCCCTGACTCCCTTCTTCCTCTGTTGCTCCAGGCAAATATGTATATATAGAGAGAGACCAACTGTTGTACCTTGGATGGCTGCTTCCAAGCTTTTAAGACCGCGGGTACTACACAACAAACTTGGAGGAAGAACAGCACTAAACATAATATGAGGCCATTTAACTGGAATGTCTCATGAAACCATGACCCTAAACCTCCAAACCAAGTAACCAAATCCCATAAGGTGTTTGGTTGTACATAACCAAAGCAGCTACCTTTTTTGATTGTTGTTATAAATATATCTATCAGACAACTTTTTTCAATTCAACTTTTTATAGGTGTACAACTTATTGACAGCAATTACAATAATTGCTTGCACAGGCCTACCCTTAATCAAAGTGATTTTTTGGTGCTTATTACCTTTTAAAAAAAGTATGAAAAATTAAAACTTAGTGGAATGTACCTTTTTTTCTCAAATGAAATCTGAATTCATAGGCAGAGTGGCTGTAATCGAGCCAGTGGTAGGGACTCAGTCCTATCTATCTAACTCCTCTCTCACCTCCCCCAAAGGCTCCAAGAGGGCCTGAAGGTCATCTAGTCTAGTGCTGTCCAATAGAACTTTCTGCGGTGATGGAAGTGTTCAGTGTAACTCTGTACTCTCCAATATGGTAGCCGGTAGCTATGTGGCTACTGAGCATTTGAAAGGTGGCTAGAGTAACTAAGGAATTGAATTTTTAATTTTATTTACTTTTAATTAACCTAAATTTAGTAGCCATATCTGGCTAGCAGCTACTGATTTGGATAGGACAGAAGTCTCTTCAAGGGACCAAACAACCCAGCTGTCCCTGGCCTCCATCTGAGAGAATGCAAAACCCAGAGAGGCTATCCCTGGTACCACTAGTAACTCCAGAGTTGCCTGCAGTGTAGACACAGCCTCTTTGCTAGAAGTAGGTGGTGCTGGCACCTTAGAATGGTCCTGGGAAATCTGGTTATAGAAAGAGCTGGAGCTCCTTTCCAGCAGAATTGAAACCACACTCAACGGAAACCATGTCAGAGATGCTGGTAACTCACCTGGAATGCCAAGTGAAGGAAGGAGTGCCAACATGACCCATGATCCAAAAAGCACAGTGGTCAGGTCTAACCTGGAAGACTTTGAGTGATGCCTTAGGTGCCTGGAGACCTTGCATTCAGCCGCCCATTTGGCAACTCTCTTTTGAGCATCTATGATGTGTTGGGCTTTGCAGAAACCTCTGTTTATATTTATTACCTTAGACCCAGTCCCTGCCCTCAAGGAGCCCACAGTTTTGGGACTGGATTAGCAGTAAGGGGTGGATAGAGAATGACTCTCCCTTGACAGACAGCCCAAGCATGGGGTGTCTGGGGCCCTTGAGCTTTGCTGATGGCCTGCCTAGAGTGAGACCACAGGACAGGGTCCCCAGTCCTTATGCTTAGTTACTGGTAAGGCAATTGCCAAAGTAGCACATTTACCATTATTTGTTCTTCCTTCTGACCCCATTGCTCTAGAATCTAGAGTTTGAGATCCTTTAGATCTGCTGTGTTATTGCTCCAAATAGCCTCCATGGGGCTGTGGTTTGAAACATAAAAACCACCAGTGTTTCCCTTTAAAGGCTCAGAGGACCCTAACTTCTGTTTTTTTTTTTTTTCATACTTGAAGTATAGTTTGCATAAAGTACACAGATATTAACTGTACAGCTTGATGAATGTTACACACACTCACAATATACTCCTCTATAACATCACTTGGAACAAGATAGAGAATATTTCCAACAATTCAGAAGGCTCCTTGTGTCCCCTTCCAGTCAAGAGCCCCCGAAGTAGGCACTTTTCTGATTTCTATCACCCAAAAGTTTTGCCTGTTTTAGAATTTCTCATGCCTAACAGAAGTAAGTGCTGATGTCCACCAAAAAATACATGCAAGAATGTTGGTAGCAACTTTATTTGTACAAGTCTAAAACTGGGAAACACCCAAATGTCAATCAACAGAAGTGATAAGTAAACTGTTGTACATTCCTACAATGGAATTCCAGTCAGCAGTAAAAAGAGCAAACCACTGAACTGCTTCACACAATCACATGGATGAACCTCACAAACATAATGAGGAGAGAGTTAAGTGAGACACAGAAGAGTTTATACTGTACAGAAGAGTAATTCTGTTGGTATATACCTAGGAGTGGAATCGTATTTTTGAAGGTCACAAAGACTTGGTGACTCTGCCTCTGCAGGGAGGCTTTGAGGTCGGGGTAGGGGGCCAGCTTTGAAAGTCCCCTTGGGGAACTATGCATCCCTCACTGGCTCTGGAGGGGAGAGTAGCTCATATCAGAAAAGACAGAGGCAGTACAGAGCCGAGTAAAGAACCATAAAATGGTTCAAGGGCACGATGACAATGACATCAGAAGTGTATCTACATGGATAGAGGCTGGGAGGACAGGTAAGCATAGGAAAATGGAAGCCTTTGTTTTGTAGGGTGGAGTATGTAAGAGGAAGGGGCAAGAACAACTAAAAGTCTCAGTGGCTTTTTGTTTATTGTAATTAACCTCATGGAAAAGAGATTTCTTTTGATTTCTCCTCACCCTTTATGCCTTTATTTACATAACTAGCAGTGTTAAGAAAAATGCTTTCAGTAAACTAAATATCATGTTTGCTTCAAAAAGACTATAAAGCTCAGTACTTCCTCGCTAGAATGTTTCCAGTCCCCCAGAAGGCCCCATCATGTCCCTCCCAGTTAGTCCCCCGACAAGGGTAACCACTATTCTGACTTCTATCATCCTAGATTAGTTTGCGCTTGCTTTTGAATTTTACTTATATGGAATCTTACAGTTGATGTCAACATTTACTGAGCACTTATTATGTGTCAAACATATTGGTAAACACTATCAAACAGTATTTCATTGATCCTTCTAAAAACGTGGCGAAGTGGGCATTCCTCCCTTTAACTGAAGAGGAAACCATTAAGCTATTAGGTGGCAGAACCTGAATTCAAACTAGAGTGACCAACCATCCCATTAGGAAGGCTGTCCACATTCCAGGAAACACCTTAGTCCCAAGCAAACTGGGATGGTTATTCACCATAATTCAAACCCAGATCCGACTCAAAAGCCATGCTGTTAATCACCAGGCTGGGCTCCCTTCCTTTGGCCTCAGGTTTCATCAGACAGTGCATGTGTTGTTAGTACAATTTCATGGGGGATTAAAAAAAATTATTTATTTTTTGTTGTTGTGGAGAATATACATAGCAAAGCATACATACACCAGTTGGAGACTTTCTGCATGTACAATTCAGTGACATTGATTACATTCTTTGAGTTGTGCAACCATTCTCACCCTCCTTTTCTGAGTTGTTCCTCCCCCATTAACATAAACTCACTGCCCCCTAAGGCTCCTATCTAATCTTTCCTGTTGTCAATTTGATCCCATGTAGATACATCTTGAAAGACCATAATGCTCAAGGCAGACATTCTCTACCAGTTAAACTATTGTTTGGTTTTCAGATGACTTCAGGGATATTTTTGGTTTAAGGTTTAAAGATTATGTTAGGGCAATAGTTTCAGGGGTTCAACCAGCCTCCATGGCTCCAGAAAATCTGGATTCCATGAGAATTTTAAATTCTGTTCTGCATTTTCCCCCTTTTAATCAGGATTTTTCTAGAGAATCTTTAATCAAAATGTTCAGTAAATGGTAGCTGGGCACCATCCAGTTCTTCTGGTCTCATGGCAAGGGAGGTAGTTGTTCACGGAGGCAATTAGCCACACATTCCATTTCCTCTTCCTATTCCTTCTTCCTCTTTTGTCATAGGGGATGCTCATCTCCAAAAAAATTCCTGTAATATCAGGATTTTTACTTGATTTTATTTCATTTTGAAGAAAGCGATTTCATTGAAAGTACATCTGAGTTGGGTAAAAACAAAATTGAAAGGAGCTTCTAGCGTATCAAACAAGGATTTATTCACACCCATGCATGGAAAAGAAGCTTAGGACAATCTCTGACTTCAAGAAGTTTATAATTTACCTGGGGAGTTAAGAGTACAGCCTAGGGAACAAATTAGAGGTTAATATACCACACATACCGTCGAGGGGATTCTGACTCATAGCAGCGGCACGTGTGTGTCAGAGTAGAACTGTGCTCTGTAGGCTTTCAGGGGCTGTGATCTTTGGGAAGTGGATCACTGGGCCTTTCTCTGGAGGTGCCTCTGGATGTACTTGAACCTCCGTTCAGTTCTACTCTGTCACATGGGGTCACTAAGAGTCGAAATTGAGTAGACGGCACCTAACAACAATAACAACAATTTAAGGCACAATTAAAAAAATTGTTTTGGCTTATTTCATTTCATAACTCAGGACAAATGCCATTTTTAGCCCTAATGGCTGTGGCTGTGAAGTCAGAAGCCCAGCCTTGCAGAAGGGCCCAGAGCGGCACCGGCCAATGGGCCAGTGCGCCGTGGATAGCCCCACAGCTCTGCTCCAGCCTTCTCATGCAGTCAGTTCTGGCCAGGAATGCACGAGGGTATAACACTGTCTCCCTGGAACACACCCCAAACCCCATCCCCTCACACACCCTCCTAACCCTGCTGCCACCCATCTCTGCTTTCCAGGTTTGCAGGCCCCCACCCAGAGGCACTGTCATCACTCCTTCCTGACACATTGGCTTTCATCTTCCTAGGACGAATCTCATTTGACAATCTCCTGCCCATATTTCTAAGCTCTCTGGGTCTCGCTGTGCTATTTCTCTGTCCTCTCCGGGGTTTGTAACACCAATCATTCTCCGGTTTCATTAGCATGCTGTTTACCCGTCTTTCAGATCATTAATGAAGATGCGAAGTGAGACACCGGTCCTCACGGCCCCCACCACCTGCCCCCTCCCACGCCCGGCGCTGCTGGAATCATTATCCTTCCTGGTGTGACAGGGTCAGAACCAAACCAATTTGCATCAATCTTTGGTGATGTTGTGAAGTGTCACTGGTCCCGCAATCTTCGCGTTGTCACGGTGGCCTCAGCTGTCTGTTCTGGGGCGCTCCTCTCCTCTTTGGAGGGCTGGTCAGATCTGGCTACCTCAGTTTATCTAGCTGAAAGCCCCAGAGTCAGGCAGGATTCAGGACCACTACACATGGCTGACACCTCCCTTCTTTGTTTTGCTCTCCCGAGCTGGGCAGACGCTAGTACCTCTTTGGAAAACATGATGGGCAAGTGCACATGCTGGTAAAGTGGAGGTGGGAGTGGGCGTGGCAGCAGAGTATTTTCTTATCATGACATCTATTTCTACTGAAGGAAAGTAAGGAGCAGTCTCCTTTGGACCCTCCGGGGCTTAGTAAGATGGCTAGGGTTGTATATTCTGCTGCTTGGGGCTGGTCTGGAGGCAATTCTTAGGGACAATGTCTGTTCTTCTCTGCCATTTTCTAGTTATCTGGTCTTGATGCTTTCATCTCTCTACTTCATCAATTCCATGATTATGCTTCTTATATATGATGTTATATACACATTCGTCTTCCAATAAAGGTGAGAACCACCTTCTACGTGCCTCTTTCTTCACATCCCAACTTGGCTGAGAGGTGCTTCATTCCCTTTCCTGATGATACAGAGCCTCCGCCTGGCTGTCGGAGAGGAAAGTATAACTGTAACCCTACACTCTGCCCTGGCCCATCCCTACTCCTGACTGCTAACTCATCTTTTTTCTCCTCTCCAAATTGGGAAGGGGAGGGTGATCAGGAAGAAAGCAGTGAAGGAGACTCACAAACACAATACCTGGAGCGATGTTTCACATGCCCAAGAGCTGGGGAGATTCAACCTTAAGATTCTACAGCAAAATTAAGTGAAATGTAATTTCCTCTGTGCAGGGATCTGTTCTTGTTCTTGTTAGGTGCTGTCCAGTTGGTTCCCACTCATAGCAACCCTGTGCACAACAGAACCAAACACTGCCTGGTCTTGCGCCACCCTCACAATTGTTGCTATGTTTGAGCCCATTGTTGCAGCCACTGTGTCAATCCGTCTCATTGAGGGTTTTCCTCTTTTCCGCTGACCCTGTACTTTACCAAGCATGATATCCTTCTCCAGGGACTGATCCCTCCTGATAACGTGTCCAAAGTGTGTGAGATGCAGTCTCTCCATCCTTGCTTCTAAGGAGCATTCTGGTTGTACTTCCTCCAAGACAGATTTGTTCATTCTTTTGGCAGCACACGGTATATTCAATATTCTTCGCCAACACCACAATTCAAAGGCATCAATTCTTCTTTGTCTTCCTTATTCATCGTTCAGTTTTCTCATGCATATGAAGTGACTGAAAACACCACGGCTTGGTTCAGGCACATCTTTGTGCTCAAGGTGACATCTTTGCCTTTTAACATTTTAAAGAGGTCTTTTGCAGCAGATTTGCCCAGTGCAATGTGTCTTTTGTTTTCTTGACTGCTGCTTCCATGGGTGTTGATTGTGGACCCAAGTAAAATGAAATCCTTGACAACTTCAACCTTTTCTCCGTTTATCATGATGTTGCTTATTGGTCCAGTTGTGAGGATTTGTTTTCTTTATGTTGAGGCTGTAGTCTTTGATCTTCACCAGTAAGTGGTTCAAGTCCTCTTCACTTTCAGCAAGCAAGGTTGTGTCATCTGCATATCACAGGTTGTTAATGAGTCTTCCTGCAATCCTGATGCTCCGTTCTTCTTCATGTAGTCCAGCTTTTCGGATTATTTGCTCAGCATACAGATTGAATAAGTATGGTTAAAGGATACAACCCTGACGCACACCCTTCCTGATTTTAAACCACGCAGGATCCCCTTGTTCTGTTTGAACAACTGCCTCTTGATCCATGTACAGGTTCCTCATGAGCACAATTAAGTGTTCTGGAATTCCCGTTCTCTGCAAAGTTATCCATAATTTCTTATGATTCACATAGTTGAATGCCTTAGCATAGGAAAAAAAAAAAAAAGAAACAAACAAAAAAAACACACAGGTAAACATCTTTCTGGTATTCTCTGCTTTCAGCCAGGATCCACCTGACATCGGCAGTGATATTCCTGGCTCCAAATCCCTCCTAAATCTGGCTTGAATTTCTGACAGTTTCCTGTCGATATACTGCTGCAGCCACTTTTGAATGATCTTTAGCAAAAGTTTGCTTGCGTGTGATATTAATGATATTGTTTGATAATTTCCGCTTTCGGTTGGATAGCCCTTCTTGGAAATAGACATAAATATGGATCTCTTCCAGTCGGTTGGCCAGGTAGCTGTCTTCCAGGTTTCTTGGCATAGATGAGTGAACACTTCCCGTGCTGCATCCGTTTGTTGGAACATCTCAATTGGTATTCCATCAGTTCCCAGAATCTTGTTTTTCACCAATGTCTTCAGTGCAGCTTGGACTTCTTCCTTCAGTACCATTGGTTCCTGATCATATGTTACCTCCTGAAATGGCTGAACGTCAACCAATTCTTTCTGGTGTAGTGACTGTGTATTCCTTCCATCTTCTTCTTCTTTTTTTTTTTTTTTTTTTACTGTGCTTTAAGTGAAAGTTTATAATTCAAGTCAGTTTCTCATACAAAAACTTATACACACACTGTTATGCGACCCTAGTTGCTCTCCCTACAATGTGACAGCATACTCCTCCTTTCCACCTTGTACTTCCCGTGTCCATTCAACCAGCTCATGTCCCCTTCTCATCTCACCTCCGGACAGGAGCTACCCACTTAGTCTCATGTGTCTACTTGAGCTAAGAAGCACACTCTTCACCAGTATTGTTTTATGTCTTACAGTCCAGTCTTTGTTTGAAGAGTTGGCTTTGGGAATGGTTTTGGTTTTGGGCTAACAGAGTCTGGGGGCCATGTCCTCTGGGGTCTCTCCAGGCTCAGTCAGACCATTAAATGTTTTTTTTTTTTTTTACTATAATTTGAGTTCTGCACCCCACTTTTCTCCTGCTCTATCAGGGATTCTCTGTTGTGTTCCCTGTCAGGTCAGTCATTGGTGGTAGCCAGGCACCATCTAGTTCTTCCAGTCTCAGGCTGATGGAGTCCCTGGTTTTTGTGGCCCTTTCTGTCTCTTGGGCTCATATTTTCATCGTGTCTTTAGTGTTCTTCATTCTCCTTTGCTCCAGGTGGTTTGGGACCAACTGATGCATCTTAGATGGCTGCTTGCTAGCTTTTAAGACCCTGGATGCCACCTACCAAAGTGGGATGCAGAACGTTTTCATAATAAACTTTGTTTTGCCATTTGACCTAGATGTCCCCTGAAACCATGGTCCCCAGACCCTCGCCGCTGCTACTCTGTCCCTTGAAGTGTTTGGTTTTATTCAGGAAACTTCTTAGCTTTTGGTTTAGTCCAGTTATGCTGACTTCCCCTGTATTGTGTGTTGTCCTTCCTTCACCTAAAATAATTCTTGTCTACTATCTAGTAAGTGCATACCCCTCAGCCTCCTTCCCAACCCTCATAACCATCAAAGAATGTTTTCTTCTATGTTTAAACCTTTTCTTGAGTTCTTATAATAGTGGTCTCACACAATGTTTGTCCTTTTGCAACTAATTTCACTCAGCATAATGCCTTCCAGATTCCTCCATGTTATATTTCATGGATTCATCATTGTTCTTTATCTTTGCATAGTATTCCATTGTGTGACTGTACCGTAATTTGTTTATCCATTCATCTGTTGATGGGCACCTAGGTTGTTTCCATCTTTTTGCTATTGTAAATTACAGTGCTGCAATGAACATGGGTGTGCATATATCTGTTTGTGTGAGGGCTCTTATTTCTCTAGAGTATAGTCCAAAGAGTGGGATTGCTGGATCGTATGGAAGTCCTATTTCTAGCTTTTTAAGGAAGCACCAAATCGATTTCCAAAGTAGTTATACCATTTTACATTCCCGCCAGCAGTGTATAAGTGTTCTAGTCTTTCCACAACCTCTCTAACATTTATTATTTTGTGTTTTTTGGATTAATGCTAGCCTTGTTAGGGTGAGACAGTATCTCATTGTAGGTTTGATTTGCATTTCTCTAATGGCTAATGATCGTAAGCATTTCCTCATGTATCTGCTAGCTGCCTGTATGTCTTCTTTGGTGAAGTGTCTGTTCATATCTTTTGCCCATTTTTTAACTGGGTTTTTTGTCTTTTTGTTGTTGAGGTTTTGCAGTATCTTGTAGATTTTAGAGATTAGATGCTGATCAGACTTGTCATAGGCAAAATTTTTTTCCCAGTCAATAGGTTGTTTTTTACTCTTTTTGTGAAGTCTTTGGATGAGTCTAAGTGTTTCATTTTTAGGACCTCCCAGTTTCTTTTCTGGTGTTTGTGCATTGTTAGTAATGTTTTATATGCTGTTTATGCCACGTTGGGCTCCCCTAGCGTTGTCCCTATTTTTTCTTCCATGGTCTTTATCATTTTAGATTTTATATTTAGGTCTTTGGTCCATTTTGAGTTAGTTTTTGTGCATGGTGTGAGGTATGGATCTTATTTCATTTTTTGGCAGATGGATATCCAGTTATGCCAGCACCATTTGCTAAAGAGACTGTCTTTTCCCCAATTAATGGACTTTGGGCCTTTGTCAAATATCATCTGCTCATAAGGGGATGAATTTATGTCTGGATTCTCAATTCTGTTCCATTGTTCTATGTATCTGTTGTTGTACCAGTACCAGGCTGTTTTAATTACCATGGTAGTATAACAGGTTCTAAAATCGGGTAGTGTGAGGTCTCCCACTTTGTCCTTCTTCTTCAGTAATGCTTTACTTATCCCGGGCCTCTTCCCTTTCCATATGAAGTAGGTGATTTGTTTCTCCATCTCATTAAAAAATGCCATTGGAATTCCACATTCTTTTGATGCTTCCTGTGTCATTTAATATTTTCCCTGTAGAATCCTTCAGTATTGCAACTCCAGGTTTGATTTTCTTCTCCAGCTCTTTCAGCTTGAGAAATTTTGAGCATGTTCTTCCCTTTTGGTTTTCTATCTCCAGGTCTTTGCACATGTCATCATAATACTTTACTTGGTCTTCTCGAGTTGTCCTTTGAAATCTTCTGTTCAGCTTTTTTACTTCATCATTTCTTCCTTTTGCTTTAGCTACTCGATGTTCAAGAGCAACTTTCAGAGTCTCTTCTGACATCTAGTTAGGTCTTTTTTTTCTCTCCTGTCTTTTTAATGACCTCTTGCTTTCTTCATGTATGATGTCCTTGATGTCATGCCACAACTCGTTTGGTCTTCAGTTATTACTGTTTAATGCATCAAAGCTATTTTTGAGATGCTCTCTAAATTCAGGTGGGATATATTCAAGGTCGTACTTTGGCTCTCATTGACATATTCTAATTTTCTTCAGTTTCAACTTGAATTTTCATGTCAATAATTGATGGTCTGATCTGCAGTTGGCCCCTGGCCTTGTTCTGACTGATGATGTTGAGCTTTTCCACAGATGTAGTCGATTTGATTCCTGTGTATTCCATCTGGTGAGGTCCATGTGTAAAGTTGCCGTTTATGTTGGTGAAAATAGGTATTTGCAATGAAGAAGTCGTTGGTTTTAGAAAATTCAATCATGCAATCTCAGGCATCGTTTCTACCACCAAGGCCATATTTTTCAACTACCGATCCTTCTTCTTTGTTTCCAACTTTTGCATTCCAATCCCCAGTAATTATCTGTGCATCCTGATTGCATGTTTGATCAATTTCAGACTGCAGAAGTTGGCAAGTCTTCGATTTCTTCATCTTTGGCCTTAGCAGTTGGTGTGTAAATTTGAGTAATAATTGTATTAACTGGTCTTCCTTGTAGGCATATGGATATTATCCTATCACTGACAGCATTGTACCTCAGGAAAGATCCTGAAATGTTCTTTTTGATGATGAATGCAATGCCATTCCTCTTCAAGTTGTCATTCCCAGCAGAGTAGACCATATGATTGTCTGATTCAGAATGACTAATACCAGTCCATTTCAGCTCAATAATGCCTAGGATATGCATTCCATTTCATTTTTGATGATTTCCAATTTTCCTAGATTCATACTTTGTAGATTCCAGGTTCCAATTATTAATGGGTGTTTGCAGCTGTTTCTTCTCATTTTGAGTTGTGCCATCAGCAAATAAAGGTCCCAAAAGCTTGACTCCATCCATGTCATTAAGGGTGGCTCAACTTTGAGGAGGCAGCTCTTCCCCAGTCTTCTTTTCACTGCCTTCCAACCTGAGGGGCCCATCTTTCGGCACTATATCAATGTTCTGCTGCTATTCATAAGGTTTTCCCTGGCTAATTATTTTCAGAAGTAGACCACTGGGTTCTTCTTCCTAGTCTATCTTCGTCCAGAAGCTCAGCTGAACCAATCCACCATGGTGACCCTGCTGATATTTAAATACTGGTAGCATAGCTTCCAATATCATAGCAACACACAAGCCCCCACAGTACGACAAACTGACAGACGCATGGGGGAGTGCAGGGATGGGCTGAGGGAAAAGACAGTTGTTTTGTAACACTGACTGAGCACCTACTGAATGCATCACTCTGTTCCAGGGCAAAGGCTTTGTGAATGAGGAGGGAGGGTAGGATTAGGCATGGTCAGGGAACAAGTTATTTTTATCCTTGAAGAGCTTACATGTGATTGAGTAGAAAGCCTCAGGCAGGGCTGGACACTTGGTAGGTGTCCATTAAATACTTACTGGTTTACCAATTGATAGACATTTGTGTACACAAGAAAAAATTTCATTGCCATAAACAGACTTTATCAATGAACTCTATATGTGTGTGTGGGCGCATATGTGTGCATATTAACAGGCTGGGCTGATGGGCCGAGCTTCTTAAGCCCTGTGAAAGTGATACACGCTTCTGTAGAAAGTTTGGGCAATGTAAGGGAAAATGAAAATTACCCATAATCCTCCAACAATGGAGCAAGCACTGTTCCACCTTACTCTATTTCCTTCCAATTCCCCCACTCACATTGGAGACCTTGCTGTATTTATACTTTTACATCTTTCTAGTTTCAATTATCCTTATGACAAAATCATCTCTTCCATGATATCATAACCACTCTGCAAACACATCAAATGAGTGCATAATAGCCCACTGTGTAGATGTGCCATAATTTACTTAAAGCACTTTTGGGCCATACGGTTTGGGGTAAACAGGCCTGTGAGGGAAGCAAGGGCCGGGGCTCAGCAGGTAACAGTGATATATGGTGGGGCACGAGAGGCCAAGGTGAAGAAGCTCTTAGGAGCCTGATTTTCCATAAGCCACCCCCTTCCTCAAAGACCACTTCTGGCTCTGACCGCACGCTTCCCTTGTGGCCCTGCCTAGGACTCCGCCAGTGAACACAGCCACTCCTCGTTTCCTCAGCTTCAAGTCACTGCTTTTTCAATTTGACTCTTCTCAGCTGCTCCTTTGTGTGGAGCTGCTGGCTCAGGCCAGCTTGGCTCCTGGGGTTTGACCACAACCAGGCAGGCCCTGGGATGTGACCTTCAGCCCCCCTTGACCCCAAGGGCTTGGGCTGCAGAGTCAGGCCAGACTGCTCTCCGTGGGCTCCCAGAGAGAGCAAAGCTGAAAGGAGGCTGCTGGCGGAATGAGACCTGAGTGGACCCTGTTCAACCCTGGAAAGGGAGCAAGAACCCGACAAACCTCTTCACACCACAGAACAGCATCCAGAGGAAGAATGGAGGAATGGACAGAAATGGGGAAGTACGCTCCCGTGCACCGTGACTGGAACGCTGTGGATGCTCAGAAAATATGAAGACCAGAAACACTAGTGAAGACTAGCAGTGATTTGAGGCTTAGGCCAAGCCCAGTATCAGCTAAGAAAACCTACCAGTGTCACAAAGAATACCTTTCCCTCTCTTGCTTATCAACAACAAATGATCTTCAATGCCATTATCTGTAGAGTCAACAACAGTATTTACTGAGTGTCCATGTGGCAAGGGTTGCCTCACAGCTGAAGGATGTGATACCCTACCAAGGCAGGGGACAGGAGAAGGAGTCAGTAAGATGTCAGCTCTCTTGACAGTTAGAGAAATAGGCACTCTGCTTAACTGATTATTCAAGTTAACTAACCAGTTGTAGTGGAGTCCATTTCAACTCGTGGTAACCCTGTGTGTCAAAGCAGAGCTGTGCTCCACAGTGTTTTTCAGTGGTTGATTTTTCAGAAGTAGATCATCAGGCCTTTCTTCCGAGGCAACTCTAGTTGGACTCAAATCTCAACCTTTGATCAGTGGCCCAGCATGTTAACTGTTTGCACCACCCAGGGGCTCCAAGGTATCTAAAAGTTACCATATTTTCCCTGCAGGGATTACCAATTTTTATAAATGTGAGTATAATAAAAAATTAAATACTGTATTAAATCTAATTTATAGCTACGCCTGTCAATCACTTCTATAATGGGTAATATGGGCCATGTACTGTTGTAAACACAAGTTCTCATTTAATCTCTACAACTGCCCTAGGAGTTCGGAGTTATGACTGGACCCACTTCATAGACAGGGAAACTAAGGCACACAGAGGTTAAGCAACTTGTCCAAACCTGGTAAGTGGCAGAGACAGGATTTGGATGCAGGCAGTCTGACTCCGAAGAATGAAGCATTAAAATAGGAGGAAGACTGATTAAACAACCTGCAATATGCAGATGACACAACCTTGCTTGCTAAAAGTGAAGAGTACTTGAAGCACTTATTGATGAAGATCAAAGACTACAGCCTTCAGTATGGATTACAGCTTAACATAAAGAAAAGGAAAATCCTCACAACTGAGCCAATAAGCAACATCATAATAAACGGAGAAAATATTGAAGTTGTTAAGGACTTCGTTTTACTTAGATCCACAATCAACACCCATGGAAGCAGCAGTTAAGAAATCAAAAGACACATTGCATTAGGCAAATCTGCTGCAAAAGACCTCTTTTAAAGTGTTGAAAAGCAAAGATGTCACTTTAAGGACTAAGATGCGCCTGACCCAAGCCATGATGTTTTCAATCACCTCATGTGCGTGCGAAAGCTGGACAATGAATAAAGAAGGCCAAAGAAGAATTGACATCTTTGAGTTATGGTGTTGATGAAGGATATTGAATATACCATGGACTGCCAGAGGAATGAACAAGTCTGTCTTAGAAGGACAGCCAGAATGCTCCTTAGAAGCAAAGATGGCAAGACTTCATCTCACATACTTCGGATATATTATTAGGAGGGATCAGTCCCTGGAGAAGGACATCATGCTTGGTAAAGTAGAGGGTCAGCAAAAAAGAGCAAGACCCTCAATGAAAGAACTGACACAGTGGCCACAACAATGTGCTCAAGTATAACAACTGTGAGGATGGCACAGGACTGGGCAGTGTTTCGTTCTGTCATACGTAGGGTCGCTATGAGGCTGAACTGACTTGATGGCACCTAACAACAAGAAACCTCGCTCCAGCATCTAGGCCCTTAACCACAATGCTAGGCTGTTCTTCTGTGAAGTAGAAAAGTCCTGAGGAAACTGCCATTCAGAGAGAAGTGACTTGCACAGGCTCATTCCTGCCCCTCCAAATCCAAGCTCTTACTATATCTTGGACAGGCTATGAGCACTGTATTCATGCCACAGTTCATTCTTTCTTTCAACAAAGTCTTATTAAGCACTAATTTTTTTTATGTGCCAGGCACAGTCCTAAGCTCTGTTTATAATCAAAGAAACTGTAGGAGACGGGACAAATTTGATCAAGCCTTTGTTGGACATGTCCCAGAAGTTATTTAAAATGTCAAATCTTACAGTTATCTGAGTCTCAGGGAAGTTGGAAAAACAACCAAGCAACCCTGATTACTTGAGTTTTCTGGCTCTTTGGATTCTAGATAATTCAGTGTTTTCTGGTGTCAGAGGCCACCTTCATAAGCATCAGTTATAGAATAAGATTGAAAGCAGGAGGCAGGGTAAGATGAAAATAAGTGAGTCCAACTCAGCTGAGAGCTTGATTTTAATTGAGATTCCCACTGCCACTCTCCCTGCATTCCTTCGTTCCTGGCTATGACCAAGTTCATGGCTGTATCACCCTAAGTAATCCCTATAATGGGCTGCAATCCTGGGGGAGCTGTTTCTGTTTATTAAGGGGCCAACCTCTAAACCACATGAGGTACAACCAGTCATGGCTCTTGCCCTGGCAGTTGATGGACTACTTTTGTTTTAAAAAACAGGACTCTTCCAAGAGAGAATGGGAGAGCTGGCAGGAGTTGGGGAAGTCAGAGCCATGAAAGTGATGGATGCTGGAAGTGAGGCCCAGAGTGAGTGGGGCAAGGGGTGCCCCTTCCAGGTCATAAGCTCTTCAAGGGCAGAATTCACCTGTGGGCTGTGTCAGTGATCCTTGAGATTTTAACTGTAGTTGTATAAAGCTAAAGGACTTCCAGGTATTTCCAGGAATGATACCACCAGTGGGAGAAGTCAAGAAAAGGTCAAAAGGGAACAAGAGGCAGAAGGCAGCAAATGAACAGGGCAAGGCAAATAGTGAGGAATGGGCTTCCCTGGGGGTCAGGAATTTGAAGTGCTTCAGACTCCAGCTCAAATGACGGGGACCAGGCTGCACTGAGTTCTCCTGTCAAGCCACTGCCTCTTCCCTCTCACCCACAGTCTGTGCCTGCTTCTTGGAGTTGGGGAAGCACTGCAGCAGCTGCTTGTTTGGAGACCCTGTCGCCTCACCGTGTTCCCCCCTCATCTGTCCTCTGGTTAGAGTTGTGTGAAGCGGAAGGCAATTTGGGGCTTATTAGCGTCCCAGGGAGACATGTAACTTGTGTTGCTGGGATCCAAACAGCAAGAGTCTTAGCAGCAAACTCCAGCCGAGAAAAGACTGAGGAATTGTCTCACCTAATTATGGGGAATGGCCCTCTTTGTGTTTGTGATTCGCTACGGTTGTCCGATCGCTTTTGATCGCTTTTCTCAATTTGCTGGCTCAGGCCATGCTGGAATTGTGCTAATTAGAAGAGAAATGGACAGAGTGATCCTGTCAGCCCTGGTTACTGGCAGGGACAAAGCGGAATATTATTCGGAGGCAGTGTTTTGTGAGGGCCCCTCTTCCAGCTCTCATTAGGAGGAAGGGCCCACAGGAGGGGAAGGTTCCGAATGCCTGGCCTGGCTAATGGAGCACTGGAGTGTTCCTGTGCTAATTAAGAGTCTCCACTAGCACTCTCGCCAACCAGGAGCCTCATGGTTGCACTTGGTGCCACCTAAAGCCCCCAACTGCTCCCTACTCCAGAAGAAAAAGTGCCATGCAAAGGGTGGGAAGGCCAGTGGCCTCTTGAGGCACAGTCAAGGGCACATCCCCAAAGTCCCAAAAGCCTAAATAGATAGGAATAAGCCAGTTACAGGCCAGTCATAACTTCTGAGCTTGGAGACTGTTGTTTGCCTACCTTCTGGGGGTCAGGGGGTTTGCCAGGCACCCTGGAGCAATGAAACCCACGCAGTGGTCATGTAGGGATTTGTGTAGCTCTCAAAGGATGAAGAAAACAGAAATTAGAGAATATAACCAAATGCTTGGTGATGGGGTTTGTACAGAAGTTGAGAGCTGGTAAGAAACTGTATTATCTGACCCCTGAGACAGTGCACCTTGGTCCATATGCCCATTTCCTCACTTCCTGCTCTGCGTGACCCTGAATCCTGGAGGGAACAGCAGGGATCACAGAATCCCACTAGAGATGAAATTTCTTGGCTTCATTACAAAACACCCATGGAAGTCCAAACACCCTTCTGAAGCCACAGGAGTAAAGGAATGACTCCCACCAATTCCGTTTTCACTGCCCTGATTGGGTGAGTCCAGAAGATGGAGGAGCTACAATAAGCAGAACGAAAAATAAAGAGCAGTCGGCAAGTGTCCATTTAAGAAATATGATAAATGGGTAACAGAAAGATAAAGAAAAATTGATGCTGGTATTTCGATATAACACTATGTCCTGTGAACTTTTAGTGCTCTAACTGGAAGAAAGCCAAGCAAATCAGCAGAGGCTCAAAACCTGAGAGATCTATGTGAGCAAGAAGCAGTGAGGCTACAAAAGGACAAATACTGTATTTCTCATTTACATGAAATATCTACAATAGGCAACTATATAGAGATCTAAGTTTATTAGTGGTTACCAGGAGGAATCAATGCTTATGGGACACTGAGTTTCTGTTAAGGGTGATGGAAAAATTTAGGAACAGATAAGGGTGATGGTTGAACAACATAATGAACATAAGTTAACATTACTAAACTGTACATGTGAAGAATGCTGAAACAGTGAATTTTTTTTACATATATAATTATCATACAAAAAAAAAAAAAGAAGAAGAAGAAGAAACAGTGAGACTTTTGGTAAGAACAGATTTTAATAAGAATTTGAAAATGTGCCTCTAAGCACCAAATGCTATGCTTTCTCAGGACAGTGTTGCCTGTAGCCAATAGATGCATTACAGGGATAGCGTTCAAAATGGCAAAGGTAAAGGGAAAAAAATTTTGTGGGACAGCTAGAAAATAATCTTTAAAGACCTAGAGTCAAACACTCATGATATTGTCCCTGTTTAGTTACTTAGTCAGTCAGTCATGCTTTTATAGATCACAGAAATCTACTGTCCATTCAGATATTTTCTTAGAAATAAATGATGAGCCAATGATGATAAGCAATTTGCTTTCCTTAAAAGGGAGTGTTTTCTCTAAAAGGGCATGCTCTGGTCTACAGCAGGTAAACTACCAATGGGTGGTAGTTTCAATCTTTTGACAATACCATCACCTTTTTTTTTTCTTCCTAGAAGCCAACGGGTAGAATATCGTCTTGATGCAATTCTCTTGTTACTGTCAGGACAGGTAGCTGTCAACCAGGGCCACAACTGGACAATGGGATTCTGGCGGCATAATAGCTTTTTGATAAGGACCTTTTCATAGAGCAGTACTGATTAGGACATTCTTTTCTCCAGTTCTTGAGCAGGGTTGAAAAGCAACTCACACTTAGGGTTTTGATAGGTGGCAGGGAAATATTTATGTTCAGCCCATCATGTTTAACTGGAAGTCCAAGAACAGATTTTGACTCATTCTCCCATAAAAGGGACATATTTATTATGAAGATGCAGAAACCATCATATGCAAGGTACAATCCTCTAACATCCTGAAATACATATACATATACACTGTACATAAATTTATATTATCAATATAAAAATACATCATTAACATTTCTAAGGACAACAAATATAAATCCAATAAATATCGCAATTCTAAAACATCTACTTACATTAAGTGCT
The DNA here is from genome assembly GCF_024166365.1 of Elephas maximus indicus. Taxonomy (NCBI): domain Eukaryota; kingdom Metazoa; phylum Chordata; class Mammalia; order Proboscidea; family Elephantidae; genus Elephas; species Elephas maximus. The sequence continues at coordinate 86,918,641 of NC_064828.1, read as the reverse complement.
GGTGAATAAGATGACAGTAAAAGAAAGCGGCCAAAGTAGACCAGAAAACCAACCTCGTAGCTTCAGGTTATAGACTTGAGTTGGTTTGGGGGGAGCTACTCCAATATTCGTCACATTTCCCCAAGCATTTAAAAGTGCCTGATGTCATCAACTCTCAAAAACAGAGCAAAGGAAGAATTTGACATTATGGCACTATTTTTATGGCCACACACACACACACACACACACACACACACACGCACACACACACACACACACTTCAACCGCATTTAGTGAGATAAAGGAATGTCAATAAGCTTAACTTAAAACCAAAGCCATCACAACCTAAACTTCTATGTAGCACCAGGCTAAACGTATTTCACCTTCCTCATCCTTTGTGTCTCATGTTTATGTATTTTTTTCCTTTTCAGTAAGTAAAATTGCACAGCTATTCAAATGGCACAAATGAGAGAAAAACTCAATATTAATTCTAGCATGGGAAACAGGGCACAAGTTTTGACAGCCTCAGTGGTGGAAAGTGCTACACCCTAGCACAGACCAAAAGCTCAGGACCAAAAACTTGTGTCCAAACACGGTCAGACTACTGCCACATGGATGTTCTTTTCATAAAGTGACGGAAACCCCACGCACTTCTTAAACATCAGTGGCTAGGGGCTGGCTTATAAGAGGAAATGGGGAGAACATGTGTAATTGACTTTCCCGTGGACCAGATTTTCAGGTTTTAACACAGCGGCAGATAACTGGTGAAGGGCTTCATAAGAGTTGTGTTTAAGTTAGGAAATTCTCATTTGTGTGTATTTCTGTCAGACAGGAGACGTAGCTGAAATGTGCTGTGTGAGGGGACAAGGGGGACAAAACACTGCCACCGTCCCACAGCTCATTTCTTTAAGGTCTATCAGGCTTTCTAGTTTCTAACCAAATGGGTTCCCCTTTTCTGTCTTTCAGGCCAGATTTCCGGCTTGAATCTGTAACAGATTATCTAGAATTCAAAAATCCTTTCTGCTACCTTCATATTGGCCTTGAGGTCCAGAACTCAGCGTAACTTTACATGAGGCTTTCACTATACAAGCTAATCCCCTTCTCTGGATTCAGAACCGATAGCAGGAGCTGGGAGGTGAGGAATACACTGGGGGATGGGACTACCATGAGAAGTGTAGAACTGAAAAAGCAGCTGTATGTTTTGAGAAGGCTCTGGTTTCTCCCACTGGGGATTCTTGGAACCTAGTAGATACCAGAGTTCACCAGTCAGGCTGCATGGACTGGTCCAGAATCTGGTTGGTACCTGGTTTCCTTGCATCATACATACTTCCTAACAGATCAAGTACAACTCAAAAGAACCCATCCAATCAACATATCACAACTGGCTTTCCATTACTGAATCAAATCAACTGTAAGATGCTAGGGTTCCTGAATCACTTCTAGAAATGAAGAAGCAGGACTTTAACCCTTAAGAATGACACACCCTCTGGTGTTAGCCACATCCAAGGCTAAGAATGCCAAAGTCTGGAAGCTGACTGAGTAACTGCAACGATCCTTGGGTAGAGCAGATTCTTCTCTTGCTGCCCAAAGTCTTCAGAGGCGCAGAGTGCCAGGAGCAGGGAGGGTGTCGGTTCTGGAGGTACACCCCTCAGCCTCTCCCGAGGAAGCAGTGAGGTGTACGTGGTCAGAGCTGCACCAGGAAGGGAGCACGGTTACAGTTCCCAGGAGATCCTGTCCACAAGTGGCTGCTACTTCTTGGGCTTCTCTAGAATGTTGAGGAATTTCCCCCGTGTCATCTCTCTGGCTGGAATCACAAAGCAAATGACAGATCAGTGAAAACCTAAAATCTGAAAAAGGGATCATAGGACGATTTCATTTAAAAATGCAGATTGACTTAGATTGCATATAAAATTGTTACCACAACAGATTCAATCACCACTAACCTCCTAGAAGGGGGGAGAAACAATCACAACTGCCAACTGAAACCTGACAAAGCTGTTCTGAAGTTGGCAATTGCTATGAGGTACAGGCCAATTGGGGAAAACTTTTATCATCAACCCTTAAAAAAATCACCAGAGAATTCCCCCAAACCTATCACTCCCTCAAGAATGTAACCTAATACACTCTCACTCTCTCAGGGGGTTTGCTCTCAGAGGCTAAAATCCAACCAAGATTAGAGTCTTCTCCGAGTTGTTGGTCTCTGGACATTTTTAACCTCGAATCAAAATTAGAGATCATTTACCCCGTCTCTCAGCAGTGGTAGCCCCTCACTGCTGTAATATAACAGGGTTTATATTCCCTCAGTGCAGTTTATCTGTGGATGGTATAATAAAGTAGGGTTTATAGAGCTTTGGTCTTCTCTCGCTTGGCATTGTCAGTCCTTAGATATTTAATATAGCAAGACAGGGTTTATGTGTCTTTCTCCGACTTTTAGCACCATCAATCTTTGGATGTTGTAGTTATAAGAGGGTTTATACAGCTACTTTCCTACGTATGAGGCTCCAAAATGAAAGAAAAAACATTTATCAATTACAAGGGCCACTCCAGAAGCCTCGGTTTTATCTCTGTCAAGCAAATCTTCAAAAAGCTTGGGTAGCTTGCCACCCCTTTTATCCTCATCTCACAAGGTCATCTTTTCCGGTCTCTTAAATGGATTTAACAGTGCTAAAAGTTTCTTGATGGCTCGCCTTGGGGGCCAGACGTCTTCTGGAATCATGCAGCAGGCATAGGGCAGGCTGTGCCCCCTAGCCTCCCAAGAACATGTCTCCATCCTGGTTAAAGTGAAGCTGGCCTTGGAGGCCAGAAGTCTTCTGGAATCACACAGCAGGCACAGGGCAGGCTATGCCCCCGGCCTTCCAAGAACACGTTTTCATCTTGGCCAAAGAAATCAGGTGGCTAGGGAGGCACCTGCAGGTAGGAGAAGGACCTTCGCACTAGCGTTCTTGTTGCCTTTCCCAAGTACAGAGCAAATGGTGCTAACGAATGGGCTCCCCACCTCACTGCCTAAGTTTAACAGTTCCTTGTTTATTTGTATAACAAAGAAAGAAAACAATACAAACTGTAATCACGGGAGATTTTTTTTATAATTGCAGTCTATCATCCTCCATCTTTAACAAGTTCCTGGGCTCCAATGAAGGGAAAGGGGATTGATTCTATTACCTAGGAATGGAAGTCCAAGTGATAGGTCTTGTCTCATGTGCCCACAACCCCACCCTGACCCAAATCGAATTGACTATTCCTTCCTTGGTGCACGTACACCATTGTTCCCTATAAAAATTGCATGCAATAACTTGTTTATGTACTTGCCTTTCTCCACTAAACTGGAAGAATTGAGGGTAGAAATTATGTTTTATTACTCTTTATATCACCAGCGCATCTAGCACAATGCTAGGCCTAGTATCTGTTGAATAAATGTTGGCTGGATGAATGATAATACACAAAAGAAGTGGAACCAAGTAGGAACACACTAAATGTTTTTTTTTTCCTTCCACAGACAAATAATATTTAGTGGTCCTCGGTGCTTATTTCTCTGGATAGAAACAATGCCAGATTAATGAGAGATCAGGGGGTTAAAAACAACCCTAGAGGAAAACCAAGCAAGTACTTTCTTGCCTATGCGATGCAGCATGAGCTTCTTTCAGAAAACATGGGATATGAACTCAGGTTAAGTTCCAGCTCTAGAATTTAGCATCTGGGTGACACCTTGGACTGGGTAAGATCTCTGAGCCTTGGTTTCTTCATCTGTAAAATGGGGAGTATATTAATGCTCCCTGTCCTATGTTTCTCTTGGATAACAGTAATGAACATGCTTGGTATAGTGGTTATCATTAACAGAACGCCCTTCAGAGGTATAGATAAGTAGTCTGCTTTTCTTATACTTGGTATTGGCTGAGTGAATTGTGCTAAGGGAGGCCAGCGATCTCAAAAATCCCATTCCTTGGAATCTCTCAGCCTGATCCCATAGGAATTTACTTGTACCTTCAGCCATAGCAAGTCTCATCATTTATTTCTACTGGATGGGTTACTGCCTAGTTGAGTGATTATTATGGACTCTCAAACATGGTATTCAGTGAACCTGCAACATGGTTAAAAGGAGAAGCTCTGGAAACCACACATGGGCCAATACAAACCCTCTACCGGGCAAAGCAAGGCCTTGCTCCAAAAACCCTAGGCCTTGGACACTGCACTGATCTTACTAATTATTTCTGCCTGCTGCCCCACAGAGCTCTCAGTGCTCTACTGTTTTTGTTTTCCTCAAGTGAGAGAATGGCCAATATTTTAAGATTAAGAATAAAATGAGACCAAATCCATTTGAAGGATCAAAAGAGTTTATAAGGAAAAATGAATGGCTACACCAAAGTCTCTAGTGGCAAGCTGTCCTTGAATTTAACCAGTCCTTTTTAATAACCCCTCTTCCACTCAATCATCCCTCCCCCTCCAACCTAATCCAAGCACACAGAGCTGTGGGAAACCACTGTAAAAGTAGAAGTAATTCAAAAGACATCATCTTCTATTTGGGAGGGGAGAAAGTTTTCCTACTCGCCAGTCCCATATAGGAGATATACGAATGTGTGACACAGCTGCTCCCTAAAAGAGGGCTGTGCTGTATAAATCAGATCCTAAGCACCAGCCCCTTTTGCACACAGAGAAATTGCCATCGGTTAGGGGCTGCTCCAGAGCACGTGCCCTCCTGTTCACTTGTCATCAGAGACGTTAACATTTCTGATTAATTCACATACCCCTCATTTTATTCCTCATTTCCTTATCCTTGCTCTCCTGCTGCAGTGTGAAGATTCTCACCAACCTGCTACAGTAATCACCACCCGCTAACCGCACCCTCCCAAACCTAGTGAAATTGTTTAGTGATGCCAACCATGCTTTTAATTTGCAAGACATCAGACACAGGGGTAATTTATACCAACATCTGTTCATTTTTGACTTCTGAAACAAACTCGCACATGCTGCTACAAAATCCCATTAGGAGTAGGGAGACAGCCTTCTGCTACTATTCTATATTTCTCTTCTACACACACACACACACACACTCTCTCACACTCACACACACACACACTCCTTCTAGTAGGGTTTTATATGTAAATGTATTTTACTAAAAAAACTCCCACCAAGGATTTCAAATCTCTTTGGGGAAAATCCTTTAGAGATGGCTTCTGCTTGTTTGCAGAGGAGAGGAAGCTACTTCTATTGCCCCACTACCTAGCTCCATCCCTTCTTCTTCTTGATAAAATAGCTTGGTATGATTCAGCATAAAGACCAGGGAAAGATTACATGCTCCTCAGTTTGGCAATTCTAGTTCCTCCCTGTTTCCTGGTTCTTTTCTTTTCATAATGTGTTACTTAGAAAACAACCCTAGAGATAACAAGATTGCTACAGAGAGTTTCATCTAGAGTCAGTAAAATTTTTTAACTATTTTCTGATTCGGGATTTACTTTCTAGGATTACAAGGTTTAACAGGAAGCAAACACTGCCAACCACATTCTAATAACTATGCCAAGAGGGATCTAACGGTCATCAGCACCACGGTTTATGTTGTGCAGCAGGGAAGCATGGCCTCCATGTCCAGTCCTGATTTATAGGCCCTGCTATGCAGTGCAGAGATCATAAACTGGGAAATCCACAACAGAGACTGTTGCCACAGGATTAACACGTCAACTGCTGCACAGAGTGTGGGAGAGGGAGCCACTCATACAGTCTTAAAGACAGCAAATGGATAAACTACAATCAACTTCCAAGTTTATGCTGTTTCTGTTACCCACTCCCCCACCCCCAATAGTTTCTCAAGGGCTGTCAGGTTCACGGCAGCTGTAAATACCTGGGTATACTTAGAGAGGTCAGGGCTGAAGGGAAGATTCTATTCGGCTTGCTCTGAAGGTGGTGTGTGGTTTAATACAATCTCTTCTTTAGACTCTCCAATTCACCACCTTACATTTAGCCTTGCCTCTGGCTCCCTTTCCACAATGACTATCCCCTAACTGCCTTCTCTGCAGTAAATTTTCTGGTGGCTGGTTGAAAGAGATTCAGTGGTACAGATTGATTTCTCACTGGTGAGGGGATGAGGGATTACCAGAGGCACCCTGGTTAACGAGATTGGGTGCAGAATCTCTCACGAGACCAGCCCTCTCTGCCAGGCCTTTGCACCTTTTGCCCATGACATATGGGTTTCATTACAGAAAGATTTTCCAGATTATAACTTTGAGGCAATTGCCTGATAAAATTCTGCTCAGCTTTTACATAGCAAACAACGTAAAGGTTAAGTAACTTCTGAATGAAATGAAAGAAACTCGTAATATTTGGCTTTCACTTCTAATGCAAACTACTATTGAAATATTTCTGTGCTCCAGTATAATTAAAAACATTAGAGAGGTGGAGCACAGGTACTTTTCACTGGTTCTCTCACATCCAGAAGAGCAACAATAGGCTGTGTCTTTAGGAAACTTTCACATAAGTGGACAAGAGACAAAGGAGGTGGCACAGCATTGTGAAAAGAGCAGGGCTTTGAGCATTAGATGGGGTTGGATTTGAACCCCAGCTCCTACCCTTTCCCTGGACAACTCTGGGTAAGTCAGCCAAGTCTTCTCTCTAAGCTTTGGTTTCCTCATCTGTTCAAGGTAGGATAATACACAGAAATCACACAGACATTCAGCAAATGCTAACTACGGCATAACTCCTTCATTTTAAACAAGAATTTTATTTAAACAACAAGATGCTTGATTTAATGCAAAAATTATCCAGGATTCATTTCTTTTAGAGTAATGTACGCACTACTTAGAGATAGGTTGTCCTGCATGTAATAGCTAGGTATAAAAAAGTTATAAAATTGTCCTTGGTTTTACAATGATAAATGAAAAACATTAAAATTCTCCAATCAAATTTTGTTGTTGTTTGTTAAACAGTGAGAGTAAAATAATTTATTGAAAATACAAAGAGAAAAGCTGAATGAGCATGCCACTAATGGGAAAGAGGGTATTTTCACAAAACCAGTATCTTCCCCCCATTCAATTTCCATTTGACATTGATCAAAATATACCATGGGTTATTTTGTTTAAAAAAAAAAAAAAAGCAGCAGTATATTTGTGCACATCACCAGTTACTTTAATTACAATGAAAGAATGGGGGAGGGGAAAATGAAAGATTAGAGAAAAGTAGATTGTAGTAGTCAGGATGTAGTAGAACCAAAGTATGGTTTTCTAACTGAAAACATATTCTTGGTCTGTAGGAACAGAGTTCTGGAACAAAGGAGCACGTTCCCTTTTTGGTAGATACCTCCTGTCTGCCACCAGAACACATCAGCTGTATCTTCACTTTCCATTTCCAACTGTGCAGGTATGTTTATTTCATTAATTGGCTGCCCATCAAATTGGAATCTGACCTGCCTTACTGGCAAACCTTATTGTTCACAGCAGGCTTTCATTAGTTTATTAAGTGGAGTATGCCTTTTAATCTTAACCTGTCCCACAGAGCCATCCTGCCCTGCCATCTTCAAATTACTATGATCATCGTTCTCAGTCTTGACTCCTTTCTTGGGTTTTGCATAAACCGTGGAGAGTGCTGAAGTCTCCTCAAGTTAAAGCTTCACAAAAGAGGTGCCAGGTTCGTGCCAAATGAGCACACAAACAGCACACGCAGGAGTGACAGCAAGAAGAGTAACTTCTTATTTTAAAAGAGATCTTCAAATGCAAAGCACACAGTAACATGAGGGACTCGCATCTGTATAAAACGCATTCTCTGCAAGATTAACCCTGCTGGAGTAATAGTGGGTGTTAGGGGCAACTCTCTTAATGATCCCAGCAGCTACTTCGGGCAAAAAGAAACACAAAAAAATCCTAGTTTAGCTTAAATCAATGTGCTAAAAAGGCTGTTTATTAGATTCATAGAAGATGTTTTATTGAAATGATGCCATTTGGCTCTTTAAAAATTATTATTATTTTTGGTTCCTGAAACCTTGAATGCATTCTAATAACTGTGACAAGAGGGATCTATTAGCCGTCAGTGTGTGCTGTGCAGAAGGGAAGCGTGAAGGGGGTGGATGAATAGTTGAGTCAGTCACACTGAGGGCCTACAAGGTACGAGATGTTAGGGAAGATTAAGATAAATTAGAAGACATGCTTTCTGACACAAAGGGACTGTTCCCAATGGCAACATGACCTTTGAGATGGAAGGAGCCATTCACAGGTATTTTGGTGGATTAGAGGAGAACAAAAGGAAGTGCAGGTGATCTCTAATGCTGACTTCTCCCTCACAGGAATGTGGAAGTTTTCCTGTGGCGATGGCACAGAGCCAGCATACAGCAGAGCAGTTCCAGGGCAGTTTGTCAGACGGGGATTCTTCAACAAGCTCCAGTTCAGTGAAAAGTACCACCATGTGATTAATAATTCAAGTCAACGACTAAGCACTTTTTAATGCCTCTAATGTGAGAGCAGCTGGTGCTGGTGCCATTATCAAGAGCAGAAGGTGCTGTGAGCTGAGCATGGTGTCACTGGATGAGCAGGGGTCTCTCTGGATGAGCCTTATTCCATGAGGACACTTTGTGGTCCTCAGCAGGCAGTACAAGTGTAATAAGGTCTGGTGACCATTCTCAATCAACTCTTGTTAGAGAGTATACACAAATGAGGGTTTTTGGTGGAAACCTAACTTTTCTCTAAAAATTAAAAGTAGCATTTGAAGGCCAGTAGAATAACCTTAAGGCTTTTACCTCAAGTTCTTTGGGCATAAACATTTCAGAAAGGAGACTGAAGTACTATAGATCTGAGAAAAGAACAGTCTGGATGCCTCACCTGTGACCAAACTATCATAGGCTAACAACATCTCCATCCTCAGAATCTTCAAAAAAGATTTTTGGGAGGCACACTTTAAAGATTTTCTTTCTATTGGGTGTCTTGGCTCTCTAACAGGACTTCTAAAAGAGTGAGGTGGGTAAGAACAGTGTTCGATCTAGTGCAAACTACTATCAAACTTTTTTTGTTTTTCAATCCACAGTAAGGCCCATTTCCAGAGAATGTTTTATCCACGAAGTAATATGAAAAAGAAAGGCCAGGATTCAATGTGCAGGTAAACAAATTTGGACAGTTCCAATATGGAAAATAATTTTAATGGCTTTTCACAACAGAAAAAAAAAGACAGAAATATCTGCCAACAGATTTATTCTCAGAGTATAAAACATCAAGCAGTAACATAAAATATGGGAAGTGTCAGCCATGATGCCTGAAGATTAAAGGCAGGACTAGAAGAATCTTAATTGTCAGGTATTTGAAAAATGTATTCAGGTGAAAGCCTGTGTTTCTCCATCAACTCTCTTTGCCCTGCCCTCTTTTAAGAACAAAACAAGACTAGATTTCAAATATGCAATCCTTCTCTCTATTAAACAAAACAATAAAACCCCTGAAAGATTTGTGTTCAAGGAATGAGAGCTAACTAACAATTCCTTATTTGTATTTGGTTTCCTTTTCAAAGGGTTTCACAGCCTATTTCATAGTTTCACTCAGTTCCCTTTTCAAGGGTAAAACTCAACCAAGTGAAAAGCAATGAGATCAAAGCAATGGATTAATAGTCTTGAGGCTAAAACTTTTATTAAATACTCATAAATTTGTGCAGAGCATTCATGCTTCAGGGTCTTTACACAGCAATACATCCTGGTGAAACACTTATTATGAATCAAAGGCTAGTAGCTTTACACAGTCTTAATTTCCTCATCCATAAAGTGAGAATGGCAATAATAATCTATCATATAAGGTTAAGACGGAACAACAACTAGTCAAAGTGACTTGATCAGTAAACCAAATATTTTGCCCCAAGTAAGAGAGAATAATTTAGCCATAGGCTAGATTAGACACCCAGGAAAATCAGACCAAGATCAAAGTAAAGATAATTTCAAATTACTTGGATATTAAATTAAGACAACTTTCCTGCTTGGTATCTCCTTCCCACTTCAAGGTGCTGGCAGTAGCTAAAGGCAGAGGAGGATGAAGGCTCCGTCTTCTTGACCCCCAGGGCAAGGAAAGAGTTACACCCTCAGGTTGAGAAGCCAATAAAAACCTCTCTTGATTATAATTTAGATAAGAACCACTGGATTGAATAATAATGTCTGAAACTCCCCTGGCTGTTTCACCTTGAGACGTCCATCACTGGGTTAAACATGATGCTAATTGCATTTGGATTGATTAATTTCTCTCACTCCTGTCTATTCGAATAACGCTTAACAAAATAATCATAGCACCCAGAGCCAAATCTTTTCCGTCAAAGGAATGAAGCCATCAGAACAGGCAGAGATGAAAGAAATGAAGATGACCCGTAATTACTGCTACGGTGATATCATTACCATATTATATAAAATGAGTGTGGGGGAAGGGGGAGTGGAGGAAGGAGGGATTGAGATTATTTTTTTTAATGGAGGCCTACAACCTAAGAATACAGATTTGACGTCAAGTGGAACACAAAGAATTACAGAACTTAAAAAAAAAAAAAAAATACAAATCTCGCTCATGAAATTACAAAATCCAGCAAACACTAAGGTTCAAGACACATCAGGTGTCTTGGGCTGTGGGCAGGTATTATTCACACCACCATTTTTTCATCACAATAACACTGTATATGACTTGCATAGAGATTTAAGATACTGTCTTCATACCAGGAGCATTCCCATAGTTACTGGAGAATTTTTCTTTAAGCCAGAAAAAAATATAATTTTATTTTAATATCGTTAGAGATGGCCTTGTCTGTAAAATTAGCATTTGGGTTTTAACTGTGGCTAATTCTAAGACACCCAAGAAAATGTCTGTGAATCTTTACCTATGGCTCACTGGACAATAGTACAGACTTAGTTTAACTCACTAGCCAGAAGAATATAATAAAATTTCCCCAAAACAACTTGTTTGAATTTGACACCACCACCAATAACAAAAGAAAAAACTAGTATATGGTCACATACACAGGTATACAGGTGTATATGTATATGGGTAGGTACAGGAGAGTACATATGTGTGCACAGATAGAAGTATTTATATGTACATATTATATGTACAGATATGTGTGTGCATGCATATATATTCATAGAGGACACAGTTACAGATACTTCTCAGACATAACCAAACACCTTGTGAGAATGGTTTTCTACATTTGAAGGCTTAGGACCTTAGTCTCATGGGACAACTCAGTCAACTGGCGTCACAAAATTCATGTTCTGCATCCTAGTGAGGTGAGCACAGTCTGGGGTCTTAAAAGCTTGCAAGCAGCCATCTAAGATACAACTATTGGTCCCTACTCATCCAGAGCAAAAGAGAAAGAAGAAAAGCAAAGTTTCAGAGAAGAAACTAGTCTATGGGGCTAATAACCTATACAAGGCACAGATTTACCTACCCTGAGACCAGAAGAAATAGATAGTACCTGGCTACCACTACTGACCATTCTGATGAGGGCCACAACAGATGAATACTGACAGAATGAGAACAAAATGCAGAACAGAACTGAAATTCTAAAAAGTCCAGATTTACTGGACCAGTTGAGACTAGAGGACTCCCTGAGACTTTCTCCCTGAGATACTCTTTAAACCTTGAACCAAAACTATCCCAAGGTCACCTTTCAGGGAAATAACAGATTGGCACACAAAATAAAGGATATTACCTGTCAGTATGGTGTTCTGGTAAAATAAAACTGCCTATATGAGACCCGAGAAGATAAGGGGAGCAGAGAAACTAGAGTACTGGAAACACAGCGACCAGAATGCAATTAAAGAGAATGTTGACACATAGTGAAAAAACGTAACACTGAACAATCTAGTAGAAATTGTCAAATGGGAACCTAGTTTGTGGTATAAACGTTCACAGAAAACACATTGAAATATTAAAAAAAAAACCAAACGTATTTGTTTGACATGACCTTTTTAATACTTATGATAGATTCAGATCACATAGGATTTGAATTGTAGGTCTGAAACTATCACTTACTAGGTGGCAACCTTAGGTAAATGACTTATCCTCTGTCTTAGTTTCTTCATCTGTAAAATGAGGATAAAATGGTGCCTACATCTTACTGGGAAAACCTGGTGGTGTAGCGGTTAAGAACTATGGCTGCTAACCAAAAGGCTGGCAGTTCAAATCCACCAGGAGCTCCTTGGAAATTCTTTGGAGCAGTTCTACTCTGTTCTATAGGGTTGCTATGAGTCAGAATCGACTCAATGGCAATGGGTTTTATACTTACTGAGTTGTTTTTGGCTTAAAGATCATACATGTTAATTAAAGTGCTCAATAAATGCTGGTGCCAGAAAAAATGTGCACCTAAGATAATTTTATGGCTAGTTACAGAATCCTGAACAATGTTTTGGTTATTTACTAACATTAAAGAGACACTTGTAAAGTGCTTTGGATATACATTAAAAAAAATATTTGTTAAATACATAAATAAGATACTTAGAAGCTATAGCATTTTAATAGCCTGGAAATATCTGGGGAATTTTTTTTTTCCTTAATTGTGCTTCAGGTGAAAGTTTACAAATCAAGTCAGTCTCTTGTACAAAAACTTATATACACCTTGCTATATACTCCTAGTTGCTCTCCCCCTAATAAGATAACATACTCCTTCTCTCCACCCTGTATTTCTGTGTCCATTCAGCCAGCTTCTGTCCTCTGGGGAATATTTTTACCATGGTAGTTGAAAGAATTATCATTAAATCAATAACAATAAAAACAGATTATCAAAATGGTTTTATTTAACTTAGACAAAAAGGTATGTTTCTACGTTTTCATGTATAACAAATATTCCCAAATAAAACAAGCATTCGTATTTTTGAGTTTGTAATTGTTCAGTAATATACATGAGCAGTATTTTTTTTTTAAAGAGAAAAAATACTACAATTCTATCAGGTTAAACAAAACAAGTCTAAACTATTTGTTCCATTACCTTAACATTCTCACCTTTCTTCCTTGTTAAGAGAAGCAATGCAATACAGTGAAAAAGGTTTATCTGGCTTTGGAGTTAGACCTAGATTCAACTGAAATCCCAGATGCCACTCGAAGCTTTGAGACCTCCAGCAAGCCATTTATTTCTTTAAGCATCTGTTTTCTCATCTGTAAAATGGGAATTATAAAATAGACCTTGCAGGCTTATGAGATTAAGCAAGGTACGAAAATCCTTTATACTGCCTGGCATGTAGCAGGGAAGCCAATAAATAGCAGTGTTAAGGAGGCGGGGCCAAGATGGCGGACTAGGTGGACACTACCGCGGATCCCTCTTGCAACAAAGACTTGAAAAAACAAGTGAATCTATCACATACATAACAATCTACGAACCCTGAACAACAAACACAGATTTAGAGACGGAGAACGAACAAATACAGGGAGGCAGCGATTGTTTTCAAAGCCTGGAGCCAGCGTACCAGTCAGCGGATTTTCTGGAAAAACTAGTTTCCCAGTGATGGCTCGGAGACAGCAGTCCATATCAAACCACATATAGAAGCAGACCATGACAGCTTCTCCAACCCCCCAAACAAAAGAATCAAAATCTTTCCCAAATGAAGATACAATCCTGGAATTATCAGATACAGAATATAAAAAACTAATTTACAGAATGCTTCAAGACATCACAGACGAAATAAGGCAAACTGCAGAAAAACCAAGGAACACACCGATAAAACTGTTGAAGAACTCAAAAAGATTATTCAAGAACATAGTGGAAAAATTAATAAGTTGCAAGAATCCATAGAGAGACAGCATGTAGAAATCCAAAAGATTAACAATAAAATTACAGAATTAGACAATGCAATAGGAAGTCAGAGGAGCAGGCTCAAGCAATTAGAATGCAGACTGGGACATCTGGAGGACCAGGGAATCAACACCAACATAGCTGAAAAAAAATCAGATAAAAGAATTAAAAAAAATGAAGAAACCCTAAGAATCATGTGGGACTCTATCAAGAAGGATAACTTGCGGGTGACTGGAGTCCCAGAACAGAGAGGGGGGACAGAAAACACAGAGAAAAATAGCTGAAGAACTCCTGACACAAAACTTCCCTGACATCATGAAAGACGAAAGGATATCTATCCAAGATGCTCATCGAACCCCATTTAAGATTGATCCAAAAAGAAAAACACCAAGACATATTATCATCAAACTCGCCAAAACCAAAGATAAACAGAAAATTTTAAAAGCAGCCAGGGAGAAAAGAAAGGTTTCCTTCAAGGGAGAATCAATAAGAATAAGTTCAGACTACTCAGCAGAAACCATGCAGGCAAGAAGGGAATGGGACGACATATACAGAGCACTGAAGGAGAAAAACTGCCAGCCAAGGATCATATATCCAGCAAAACTCTCTCTGAAATATGAAGGCGAAATTAAGATATTTTCAGATACACACAAGTTTAGAGAATTTGCAAAAACCAAACCAAAGCTACAAGAAATACTAAAGGATATTGTTTGGGCAGAAAACCAATAATATCAGATACCAGCACAATACAAGGTCACAAAACAGAATGTCCTGATATCAACTCAAATAGGGAAATCACAAAAACAAACAAATTAAGATTAATTAAAAAAAAAATAATAATACACATAACAGGGAATCATGGAAGTCAATAGGTAAAAGATCACAATAATCAAAAAGAAGGACTAAATACAGGAGGCATTGAACTGCCAGATGGAGAGTGATACAAGGCGATATAGAATGATACAAGTTAGGTTTTTACTTAGAAAAATAGGGGTAAATAACAAGGTAACCACAAAAAGGTATAACAACTCCATAACTCAAGATAAAAGCCAAGAAAAACGTAACGACTCAACTAACATAAAGTCAAACACTATGAAAATGAGGATCTCACAATTTACTAAGAAAAACGTCTCAGCACAAAAAAGTATGTGGAAAAATGAAATTGCCAACAACGCACATGAAAAGGCATCAAAACGACAACACTAAAAACTTATTTATCTATAATTACGCTGAATGTAAATGGACTAAATGCACCAATACAGAGACAGAGAGTCACGGACAGGATAAAGAAACACGATCCATCTATATGCTGCCTACAAGAGACACACCTTAGACTTAGAGACACAAACAAACTAAAACTCAAAGGATGGAAAAAAATATATCAAGCAAACAATAAGCAAAAAAGAAGAGGAGTAGCAATATTAATTTCTGACAAAATAGACTTTAGACTTAAATCCACCATAAAGGATAAAGAAGGACACTATATAATGAAAAAAGGGACAATTGATCAGGAAGACATAACCATATTAAATATTTACGCACCCAATGACAGGGCTGCAAGATACATAAATCAAATTTTAAAAGAATTGAAAAGTGAGATAGACACCTCCACAATTATAGTAGGAGACTTCAACACACCACTCTCGGAGAAGGACAGGACATCCAGTAAGAAGCTCAATAGAGACACGGAAGACCTACTTACAACAATCAACCAACTTGACCTCATTGACTTATACAGAACTCTCCACCCAACTGCTGCAAAGTATACTTTTTTTTCTAGCGCACATGGAACATTCTCTAGAATAGACCACATATTAAGTCATAAAACAAACCTTTGCAGAGTCCAAAACATCGAAATATTACAAAGCATCTTCTCAGACCACAAGGCAATAAAACCAGAAATCAATAACAGAAAAACCAGGGAAAAGAAATCAAATACTTGGAAAATGAACAATACCCTCCTGAAAAAAGACTGGGTTATAGAAGACATCAAGGAAGGAATAAGGAAATTCATAGAATGCAATGAGAATGAAAATACTTCCTATCAAAACCTCTGGGACACAGCAAAAGCAGTGCTCAGAGGCCAATTTATATCGATAAATGCACACATACAAAAAGAAGAAAGAGCCAAAAGCAGGGAACTGTCCCTAAACTTGAACAAATAGAAACTGAGCAACAAAAGAACCCATCAGGCACCAGAAGAAAACAAATAATAAAAATTAGAGCTGAACTAAATGAATTAGAGAACAGAAAAACAATTGAAAGAATCAACAAAGCCAAAAGCTGGTTCCTTGAAAAAATTAACAAAATTGATAAACCATTGGCTAGACTGACTAAAGAAATACAGGAAAGGAAACAAATAACCCAAATAAGAAATGAGAAGGACCACATCACAACAGAACCAAATGAAATTAAAAGAATCATTTCAGATTACTACGAAAAATTGTACTCTAACAAATTTGAAAACCTAGAAGAAATGGATGAATTCTTGGAAAAACACTACCTACCTAAACTAACACGTTCAAAAGTAGAACAACTAAATAGACCCATAACAAAAAAAGAGATTGAAACGGTAATCAAAAAACTTCCAACAAAAAAAAGCCCTGGCCCGGACGGCTTCACTGCAGAGTTCTACCAAACTTTCAGAGAAGAGTTAACACCACTACTACTGAAGGTATTTCAAAGCATAGAAAATGATGGAATACTACCCAACTCATTCTATGAAGCCACCATCTCCCTGATACCAAAACCAGATAAAGACATTACAAAAAAAGAAAATTATAGACCTATATCCCTCATGAACATAGACGCAAAAATCCTCAACAAAATTCTAGCGAATAGAATCCAACAACACATCAAAAAAATAATTCACCATGATCAAGTGGGATTTATACCAGGTATGCAAGGCTGGTTTAATATCAGAAAAACCATTAATGTAATCCATCACATAAATAAAACAAAAGATAAAAACCACATGATCTTATCAATTGATGCAGAAAAGGCATTTGACAAAGTCCAACACCCATTTATGATAAAAACTCTTACCAAAATAGGAATTGAAGGAAAATTCCTCAACATAATAAAGGGCATCTATGCAAAGCCAACAGCCAATATCACTCTAAATGGAGAGAACCTGAAAGCATTTCCCTTGAGAACGGGAACCAGACAAGGATGCCCTTTATCACCGCTCTTATTCAACATCGTACTTGAAGTCCTAGCCAGGGCAATTAGGCTAGACAAAGAAATAAAGGGTATCTGGATTGGCAAGGAGGAAGCAAAGTTATCACTATTTGCAGATGACATGATCTTATACACAGAAAACCCTAAGGAATCCTCCAGAAAACTACTGAAACTAATAGAAGAGTTTGGCAGAGTCTCAGGTTATAAGATAAACATACAAAAATCACTTGGATTCCTCTACATCAACAAAAAGAACACTGAAGAGGAAATCACCAAATCAATACCATTCACAGTAGCCCCCAAGAAGATAAAATACTTAGGAATAAATCTTACCAAGGATGTAAAAGACCTATACAAAGAAAACTGCAAAGCTCTACTACAAGAAATTCAAAAGGACATACTTAAGTGGAAAAACATACCTTGCTCATGGATAGGAAGACTTAACATAGTAAAAATGTTTATTCTACCAAAAGCCATCTGTACATACAATGCACTTCCGATCCAAATTTCAATGTCATTTTTTAAGGTGATAGAGAAACAAATTACCAACTTCATATGGAAGGGAAAGAAGCCTCGCATAAGCAAAGCATTACTGAAAAAGAAGAAAGTGGGAGGCCTCACTCTACCTGATTTCAGAACCTATTATACAGCCACAGTAGTCAAAACAACCTGGTATTGGTACAACAACAGGCACACAGACCAGTGGAACAGAATTGAGAACCCAGATATAAATCCATCCACATATGAGCAGCTGATATTTGACAAAGGCCCAGTGTCAGTTAATTGGGGAAAAGATAGTCTTTTTAACAAATGGTGCTGGCATAACTGGATATCCATTTGCAAAAAAATGAAACAGGACCCATACCTCACACCAAGCACAAAAACTAACTCCAAGCGGATCAAAGACCTAAACATAAAGACTAAAATGATAAAGATCATGGAAGAAAAAATAGGGACAACCTTAGGAGCCCTAATACAAGGCATAAACAGAATACAAAACATTACCAAAAATGACAAAGAGAAACCAGATAACTGGGAGCTCCTAAAAATCAAACACCTATGCTCATCTAAAGACTTCACCAAAAGAGTAAAAAGACCACCTACAGACTGGGAAAGAATTTTCAGCTATGACATCTCCGACCAGCGCCTGATCTCTAAAATCTATATGATTCTGTCAAAACTCAACCACAAAAAGACAAACAACCCAATCAAGAAGTGGGCAAAGGATATGAACACACACTTCACTGAAGAAGATATTCAGGCAGCTAACAGATACATGAGAAAATGCTCTCGATCATTAGCCATTAGAGAAATGCAAATTAAAACCACGATGAGATTCCATCTCACTCCAACAAGGCTGGCATTAATCCAAAAAACACAAAATAATAAATGTTGGAGAGGCTGCGGAGAGATTGGAACTCTTATACACTGCTGGTGGGAATGTCAAATGGTACAACCACTTTGGAAATCTATCTGGCGTTATCTTAAACAGTTAGAAATAGAACTACCATACAACCCGGAAATCCGACTCCTCGGAATATACCCTAGAGAAATAAGAGCCTTCACACAAATGGATATATGCACACCCATGTTTATTGCAGCTCTGTTTACAATAGCAAAAAGCTGGAAGCAACCAAGGTGTCCATCAACGGATGAATGGGTAAATAAATTGTGGTATATTCACACAATGGAATACTACGCATCGATAAAGAACAGTGACGAATCTGTGAAACATTTCATAACATGGAGGAACCTGGAAGGCATTATGCTGAGCGAAATTAGTCAGAGGCGAAAGGACAAATATTGTATAAGAGCACTATTATAAGATCTTGAGAAATAGTATAAACTGAGAAGAACACATACTTTTGTGGGTTTTTTACTGATTAATTAGTAGATAAGAACTGCTTTAGGTGAAGGGAAGGACAATACTCAATACATGGAAGGTCAGCTCAATTGGACTGGACCAAAAGCAAAGAAGTTTCCAGGATAAAATGAATGCTTCAAAGGTCAGCAGAGCAAGGGCGGGGTTTTGGGGACCATGGTTTAAGGGGACTTCTAAGTTAACTCGCAAAATAATTCTATTATGAAAACATTCTGCATCCCACTTTGAAATGTGGCATCTGGGGTCTTAAATGCTAACAAGTGGCCATCTAAGATGCATCAGTTGGTCTCAACCCACCTGGAGCAAAGGAGAATGAAGAACACCAAGGTCACACGACAACTAAGAGCCCAAGAGACAGAAAGGGCCACATGACCAGAGACCTACATCATCCTGAGACCAGAAGAACTAGATGGTGCCCGGCCACAATCGATGACTGCCCTGACAGGGAGCACAATAGAGAACCCCTGAGGGAGCAGGAGATCAGTGGGATGCAGACCCCAAATTCTCACAAAAAGACCATACTTAATGGTCTGACTGAGACTAGAGGAATCCCGGCGGTCATGGTCCCCAAACCTTCTGTTGGCACAGGACAGGAACCATCCCCGAAGACAACTCATCAGACATGAAAGGGACTGGACAGTGGGTAGGAGAGAGATGCTGATGAAGAGTGAGCTAATTATATCAGGCGGATACTTGAGACTGTGTTGGCATCTCCTGTCTGGAGGGGGAATGGGAGGATAGAGAGAGTTGGAAGCTGGCAAAATTGTCACGAAAGGAGAGACTGGAAGGGTTGACTCATTAGGGGGAGAGGAAGTGGGAGTACGGAGTAAGGTGTATATAAACTTGTATGTGACAGTCTGACTTGATTTGTAAATGTTCACTTGAAGCTCAATAAAAGTTAATAAAAAAAAAGTACAAAAAAAAAAGCTCTTATCAGTTAGAGATATATACTAAATATTTACGGATAAAATGATATGACATCTAGGATTTGCTTTAAAAGGCTCCGGAGCAATGAACAGAGTAACAACAAAAAATGTGGTGTAAGCGGATGGAGATAAAACTGGAATGGTGGATGCTGACAATTACTGAAGCTGGAGGATGGGTACATGGGGTACATTATAGCATTCTCTGTATAAGCTTAAAATTTCCCATAATAAAAAGAATACCTCACCAAATGCTTCTCTTGAAATACAGCTTTTCTTATTATCACTGCATACAGTTCATCATAATACAATTCATAGGTCAGAAGCAACATGAATGACTGACTACTCAGGGAATAGTATTAGACTAGGCCAGGGAACAGAGACGGGGATAGTGGATAGACAGGAAAAGCTTTAGAAAGGGGGTGACTTTCCATGTCATGAGTGTTTATTCCATTTTTAAATTCTTTGGATAAGGAACAAATTACACACAACCAAAAACCAAAAGCAGATTATATATATTTTTTAACTTAAAAGTAAATTAAAAAATCAGGTCAAGCCTATTAAGAAGCTTCTGCCTTCCATCTTTCTCCCTCTTATTTACCATATTGACAAATCTAAGTGCACAATTTCCAAATCTAAAAAACTGCCATGAGAGAAGCTCACTTCTCTCATATAGAAACAACATGCTGCTTCTGCAAAATTCTTAGTCCTTGGTTATTCATTTATTAAATCTTCTCAGAAGAAGCTTTTTGAGGTATGTAGCAAGACTGACTAACTCTAAGGTCTAAACTAGACTAACAGCTAACAAGTTACAAAAGGAATAGCTTACGAGCCACAGCCTCATCTACCCTGAGACCAGAAGAACTACTACTACTACCAACCATTCTGATTAGGGCCGCAAAAGATAGACCCTGATAGAGCGGGAGAAAAACCCAGAACAGAACTCAAATTCCTAGGAAGTCCAGACTTGCTGTACCCGTTGAGACTAGAGGACTCCCTAAAACTATGGCCCTAAGATACTCTTTAAACCTTGAACTGAAACTATCCTCTGAGGTCACCTTTTAGCAAATAACAGACTGGCACACAAAATAAAGGATATTGCTCATGAGTACGGTGCTGCATTAAAAAAACAGCTATACGAGACCAAGAGGTCAACAATCACTCTAAAGCAAATATGAGAAGGCAAGGAAGCAGGAAAACTCTAGAGTACTGGAAATGGAACAACCTGAATGCAATTAAAGAGAATTAATTGACACACCGTGAGAGAAGTAACTAATGTCACTGAACAATCTATGTAGAAACTGTCAAATAGGAACCTAATCTGTGTAAACTTTCACTGAAAACACTATAAAATATTTTTTAAAAAAGGAATAGCTTAACTTAAACTTTCACTGTTGCTGCTAGTTGCCGTTAAGTCGATTTCAACTCATGGCGACCCCATGTGTTACAGAACAGAACTGCTTTGTAGAGTTTTCTTGACTGTAATCTTAATGGAAGCACATTGCCGGGCATTTTCTTCCACGATACTGGTGGGTAGGTTTGAACCACCCACCTTTAGGTTAGCAGTTGAGCACAAACCATTTGCACCACTAGTTTGCCCTCACACTATGAACGACCTTGTAAATAAATGATGACTTCACTAATCCTACTTCTCCTGGGTGAATGTGCACTCTTCATCACGCTAATCATCTGTACCACCCAGGGAACCCCTGGGTTGTGTAGGGCATCTTTGACTGCTAACCTAAAGGTTGGTAGTTCAAACCCACCCAGAGGCTCCATGGAAGAAAGGCCTGGCAAACTGCTTCTGTAAAGATTATAGCCAAGAAAACCCTATGGAACAGTTCTACTTTTAACACATGAGGTTGCCATGAGTTGGAATCGACTTGAAGGCAACGGATTTTTTTTTTAAATACCCAATAAGCCTTCATTTTAAAAATCTTTTCTGTCTAAAATTATGTAGCAGTACAAAGACACAGCAATTAGTATCTTTGCTTGATTATGAATTTTGTAAAAACCACATCATAATCAGGTTAAAACTGATTGTATGATGTGTCTACTTAGGAAGTCACACCGTAGTGCTTAGTTTCCTTGTGATTAGAAGGAACAGCTAATTAACCTTCTGTGCTTTCAGAATATCCTATTTTAATGTTTCTGAATAATCTTATTTACAACATTCACAATTTATTAATTTAAAATAATTAGAACACAAAAAATATCCTTGGCCAGAAAATTATATTATTCTGCATAAAATAACAGTATCACTGAAACTCCAGAGCTTAACCTGTATGTGGTTAACACACAATAAACTTGTGTTGAATGAAAGACTAGACTCGTACATTGACCTATATTATCCAGGCTCTTTGATTTTGACTCCAATTGCCTACAATTCTAGTTCATTACTAACAGAGGAAGCAGGGTTTTATTTTATTAAAATATGATCACAAAATATATTTCTTCTTTTTTTGGAATTTTTTTTATTTATAATTTTTGTTGTGCTTTAAGTGAAAGTTTACACAAAGTATATTTCTTATCATAAAGCAAAAAAAAAAAAAAAGAGAGAGAGAAGACACTGTCCTTTAAGAAATATGAGCAACGAAGGGAGAAATTAAAACATTAGAATTTTTACCCAAACTGTAGTTCTATCTCTACTGTCCTACATCCTGCTCAGTGTTAAGGCTATAACACAATCCTTACCCTTGACAACTCTGGAAGAAAACAGTGTGGGAAACAAAGAATTATCAAACAGTCTCATAAAAGCTGTAGGAGGAGTAGTACGCAATGGGGATAATTAATTCTGCAGAAGGCATGGGATGGATGGACAGAAAAAGCTTTAGAAAGGGGGTGATGTTTTCACTGAGCCTTTAGTAATGTACTATCTGGGAATACCCAGTCAAACTAAGGACAGCTTCCTTTTAAAAGCTTTCCACTAGGCCACTGATAAAATGTACGTGAACATTTTGAAATGGAAAATTAAAATAAGCCCAAGTACCTACTAAATTCCCAGGGTTTCTTGTGAATACGAAAGTGGTAAAGACATGGCCCTGCTTTTAAGAAATTAAATGACATGTAATTTGGTCTATTCAAAATTTGGCAGAAACTAAGACAACTATAATCGTTAAGCACTTGGTTGCTAACTCAAAGGCACCTTGGAAGAAAGGCCAGGCGATCTACTTTTGAAAAGTCACACCCATTGAAAATCCTATGGAGCCCAGTTCTATGCTGACATATGGGGTTGCCATGAGTCAGAATCGACTTGACAGGAACAGATACTGGCAAACCAACTACCGCCATTCTTCATCATGTTTTGTCAGGAAAAAGCTGTGACAGTCAACAACCAAATCACAATTAAGTCAAGTGACTTGCTTCTAAGTTTAGCTGCCTCTCAATGTTGAAGCCTTCAAAAAATTTACAGAAAATAGAAATGTCTACCACGCTTTTATTAAA
Organism: Elephas maximus indicus; assembly: GCF_024166365.1. Classification (NCBI taxonomy): domain Eukaryota; kingdom Metazoa; phylum Chordata; class Mammalia; order Proboscidea; family Elephantidae; genus Elephas; species Elephas maximus. The sequence continues at coordinate 86,895,523 of NC_064828.1, read as the reverse complement.
ACACTTTCTTTAAATGCTTGTATTTATTATTTACAAGAAATAAGTGATCTGAAAACTTCAGGCTGAAAGATGCTATTGTAATGAGTTAAAAATTCTTGTGCTCAACTGGATATCCATCTGCAAAAAAATGAAACAAGACCCATACCTCACTACATGCACAAAAACGTGCTCAAAATAGATCAAAGACCTAAATATAAAATCTAAAACGATAAAGATCATGGAAGAAAAAATAGGAACAAAGTTAGGAGCCCTAATACATGGCATAAACAGTATACAAAACATTAAGAATGCAGAAGAAAAACTAGATAACTGGGAGCTACTAAAAATCAAACACCTATGCTCATCCAAAGACTTCACCAAAAGAGTAAAAAGACTACCTACAGACTTGGAAAAAGTTTTTAGTTATGACATTTTCGATCAGCGCCTGATCTCTAAAATCTACATGATACTGCAAAAACTCAACTACAAAAAGACAAATAACCCAATTAAAAAATGGGCAAAAGATATGAAAAGACACTTCACTAAAGATGTTCAGGTAGCTAACAGATATGTGGGGAAATGCTCACGATTATTAGCCATTAGAGAAATGCAAATCAAAACTATGAGATTCCATCTCACTCCAACAAGGCTGGCATTGATCCAAAAAACACAAAATAATAAATGTTGGAGAAGTTGTGGAGAGACAGGAACACTTATACACTGCTGGTGGGAATGTAAAATGGTACAACCACTTTGGAAATCGATTTGGCACTTCCTTAAAAAGTTAGAAATAGAACTACCATAAAACCCAGCAATACCATTCCTTGGAATATATCCTAGAGAAATAAGAGCCTTTACACGAACAGATATATGCATACCCATGTTCAACGCTGCACTGTTTAAAATAGCAAAAAGATGGAAGCAACTAAGGTGCGCATCAACGGATGAATGGTTAAATAAATTATGGTATATTCACACAATGGAATACTATGCACCGATAAAGAACAGTGATGAATCTGTGAAACATTTCATAACATGGAGGAATCTGGAAGGCATTATGCTGAGTGAAATTAGTCAGTTGCAAAAGGACAAATATTATATAAGACCACTATAATAAGAATTTGAGAAAGTTTAAGCAGAGAAGAAAATATTCTTTGATGGTTACAAGAGGGAGGAGGGAGGGAGGGAGGGTAGGGGACGGGTACTCACTAATTAGGTGGTAGATACGAATTACTTTAGATGACAGGAAAGACAACACACAATACAGGTGAGGTCAGCACAACTGGACAAAACCAAAAGCAAAGAAGTTTCCTGAATAAACTGAATGCTTCGAAGGCCAGCATAGCCGGGGCGGGGGTTTGGGGACCATGGTTTTAAGGGACATCTAAGTCAATTGGCATAATAAAAAACTATTAAGAAAACATTCTGCATCCCACCTTGGAGAGTGGCATGTGGGGTCTTAAACTCTAGCAAGCGGCCATCTAAGATGCATCAATTGGTCTCAACCCACCTGGAACGAAGGAGAATGAAGAACACCAAGGACACAAGGTCATTACAAGCCCAAGAGACAGAAAGGGCCACATAAACCAGAGACTACATCAGCCTGAGACCAGAAGAATTAGATGGTCCCTGGCTATAACTGATGAATGCCCTGACAGGGAACACGATAGAGAACCCCTGAGGGAGCAGGAGAGCAGTGGGATGCACACCCCAAGTTCTCATAAAAAGAACAGACTTAATGGTCTGACTGAGAATAGAAGGACCCCAGTGGTCATGGCCTCCAGACCTTCTGTTGGCCAAGGACAGGAACCATTCCCAAAGCCAACTGTTCAGACATGGATTGGACTGGACAATGGGTTGGAGAGGGATGCTGGTGAGGAGTGAGCTTCTTGGATCATGTGGGCACTTGAGACTATGTTGGCATCTCTGCCCTGGAGGGGAGATGAGAGGGTAGAGGGGGTTAGAAGCTGGCGAAATGGACACGGAAAGAGAGAGTGGAGGGAAGGCGTGGGCTGTCTCATTAGGCAGAGAGCAATTGGGAGTATGTAGCAAAGTATATACAATTTTTTTGTGTGAGAGACTGACTTGATTTGTAAACTTTCACTTAAAGCACAATAAAAATTAAAAATCTTGTGCTTATAAAATCAACCTGACTTGTAAGGTACCATTGAGTGGGTTCCAACTCATAGCAACCCCAGGTATAACAGAACAAAACATTGCCTGATCCTGTCCATCCTTAGAATAGTAGGTATGTTTAAGCCCATTGTTGCAGCCACTGTGTCAACCTATCTCACTGAAGGTCTATCTCTTTTTCACTGACCCTCTACCAAGTATGATGTCCATCTCTAGGGACTGGTCCCTGCTGCTAGTATGTCCAAAGTAAGTGAGACAAAGTCTTGCCATCCTCACTTCTAAGATGTGTTCTGGCTGTATTTCTAAATCAGCCCCCTCATCCCTGCATTTTCTTGCTGATTCCAATAAATTCACATTCCTGTAACCAAACATACCTGACTAAATGTTACATTTCAGGGGGAGAGAGAGACTAGTTTTCATAATTTGCTAAATAAAGACATTTACTGAGTTCACCTGTGAGTAAAAAGGCAATGAACGAAGTAAACTCTGCCACAAATTGTGTTCTAGCCTTTAATGAGCAGTCTGGCTACCATGTTCAGAAACCTACTGCGGCTGTAGGTAAAGATATAAATTCGTAGAAGTAATGGAATATAGTAATCTTGCTCTGATTTAACGAAGGAGTCCTATCCCTAAGAAACAACCCTCAAAACCCAGAGCTGAGTTGATGGCCAGAAGACATTTAAATAACCCACTTAAAGATTCCTACCATTAATCACATTCTTTGAACCACTTTCTTAAAGATTGTCCAAGTTCAGCTTGAACTACTGTGTATATTCACTTCATCTGTACAATCAATGGTGCATCTTTGAGGTTAATGTCAATAGAGAAATTAATTTCTATATGCCAGAAATGGTTCAGCGTCTTAAGTGTATAGATTCTTTGTTGCAAAGTTTTACTCTAAGCAAAAACAAGAATATATGCCTGAGATTTAAAACAACCACAACAACAAAACAGGATATGACTGATAGTTGTAGTTCAGCAATTCATGCTCCAAGAAACCCAATTAACTGTAAATGGATTTAGAATAAGCCATTCTTCTCCATTCTAGCTCAAGTTATGAAATATCAAACTCGAGTCCCTTGAAGTGGCATCCAACATGAAGAGTGATGTTTTCTAAAAGGTCATTTTTTGCTTGCCCAGTCAGTCTCTAATGACTCAAAAAGACAAAGGAGAGACTAATAAGCAGTTGAGTGACTTCCTACCAGCTTAGCAGAGATACATTACGATCACTGGATGATGTGTGACGTACTCATACTAAGTTAAAACTACACCTGGGTGTTCTCATGTGAGTCTTATGGCATATATATGAACATACCCTTACATCAAAACAAAGCTAAAATGGGTGATGACAGAAAAACTTGTACCTGAATGTCCATAGCAGCATTATTCATACCAGCCCCAAAGTGGAAACAACACAGTTGTTCATGAGCTGATGAATGGGTAAACAAACTGTGGTGCACCCATAATGGAATATTAGTCAGCAATAAAAAAAGAATGAAATTCTGATATCTGCCACCATAAGGATGAACCTTTAAAACATTATGCTACGTAAAAGACGCCAATCAGAAAGACCATATATTGTATGATTCCATTTATATGAAATAACCAGAATAAGCAAATCTATAGAGACAGAAAGTAGGTTAATGGTGGCCAAGTAGTTAAGAGCTCGGCTGCTAACCAAAAGGTCGGCAGTTCAAATCCACCAACCGCTCCTTGGAAACCCCACGGGGCAGTTCTACTCTGTTCTATAGCATCACTATGAGTTGGAATAGAGTCAAAGGCAACGGGTATTTTGGTTTTAGGACTGGGGGGAAGGAAACATAAGGGGATCAGGAGGAATGGGGGAGTGACTGCTAAGAGGTTGTACAGGGTTTCAAATTAGATTGTGGTGATGGTTGCACAATTCTATGAATATACTAAAAACCCACTGATTTATAAATTTTATTGTATATGGATATCTTAATAAAGCTGTTTTTAAAAATGGTAATATGTACAGCTGAGCAAAAATTAACTACACAGGTATAAAAAGCCCTTTGGGTTCAAGTCAAAACCTCAATAAACAGAATGCCAAGGCAACAGAACCTGAGTTTCTCCACTGAAGACACAGGTATCCAGTTCTTACCTCTATCCCGAGGTACAAAGGAGTTAGCCTTTTCCTCCTGACGCTGTTCTTGCTGAAGAACTGACTGAAAACCTAACTAATCAATGCTCTTGGCAAAAACAAAAAAACTTGGGAGTTGGAACATTACCGTCATATACCTCAAGAGAAAATACATGTTGTAAACTCAATTCTGTTTAAATTCAAATAAATCAGAATTTGTATTTATGATGTACTATTTTAAAAACAAACGTACTATACTTTGAATTAAAATAAGTACAGTACTTGGATTACTTGAACACTGTGAATAATTATTTGAAACCTGTTCCCTTTGTTTACTGACTAGATATTCACCCCAGTAAGTCAGGGTGCACATTAGATTTACAATAAGCAGATTAGATTTATATGCAGCATAAATGCAAAAACATTTAATAAAGCTACGTATTTAAACATATCAAAATCCATGAAATGAAAGATTAATGTTGCTATGAAAACTAAGTAACCCTCAGTACATGTAATTGGTTAAATGTAATAAATGAATCGGCGACCCTAACTAAGATATACAAGCAATGGAGATGAGTTCATTTACAGAAAAAGCATTTCACTGTAAGACCTTCTATGTACTCCCCATTGTGCTGTACTCTGAAGATACCAAGAGGAATAACATTGACAGCTAAGTTTCTTTTTTCAAAATGGTTCATCCAATATGCATTTATTGAACACAATTATAATAAAGATTAGTAGTTCTCAACTTCCTTGCATTCAGTTTGAAGAGATTAAAAGATTGAGAAAACCACTAAACAAGTCAACATCAACACAGTTATTCCTATGGTATAACGATGTCTCACAGTGTCCCTAGCTAGTTGATTGCTCTTCAGTCCTGTGTGACTACTTGAATAGAATCATTTTCTGATCTAACCACATTCTTTAGGCAACGTTCTCATTTGTTCCAGTAAATGCCACCTTTACTTGGTGATGGTTTAACATTATGCCTCTGACTTCTTACTCAAAACAAGTTGTACCCTGTTCTATACATCAGATAACGTAACTTCTTCAGTTCAAAGTTCCACGTGACTGAAAGCACCATGTTAATGTGCTTATTACACATTGATCAGAATGGTGGACAGGTTTCAGCTGAGCTTCCAGACTAAGACTAGGAAGAAGGACCTGGCAGTCTACTTCTGAAACCATTTCACCCAGTGAAATGTTTGTGCTACTCAGTGGTTAAAAACCACAATCACTAACACTTCGAAGTAGTGACTACATGATGGATACTGTTCAAACTATATTAGCATCATTTAAAATCCTCAAAACACCCTATGAATAGGTACCACTTATTATTCTTATTTTATAAATGAAGGAATGAAGCATGGAGAAGTTATATAACTTGCTCAAGATTATACAGCTAATAGGCAGGACTATTACTCACATGGCCTCACCTCCAAGTCTGTACTCTTAACCACTCAACTATAGCTATCTCCCCATGGTCCCTGACCTCAAGGAGCTCACAGACTAGAGATAATACAATATGATATTGGCTGAACAGAGGAATGCACAGGAGCAAAGAAGAGGGCTAAGGACATGGACAGAGCTTCCGAGGGAGGAGAAACAGCATTTAGTATTTCGAATGTCCCAGGGGTAAATTTCCTAAGAAATGTGAGCTAAGTTTACTTTAAGAATTAAAAGAGAAACATACAATTGTTCTAAATTAATGTTCTAATTTCCAGGTCCATGTAAATTTAGAGTTGGCTCACAACAACAGGTTTTAGATGACTTTTTTTTTTAATATAATGGCTTTTGTTTCCCTTCTGGTCCATGACATTTATTTAGGTTTTCTTAAATGTCTGTCCCCCATGCATCTGCCAGTTTGTTGTACTGTGGGGGCTTGCGTCTTGCTGTGATATTGGAAGCTATGCCACTGGTATTCAAATACCTGCAGGGTCGCCTGTGGTAGGCAGGTTTCAGCTGAGCTTCCAGACTAAGACAGACTAGGAAGAAGGACTTGGTGGTCTATTTCTGAAAAGAATTAGCCTGTGAAAACCTTATAAATAGCAGTGGAACACTGTCTGATACAGAGCCGGAAGATGAGCCCCTTAGGTTGGAAGGCACTCAAAAAATGACTGGGGAAGTGCTGCCTCCTCAAGGTACAGTCGACCTTAATGATGTGGATCGAGTCAAGATTTCAGGACCTTCATTTGCTGATGTTGCACAACTCAAAATGAGAAGAAATAGCTGCAAACATCCACTAATAATCAGAATCTAGAATGTACAAAGTACGAATCTAGGAAAATTGGAAATTGTCAAAAGTGAAATGCAATGCATAAACATTGATATCCTGCGTATTAGTAAGCTGCAATGGACTGTTACTGGCCATTTTGAATCAGATAATCATATTGTCTACTATGACAGGAATGACAACTTGAAGAGGAATGGAGTTGCGTTCATCCTTCAAAAAGCCATTTCAAGATCTATCCTGAAGTACAACATTGTCAGTGATAGGATAATAACCATGTGCCTACAAGGAAGACCAGTTAATGACTATTATTCATATTTATGCACCAACCACTAAGGCCAAAAATGAAGAAATTGAAGATTTTTATCAACTTCTGCACTCTGAAATTGATCAAACATGCAATCAAGATGTATTCATAATTCACTGGTGAATTGGAATGTGAAAGTTGGAAACAAAGAAGGATCAGCAGTTGGGAAACATGACCTTGGTAATAGAAACGACGATGGAGATCACATGATAGAATTTTGCCAGACTAACGACTTCTCCATTGCAAATATCTTTTATCAACAACACAAACGGTGACTATACACGTGGACCTTGCCAGATGGAATACACAGGAATCAAATCGACTACATCTGTGGAAAGAGATGATGGAAAAACTCAATATCATCAGTCAGAACAAGTCTAGGGGCTGACTGAGGAACAAATCATCAATTGGTCATACACAAGTTCAAGCTGAAGCTGAAGAAAATTAGAAAAAGTCCATGACAGCCAAAGTATGACCTTGAGTATATCCCACCTGAATTTAGAGACCATCTCAAGAACAGATTTGCCACGTTGTACACTAATGATCAAAGACCAGAAGAGTTGTGGAGTGACATCAAGGACATCATACATGAAGAAAGCAAGAGGTCATTAAAAAGACAGGAAAGAAAGGAAAGACCAAAATGGATGTCAGAGGAGACTCTGAAAGTTGCTCTTGAAAGTTGAGCAGCTAAAGCAAATGGAAGAAATGCTGAAGTAAAACAGCTGGACAGAAGATTTCAAAAAGCGGCTTGAGAAGACAAAGTGTTATAATGACATGTGCAAAGACCTGCAGTTAGAAAACCTAAAGGGAAGAACATGCTGAGCATTTCTCAAGCTGAAAGAACTGAAGAAAAAATTCAAGCCTCGAGTTGGCAATAGTGAATGATTCTATGGGGAAAATACTAAATGATGCAGGAAGCATAAAAAGAAGATGGAAGGAATATACAGAGTCACTATACCAAAAAGAATTGGTCGATGTTCAACCATTTCAGGAGGTAGCATATGATCAGGAACCGATGGTACTGAAGGAAGAGTTCAAAGCTGCACTGAAGGCATTAGTGAAAAGCAAGGCTCCAGGAATTGATGGAATACCAATTGAAATGTTTGAACAAATGGATGCAGCGCTGGAAGTGCTCACTTGTCTGTGCCAGGAAATCTGGGAGACAGCTACTTGGCCAACTGACTGCAAGAGAGCCATATTTATGCCTATCCCCAAGAAAGGTGATCCACCAAATGCGGAAATTATTGAACAATATCATTAATATCACACACAAGTAAATTCTGCTGAAGATCATTCAGAAGTGGATGCGGCAGTACGTCGACAGAAAACTGCCAGAAATTCAAGCCAGATGCAGAAGAGGACGTGGAACCAGGAATATCACTGCTGATGTCAGATGATCCTGGTTTAAAGCAGAGAATACCAGAAAGATGTTTACCTGTGTTTTATTGACTATGCAAAGGCATTTGACTGTGTAGATCATAACAAGTTATGGATAACATTGCAAAGAATGGGAATTCCAGAACACTTAATTGTGCTCATGAGGAGCCTGTACATAGATCAAGAGGCCTTGTTCAAACAGAACAAGGGGATATTGGGTGGTTAAAGGTCAGAAAATGTGTATGTCAGGGTTGTATCCTTTCACCATACTTACTCAATCTGTACGCTGAGCAAATAATCCAAGAAGCTGGACATTAACAACCTGCATTATGCAGATGACACAAACTTGCTTGCTAAAAGTGAAGAGGACTTGAAGCACTTACTGATGAAGATCAAAGACCACAGCTTTCAGGATGGATTATACCTCAACATAAAGAAAACAAAAACCCTCACAACTAGACCAATAAGCAACATCATGATAAACAGAGAAAAGGTCGAAGTTGTCAAGGATTTCATGTTACTTGGATTCACAATCAACACTCTCAGAAGCAGCAGTCAAGAAATCAACAGATGTACAGATTGGGCAAATCTGCTGTAAAAGACCTCTTTAAAGAGTTGAAAAGCAAAGATGTCACCTTGAAGACTAAAATGCGCCTGACCCAAGCCATGATGTTTTCAAATCACTTCATATGCATATGAAAAATGAATGATGAATACGGAAGACAAAGAAGAATCGATGCCTTTGAAATGTGGTACTGGTGAAGAATACTAAATATACCATGAACTGCCAAAAGAACAAACAAATCTGTCTTGGAAGAAGTACAACCAGAATGTTTCTTAGAAGCCAGGATGACAAGACTACATCTCACATACTTTGGACATGTTATCAGGAGGGATCAGTCCCTGGAGAAGGACATCATGCTTGGTAGAGTACAGGGTCAGCAAAAAAGAGGAAGACCCTCAACAAGATAGATCGACACAGTGGCTAGAACAATGGGCTCAAATAACAATGATTGTGAGAATGGTGCAGGACCTGGCAGTGTTTCGTTCGGTTGTACTTAGGGTTGCTATGGGTCAGAACCGACTCAATGGCACCTAGTAACAATAAGAAATGTCTCTCAATAAAGTTTTATAATTTTCTCCATAAAAATTGTATAAAATTTTTGGTTAGATTTATTAAGTATTTTATATTCTTGTTACTATAACAAGAACCTTAAAAAAATTTTTTTTTTCTAATTGTTTCTGGTGTATCAAATACACTTTTTTTTTTTTGTTGTTAAGGTCTTTTTCATCCCTGAATACACTAGTAATATGCTATAAAAAGTGCTACTTCAACACTGACACATTCTACCCAGAACTACTTTTTCTCCGGTCAGAGATTATCTCATGGACCAAATTTATTGTAGGCGCAGTTTAGTAGTCTTGCTACTAAGGTATAAACCTTCTGGTGTCTACTGAAGGCCCTGGGTATTTAACAAGGACTCTCCCCTCTGGCTACTCAGAACTTGAATTTCTACCAGCCCCAGGTGAGTTCTTATATTATCACACATCAAACAAACTCAATTAAAGTAACTTTCTATAACTTTTCAACATCTTCTGTTTTTGATTAGAGAGAAAATGGAATATTTAAACTCCAAAGTAACTTCTAAAAATTAAATAGGATATTGTAGAGTTAACTTCACCAATAATTATTTTTTATTTTGTTTTGCTTTTAGGGGGTAATTTGGCAAAATGCAGTAGTATAAATCCTGGCAGGTAATGAAATAAATTAATATTTCATATTCATCTCAGGTATACACCAAAAACGGAAATGACTATTAGTAATTAGGTTTGAGAATCTGTAAAAGATATAAAAGTCCTAAGAATTTGGAAAAAAAAACTCTTTGTAGACTTTACATGAAAATCACTTTTCTGAGCATGTTAACTGGGAATATTACTTAGCTTTTCACAAGAGGGCAGCAAGAAGCTTTCTAGTGTAATGAAAGTCCTATTTGAGAGGTATGATGAAATTTCAAGCTATTATTGTAATTATTGGGGCAACTTCTAAAAATCTTACGAATATGCTGCTAAAAGAGGTTTCAAGAGGTTTTATAACCTGTTCATCTACCTTTACAAGAACTTATTAAGGCATAATTAAGGCAAAATAAAATTTTGATCCCTCCTTCACGGGCTATACTTAGACTGTATAGAAGATATTCTAAGAATGTTTACAGTAGGCCAAAACATTTAAATAATCGTTAAGATAAAGTATAATTTACCATAACGGAGGTTAAAAAAAAAAGTGCTATAGGAGTTATGGAAAGGGTACTACCATGAACCAGAAAACTTGAGGAAGTCTTCACAGATAGCATTTAAGCTTGAGCTGGGTCTTGACTCATCTTCGGAATAATGTTCAATCCCTTTTCATGGTTTACAAGGCCCTTCTAGATCTGCTCCTTGCCTACCTCTTATTTCTTCATTCATCAGGTATCTCCGATAAGCTAGGCAATGTGACTGGCAGAAAGAGGATCCACTGACAGAATGAGCCAGTCAAGGTCCTGACACTCATGGAGCTTACATCTAGTGGATGACTTCATCTCCTGCTATTCTCACACATGTACCAGCTACTGAGGAACAACTAACATTTCCCCAAATGTACCATGTGACTTCATACTTCTGTGCCTGTATATGTCATTTTAATTCTTTATACTGGCTCATCATTCCTCCCTTCTTTTTTATCCTTACACTGCTTCATGTTCATCTGGCAAATTTTTATGTACTCTTCAATATCCAGCTTCAAAAGTTTTCTCTTTGAAGCTTTTCCTGATACCCTTACTCAGGCAGAGTTGATTATGCTCCCCGTCCCTTCATGCCTGCCACGAACCTCTTACAAACTTCTTTTACACCGAACTACAATCATCTGTCACTGGATGATGAGTTACTCAAAGACATCTTGTTTATCTTTGGAACCTTAGAACTTATATGTCTGGGGCATAATATAAGCTCAATTAATCACTGTGAAACAAATGAATTACATGATTGGTTACATGAATGAATTTTAAAGGGGGCACTGTGATAGACTTCTTCAAATACATTGAACTATTTATGTGTGAAAGAAAATTGTTTTCTGTGTTGCTACTGACTTCAAAAGAAACAACTGTGGCTTTAAATTAAAGAGAAGTAGCAAAGAAGGTAGAATTCTATTGGGATAATTCTAATTGTCTAGCACTGAAAATAAACTCCCTACCACTGGAAATGTTCAAGTGGATATCGGAAGAGGGACAGGCTTATGATGCTGGAGAAACAGGAAATAAGGTTGAGGGTTCCTTAGATGTCACCAAAAACTAGAAATCAGAATACAAAGAAAAGGGGAATAATCCTTTGAGAAGAAGGACACTTTACTTCTTGGAATTGGGAAAATCGGTAAGAAAATGAGGACAAAGGACTTAGATATTAAGAGAAATGCAGAGAAAAAGGTTCATTAAAGATGGTATTGATATTCCTAGTAAAATAGGGATTTTTCTCTTGAAAGAGAAGAAAAATTGGATTGGGGATGTGAGAAAAGAAATCACTATAGAAAGAAAAAAAAAGTCACTAAAAACTCGCTGAGGTAAAGGCTCACGGTCAACGGGACATCCCAGAATGAAAATCTATTTTACTTTCAAAGGCCTTTAAAACAGAGAATTTCATACTTCCATCCAAATTTAACACCCCCCTCTAGAAATTCTTACTATTATCTAATCCAAGTCATTCAGGCTTCAGATTTTTTTTTTAATCCAAATTTAACATCCCCCTCTAGAAATTCTTACTATTATCTAATCCAAGTCATTCAGGCTTCAGATTTTTTTTTTAATCCAAATTTAACATCCCCCTCTAGAAATTCTTACTATTATCCAATCCAAGTCATTCAGGCTTCAGATTAAGCATAGTTCCTTCTACTCTAAAAGATTTTTTAAAACACTAGTTAATTCTCTATCAGAATATTTACTAAAAGCATTGTTATGGCGATTAGTAAAAAAATAACTGTTACAAAGGAGAGGAGTAAAAGGTTAGGAATAAACACAAATAGTATGAAAATGGAACAATTTAACACATAGATTAGCTGTTCGTTTTGTAAATTTATCTTCTGTTGAAAGTGAAAAGAATAGAATCCTTAACTAAAGCTCCTACCTAATCCCAAGTAACCATCTAGTAACATTTCAAAGCCAATTGTACAGGTCTGCCTGAGCATTCTCAGTGATGAGGAATTTGGTACTTTTTGAGAAACTTTAATTTCTGGACATTTAAAAACTTCTTCACTGACACTGTCAAAAAAAACAAAAACAAAAAACACCTCTCTAACTTTTTCCCATTGTTCTTAGCTCTGCTCTCTGGAACAGGACTTAGATCAATGCCTACAGTTCAACGCAGACAAAATGGGCTGTAACAAGTCTAATCAAAAGTAAGGAAAATAGGTGAAGTATTAGGAACAACTAAGTCAATAAACAGCTGTTCCCTGAATGCTTTAAGAGCAATGAAAGTAACCCCTTATCATCTGCCTTGGCATTAACATTCTGTTCAAAGTCAATGGGTTTATAAAAATTGTACAATTCTTTTGGGCTTGCAGATATTCAATATTTCTTCAGATAAAACACACAATAAGGAGAAATAGCATGTGATTCTATAGCCAAACAGGCGATCCATTAAAAAGACAAGTGACAGCTCAACCCTCTCCTCAGGAACATTTGTCACCTACGCCTTTATCCTTCAGGGACTTGAGCTGAATGACATTTGCTTTAGGTTGGTAATTAGTTTTTCTTTTCTTTTTTTTATTTTTAAAGCATAGGAGGCCAACGTTGGCCTCTTCCCCAGGAGAGACACTAGACTGAGTGGTTTTGGGAATATACGCCTTGATCAGATTTGCACTATGACTCCTGAATGCATTGTACCATCCCAGCAACACCTGCTATCCACACAAGCCACCCGGGACCGGCAGAAAGAGGAGCCATCAATTCCACTGTCCCCAGAGAGATCACCCAGACCGAGGAGTGCTAAATGTACAATTCAATGCCATGTTAAAAAGTGAAATTCTACCCATTAAAACCTACCCAGTACTACCCACCGACCCACTGCCATCAAGTTGACTAGAGGTCAATATTTAGAGGACCCTAATAATGAAAATTTTTTTTTTTAGAATTTTTTTTTCCTAACTGAATTGCAACCCAACTAAATACTCAATAAAGTATCATTTATAATTCAAAGAAGGAAAGACAGAAAGGAGTAAAATTCCTTTATCAAACTGTGTCACCAACACATTGCTAATGGCATGAGTCTTGGGTTCTCTTTCCCATCATGGGATGCAAATACAGTTGCTTTCAACACAGAAAAAGTGATTTATTTATTCTGGATTGAAGTAAGTTTGAGCACATAGAAGTTTATAACACAAAAACTGAAAATATGTAAGCAACCACATTTCAGTTCAAAGTGATTATCTTCCCTCCACATAAACAAATCCACCTGTTCATACATGCTGTTTTGGTTTCTATTCATTTTCCTATTAAATGTTATTTAGCCATCTCTCTATATGCTATAATATACAGTTTCTGTCTTTCTTTTTACCCATTTCTCCTCTTTTTAACATTTTTTTTTAAACTAAAGGTATATATGTACATATTTCAACAGGGGCCTAAATCAATATAAAATGGTTATTTTATATTACCTCTATGTCTCTAAATAACTAAATATGCCTATATTGCTACTACTTGGTTTTTCAATTTGAGGCATTATTTATTGACTTCCCCCATACAGAAAATGATGATTTAGCTCTTTTTTCTACCCCTACCATATGTGCCCACAATACATGTGCAAGCATCCCATCTCCTAGCCTCTCAGAGTTACATACGGTAACTTTACTTAGATCATTGGTCAGTTTGTACATTATCATGATTACAGTCATATGTCGCTTAACATCCATAATACATTCAGTGAAATAGGACATTATATGATTTGTATGCTGTGTGAATACCATATTATATACTTAAAAAAAAAAATTACATACTTACCAAAGCTATATGGGAGACTGTAGGTTACCCGTGTTGACTAAACAGCCAAGAGTCCGTACACACATAGTACTGTATTTCTGCTAATGTATCTGGCAAGGTAATGTATAGGTGAAGTAGGTTTGTATATAAGAGATATGAGATGCACGTGTTACACACAGGAAGCTGTTGTGTTCGCTAAATCTAGTTAGGTCCACTTAGGTCCACTACATTGTATTCTCTGATAGGGATTTCTGAACTCTATTATAACCTTCTGGGACCACAGACATATATGCAGTCAGACGTTGTCCCAATGGATGTTATGCAGCGCATGACGGTACACATACAAATGCTAGTCACAGCTAAGCCATGTACTATGATTACTTTTCCTTTCTTGCATTTTTTTCTTTTGTTTTCTCTGGATTTTTTTAGTTTGCTTCATTTTCTATGTACTCATTTCTAATTCAACCACAGATTCTATGCTTACCTGCCGCCTAAATCTCAACATATTGACATGCAAATTTACCAATTTAATCTTCTTGAAGAAGTCTGAAATCTGGTCTGGTTGTCCTCTGCCTGCCACACAGCAATCATCCTGGGATCCCCCTCCTTATCATCCTGGGAAACCCTTGTTTTCTGTATCTCATTTCACCTTTTTTCTTGGTTTATTCCCTCCTTTGGATGGAGCATGGCTTCCGATAGTTCCTAAGAGTTCATGAAAGGACAATTTTTTTTAGATCTTCCATGTCTAAAATGTATTCATCTTCTCACTTGATTTGGCATTCTAGGTTAGAAATAATTTTCCCTCAGAATTTTGAAGGCATTACTCCAATATCGTCGATATTGAAGACATTTTGATTCCCAATTCTTTGTAAAAGGCCTATTTTTTGTCTGTTTTTTCTGGAAGTTCGAAGAATCTTCTCTTTTTCCCCAGAGTTCAGAGATTTCACAATGATGTGCCTTTCAGTATAGGTGTATTTTCATCTATTTTGCTGGCACTTGGCAGGATCTCTCAGACTGGAAATTTATGTCCTTCAAAAAGAAAGTGTTCTACATCCTACTTTAATGAGTGGTGTCTCGGGTCTTAAAAGCTTGCGGACAGCTATCTAAGATACATCTATTGGTCCTACAGATGTCCAGAGCAAAGACACAGGAAAATATTAGTTCAAAGGACTAATGGACCATAATTACCACAGCTTCCACCAGCCTGAGCCCCGAAGAGTTAGATGATGCCCTGCTACCACCACCAGTCACTCTGACAGGGATCACAATAGAGGGTCCAGGACAAAGCAGGAGAAAAGTGTAGAAAAAAATTCAAATTCATAAAAAAAGATCAGACTTACTGGTCTGACAGAGACTAAAGGGACCCCTAAGACTATGGCCGCTGGACACCCTGCTAACTCAGAACTGAAGCCACTCCCAAGGTCCACCTTTAAGTCAAAGATTAGACAGGACTATAAAACAAATGATAACACATGTGAGTAATGTGTTTCCTAGTTCAGTCAAGAATACTAGGCCAAATGAGCAACACTTGCCCAAAAACAAAGGGAAAAGGCAGGAAGGGACAGGAAAACTGGACGAATGTACATGGAGAACTCGGAGTGGAAAGTGGGAGAGTGCAGACACATTGCAGGGATGGCAACCAATGTCACAAAACAATTTGTGTGTAAAT
The DNA here is from genome assembly GCF_024166365.1 of Elephas maximus indicus. NCBI lineage: Eukaryota > Metazoa > Chordata > Mammalia > Proboscidea > Elephantidae > Elephas > Elephas maximus. The sequence continues at coordinate 86,879,728 of NC_064828.1, read as the reverse complement.
TATTGAATGAGAAACTAATTTGCGCTGTAAACTTTCACCTAAAGCACAATAAAATCAAAAAAGAAAACAAAAATCCTTAAAAAAAGAAATTCTTTTCCTGTTTTATCAAGGTTTGGGCAAGTTGTTGTTGTTGTTACGTGCCATCGAGTTGGTTCCAACTCATAGCGACCCTATGCACAGCAAAATGAAACACTGCCCAGTCCCACACCATCCTCACAATTGTTGCTATGCTTGAGCCCATTGTTGCAGCCACTGCGTCAATCCATCTCGTTGAGTGTCTTCTTTTTTTTTGCTGACCCTCTACTTTGTCAAGCATGATGTCCTTCTCCAGGGATTGATCCCTCCTGACAACATGTCCAAAGTATGTGAGATATAGTCTTGCCACCCTTGCTTCCAAGGAGCATTCTGGTTGTACTTCTTCCAAGACAAACTTGTTGGCTAGGGAAGTAGGGAAAGCAAACCTGTCCATTAAAACCATCATTAACCTGAAAGAACCTTCTCCCCGAGTTTATTTTTCACTTCAGATACTTCCAGCTTTCTCCATGATTACAACTGTTTTGTCCCAAATCCAACCTCCACCTTGGTTTTGTCTTTACAATTCTAATGTTAGTTACACTCTTTCTAGAGAGTAGACTGTCAGACTGTTGATAGCTTCTGGAAAAGTAGTGATGGAAAAAAAATGGGTAAGTATTTATCTTTTCTGATTGCCTTGGAGGCTATATTTCCATTTCTTGTTCTGTAAATATGAGATTCTATCTTATTCAACAGGTAGGCACACAACACTGTGCTATGATATACAAAGTAACATAAAGCATGATCCCTGACAGCAAGGATCTTACCATTTAGTTGAGAAGATAAGCATAAATAACAGTTGAAGAACAATTAAATGGGTGTAAAAAGGATGCTAAAGAAAGTTGGGAAGGGAAAGCTCTATGTGGCTAAAAGAGTTGGGTGGGAATAATAACAGCTTAAGAAAAATGTAATAGAAGACAATTCGTCATAAAGGAAGTCAGGAGTGGGAGCATTCAATGTGGCTAAGAGGTGGGAGCCAACCTGTAGTCACATTCATGGTTTGTCTTCCAATTACTACCAGATTTTTTTTTTTTTTATGTTAAAAACTTGTTAAAACCTACTGATTGAATAATATTTATTAAACCCTTCATGAAAAGTAACTGATATAATGTTAGGAAACATTTACATCTAAGTCAATCAGTGGCTCAAATGCAAAAGTCAGAGGTGTGCCCTGCTTTGAAAAATAAAGATTAAAAAGCAAAATCAAAAATTATTCATGATGCAAAAAGGAATAATTTTATTTGTAAGATTTAAATTTACACAACACTTTTAATACTGTGCCGGTATTCATTTATTACCTCTCAGCTCTTAACTCACCCTTCTGTGCCCTGCTTTGTGATACCGGAGCTAGCCCCTGCGGGTTACATTTGTCCTCCATCACCTAGTTTGATGCTAAGCCCTGTCAATAGAGGGCACTAGAGGGAGACTGCAAGGCTGCAATACGCAGATCAGCATGGGGGTGGGAGGGGGATGCTCCAGCCGTGTTAGCTCTGGCAGTGGTGGCCCTCTCAGTTCAGTGGCAGGGCTCCCTCTGGCAAAGAATCTTTATCACCACGGTGTTGGGTTGCTCTTACCGTTCAGCAGCGGAGGACCCTCTGGCAGTAGGCAGCATGTTCCTGTGCAGCCATGTCCTCTCTTCAGGCATCTGGATCTCTGCCTTTGGGGACCCTCTATTAAGTTTCTAAGTTCCTTCCTTTATCACGCTCCCTGAGCCCTGCGGGTTAAGCAGCTTTCTGCAGCTGCTACCTCTTTCACCTTAGAATCTTCCTGTACCCCTTTAGTAGTTAACTGAGAGAGCCCTGGTAGCACAGTGGTTAAGTGCCCAACTGCTAACTGAAAGGTTGGCAGTTCAAACCCAATAGCCACTCCATGGGAGAAAGATGTAGCAAGCTGCTTCCATAAAGATTACAGCCTCGGAAACCTGATAGAGCAGTTCTGCTCTGTCCTATACAGTCACTGTGAGTCGGAATCTACCTGGTTAGTAAACTACTTTTTACCTAGTTAACAATTCTTTATTTAAAAATTTCCCCATTCAAATTACTGATGCGGCTTCTGTCTTTTGGCTGGATCCTGACTGAAATAACTCAGAATGACCAAATAAATGGAACAAAATGTGGTACCACTTAAAGTTTGTCCCCAAATCATAATGTTAAGAAATAAATTCTAGCAATTACTGTTATAAGTCTGGAGAAATCCCTTAAGGTCCATCTGAATGAGTTAACCATAAATATAAGGTTACCCAAACCATGAATACTAAGCATTGAATAACAAGAGTAAAGAAAAAGCTATGTCAGAGAAACTTCGGTATTTTGTTGTGATAAAATTACAAGATTAGTGGCTGACAATAACCCAATAGATGAAATAACCTGATTATAAGGAAGCATTTAATACTGCGTCTCCTGGCATCTTCCTTGCAAAATTAATTAAAACTAGCCAGGATATATGAGTCTCACGAATTGAAAACTGGCCTCAAGACCACAAGCAGTGATTATAAACTGCCTTAAATCACATTGAGGAAAGTGTCTAGTAGAATGTCCAGAGAGTATTAGATTGGTTATGTAACCCAGTATTTCCATTAGTGCCTGGGAAAGTAAAGAGTAAGTTAATTAATGTTGAGTAGACATTAAATAAAAGGGATTTGTGAAAACTAGTATGGCCTAAAATATAGAAGATATAGAAAAATGGAAAAGATGTATAAAAGACCTTTTCAAAAGGTAAACGCTTTCTCTTTACTATGAATAATTAATACAAAAGTAATTTTCACCTATAGATCTCAAAACCTCCATATGCATAACGGGCTACATAAAGTTGATAGGAAAGAATTAAAGGTTATTTCCTGGGCTAAGAACAGCAGTCAGCTCAGGGGACCTAATTCCTTTGAGTCTATAGAGATTATAAACTCTCAGAGAGGGAAGGGTATTGGACTACAAATAATCCTTTGCATAGCTACATCACACAGCAGCTTGAGATATGCCACAATTTTCTTATCATGTGGATTGGTATAATTACAAATATATAGAGGCAGGGACAAACTGAAGCAGCGTAACACCAGCAGCCAAACTGAACTTTTTTGTTCCTAAGGATAGATATCACTTCTGCCTTAATAAAGAGATTGCCTAAACTCAGAAGTTGTCTGGACTCTTCCCTCCTCTCCTGTACTTTCCTAGCACCTATGTGTGTGTCAGGCACTGGAGACCCAGTGGAGAAAAAGATGACATCCTGACAAGTAACTGAAATGTCTGGATTAGGGCAGGAGAAGCAGATGGTGCTGGTACAGGTGGAGCATATATCATGGGCTTGAGAGTGGAGGTAGGAGTAACCTAGTCTAAGAGTCAGGCATGGTCTTCCAAAGGAAATGACATTAAGCTAAACCTAGAGTTTGTTCTAGGCTCTGTGTGGGCTCCTTCTCAAAAGAAATGAGTTGTCAATGGTGAGTTCTTGCTACAGGACCAAAGATGGTCTGAGGCTTGTTTTCGAATTGCTTCAACCAGTCAAAGGGAGGCCTAAGGTATGGCTTTCTAGAAAAACTCATGGCTCCAAAATGTTAGCAAGTCTCGATTTAGCTAGGAAAGGGCCTGGATTAAGCTCCTCTTCACGTGTACCCATACAGATACACTATGCTTTATGCTTCTTTTTAGCAGTTATCTGGGTAATGGAAAGATAAGTAATAGCCATAAAAAGTGACTAATTCATGGCAGTGCTAAGCAGGCCTCAGGAGAGCACCCAGTGCTAGGACCAAAAGCCCTTCCCCAGCCACCATGGTAAGAAGAGTAAGGCCTTGCTCAGCAAGAATGTTTAGGAGCAGAGGTTTTGGAATCACAAAGGCCTGAATTCCAGTCCCAGTTCTGTAATTTAATACCCATATAACCTTGAGCAAGCGATCTCTTCTTTCTTCATCTGTACAATGTGGGTAACAACAGTAGCTACCTCACAGGAATGTTACTAGGATGTACAGGAAAAGCTGGGCACAGTGTCAGACACATGGAATACATTCAGTTGCTATTCATGGGTCACTACTCTGATACCCGAACAAGGTTTAGGTTGGATTATGTACCTTGCTTTAGATAGAAACACCATTTATCCTAAAAACAGTGGTTCTCAGCCTTTTAGAGAGGCGTAGATTGGTAGACACAGTTGATTGTCTACCCACAGCCATTCCCTTACTTATCCTTTACTAAAAAAAAACCTTGGTTTTATTCAGGTACAGGGTAATCATGTTTTGGGGGGAGGCTGGGCCCCTCCCCAAGCCCCGGTCTCATTCTTCTTGATAGGGACTGGTTTAGGCACAGAAATGTGAATAAGGCTATTCAATGGAATGTGAAGGGAAACTTGCTTTGGAGCTTCTGGGGTTTTTCTGATAAGAAGAGATGCATAGGAAGGAGCAATTCCCTCTTCTGTGTCAGGACACTGCTGTTCAGCATATGATGCCAAAAACTGTAGCAGCCATCTTGCAACTACGATGAAAGCCCATCTAAGAGGAAATCTTGAAACATTTAAGGTGGCAAAGCAGAAAAATGAAACTAACAGGGGTCTCTGATGATATTGCTGAGGCACTGAATTAACCAATCTTGAAAAAAAATACCTCTGGATTTGTTATACATTAACATCTTTATCCTTTAATCCTTTTTAGTTGGGTTTTCTGTTATGTGCAGACAAAAGCATCCTATCTGATAGAGGCTGTTATGGCCCCCTCCATCTCGATATGTGTTGAAGTCCTAATCTGTGTAACCTGTAAATATAACCCTATTTGGAAATAGTGATTTCTTTTCTTATGTTAATGAGGCCATACCAAGCAGGGTGGGTCCTAAACCTAATCACCTATAAGTGGTGTTTTATAAAAAGAGCAGAACAGACACAGAGACACACGCAGGATGAAGACACCATACGAAGACACTCGTGGCAGATGCATCTACAAGCCCAGGAATGCCGAGGACTGCTGGCAGCTACTAGAAGCTGAAAAAGACAAAGGGTCGCCCTCTAAAGACACATCCTGAATGTGGATTTCTAACCTCCGGAACTGTAGAAATAAATTTCTGTTCTATAAAGCCACCCTCTTGTGGTATTTTTTGTTATGGCAGCACTAAGTAACTTAGACAGAGATCTTTTGAAAAATCTGAGAAAAGCTATGGACGATTTTTGCAGAAAAAAACACGTGTATACACACACATACAATTTTGTTTGTAATTCCAGACTCATGAACTCTAGGTTAAGAACATGGCTACAGAATCTCCCTGAACAAGATGGATACCTGGGCATTATCCACACACATAAAGAAGCTTAAATCAGTTAATTGCATAAATAGTAATATCACATTGCAAATAACTGTGTTACATATATGCAAAGGCAGGCAGGAGGAATTCTGTTGAATGAAGGTTATGCTAAGATCACCAGAAAGCTTTAAGAAAGGGAGGTACCAAAAGAGCCTTCTCTTAAAGGGATAAAGTCAATGTTATTCTTTATTTAAAATTTTCAGGGATAATTTGGGTAGGATTTTTTTTTTAACCTCAGAATTTCCAGTATTAATTTTTCTTACAGTTAAATCAAAAGATACCGTCTACACTAAAAAGAAAATCATTAATACAAGAGAGAAAAGACATTTTACTTGCATTAATCAGTTGAGGATAAATAAGGTTAAAACATATAACGTGGCATTAGTTTAGATCCAACCACTAGGAATATACAGCCTTTTTTTCTTTTAAGAATATAGATATTGACCAAACAATTAGACACAATATGATTTAACTGCAATTACTATAAGTGCTACTAAGTTAAAATCAAGTGAACAAAGTGAGAGTACAGCTGAAAACCAAAAGTAATGTGAGGGGGGTCAGCTCAGATGAGACCTTCATGCTTCATTTAGGAGGTGATAACCTAGGTTTCTGGGCTGGGTAACCTAGGCAGGTAGTACAAAAGTTGAGAATCTGCTTATCTAAATGCTTTTTGTTGTTGTTGTTGTTGCTGTTTTTTTTAGTTTTTCTACTCAATCACTTTTATTAGAAAGTAACTTCTCTGTATATTGATGACAGATATACTCCAATGGAAACACTAATTCTTTAAAATTACATATTATAATTTTTAAAAAACTATTGATTTAAACAAATTTTTTTTTTTTTTAACTTCTCATTCTCCCCTACTCCCACCCTTGGTAATCATTAATCTACTTTTGTCTCTTTGCATTTGCCTATTCTAGGTATTTCATATAAGTGGAATCATACAATATTTGTCCTTTTGTGTCTTTAAGGTTCATCCATGTTGTAGCATGTATCAGGTTTCTCTTCATGGCTGAATAGTATTCCAATGTGTGTATATTCCGCATTTTGTTTATCCATTCATCTATTGATGGACACTTGGGTTGTTTCTACCTTTTGGTGGTAAATAACGCTGCAGTGAACTTTCAAGTATCTGAGTCCCTGCTTTCAATTCTTTTGGCTCTATCTAAGAGTGGAACTGCTAGGTCATATGATAACCCCGTTTAACTTTTTATGGAACTGCCATAGCAACTGCACCATTTTACATTCCCACCAGCAATGGATGAGGGTTGCAATTTCTCCATAACTGGCTGTGGTGTGATGGGCTGGTTTTATATGGCCTTTCTAGCCATGGTCTTGTAACTCCTACCAAATGTTTGGGTGGAGCTATGCAAATAAGTGCAAAAAAAGTACATGGCATCCTTGTGGGGGTAGGACCATGCAAATTAGATGTTTGGAGCCCTAATGAGGGGACTGGTTAGTTTTGCCATCTGCTAGGCTTAAAAGAGAGCTAATCCCTGAGTAGAGTGGGGATCTCACTACCACCAAGAAGAAGAGTCAGAAATGGAGTGCATCCTTTGGACCTGGGGTCCCTGTGCTGAAAACCTCCTAGACCCAGGAGACAGAGAGAGAGACAGCTGTTAACACTGGAGACAGTGCAAGACAGAGAAAAGCAGCGGCAGAGAGACAGTGGTGCAGGAGTAGCAAGCATGATAGTGGTGAAAAATGACAGGAAGCAAGAGACCGGCAGGAGATGGCTGCACTGGGGCGTGCTGGCCCAAGGAGCTAAGAGTTGTAACACTTGCTGGAGAAGGCCCCAAGCAGAGCCCAGCAGCAGAGGGAGAGAAGAAGATGTCCTGATCAAGAACTGTATCCTGAGGTGTTCCTGCTACTTTTGAGTTATTCTTGATCTCAAATTGTATGTACCCTGTTACTTCCCTAATAAACTACTTAACTGTAAGTATGGTTGGTGAGCTGTGAGACACTGCAGCAAATTATAGAAAACAAAGACTGGAGGGAGAGTACAGAGGGGAGCTGGAATAGTTATTGTTAGAGATGACGAAGTGGTACAAAATTTGGAAAAGTAGGGCATTTGGGACATCTTTAACCTCTGTTTCATAGGAACCAACAAGACTTGTTATTTTCCCTTCTTCTGATTGATGCCTATCCCTAAGAAAGGTGATTCAACCGAATGCAGAAATTATCAAACAGTATTATTAACATCACATGCAAGCAAAATTTTGCTGAAAGATCATTAAAGTCGCTGCAGCAGAATATTGACAGAGAACTTCCAGAAATTCAAGCCAGATTTAGAAGAGGACGTGGAACCAAGGATATCATTGCTAATGTCAGATGGATCCTGGCTGAAAGCAGAGAATACCAGAAAGACGTTTACCTGTGTTTTACTGATTATACTAAGGCATTTGACTGCGTGGATCATAACAAATTATGGTTAGCATTGCGGAGAATGGGAATTCCAGAACACTTAATTGTGCTCATGAGGAATCTGTACGTGGATCAAGAGGCAGTTGTTCAAACAGAACAAGGGGATACTGCATGGTTTAAAATCAGGAAAGGTGTGCATCAGGTGTATCCTTACACCATTCAATCTGTATGCTGAGCAAATAATCTGAGAAGCGGGACTACATGAAGTGCGGGGCATCAGGACTGGAGGAAGATTCATTAACAACCTGCGTTATACAGGTTGTTAATGACACGAACTTGCTTGCTGAAAGCGAAGAGGACTTGAAGTACTTACTGATGAAGATCAAAGACCACAGTCATTGGTATGGATTACAACTCAACATAAAGAAAACAAAAATTCTCACAACTGGACCAATAAGCCACATCATGATAAATGGAGAAAAGATTGAGGTTGTCAAGAATTTCATGTTACCTAGACCCACAATCAACAACCACGGAAGCAGCAGTCAAGAAATCAAAAGATGCGCTGCATTGGGCAAATCGGCTGCAAGTAATCTCTTTAAAGTGTTAAAAAGCAAAGATGTCACCCTGAGGACTAAGGTGTGCCTGACCCAGGCTACAGTGTTTTCAATCGCCTCATGTGCATGTGAAAGCTGGACAATGAATAACGAAGACTGAAGAAGAACTGACACCTTTCGATTGTGGTGTTGGTAAAGAAAATTGAATATACCCCAAAAGAACCACCAAAAGAACAAACAAATCTGTCTTGGAATACGTACAACCAGAATGCTCCTTGGAAGCAAGGATGGAGAGGCTGTGTCTCGCATACCTTGGACATGTTATCAGGAGGGATCAGTCCTTGGAGAAGGACATCATGCTTGGTAGAGGGCCAGTGAAAAAGAGGAAGATCTTCAGTGAGTTGGACTGACACAGTGGCTGCAATAATGGGCTCAAGCATAGCAACAATTGTGAGGGTGGCACAGGACCGGGCAGTGTTTCACTCTGTTGTGCATAGGGTTGTTATGAGTCGGAACTGATTTGAGGGCATCTAACAACAAAAACAGTGAATATGAGGTGTTATCTCATCGTGGTTTTGATTTGCATTTCCCTAATGACTAATGAAATAGCCCTGGTGGTGCAGTGGTTAAGCACTGGGCTGCTAACACGAAGGTCAGTAGTTCAAACCTACCCAGCAGCTCCACGAGAGACCAGACCTGGCGATCTTCTCTGTGAAGATTACAGCCTAGGAAACCCTATAGGGCACTTCCCATCTGTCATACAGGGTCACTATGAGTTGGAATTGAATTGATGGCACCCAACAACAACAAATGACTAATGATGTTGAGCACCTTTTCATGTGCTGATTGGTCATTTGTGTATCTTCTTTGGAAAAACCTCTAAGTCCTTTGCCCATTTTTAATTTTTTTTGTCCTTTTGTTAAGTTGTAGGAGTTCTTTACACACCCTGTATATTAAACCCTTATCAGATACATGGTTTCCAAATGCTTTCCCCCATTTGATAGGCTGCCTTTTCACTTTCTTGATAATATCCCTTGATGCACAAAAATTTTAAATTGTGTTGAAACACTCTTTATTTTGTCCTTTGTTGCTTGTGCTTTTGGTATCATATCTAAGGATCCATTGTCAAAAACAAGATCCTGAAGCTTTACCCCTATGTTTTCTTCTAAGAGTTTTATGGTTTTAGCTCTTTTATTTAGGCCATTGATCTATTTCGAGTTGATTTTCACATATGGTTAAATTTCATATATGGGCCCAACTTCATTCTTTTGCATGTGGAGATCCAGCTGCCCCAGAATAATCCAGAGCCTTTAAATGTTCATTTCCCGTGGCCTCAGCAAACCTGTGTTGTCTAAAAGGTTGGAAAGAGCCCCGGGGCCCAAAGAAATGGCAGGAAACAGGGTATAAGGAGACCTGGGAGGAAAACTATAATCAGTCTGGGTGCAAAAGTTGACTATAGTCAAGGAACTAAGGACATCAATGTAGTAACTTGCAATATGAGAAGAAGTATTAAAAAATTCTGAAATTTTGTGCTATTTGGCTTTGAAAAATAGCATTCAAACCTGTGAGCTGCGGCAATCAGGCTAAATAAGTTTGATTTCTGCTCTCCAGAGAACAATAATTTAAGGTGGCAATAACAATAAAGACAGCTAACAGACATATTCCTTCCTGTCTTAACAAAGATTTCCTTCATTCCTGCAAAAGAAAGTTAAATTATCAAGTGAAGTTTCAGAAGAAGAAATTACTGAAAATTTGACCATCAAGATACTTCTGAAACTGAAATAAAGAACTGGGGATATTTGCAACACCATCTGGCAAATGAGGCACAAAATCCTTAATTATTGAGATCAAGAAGTACATCTTCCATGGGAAATTCTCAGAGCCTCAGGAGTAGATTTGACATGAAGTTCTAACAAAAATTTAACTCTGCCTGGAGGAATGGAAAGATACTTCACCAGTGGGTTAAGATTTGAAATGGCCTTGAAGGGTAAGTAGGTGTTTTCCTGATACAGCCTGAGAGAAAGACTAGGGCAGTGTTAGGAAGGCCCTTTGGTGAAGGCCTGAGGAATACGAATTTTATCTTGTAGGAACCAAGGAATCAAAGGGCTTTTATAAGCAGCAGTGTGATACAGGGTCGTTATGAGTCGGAATCGACCCGATGGCATTGGGTTTGGTTTTTTTTTTTAGTGTGATATGAGTAGCTTTGCTTTTTAGGAGGCATCTGTGGTAGCAGAAGATGGACCTTTTTTGTTTTTACCATTGACCATGGCAACTAACAATACTACATACCTAACAGATGTTCAATAAATACTCGTTGATAGACTACCTGAGCATTAGGAAAGGGTTATTAGAACAACTGTAGATTGACCTAGAAACAAGAGTTAGTCCACAAAGCCAATACTGGGTGAGTATTCACATGAAGACAACAAAACTATTTAAGGCTTGAGATTTATTTTTTTGTTATTGTTCAAAAGGGGGTAAGTATTATGATCTGTAACTGAACGATGCCAATTCTTCTCTTTTTACATTAATATGACTTTATTTGTCTTAAAATAGGAGGACAAAGCAAATCAATAATCTTATCTAGAGGAAATAAAGCCAAGGAAAATTGCATCTAAAACATCAATGTTTATTTTGGTCTGTAAGCCCTTTTCTTGCTCAGCTGTACAGTCTCCAATCATCCCTGAAATACAAGTGATTGGGCTCTTCTGGACCCACCAGTTAAGGGGAAGGAACATTTATCTACCGTCAATTCATGGGACACTAATCTCCTTCCCACTTCTCTGATTACAGGCAAGCAGGCTGCTAGAGGAAGGGCCTTAACAGAAGCTTTAAAAATAAATAAATAAACCCAGCCCCTTCTGCTCTAGGAATACAGAAAAGATTGGCTTTAATACAAGAGAAAGTGATCTGCCGGAACAAAAGCCGATCTGAAGGAGGAGCAAACCCCACAAGCTGGCCTGGCATTATTGCTAGGGAGATAGCATACTTGTTAAAAATGTATATTTTAATTTTCGGTATTGCAAAAGGCCTCAATTTGCCCGGGGATCTAGCTAAGCTGCCATTTTCTACTACGACAGAGTCTAATCTTTATTTAATGGATTTAGCATCTATCTTCACTAGAGTGGTCTCTGAGGAAAAAGGGAGGGGAGAATGAAGGGGCAGAGAAGAGACGATCAGATCCCCCCCTCCCCCTTTCATCCATCCGGCGCTCATGTTTGTGTTCAAAATTCAATTACCTCCTTATTGATACTTCACAGAGATATTTAAGCTGCAAACATGAAGCCCTGATTTCCCAAGGGGCCATGCCCCTCTCTATTTCACTGCTCTGCTTCCCCCAGGGTGAATTCCTGAGGCGTCCATATTAATAGGTAATCAGTCACAATTCATTTATTAAACAGCTAGCAAGGTTTATCAGCCTGCCCTGATTAGCCTGAAGAAACCAGTGAATTCCTAATTTATTTATGGAAATGTAAGTGTCTTTTTGAATTCCATTCATGGGCTGCAGGAGTGTTTTGGTCCTAGCATACTGAAATCTAACTAACGGGCAGCGCAAGCAGCAAGCAAGCTTTCCAGGAAGGAGAAGGGGGCTCCTGCCCCACGAAGGCAAAGAGCCAGGGACGCACACTGCAGAGATCATTCTCCTGGTCACGGGATTTGGTCCCCATAATCCTTGGATTAGTACTTATTTGATTGCTTTCTGTTTACATAAAAGAGTTTGAAATGTTGTCAGGAGGCAGCCATTGCTATCCACTGTAACAAAAATCAATCTCAGAGATGCTGCCTTTTGATTGGCAGAAAAGTAGCCCTTAATGGAGCAGAATCCAGGACCTCTGTGAGTTAAAAGACAGTAATTCTTAGAAGAGTTAAAACCAACACTGGGCTGGAATACAAACCAAAACCTCTAAAATAATACTTTTCAAGCATTCATCTTAGAATAGTAGCTAAACTAGACCCTGTTTCAATCTTATACTGTTCTAAGCTACAGTTATAAAACAGCTTTGCATATAATTTCCACAATTCTAATCAATTAATACTTCACCCAAAATTGCCCATTACTAATTAAAAGGCCAATACAGACTAAATACGGCTCTTAGGGGTAACATTAAAACCCATGCTAACTGCCCCACTAAAGTGCAATTAGTTAAAAAAAAAAAACAAAAAACTGTTTTAGGGACAGGAGTAGATCAAGACTCTTGCTTCCAGCCAGAATTAGGACTGGGTTCTTCTGAGGAGTCACTGGGTGGTGCAAACAGTTAAAAGGCTCAGCTGCTAAACCGAAAGGTTAGAAGTTCAAGTCCACCCAGAGGCACCTCAGAAGAAAGCCCTGAAACAGAAAGGAGGCATCAGGTAAAAAGGAAATGTGAATAATGTATAAAACCAAAAGCCAAACCCACTGCTGTCGAGTCGATTCTGACTCATAGCGACCCTATAATGTATAGACTTTAGTTAATAATAATGTGTGAATACTGGTTCATTAATTATAACAAATGTGCCATACTAACCATAATAGGGCAAGCTGGGTATGGGTTATATGGGAACCCTCCAGACTACCTTCACAATTGTTCTTTAAATCTAACACTGTTCCAAAGTAAAAAGTTGATCTGAAAAAATCAGTGACAATTTACAAACTAAGTCAGGAGGTTGCCAAAATATGAAAAAGTAATTTTTATGTTTTTCCAAGAGAAAGTTGAAAATATTCTTTCAAAAAATCCTTTTCTATTAAAAACAATATTTTTGAAATATTGAAAATAACACACTTATAAATGAGAACTTTTATATTTATTTTTACCTAACAGGAATAACAAAAAAATATATTTACTTATCCATACATTTTGTTATCAGTTTTAAATATATTCTCCAGAAGATATTATCACCATGTAAAATGTCGATGACTACTATAGTACAATAAATGGGAAACCCCTAAAGCTCTCTAACACAACCTCACACACACACACACACACACAATACAAAAAAAAGAAAAAAGACAAAGCAATTCTGATATTAAACAAAAATATAACTAGGGTGTCTGCAAAAAAAAAAAAATCACAATATATTCTCAAAGCAAACAAACTCTTTACATTGTGTAAGGTTACTGTTCCTATTCTTGAGTTTGAATTCTCGAGAAACGATTTGTGTATGCTCTGGCTAAAGATTAAAAACATGGGATCAAGTCAGGAGCACTAACTTTCCCTTACCCCCAAATTAGTAATTGCCTGCATTAGGATTCTGTTAAAAACTCCAAACTGAAACATGATAATTTTTCTTTTAAGGCTCAATGTCTTTAAGTGCCCAATACAGGCAGTCCTTGGATTATGTTGGTAAGTCTGAACAGGTGCATACATTTCTTTTTAGCCTTACTTGAGTGCAAGAAAGGAGCCCCGGAGGTGCAGATACTACTCACCAAAGTAAAATGCAGAACACTTTCTTTATAAATTACGTTATGCCAATTGAGCTAGATGTTCCCCAGGACCATGGTCCCCACAGCCCTCAGCCTAGTAATTCGGTCTCTCAGGGAGTTTGGATGTGTCTATGGAGCTTCCATGACCTTGCCTTGGACAAGTCGTGCTGGCTTTCTCAGTATCGTGTACTGTCGTACCCTTCACCAAAGTTATCATTTATTTATTGTCTATTTAGTGTTTTTTCTTCCCCACCCCTCTCCTCCCTCATAACCATCAAAGATTGTTTCTTTTTGTATATAAACCTTTTCATGAGTTTTTATAATAGTGGTCTCATACAACATTTATCCTTTTGTGATTGCCTTATTTCACTCAGCATAGCACCCTCCAGGTTCATCCACGTTGTGAGATGTTTCGCAGATCCATCGTTGTTCTTTATTGTTGCATCGTATTCCATTGCGTCTATCTACCATAGTTTGTTTATCCATTCATCTGCTGATGGGCACTTGTGTTGTTTTCATCTTTTTACTATTGTGAATAATGCTTCCGTGAACATGGGTGCGCATGTGTCTATTCCTGTGACGGCTCTTATTTCTCTAGGATATACTCCTAGGAGTGGGATTGCTGGATAGTATGGTGTTTCTGGAAACCCTGGTGGCGTAGTGGTTAAGTGCTACGGCTGCTAACCAAAGGGTCGGCAGTTCGAATCCGCCAGGCGCTCCTTGGAAACTCTATGGGGCAGTTCTACTCTGTCTTGTAGGGTTGCTATGAGTCGGAATTGACTGGACGGCACTGGGTTTGGTTTTTTTTTGATTTATGGTATTTCTATTTCCAGCTTTTTAAGGAAGCACCATATCATTTTCCCAAACGGTTATACCATTTTGCATTCCCATCAGCAGTTCCTAAGAGTTCCAATCTCCCTGCAGCCTCTCCAACATTTGTTATTTTCTGTTTTTTTAATTTACGCCAGTAATTTCGGGACTTGGGTACATTTTCATTGGGTATATATCTAGCATTGGAACTACCGGGAATGTGTATGATCTGCCTTAGTAGATACTGCCAAAGACTTTTCCAAAATTGTTCTATCAATCATCATTTGCCATCTAAAGTCTCATGTTTCTAGGGAAGAGGCCAATCTTTCAATTGTAGTTTAAATGTTTTGTTCCCAATTAAAAGAATTTCAGACACTTGGAAGCAGGTAGGGAGTACTTACGGGAAGAAAGGACAGAGAGTTGCTGAGATCATGATAACTAGATCCTCCCAAACTCTCAGTCATAGTTAAAGACTATGAACTAGAGCCCAGGGGTTGCTAGGCCTATTTTGAGGACAGAAAAGTCTGTCATTGTACCCTAATACTAATCTACTAGAAAGTTTTTTCCATCCAGCGTTTCCTAAACACTCTCTAAATCCTACTCCATATCCCAAACTCCCAGATAAAGATATTTTCTGTTTTAAGCACAAGTTAAATTGTTTTGGTTACAATTCAGAAATATTTTTACAGCATAACTTCCTTCTTACCTGATTACTTAGAATATGTTTTGAAGTAAAGAGATTTCTGAAAAACAAGACTATTACTGGAATTAAATTGGGAATTACTATAATGGGAACATCCTTCCTCCAAAATTTCTCCTATTTATAGCAACAAAGACCCTTGTCAATAGCATAAGAATACCATGCCTAATCTCATTCATGTACCGATCAGGCCTGGTGCAGTCTTATCTCATCATGATGTCTCAACTTAAAGGCAAAAAGGAGACAACTGCTAGAATATTTTAATACCTATGAATTTAGAGAATTGCTCTACATCAGTCTGATCATTTTGTAGAGTTATAAAAAATATCTGCTACAAAAACGGTGCTTTGTCCTTATGTAGCTGAGAATAATAAAACATTGCACAGCCCTGGGTCAAAGTCTGCCAAGCCAGAACTGATATACATCACTGCTGTTGTGAATTTTTAAAACTCTTCTGGCTAATCTTTTTAAAGAATGTTCGTTTATTAAAATAGGAATTAGCTGCGATGGTAACCAACTGCTTCAGTGCTTCAACAGTGAGTTGCCTAATGAAAATTCAGAAATCATCACTGCATGTCCTAAAGAGGTTAACATTTAGCATGTGGAACACTAAAAAACCCAATGTATTTTTAAAAGTAAGGCTGTTTGAGATTCTGATGCGTTGCAAACCCATTCAACAAACAAAGTGAAAATAATCAAAAAATCAAAATCACTGTCAAGGTGTGGGTCAAATTCACCCTAGGCCACAGATGCTTGATTGTGGCTACTTCCTTATTTCTTTGTTGCCACTTACAGATTTAACAGGGTAGCATGGCTCTGTGGCCAAACTATGATGTAAGCATACCTTGCCTCTCTGGCTGCTTAATTATTGGTCCACATATGGAAGAGTGGCATAGCGGTTAAGTGCTACGGCTGCTAACCAAAAGGTGGGCAGTTCAAATCCACCAGGCGCTCCTTGGAAACTCTATGGGGCAGTTCTACTCTATCTTATGGGGTCGCTGTGAGTTGGAATTGACTCGAAGGTAATGGGTTTGGTTTTTGGGTTTGGGTATATGGAAGAACAGTGAAACAAGCGATGTGTGTTACTGAGTTAGCAGAATGGGCTTGCCAGCAATAGAAAGAATATGAGGAAAAAAGATTTTTGCAGGTTAATCAAATAGCAACTGTTACATGGAATTCTACATTTTACATGGAATCTCACAGTGAGGAGGAAACCAATTTGCCATTGATGTATATACTTGTTTGTTGTAAATACATTGCTTCTTTCATTCCAGTTTAAATCTCTCCCAGATACCTTTAGCCCACTATGAGCTCTCATTTCTGTGAACTCCCATAGCACTCAAGTGGCATTTTCTCTCCTGTGCTGTGCTCAATCTTTTTATACATTTGCCTTGTCTCTAAATCAGATTATAAGGATGAGAGAAGCTTATGTATTTTTTGACACCCAGGGTCTAGTACAGTGCTTTTCACATAGGAGGCCATAAATAAATATTTATGATGATAATAGCCAAATCCTAAGAAGATGTGAACCCTTGTAGGGTTGCAGTTGTTAAAACAAGTACTGGGGAGGATAAGATTTTATTAATTTTACTTCGAGAAAAAGAAAGGGAAGAGGAGAGGTCGCAAGAAGACATTCATGAATTGAAGAAAGTGAGAATTCAAAATCAGCATATATCAAAAAAGGTCTTCAAATAGGAGCAGGCCTACAATGGACTTTCTCACATCCTTTTGGGCTTCCTGGACCAGTTTCGCTCTTCTTCTTTCTCTCATACAATTTTTTTTTTTTTAACTGAGATATAATTCACATACTACAAAACCCTGTGTCTACAAGCAGTCACTCCCCAGGCACCCCCTGCCCAGTCCTTAGGCAACCACTAACCTACTTCCTCCTCTATAAATTTGCCTATTCTGGACATGTCATATAAATGGAATCATAAAATACATGGCCTTTCATTTCTGGCTTCTTTCATTTAGCATAATATTTTCAAAGCTCATCCAGTTCATCTGTATTTAATTCTTTTATGGCTGAATAATATTCCATTGTATGGATATATCGCATTTTATTTATCCACTTATCAACCGATGAACATTTGGGTTATTTCCACTTTTGGGCAATTACAAATAATGCTGCTGTGAACGTGTGTAAAATTTTTGTACAGACATATGTTGTCAATTCCTCTAAGCGTGGAACGCTAGGTCATATAGTAACTCTGTGTTTAACCTTTTGAAGAACTGCCAGACTGTTTTCCAAAGGAACTGAATCATTTTACATTACCACCAGAAATGTATGAGGTTTCTAATTCCTCCACATCCTTGGCAACACTTGTTATTAACTATCTTTTTTTTATTATTACCATCCTAACAGGTGTAAAGTTGTGTCTGACGGCTTTTGCATTTCCTTAATGGCTAATAGGAAACCCCGGTGGCGTAGTGGTTAAGTGCTACGGCTGCTAATGAAATGGTCAGCAGTTCGAATCTGCCAGGCACTCCTTGGAAACTCTATGGGGCAGTTCTACTCCGTCCTATAGGGTTGCTATGAGTTGGAATCGACTCGACAGCAGTGCGTTTGGTTTGAATGGCTAATAGGAAACCCTGGGGGTACAGTGGTTAAGAGCTACAGCTGCTAACCAAAAGGTCAGCAGTTCAAATTCACCAGGAGCTCCTTGGAAGCTCTATGGGGCAGTTCTATTCTGTCCCATAGGGTCACTATGAGTCAGAATTGAGTTGATGGCAACCGATTTGGGTTTTTTGTTTTGTTTTGTTTTAATGGCTAATAATGTCGATCATCTTTTCATGTGCTTATTGGTCATTTGTATGCCTTCTTTGGAGAAATGTCTAATCAGATCCTTTGTCTATTTTTATTTTATTTTTTATTGTTAATTAGGTCAAAGTTTACAGAGGAAATTAGATTCCCATTTGATAGTTTGAACATAAAGTATTTCATGGCCTTGGCTTCATTCCCCATAATGTGTCAGCACTCTCCCCATTTCCTTTCATCCTGATTTTCTACCCTTCCCGCCCTCTCATCTTTTGTTCCTGAGCAAATAATGCCTTTTGATATCCTGTAATTGTTCTAAGAAG
Source organism: Elephas maximus indicus (assembly GCF_024166365.1). Taxonomy (NCBI): domain Eukaryota; kingdom Metazoa; phylum Chordata; class Mammalia; order Proboscidea; family Elephantidae; genus Elephas; species Elephas maximus. Next base: position 86,861,473 of record NC_064828.1, on the reverse strand, counting down.
CACGTTTCTCTCAGGTGTTACTGTTCATTTTATAGGCTTATCTATTGTTTGGCTGGAAGGTGGTCTCCAGGAATGGCTTCAGTTCCAGGTCAGAAGGGTGTCTTAGGGCCACAGTCTCGGAAGTTCCTCCAGTCTCTTGTTAGGCTGCTAAGTCTGGTCTTTTTTATGAATTTGATTTTTTGTTCTACATTTTTCTCCCACTCTGTCCAGGACACTCTGTTGTGATCCTAGTCAGAGAAGTCAGTAGTGGAAGCTGGGCAACATCTAGTTCTTCTGGTCTCGAGTCATACAGGCATGGTTCATGTGGCCCATCAGTCCTTTGGGTTAATTGCTCCATTGAGTCTTTGGTTATTTTTCGCCCTCCTTTGCTCCAGGGGGAACCCTGGTGGCATAGTGGTTAAGTGCTATGGCTGCTAACCAAAGGGTCAGCAGTTTGAATCCGCCAGGTGCTCCTTGGAAACTCTATGGGGCAGTTCTACTCTGTCCTATAGGGTCGCTATGAGTCGGAATCGAGTCGACGGCACTGGGTTTGGTTTTTGGTTTTGGTTTTGCTCCAGGTGTGAAGAAGACAATAGTTTTATTTTAGATGACTGCTTGCAAGCTTGTATGCCTTTGCCTATTTTTAAATTGGATTATATGTGTTTTTATTATTGAGTTGTAAGATTTCTTTATAGGCCAAAATCTGTGAAAGCTGAAGCCTGTGTAAGGTGGAAACCTGTCACAGAAGGAAAACTCAAATACTTTCCACTAAACTGAGTGATAGAAAAGTGGTAAAACTGCACCCTGTCAATGGTGGAATATTTGCAAGACCCGGAAAAACAAGGCAGTCCCATTGAATTCTGGCTCTCACAGGTTTCACTGTATATTCTAGATACTGGTCACTTATCAGATACATGCTTTGCAAATATTTTCTCCATTTTTGGGGTTGTTTCTTCACTTCTTTGATGATGTCCTCTGAAGTACAAAAGTTTTTAATTTAATGATGCTCAATTTATCTATTTTTTCTTACGTTATTTGTGCTTTTGGTGTTATGTCTAAGAAACCACTACCTAATCCAAGGTCACAAAAACTTACACGTACGTTTTCTTCTAAGTGTTTTATAGTTTTAGCTCTTATATTTAGGTTTATAATCCATTCTGAGTTAGTTTTTGTATACAGTGTGAGGTAGGGGTCCAATTTCATCCTTTTGCGTGTGGATATACATTTATCTTAGCACCATTTGTTGAAAAAAACCATTCCTTCTCCATTGAATTGTCTTGACAACCTTGTTGAAAATCAACTGACTGTAAATGTGAGGGTTTATTTCTGGACTCTCAATTCTGTTCCACTGATCTATACATCTATTCTTATGTCAGATGGATCCTGGCTGAAACCAGAGAATACAAGAAAGATGTTTATCTATGTTTTACTGACTATGCAAAGGCACCTAACTGTGTAGATCATAACAAATTATGGATAATATTGCAAAGAACGGGAATTCTAGAATTCTAGAACACTTAATTGTGCTCAAGAGAAACCCGTACATAGATCAAGAGACAGTCATTAGAACAGAGTAAGGGAATACTGTGTGGTTTAAAGTCAGGAAAGGTGTTGTATCCTTCTACCATACTTATTCAATTTGTAGGCTGAGCAAATAATCCAAGAAGCTGGACTATATGAAGGCATACATGGCATCAGGATTGGAAGACTCATCAACAACCTGTGATATGCAGGTGACACAACCTCTTTAAAGAACCTCTTTAAAGTGTTGAAAAGCAAAGATGTCACCTTAAGGACTAAGGGGCACCTGACCCAAGCCATGCTGTTTTCAATCACCTCATATGCATGTGAAAGTTGGACAATGAATAAGAAAGACTGAAGAAGAATTGATGCCTTTGAATTGTGGTGCTGGTGAAGAATATTGAATATACCATGGACTGCCAGAAGAACAAACAAGTCTATCTTGGAAGAAGGACAGCCAGAATGCTCCTCAGAAGCAAGCAGGGATGCTGAGATTACGTCTCACATACTTTGGACATGTTATCAGGAGGGATCGGTCCCCGGAGAAGGACATCGTACTTGGTAAAGTGGAGGGTCAGCGAAAAAGAGGAAGACCCTCAATGAGATGGACTGACACAGTGGCTTCAACAGTGGGTTAAAGCACAGCAACAATCGTGAAGATGGCGCAGAACCAGGCAGCGTTCTCTTCTGTTGTGCCTATAGGGTCGCTATGCGTCGGAAGCAACTCGACAGCACCTAGCAACAACTACAAAAGTTTCTACAAAGTTGGAGTAAAGGGTGGATGGAATATTTCTTTTGGTGTGGTTCAGATCTGTGACATGAATAGTTTCATCACAAATCCAGCAATGTATGGGAATGTTTTAGCAAGCATTCATCGGAATTGTTCATTAATGGAGTGAAAAAAACACCTTAGTGAAAGTTGAAAAGGCAGTGTTGATGATGATACAGGAAACATGGGACTCATGACCACAATGTGATTTGGAAGAAAAAGTGAAATAAAAGCGTTCATAAAAAGAAAAGGTTATAAGCTATGAAGTTTTTTAACATAAGTAAAAATGAGCTATATTAAAAGAAAAAAGAAAAAGCCTTTGTAAACATAAGTCAAGAAAGAGGAAAAGCAAGCACCTATTAGATAACAGATACTATGTACTAATTATGGTAAGTGTTGGGAATTTAGCAGTAAACTGAGACGCTTAGACACAGCCCCTGCCTTATGCAACTTATGGAGTTTAAGGTTAGACTGACTTTTCCACTTTCTCGTAATATGCACAGTTTATGGAAAAATTAGGCTTGCTCTACTAATCTAAGAACCACAGGGCATAAAAAGAATGTCTTTTCTAAATACTGCCAAGACCAGCAAAACACCTGGGATACAAGGCAATGTTTTTTGGATTGGTTTTAAACCACTGTGCCAGAAAGGAAGAAACATCTAATTTTTCAAAAGCTTGAATTTCAGATTCCCCCCATCATGGACAATGTGCCAGGTCATCCTTAATAGCTATAGTTTGCATATCTGAATTTCCAGGTGATGTCCTTCCCCCTTATACTTGAAAAAAAAGGTGTAAAACACAAGCTCTCGGCACGTGTAACTTTGGCATGCGTTCACTGACATCATAAAATGCCATGGATGAAGAACTCAAACTTGATTATAGCCAGTTTTAGAAGAGGTACATCCCTCATTATATAAGAAATATTATGGGCTCTTTTCCTGGACATTAGGTAATCCAAAATGGTAAATGGTTATTGGCATGCCTTATGGAAGAGGCAGTGTATGACTTCAAGGAGATGATTTTCACTGACAGTGAAGAAGAGTATACCTTTAATACTGCCAAGGAAAGAAGTTGGCAATGGTTTTGTGGGTACATATAAAAATGATATGGAAAAATTGAAAGGGCAAGACTTAGAGATGAATGGGCAAAGAATGACAAAGAAGATGACACTGAAGAATCAGAAGAACTTTTGGGGTTTTTCATAAATGTAGCCAAAGTTTTAACACAGAAAACTGCTCACTGACACCATTACCAGTTATGATCAAGAAATAGAGCCTTAAGTAAAAAAATTTGTGCTAGTTTTTGTGCCAGGGAATACAAAGACCTATAAAAGCAAAACAAAGCTATCACTTACAGCGTTCTATAGAAGCTATCACTTGTTTAGACCATGGTCTCAGGGAATATCTAGCTCAATTGGCATAACATAGTTTATAAAGAAAATGTTCCACATTCTACTTTGATAAGCAGTATCTGGGGTCTTAAAAGCTTGTACTAAGATGCTTCGCTGGCCTCAGTCCATCTGGAGCAAGGGAGAATGAAGAAAACCAGAGACACATGGGAAAGATCAGTCCAAAGGACTAACGGACCACAACTACCATAGCCTGAATCCAGTAAAATTAGATAGTGCCCGGCTACCACCACCAACTGCTCTGACAGGGATCATAATAGAGGGTCCCAGACAGAGCTGAGATAAATGTAGAACACAATTCTAACTCACATTAAAAAAAAAAAAAAAAAAAAGACCAGACTTACTGGTCTTACAGAAACCAGAGAAACCCCGAGTGTATGGCCACTGGAAACCCTTATAGCTCAGTAATGAAGTCACTCCTGAGGTTCATCCTTCAGTCAAAGATTAGATAGGTCCATAAAACAAAATGTGACTAAATGGGCACAAAAGCCCAGGGGCAAGGATGAGAAGGCGGGGGGGTGGGGGGGGGGGACAGGAAGGCTGGTAATGGGGAACCCAAGATTGAGAAGCGGAGAGTGTTAACATGTCGTGTGGAGTTGGCAACCAATGTCACAAAACAACATATGTATTGTTTAATGAGAAACTAGTTTGCTCTGTAAACCTTCATCGAAAGCACAGTTTTAAAAAAAAAGTAGCTATCACTTCATGAAGGTTCTCAACGAGAATATTTTCACAATTATCTGCCTTATCTCCTCTACCTCCTACTTCTTTCTCCAAGGCTAACGTTGAAATGTGACTTTTTACTGTGGTTCAATACATTCCATAATCTCAACCACAAAGTTCCTAATAATAAAAAAAAAAAAAATTTTTTTTTTTTACTGTCTAGTTTTGAAGATTCAAATAAGTTCAAGGTTAACACTTTTACGAATAATCAAATATGTTGTAATGTAACATTTATTTTAGTAGGAGAATAACTTTAGTTCCTTTTAATTATGGAATAATTAGCAAAAGCCCAAAGGGTCACTTAATTTTTTCAACTGTATCTTACTGCATTTTAGAGGAAAAATGGTAAGCTATGAATTAACACCAACTTGCGAATTCACAAAGTTCCCTCAGATATGTCAAGGTTCTATCTTGAAAGTAACAAGTTGGCTCTCTAATTTACCACAGAAGTACCAGATGCTCATTTTACAGGCCGATTTCCTAAGTGTTACATTTAATGAGAAATTGTTAGAGCTAGACTTGGCAAGGGAAGATCATCACTCAGGTGTTGAGAATAACAGCATAAGAATCTTTTCGCTTAATTCTTCCTAGGAGAGACTGGCTGAAGAAATTTGACAGAATAATTTGAACAATTAAGAAAATCTTCATAGCAAATTCCTTGTTAAAAGGTCAAGTGCATCTGCTGAGATGCAGTCATTCTGTTTCTTTCAGAGTAAGGAAGATGGGGCAGTAGAGTACACAGAAGACACAAAGTAACGGGCAAAATCAGAATGATGTTCTGCTGTGCTGTAGGTATTATTCACAAAGTTTCAATCAAGTTAATAACTTATTCTGCAAAGAATTTCACGTATTTCAAATGCTCATCCCATTGGTGCTAGCTCTGGGGAATCAATTTGTTTAAGTTCTGTGCAAATTCCATAGTCTATGCATGGTAAGAAACTTTACTCCTAAATTTGCCTAATTTGCTTAATAGGTTCACAATCTACAGAAAGCTTAGGGAAACCCCTAACCTAACCTGCTCAAAAAGCTAAAATATCATCAAAAGAAATAGGCATAGGCTCAGGGGCTAGCAAGCTGCTTCTGTAAAGGGCCAGATAGTACATACGCTAGGCTTCGTGGGCTACATTCAGTTTCTGATTCATATTCTTCTGGGTTTTTGTTGTTGTTGTTGTTTTGACAATCCTTTAAAAATGTAAAAACTTTTCTTAGCTCATAAAAGTATAAAAGCAGGCTGTGGGATGTAGTTTGCTGACTCCTGGTTTACAGCAGTGGTATCCAGTGGAAATGTTCTACATCTGTTCTGTCCAATATGGCAGCCAGTAGCCATATGCAGCCACATGTGGCTAGTGGCTATCACATTGGACAGCACAGGCCCAGAGGACCTCCGACAGCCTACAACGGCCCCACAAATCTCTGCATTCCTGTGTCTCCCACGAATCTACGAAGTTTGGACAAGAAATAAATCAGATATAAACAATAATTGTTACTAAAAATAACTTTTAATCATTTAATTACTAAATTAAGAATTGTGTAAATCCAAAAGACAGGAAAAATACCATAGAAGAAACTTGAAACAAAACTAGTTGGCACTTCACAATTTATTAGTACGATATCTCTTCAATAATGTTTGAGCAAACCAGAACTTTGTAGTTGCTAAGAGAATGGGTCTAAAGGGCTTTGAGTTAAAAAAAGACATGCAATATTCTCATTTTTGATGGAAGTGAAAATTTCTACCATTCAACTTACATAGATTCTCCTACTGAAGACAGGTGCAACTAAAATTGGGTTTCTGTCTGCCTACAAAGACAACTGATTTCTCTCATCACTGACCTGAAATGCTCCTGGAAAATTGCTTTCATTCATTCATCACACTGCCACACCCAGCAAGGGCCTTAAAGTTCATGAGACACAAACTTGCTTTGCTAGCCAAGCTGTTACACAAGAAACCCAAGTCCTCATTTCCATGTGCTGACAAATCATTTCCCAAGTCCATTAATGCATTCATAACTTGATTCTTGGAACTTCTGAAGTAGAAAATTAGGGGAGAAAACATTCATTCAACTTAGCAGAAGCCTCCAGTCAATGCCTTGGACAACATCCACTAAAGGTTATTTGTTTTTCCCACCCATCTGGGACAGAGTACTTCTCATTTAACTAGGCAAGAATTTTAAACACATAGCAAGCTGCATATCATTACACATATGTCCAGTTGATGGTACCCAACAAGGCTCACACTACCCCCCGAAAGTCTCATATCTAGTATTTTCCATTTTAAAATAGTCTGAAATTGAAGGCTATCATTCTGCAGGAAAGGAAAATGACTTCACACAAAATCATTGAAAAAAAAAAATCGTAAGTTAAACCACAGACACAAATCAGTGAACGTAACCAGTTGGTACAGTAAGTACTCCCTCATAAGATCCAGGTCAAATTATCTACTAAGAGCCTAGAATTGGTACATCTATACAATGAGATTCTAGGCATCGGTAGGGAAATAATGAACCAGATCTATACGCACTGCTGTGGAAAGATATCCAACATTTACTGTGGGGCAAAAAAACAGCTCACGAAACAATAGATACATTTTGATCCCATCTGTGGGTGGTAACATATATACCTTACGCACTTGACTATGTATAGAAAATGTCTGGAAAGATTCATGAGAAAGTACTGATGGTGGCTACCTCTGGTAAGTTCAGCAGGTAAGGCTTTTAACTTCTCACTTTATACCCTTCCATACTATTAAAAATTTTAAATCATGTAGGGTAATGCTATTCAGCTATATGCATCCCCTCCTAATGGAATCAGCTTTGCTCTTCCCTGAAGCATGATGGGGATGAATTTGGGGTGAACTCAGGCTATGGTACAACGCTTAGAGTGGCAAGACTGGGCCAGTGGCCAAGGCTAAGGATGCCTTACCAACAGGAAGGAAAACATCTGGGCCTGGATGTGAAGTCCCTGGGAATGGTGACTGCCCAAGGACGTGGGAGAAAAACAATGAGCCTTGGTCCCAGCTGGAATGGTATATAAGCTTGTGTCCCTTGCTGGGTGGTTGCGGAGCGCTAAACTGGTCCAGCCGCCACCCTGCGCCATGGTCCTGTAAGTAAGCTTCCCAAATAAACCATATGTCATGATCACTGGTTCCGGAGTCTTTCTTTGGTCTCTTGGAGATGCGGCTGACTTTAGGTTCAGGTGCCGTTCGGTTGCTACCCAACAAATCAAGAGCTTTATTACTTGTATAAGTTAAAAACATTCCTTTAAAAGCCTAGAGAGTTCTCTGCAGTGGTTCCCCCAAAAGATTAAAATATGGCTGTTCTTTAATGTTGTATTGATAATTTTAATGAAAAAGTCAAAGCTGTTCCTTTTGTACTTAAAGCACTACGATGTTCTAAAAGATTGCTTTTGTCAATGAATTTCCACAATGGGGAGGAGGGAAAAAATCAACACATTATTATGAAAGTGGAAAAAACAAGGCACACTTCAAATAGGGCCTTGGTAGGACAGGACAATCCACAAGTGCCAACCAGCTCCAGGGCTGTAAATATCCCAGGAGAGCCATCACATTTCAATTACCATCACTAACATTACTTATTATTTGGCCTGCTCCAGTCCCTAAGGAAGGCAGCTTGTGATGATAATACCCAGCCTCTTCTTGTAGAACAATTCATTAGGCAAAGCAGAACAGCTGGGGCAACCACGTGCAAGTTCTTAAAGCACCGCCCCAGTGGGACCTCTGGCCCACATTTCCCTTTTGGTGAGAGAAAGCCACCATTCCTCTGACAGCTGTAGAGTCCTCCAGGGACACTTCAGGTTTAATCAGTACTTCCTGCATGGGAGAGGGCCATTTGATTTCTAACACAAACTAATGGCACTCCTGCTTTCAGCAGGTTACACCAGACATCAGATAAGCGGCTTTAGGGCATTTTTATCTTGTTCTAATGCTCGAGAGTTAATGAGGCAGCAAAAGATATTGTCATAGAGCCCAGCGTAGCTATATTATCCAATAAACAGACTCTCTCCAAGACAGGTTTAATATGGATCGAGGAGATGAAGAAGACTAGCTTAATATCGATCCTATTGAGAGGATGAGAATCCAGTCACCATAAGTAGGGCAAAATCATGCAGATTCTGCAGTAGACAAAGTGCTACAAGGCAGGTAAGGAGTCTCCTTTAAATCTTAAGAGTATGATGCTGATTCTGACCATTTTAAGCAGCACAAACCTAATAGATTTATTTGGCATTCTGGACTAAGTTTTCAGAAAATGCTTCTAGATAAATCTACCTATTTTCATGTATTTTGTTGAAAAGTGTTTTTAGGACTTAGATTTTTTTAGAAACTAGTAATAAAGCTATTATGAAAAATAGCTTTATACATTAGTCATATATTGATACTAAACCAAAAAAAACAAACCCAATGCCGTCGAGTCGATTCCGACTCATAGCGACCCTTTAGGACAGAGTAGAACTGCCCCATGGAGTTTCCAAGGAGCGCCTGGTAGATTCGAACTGCTGACCCTTTGGTTAGCAGCCGTAGCACTTAACCACTACACCACCAGGGTTTCCATATTGATACTATATATATTATATATCACAAAAGCTATTAAAGCTTTTTTACTAGCTATAAAGCAAAATTTTACTGTGTTAAACAGTATAGACTGCCTTTAACTTCTAAAGTTCTAAAAGTCACACAGAGCTTCAAAATAATTCAATCATCCATTCAACAATACTGGCAGCCTATTATAATCAAGGTTATGTGAGACACAGTGAGAACAAAAATCAACCCCTTACATTCACTAGTCCATGCTACCTGCGTAACAGAAAATTTCACTTAAATTTTCCTTTTTTGTGTATCTTAGAATCTATTTTGGTAAATGTATAGAAATTAGGGAACCAAGTGTTTCTCTTCTCCATACCAGAAATAGCTATAGTAGGTTCTAGTAAGCAATATTAAAAGCTGATGATTGCTTGAGTAGTCTGCACACTAAAGATTAAAAAGAGCTGAGATTTTCTAATATTTACTCCTTGAAGAAAGAGCAAAAAAAAAAAAGCCCCGCAAAAAGACTTGGGCATATATTCATTCATTTACGGAGTACCAAAAGAGTTTCTATTAATATTTGTAATATAGTAAAGAAAAAAGAATCGATCCTTAACCTTTGTTTATAATTCACACAAGTAAAATAATCAACAAAGTATAAGAATGAAGTCCAATTCACAACATAAGTCTATATATGCACCTCTAAAATCACTAATTCTGAGCTTTCTCAACACAACCATCACCTCATATTCTTTTACTTCTGCTGACCCACTGCTCTTGCAAAGGTCTTTTGTCTCCTGCTGAGGCAGAGACTAAGGAGCCCTGGTGGCGTAGTGGTTAAACACTCGACTGCTAACCCAAAGGTCAGGTGGCTTGAACCCACAAGCCCTTCTGAGGAGAAAGATGTTCTAGCCTATCCTATGGGGTTGCTATGAGATGGAATCAACTCAACGGCAACAGGTTGTTTTGTTTTTTCACTGGTGGCAGAGAATGTTGGTTGCCTACTCCAACACCGATTCTCCCCCTCCTCCTTATTAACAGAACTCCAATCTTCAGCCAGCAAAACTGCAGCCCAGAATAAAAGATTCTTCTGCAGCTAGGTCAGGCCAAGTGACTAAGTTTTGTGGGACTTCCAAGAAGGCTGGAAAAGATTCAGTTGTGTGGGACCCCTTTTTTGCCCTTCTGGCTTCCCACCGTCTTCTGGCCTGTAACTCGGTCTTGATGGCTAGAAGTCTAGCAGTCATCTTACACCATGTGATATTCTTGAGGATGGAAGCCATACACTAAGAAAATGAAGCAGAAAGAGAGCCTTAGTCCCTGATGATGTGGAGCCTACCAGTCCGGGCCTGTCTATCTCTAGCCTTTTCACAGAAAAAAAAAAATTCTACCTATGAAAGCATAGTGATTTTGGACTACCAGATATATATTTGGACCTCATCCTAACAGACCTAATAGTTGAGCCTATAATGGTAATAGTAGTTTAAGTTATTAATTTCAAAAATGCCTTAATACCTTATGCACTTCCACCCTAAATTCTAGTCACAGGGTTTAAAATCTTGAAATCATTTCAATACTTGTTTCTCTCAATTTTCTTATCTTTCCTTCCCACTAAGTATCTCCTAATTGCCCCTCTTAGCATAAGCACTTATTAGTTCCCTGGACTGCAAAAGCCTCCTACCGAGTTTCTCTGACCCATTACCACACCCTTTAATTTTTCCTGGATGCTGCTATCAGATTACAGAAAATGATTCCTCAGCCTGGTCCTTCAGGCCTTCCACAATTCAGCTCCTCATCACTTTTCCAACCACAGTTTCTAGTACTCAAACCAATCCATACAAAAGTTGCTTCCCAATCTGAAGTATCTTCCCTTCGCCCTTCTCCCATATGCAAATACTAGCTAAGTACTACTTCAAGTTTCATCTCTTCCATGAGATGTTCCCTGAATTTTTTACCTTACTCTTTCCGGACCCATGCTCTAAGAGGGAGTAGGGCGTGAGATGAAGCAAGGGAGGCAGAGAAAGACCAGCTCATGCAGAGCCATAAGACCAAGTTAAAGGTTTCTGACTTTATCCTAAAAGGACTGAGAAACCACTAATAAGTTTTAAGGTGAAGGGAATGAGAGAATGTGGTCATGGTGTCAATTTGGAGAAAAGATCAATTCTACAGCTAATTTGGCTGGAAGAAGGGGAGCATACCAGAAATGAACTAAAGAACCTTGATAAAGCTGGCTTGTAACAGAGGGAGAACTTGAAATTCAGTACTCTAGAGGAAAATGACAGTCATTTGAGTAAATATATGTTCAATGTAGGAAAAAGCTGGTAAATATTTATTAAAAGAGCTGGTGCAGATAATTAGGTACTAAATGCTCTCCTATCAAGAACATAATAGCATTTGCAACGCCTGAACCTTGACTGGATCTTGGTTTTTAAAAAAAATCTATACAAGATTTGTAGGGACAATTAAGGAAGCTTGAATGTGGAAAGGTATTAGATATTTTGCAACTATTGTTAGCTTTCTTGGATGTGATAATAGTATTGTTATTATGTGGAAAAGTTCTTATTCTTAGATGTGTTCTGACGTATTTAGGGGAAAGTGCCATGATATCTGAAACTTACTTCCAAATGGTTCAGCATTAAGAATAAAACTATAGGGAGGCAGAGCCAAGACGGCAGAATGGACAGACGCTTCCAGCGAGCCTTCTTTACAACAAAGACCTGAAAAAACAAGTGAAATTAGTATATTTATGACAAACTAGGAGCCCTGAGCATGAAAGGCAAGCTTAGAAAATGAACAGAGGGGCAGGGGGAGGAAGAGACGGTTCAGAAGCGGAGAGGAGTTACTGGACCTGGATCACAGGGAGCCCTCAGGCACCATTCCTGGAGCGGCGGTGGCAGGCTGGTACTAGTGTTCGGCCACAGTTTCCTTAGGGAGAAGCAGCCAGCTGCACAGCCTGCTCACACCTCCGGAACCAGAGAAGGAAGAATGGTGCTCTCAGCAAAAGCTAAGTACTCGCATATATTTTAATGCACCTCCCCATGCCCAACCCGGCTTCAGCGGCTGAATTCCCTGGGCCTGAGATAGGCACTGTTGAGCACCAAGAGCCATCCTCCCGGCCTTGGAGAAGGAAAATATTTGCAACTGGGGGAAAAGAGAATTTGCCAGCTCCACTAACTGGGGGAGCTCAGGACAGAAGCAGCTCCTGTCCAGGCATAAACGGCCTATGGACTTTGAGCACCTTTCCCCTCTGCATGGACCTGTATGGGCCTATTCCTGAATAGGCCTTTGTTGGCAGACTCCAGCTGTGCGGTGGAGAGGTGGGTGTTTGATGTTTGACATTGCTTTGCCTATTAAACAAGGTCCTCACCTACCCACATCAGGGGCCTAAGGACTCGTGGCTCCACTCAGGTCACCAGGCTACCCACGACAGGGGTCCAAGAATAACTGGTACCTCCCAGTCCTTACAACCAAAAACTTTGGGAGCCCATGGTCCGTCTGAAGAACCCACCCACCTGCATGCTCTAGGGAACAGGGACACGCTTTCCTCAGAGATACTCAGGGGTCGGTTCTCAGCAACCTGCCTGGTTCAGAGTGTGACCACCTGCTGCAATCAGATACCGGTATATACACCAATCACCCCTGCCCCTCTAAGACTGTAGGACAGAGCCTGTACCACACACTTGACAATCAGCTACCTAGACACCTGAGCTGAATTCACACAAGAAAAGTGAATGGACTCCTAGACTGATACACCTGATAACAGCTCTAGCCATCTGGGGACAGGACCTCAGAGCTCCAAAGGCGAAAATAATCAAGCTAGCTCACTGAAGCAGTCCATTTGGGCGTATCAAAACGAAACAAGGCAAGAAGCTATGATACAGTAAGCAAACATAAACTAATACAATAACTTACAGATGGCTCAGAGACAGCAGTCAGTATCAAGTCACACGATCACCTCAACAAGATCTCAAAACAAAGAATCCAGGGATCTTCTAGATGAAAGTGCCTTCCTGGAATTACCAGAGGCAGAATACAAAAGATTAATACACAGAGCCCTTCAAGACATCAGGAAGGAAATGAGGCAATATGCAGAAAAAGCCAAGGAACACACAGATAAAGCAACTGAAGAAATTAGGAAGATTATTCAGGAACATAATGAAAAATTTAATAAGCTGGAAAAATCCATACGCAGACTGCAATCAGAAATTCAGAAGATTAACAATGATATTGCAGAAGTAGACAACTCAATAGAAAGTAAGAGGAGCAGAATTGAGCAAGTAGCAGCCAGAATTTCTGAATTTGAAGATAAATCACTTGGCACTAATATATTTGAAGAAAAATCAGATAAAAGAATTTTAAAAAATGAAGGAAACTTAAGAAACATGTGGGACTCTGACAAGAGAAATAACCTATGACTGAGTGGGGTACCAGAACAGGGAGGGATAACAGAAAATACAGAGAGAATTGTTGAAGATTTTTTGGCAGAAAACTTCCCTGGATATCGTGAAAGTTGAGAAGATGCCTATCCAAGATGCTCATTGAACTCCACGTAAGGCAGATGTTAAAAGAAAGTCCCCAAGACAAATTATAATCAAACTTGCCAAAACCACAGATAGAGAGAATTTTAAGAGCAGCTAGGGATAAACGGAAAGTTACCTACAAAGGAGAGCCAATAAGAATAAACTCAGACTACTCGGCAGAAACCATGCAGGCAAGAAGGCAATGGGATGACTTATTTTAAAAACTGAAGGAAAAAAATTGCCAGCCAAGAATCATATATCCAGCAAAATTGTCTCTCAAATACGAAGGTGAAATTAGGACATTTCCAGATAAAGAGAAGTTTAGGGAATTTGTCAAAACCAAACTAAAACTATAAGGAATACTAAAGGGAGTTCTTTGGTTAGAAAATCAATAATATCAGGTATCAACCCAAGACTAGAACACTGGGCAGAACAATCAGAAGTCAACCCAGACAGGGAAATCAAAAAAACAAAGCAAGATTAAAAAAAAAAAAAGCCCAAAACAGGGTAACAGCAATGTTATTATATAAAAGAAGGCAACATTAAAACAATAAAGAGGGACTAAGAAATGTAATCATAGATCTTCCACATGGAGAGGAAGATACGGCAATACAAAGAAATAAAAGTTAGGTTAAGATTTAGAAAAATAGGCGTAAATAATAAGGTAACCACAAAGGAGACAAACTATCCTACTCATCAAAATAAAATACAAGAAAATAATAGAGACTCAGCAGAAACAAAATCAACAACAATGAATATGAGGAAAGGACAATATATAAAGATAATCTACTCAGCACATAAAATTAAGTGGGAAAGAGAAAATGTCAACAACACACAAAAAAATACATCAAAATGATAGCACGAAATTCACACCTACCCATAATTACACTGAATGTAAATGGACTAAATGTACCAATTAAGAGACAGACAGCGCCAGAATGGATTAAAAAACAAGATCCGTCTATATGCTGCCTACAAGAGACACATGTCAGACTTAGAGACACAAACAAACTAAAACTCAAAGGATGGAAAAAAAATATATCAAGCAAACAACAATCAAAAAAGACGAGTGGCAATATTAATTTCTGACAAAATAGACTTTAAAGTTAAATCCATCAGAAAGGATAAGGAAGAACACCATATAATGATTAAAGGTACAATATACCAAGAAGATATAACCATATTAAATATTTATGCACTCAATGACAGGGCTGCAAGGTACATAAAACAAACTCTATCAGCACTGAAGAGTGAGATAGACAGCTCCACGATAACAGTAGGAGACTTCAACACACTACTTTCGGTGAAGGACAGGACATCTAGAAAGAAGCTCAATAAAGACACGGAAGATCTAAATGCCACAATCAACCAACTGGACCTCAAAGACATATACAGAACACTCCACCCAACAGCAACCAAGTATATTTTCTTTTCTAGTGCACATGGAATATTCTCTAGAATAGACCACAGATTAGGTCATAAAGCAAGCCTTAGCAGAATCCAAAACACTGAAATATTACAAAGCATCTTCTCTGACCATAAGGCTATAAAAGTGTAAATCAATACTGAAAAAGCAGGGAAAAGAAATCAAACACTTGAAAACTGAACAATTCCCTGCTCAAAAAAAAAAAAAAAAACTGGATTACAGAAGACATTAAGGATGGAATAAAGAAATTCAGAGAATCCAATGAGAATGAAAACACTTCCTATCAGAACCTTTGGGACACAGTGAAAGTAGTGCTCAGAGGTCAATTTATATCAGTAAATGCACACATACAAAAAGAGGAAAGGGCCAAAATCAAAGAATTAT
Source organism: Elephas maximus indicus (assembly GCF_024166365.1). NCBI lineage: Eukaryota > Metazoa > Chordata > Mammalia > Proboscidea > Elephantidae > Elephas > Elephas maximus. The sequence goes on along the minus strand of NC_064828.1, from coordinate 86,846,211 downwards.
GCCCATAACTTGAACAAATAGAAAAAGAGCAACAAAAGAAACCCTCACGCACCAGGAGAAAACAAATAATAAAAATTAGAGCAGAACTAAATGAAATAGAAAACAGAAAAATAATTGAAAGAATTAAGAAGACCAAAAGCTGGTTCTTTGAAAAAATCAACAAAATTGATAAACCATTGGCCAAACTGACAAAAGAAAAACAGGAGAGGAAGCAAATAACCCAAATAAGAAATGAGATGGGCGATATTACAACAGACCCAACTGAAATTAAAAGAATCATATCAGGTTACTATGAAAAATTGTACTCTAACATTTGAAAACCTAGAAGAAATGGATGAATTTCTAGAAACACACTACCTACCTAAACTAACACAAACAGAGGAAGAACAACTAAATAGGCCCATAACAAAAGAAGAGATTGAAAAGGTAATCAAAAAATTCCCAACAACAACAACAAAAAAAGCCCTGGCCTGAACGGCTTCACTGCAGAGTTCTACCAAACTTTCAGCGAAGAGTTAACACCACTACTACTAAAGGTATTTCAGAGCATAGAAAAGGATGGAATACTACCAAACTCATTCTATGAAGCCAGCATATCCCTGATACCAAAACCAGGTAAAGACACCACAAAAAAAGAAAATTACAGACCTATAGCCCTCATTAACTTAGATGCAAAAATCCTTAACAAAATTCTAGCCAATAGAATTCAACACCATATCAAAAAAATAATTCACCATGACCAAGTGAGATTCATACCAGGTATGCAGGGATGGTTCAACAGTAGAAAAACAATTAATGTAATCCATCACATAAATAAAACAAAAGACAAGAATCACATGATTTTATCAATTGATGCAGAAAAGGGATTTGACAAAGTTCAACACCCATTCATGATAAAAACTCTCAGCAAAATAGGAAAAGAAGGAAAATTCCTCAACATAATAAAGGGCATTTATACAAAGCCAACAGTCAACATCTTCCAAAATGGAGAGAGCCTGAAAGCATTCCCCTTGAGATCAGGAACCAGACAAGGATGCCCTTTATCACCACTCTTATTCAACATTATGCTGGAAGTCCTAGTCAGAGCAATTAGGCTAGATAAAGAAATAAAGGGCATCCAGATTGGCAAGGAAGAAGTAAAATTATCTCTATTTGTAGAGGACGTGATCTTATACACAGAAAACCCTAAGGAATCCTCCAGAAAAGTACTGAAACTAATAGAAGAGTTCAGCACAGTATTGGGATACAAGATAAAGGTACAAAAATCACTTGGATTCCTCTACACCAACAAAAAGAACATCAAAGAGGAAATCACCAAATCAATACCATTTACAGTAGCCCCCAAGAAGATAAAATACTTAGGAATAAATCTCACCAGCGATGTAAGAGACTTATACAAAGAAAACTACAGTACACTTCTGCACGAAACCAAAAGAGACCTACATAAGTGGAAAAACATACCTTGCTCATGGATAGAAAGACTTAACATTATAAAAATGTCTATTCTACCAAAAGTGATCTATACATTTAATGCAATGCTGATCCAAATTCCAATGACATTCTTTAATGAGATGGAGAAACAATTACCAACCTCATATGGAAGAGAAAAAGGCCCTGGATAAGTAAAGCATTACTGAAAAAGAACAAAGTGGGAGGCCTTACTCTACCTGATCTTAGATCCTATTATACTGCCACAACAGTCAAAACAGCCCGGTACTGGTACAACAACAGATACATAGACCAATGGAACAGAATTGAGAATCCAGACACAAATCCATCCACATATGAGCAGTTGATATTTGACAAAAGCCCCAAAACAGTTAAATGGGGAAAAGACAGTCTTTTTAAACAAGTGGTGCTGGCATGGATATCCATCTGTAAAAAAAATGAAACAAGACCCATACCTCACTCCATGCACAAAAACGAGATCAGACTGGATCAAAGACCTAAATATAAAATCTAAAACGATAAAGATCATGGAAGAAAAAATACGGACAAAGTTAGGAGCCCTAATACATGGCATAAACAGTATACGAAACATTACTAACAATGCAGAAGAAAAACTAGGTAACTGGAAGCGCCTAAAAATCAAACTGCTATGCTCAACCAAAGACTCCACCAAAAGAGTAAGAAGATTACCTACAGTTGGGAAAAAGTTTTTAGCTATGACATTTCTGATCAGCGCCTGATCTCTAGAATCTACATGATACTGCAAAACTCAACTGTAAAAAGACAAATAACCCAATTAAAAAATGAGCAAAAGATATGGACAGACACTTCACTAAAGAAGACATTCAGGTAGCTAACAGATACATGAAGAAATGCTCACGATCATTAGGCATTAGAGAAATGCAAATCAAAATTACAGTAAGATTTCATCTCACTCCAACAAGGCTGGCATTAATCCAAAAAAACACAAAACAATAAATGTTAGAGAGGCTGTGGAGAGACTGGAACACTTATACACTGCTGATGGGAATGAAAAATGGTACAACCACTTTGGAAATGGATTTGGTGCTTGCTTCAAAAGCTAGAAATAGAACTACGATCCAGCAATCCCACTTCTTGGAATATATCCTAGAGAAACAAGAGCCTTTATACAAACAGATATATGCACACCTATGCTCACTGCAGCACTGTTTACAACAGCAAAAAGATGGAAGCAACCAAGGTGCCCATCAAAGGATGAATGGTTAAATAAATTATGGTATGTTCACACAATAGAATACTACACATCAATAAACAACAGTGAGGGATCTGTGAAACGTTTCATAACATGGAGGAATCTGGAAAGCATTATGCTGAGTGAAATTAAAAAAAAAACAACCCAGTGCCGTGTAGAGTAGAGTGAAATTAGTCAGTTGCAAAAGGACAAATATTGTATAAGACCACTATTATAAGAATTCGAGAAACTGTTTAAACAGAGAAGAAAATATTCTTTGATGGTTACGAGAGGGGGGAGGGAGGGAGAATGGGAGGGGGGTATTCACTAATTAGTAGGTAAGAACTACTTTAGGTGACGGGAAAGATAACACACAATACAGGTGAGGTCAGCACAACTGGACTAAACCAAAAGCAAAGAGGTTTCCTGAATAAATTGAATGAAGGCTAGCAGAGCAGGGGTGGGGGTTTGGGGACCATGGTTTCAGGGGGCATCTAAGTCAATTGGCATAATAAAATCTATTAAGAAAACATTCTGCATCCCACCTTGGAGAGTGGCATGTGGGGTCTTAAATGCTAGCAAGTGGCCATCTAAGACGCATCAATTGGTCTCAACCCACCTGGATCAAAGGAGAATGAAGAATACCAAGGACACAAGGTAATTACAAGCCCAAGAGACAGAAAGGGCCACATAAACCAGAAACTACATCAGCCTGAGACCAGAAGAGCTAGATGGTACCTGGCTATGACCGATGACTGCCCTGACAGGGAACACAGCAGAGAACCCCCGAGGGAGCAGAACAGCAGTGGGATGCAGACCCCAAATTCTCATAAAAAGAGCAGACTTAATGGTCTGCCTGAGATTAGAAGGACCCTGGTGGTCATGGCCCCCAGAACTTCTGTTGGCCAAGGACAGGAACCATTCCCAAAGCCAACTCTTCAGACAGGATTTGGACTGGACAATGGGTTGGAGAGGGATGCTGGTGAGGAATTAGCTTCCTGTATCAGGTGGACACTTGAGACTATGTTGGCATCTCCTGCCTGGAGGGGAGATGAGAGGGTAGAGGGGGTTAGAAGTTGGCAAAATGGACACAAAAAGAGAGAGTGGAGGGAGGGAGCAGGCTGTCTCATTAGGCGGAGAGCAATTGGGAGTATGTAGCAAGGTGTATATAAGTTTTTGAGTGAGAGACGATTTGTATACTTTCACTTAAAGCACAGGAGAATTTTAAAAAAGAGAATAAAACTATAAAGAAAAAACTTTCAAGCCAGGGGCTCACTGAGTGTTAAAAAATTTTTCATGATGAACTACTGGAGGAAAAGACAATGGCCTTTTTTTCTTAACAACCAAGCTAAATTCACCGCCATAGCGACCCTATAGGACAGAGTAGAACTGCTCCATAGGGTTTCCAAGGCTATAATCTTTGCTGAAGCAGGTTTCCACATCCTTCTCCTGCAGATTAAGTGACTGGTGGGTTCAAACCCCTCACCTTTAGGTTAGCAGCCAAGTGCTTAAACACTATGCCACCAGGGCTCCTTTAGGTTAACAAAGAGGTGCTTCTTTCCCAACTTATTTGTGACATCAGTATTCATTTACTTGACAATTTTAAATTAATTATTTTTAGCCTATGGCTCCAGGAAGTCTGAGGTCTTAAAAAGCAAACTACCACATGAGAGGGTTTTCACCTAAAAATTATCCCTTCTACAAGTACAGTAGTTAACTTTAGCCCTGCCTTTAGTTTCCAGCCTGGCTACTCTTGGGCCTGATTAAGAAGGGCAAGGATGAGGCTGTCTGTCCTCTTTCAATTTGGAGAAACAGGAATCCAGGGCTTCGAGCCAGTTTGTTCTGTTTAGAACCCCTGCTGAAAATTTGCTTTTCTAACAAGTTCTCAGAGGGGATGCTAATGCTGCTAGTTAGGGACCAAGTCTGAGAACCACTAGTAGAGCCAAAAAACCAAACCAACCCCCTTGCCATCAAGTCGATTCCAACTCACAGCAACCCTACCAGGCAGAGTAGAACTGTCCCATAAGGTTTCCAAGGAGCGGCTGGTGGTTTCAAACTGCTGACCTTTCTGGTTAGCAGCCAGAGTACGCTATAGCTCTTAACTGCTGTGCCACAGTGGTTCTCAGAAATTATTATATGTAAGAATCAACTGGGGATCTTGTTAAAATGTAGATTCTGACTCAGTATATCTGGGGTGGAAATGCAAATTATCAGCAGATTCCAACAGAAAGAACTCAGTGGAAACCCTGAATCACCCTCTGATGTCTAGCAAAGAAATCAATCCCTGCTATGAAGTCATTTCAGAGAATAGCAGGTACACAAATTAGTAATCAAATAATCTTTTAATGGTTGCTCTTTTCATTTTTTAATGCCATTTTCCTTTAACACCATTAGAATGTTGGCAAATTAAACCTGTTTTTCCTGAATTCAACAGCTGACAGCGGTAGAAACAGAAGCAGGCAACCATAAACTATTTCCTCTCCAACCAAGAGAAAAAATGTTTCCCTTGCAAAGCTAGAATACTACATTTTCCACTCCTATAAAACTATTTCCTGGGAGGAGATATTCTTAGTGATAACAAGTCTTTGAACCTGAGCAATCGAAAAGCTTATTTCCATAGTCAGAGCCAGCTAGACGTCTCACTCTTCTTTTGATTTACTGAGCAGACACAACCACGTGTACAGGTGAAATTATTTAACTTAGCCCAAACTTCCTGTGCTTTGAATCAGACTGTATAAAACTGATAAAAGACAAATGAATAAATAAAGGTCTGCATCAAAATGGAGGTCAAGCACTTCCAATATGGCGTTCACTAAAGAAAACGAAATAAAGTTATACCACAAAATTAAAAGAGTAACTTGAGTTATTGGTTGGTTGTTTTTAGGTTTATTGCATGTTTTTGTTAAGTCAGACATCATAAACCATATACTGGGAGTTTTCCCAAACTGGAATTAGGCAACAATGTCATCTCACAAACTTTCTCCAGGAAGAACACTGTGGCTGGCATGCTGGGAAAGAAGAAAACGGTGTTGTACTAGAGGAGGGCCTGGATTGACTGACAAACGGGCCTGAGTAGATTATTTCTCTCACCTGACGAAAGTAGTTTACCCCTTATTGACTAAGATGAAACCCTAATTATAGCCCAATGAAATAGGAGAGATAAAGAATTAAAATTACAGGTAATTTCAAATATTCTAGGCATAATTTTCTCTAACCTCGTTTTTCACCATTTTCTGTAAAGAAGACAAGCAATTTTGTATTGTCTCATCTCCTTTAATGTTCCCTTTCTCATCTACTAATAGAAAGCTGTGATCAGCTGTGGTCAGAAAGAAAACATAGAAGAAAGAGGTCAGGGATCTGGAGAAATCAACTACATAACTCGCCAAATCACTTGGACTTGTCAGTTGACTTGAGGTTGGGATCTTATCTTTGTTAAACTGTATAATGGCACCTACTACCCCTTTAAATGACCTTGCAAAGATTCAGGGTATGAAAGGACAGTTTTGATTCTTGAAGATCTGCTCAAACATCAAATGTACTAGAAAAAAAGTATTTGTCTTTTGATTCTCTACTTATTTAAAAAGGATTTCTCTTAACTTCAGTTTCTTTCAAAATTGTTGCAAGGAAAGAAAACACTAAAGAAATCCTAAAAAATCTTTTAAAGACAAGAATATCAAGAAATTTTCTCTGTTTTAAGACTTGTTTTCTCTTGACAAATGGTTCTGGGCACGCACTTCAAGCAGTTAGGAGAGAGCCACCATTAACAGCTGAGAATTAAGACATAGCGGATATAGTCTTCATTAAAACTCTGGTTGGCCTTACTCTTGAGAAGAATGTTCTGAAACAAAAATCCCGTATTTTAATTCTAAGAAAAATGGGTGTGGGTGGGTGGGGACCCAAGCTTAATTATCAACCATGACCTAAGAAAAGGGAAGTCATCTTAGAGGCCGTGTATAAAATGAGGTTAAAACAGATTTTTCACATCTACCATATATATTTTTTTTTTTTACCATATCAATATTAGCTGAACTTTCATTTACAAAATGTTCATGCTCTACTTTCAACACAGTTATCCTGGGTGGTCATTTGACCCTAAACAAGCAAGAGAGGCCAAGGTCCAGTATCAATTCCTATCCCACCATTCCTACCTAATCTCCTAGCAAGTTAATGCAAATCAAAGCAGCACTTCGCTGCTGCTGGTAGTGAAGCCTTTTCCTTTCCCAAGAGAGACCTGTAAAACAGGACACTCACTGACAGCAGTACAATTACTGACACAGATACAGACTTTATGGACATGTTTATCTCTGCTGTAAATCCACACTCTCTCTCTACTCCGATTCACAAGTCATAAAGAAATTGCAGATAATGAAAAAGTTGGGGAAATTTACAGCATGTCGGAAACCTCAGACAGCCAGAAGAAATTAAAGAGCTGACTAGGGATAAATCACACAGGTACAATTAAAACTTCCCGTATACCTTCTTCATTTCCAAACTGAGGCACAATCCAATGGAGCTGATGAAAAGTTGAGGTCATGACTCCTCAGGCTGTAATCATTTCTTAACTAACTACATGTTAAAAAATTAGCCAATTCATCGGTCATGTGTAAATGCTGCTTTCTTGCTGCTACCTTGATTTCCTCTGCTCTCCACTAGAAGCACCCACAGAGCAATGCTACCTGTAAACAGGCCGAATTGCAACAAGCAATAAACAGAAAGGTGATGTTCCCTCTCCCACTGCCGTCTTTGTTGGGTGCAGGACATCTTTTACCATCGCCACTGTGGACTGGGCATTAAAATGAGAAAGTAGAGTTACAATGGATAAATGAAATTGGAGGTTCCTTGTTCCCCAATAAATAACCATTCTGAAAGTTTCATTTGATCTCTTTTCAACATTCCCACAGAGATTTTAAAGGTCTGTTATGTTTGATCCTAGAATAAGAATTATGTCTAGTGATACTTGTTTTTTAATAGCGGACTGGGTTAACACTGGTTCACACTGTTACACAGCCATATTTGCATGAGTTTAAATGTGGTATGGCTTTAGTTACACTAATTGCCCTAAACTATCAACTCATTTTCACATTCTTTCTATCAGCATAGCTAAAGGAGGGGAGGGAAAAACAAAGAAAAAAACTAGGAGAAGGCAAAACAAAAACCCTAGACTACCAGAATCTAAGTGCTAATTAATATGCAACTCTTATTCCAATAAGGTAGATCAGAAAAATACCAAAGAGAAGAAACAATATCTACTTCTTAAGTAATAAGGCTTAACAGATTTCTACTATTGGAGACTAGAATAATGTGAGTTAATTGTCGGTTCCTCTAAACTACAAGGCTATAAAATTCTTTGTGAAGGGAAAAAAGGGAAGATTCTATTTTATGCTGTACTTTCCATTTTTCCCAACTTATTTAGGTTAAGTGATTTAAAAAACATCAACCCAAACACAAGATCACTCTGGACAGCACAAATGTAGAACACAGATTTCACCACCTAACTTCTACAAAACTGAACCAAACCAAGAGTGTCAACAAAGTTATACACAAGTCAATACCAATCTTTGTGTATTTTTATATAGGATGAAGCTTCAACCAAATTAGCTCTAATGTGATTCTGAAATTCTGAGCCCTGTCAAGAAATGAAGGTTAAAGGGCTTTTTTTAGTGATATGGAGGATGCAAGTGACAAGGTTTCGATTTTGTTCTATTTGACCCTTGATGATTTGAGGTCCATTTTACACTTCAGAGAACCCAAATGTCATTTTCATCCTATATATTAAGATTTAATTCTCTATGGAATAAAAACAGTTCTAAGGCAACGCTGAGCAGACATCACAACCACGAAAAACATAGGTCATATCTAGCTCATGGATCTCAATTCCATTCACTCAGTAAGTGTAAGACATAGCCTCTAATCTACTTTTGCTTATAATGAAAAGTTCCTTAGGCTCATAAATACCGGATTGGTGTCCAGTATCAAACAGGAACTGTTAATTGGAGGCAGAGTTTCATCTGAGTGGACCCAAGAAACATACTCACTGTTACTATTCTGAGAGGAAATGATACCCCTGGACTAAGAATCAGAAGATTGGATTCTAGTCCCAGTTTTGCAAATAATCAGGCATATGACTCCAGGCAAATCACTAAAGCTTTTCTGAACCTCAATTACCTTATCTACTTAAAGGTAATAAAGAAGAGTAGTGAGAATTCAATGAGAATCAAGTGAGAAAACACGTGTAAGAAACATAGCAGGCTCATAACTGTTTTACTTGCCTTTCCCTCTTCACGATCATGATACAGAATTCAGATTCCAGGTTCTGTCACTAGAGAGCTTTGTAGCTGTCCTTGGGCAAGCCACCTAACATCTCTAGGCCTCTGTTTCTGCATTTGTAATATTAGAGGGTTGGGACTTGATGATCTCCAAAGTTCCCTCCAGCTCTAACATGCTATGATTACTGATTCTGTCACTAAATTACCAGGTGACCGTGGGCAAGCCACTTTATTATTTTAGACCTCAGTTTCCTCATCTTTAAAATACTGGGAGCTGAACCAATAGAAAAATGGACGTGGACTGGAACAGGAAATTTATAAAAAGAGGAAAGACAAGTGGCCAGTAAACATAACTTCATTAGCAACCAAAGAAATGCATATAAAAATATTGAATAATAATTTCTCACCTATAAAACTGGCAAATATCAAAAAGTTTAACAGTATTTAGGGTTGGCTGGGATATAGGAATATGAGTACTTTCATTTACCGTTCTTAGAAATGTAATTTGGACTAGCCTTTCTGGAGGTAACTCTGGCAATATGTACGAAAAGTTTAAATGTGCACTCCCTTTGTCTAGCAAAGGACGCTCATCAAGGCATGATCTACTTCAGTGCAACACTGGAAATATCCTATACTTCCACTGGGAGAGAATTCAATAAATTACTATCAATCATATAATGGTATCTTGTACGGTCATTAAACTGATGATTTTGCTATGTTTTCATGGGTACTGAAAGTTGTTCACAACACACTAAGTAAAAAAAGTCAAGTTGTAGAACAGAAATAGCAAGAGCCAGGTATGTAGAATTAATACATCTATACACGAGGAAACCCTGGTAGCGTAGTGGTTAAGTGCTACAGCTGCTAACCAAGAGGTCAGCAGTTCGAATCCACCAGGCGCTCCTTGGAAACTCTATTGGGCAGTTCTGCTCTGCCCTATAGGGTTGCTATGAGTCGGAATCGACTCGACGGCAGTGGGTATATCTACATGATAGCTGACACCAGGTCTAACCTGACATAGATCACTAAAACCCAGCAAAAGCAATACTGTAGTATTTAACAAAGTACACTGGACACTGATTGGTGGAATTTAGCCTGGCTACTTGGGTTTTTTTTTTACTTGTTGCTAGAAGGACCAGTCCTTGGAGAAGGACACCATGCCTAGTAGAGTGTCAGCGAAAAAGAAGAAGACCTTAACGAGATGGATCAACATGGTGGCTGCAACAATGGGCTCAAACATAGCAACGACTGTGAGGATGGTACATGAACATGCAGTGTTTCCTTCTGTTGTACACAGGATCACTATGAGTCGGAACTGATTCAACAGCACCTAACAACAACATTTGTTGTAGGATAGTCTGGACAGGCAAACAAGAAACCAGAGTACTTAAGACTAAAAAACTTAATTACTAAATCATGTTGAAATTTTGGGCTGTTATTTTACATTAGAAACATATTTAATTATTTCTTAATTTCCTGATACATGTTCATGTAATTAAGTTGGAGAGAGACAGAAAAGGAAACAGTTTGGATCCAACATAGAACCACTCCCTCATCTTCCCACCAACTTACAAACCTGGACCTTCATTTACTCTCTTGTTCCTCTTGTTACAATGGTCTCTTCCAATCTAAGGCCTGTGCGCCAACCCTAGCCTCTGAACGCCTCTCAGGAACTTTACTTACATTTTATTCCTTCCTACCACTGGAGCTTCCGTTTTTGTCAATGGAATTTAAACATGCATAAGTCTATCATCCTAAAGAATAAACTTTGACTCCACTTCTCCCTCTAGCTACCACCCTCTTTCTCATTGCACCTAACAGTCAAACTGTGAAATAATTATGTTTCCATCTCTATCTCCTACATCCACTCATTCCTTACCCCATTCCAAACTGCCTCCACCACTCACTGAAACTACCTCACTCATCCATACATTCAACTGCCTACACAATGCCTCCAATTAATATCCAAAACCAAACTTCATGTCAAAACCAAACTCATGATCTTTCCTTACACATCTGTTCTTTTTTTAAAAAGCCTTGTTGTCGTTAAGTGCCGTCGAGTTGGCTCCAACTCATAGCGACCCTATGTACAAGAGAAATACTGCCCAGTCCTGTGCCATCCTCACAATTGTTGTTATGCTTGAGCCCACTGTTTCAGTCACTGTGTCAGTCCATCTCATTGAGGTCTTCCTCTTTTTCGCTGACCCTCTATTTTACCAAGCATGATGTCCTTCTCCAAGGACTGATCGCTCCTGATAACATGTCCAAAGTATGTGAGATGAAGTCTTGCCATCCTTGCTTCTAAGGAGCATTTGACTAATGTCGCTATTGAAAAACAAGTATCACTAGACATAATTCTTATTCTAGGATCAAACATAACAGTCCTTTAAAATCTCTGTGGTTGTACTTCTTCCAAGACAGATTTGTTCATTATCTTGGCAGCCCATGGTATATTCAATACTCTTTGCCAACACCACAATTCAAAGGCATCAATTTTTCTTCGGTCTTCCTTATTCACTGCCCAGCTTTCGCATGCGTATGAGGCAACTGAAAACACCACAGCTTGGGTCAGGCGCACCTTGGTCTTCAAGGTGACATCTTTACTTTCCAACACTTTAAAGAGGTCTTTTGCAGCACATTTGCCCAATGCAACGCATCTTTTGATTTCTTGACTGCTGATTCCATGAGTGTTGACTGTGGATCCATGTAAAATGAAATCTTTGACACTTCAATCTTTTCTCCATTTATCAAGATGTTGCTTATTGGTCCAGTTGTGAGGATTTTTGTTTCTTTATGTTGAGGTGTAATCCATGATAAAGGCGGTGGTCTTTGATCTTCATCAGTAAGTGTTTCAAATACTCTTCGCTTTCAGCAAGCAAGATTGTGTCATCTGCATAACGCAGGGTGTTAATAAGTCTTCCTCCAATCTTGATGCCCCATTCTTCTTCATTGAATCCAGCTTCTTGGATTATTTGCCCAACATACAGATTGAACAGGTATGGTGAAAGGATACAACCCTGACACACACCTTTCTTGACTTTAAACCGCACAATATCCCCTTGTTCTGTCTGAACGACTGCCTCTTGATGTATGTACAGGTTCCTCATGAACACAGTTAAGTGTTCTGGAATTCCCATTCTTTGCAATATTATCCATAATTATGATCCACACAGTCAAATGCCTTTGCATAGTCAATAAAACACATGTAAACATCTTTCTGGTATTCTTTCTTCCAGCCAGTATCCATCTGACATCAGCAATGATATCCCTGCTTCCACCTCCTCTTCTGCATCCAGCTTGAATTTCTGGCAGTTCCCTGTTGATACACTGCTGCAGTCGCTTTGAATAATCTTCAGCAAAATTTTACTTGCATGTGTATTTAATGATACAGTTTTGATAATTTCCACATTTGGTTGGATCACCTTTCTTGGGAATACGCATAAATATGGATCTTTTCCAGTCGGTTGGCCAGGTAGCTGTCTTCCAAATTTCTTGACATAGATGAGTGCACACTTCCAATGCTGCATTCATTTGTTGAAACATCTCAGTTGGTATTCCACCAATTCCTGGAGCCTTGATTTTCGCCAATGCCTTCAGTGCAGCTTGGACTTCTTCCTTCCATATCATAGGTTCCTGGTCATATGCTACCTCCTGAAATGTCTGAACATCAACCAATTCTTTTTGGTATAGTGACTCTGTGTATTCCTTCCATCTTTTTTTGATGCTTCTAAGTCGTTTAATATTTTCCTTGTAGAATCCCTCAATGTTGCAACTCGAGGCTTGAATTTTTTCTTCAGTTCTTTCAGCTTGAGAAACGCTGAGCACATTCTTCTCTTTTGGTTTTCTATCTCCAGGCCTTTGTACGTGTTATTATAATACTCTGCCTTCTCAAGCAGGCCTCTGAAATCTTCTGCTCAGCTCTTTACTTCATCATTTCTTCCTTTTGCTTTAGCGAATCGACTTTCAGAGTCTCTTCTGACATCCATTTTTGTCTTTTCTTTCTTTCCTGTCTTTTTAATGACCTCTTGCTTTCTTCATATATGATGTCCTTGATGTCATTCCACAACTCATCTGTTCTTCCGTCATTAGCATTCAATGGGTCAAATCTATTCTTGAAATGGTTTCTAAATTAAGGTGGGATATACTCAAGGTCACACTTTGGCTCTCGTGGACTTGTTCTAATTTTCTTGTTTCAACTTGAACTTGCATACGAGCAATTATGGTCTGTTCCACAGTTGGGCCTCTGGCTTTGTTCTGACTGATGATATTGAGCTTTTCCATCGTCTCTTTCCACAGATGTAGTCGATTTGATTCCTGTGTATTCCATTAAAAAGCCTTATTGAGGTATAATTCATATAAGATAAACTGCACATATTTGAAGTGTCCTATCTGATAAGCTTTGACAAATGTATTCACTGCTACTGAAGTAAGGCCCTTCTGAGTCCTCTATCCAAATGTCCCATGAATCATGAAGTTTTCTAGTCTGGCTGGTAGGGGTAGACACTATCACTGCCCTGTGGGGTCACACTCTGTTCCTTCTAATCCTTTCAGATGGTTCTTTCTTCAGCGACAGGTAGTTTCTTTACATGAATGTGCTGATGAGTATTCAGCTGAATGAATACTCCAGGAGCACCCTCTGCAAATCTCCAAAGTTCTCTCTCTGTGCAGCTCTCTCCTTTGTCCTGTGAACTCTAGCCACCTAGATATCCAGATTCTCAGCTCTGTTTCTTCAACCCAGGGAGTCTGCCAGGCTCTGCTTCAGTTCCCTGTCTCTACAATGTACCCTGGAAACTCTCTCAAAGCAGTAAGCTGAGACCATCACAGAACTCATCTCATTTATTTCCTGTCTCACTGTCCTTTGTTGCCTGATGTCCAGTGTCCTAAAAACCATTGTTTAATATATTTTGTCATTCAAAAAAACTGTTTCAGAGGGGAAGGTAAATTTAGACCCTGATACTCCGTCTTTGCCAAAAGCAGAGTTCCCTCTGTTGTTCTTTGCATGTCACTGACTTACATGCTCAAGGAAGAAGTCTAGGAGTCATCCTCAATACCTCCTCCTCCTCTTTCTCATCTCCCACAGCCAATCAATCAAGCCTTATTTTTCAGCTACCACCAACAACTGCCCTCACAGGGATCACAACAGAGAGTCCCGGGAACAGCAAGAGAAAAACGTAGCACAGAATTCAAATTCACGTAAAAAGACCAGACTTACTGGTCCGACAGACACTGGAGGAACCCCTGAAACTATGGCCCCCGAATGCTCTCCTAACCCAAAACTGAAACCATTCCAAAGCCCACTCTTCGGACAAAAATTAGACAGGCTTATAAAACAAACAAACAAAAATAACACATGTGAGGAATGTGCTTCTTAGTTCAAATATATGAGACCAAATGGGCAGCTCCTGTCCAAAAGCAGGATGAGAAGGCAGAAAGGGACAGGAACTGGACAAATGAACACAAGGAACCCAAGGTAGAAAGCCGCAGTGTACTGTCACATTGAGGGGAGGACTGCAACCAATGTCATAAAACATTATGTATATAAATTTTTGAATGAGAAATTAACTTAAGCTGTAACTTTCACCTAAAGCACAATTAAAAAAAAAAAAAAAAGGACTTATTGTTTGTCCTAAACCATTCTTGAATTCAAGTGCTTCTCTTCGCATCTACTACTAATACCCTATTCTAGGCACTAGTCTTGCCCTCACTTCCTACTTGGTCTCCCTAGTTCCTCTCTTATCCCCTACAAACCAGTCTCTACCTGGCCAGAAACTGAATATTGCTTGTTTAAAGCCCTCTGATGATTCTCAATGCTGTCAGAATAATGTCCAAAATCTTTAATATAACCAAGAAAAGTCTTCTATGATCTAGCGTTTGTCTATCTCAGCAGTCACTGTGAGTTCCATGTTCCATATGTTTTACTTTTTTCATTCAGCGTAATGTTTTCAAGGTTCATTTATGTCGTAGCATGTATCAGTACTTCATTCTTTTTCTTTTCTACTTTTTTATTCTGGTAAAAAAAAAAATACATGTACCGTAGAATTTGCCGTTTTAATCATTTTTAACTGTACGATTCAGTGGCCTTATTACATTTACCTTGTCATACAACCATCACCACTATTTCCAAAAATTTTCACCACCCAAACAGAAACTCTGCACTCATTAAGTAATAACTATCCACTGCCCCCTCTGTCCAGTCTCTGGTAACCTCTAATCTATCTCTATGAACTAATCTATTCTAGATATTTCGTACAAGTGGAATCACACGATATTTGTCCTTTTGTGCCTGGCTTATTTCACTTATCAGAATGTTTTCAAGGTTCATCCATATTGTAGCATGTAACAGAGCTTCAGTTCTCTTTTTTTTTCCATAATTTATTTTATTTTTGTTGTTGTTGAGCAGAACATGCACCAATTCAACAACTGATACATGAACAATTCAGTGACCTTCTTCAAGTCATGCAATCATTCTCACCCTCCTTTTCTGAGTTGTTCCTCCCCTGTTTATATAAGCTCACTGCACCCTAAATTTCCTGTTTAATCTTTTGAGTTGCTACTGTCTTTTTTTTAAATAATTTTTATTGTGCTTTAAGTGAAAGTTTACAAATCAAGTCAGTCTGTCACATATAAGCTTATATACACCTTACTGCATATTCCCATTTACTCTCCCCCTAACGAGTCAGCCCACTCCCTCCTTCCAGTCTCTCCTTTCATGACCGTTTTGCCAGTTTCTAACCCTCTCTACCCTCCCATCTCCCCTCCAGACAGGAGATGCCAACACAGTCTCAAGTGTCCACCTGATACAAGTAGCTCACTCTTCATCAGCATCTCTCTCCAACCCATCGTCCAGTCCCTTCCACCATGTCTGATGAGTTGTCTTCGGGAATGGTTCCTGTCCTGGGCCTACTGAAGGTTTGGGGACCATGACCGCCGGGATTCTTCTAGTCTCAGTCAGACCATTAAGTCTGGTCTTTTTATGAGAATTTGGGGTCTGCATTCCACTGTTCTCCTGCTCCCTCAGGGGTTCTCTGTTGTGCTCCCTGTCAGGGCAGTCATTGGTTGTGGCCGGGCACCATCTAGTTCTTTTGGTCTCAGGATGATATAAGTCTCTAGTTCATGTGGCCCTTTCCGTCTCTTGGGCTCACAGTTGTCGTGTGACCTTGGTGTTCTTCATTCTCCTTTGATCCAGGTGGGTTGAGACCAATTGATGCATCTTAGATGGTTGCTTGTTAGCATTTAAGACCCCAGACGCCACACTTCAAAGTGGGATGCAGAATGTTTTCATAATAGAATTTATTTTGCCAATTGACTTAGAAGTCCCCTTAAGCCATAGTCCCCAAACCCCTGCCCTTGCTCCGCTGACCTCCGAAGCATTCAGTTCATCCCGGAAACCTCTTTGCTTTTGGTCCAGTCCAGTTGAGCTGACCTTCCCTGTATTGAGTATTGCCCTTCCCTTCACCTAAAGTAGTTCTTATCTACTAACTAATCAGTAAATAACCCTCTCCCACCCTCCCTCCCTTCCCCCTCTCGTAACTACAAAAGAATATGTTCTTCTCAGTTTATACTATTTCTCAAGATCTTATAATAGTGGTCTTATACAATACTTGTCCTTTTGCATCACTTCAGTTCTCTTAACCGCTGAGTAAGATTCCGTTGAATGTACATACCACATTTTGTTTATCCATTCATTTTTATTGATAAATATTTCTGTCATTTTCACTTTTTGGCTGTTGTAAATAATGCTGATATGAACACTGAGGAAACCCTGATGGCGTAGTGGTTAAGTGTTACAGCTGCTAACCAAAGGGACCGCAGTTCAAATCTGCCAAGTGCTCCTTGGAAACTCTAT
Source organism: Elephas maximus indicus (assembly GCF_024166365.1). Taxonomy (NCBI): domain Eukaryota; kingdom Metazoa; phylum Chordata; class Mammalia; order Proboscidea; family Elephantidae; genus Elephas; species Elephas maximus. Next base: position 86,829,437 of record NC_064828.1, on the reverse strand, counting down.
GGGGCAGTTCTACTCTGTCCTATAGGGTCACTATGAGTCGGAATCGACTCGATGGCACTGGGTTTGGTTTTTTTGGTTTTATGAACACTGATGTACAAGTATCTGGATGAGTCCCTGATCTCAATTCACTGGGGTAATTCTATGCTTAACTTTTTGAGGAACAGTCACACTGTTTTCCACAGCAGCTGTACCATTTTACATTCCCACCAACAATGTACAAGGGTTCCAATTTCTCCATGGCCTTGCCAACACTTTTTTTTAACTGTATTATTATTATTATGCCATCTTAGTAAGTATAAAATGCTAGCTCACTGCATTTTGTATGTATGTGTTGCCATTCCATTCATCACATATACAGTTCAGTGACATTAACTTATGTTCATCATGTTGTTCAATCATCACCCTTGTCTGTTCCCAAATTTTTCCATTATCACTGTGGTTTTGATTTGCATTTCTCTAATGACTAATGATGTTAAGAATCCTTTCATGTGCTTATTGGCTACTTATGTATCTTCTTTGGAAAAAATGTGTATTCAAGTCCATTTACCATGTTTTGTTTGGGTTGTCTTTTTTACTTTTTTGATCATGTCCTTTGAGGCACAAAAGTTCTTAATTTTGAGGAAGTCCAATACATCTATTTTTTGTTGTTGTTGTTGTTACTCATTCTTTTGATGTTATAAATAAAAATCCATTTCCAAATCCAAGGTCAAGAAGATTCATACTAGACATTTTATAATCATCTAATTTAATCCTCTCAATAAGCCAGTAAGATAAGTATTATCACTACCTTTATTTTACAGACAAGAAAAATGAGGCTCAGAGAGGGGTCACTTGTCAAGCTAATATGTAGAAAAGCAGATTTGCTACCAATGACCAAAAAAAAAACCAAACTCATTGCCATTGAGTCAATTCTGACTCATAGTGACCCTACAGGACAGAGTATAATTGCCCCATAGAGTTTCCAAGGAGCACCTGGCAGATTCGAACTGCTGACCTTTTGGTTAGTATCCGTAGCACTTAACCACTATACCACCAGGGTTTCCTTCCAATGACCAGGATCTAGTAATTCCCAAGCCAGTTTTCTCTGGCAGCTGCTTCTCTTAGAGCAAGGTCTCCAGACAGGGGAGAGAGAACGCAAACAAGCAAGACAGAAGTCACATTTTTTTTTTAATAACCTAATCTCAGGGGTGACATCCTATCAATTTTGTTGTCACTAGGTCCAGTCCACACACAAGAGGAGGCAATTATACAAAGGAATAAATGCCAGCTGGAGTGGGTCATTTTAGAGGTTGCCTACCACACCAGAGTTCTGTTTTCAAGCTACACATCGTTCCTGAATGATCTCTTTCTTATCTATGGCTTTAATTACAGCTCATAAGCTGACGATGCCAAAAACTCTACTTCCTGTGCTCTAGACCCATATACCCAACTGTCTCCTGGGCATATCTGCCTAGACAGCCTATAGATACACTTATAACTGAACTCCCCAATCTTTCTTCTCAAAGGGGCTCCTTTTTCCTATATTCACCCAAGCCAGAAACCTAAGAATCACTCTTGATTCCTCATTCTTACTGTGCTGGACTCCCTCACCCCAATACATCTGACACCAAGACTTTGTGTTTCACTATTCAGGTTTTCTAGAATCCATCCCTTACCCTCTATTTCCACTGTTACTGCTCAGGACTTACCATTTTATTTTAGTCTGGTTACAAAAAGAACTTGTCTCCTTGTCACCACTCTCACCCTCACCAATTTTCTACCATTTGGTAAAGTGATCTTCCTAAAAATGTAAATCTGATCACAAGCCTACTATCCTTAACATTTCTCCTATGCTGTCCATAATGATATAACAATAGTTAATCATTTACGAGCACTTATTGTCAGATACTATGCTCAGGGTTTTGTAAGTAATATGGTATCAAATCATCAAAGAAATACCCTGATGCAGTAGATCTCAAATTATGTTCAGGGATCTCTGGAAACCCTGAAAATCTTCAAGCCCTTTTCAGGAGGCCCAGGAGATCAAAATCATTTTTATAATACAGGAAGCCTTTTTCACTCATTTTCTAACAAGGGAGTATACAGTGAAGTTTTCCAGAGCCTACCTAACATATTGAATGCAGGAGATATGAGAGTCTAGCTATCATCTACCAAGCCAAACATTAAAGAAATTTGAAAAAAATGTAAAACAACATCACTTCGCAATTTTTGTTTGTTTGGAAAATAGTTATTCTTCATTAAATATGTTATTTGTGTTAACATGCATGGATTTATTCCCATTTTAAAATTAATTAATAAAAATGTTTAAATATTCTGTTTTAATTTCTAAAGTGGTAACTATAGATAAACATAACCCACATGAACAAAAGCTCTTTGGGGGATCAATAATTTTTAAGAGTACAAGGAGATCTGTAGAACCACTGTTGTAGGGTTATCATTTCCATTTCACAAATGAAGAAATGAGGACTTAGAAAGTTAAGTAACTTGCCTAAGGGCACGCCAAGTGGTGGCTTGAGAATCACAATTAAGCTGTATGACTCTAGTGCCCAAGCTCTTAACCACTATATTATCCTCACCCCTTAGCTATTTCTTTTTCTTCTGGCTCCTACCTACTTATCTCCAGGTTATTATTCTTTCCCTGATATCATATTCAGGTCACTGCTCTCTATATTAGCCTTAGCTTCCTCAAACAGGGGCACTTCTTCAGCTATATTTGGGAAAAGTAACTCCTACATACTGCTCATTACAATAAGAAAGTATACCCTCCCAAAGCTTTCTTTAAACCAGACAAACTTAAACTTTTCAACATTTGAATTATAGATAAGATATAATTTCTTGGATTTGATATCTTAAGAATTTCTTCTTAAAAACAAACCTCCTGAAGTGTCCACAGTGATACCAATGATTATACTAATCTTCCAATATACATGGATTTGATCTGTGAAATAGGAACTTAAAGTCACTGCTTGCATGTTTTACATTAGTTACTGTGCATTCATTTCTACAGAGGGTCAGTCTATGTACTGAAAAAGAAAAATTTCACTGGACAGTAAACCACTGAAGATTTTGTATAGTAACAGTGATTTTCTAAACATTTACAACAAAGATGGCCAAATAAGCTCTTTCTCAGTAGGCATCTTCAAAATAATGCATTTTCTCCTTTATGCTGGTTTTTGTTTGTTTTTTGTGGTTGGAGAACTGAACGATGACATATTTTCACAACATGTAGCTCCATTCCCCTTGAGTTTACTTTTTTTTTTTAATGTTTAAAACTATTCTTCAAAAGCAACCTCTATCTAATAAGCTCAAGGGTTTCTAAAAATAATCTACTGCATAGGGTAAACTTCCCATTCTCGGGTCAAACTGTAAGGTCTATAAGCACAGCACTTATCTAAGTCATTAATAACGCAACTGAAAGCAATGGCTCTAGTATAATTCCCAGAGGTTTATCCACCTCTACCCAGACAACTTTTCTCTATTCTAACAATTCTCCATTGCTTAGATCTGCCGTTTCCGCTCTACATTATCAACCCGCTCTATATTTCTTAGATCACTAGCCAGAATGGTTTCCATGAACATACAAAAAGATCTGTCTTCCATTGATTTTATAATTAGGTGGTGCAAGTTTTAAATACTAATTTAAGACTAATACATTCCTTATTCCTTCCTTTCTAGTTCTAAAATAATTATATGTTTCAACAGGGTTGTTAGCTCATCAGGCAAGTTCTTTTATATTTACCAAGTTAGCAACCAGACAAATTTAAAGTAACCAGACCAAGTTAGTCACTAGACAAATTTAAAGATGCCTTGATTTTAAGGAAAGTGGTTTTCCAAGGATTTTCAAATTACGAATGGTAATATATTTTAAAAGACATCACTCAACATGTTGTCATCAAACTTACATATCAGTGAGATGAGGAAAACACACCTTCACGTTCTCAGTCGTAATTTTTTACTTCTATTATGTAACCCTGGTGGCGTAGTGGTTAAGTGCTACAGCTGCTAACCAAAAGGTCTATCCGGCACTCTTTAAAAACTCTATGGGACAGTTCTACTCTGGGTTGCTCTGAGTCAGAATGGACTCGACCCCAATGGGTTTGGTTTGGTTTTTATTATGTAACCAATAACGATATTCTGATATTCCCATGGGGGAAAGAGGGTAGGAGAACAATTCAGCCAGCCCAAGTCACACTAGTAATTTAGTATTTATTTCTGAGAAACTATAGTTTTGACATTATCACAGCCCAAATTAAAATGACAGGTGTGCCATTAACCAGAAATGAAAATATTGCTAAATTGAACCACACTAAAATTAGGAACTGCCGTTCAAATTGGGGAAATTTCAATACGTATGTATAAAAAAAAAAAAAAAATTTTTTTATGTATATCAGATAATGATATTATGTTAAATTTCCTGAGTGTGTTAACGGCACTGTAGATGAGCAGGAGAATGTCCTTGTTCTTAGGAAATAATGCTGAAGCATTTAGGAATGAAGGGTCATGGTGTCTGCAGCTAGTTCTCAAATAGCTCAGGAATAAAACAAAATTAAAAATTACATATAGACAGATAAGGCAAAATGTTAGCAACTGGTGAGCAGATGATGAGTATATGGATATTCATTGTACTATTCTTGGAACTTTTTTAAAGGTTTGAAATCTGACAAAATTGGAAGGAAAAAAAAATTCTGTTCATTAAAACATACCATTAAGAAAATGACATTAATCCAAAAAACATAAAATACTAAATGTGGAGAGATTGTGGAGAGACTGGAACATTTATACACTGCTGGTGGGAATGTAAAATGGTACAACCACTTTGGAAATCAATATAGCACTTCCTTAAAAAGCTAGAAATAGAACTCAAATACAATCCAGCAATCCCACTCCTTGGAATATATTTTAAAGAAATAAGAGCCTGCACAGGACATGCATACCCATGTTCACTGCAGCACTATTTATAATAGCAAAAAGATGGAAACAACTAAGGTGCCCATCAACAGATGAATGGATAAATAAATTATGGTATATTCACACAATGGAATACTATGCAACGATAAAGAACAATGATGAATCCATGAAATATCTCATAACTTGGAGGAATCTGGAAGGCATTATGCTGAGTGAAATTAGTCAGTCACAAAAGGACAAATATTGTATGAGACCACTATTATAAGAACTCGAAAAAAGGTTTTAACACAGAAGAAAACATTCTTTGATGATTATGAGGGTAGGGAGGGAGGGAGAGGGGTATTCACTAATTAGATAGTAGACAGGAATTATTTTAGGTGAAGGGAAGGACAACACACAATACCGGGGAAGTCACCACAACTGGACTAATCCAAAAGCTATGAAGTTTCCTGAATACAACCAAACATTTCGAGGGACAGAGTAGGCAGAGTAGAAGGGTCAAGGGTCTGGGGACCACGGTTTCAGGGGACATCTAGATCAACTGGCATAACAAAGTATATTAAGAAAACGTTTTGCATCCCACTTTGTTGAGCTGGATCTGGGGTCTTAAAAGCTAGCAAGCGGTCATCTAAGATACATCAACTGGTCTCAACCCACCTGGAGCAAAGGAGAAAGAAGAACACCAAAGACACAAAGAAAATATGAGCCCAAGAGAAAGAAAGGTCCACAAGAACCAGAGACTCCATCAGCCTGAGGCCGTTAGAACTAGATGGCGCCTGGCTACCACCAATGACTGCCCTGACAGAGATCGTAACGGAGAATCCCTGATGGTGCAGGAGAAAAGTGGGATGAAGACCTCAAATTCTAGTGAAAATACCAGACTTAATGGTCTGACTGAGACTGGAAGAACTCCAGAGGACATGGGCCCGGACTTTCTGTTAGTCCAAAATTAAAACCATTCCCAAAGCCAACTCTTCTGACAAAGATTAGACTGGACTATAAGACATAAAATGATACTGGTGAAGAGTGTGCTTCATAGCTCAAATAGACACATGAGACTATGTGGGCAGCACCTGTCTGGAGGTGAGGTGAAAGGGGGACAGGAACTGGTTGAATGGACACTGGAAATACAGGATGGAGAGGAATGTGCTGTCACATTGCAGGAAGAACAACTATGGTCACATAACAATGTGTATATAAGTTTTTGTATGAGAAACTGACTTGAATTGTAAACTTTCACTTAAAATACATAAAAAAAAAAAGGCAAGCCACAAAGGAGGATAAGATATTTACAATTTATGTAACTGACAAAGGATGCATATCCAGAATCTATAAATAATACCTCCAAATCGATTTTTTAAAAATTGACAAGATGCCCCTGAGGAAGGAAGAGAGCAGTGGGATACAGATCTCAAATTCTCATAAAAAGGCCAGACTTAATGGTCTGACTGAGACCAGAAAGACCCTGGGGGTCATGGTCCCCAGACCTTCTATTAGCTCAAGACAGGAACCATTCCCGAAACCAACTTCTCAGACAGGGATTGGACTGGACTATGGGATAGAAAATGATACTGGTCAGGAGTGAGCTTCTTGGATCAAGTAGACACATGAGACTATGTGGGCAGCTCCTGTCTGGAGGGGAAATGAGAGGGCAGAGGGGGTCAGAAGCTGGCCAAATGGACATGAAAATAAAAAGTGGAGAGAAGGAGTATGCTGTCTTATTAGTGGGAGAGCAACTAGGAGTATATAGTAAGGCGTATATAAATTTTTGTATGAGAGGCTGACTTGATTTGTAAACTTTCACTTAAAGCACAACAAAAATTAAAAAAAAAGAAAAGATTTAACAAGAAAAAAATAAATTGACGAGTCTATTTTTAAAGGTGGGCAAGAGACATGACAAGTTCACAAGTTATCCAAACGGGCAAAAAAAACGTATGAAGAGATGCTCAACCTCATTAGTCATTAAGGAAATGCAAGTTAAAACCACACTTAGACACCACTTTACCTACTAGAATGGCTAGAATTCAAAAGATTAAGAATACACTTGTTGGCAGGGACTTGGAGTAACTGGAATTGCTGATGGACTTATAAAGTGGTATAACCAGCTGGCAAAACTGTTTCGATGTATGGAGTCCCTGAGTGGTGCAAATGCCTAAGTGTCCACTACTAGAGGAAAGGTTGGTGGTTCAAACCACCAAGAGGCACCTTGGAAGACAAGCTTGGCGATCTGTTTCTGAAAGGTCACAGCCCTGAAAACACTACAAAGCAGTTCTACTCTGCACACATTGGGTCACCATGAATTGGAACTGACTGGAAGGCAACTAACCATAACAAATGAACACCACCACCACTAGAGCTAACCATACCTATCCTCCCTCCGTCCACCCATTATCTAGCAATTCTGTTCTACTCTTAGGTATAAATTCAACAACAAATAAATTCAATATAAAAGGACTATACCAAGAATGCTTATAACATTTATTTGTAATGGCCAAAAGCTGGCATTAGTCCAATGTCTATCAATAGTAGAATAAAAAAATGAATCATAGTATATTCTTAGAATGGGATATTACAATAATAAAAGTAAATAAATGGGCCAAAATCAAAGAATTATCCCTACAACTTGAACAAACAGAGAGCAACGATAACAAAAAAAGTAAATAAATGACTGCTAAAGACAATGATCCTGGTGGTGCAAAGTTAAGCGGTCAGCTGCCAACCCAAAGACTGGCGGTTTGAACACACCCAGTGGCTCTGTGGGAGAAAGACCTGGTGATCTGCTCCTGTAAAGATTACAGCCTAGAAAACCCTATGGGGTACTCTATCCTGTCGCATGGGGTCACTATGAGTAGAAAATTGACTCACAACAACAAAGACATGGATGAATGTCATTATGTAAATGTTCAGCACGGAAAGCAAGATACAAAAGAGTATATAATCTGTGATTCCACTCAGATAAAATTAAAAAACAGGCAAAACTCTTCTATGATATTAGAAGTCACAATAGTGCTTGCCTTTGGAGAAGAGACAAGTAGTGACTGGGAGCAACATAAAGGAAGCTTTGTATACTGAAAAGGTTCTATTTCTTGACCTGTTCTAGATGGTGGTTACATGGGAGTGTTCACTTTGGGAAAATTCATTGAGCTGTACATTACAATTTGTGTGCCTTTCTTTATGCACTTCGATTTTTAAAAGTTTATTGAAGAACATAAAAAATGATAGGGGTAGTAGAATATTTTCACATCCTGAATCAGAAGTCTCATTTTCACTCTTTTCTCTTTGCATTCCATATCCAAAACTTCGACTTGTCAGATTCAACTATCTTCTCAAAGATTTCTTTACCATTATCCAAACCCATCGGTCTTAAATGCATCCTTCTACGATAAAGTCAATCAGATGTAACAGCTCTTCCTAAAACAATATCACTCCTTTTTTCTACTGTACTTTTCAAATCTTTTTCAGTTATACTAAACATTACCTTTACCATGCTTTTAGTTTAGACTTAACAGTTAAGAGACACCTGTCTTCACATATCTTGAAGTCATTTTCTCTAGATTGTGGGTTTTCCTATAGTGAAGTGCTATGTCATCTTTCATACATTCCTATGCATGCAATATATACTATCCTTCCAAATTATATTTCCAACACAAACCAGTGGAAATGCCCTAGAAAACAAGAGAACTGACATTACATTTGAAAGAAAAAACACTCTTAGTTTTGTAGAAATCTCTAAGAGTACCAAAATTAAACTAATAAACAGTAAAAAATCAGAAAATGCTAGTTCATTTCCACAGGGTGGAAATGGTCATTCTTAAGCTCAAAGTCTGCAAAGAAACTAAATTTCTATGCACACGACTGCAATTATTTAGTTCTACTCTCCTCTTCATCACACCAAAACTACATTCCAACCCCCCAAAAAACCAAAACCCATACACACACACACACACACACACACACACATCTACACACATACATACATATACATATGTGGAAACCCTGGTGGTGGTGTGGTTAATTGCTACGGCTGCTAACCAAGAGATCGGCAGTTTGAATCCACCAGGTGCTCCTTGGAAACTATGGTGCAGTTCTACTCTGTCCTATAGGGTCGCTGTGAGTTGGAATCAACTTGACGGCAGTGGGTTATATACATATATACATTTGGAATCGACTTGAGGGCCCTGGATACACATATATATATTTATATAGATACGCACACACACATACATACCAGGTCCATTTTACAACTTGAAATTAAAGAATATTCTTTCTTTTCACCACTCAACCAAACAGCTACGGTTCCACCTAAGACCAACTGACATTCTAAATGGTTCTTTGCTCCTACTGAGCAACTGATGTGAAGAGCTCAGCTCTCCAACTACAGAGGATAAAACCTGGAAACATAAAGCTTGATAAAATCTTGGCCAAAGTTTGCTCATGAACAGATGCTCTTTGGTCAACTAAACCAAACAGTTTAGCATCCCTTTTGCCTCAAAATTTCTACTTCTTTAAGGACAAGCAAACTAAAGATGGGAAATGAAGTATCATTAGCTTTTTCACCTTGCTATTCATTGCTTCCATAAACTAATCAATTGTTGTTAATGGAGCTAGTCATTCTTACTTAGAAATAGTCCATAGACGAGTTCAAAAATCTACCTGCCCAGGAAATTAGGAGTTAGATCTTTCACATAACTATAATTTTGTTTCTAGAATGGTACACATTTTTTTTTTTTAAGGCAGTTTTCCCCCCTGCTTATCAGAATAAAACATGTTCACTGTTGACAATTTGGAAAATTCAAAAAATTTTAAGGAAAAGTTTCTTAAAAATCACTTGAGATAGTCATTATAAACATATTGGTGTGCTTCCTTACAGTCATTTATTTATGCCCATGCCCTTAAGACAAAACATAAAGGGAAAAAAGATCAAAGAAATAGAAAAAAAATGCTGATTTTGTTTTGGCTTTTTTTCACTTGACTTTATACTGACATACAATAAGCATTTCTCTGTCATTAAATGTTCTTTAAAGACATGAGTTTTTTAATGGCTACACTGTGTTCTACCAAATGGGCAGTATGCTGTAATTTACTTCTTATTCCCCTAATGTTGAACCTTAAGTTGTTTCACTATATAAATCTTCTTCCCTAGCATTTATTTTGTAGAATTACACAAAATGCTACTTTGAAACGAATCCCATCCAAATTAATTTATGCCAGGCCTGCTCTCCTCTATCCTTCCCTTTCCCCTCACCCCAAATCAGACAAGAATAAAACACTGCAAGCATTTTACGGTAAAATCCTCTTTGTGTGTAAAGCCATTTCGGAGGCAATGTTGGGTTTATGAAATAACTTGACTAATGGATAAAAGATATGAATGCTTATAAGCTTTAAAGGTAATTTGAGGCTTTGTATCTTAATTTGTTAACCAAGAGAAAAATGAGAAATAATGGCATGCTTTATTCCCCACTATCATAATACATTTTTAAAAACAAAATACTTAAGGGTAAATTGACAATTTCTAATTTTGAAAAATAACCTTAATCCCTTCATAAGTGGAATTTCTCGTATTTATACTGTATTACTTCTGAGATAGGATGCCATGCTAATGACTGGTGAGAGTGTAAGGTAATGCATAAAACAGAGAAAACAAGTCTTAATTGGTATTTGAAAAATGAAGATTAAAATACTGTCTTTAAGGTGCTTTTGAATCAAGTTCCCTTTCATTTTTCATGTTAAAATAATTTACACTTATGCTTTCTTGAATTTTCAGGCTTTGCTAACAGGTGAGATCAAAAAACAAGGGAAAAAATTCACCTTCACAATCAAAGAAATAAATATTTTGCCTATTAAACTGGCGATGACTTTTAAAAATTATAATACTTGGTGTTAGCAAGGATGCTGGGGCAGAAAGTGCCTTTCTGGAAGATAATTTCACAGTACATTTGCCTCTCAATCAGAGATCCCATGAATCTATAACTACGTGTAAAATGCCATCTTCACTCTAGAAGGCATGTTACCCTGGTGCTGACATAATTCCAAGCCAGTTAGTTGTTAATAACAGATGCATCAGCGTCAAATATTTTGGGCCAATTACTGTTACATCAAATTTAAACTTCTGGCTCCAATATTTATCACAGCATTACTCACAACAGCCAAAAGGTAGAAACAGCCCACGTGTCCATCAACAGATGAATGGATAGACAAAATGTGGTACATACATAAAATACCCAAACCCATCGCCACTGAGTCAACTTTGACTCATAGTAACTCTATAGGACAGGGCAGAACTGTCCCATAGGGTTTCCCAGGCTGTAATCTTTATGGAAGCAGACTGCCACATCTTCTTCCTGTGGAGTAGCCAGTGTAGCTAAGTGCTTAACCACTGCGCCAGCAGGGCTCCTTAGTACATACATGCAATGAAGTATTATTCAGCTGTAAAGAAAAATAAAGTTCTGATACAGCTATGACATGAATGAACCTTGAAAACATGCTGAATGAAATAAGTTAGACACAAAAGGACAAATACTGTATGATCTCATTTATATGAAGTACCTAGAATAGAGAAATGGATAGAGACAAAGATTATTAGTAGTTACCAGCGACTGGGGAGGACGGAATGGGAATTATTGCTGAAGGGGTACCGAGTTTCTGCGTCGGGTGGTGAAAAATTATTGGAAATGGCAGTAATGGTTGCAAAACATAGTGAATGTAATTGCTTACTTAAAAACGAATAAAATGGAATTTTTTTGTTATATATTATTTTACCACAACAATTTTTTTTTTTTTTAATTTAAACTTCTGAAACTTTTTTCCAGTTAAAGATTTGAAAGTTGTTACAAAGGCCACAATGGTTCCTGAACGAAAAAGCAAACCCTGGAAGAAATGAAACCCTGGTGGCGTAGTGGTTAAAAGCTACAGCTGCTGACCAAAAGGTCGGCAGTTAGAATCCACCAGGTGTTCTTTGGAAACTCTATGGGGCAGTTCTACTCTGTCCTACTGGGCCGCTATGAGTCAGATTCAACTCGACGGCAATGGGTTTGGTTTTTTTTTTTTTTTTTGGTTTTTACGGAAAAAAACTATACAAAAGTAAGTCACTCAGCTTAGAGGCTTAATGATGTGCCAAAGAGCATAAAAGACCCTACAAGTCCATTTTTAAAGAGTTATGAATATCATTCATTTCCTTGAAGATCAAACAACTGAACCCTCACTATTTAGAACATTACCTGTCGCCTAGGTGATATTACTGAACCAGATAAGAGCATTGCTTTCATCCTATTAATAACACCAACCTTCATAAGTGGCTTTATTTCTAAAAGAAAATAAAGATGCCTGCCTACTAAAGAATTATGGGACCCCCCTCTTTTTTTTAAACCAGGTATCTCTACTCCTCTTGACTTCCCTGTCATGAAAACACTAGCTGCCATCGAGTCGATTCTGACTCGTGGAGACCTCACGTGTGTCAGAGTAGAACTGGGCTCCATAAGATTTTCGATGGCTAATTTTTCAAAAGTAGATCATCAGATCTTTCTTCTGAGGCACCTCTGGGTGGACTGAACCTCCTACCTTTTAGTTAGGAGCCAAGCACATTAACTGTTGGCCCCACCCAGGGACTCCCTCCCTGTCATCAGCCAGGCTCAAAATATCATATAAGCTCTAATTTCAACTTACTCTGTAATATCCATCCAGAATTAACTAGTCCTGAAAATTATATATATGAAACATCTATTGTTGGTGCTCTTCTTTCCACTCTCACTGCCACCATCCATTTAAGCCCTCAATCTTGCCAAATGTTAACACATCAAAATGGTAACACTGGTTATCTCTTGGTGGTAGTAAGGCTATTGTTATTTTTTACTTTCTTCTTTATTTTTAAAATTAACAAATTTTTGGTGAAGTTTCTTTTACTAAAGCGTCTTCACAAACTATAATAAACACAGAGTTAATATCATCATCATTAAAATACTTTTAAAAGACATTTCACACATTCCCCACTGCCTGTTAATATAGTTCCTCATTTTGGATTTCAAGGCTCTCCTCACCCTGGCCTCTACCTCCCTCCTAGTCTTAGTCCTTATGATGCCTATTATACATAGCCTGGGCTCCTTAAGGCCCAAATTCAATCGCTCACACTGTTCCTTGAGCATAGCTCTTCCTTTCCAACTCTGCTTTGCTTTTAATGTTCATTCCACCTGTAATATGCTCCCTTCACATTTCCATCCATCAAGATCCTATGTATTCTTTAAGGTCTATTTTCAATGGTCCAGAAATAGCAAATACCAACACTCTCCTTTCCCTTGTTCACAGCAGACATCACTAATCGACCTCTTCTCCCATGAGTCCAGACCCCTTCTCAAAATCATTCTCGATACAACAATACAAGGCTCTAGGCAACCCTCACTTACCAATCCATGCTGGCATACAAAATGAAACTTATCTGCCATCCCTGTAGCAATCTGACCTAATTGCCCTATTCACCACTACCACCTTAGTTCTTTGTACTCATGGATCTTATCTCCTCTACCTTCTATTAAGAATCATTTGCTTAATTGTCTTATCTCTCTTTCCTACTAGATTTTAATTTGCACCAGGGCAGTAATTATGTCTTATTCATCTTCATATCCCCCACAGAGCCTTGCACGAAGTAGGCTAAAACATTCTTTTACTATTATTTCATCTTATATTATGGCTAAATATTTGAAAGCTTTATTTAAAAACAAATTCTTCTTGAAGAAAGACTAATTAATCCAAGTTTATTTAATTAATTTAGCTAACATCCCTAGCTTTAATTTAGTAAGGCATTGCCTGATATCAGTCAGTAACCAACAGAGACCAAGGGCACAAGATAAGCTGAACCCACTTTGAGGGTCTTACACCCAGGTATGGAAGCTGTTCGATAAAACTACCACATTTTTAGAATTTTTCTACCCATCTTAATCAAAAGCGAAATGCTGTTTCTGACAATAGAGAAACTAAAGGATTGTCACCACCAAAAACTATACAGTACATTGCTTAAGACAGGAACTGCTTAAAAAAAAAAACATGAAGAAGTGAAAAATAAAACAAAAAGCTAACAATCAAGAAAGGCATCAACAAAGTCGGGCAAGTAGTCTGGTAAAGTCACAAGAATTTTTTCCCTAAATCAGAAACCCAGGTCTAGAGATAGCAGCAGAGCAAAGGCAGAGTACAGTAAGACTCATACTGCCATCTAGAGCCTAAAGGCTAGATGATTTTTCTCCTCAATCAGTCAAAGTGCAGTTAACTTTAACTGTTAAAGAGTTAGGCTGAACAGATGTTATGAAGTAAACCAGACAAACACCTATGACGTCAGACCATAAGGAAGAATATATAGGTGTAATCATTGCTGTTATTCTCTCCTTCCTCCTTTAAAGATTAAAAAAAAAAAAATCAGCAAGCCCAATTGTTCTTTAGAATTTATCTAAATGGGAAATAATTTCTAAATATAAGTTGCTACTTTTTTAAGAATCACATGCCTAGAGGGTAGAGAGGTCTATTATACAACAGGCTAACTTGGAAGCAGAAGCATTTCTTTGGTATGAACACCAAAGAAAGTTATATATACCAAAGAGGTTTCGTACGTACCTTAATGTAGATCAATGAAGTATTAGGTTTGAATGAGGAAGCGTCAATCTTTCTCAATAAAGACTACTGTAAATGATCATATTTAGTCAAATAACAGTCTTACTGAAACTGCTAAAATGAATATGTAGGGTTAGACTATAAATTAGCAGAAGCAACAACTTATATCACAATCAGCTAAATTTCTTAAAGCTTCTTTAGAGAGTAATATACATAGTAATGATATTATTCACTGTAATAACTTGTTCAGCCAATCTTTTCTTTATAATACCAAGGTGATTTCAACCAAATCCAAATGAGTATAAATTAAATTGAGATTTTATTTCATAGGATATGATTAAGCGTGTTCTTAAGAACAAATGCATCAGATTTAACACCCCTCATTTTTTTTTTATATGATAAAAGCTCAACAAACTAGGAATGAAAGGGAACTCCCTCAACCAGATAAAGGGGTATCTATGGAAAATCCACAGCTAACACAATACTTAATGGTGAAAGACTGAATGTTTGCCCCCAAGATTAGGAATAAGACAAAGATGTCCACTCCAGCCACTTTTATTCAACACTGTATTGGAGGTTCTAGCCAGGACAATAAGGCAAGAAAATGAAATAAAAGGCATCCAGACTGAAAAGGAAGAAGTAAAAGCCCCAAGCTTTAGCCCTAGTTTCAAACAACATGATCTTCCACTTTCCCAATTTTCACCTTCTATTTAAAAACATGTGAAATACAGCCAGTAAGTAGGTCCTCTGCAGGACTACTAAGAAGTCTGCTGCCTTCAGTAAGGGGGCAGGGATCAGAAGAAGGGTAAAAATTGCTGAGACACAGTATTCAATAGGACTCGTGATAGTTCAATGGGTCTTACAAAGAAAACCAACGTACTGTTGCACCCTACAGGACTAAAGCGGGACCATGCCCAGGTTGTAACAGTCACGGAGTAGGGTTCAAGTAGGAGATAAAAGCAAGTCATTACCACGAGCTCCGCACGATGCTTATCTTGTGCAGCTGATTATCCACTGCCATAAGAGGAGAAATTCCAAACATTTCAAAATCTTCAAATGTTACTTCTAATCACTAAAACACCAACTACCCAGAAAAGAACAATTTCCAGAAGTTTCCATATGGACTTTGTTAGAAAAATTATCTTTTTTTCTGAAAGCATCATGAGTCATTCAGTCAGCCAGCAAATATACACTGCATATTTACACATGCCAGGTACTCTATGGGCTACAAAGACAGCTCAAAAATATGATTTTTACCATAAAGAGTTACAATCAAACAGAGCGATAAGACACATGCCAAAAATCTCCAAGAGTGATAAAAGTGCCATACAAATGAAACAAACTAACTGCTCTAGGAGCTATGTGGGAGGCCAGGGTATGAAAAGGAGAGACTGATAAAAGAGGTACACTCTGGGCTGAGTAATGAAGGATAAATTAAAGTTCCAGTACTAGAACTACGTCAGGGAGGACATTCTGAGAAAAGGAATGGCATGAACAGAAGTAAGGTGAGGAAAGATAATGTCTGTTCCAGGAAGAGCGAGTATTTCAAATGGAGACAGGGCATGGCGTTTTCACCGAGAAGTGAGCAAAAAGGCTAGAAATTGGGCTGGGGCCAGAGTGCAGAAGATTTTTAACGCCATGCTAAGGAGTATGAATTTTACTGTGTAGATAATGAAGTACTACCAACAACTTATGAAGAAAAGAATAACATAAGTAAATGGTACTTTAGAAAAATTAATCTGGCAGTGATAAGCAAGATGGACTGGAACGGGATAGTTGAGAGGCAGTTAGAAAGTGACTGCAATAGTTCTAGTAAAAGAGGAAGGGCAGTGAACTAAGGCGGAAGTGACAGAAATGGAATCCTCTATATGGTAAGGGGTTTAAAAAAAAAATTTTTTTTTTTGTATGCTTATATATTTCGTGGGAATTTTGTATATATTAACTGCCTAAATCAAGCCAAGGGGCCACCATCATCTGAGAAGCTATGAAGGTCTTTAAGAAAAAGTTATTCCATTCCAAAATGTGTACACCAAGAGGGTTACCTGAGGCAGGATCACATACCAAATGAAAGCGTAGGGTTTATCCTCCAAAAGATACAATCTAGTTACTGCCAGCCCTAGAAGGCTCACATTAATTTTATACCAATATTTAACAATTCTCTTGGGAAGTGACAAACAATCATGCTTCGAGGACAAATATTTTTTGCCTTTTTTTTCTTTCCATCATCTTTATCAGTGCAGATATTTGCATGAAAACAGGATCACTAGTCCTTGGGGATTCATCAGCTCCTCCTGCTTATTTTTCATCCATGTCATCCTCTCAATTAATGCAGGAAAGAGGATTGAGACATCGAAACACCAGATTAGGGTGTCAAGTAAAACCCAACCCCTACAGCAGATGAATAATCTGCAAGGAACAAAAAAGGTCTTGTTTTTATGCAAATATATGATACACAGTAAAACAAACAGAGACTGTATCAAGGAAGTCCAATACATATCAATGTAATTCTTTCCAATGCTAAACTTAAAAACTGTTTTTAGATTCACTATGGTCAAGGAAAATGACACTTGGTTGCAAAGCACTGCTACAGATGTTGAAACAGGGCCAAATTTTGACTAGAAGATAGTTTTGAAAAATCTCAGCTGTGCTCACAAGACTGATTTGGAAGAAACAAGCATTTCTGTTTCAGAGTTTTGGTTTGGTGCTTCAGGTAGCTGGGTTAGGTGACTTCAACCCCTATCCACAAAACTTTTAAGTTTCTTTAAATATAAACACTGAACAGTAATAATGGCTTTAACTGTGTTGATTAAAATAATAATAATAAATAACACCAAGTTTTTTATTCTGTGGAAACTCATTAAAATAGACTTTATTGATGCTCAGGGAGCTGACTTACTATTCCAGAAACTGATAAATAAAGAAGAATCATTTATCCTGCCATCTTGGTAAGAACCATTTTCAAGGTAACCAAATAGTTGATGAGATAAAGTCCTTTATAGAAAAGTTCTATCCAGTATGAAGGAATAACGGAATTAGAATATCTCCAATTTGTAACCTCTAACAAAATAATGCATCTAGGCAGTGATCACAGGTGGATAAAATCCTGAGTGTACGGCTGATGAACTTTACAATGAACAATTCAGGCTGACAATACTTTTACCAATTAATTAATCTTAATACCATAAGTCACAAAAAGAGACAAGCAGACATGATGCACTTTCTGATGAATGTACATGCCACCTATGAAATATTCTTGCCAAAAAAAAAAAAAAAATCAAGCCTGTATCTGAGCAAGCCTCTGGATCTAATTATCAGGAAATAAAAAGGGTTAGAGGAACATGTTAAGTACTACCACAGGGATATAATCAATGAAATCCAGAATGTGGAAAATTCTACAGAACAAATGATTGGGATTAAAAAATGGCAAGGGAAAATAAAAGGGAGGTGGGACTACTACAGGGTAAAAGAGACTTAAGAGACATATCAGTCAAACGCAGCAAATGAATCTTGTTTAGATCCTGATTCAAACAAACCAACTGTATAAAGACATTTATGAATCCATCAGTGGAATCTAAATTCTGACTGGACATTTGACAATATTAAGCAAATTTGTAAAATTTAGTCGTAATAATGGAATTGTGGTTATATTTTACAAAAACAAAAAACCCACTAAGTCCTTGTCTTTTGGAAACACATCTGAAGTTATTTGAAAATAAGGTGATATGGTACCTGGGATTTGCTTTAAAATAATTATGGGAGGTTGGTATAGATGAAGGAGTCCTAGCAGTGCAGTGGTTAAACTGCTTGGTTGCTAATCGAAAGGTCAGCAGTTGGAATCCACCAACTGCTCCACGAGAGAATGATGTGGCAGTCTGTTTCCATAAAGATTTCAGCCTTAGAAACCCTATGGGGCAGTTCCACTCTGTCCTATAGGGTCTCTATGCATTGGAATCCATGGCAATGGATTTGGTTTTGAGGTTGTTTTTGGTATAGGTGAAATAAGATTGGCCAGATGATGATTACTGAAGCTGGATCATGGGTACATGAGGTCATTATTCTATTCTCTCTACTTTAGTAGATGTTCAAAATTTTCCACAAAGTAAGTGGAAAAAAATACTTTATTACCTTCCTCATTAGGAAGGCAGAAGGAGAAAAACTAAATAATCAGAGGAAACATAGCAATTTCAGCTACAAATAACCAGAGATAACACTGTTGATAAACACATTTAATAACAAAACATCATCTTGACAAAACAAGCATAAAATTTACTTCATTAAAAAAACTGACAGGGGGATTAAGGAATGATCATTCTATGCATTTATTAGCCAAAGCTAGAAAGAGAATGGAGGAGTTCTATACCACACAAGCCTACATTACATCTTCGCATTTGTAAATTTAATATTCACAGATTTGCCTTTTTATTATAAACCCTAGAGGCTCATGACATACATGGTGGTTCGTAATTTTGCCAAAGTGTGAACTTTAATCACAAGAAATAAGTGCCCAGTATTCAGAGAGTTAGGTAGCAGTGAGTGAACCTAGCAGACCACCGAGCAACCACACGTCAAAGCAGTTTGCTGTTCTCTACGCCTTGATTCCTAAAGTGACTAAAAAATGTTTTCTTGGTAAAAGAAAGCCAACTACTGGTGACAGCGATGGAAGTAAAGAAAAAATAAAGAGGGTTAAAGAAGTGATTATGGTCAAAAATCAGAAGTTGTAGGTTAAATTTTAAAATAAAATGTTGAATTTGGCAGGCAGTAACTCAGGGCAATGATGTGAAGAGGTCCACTATATACTCCATAAAGAAACAAGAAAAGATAATTCACAGAACTATGTTTAGGATTGCTTCAATCTGGGCAAAACTTGAATTTTTAAAGAAAGTTATAAACTATAGTAGTACTCTCAAAACTGTGATTTATGAAGGTCTCAGGGTGTCTACCTCAAGAATAAGGTTCTAATCACTGTATTTATGCTGAGTGAGTATCTCTCCCTTCAATTACAAAGTGAGAATTTTGTACAATTCCTTTTCCAGTTTTATAATGAATGCAGTGTGGGAAAACACACAATTTATAAAGGAATCATTTTAATCTAAAAGAAAGGCGAGCAGACAGGCATAAATGAGAACTTTTAAAGTACTGCCACGGTAGCAGATATGTTCTTGGTCTGCCCTATATCTTTTCCTTTGGGGAACCAATCCTTCCCCATTCCATGAGATTTGGGTGAGATGGACCCTTCCACTCTGCGTCCACACCCAGGAGTGAACGCAGGACCCAGGCCTGGTCCATCAGGGTGCTCTGTGATACCTGGCGAGAGGACGGGTCAAGGAGGAGCATGCGAGGGAAGATGGAATGGTGTCACCCCCAGGACCTTTTTTCTGCAACTCTTTAAAAAGAAAAGACTCTTTCTTTTTTTGGGATCATAAGATTTAAAGATACACAGATTAGAACTCCTTTTGGCCACCTGACCCAGTTGCTATGAAAAAGCTAGACTAATGCATGAATGATGCAGAGCCTCAAGAGACAAAACAAAAACAAAAGCAAGAGTACATCTCAACGACATCATTAAGAGTCATGGACATCCTCAAAGCTATTTCTAGCCTGGACTGCTGAGTTATGTGAACTAATTAAGCCCCTCTTTCACTTTTTTTTTACTTAAGCTATTTTGAGATGATGTTCTCTTAAAGGTGGAGGAGTTTCAATATGGGACTAGAAGGACTGGCAGTCATGGTCCCCAGACCTTCTGTTAGCCCAAGACAGGAACCATTCCCAAAGCCAACTCTTCAGACAGGGATTGGACTGGGCTATGGGATAGAAAATGATACAGATGAGGAGTGAGCGTCTTGGATCAAGTAGACACATCAAACTATGTGGGCAGTTCCTGTCTAGAGGGGAGATGAGAAGACAGAGGGGGACAGGAGCTGGCTGAATGGACATGGAAATGGAGGGTGGAGAGAAGGAGTAGGGAGAGCAACTAGGAGTATATAGCAAGGTGTATATAATTTTTGTATAAGAGACTGATTTGATTTGTAAACTTTCATTTAAAGCACAGTAAAAACTAAAAGAAAAAGAGAATTTGTTATCTAGTAAGTCCAGTAATTATCCTAGCACATCCTATTTTAAAGGCACATTTTAGATTACATCAACTTCTTACCTTCAGAACATCTATCTCTTCCCTAAGAAAGATACTTTCTGAATTACAACTAGAACTCATCATGGAAAATACAACCAGTAACCCTGAATAAATGTGATCTGGGTACTCACACTCATCCAGACCCAGCTGATAGGCCAGGTTCTGCAGGCCTCGTACCTTCTCCATCAAATTAGCCGTGGTGAGACTGCCCAGTTCTGAAAGAAAATCATTTATTTCAATACCATTTCTTCCCACTGTTCTCTAGTAACAACTCATCTGGGTTGGGAATCCTTGTTATAAGTTTCCAAACTATTTTGCTTACTTCCTGTCAAATAAGCAGATAATGATCCATGTCTTTCCTCTCCCGATCTTCCCCCTCAAAACAAATCAACGAATTTTTCCATTATTACAAAATGCCTCAGATGAGTTAACCCACTTAATGAGAAAAGAGTTAGCTTAAACACAATAGCATATCAAGTGCTTTATCCTAAGGATCCTAACTTACTCATTTTCATCACCCTTCTTTTGGCTATCATACAAAATGAATACACCACTAAAATATGAAAACTTCTGATTGGACAGAGCCCTGAGAAAGCCTTACAAACATCTCTTTATCCTGCAAAATGGACACTGTCTCCACTGTCATGTACAAGTCTTCATTATTATAACTGACAATAAAATACCAACAAAACGTATTTCCCTAAGTTCAGAAAATAAAAATTCAAGCTTTCCTTTCAAATACATTCTTATAATTTTTTTTTTTTAATTTAACCAGTTAAAATGACTGTGTACTTTTTTTTTGTAACCTTACTTTCCCGGATTTCATTTAAATAGCACTCAATTCTTTTTAGGTTTAAGGCACAGGTTAGTTTGCATGTAACGTAATGCTATGACCCCTTACTTAAAATTTAAAGTTTCTTTTAAATACATATTGATGAGATATTATGTAAATATCTATTTGGAACATTAGAACAATGAACCTGAGATGTCCTTGAGGCTTAATTTTTCCATGGCTGAATGAGGGGATTTAAGTATCTACATTTAAGCATTTCATGCAGAAAGATGAATTACTTCTGAAATCACATAAAGGTGTTTTTTTCCTCATACTTATCATGTCACAGTCATCATAGACTTTCTTTATCTGTTCAGCTTCTTAAATAGCTCAAAAATCCAAGTCTTTACCTTAATTCGAGACTATTACTTCACAACCATCATGCATCTCATCATCAGAAGGATGATCAAAAAATAAAGAAAGAAGAAGAGCGAATATCAAAGAAAGTTAATGTTTTTTATTTTAATTTCTACTTTGCGATTGGGTTCCAAATCATTTATCAAACAACGCTACTCACTACTTAAAGTATTCTTTATGGAAGAAACTGATAGGATAGAAAGAAATAAAAGATAGGTCTTAATCCACTAAAGCTTGTTTTTTAAGAGTACGAACAAAAATATATGGCAGTAAATCCTAAATAAGGAACTTGTGTTATTGAGAGAAAGAGAATTAGACCTAACATAAAAGATCAGAGTTAAAAGTTTAACTCTTTCTTACAAATGTTGCTTAAGCTCACCTCTGAACCACAGATATCATCATACCTAACTCACAGGACCTTTATGAGAATTAAATGAGAAAATTTATGTGGAAGTTTTTTGTTACCTGTAAAGATTTATACAAAAAGTTAATATTAAAGGAATTTAGCAACAGAAGAAATCACAATGACTGAATCTTGAAGTGACAGGATTTGTGCACATGGAAAAGGTAGAGAAAGGCATTCCAGACATGAAGAACTGTGAATAGGGGTGGTTTAGGGAGCAGTTTCACTGAAGCCGAGAATATTAGCAAGGAAAGAATGACAGAAAAACAGGAAAGGTAAAGATTTGTGGAGATTAGTTTAAAAGTTAGAGGTCATCAGACTTAATGGTCTGACTGAGACTAGAAGGACCCCGGAGGTCATGGTCCCCAGATCCTCTGTTAGCCCAGGACAGGAACCATTCCTGAAGCCCACTCTCCAGACAGGGATTGGACTGGACTACAAGACAGAAAACGACACATGAGACCATGTGGGCAGCTCCTGTCTGGAGGCAAGATGAGAAGAGAGAGGGGGACAAGAGCTGGTTAAATGGACACAGGGAATACAGGGTGGAGAGGAGTGTGCTGTCTTATTGGGGGAGAGCAGCTAGGAGAACATAGCAAGGTGTGTATAAGTTTTCACATGAGAGACTGACTTGATTTGTAAACTTTCACTTAAAGCACAATTAAGAAAAAAAGTTAGAGGTCATTACAGTCACTTACCTTTCAACATGTCGATATCGTCACGTTCTATTTCAGCCATCCATTTAGGTGGAGAGCTAGTAATAGGCTGTCAGAAAAAAAGAATATATCCATTCAGATATATGCTAAGTGGGAAGAGACCCAACTCTTCCTTCTTATGAGAAAAGTAGCTTGCCACACAGCCTTCAGGCTTGAAAACACTGGTAAGTTATAATTTCAAAAATCTGAACTTCTCCAGGTTCAGATATGGCCTCCCTTGTTGTTAGCTGCCACTGAGTCAGTTCCAACTCATAGTGACCTGATGTATAGCAGAATAAAATATTGCCCAGTCCTGTGCCATCCTCACAATCATTGGTATCTTTGAGCTCACTATTGTAGCTATTGTGTCAGTCTACCTCACTAAGGGCTCTAAGTCAAACTCACCATTTTCACCCTAGTAGGGATGCAGGCTATATCAGGGTATCTGAACCTGGGTCTTGGGATGGTCCTGAACCCCTTGGAACAATACTCAAAATATTATGCATATGCATGTTTCTGTGGAAAAGGTCTAGATATTTAATCAGATTTTGAGAATGCACCATGCTCTGAAAGTTCAAAAAAAGAAAAAAATTATATTTAAGGAGCCCTGGTGGCCCAGGGATTAAGCGCTCAGCTGCTAACAGAAAGGTCAGCAGTTTGCATCCACCAGCCGCTCCACAGGAGAAAGATGTGGCAGTTTGCTTTCGTAAAGATTACAGCCTTAGAAACTCTATGGGGCAGTTCTACTCTGTCCTACAGGGTACTCTATCTGTCGGAATCAAGTTGACGGCAACAGGCAATATTTAAAACTTAAAATATTTAGTTGTAATCAAATATAATTAACTTAACTGAAAACTAAGTCTAAATGAAAATGGAAGAAAATTAAATCAGGTATTGTGACCTGAATCTATTAGATAAAAGGTGATGTAGTGATAATGGTTACCATATATTGTTTATCACGACCTATGCAATATGTGAAGTGTTTTACATGCATTATGGCATTTTATCCTTCTAAGAATCCTGTGACACAGTTTTGGACAAGAAAACTAAGGCTCAAAATGTTAAGAAACTTGTTCAAGTCACAGACAGTTAAGTACAAGCAGTCCTCGGATTACAAATGAGTTGTTCCTAAATTTGTCTTTAAGTTGAATTTGTATGTAAATTGAAACAGTTAGGTACGGTTTTTATCTAATGTCAGTTACTCAAATGTTTGTTTTAGTATGTAAGTATTTTATACCTTTCTATGCATAAAAAGGAAATCCTAGTGGCATAGTGGTTAAGAGCTACGGCTGCTAACCAAAAGGTTGGCAGTTCGAATCCACCAGGCGCTCCCTGGAAACTCTGTGGGGCAGTTCTGCTCTGTCCTATAGGGTTGCTATGAGTTGCAATCGACTCGATGGCAACAGGTTTGATTTTTGTTTTTTATGCATAAAAAAAATAAACACTTCAAGATATACTAAAACATCGTTAACATGATAATACAGTAACAATAATAATGTTTTGATGCATGGAGCAAATTAGCGCCCATTCGTTATCACAAACCATTGTATTACTTTGTATTTTTAATATAATAGGCTTTACAGGGGTTGGTTCGCAAGTAGGGGTTGTTTCATAACCCAGGGACAGTCTGCAGCAGAGGCAGGACTCAAAGCTAGGTGCGTCTAACTCCAAAGCCCTATGCCTTATTGCACTCTTCTGCTTCAGCCTTACTGAAGGGTCAAGGAGTACAGGCTCGTTTTCATACAATGCTAGCTCTCGAAAAAAAATGACAGGCTATAAAGCCAGCCTACCTCTGAACAAATACTCGCATGGGATCTAAAAGCCACAGGCCCAGAGAGGTCTTACTGTTTAACTCAGCCCTTTAACTCCAAATAGCAAGTAGAGAATACTATCAGTATAGAGATCTATACTACAAATCCCCAACAGCATGGTTTAATAGAAAGAGCATGAGCTTTGGAATCAGGAAGACTTGGGTTCAAATCCTGGCTCTGTCACTTATTAGGTCTTTGGTGAGTAACTTAACTTCCAAGTTTCTCTGCAAGTTAGTGCTTTTACCAGTGGGCTCAAATGCTTCTAAGTATGGTGTTAAGAGTATAACCAATAAAAACCAACCCACTGCCACTGAGTCAGCTCTGACTCATAGCGATCATATAGGACAGAGTAGAAATGCCCCATTGGGTTTCCAAGGAACAGCTGGTGGATTTGAGCTGCCTGCCTTTTGATTAGTAGTGGAGTTCTTAACCACTGTGCCACCAGGGCTCTGTTAAGAGTATGACTCTAGTAATTAGACTTTTGGGTTCAAAGCCTATAACTTTGTGCAACCTCTCTGTGCATACATCCTTGTCTATAAAACGAGGAATAATAATAGCATATATATATTATGGTTTTGTGAAGATTAAATAATCTAATATATCTAAAGTGCTTAGAATAGTACCTGGCACATGGTAAACATTATGTTGCGTTAACTAATATTATCATCATCACTTTCTCCTCATTGTGAGAATATATAAAAGAACATATTTACAATATCTAGCACAATGCCTACTGCCCTGGAAATGAAAAAGTCTGTGATTCTAACAGATGTCTTCCTTCAGGTTCCCAATGGATCACTGAGAAATTTCAAGATCCTCTGAGGAAGTATAAATTGAGGTCATAACGTGCCACATAAACAAAAGAGATTCAAAATTAGAATTTGGGCAAAAAGAAATACTGGTGTTACATTCAATATCTCAACTGCCTTACCTTAAAAGCTTTGAAGCTGAGAAAAAGTAGTTAATAAACAAAGGTCAAAACACCAAAATAGAGCATTTGGACACAGGAAGAAAGTATCACCAATTAACATGATGATTAATGTAAACAGACTTCCAGGGCTGCAGTTACTAAATGATCTGAAGGCTATGATATTATCCTTGAAAATAAGGAAATAAGAGATTTGAGCTTTTAACCAGGAGCAAAACTTTGGATAACCTTATTAGGTAAGCAAGATATTACTTACGCTTTTGAAGGAAGCTGCAAATTCAGCAACACCTGGTACTAAAAAGAAAGAAAAAATCATTCATTCAATTAATATTTGAGTGCCTTAGGCATAAAGGTTTCAAATAATAAGAAAACAGCCTTGCCCTCAAGGACCTTAGAGTCTGGAAGAGGAGAGAGAGCAAATCAGTAACTATAATATTGTTTAAGCTCCAAGAAAGAGACTGGGTGCTATGGGAAGAGAAACAATGGAAACCTAAATCAGACCAAAGAGTCAGGAAAAGCTTCTCAGAGAAAAGGAAGCTTCAACTGAACCTTAAAGGACCAGAAGTTAGCCAAATGGGAGGGTAGGGAGATACTATCTCTTACTAGAAAGTTTAGGTCAGATTTCCTTTTTAGGCATGCTGCTCTTTCAATCCAATTATTTATTTAAAATCTCATAGCAATAATCACATTAAAGAGCAGAAAAATAAAAATCAGATGCTTAAAAGAAATACAAACTAAAAATAATAAAGATTAGTTAACATCCAATAACGCTGAGTTTGTGAGGAAACAAACACTCTCATACAGTTATTTTATTCCATGTAAACAAAGATATGTGCATGGATATCCACTGTTAAATTGTTTGTAAAATAAAAACTGGATATGACTTAGGTTTGCAAGCAGAGTATGAATACATAAACTATGGTTTATCTATACAACAAAATACAACAATATATATAGCTCTACTTTATTCTTTTCAATGGTTGCATACCCACCCACTGCAGTGGGGCCAATGCTGACCCGTAGCAACCCCATAGGGTTTCCAAGGCTGTAAACCTCTATGGAAGCAGACTGCCACATCTTTCTCCCAAGGAGCCACAGGTAGTTTCGAACTGTGGACCTTTCAAGTTGATTCCAACTCATTCTGACTATAGGATTGCTGAGTTGGAATCGACTTGACTATGTAACCACTTAAAAGAATGAAGTATATCTACAAGTGCTGTTGGGTGTCCTCGAGTCAATTTCGACTCACAGCAACCCCACATAACCAAGTAGAACTGCCTCATAGGGTTTTCTAGGCTGTAATCTTTACGGGAACAGATCACCAGGTCTTTCTCCTGAGGAGCCACTGGGTGGGTTCAAAGCCCCAACCTTTTGGTTAGCAGCCAAGCACTTAACCGTTGCACAACCAGGGCTCCGCAGATCTATATGTATACCAACGTGAAGACCTCTGTTAATAAATTGCTATGTGGAATAAGTTAAGCTAGAGATCATGTATATATGACCCTATCATTATACCAAACTCTCCATCTACTTTGGAAACCTTGGTGGCATAGTGGTTAAGAGTTACGACTGCTAGCCAAAAGGTCAGCAGTTCAAATCCACTAGGTGCTCCTTGGAAACCCTACGGGCAGTTCTACTCTGCCTTGTAAGGTCGCTATGAGTCAGCATCGACTGGATAGTGATGGGGTTTTTTGGATCCACATACTTTAAAATATATTTATTTGCTTAACTGTATACAGCAAAAGTAAAAAGTAGTAATTTTTTTAAAGGCTTCCTATCATTTCCTGAGTCATAATGTGTTCTGAAAAAATTAAATACCAAACAACTATCCTTAACACTGGACCACAGAATTCAGTCAGGTCTCTTCCCTTTGAGGTAAAATAAAAACTTTACAGTTAAATGATACCTTTTCAAAAATCTCCTTCAAAGGAGCACTGGTTCTCCAGTGTGAATTCTGATGTTAACAAACCAAAAACTTACACTGTTCAGGCCAAAGGTCTGGTGAGGCACGGTCAAGTTTTTCAAAACTTAGCAAAGATGCTTCCAGATCTGTCCCTAGAACAAAACATCCAAATGAGCCAAGAAGAGACAAAACACATTCATTTGTATTTTATGACACTTCACTCTCAAAAGAACATAACAAACTGGAACACTCATCTGGAAGTCCAGAGGCGTGAGCTCTATAATTACTGATGTTACTGAGCCATGATGTAACACAAATAAAGCATTCTCCCTCATCAAACCTCACTTTTCCAATCTCTGAAAACGGGAATAATATTTTACTGGAGTGAAAGAGAAATGAGTATCAACAAGCCCACCTACATTTTCACTCAAACTCTTGGACTTTCCTCCAATTACAATCAACTGAGTATCACTGCTTCCATGAAAGACAAACTCCTCTCCTAGGACTCTCATGCCATCTTCTCTTGTTTTGTCAGGAATGTCATCTTGTATAATCAATCTACTCTCTCCTGCACCATCAGTTTCTACCTTCTCTACTAGCTCATAC
Source organism: Elephas maximus indicus (assembly GCF_024166365.1). Classification (NCBI taxonomy): domain Eukaryota; kingdom Metazoa; phylum Chordata; class Mammalia; order Proboscidea; family Elephantidae; genus Elephas; species Elephas maximus. Next base: position 86,801,273 of record NC_064828.1, on the reverse strand, counting down.
TCAACAGCAAGCAAGCCTGCTTCAGAATTTTCTTTCTTTAAAACAACTCTCCCTCGACTCCATGACCTCCTCCACACATCCTTCACGACGAAAGCTTTTGTTTATCCCACCGTCTTCACTTAATCTCCACACTCTCTCAGCCTACAACAATCAGGTTTCTGTCCTTACATACACACAGAAACAGCTCTTGTCAAGGTCATCTATGACCTGTTACTAAATCCAGGGGCCATTCATTTCTCTATTCTCTTTGCAGCATACACACGCTGACCACTCTCCTTGAAACAGTCCACTCCCAGCTTCTATTAAATCACTCTGCTGGTTTTTTTTCTCTCTCCTAGCTCTTCTTCTTCAGTCTCCTCCTCTACCCAGGTCCCATTTTCGCTAGCTCCACTCACTACCTCAAGCCTCTTAAGGAGATCTCATCTAGTCCCACAGCCTTTACCATCATCTACATGCCAATGACTCCATATTTATGTTTCCACTTCCAAATTTCCCTTCCTCTGAACTTTAGAATTATATATTTTACATGTCCAAGTGGCTATTAGATATCTCTCTCCATTTGCATGTGTGAAAAACCCCTTAAACCTAATAGATTCAAAACCATACTCTCTCCCAGTCTTCCCCATCTCAAGAAATAGCACCACCATGAACCCCAATTCTCGAACCAAAAACCTAAATGTCATTCTTCATGCCTCTCTTTCCTGTACCCTCCCACAAGCAATCCATCAGTAAATCCAGTAGTTTCTATCTCCAAAATACATCCTGAAACCATGTTAGTCCAAGGAACCATCACTTCTCTCTTAGACTGTATCAATAGCCTCTAAACAGTTCTCCCCACTTCTGTTCTCACCCTCCCCACCCTAAAGCTATTCTCCACAAAGCAGCCAGAACTGATTTTTTTTTTTTAATGCCAATCAGTTCATGTCACTCTCCAGCTTAAAGAATTTCTTCTAGCTTCAGGACTTCTTCCCACCCAGCTAAATCTGTGGATGTATATTTACCATGCCTTATAAAATCCTACATGATCTAGCCCCTGCCTAATTCTTTGACACCATCTCCCTTCCACTCTTCCCCAGTACACATTAGGTGCTCAGTATTAACAACAACTATAGTCAACATTTGTTGAGTACTTATAGTGGGCTCATTATGGTAACTAGTTGCAAAAAGTAGTTTATTTAACGCGATAAACAGTGATTCTTGGCAGTTTCTGAGTAAGTCACATCTTGGAAATCTGGGGGGAAAAAAAACTATAGACTCACTCGCTTCCTACAAGGAAGACCAGTTAATATGACTATTATTCAAATTTATGCACCAACCACTAATGCCAAATATGAAGAAAATTGAAGATTTTTACCAACTTCCGCAGGCTGGAATTAATCAAAGATGCAATCAAGATGCATTGGTAATTATTGGTGTTTGGAATGTGAAAGTCGGAAACAAAGAAGGATCAGTAGTTGGAAAACATGGCCTTGGTGAAAGAAACCCCAGAGATCACCCAACAGAATTTTGCAAGATTAACAACTTATTCATAGCAAATGCCTGCTTTCGCCAATATAAACAGCGACTATACACATGAACCTCACCAGATGGAATGCACAGGAAATCAAATCGACTACATCCGTGGAAAGGGACAACGGAGAAGCTCAGTATCAGTCAGAACAAGGCCAGGTGCTGACTGCAGAACAGACCATCAAGTGCTCATACGCCAAGTTCAAGTTGAAGATGAAGAAAATTAAAACAAGTCCATGAGAGCCAAAGTAGAACCTTGAATATATCCCACCTGGATTTAGAGACTATCTCAAGAAAAGATCTGACACACTGAACACTGTCATGGATTGAATTATGTTCCCCAAAAATATATGTATCAATTTGGCTAGGTCATGATTCCCAGTATTACGTGATTGTCCACCATTTTGCCATTTGATGTGATTTTTCTTATGCGTTGTAAATCCTATCTCTATGATGTTGAAGAGAATTGGATTAGTGCCAGTTACGCTAATGAGGAAAGACTCCATCTACAAGATTGGATTGTGTCTTGAACCAATCTCTTTTGAGATATAAAAGAGAGAAGCAAGCAGAGAGACATGGGGACTTCATACCACCAAGAAAGCAGAGACAGGAGCGGAGCACATCCTTTGGACCTGAGGTTCCTGCACGGAGAAGCTCATAGACCAAGGCAAGATTGATGACAAAGACCTTCCTTCAGAGCCGACAGAAAGAGAAAGTCTTCCCCTGGAGCTGGCACCCTGAATTTGGACTTCTAGCCTACTAGGCTGTGAGAGAATAAACGTCTGTTTGTTAAAAACACCCACTTGTGGTATTTCTGTTATAGTAGTACTAGGTAACTAAGACAAACACTACTGACCAAAGACCAGAAGAGTTGTGGGATAACATCAAGGACATCATACATGAAGAAAGCAAAAGGTCACTAAAAAGACAGGAAAGAAAGAAAAGACCAAAATAGATATCGGAAGAGACTCTGAAACCTGCTCTTGAACATACAGTAGCTAAAGCGAAGAGCAGAAATGCTGAAGTAAAAGAGCTGAACAGAATACAAAGTATTATAGTAAGATGTGCAAAGCCCTGGTGTTAGAAAACCAAAAGGGAACACATTCAGCATTTCTCAAGATAAAAGAACTGAAGAAAAAATTCAGGCCTTGAGTTGCAATACTGAAGGATTCTATGGACAAAAGTGAGCCCTGGTAGCACAGCGGTTAAGAGCTCTGCTGCTAACCAAAAGGTCGGCAGTTCGAATCCACCAGCCACTCATTGGAAACCCTATGGGGCAGTTCTATGCTGTCCTATAGGGTCATTACGATTTGGAATTGACTCGGCGGCAACAGGATTTCGTTTTGTGGGCAAGATAATGAAATATGCAGGAAGCATCAAAAGAAGATGGGAAGAATACATAGTCACTGTACCAAAAAGAATTGGTCAACATTCAATCACTTCAGGAGGAAGCATATGATCAAGAACCGATGGTATTGAAGGAAGAAGTCCAAGCTGAACTGAAGGCATTGGCAAAAAACAATGCTCCAGGAACTGACAGGATACTAATTGAGATGTTTCAACAAACAGATGCAATGCTGGAAGTGCTCACTCGTCTATGCCAACAAATTTGGAAAACAACTACCTAGCCAACCGACTGGAAGAGATCCACATTCATGTCCATTCCAAAGAAAGGTGATCCAACAGAATGCGGAAATTATCAAACAACATCATTAGTATCATACACAAGTAAAATTTTACTGAAGATAATTCAAAAATGGTTGCAACTGATTTGTTACTAGATAAGAACTACTTTAAGTGAAGGGAAGGACGATACTCAATACAGGGAAGGTCAGCTCAACTGGACTGGACCAAAAGCAAAGAAGTTTCCTGGATAAACTCAATGCTTCGAAGGTCAGTGGAGCAAGGGTGGGGGTTTGGGGACTATAGTTTAAGGGGACTTCTAAGTCAATTGGCAAAATAAATTCTATAATGAAAACATTCTGCATCCCACTTTGAAGTGTGGCATCTGGGGTCTTAATATGCTAACAAGCAACCATCTAAGATGCATCAATTTGTCTCAACCCATCTGGATCAAAGGAGAATGAAGAACACCAAGGTCACACGATAACTATGAGCCCAAGAGACAGAAAGGGCCACATGAACTAAAGACTTATATCATCCTGAGACCAGAAGAACTAGATGGTTCCTGGCCACAACCAATGACTGCCCTGACAGGGAGCACAACAGAGAACCCCTGAGGGAGCAGGAGAACAGTGGGATGCAGACCCCAAATTCTCATAAAAAGACCAGACTTAATGGTCTGACTGAGACTAGAAGAATCCCGGCAGTCATGGTCCCCAAACCTTCTGTTGGCCCAGGACAGGAACCATTCCCGAAGACAACTCATCAGACATGGAAGGGACTGGACAATGGGTTGGAGAGAGATGCTGATGAAGAGTGAGCTACTTGTATCAAGTGGACACTTGAGACTGTGTTGGCATCTCCTGTCTGGAGGGGAGATGGGAGGGTAGAGAGGGTTAGAAACTGGCAAAACGGTCACGAAAGGAGAGACTGGAAGGAGGGCGTGGGCTGACTCATTAGGGGGAGAGTAAATGGGAGTATGCAGTAAGGTGTATATAAGCTTTTATGTGACAGACTGACTTGATTTGTAAACTTTCACTTAAAGCACAATAAAAATTATTAAAAAAAAAAAAAAAAATGGTTGCAGCAGTACATTGACAGGGAACTACCAGAAATTCAAGCCGGATTCAGAAGAGGGCATATAATAAGGGTATCATTGCTGATGTCAGATGGATCTTGGCTGAAAACAGAGAATACCAGAAAGATTTTTACCTGTGTTTTATTGATTATGCAAAGGCATTCAACCGTGTGGATCATAACAAATTATGGATAACATTGTGAAGAATGGGAATTCCAGAGCACTTAATTGTTCATTCAGAATCCAGACCATAGAGCACAGGCCAAGAGGCAGCCATTTGAACAGAACAAGGGGATACTGTGGGGTTTAAAATCAGGAAAGGTGTGTGTCAGGGTTGTATCCTTTCACCATGCTCATTCAATCTGTATGCTGGGCAAATAATCCGAGGAGCTGGTCTGTTTGAAGAAGAATGTGGCATCGGGATTGGAGGAAGACTCATTAGCAACCTGTGATATGAAGATGACACAATCTTGCTTGTTGAAAGTGAAGAGGACTTGAAGCACTTACTGATGAAGATCAAAGACTACAACCTTCAGTATGGATTACACCTCAACATAAAAAAAACAAAAATCCTCACAACTGGACCAATAAGCAATATGATAAAAGGAGAAATGATTGATGTTGCCAAAGATTTCATTTTACTTAGGTCCACAATCAACTCCCATGAGGCAGCAGTCAAGAAGTCAAACGATGTTTTCCATTTGGCAAATGTGCTGCAAAAGACCTCTTTAAAGTGTTCAAAAGCAAAGGTGTCACTCTGAAGACTAAGGTGCACCTGAACCACGCCATGGTATCTTCAATCACCTCATACGCATTATTGCGAGGATGGCGCATGACCAGGCAGTGTTTCGTTCTGCTGTACACAGGGTCTGAACTGACTCAACAACACCTAATATATGCATGTGAAAGCTGGGGAATGAATAAGAAAGACCAAAGAATTGATGCATTTGAATTACAGTGTTGGTGACAAATACTGAGTATACCATTGATTGCTGGAAAAATAAACAAGTCTGTCTCAGAGGAAGTACAGCCAGAATGCTTCTTAGAAGCGAGGATGGAGACATCATCTCACATACTTTGGACATGTTATCAGGAGGGACCAATCCCTGGAGAAGGACATCAGGCTTGGTAAAGTTGAGGGTCAGTAAAAAAAAGAGGAAGACCCTCAATGAGACAGACTGACACAGGAGCTGCAACAGTGGCCTCAAAGATGGCAGTGACTGTGAGGATGGCACAGGACTGTGTAGTGTTTTGTTCTACTGTATATAGCGTCACTATGAGTAGGAACCGGCTGGATGGCACCTAACAACAACAACAAATGTATGTACAAATACATACACACACATATATAATATTTTTAAACATGTACTTTTCTCTAAACCAAATATTTTCGGGGAATTTCTGATGGTATTGTAATTGGTAAAGAGCTCAAATGTAATGAATTGCCTTAACTAAAGCATCCAGAAATGGTTTAAAAAAAAAAAGCTGTAACACAAAATGCAAACTTTCAAATTCCCAAAAACATTATTAATGGGAAGCTCAACCACAATAAAATAAACTTATTGGCGGTGGGTTCCACAATAATCAAAGGTGGTTTTATGACACTACAGTCTGTGGCATTATTCAGACTCTGCTGTGACTCTTACTTTCATAATAAGTAATTAAATGGCTTTATTTGGATTTCAACTTTCTTCTTTTCAAAGACTCAGCAAATGTATAACTTAAAAAGATGAAAGATTAAACAGTACATACTTATTTTCAAATCAGCATTATCTGAATTAAAATTTAAAGACAGAGACAGGTGGAACACTAAAAATAGAAATGAGAGAGCTGTAGGCAGTTGGATTTTTTTTGACGCAATGCTTATTTAGAAGCAGAATTTAAATTCAAAGTGTTCAACTTGATGTTGTCAGATTAAAAAGAAAAGGGCTGAAAAAGGTGGAATTCTGTAAGAAATCAGAATGGAAACTTGTAAAAATCAAGTAACCACAGAGATGGTTGGATGACCAAAGGGGGAAAAAAAAATTTCAAATACTCTTCCTGGCCTAAGAAAGAAAAAAATTAAGACAGGGAATTATCAAAAAAGGGACACAGCTCTGAAATCTCAAAAACGTATAAAAACAAGGTAGTAATAAACTAAAAATTTTAATAGCAATTATTTCTACTTCTATCGCTTAGCTGACTTTTTAAATGCCTCTCTTTTCTGGGAGAAGAAAGACATTTTAGCAAGAGAGCATCCAGGCAGGAGATTCTCTTCTGACCCATAATTTCTTATACAATAGGTACCTGTGCTCAAAAACATACGATTTTCCACCAGGTAATGTATTATTTATGCATACATATAATCATTCAATAAGTATCAATTGAAGGCTTACCGACTGCCAAGCACTGTGCTAAAAACCCTGGGATACCACTGTGAATAAAACTGAGTTGTCATTTATAATTCAGCGAGAAAGAGGAAAATTAACAGAGTAACTATGTTGACAATGAAGGATGAAGTATACTGAGGTGCTGAATAATGGTGGAGAGGGGCAACTCCACATACTGCGGTCTAGGAAAACCTCTCTGAGAAGGGACATCTACGATGACACCTGAAACTGAAAAAGTGTTTACATGTTTCGTTCATCTTTTTTGTCTCCCAAAGAATCTAACATTGTGCCTTTCATATTGTAGATACCCGACATACTTTCTCTCCTGGCCTCAATTTTCTCATTCTTAATATCATGAACTTCCAAGATTCCTTCCAAACACAATGTGTTTGTGAGAGAGGGAAAAACTACATCTCAGTGAAATCGGCGGTAAAAGCAAAAATGAAGTGAGTTAAAAATCTCTGCAAGAACGTGAATTTACGTAAGTGTAGGAGGGACAATTCAGAAAAGGAGGATGAGAACGGCTGCACAATTTGAAGAATGTAATCGGTGTCACTGAACTGCCCATGTTGAAATTGCTGAATTGGTATACGTGTTGTTGCGTATATTTTCAACAACAACAACAAATCACTGCAAGACCCTAACTCTCTTAAGCAGAACCAACGCAAAAGCATGTGGGTATGAAAAAACCACAAAACTGCTACCTGAGATGACCTGCATCTTAGACAACACATAAACAGAAACAACTGTTCATTTACTCGGCGTGAGGAACCAATAATACCTACAGATGAAGAGAGGCTGCGACGTGTGCAAAACCACACCAAATAGCTCAATTCGCATTCTCCTCAGGACTTTAATGGCGAGGGGCCAAGAAGGTCCCCGGCTTTTCTTGCCACCGGAGCAACTGTCCCAATCTGAGGGAACGGGAGAGAATCACGTTTCTCTTTTGCGACTCAGTCCCGGGATGAGGTCAGCTACCAACCCCACCTAGGGCTTCAGAGACTCGCTCGGGATGCTCAATGAGAAGAGAACCGACCCTTCAATGGGGTGCCCCGAGAAAACTACAGTAAAAGGTACCTCTCCTCGGCCCTCAGCCTCACCCGCATAGAGCTAATGGAGAGCCGGAGCGACCCCGCCCTTCTGCGGGGAAACTGGCACCTCCGGAGCCTCGGTGAAGAACCGGCGAGCTGACGAAAGGGACGCATCCCAAGGAAAAGAAGTAGTAAAGTAAAAGAGAGGGGCCCAAGAAAGAAGTGTAAATTCTAAGGGCAGACGGACAGTGGAAATTCTCAGGAGCAATGAAAGAGGTAGGTGGCAGGCGGAGACTCTAAGCCGGCTCTTACCGTCTGTGGGAGACGCCATCTTCCAACCCATGTCACGTGACGTGGCCAACCGTCGGCGGGAAAGCAGGAGTCCCCAAGCCCCGCCCCGAACGGGGAACCCTATCCCCAACTCGCGGCCGGGTCTTGTTTCGCCGCCGCGTAGGGCGATCTTTGCCTAGCCCCGCCCCCTCGGTGCTAGCCACACCCCCTAACGCTGTTGTTGAGGAGGGGCGACTACAAAGTTCTTGGAAGATCTTATTTACCTTCCTCAGTGAGGGGAGGGGGCGGCCCGTGGTCATGCCTGTGGCCAATCGGAGTTCCGGATTAGGGGGCGTCTCCTTTTAGAGCGCCCAAGTCACGGGGGCGTCTTCCCTACATCCGCCAATAGAATTTGCTGAGGTGGGAGGGGGCAAGAGCTCTTCCACTTCTGCCAATCACACATCCCCAGCTGGGAATGAGGGCGACTGATTGGCTAAGGGGAATGGTCTTCTCTGCAAATGAAGAGGTCCGGCAGGATGGAGGGGCGGGTCCTGGCAGCGGCGGCGCTGCTGGGGACCTCTGAGGCAGTAGTGGCGAAGAGGCGGCGAGGAGCCATGGCGGCGGTGGTAGCAGCGGCAGCAGTGCGGGCCCGGATCCTGCAGGCGAGTGAGGGTGCCGCCGAGGGATCGCGAAGCTAGGAATTGGATCCTTTCCGCGCACGCTCTAAGCCAACCTCGGGTGGGACCGTTTTCCTGGCCGAGACCCCTCTTGACTGACCCTGGAGTTCACACCCGACCCGTACGGCCCTGTCCTCCCCACCCCTCACTTTGTACTCTCCCTTGTCCCAGATCCAGCCCTGGGCCAACACCCCTGGCCCATCACCCCCTGGGCCGTCACCCCTGGGCTATCACCCCCGGCCTCGCCGCTTTACAGCGGAGCCTCCGCTTCTCTGGCCCCGCCCCTCCCTGCCTTCACTCTTGTTCTCATCTCTTTCGGTGCACCCACCAGGTACGTAGTGTACACTTCTAGGAGATTGAAAGTTCATTCTGTGACCCTTGCCCCAGGTTTCAGTGAATTCTACTGCAGAAACGATTGCATTTTGAAGATTCTTGACAGAGTCAGCAAAGGTTCATGTTTAAATGTGCTCTTTAACGTGACACCATGGAAAAGTGGGTTGCAGGGGTTTATCTGGTGGTCTGGCTCCGCTCATATATTTCTTGCTGTGATTTTTTTTCCTAATTTTTTTTTTTTGGAGCCCTGGTGGTGCAGTGGTTAAAAGCTCAGCTGCTAACTAAAAGGTAGGCAGTTTGAATCCACCAGCCGCTCCTTGGACACCCTACGGGGCAGTTCTACTGTGTCCTATGGTGTTGCTATGAGTTCGAATCAACTTGATGGCAATGGGTTTGGTGTTTTGTTTTGTTTTTATTTTTTTTGGAGTGTCCTTGTTTAGTAGTAGAGAAACAAATTTCCCACCTTATATTTTCCACTACCAACTCCTCCTTGAAATCTTTTCCTGAAATTGGCTTTTTTGCTTTGCCCCCTCTCCATCACAATGAGTCACTGAGAGCTTCAAGTAGGTATTTTGTACTTTGCATCAAGAAGATTCTCCCTACCCACGTACTTTATTTCAGAAACAGACATTACTTTTCGATTCATTTGAAGAAACTTCTGAAATGACCTGGAAAAGAAAAGAACAGAAATAGTAATCCTTTGCAACTAGGAGTTGCAGTATCAGGAAACTTGGATAGAGGATAGTCTAGATTCTGGGAGCCATGAATATTAGGGGACTATTAAAAAAAAAACTTTTTTTTTTTTATTAAAAGGATCAAGGAGAGAGTACATGTTTTCAGTTATTTTAAGTATTCAGTTTATCTTCTTTGTTAAGGTGGCTGGTAAAATTTACCTAGAACCTTTGCTCCTTGGGATATTATCACTCCCACTCAGAGGTAACAAAACCAGTCTTAAAGAGACTCAATGACTTGCCTTAGTGATATGGTGGAAAGAACACAGCTTCACAGTCATACTGAGGAGTATAGTCATACTATCCCAGCTCTACCACTTTGCAGGTAACTAAGGATTAGAATTAATAAATATACTAAGTAAATTTCCTGACACTTATGATCACTCAAGGTCACCTGACTTGTTATTAATAGAGCTGAGAATTCAGGACTTAAATCTTGGTGTCTCTTTCTGTATCAGGTACTGTCTCAGGCTTTGGGAAAGGAGAGGTAAGTAAAATATTCACTGAAAGCTCCCCTATTGTAATGCAATAAGTGCGAAAAATAGGGGTGCTAAGAGTGCTATAGGAACATAGAGAGAATGCCCCACACTCACCCTGGACCAAATTCTGGAAAAGTTTTCAAAAGGGGTTGGCTCTAGGGCTGAGTCTTATAAGACTAGCAGACCATTAGCCAAGGAGAAACAGGAGTTCCTGATAAAGGAAATAGCAAGTATGAAATAAACATCTAGAGAGCAAAAAGTTTGATGCATCTGGGCATAGGATATTTTCTTCAGCAACAATGATAATGAAGAGTGTTTCTTGGGAAATGAAGAAAAGATAGGCAATCTAACCCATCAAAAACTCTGTGATTATGTTCTAGTATACCAGATACAGTGCCTTTTATGCCCTCTTGACAGTGCAGAGGTTGTGTGTAAGAAAAAAAAATAAAACTAAATGTAGACTGCTCAAGTTGGCTGATCGTTGTACAGTCATGCACTGCATAATGTCCATTTGGGCACCGTCCAACCACATACACATCCATGGCCCCACTGGTTGTAATAGAGTTATATACAGCCAGTTCCCAAGCTGAGTTTGTAGGTAAGTCGAAACAGGTACATACGGTTTTTATTTAGCATCAGTAAGTCAAATGTTTGTCTTAGTAAACAGTATATGTGTTACCCTTCTCTACATATGAAGGAAACGCTGGTGGGGTAATGGTTAAGAGCTATGGCTGCTAACCAAAAGGTCGGCAGTTCGAATCCACCAGCCACTCCTTGGAAACCATATGGGGCAGTTCTACCCTGTCCTATAGGGTCACTATAAGTTGGAATCAACTCGACCACAACGGGTTTGGTTTTGGTTTGGTTTACATATAAAGGAGCCCTATAGTGGTTAAGCATTCAACTGCTAACCAAAAGGTCGGCAGTTCAGTTGGCTGTTGGAATCCACCAGTCATTCTGAGGAAACCCTATGAGGCAGTTGTACTCTGTCTTATAGGGTCACTATGAGTCAGAATAGACTTGACAGCAATGGGTTATGCATATAAAATACTTAAACACTTCCAAACCATATAATGTTTTCATGAGCATCACAAAGTAGTGCATGCGTTCATTATTATGAACCATTATATTTAACTTGAATTTTTAATATAACAGCCTTTATGGCAGTCCATTCTTAAGTATGAGTTGTCCATAAGTCAGACATTTGTAACTCAGGGACTGCTTGTATTATGGTGTTCGCACAACGTCCAAATCACGTAACATTCCATTTCACAGAATTTATCGTGGCCGTTAAGGTGACACATGACTGTATTTTCTACCTTATAAGAGAGTGAAGCAAAATTAATATCAAAAGGTGGCTTGATGAGGACTCACCCCTTTACCTCACAAAATATTAATGAGTACTTACTGTATTCCAGGAACTGTGCCAAGGGCTGAGGACACAACCGTGTAGTGGTATGAGCAATAGAGGAATTCAGGGTGTTTTGTGAACTCCACAGTTAGGTACTTAGCTCAGACCTGAGGGTGACACTTCCTGGAGAAACTGATGGCTAAATGGGAACCTAAAGGAATAGGAGTAAGCCAAGCCAGTGGGAATGAAATAATCCCAGGCAGAGGGAACAGCATGTGCAGAAGCAATGAGAGCACAAAGCATGTTCAGAATGGCTGCAGCATAGAGAGCAAGGAGGAGAGTGGCAAACTGTCAAACTGGAGAAGTAAAGACAGGGTCTTATAAGCGATATTGAGGAGATTAGTCTTTATCCTAAACGTAGTGGGAGGCCATTGCAGGGTTTTAAACAGGGAACTGATCTGATCAGATTTCTGTTTTAGCAAGCCCCTCTGGCTAGATTCAGACGGTTTAAGATTGGAGGCTGGGAGTCCTGTTAGGATGTCCCAGGTGAGAGATAGTGATAGGATAGGCTGGGGTGATGAGAGGAGGGCTAGACAAAGGGGGATGTATTCTGAAGATGTCTAAGAAGGAGAGATTGCCAGGACTTGCTGTTTTATATGCTGTGGGTAGAGAAGGAGGAGATGAGATCACACCCAGGTTTGTATTTGGGCAGCTAGATGAATAGTGGCCCCATTTGCTGAAAGGTAGACAGATTGGTGGAAGGAAGATGAAGAGGGGAGCTTTTTGACAGGTGCCTATGGAACGTCCAAGTAGAGATGTAGTCAAGGCAATTTGTTACATGGCATTACTTGAAGAGAAAGATTCCAGCTAAGGACTACATTGTGAGGGCATCATCATGATCTAGATAAGTAAGCCATAGGAGTAGATGAAATCACCCAGGCAAAGTATGTGGAAGTGAGAAGAAAAGAAGGTCTAGGATGAAGCCTTGAAGGGTTTGAACAGCTAATGGCCTTGTAGAGAAGGATGAGTTAGCAAAGAGGCTGAGAAAAAATAGCCAAAGGTAGGAGAGATACAGGGCATCACAGAAGACAAGTGACAACAGGGGTTCAAGAAGGAGGGCATAATTAAGCATGTCACCTCTGCTGAGAGGTCAAATCCAAGGGTGCATGGAAGTCATTGATACTGGTTCATGAAGGCTGCGATAGATTGAAGAGTGAGTGGGAACTGAGGAAATAAAGATAGTATAGAGAACCCTTTCAAGAAGTTTGGCTGTTAAGAGAAGGAGAGTGGAAGGGAGCATGGGTTTGGGAAGAAAAAGGATTTTTTTTTTTTAGTGTACATATGGTAATAAAGGAGCTGTCGGATGGGGAGAGGTTTAAAGCACAGGAATGGGGGGGGTAATTGATGGAAGTGTCAGAGACAGCAGGAAGGAATGGCTTCAAAGCACAAGTGCAGAGATTAGCCTTAAAGGACAGGCACTTCTGCATTCATTGTGCACCTCTCAGTTCCAGTCACTTTGTCTTCGTGGAGGTTGCTAGATACCTTCTCCTTTAGAAGAGGAGGGAAAGAGAAAAGCATGGCTATAGGTGCAGGTCAGTTTTGTAGGTTTGCTAAGTAGGAAGTTGAAGGAGTTCTCATATGAGGGTTTCTGTTTTCTCTGAAGAGGGAAAAACCAGGTCAGCTGAGAGTGAGGGGAAGTAGCAGAGTTGAAGTTTTAAGAGAATTGATAAGTTTGAAACAGCAAGGACAGCAAATAGTAAGTATTCATAATAATACAAAAATATAATAATAATAACAATAGCATTTAATAAGGACCAACTATGTGCTAGCTGGCTTTCTATATGTGGACAGTCGATCACAATAACTCTGAAAAGTAGGTGAACAAGACAGATGCAGGGCCTACACTCAGGAATATACAGTCTTGTTGGGACTTGTTGGGAAACAGGCAAGTAACCAGGCAATTACAACACAGATAAACTGACACAGAACTATAGGCTGCTATGGGAATACAAAAAAGAGATACCTAACCTGGGCCAGTGTGAGGGCCAGTCAGGCAATGTTGCTGCCCAGTGGCTCATTTGTTCAGGAGATATTTATTGAACACCACTATGTACTACAGAGCCCTGGTGGCGCAGTGGTTAAGAACTTGGCTGCTAACCAAAAGGTCAACAGTTTGAATTCACCAGCCGCTCCTTAGAAACCTTATGGGAGGGTCCTACTCTGTCCTGTACGGTTGTTATGAGTCAGAATCGACTTGACAAGTATTGTGTTGATACTAGGAATGTGGCTGTAACTAAGACATGGTGGGTTCCAGGAAAAGGTTGATAATTTGGAATAGCTTTTGTGGGAAATAGGAGAGGAAGCAGACTACAAGGATTGTCTGCTGGTCCAGGGACCAGCACCCCTTCCACTGGACGGTGCTGGAGGAACTCAAACAAATTTTTGCACTTCATGCAGCACTAAACCCTTTGGTTAACACAGTCTCCCTTCAGATAAGCATCTTTCTTTTACATCCCAGTTTTGAGTATTTCGGAGTCCCTGATGATGCAAATGGTTAATGCGCTTGGTTGCTAACAAAAAGATTGATGGTTGGAGTCCACCCTGAGGTGCCTTGGAAGAAAGGCCTGGTGATCTACTTCCAAAAAATTAGCCATTGAAAATCCTATGGAGCACAGTTGTACTTTGAAATACATGGAGGCGCCATGAGTTGGAATCTACTCAACAGCAACTGGTTCAACGGGTTTCTGAGTGTTTCACTTTGATTAGACTTAAATATTCCTAAAATCCCCTTCCATAACATATATACAAACTATTTTTTTAGAATCTTACAGTTTGAGAGTTACCTTACTGTAACTGACCTCCCCTCCCATTTGCCGACTGTACCCATCAAATGTTACCTATAGGATATCTTGTTTTTCCTATAAGGTATATGTAGCATTTTTTACCAGCTTTTTTGGAATATAATCAACATAAACTGTACCTATTTAACGTGTACAATTTGATAAGTCTTAACATTTGTATAAATTTGTGAAAACATCACACCATGGTGAACATATCCATCACTCCAAAAGTTTCCCTCCCACCCCTCCTTATTACCTTCCCCGCCATCTACAGTCAACTACTCATCTGCTTTCTGACACTGTAGAATAGTTTACATTTTCTAGTTTTATATAAATGGAGTCAAAAAGTATGTGTTTCTTTTATGTCTGACTTCTTTCACTCAGCGTAATTATATATATTATGTTATATATATCAATAGTTCATTTCTCTTTATTGCTGAGTAGTATTCCACAATTAGTTTCCCCATTCACCCATTCATTGGTGGGCATTTGGATTGTTTCCAAGTTTTGAGCTATTACAAATAAAGCTGCTATGAACATTCATGTTCAAGTATTTGTATGAGTGTATTTAACTTATATTTGACGCTTGCTTATATACTACATTATATTCAAAACCTAGTGTTAGACACTACATGCTGAGTGTTTTCATATTGTTAAATTTATGCTGACTACGTTTTCTAAACCAAAAAATAGGAAAATATGATCTGATGACAAAAATTGTTTTAAATCAGGACTGTCCTAGAAATTGAGGACATTAGCTAGTTTAACAAGGCTGGGTGGCACTAGCGGTTTGCGATCAGCTGCCAACCCTAAGGTTGATGGAACCCACCCAGCTGCTCCACAGAAGAAAAGGCCTGGTGAACTTCATGACAGCCCTCTGTTTGCAGGGTTGAACTGCTCCATAGGGTTTTCAAGGCTGTGACCTTTCAGAAGCAGATCACCAGGTCTGTCTTCCGAGGTGTCTCTCTGTGTAGGTTCAAACCACCAACTTTTTGTTTAGTAGTTGAACACTTAACCATTTGCACCAGACAAGAAAACCCTATGGAGCAGTCAAACTCTGTAACAGATGGAGTCGCCATGAATAAGAGGGCAACTCAATGGCAGCTAACAACAATCACTATGGTTTATTATTCTCTTTAAGACTATATAGTCCTTAAAAGCAAACACCAAGTCCTTTCTCATATATCCATAGTAACTAGTATGATATTTAGTCTACAGTAGCCGTTCACTAAGTTTTTAATAATTTCCTGTTCTCATTTATCAAAATAATCATTCTTCTACCTCATAGGTTTCTTCCAAGGTGAACTCTATCTGGTATCCATTATCCTCCTTCTCTTCCTCTTCAGTGGTGAGTTTATTTGACACTAAAGGTTGACTTCTGAGAAGGAACCCAATATATAGTTTTTTTCTTTTGAAAAATTTCCCTTCTAAGATTACTATGTCAAAAGATACATTTTCATAGCTTCTAGAGCTTTTGTTGACTCTGCCAAAGAGTTGTCATCTTAACAATCTTTAGAGTTGTTTTTATAGACTGTATGTAAGCCATTTGCAGTACCCAAAATCTATTAAATAAGGACTAAGGCAAAAAATCCTTTCTATATGGAAGCACACACCACTGTAACACAAATGGTTCACAGACCCATTTGAAAATTTAATGAAAGCAAGCTACTTTTTCAGAAAAATATAAATAGGAATATTTTTGAAAATCTTTGGATCATAAATGTAATACGTGCTCATGGCAATGTGATAGAAGATCATTTGGGCCAAAAAGTCATCAGAGCTAATCTTTGTTAACACAAAGTCTTCTGCTCTTTTAGTATAAGCTTCACAGTGATGTGTGCTTACTTATCTGTTCTTAGTAATTAAATTCCACTGTGTGATTAGTAGGGAATTTCCCATTCTCAGAGAGATCACAGTATTGAGGGGTTCTGCCACATCTTAAGGGGATCTCTGGTGGTGCAGTGGTTAAAGTGCCTGGCTGCTAACCAAAAGGTCAGCACTTTGAACCCACCAGCTGCTCCATGGGAGAAAGATGTGGCAGTCTGCATCCGTAAAGATTTACAGACTTGGAAACCCTACGGGGCAGTTATACTTTGTCCTTTAGGGTTACTATGAGTCAGAATTGACTCGATGGTAGTGGGTTTAGGTTTGGGCTACATCTTAATATGCACTATAGCCAGATATGCTGTGTATCTCTTGTCCTAGTGGTAACATTTCTAGAGAGCAGAAGATTCAGGTATCCTAATTCCTTCCTCTTTCTGAAGGGAAAAAGCATAAGCAAAACAATTAACAAATACAAAGTTTTCTGTTTTGTTTTGTTTTTCAGTCAACTGTAAAACTCTTCATTGATGGGAAATTTGTTGAATCCAAAAGTGACAAATGGATTGACATCCACAACCCAGTAAGCAAAGCTGCTTTGGGACTCAAACTGACTAGCCTAGAATTCTGGGATCATGGTGGGAAAGTGGGGACCTGAGTGTCTGTGATGAAGTGTACCATGCTGCCTCTGACTAGATGGAAAACGGAGAAAGTGGGGCAGGAGCAAAGTATGATGTGCTGCTTTTTCCCATCAGGCCACCAATGAGGTAATTGGTCGGGTCCCTGAAACCACCAAGGCTGAAATGGATGCAGCCATTGCGTCCTGCAAACGTGCTTTTCCTGCATGGGCAGACACTTCAGTATTAAGCCGTCAGCAGGTCCTGCTCCGCTATCAACAACTTATTAAAGAAAACTTGGTAAGAAATTTGAACTGTCTAATTTTCCAAATTGGTGCCTAGGGGATACTTGTTATTCCCACAGAAGCCCTTTTAGTTGCCTTTCCCTAACTCTACCATGCAGAGTCAAAAATTCTACAATACAGAGAGACACTGATCATTACCTCTCCCCAGTACTGCCTTTTCTCTGAGTTTCGTTCTGCTTGGCTACCTGAGAGCTAAACGGAGGCCCATTCTTGCATTAGTTTCTATTTGTGTGTTTTCTCTCTAGAAAGAAATTGCCCGGTTAATCACTTTGGAACAAGGGAAGACCCTAGCTGATGCTGAAGGAGATGTATTTCGAGGCCTTCGTAAGCTGGGAGTTCCATGGGGTGGGGGGGAGTTCAGAAACCTTTGGGAAGAAACAAAGGAATATGGGAGGCAAAGATCTCAAAATGGTGTGTTGCTTCTTCCTTTATGTAGATAATGCTATCCTTTCATATCATCTTTAATACTTGTGAAAATTGGCAATACTTCTCAGGTATCTGTAAGATTGATTTATACTTCATTCTTTATTTTACTCAAATGATCTCCTAGTAAGTATATGCATTTTACTGTCTTTTTCTTATTTGTCGTCGTCATTGTTAGGTACCATTGAGTCAACTCCGACTCACAGTGACCCCACGTACAACAGAACGAAACACTGCCTGGTCTTGTGCCATCCCCACAATTGTTGTTATGCTTAAGCCCATTGCTGCAGCCACTGTATCCATCCATATTTTGAGTGCCTTCCGACCTGAGGGGTTCATCTTCTGGCACTGTATCAATGTTCTACTGCTATTCATAAGGTTTTCGCTGGCTAATTCTTTTCAGAAGTAGACCTCCAGGTCCTTCTTCCTAGTCTGTCTTAGTCTGGAACCTCAGCTGAAACCTGTCTGCCATGGGTAACCCTGCTGGTATTTGAATACCGGTGGCGTAGCTTCCAGCATCACAGCAACATGCAAGCCCCCACGGTACGACAAACTGACAGACGCGTGGAGGTTTTCCTATTTAGAGAATTGAATTTTGTACATCCCCTTCACATGGAAGGACAAGTCAGTGTTTCTTCCCTCAGGCATTGGCCTGAGCCACTCCCTGTCTGAAGAGCTAGGTAGAGCCTGACAAAGCTAAATGGCATGTAGTGTAGAGAGCCAGTAGTCTGATTTCTTCTTTTCTGTTCTAGAGGTGGTTGAGCATGCCTGTAGCGTGACATCCCTCTTGTTGGGAGAGACCATGCCATCAATCACCAAAGATATGGACCTTTATTCCTACCGTCTGCCTCTGGGGGTGTGTGCAGGCATTGCTCCATTCAATTTTCCTGCCATGATCCCCCTTTGGATGTTTCCGATGGCCATGGTGTGTGGAAATACCTTCCTAATGAAACCATCAGAGCGAGTCCCTGGAGCAACTATGCTTCTTGCTAAGTTGCTCCAGGACTCTGGTGCTCCTGATGGAACACTGAATATCATCCATGGACAACATGAAGGTAACTGCCCTCCTGCATGTGGCTGTTAATCTGGCTACCAAAAAACCAAAGTATTGAGTGGTGGTGGGGGTGTTTTAGGATGAGGAACCTATGGAGCAAGGGATTCACTAGTAAGTGACCTCCATATTCAAAGGTAATGTTTGTTGACTATTTCGCCATCTCTGTGTGCTAAGGTAACTGGGGAATAGCAGAGCTTCTTGCCCAATAGTGTACATTGGGAGACCAGAAATATGGATTAGGGCTAGACACAGGTAGGATTAAAGAGAAAGCTTTCACTTCAATATAGACAAAATTCATGAGGATATTTAACTCTGAGGATTTATAGGCTGCAGAGAGACTTATGGCCTTCTAATTCATATAATAATAGCTAATACTTAAATAGTGCTTTTGTGTTTCAGGCACTTTCCTAGTGCTTCTCATATATTATGTCATTTAATCTTTACAACTACCCTTTGAGATAGGTAGGTAGTATTATTTTTCCATTTTACAAATGAGAAAATTGAGGCATACTAAAATTAATTTGCTCAAAGTCACACTATTAGGAATTGTCAAAGCCAGGCTGTGTGTACCCAAGAAGATTGACTTAATTCTTGCTTTTAAACACTATTGCTATATTGCCTCTCACATTGAGGGTACAATAGTATCTGACAGCCCCTGTATATATATTTTTTATTGTGCTTTAGATGAAGGCTTACAGAGCAAATTAGTTTCTCATTTAACAATACACATATTGTTTTGTGAGTTTGGTTGCCAATCCCATGACATGTCAACACTCTCACCTTCTGGATCTTGGGTTCCCCATTATCAGTTTTCCTGTCCCCTCCTGTCTTCTCTTCCTTGCCCCTGGGCTGGTATGCCCATTTAGTCTTGTTTTGTTTTATGGGCCTGTCTGATCTTTGGCTGAAGGGTGAGTCTCAGGAGTAACTTTAATACTGAGTTAAAAGGGTGTCTGGGGGCCGTACTCTCAGGGATTCTCCAAGAAATATCACATTCTTAAAGGACAAAAAGGAAGGGTCAAGTATTGAAAGGCTGTTATTTTGGAGGAAAATAAGAGTTATAGCCTGCAGAGTTACAAGTGGAAATTCTGGAAGAGCAAGTAAGAAAAATAAGGAAGGGAAGGGTTAAATGGAATTTGTAATTTAAGGAATTTAAGAGAGGCAAGTAAAGAGAGAACTTCATGTGAGAATCCTGGGTAGAAAAACAAAAATCTGAACTTTTCTAATCACTAGAAGTGGGGAGAGGAACTTTACCATGCTAAGAAGGCTATAGTTGTTTGTTCCTTTGTGGTGATCATTTATTTTCTTCTTAAAGCTGTAAATTGTATTTGTGACCATCCGGACATCAAAGCAATCAGCTTTGTGGGCTCCAACCAGGCAGGAGAGTACATCTTCGAGAGAGGGTCAAGACACGGCAAGAGGGTTCAAGCCAATATGGTGACTTTTTATTTTTTTCCCCAGTCTTTATTATATGTGCTCAAATTACCTAGAAATAACCCTTCAGCAGAAGGGCCACTCATCCCACTGTAATGTCATTGTTTCTTAATTACCTGTTCATCCTGAATGTCTTTTTTGAACCCTATAACCTTGAACCTGGTTATAGTCTAAGTCACCTTATTTACCTGTACATGTACAACAAATATAGGCAACAAAGGGCACATTCCTGCCTAAGAATGTGTTTTAAATTTTTTGGGCTTCAGTAGTAGTGGCCAGATTCTGGTTCTGGGCCTTTTTCTTCCTGCCTGTCCTGTTTTCTAATACTGTGCTTCTAACCCTTTATCTTTCCTTCTTTTAAGGTGTATCCTAACCATTAAGATTATAATCTTCTCTGAGGGCCCAGGCTATTTAAGGCACTGGAAAGAGCCAAATAGCCCCATATATGAGCATGGTTTACTTGGTTACATAGTTCTACTGTTCTTAGTTCCTTGCCAAATTCATAGCTAGCTGTTATTGGGCAGAATTCTTTGATATTGAAGTCCAGTTGCAGCTTTCTCACCCTTTGGCTAATGGTGCAGAAAGGTTAGCCATCTAAGCACAGACTTGGAAACTATACGTGTTTTCCTTTCATGACTGAATATGTTTTGGTCAATTTGATTTAAGCACCCCCCCCTCCGCCCCAGTTCACTATATACTTAACTGTGTATATTCTGTGTTCAACATTATGTGTAAGGGGATAAAGTAGAAGACATGGTATCTATCCATGCACTCAACCATAGAGCTGTTGGAAATGTGTATGTGGAAATGACCATATTCCATACTCCATAGAAAAGAAGTTTCTGAGGCTCTATTTAGAAGCAAGATAATTTGGTAACCTTTTTTTTTTGAGAAATTTTCAGATCTACATTCTATGTTGCCTGGCAGCCAGCTACCAGCATTGTTATTATTGGCATCTGTTTGTTTATATTGCTCTTCATAAAACTGGAAACTCCAACAGACAACAAATTCTTTCCTATCTAATTCAGGAAAGAGAAGTTTTTCTTGGTTCTTGGATGCAGTATCTAGTCTGTCAGTTTGACTGATGTGATTGGGGCTTTTTTTGAGGAGGGGAGAGGAATGTTTTGATGTAAATAAACACATATCAGCTGGCAAAGTGAAGAAAAAGTAAACTAGAAACTTGCTCAATGCTGCCAAGACTTCAGCAGTATCAAAAATGATAATCTGTCCTTAAAGCAAGAGAGGATGAATTCCTTTAATTCTCATTTGAAACCTCAGATTCTTTGCATAATTTCTTAGCTTAATTATATTTGGCCAAGGAAGACACATGTACTTTTTGTGTTTTCTTAGGGAGCCAAGAACCACGGAGTAGTCATGCCAGATGCCAATAAGGAAAATACTCTGAACCAGCTGGTTGGGGCAGCATTTGGAGCTGCTGGTCAGCGCTGCATGGCTCTTTCGACAGTGATCCTTGTTGGAGAAGCCAAGAAGTGGCTGGCAGAACTAGTGGAGCGAGCCAAAAACCTGAGAGTCAATGCAGGTCATCAATCATCTGCCTAGCTCCTTTAGATTTTGCATCTGTGGTACTAAACCCTTGGTTTTAGCATTGGCCTTGGCCAGTGGAAACAATCATGTCTATTCTTCCCATTGCTTCTCTTTATTCTGTACTTGTCATTTGGATTCATCATTGTAATAGTCATAATTTATGTTAATAAAGACTTTAAATCTCTCGTTTTGCAGGCAACCAGCCTGGAGCTGATCTTGGCCCTCTGATTACTCCCCAGGCCAAAGAGCGAGTCTGTAATCTGATTGACAGTGGAAACAAGGAGGGAGCTTCCATCCTTCTTGATGGACGAAAAATTAAAGTCAAAGGCTATGAAAATGGCAACTTTGTTGGACCAACCATCATCTCAAATGTCAAGGTGAACAAGCAGAGAAAATCATCTCATAGGCAACTTTTATTATTTATTTTTCAAATGAGAGCTAAAGACACCTTAGAGGCTATGTAATCTCATTCTCTCAATTTATAGATGAAGACATGAAAGGCCAGAGACTGTTTATCTGAAATCTGAATGAGTCCCCCCTCCTAACTCCCAACCAGAGTTCGTTTCACTATATCAGGGGTTGGCAAACTTTCTGTAAATATTCTCAGCTCTGCCAGGACATATTGTCTGTATCACAACTACTACTCAAATCTGATACTGTAGTGCAAAAGCAGCCATAAAAATGAGTGTGGCAAAAAAAAATGAGATGTGGCGGTATTCCAATGAAACTGTATTTGTGGACACTGCAATTCTAATTTCTTATACATTTTACACATCTTGAAATAACTTCTATTTCCATCCACTTAAAAATGTAAAAACCATTCTTGGTTCATGGGCTGTACCAAAACAGACAGCAAGCCACATTTGGTTTACCAACCCCTGCCCCTTTACTCTTTTGGTTGCTTGCTTTGTTTAATGTGAATTCTTTTTTCTCTCGCCCTCTTATTGCCTAGCTTATAGCTATTTCAGTATCTTAATCAATATGCCAACCACTCAATATTTATTGGATGCCCACTATGTGCCCAAAACTTTGCTGCATATTGACCAAAAAGTGACAAAAGAAAAATAATTAATCTGTCAAATTTTATTTATCAAAACTCTGCAAGTCTTGAGAAGTTAAAATTAATGACTAAATTGATGTTAGGAGGCTTTTTTTGGAATTCATGTATCTCCACTTACCTATTAAACTCCCAAATAATAAAGAGTGTAATGTTAGTAGAAATTATGAAATCTCCTGCCACAGGACCATAGAGGAAAAGTTTACTCAGCAACAAATATAGCTGACTAGCTGTTGTGGTGAAGGATGTTTTGAATGCTTGTGACCTGATATCAAAATATAAATGAATAGACTAATTTGGGAGACAAGGGGTAAATGAAAATGGATTACGTTACTGAAAACTTACACAGGGTTTCTTTGAACAGAACATTTCTCCTGCTATGTTTAACATATATTTGATTTATAAAAATGAATCTTCATGTAAATTTTCAGTAACAACTTGTGTAGAAGTTGTACAGGTATTAGAACTAGTGATGGGTCATGAGACCTAAAAGAACAGTGCTTGAAGGAAAGGGGTGTGGTCACAGTCAATAGGAATTTCAAGTTGTTTATACGATGGGGAGTGTGGAAGTTAGAACACAGAGAGAGGACTTTTTTTTATAGGTGGCTTAAGATGAAAAGAGATTGCTAACGTGAACGTTGTCCATGTAAGTGGTGGGTAATACGTGAAGTAACAAGCGTACTATACTCAGAATCTAAAAAAAGCTGACTTCTTTTCTGGATCCATCATTCCTGGCAGCCAAATATGACATGTTACAAAGAGGAGATTTTTGGTCCGGTTCTTTTGGTTCTGGAGACAGACACACTGGATGAAGCCATCAAGATTGTAAATGAAAACCCATATGGAAATGGAACTGCCATCTTCACCACCAATGGAGCCACTGCTCGGAAATATTCACACCTGGTGGACGTTGGACAGGTTTGTGAATAGAATTGTAGGAAATTATTATAGCCGCTTCCTGTTTCCTATCTGAGGGAGACAGTAAACAGTGATTGGTCACTGCAACTTGTTTAAAGATTGCCCCTCTAATCTCCCACAATGCCTCCTTTCTTCCTGAGGAATAAAAGTTCCTGGGGTGGAGGATGGAGCAGAAAGTAACCATTTAAAAATGATCTCTCTGATGCCTTTTGCTTCTAAATGGAGAATTCCTTTGTTTGAGTTCTTAGTATTTGATTTGGATTTGTTCTGCTTTAGGTGGGTGTGAATGTCCCCATTCCAGTGCCTTTGCCAATGTTCTCATTCACTGGCTCTCGAGCTTCCTTCAGGGGAGACACCAATTTCTATGGCAAACAGGTAATTTTAAGTTTAAAAAATTTTTTTTTCTCTAAGAAACTTTCTTGAACATATTCAGGAGTAAGGATTCTGCAAAGAAAGGCCTGCCAGCAGCTTCTGTGAGGTCATATGTAGGTCAGCAATGTTGTCAGTAGGTACCCTAGAAAAGATTTCAGAGTTAACAAGATTTTGCCAAAGCTGTTTCTTCCTGAATAACTCAAGGCAGTGTAGTTTTGGGGGAAGAGCATGGGGAAGTCCAAGCTTTTGTATATGCCATTTCCTCTGCCTGTGACCCGCCTCCCCGCTTTCGTCTAATTCCTAGTCATCTGATGCGTCTCACTTTAAAGAATGGACACCTCCAAAATCATCTGTGACTACCAGCATCCCCCTTTCTCAGTGCTTGTGTTGGGAATGCCCTCCTGTGCTCCCACTGCACATACTTCCCCTGTAATAGTTATCTGTTTACAAAAAATTTTATTGAGTACCTTCTTTGTACCAAACATGAATACAGAACTGAACAAGAAAAACAAGGCAGATCTGAAGGCACCTTGCCTGCATTCAGATCCCAACTTGGCGAATTAGTAGAGTTGTGACCCTGGGGAAGTTATGTATCTTCTCTGTGAATCAAGTCTTTTCACTTATAAAATGAGGATAACAATAGTACCTATATCTTACAACTTTATGAGGATTAAATTGCCACTATTATGTCCTTCAGCAGGTGCAGCTCTCCTCAGGCAGGAATAGCTAGGCATGCCCAGACAGCAGGAATGGGCTGGAGCACAGTGAGCGTGTGAAGAGGAGAGCAGTGTGAGATGCGGCTAGAGAGGCAGGCAGGCCCAGTCGTGTAGGGCTCTTTACACCACAGGAAGAAGCCTTTTGTATTGCAATTATTGTTTCCTTATCTGTAGTACCTAGCACAAAACAGGTACCCTAACATTTGTTGAACAAAGGAGCTAATGGAAGTTCTTTGTAGTCCCATAGAAGAACAGCCAATTTCAAGCCTTCCTTAATAAATTAAATGTTTTCTATACAGGTTTGTCCTTTTATAGATAAATTAAAAAATTAACAGTGGGATTATATAGCAGATATGACAGTCCAACTGGCTAAGAAGTTGGCACTTGGTCATTTTGCGGCTGATTATCCAATTTGTGTATTAGTCACGGTTTTTGCAAAATTGACTAATTTAATACTGGTAACAAGCATTTCTTTTAGGGGAAGCAGAGTAAAACCATTGCTTAAAATAGTTTTTTCTTCCCTTTTTCTTTTGGTTTAATTACTATTAATCTACTCTAATTACTATTATTACTACTCTGTTAAGTGAGGTTTCTTGGAAGAAATAATTGACCTCATACAGTTTGAAGTCTTAAATCATTAAGTAATTAAATTGCTACTTTGCATTCTGAAAAGAACACAAGGAATGATTCTTACATAATAGAATATAAAAGTTAGTTGTATCTTATGTCAAAAGTATATAGCAGTCTCTAAAGTTGTTTTTAATGTGTTCAAATGATCCAGATTTTATCAAATAATTCTGAAAGGATATTTTAATTAAGCTGGTGTGTTTTTTCCTAAAACATCTTTCTAGCTTGCTAGTAATTTCTTGGTAATCTTCTCAGTGTTTAGATCTGCATGATATATTCTCTGTTGCTCCAGCCTATTCTCATAAAACAAACAACTTAAAAAAATGTATTATGTATATATATATATATATATGTATCTGAGGATTAAAGTGCACCTGACCCAAGCCACGGCATTTTCAGTTGCCTCATATGCATGTGAAAGCTGGACAATAATAAGGAAGACCAAAGAAGAATTGATGCATTTGAATTATAGTGTTGGTGAAGAATACTGCATATACCATGGACTTCCAGAGAAATGAACAAATCTGTCTTAGACGAAGCACAGCGAGAATGCTTCTTAGAAGCAAGGATGGCAAGACTTCGTCTCACTACTTTGGACATGTTATCGGGAGGGACCAGTCCCTGAAGAAGGATATCATGCTTGATAAAGTAGAGGAGCAATGAAAAAGAGGAAGACCCTGGACAAGATGGATTGACACAGTGGCTGCAACAATGGGCTCAAACAGCAACGAGTATGATGATGGCGCTGGACTGGGGTGTATTTCATACTGGACTCGACAGCACTTAACAACAATATATATGTGTCTCTATATATATAGAGAGAGACACATATAGGCAACCCCGGTAGCGTAGTGGTTAAGTGCCACGGCTGCAACCAAAGGGTCAGCAGTTCGAATCTGCCAGGCGCTCCTTGGAAACTCTATGGGGCAGTTCTACTCTGTCCTGTAGGGTCGCTATGAGTCAGAATCGACTCGACGGCACTGGGAGAGATATATATATATATATATATATATATATATATATATATATATATATATATATATACACACCCGTGTATGTATGTATATATGTGTGTGTGTGTATCACTCATTGCTGTCTAGTTGATTTCGACTCATAGCAACTGCCCCATAGGGTTTCCAAGGCTGCAGCCTTTAGAGAATCGGACTGCCACATCTTTCTCCCATGGAGCGGCTTGTGGATTAGCAGCAGAGTGCTTTTACCACTGTGCCACCATATCCTTAACTGCTTTTGACTCACACGTTATAGGTGATTTAGAAGTGACTGTATAATATCAGACATTTTACTTCAGATTTATTTGTAGGATATTTTGAATTTTCCAATTTAGCATAGAGGTGGTTATCACTGACGATTTAATATATATTAAATGGCCCAAAATATATTTCACTCCTTTATTCCTTTTTCTTCTTCATGGGAAGAAAAGAAAAACTAACACTTGTTAGGCAGCAGTTACTTTGCTAGGATATTTTTATACATAATTTCATTTACTCCTCACAGCTTTGCTGTGAGGGGACATTATGTCACAGATGAGGCCCAAGGTTAAACTAAAGTCCTTTAAGGAGTAGAGGCAGGATGTGAGTCAAATCTATTGACTTTAGAGCATATGACATTCAGCTCTAGGAATAGAATGACCTACAAATTTACCAGATTACGTTGTTTAATTTTTCCTTTTAGATGCTCTTGGCTTAGAAGTTCTAGTTTCGACATACTAATGATAGTTAAGGTTTGACTGCTTGCTGTGTGCCAGGTATTATGCTAAGAGTTTTACAGGGATTATCTCATGAACAGGATATTGAATTGTGGTTGTACCTATTCCTCAAGTCGGAAAGTGGGTACTTTTCAAAAGGTGATGAAAAGAGGAGTCATGAAATCCTTGGGGAATGTACACTAATTCTTTTTTTCTTTGTTCTCTTTAGGGCATCCAATTCTATACTCAGCTAAAGACCATCACTTCTCAGTGGAAAGAAGAAGATGCCACTCTTTCCTCACCTGCGGTAGCCATGCCTACCATGGGCCATTAGAAACAAGTTTGTTCCAGACTCAGTCCATCCTGAGTGATCTTTTATTCTTGACTAACTTCATTTGCCAACTTTGTTCAGATAATTAGCAGTTCCCTGGGATTGGAATACCTTGCAACTAAAATCGTCCGCAGGGCCTTTAGTCCCTGCAGAGTTGCTATACAGAGACTCCTAGTGTAACTTTAAAATCAGATTTTCACTTGCTCTTCCTACTTCTATTTTTGAGGTAACTAACTGTGAAATGCCTATTTGGAATGAGAGTGTAAGATCTGTTTTCTAAAAATTCTTCCTTTTTCTTGAAAACTTGGAGGAGGAGAAGGCTAATGTATGTAAAGATCTTCCAGTAATTTGGAAGAGGAACTCTTGGGTGGGGAAACAGGATAGAAACAATTGACCCTTTGGCTGGTTCTCAGACACAGCCCTACATAAATGCTGGTAGAGGAAACCCCTCTGCTAAGTCTTCCTGTGCCTCTAATTTATCCCACACTACATAAGATATGATCCATTTCTACTTATCCTGAAGGTGTGACAACTGCTTTCTTTTCTGCTAAATGCCACTTGGTTTTCCTAGTGATTCACAACCACTATCTAATTCTATCACTGTCAGTGTTCTTGCTTCTTAAAATCATCACTTCTCAAGGATACCTCAGTATGTATTAGATAAATCAACTTTTTTGTTATGTGTGCCAAGGGTTAAATTTCAGGGTTTGCTTCAACAGTCATTAATTAATGCTTCAGCCATTAAGACCTTAAAGATACAAAAAAGTTTTTTTGAGAAAACTTATTTCAAAACTTATTTAAGACCCAGAAATCAAGGGGGTGATCTAACCGTGAAAGTGGGCAAGACTCCAGTCCACTAACCTGATATTACTTGCCTTACTAGAATTTTGTATGTTCTTTCCTCTTGCCTGCATTTTTCATTAGTGATACTTTTTAATGTAAGAATACTAATCAGTAGATAAGAACTGCTTTAGGTGAAGGGAAAGACAACACTCAATACATGGAAGGTCAGCTCAATTGAACTGGACCAAAAGCAAAGAAGTTTCCGGGATAAAATGAATGCTTCAAAGCTCAGCGGAGCAAGCGCGGGGGTCTGGGGAACATGGTTTGCGGGGACTTCTAAGTCAATTGGCAAAATAATTCTATTATGAAATCATTCTGCATCCCACTTTGAAATGTGGCGTCTGGGGTCTTAAATGCTAACAAGCAGCCATCTAAGATGCAGCAATTGGTCTCAACCCACCTGGAGCAAAGGAAAATGAAGAACACCAAGCCCACATGACAACTAAGAGCCCAAGAGACAGAAAGGGCCACATGAACCAGAGACCTACATCATCCTGAGACCAGAAGAACTAGTTGGTGCCCGGCCACAATCGATGACTGCCCTGACAGGGAGCTCAGCAGAGGACCCCTGAGGGAGCAGGAGAGCAGTGGGATGCAGACCCCAAATTCTCATAAGAAGACCAAACTTAATGGTCTGACTGAGACTGGAGGAATCCCGGCGGTCATGCTCTCCAGACCTTCTGTTGACACAGGACAGGAACCATCCCTGAAGACAACTCATCAGACATGAAAGGGACTGGTCAGCGGGTGGGAGAGAGACGCTGATGAAGAGTGAGCTAATTATATCAGGTGTACACTTGAGATTGTGTTGGCAACTCTTGTCTGGAGGGGGGATGGGAGGATAGAGAGAGAGGGAAGCCGGCAAAATTGTCAAGAAAGGAGAGACTGAAAGGGCTGACTCAAGACGGGGAGAGTAAGTGGGAGTAGGGAGTGAGATGTATGTAAACTTATATGTGACAGACTGATTGGATTTGTAAACGTTCACTTGAAGCTTAATAAAAGTTATTATTAAAAAAAAAAAAAAAAAAAAAAAGAATACTTAATTTAGAGTAATTGGGGCCTAAGAAGTTTCAAAGCTTTTCATGACACAAAGTAATAAAAAAAATACCTTTACAGATTTTTCTGCTACCTACTTCATAGGGGTTATTCAGTGAATTAAGGATGGTGAAAAGCTTTCAAAATATTTGTGCACTCTGTGGACTTTAGGCTTATTACTGCTACTTGCTGGATAGGATATCAGAATCTTTAATCATCAAAAACCAAACCCATTGCCATCAAGTTGATTCCGCCTCACAGTGACCCTATAGAACAAAGTAGAACTGCCTCACAGGGTTTCCTAGGAGCGGCTGGTGGATTTGAAGTGCTGACTTTTTTGGTTAGCAGCTGAGCTCTTCACCACTGCACCACCAGGGCTCCTTAATCATCAAAGGTGACTGAAATTTTAATAAACTACACTTAAGACCCTATTGGGTTTCTTTTTTTTTTTTTTTTGTCTTCCTTTTTTTTTTTAGGTGAGGCAATAGAAATTTATATTTTGAGGATAGACTGCCCCTTGTTTTATCTCTGTCATAGCTGGCAACTGGTAGTGATATTTAATCCAGTCCAACAGCTACAGGCTGGGTTGAATAAAAGGTCATATTGTCTAAATTCCAGATGGAATTAAATGTAATCACAGAGGCTCCTAAGCCTTCCTTACATCTAAGGGAAATCACCTTTTAAAAAATACTAATCACAATTATGTTGCTTTAATTGAAATAAATTTGCTTACTCACCTGGGCAGCTACTTGCTGCTCAGAAGAGTTTCTTAGATGGAAAAAAAAAAAATCTGTACATTTATGGCCATTGCTAATAAATTCAGTATTTTATTTCCTTTTTGCTCTGATGTCGCCTCATTTCTCCGATTCTACATTGTGCTGATTACAAATAAAAAATTACAAATGAAACCGTCTTAAAGAAAAAACCTGGTTGGTTTGTTTTTTAATGATGCCATACTTCCTTATAAGGCCTTTGTCCCCTACTGACTCAGACTTCCCACCTCTGTCCAAAGCGAAGGGGTTCAAGGTCATTAAAAATAAAGAACCATCAC
The DNA here is from genome assembly GCF_024166365.1 of Elephas maximus indicus. Classification (NCBI taxonomy): domain Eukaryota; kingdom Metazoa; phylum Chordata; class Mammalia; order Proboscidea; family Elephantidae; genus Elephas; species Elephas maximus. The sequence goes on along the minus strand of NC_064828.1, from coordinate 86,771,134 downwards.
TAACGGACAACAATCAAAGCCTCCACCAGACTGAATCCAGCACTACTAGATGGTGCCCAGCTACCACCACCTACTGCTCTAACTGGGACCACAATAGAGGGTCCCGGTCAGAGCTGGAGAAAAATGTAGAACAAAATTCTAACTCAGAAAAGAGACCAGACTTACTGGTCTGACAGAGACTAGACAAACCCTGAGAGTATGACCCCGAACACCCTTATAGCTCATTAATGAAGTCACTCCTGAGGTTCACCCTTCAGCCAAAGATTAGACAGTCCCATAAAACAAAATGAGACTAAATGGGCACATCAGCCCATGGGCAAGGACAAGAAGGCAGGAGGGGACAGGAAAGCTGGTAATGGGGAACCCAAGGTTGAGAACGGGAGAGTTGTCATGTTGTGGGGTTGGCAAGCAATGTCACAAAACAGTATGTGTAAAAAAAAAAAAAAAAAATTTTTTTTTTTACTTGTTTAATGAGAAAAAAGTTTGTTCTGTAAACCTTCAGCTAAAGTACAATTTTTAAAAAATCCATGAACATGACTGTAGAATATGAAAATAGAAAAGTTTATTCTTACATATTCATATTCATTTGACTACGCTGCTTATTTCAAAAAGCAATCTATAGGTTTTCCACACTAAAGAAGGCACAAATAAGCACTTTGATTAAATATGCCTTTCTTTACTGTGGATATTGTTATAAAAATTTCCATGAGCTCATAATAGCGCTATTGCTCATTTCACTGATCCCAGAAAGCTCCTAGCCAGTAGAGAACTGTGAGTTTGCAAGAGGCTGCACAGGTCACAGTTACATGTATTTGTTTGTAACACTCCTTACCACGTCAGGGTTTTGTGATGCCTTCTGAATACTGGGTGGTACCAGTTCACCAGCAGAGTCTGAGACTGGGACTTGCTGGGTGATGAAGATTTGATCTTGAAGCTTATTTTCATCCCTGCAATAAAGTAACAGACAAGTCAACAACTATACATACATCCGATATGCTTCAGGACAATTGTGTGCTGTTGAGTTGATTGCAACTCATAGCCATCTTAGAGGGTAGAGTAGAACTGCCCCATAGGGTTTCCTAGGCTGTAATCTTTACAGAATCAGATTGCCAGGCCTTTTCTCCTGCGGAACTGCTGGTGGGTTTCAACTACTGACTTTTCAGTTAGCAGTCAAGTGCTTAACCATTGAGGCTCCAGGACTCTTTCACCCAACTCTAGCAGAGAAAAGACGCTTGCCCACAAGAACCAATGTGACTAGGCTCATGTTCATTGCTTTGGCAAGAGATCTTACCCAAATTCTTTTGTTTCTCCGTTGTCAGGAACTACATAGTCTGGAACTGGAGGCCTAGAACTCTGGCTGTATTTCCTGTGGTGGGGAAAAGTCAACAAACATAATGAGACATTGTCTCCTCCTGCCAGTTCAACTACATTTTCATAGCGCTAAATGAAATGCTTCAGTCGGATAACGTTATTTTTAAAAATGAGCTTTTACACACACATAACCAAAAAATCCAAACCCATTACCAACAAGTTGATTCTGATTCAGCCACCCTATAGGACAGACTAGAACTGCCCCACAGGGTTTCCGAGTCTGTAATCTTTTTTTTTTTTTTTTTGTACTTTAGATGAAGGTTTACAGAAAAATTAACTTCTTGTTAAACAGTATACGTATTGTTTTGTGACACTGGTTACCAACACTGCCACATGTCAACACTCTCCCTCCTTGACCTTGGGTTCCCTATTACCAGGTTTCCTGTGGCCTCCTGCGTTCTAGTCCTTGCCCCTGGACTGATGTGCCCCTTCAGTTTTGTTTTGTTTTATGGGCCTATCTAATCTTTGGTGGAAAGGTGAACCTCAGGAGTGACTTCATTACTGAGCTAAAAGGATGTCCAGGGGCCATACTCTTGAGGTTTCTCCAGCCTCTGTCAGTCCAATAAGTCTGGTCTTTTTTTGGTGAGTTAGAATTTTGTTCTATATTTTTCTCTAGTTCCATCCAGGATCCTCCACTCTGATCTCTGTCAGAACAGTCAGTGGTGGCAGCCAGGCGCCATCCAGCTATACTGGACTGGTGAAGGCTGTGGTAGTTGTGGTCCACTAGTCCTTTGGATCAATCCTTCCATATCTTTAGTTTTCTTAATTCTCACTTGCTCCTGACAGGGTGAGACCAGTGGAGTATTTTAAATGGTTGCTCACAAGCTTTTAAGACCCCAGGTGCTACTCACCAAAGTAGAATGTAGAACATTTTCTACATAAACTATGTTATACCAATTGAGCTAGATATTCCCCGAGACCATGGTCCCCACAGCCCTCAGCCCAGTAATTTGATCCCTCAGGGAGTCTGGATGTATCTATGGAGCTTACATGACCTTGCAAGGCTGTAATCTTTTATGGATGCAGACTGCCACATCTTTCTCCCATGGAGCAGCTGGTGGGTTTGAACCACCAACCTTTTGGTTAGTAGCTGGGCACTAAACCTCTATGCTACCAGGGCTCTATTACACACATATAAAACCAAAAAAAAAAAACCTGTTGCCATTGAGTCAATTCTGACTCATAGCGACCCCATAGGACAGAGTAGAACTGCCCCATGGGTTGCCAAGAAGCAGCTGGTGGATTGGAACTGCCAACCTCTGGGTTAGCAGCTGAGCTCTTAACCACTGCACCATCAGGGTTCCTTACACACACATAGAGGAAGTAAAATGTTAAGCAAGTTAATATAAATTTATATTCTCTTGAAGTTGAAACATGTTGAACTTAAAAGACATTTGTGGAAATGATGCTGATGATGATACTCATATAACAGCCATAAGTGGTGAAGAGCAGGTTGAACCAGGGTACTGACCAAAAACATGGCCAGAAAAGCCCCCTTCCCACAAAAAGAGCCTTGGAACACAGAAAGGTTACCCAATGGAGACAGGCCCACTATGAAAATTTCTCCTTACATGTACTTTGAAAAGTCTGGGTTTAAGAACAGGAAATAAACATCACTAATGCAATATTCTAATTTGAAAGTGAGCTTAATACAGTTACACAAAGTATAGTAGGCTGACGTGCCAACAGATACACACACCCCACACCTAAAACTTGTCCTAACTTAGGTGCATATGAAAGCAATATAAACTTTTTCAAATGCTGGTTATATCAATTAGTCTAATGGTGATACAGGGTCGCTATGAGTCGGGATCGACTTGATGGCAAAGGGTTTGGTTTTGGTTTTAATGGTGATACATGAAAAAAATGTACCTTATGTACTAATAGTGCCTGAATTACAGCCAGAGTGCTTGCTGATGTGCTGAAGAGTCCAGCTTATTGGTTATATACTAAACAAATAACTTCTTTTATAAGGATCAGCACAAAGCTGGTTCCTATGAGGCAGAGGTTAAAGATGTGTTATGAGTCACAAACGCCATGGCCAGAAGGCCCATTTTAAGTAACTCATTGCACCACATACCCCTTAGTCACAAAGGAAAAATATTATACCGTTGGATTCACAATCATACCCAATCAACTGCGGACTCTTATTTCTGAATTAATCCACCCATCTTCATAGACCATTTATCACCTAACTCCTCCTCAGTGTGGTTTGAGCTTTCCCAAACTTCATCTCACCTTCATCTCAACACTCTACCCTCCTATTCCTATCTTCTTATTTTTCCTCATTCAACCCTGGCATATATGAGATTGCAACAGTCTTAGACATCGTTTTATTGGGGTGAGGTTCAAGTTCATTGCTTTGGTGTGAAAGATTTCACCCAAATTCCTGAATTTCTAGTGTTGAAAACAATATACAATGGAACTGGAGGCTTGGAAATTTGGCTATATTTCCTCAGGTAGGGAAAAGTCAATTCACAATGGGGCATTCGGTATATGTAGTCTGCCTTCTACTCCACCTCTTTACTAAAATCACTACTCGCCTGTCAGTTTGTCATACTGTGGTGGGATGTGTGTTGCTGTGATGCTGGAAGCTATACCACTGGTATTTCAAATACCAACAGGGTGACCCATGGTGAACAGGTTTCAGTGCAGCTTCCAAACTAAGACAGACTAGGAATAAGGATTCAGCAGTCTACTTCTAAGAAAAAAAAAATTAGCCATTGAAAACCTCCTGAATAGCAATGAAACATTGTCTGATATAGTGCTGGAAGATGAACCCCTCAGGTTCGAACGTACTCAAAATGCAACTGAGAAAGAGCTGCCTCCTCAAAGTAGAGTTGACTTTTACGTGGAAGGAGTAAAGCTTTCGAGACCTTCATTTGCTGATGTGGCATGACTCCAAATGAGAAGAAACAGCTGCAAACATCCATTAGTGCTTAGAATGTGGAATGTATGAAGTATGAATCTAGGAAAATTAGAAGTCATCAAAAATCAAAAGAAACATATAATGATCGATATCCTAGGCGTCAGTGAGCTGAAATGGACTGGTACGATCATGTGGTCTACTATGCTTGGAATGACAAATTGAAGAGGAATGGCATCCCATTCAACATCAAAAAGAACATCTCAAGATCCATCCTGAAGTGCAACGCTGTGAGTGATTGGATAATACCCACGTGCCTACAAGGAACACAAGTTAGTATGATGATTATACAAATTCGTGCACCAAAAAAGGTGGCAAAGATGAAGAAACTGAGGATTTTTACCAACGTCTGCAGTCTGGAATTTATCAAACATGCAATCAAGATGCACTGATAATTACTGGTGATTGGAATGTGAAAGTTGGAAATGAACAAGGCCTGGTAGTTGAAAAATATGGCCTTGGTGATAGAAACAATGCTGGAGACTGTGTGACAGAACTTTGTAAGACCAACAACATGTTCACTGGAAATACCCTTTTTCAACAACATAAATGGCGACTATACACATGGACCTTGCTGGATGGAATACACAGGAATCAATTAGACAACATCTGGGGAAAGGGATGAGGGAGATGCTCAACAACATCAGTCAGAACAAGGCTAGGGGCCAACCGTGGAACAGAACATCAATTGCTCATATGCAAGTTCAAGTCAAAGCTGAAGAAAATCAAAACAAGTACATGAGAGCCAAAGTATAACCTTGAGTATATCCCACCTGAATTTAGAGACCATCTCAGGAATAAATTTGATGCACTAAATGCCAATGACCAAAGACCAGACGAGTTGTGGAATGACATCAAGGACATCATATATGAAAAAAGCAAGAGGTCATTAAAAAAGACAGGGAAGAAAAGACCAAAATGGATGTCAGAAGAAACTCTGAAACTTGCTCTTGAACATAGAGTAACTAAAACAAATAGCAGAAATGATGAAGGAAAAGAGTTGGACAGAAGATTTCAAAAGGCAGTTCAAAAAGACAAAGTGAAGTATTATAATGAAATGTGCAAAGACTTGGAATTAGAAAACCAAAAGGGAAGATCAGGCTCGACATTTCTCAAACAGAAAACTTAAAAAAATCAAAGGCTTGAGTTGCAATGTTGAAGGATTCTATGTGCAAAATATTGAATGACGCAGGAAGCGTCAAAAGATGATGAAAGGTCAATTGGTCTCAACCCACCTGGAGCAAAGGAGAAAGAAGAACACCAAAGACACAATGTAATTATGAGCCCAAGAGACAGAAAGGGCCACAAAACTCAGAGACTACATCAGCCTGAGACCAGAAGAACTAGATGGTGCCTGGCTACAACCGATGACTGCCCTGACAGAGAACACAACAGAGAATCCCTGATGGAGCTGGAGCGCAGTGGGATGCACAACTCAAATTCCCATAAAAAGACCAGACTTAAAAGGTCTGACTGAAGCCCCCAGAGGTCATGGTCCCCAGGCCTTTTGTTAGCCCAAGACTGGAACCATTCCCAAAGCCAACTCTTCAGACAGGGATTGGACTGGACTATAAAGACAGAAAATGATACTGGTGAGGACTGAGCTTCTTGGCTCAAGACACATGAGACTATGTGGGAAGCTCCTGTCTGGACGGGAGATGAGAAGGCAGCAAGGGACAGAAGCTGGCTGAATGGACAGGGGAATACAGGGTGGAGAGAAAGAGTGTGCTGTCTCATTAGGGGGAGGGCAACTTAGGAATATATAGCAAGGTGTATATAAATTTTTGTATGAGAGACTGACTTGTAAAGTTACACTTAAAGCACAATAAAAATTAAAAAAAATAAGATGGAAAGAGTACAAATGAGTCACTTACCAAAAAGAATTGGAGGACTTTTAGCTATTTCATGAGGTACCATATGATCAACAGCCAATGGTATTGAAGGAAGAAGTTCAAGCTGCAGTGACTGCACTGGCGAAAATCCAGGCTCCAGGAATTGACAGAATACCAACTGAGACGTTTCAACAAATGGCTGCAACGCCAGAAGCGCTCAATCGTCTATCCCAAGAAATCTGGAAGACAGCTACCTGGCCAACTGACTGGAAGAGATCCACATTCGTGACCATTCCAAACAAAGGTGATCCAACAGAATGAGGAAATTATCGAACAATATCATTTATATCACACACAAGTAAAATTTTGTTGAAGATCATTCAAAAATGGCTGCAGAGGTACATCAAAAGGGAACTGCAAGAAATTCAAGCTGGATTCAGAAGAGTTTGTGGAACAAGGGATATCATTGCCGATGTCAGATGGATCTTGGCTGAAAGCAGAGAATATCAGAAAGATGTTTATCTGTATTTTACTGACTACGAAAAGGCAGTAGGCTGTATGGATCATAACAAATTATAGATAACATTGTGAAGAATGTGAATTCCAGAATGCTCAATCGTGCTCATGCAGAACCTATACACAGACCAAGAGACAGTCTTTCAAACAGAACAAAGGGGCACTAAAACCAAAAACCAAACCAAACCCAGTGCCATCAAGTCGATTCCGACTCATAGCAACCCTATAGGACAGAGTAGAACTGCCCGATAGAGTTTCCAAGGAGCGCCTGGCGGATTCGAACTGCTGAACTCTTGGTTAGCAGCCGTAGCACTTAACCACCATGCCACCAGGGTTCCCAAGGGGATCCCGCATGGTTTAAAATCAGGAAAGGCGTACATCAGGGTTGTATCCTTTCACCATACTTACTCAATCTGTATGCTTAGCAAATAATCTGTGAAGCTGGACTATACGAAGAATGAAACATCAGGACAAGAATAATTAACAAACTTCGATATTCGGATGACACAACCTTGTTTGCTGAAAGTGAAGAGGACGTGAAGAACTTACTGATGAAGATCAAAGACTATAGCCTTCAGTATGCGCTACACCTCAACATAAAGAAAACAAAAATCCTCACAACTGAACCAATAAGCAACATCATGATAGACAGAGAAAATACTGAATTTTTCAAGGATTTCATTTTACTTGGATCTACAATCAATGCCCATGGAAGCAGCAGTCAAGACATCAAAAAACATATTGCATTGGGAAAATCTGCTGCAAAATGCCTTTTTAAAGTGTTAAAAAGCAAAGATGTCACTTTGAGTACTAAGGTGTGTCTGACCCAAGCCATGGTATTTTCAGGTGCCTTATATGTGTGCGAAAGCTGTACAATGAATAAGGAAAATCAAAGAATTGATGCCTTTGAATAACAGTGTTAGTGAAGAATATTGAAGATACCATGGACTGCCAGAATGAATAAGTCTGCCTTGGCAACAGTACAGCCAGAGTGCTCCTCGGAAGCGAAGATTCCAAGACTTCTCTCACGTACTTTTTGGACATGTTATCAGGATGGACCACTCCCTGGAGAAAGACATCATGCTTGGTAAGGCAGATGGTCAGTGAAAAAGAGGAAAATCCTCGACGAGATGGATTGACACAATGCCTGCAACAACGGGCTCATAGCAATGATTGTGAGGATGGTGCGGAACCGGTAGGCAGTGTTTCATACTGCTGTACATAGGATCATTCCCACTTTTGCCTAAACTCCTTACCGCTGCATGCCCAGAGTAGTGTAGCAACCTCTGCTGGTCCCCAATTCTATTTCTGTCCCTCCCCAATCCATCATGCATGTTACTGTGTTAGGTTAAGGTTAGCTCTGAGAACACTGGCCTGTGAACCTTTTTAGTGCAGGGATTATGGATTATTCGTGTTTATATTCCTCCAAGGCAGAGAAAAAAGTACATATTCTAGAACCTACAGTAGCATAAATTCAAGCTTTTCTGCATGCTAAGGTTCATCATCCTGGGTTTTTTCATCATTTAATCTATAGATTAAACCTTATTTCTAATTACTCTCTGGCATACGCCCAATTTCACCAAGCCAGTTTTCTGTCAGTGTTCCCTAAACATCCACATCCATTCCTACTTTTTGGGCTTTTGCTTATGCTGTCTACTAAGCCTCTTGTCTGGTGTGCTCTCTCCCCTCTCTCTACTATTCCATTATTATTCAAGGCACCCTGCAGAGTCACATTCCTTCAGGAAAGTCTTCCTTGACTACCGTAGCCCATTGCCATATTGTCTGAACTCCAATTATACTTTTTTGTGCCACCTAATTTTTGCCTTCTTGTGTTTGGTTTTGTTTGGCCAAATACAATCTAAACTATTTGTTTCAGCCATTTGAGATCAAGGGCAATGTCTATTAATTCTTTTGAATTGACACGGAGCCAACCATACAATAAGCAATCAAGAAGTGCTTTATTTTAGCCACTTTACTATTCAATACCAGGGTTATAAAAAAAATAGCCACTAACATATAGTGGAGAAGGAGAGTGGAATCAATCATTAAAAGGAATTTGGAATATCTGTGGATTTCTATTTTCCTTTCTAGGTTTCTATCTTGGTATTACAAACTCCCTTAACTAAGTTGTTGTTGTTGTTAGGTGCCATCGAGTCAGTTCTGACTCATAGCTACCCTATGCATAACAGAATGAAACACTGCCCGCTCCTGCGCCATCCTCACAATCATTGCTATGCATGAGCCCACTGTTGCAGCCACCATGTCAATGTATCTTGTTGAGGGTCTTCCTCTTTTTCACTGGCCCTCTACTTTACCAAGCATGATGTCCTTCTCCAGGGACTGATCCCTCCTGATAACATGTTAAAATACGTGAGACGTAATCTCACCATCCTGGCTTCCAAGGAGCATTCTGGTTGTACTTCTTCCAAGACAGTGTTATTTGTTCCTTTGGCAGTCCACAGTATATTCAATATTCTTCGTCAATACCACAATTCAAAGGTATCAATTCTTCTTCAGCCTTCCTTATTCATAGGCCAGCTTTTGCATAGGTATGAGGCAACTGAAAACACCACGGCTTGGGTCAGGAGCACCTTAGTCTTCAAGGTGACATCTTTGCTTTTCAACACTTTAAAGTCATCTTTTACAGATTTTCCCATGCAACGCATCATTTGATTTCTTGACTGCCGCTTTCATGGGTGTTGATTGTAGAGCCAAGTAAAATGAAATCCTTGACTACCACACTCTTTTCTCTGTTTATCATGATGTTGCTTATTGGTCCAGTTGCGAGGATTTGTTTTCTTTATGTTGAGGTGTAATCCATGCTGAAGGCTGTGGTCTTTGATCTTCATCAGTAAATGTTTTAAGATCTCTTCGCTTTCAGCAAGCAAGGTTGTGTCACCTGCATAAAGCAGGTTGTTAATGAGTCTTCCTCCAATTCTGATGCCCCATTATTCTTCATGTAGTCCAGATTCTCAGATTATTTGCTCAGCATACAGATTGAATAGGTATGGTGAAAGGACACAATCCTGACACACACCCTTCCTGACTTTAAACCATGTAGTATCCCCTTGTTCTGTTCAAACGGCCTAATCTATGTACAGGTTCCTCGTAAGCACAATGAAGTATTCTGGAATTCCCATTCTTTAAAATGTTATCCATAATTCGTTATGATCCACACAGTCGAATGCCTTGGCATAGTCAATAAAACACAGGTAAACATCTTTCTGATATTCTCTGCTTTTAGCCAAGATCCATCTAACATCAGCAATGATACCCGTGCTTCCACATCCTCTTCCAAATTCGGCTTGAATTTCTGGTAGTTCCCTGTTGACATATTGCTACAGCCACTTTTGAATGATCTTCAGCAAAATTTTACTTGCCTATGATATTGCTTGATAATTTCCACATTCAGCTGGATCACCTTTCTTGGGACTAGGTATAAATATGGATCTTTTCCAGCCTGGTAGCTGTCTTCCAAATTTCTTGGCATAGACAAGTGAGCACTTCATGTTGCATCTGTTTGCTGAAACATCTCAGTTGGTATTCTGTCAATTCTTGTGGCCTTGTTTCTTGCCAGTATCTTCACTGAAGTTTCAACTTCTTCCTCTAGTACCATCGGTTCCTGATCATATGCTGCCTCCTAAAATGGCTAAATGTCGATCAATTCTTTTTGGTATAGTGACTCTATGTATTCCTTTCATTTTCTTTGGATGCTCCCTGCATCACTTAATAATTTCCCCATAGAATCCTTCAGTATTGCAACTCAAGGCTTGAATTTTTTTCTTCAGTTCTTTTGGCTTCAGAAATGCTGAGCACCTTCTTCCCTTTTGGTTTTCTATCTCCAGCTCTTTGCACATGTCATCATCGTAATACTTTACTTTGTCTTCTTGAGCTGCCCTTTAAAATCTTCTGTTCAACTCTTTTACTTCATCATTTTTTCCTTTTGCTTTTTTTAGCTACTCGACATTCAAGAGCAAGTTTCACAGTATCTTCTGACATCCATTTAGGTCTTTTCTTTCTCTCCTGTCTTTTTAATGACCTCTTCCTTTCTTCATGTATGATGTCCTTGCACAATGTGTCTGGTCTTTGGTCATTAGTGTTCAATGCATCAAGTCTATTCTTGAGATGGTCTCTAAATTGAGATGGGATATACTCAAGGTTGTACTTTGGCTCTTGTGGGCTTGTTCTAATTTTCTTCAGCTTCAACTTGACCTTATATATGAGCAGTTGATGGTCTGTTCCAGTCAGCCCTTAGCCTTGTTCTGACTGATGATATTGAATTTTTCCATCATCTCTTTCCACAGATGTAGTCAATTTGATTCCTGTGTATATCATCTGGTGAGGTCCATGTGTACAGTTACCGTTAATATTGATCAGAAAAGGTATTTGCAATGAAGAAGTCATTGGTCTTGCAAAATTCTATCACACAATCTCTGGCATTGCTTCTATCACCAAGGCCATATTTTCCAACTACTAATCCTTCGTTTCCAACTTTCGTACTCCAATCACCAGTAATTTCAATGCATTCTGACTGCACGTTCAATCAATTTCAGACTGCAGAAGCTGGTAAAAATCTTCAATTTCCTCACCTTTGGCTTTAGTGGTTGGTGCAGAAATTTCAATAAGTCATATTAACTGGTCTTCCCTGTAGACGTGTAATATTATCCTATCACTGACAGCATTGTACTTCAGGATAGATCTTGAAATGTTCTTTTTGATGATGAATGCAATGCCATTCAAGTTGTCATTTCTGCCATAGTAGACCACATAATTGTCTAGTTCAAAATGGCCAATACCAGTCCCAGCTCACTAATACCTAGGATATTGGTGTTTATGGGTTCTATTTCATTTCTGAAGGTTTTCAATTTCCTAGATTCATGCTTTGTACATTCCACGTTCCAATTATTAATGGATGTTTGCAGCTGTTTCTTCTCATTTTGAGTTGTGCCACATCAGCAAATGAGGGTCCTGAAAGCTTGAGTCCATTCACATCACTAAGGCCGACTCTACTTTGAGGAGGAAGCTCTTCCCCAGTCGTATTTTGAGTGCCTTCCAATCTGAGGGGTCATCTTCCGGCACTGTATCAGACAAAGTTCTGCTGCTATTCACAAGGTTTTCACTGGCTCATTCTTTTCAGAAGTAGACCACCGGGTTTTTCTTCCTAGTCTGTCTTAGTCTGGAAGGTCAGCTGAAACCTCTCTGCCATGGGTGACCCTGCTGGTACTTGAATACCAGCAGCACAGCTTACAGCATCACAGCAAACGTGCAAGCCCCCACAGTACGATAAACTGACAGACGCTGTCAGTTTTGCGTGTTGCTTGACTAAAAGTCAATTTAAAAATTATTTACTTACCTTTGTGGAGCAATAAAATCTGAACAACTGTTATGCTTCTCTTAAATTGCCACTCATTCAGGTGAGCAATGTTGTAACTTTTCAACAACCATTACCTTAAACATCCACAATTAATCTCTTCCCTCTCTCCCTTTAATTACAATTCATCTTTCATTTCCCTATTCGTTTATTCAATTTATCTTCCATTCTTTATCTCTCGGAGTTGCTGTGGCTAAGCAGTGGGACCCTTGTATTTTTCTGGCTCTTTCCCATTCCTTGAATTCCAAATGAGAATAAGCTCATTGTTCTTATACGGTTGCTAGGTTTGATAACAAGTTGGTATTTCATTGTAAAAATAGTTACCTAGGAACAAAACCATTCATTTTTGCGAAGAGCAATCTCAAGACTTTTTCCTTCTGCTCCCAGGTCAAATTTCCAATATCCACATTTCCTTGAATATTTGTCCTGAAGAATTTCAAAGATAAAAAATGAAGAAGAAAAATATGGTCAAAGCAACCTTCTTTTTTAAAAAAATGAAAATATGTAAACATGAGAAAAGTCCCATACCAGAACTGATTATTATGGGGCTTGCTATGTAATGACAACAAAGCAACACGTGTCCATTATAAAATCATAGAGTTAAAAACGATATCAATATGCTAGCCAATTTGAAATGTTATTTACTCACTAAGATGAAAATGTCAAAAAGTATAATATGGGAAAATATTTGTGTTCAAATATTAAGGAAATAAGCAAAACACAAAACTGTAGTGTAACATATATTCAGGCATACACACAAAGGAAACACGAAAAAAAAAACAGTTGTTTGGTGAGATTTTGGTACGTGTTTTCCTTTTAACATTTCTTTTTGTATTTTAATATTTCATTACGAAAACAGAGTTAAAAAACGTAAACTTAGAAAATAACATATAACTTCACTACTCTTTTTTCTTACCTCCAAATAAGGCTGCAACTAAGCTTTCCAGGCATGTCTTTATCTATACTATAACTTTCCCATAGAATTCAGTCTACTTGCTATTTACAAAAGCTGGATGACCTGTACAAAGGGTATTGATGTTTTATATCGCAAGAAATATTTTTGAATATAGGTCAATTGTTTTTTTTTTTTTAATTTAGGCTTTGCTTTATGTTCACCATATACCTCCACTGTCCTCCCCCCATCTGCCTCTTAAGCAGATACTGTAACATTTTAACCACCAGTTCTACACTGTTGAATAGGGAAAGTAGCAGGTGTAGGTAGAGGCAATAGGTCATTGAGGTTAAGGTGGTAACCTGCCCAGTAGCACGAAGAGTCTAGTTTCTGCATTAACAGCATGAGGAATCACTTTAACTTCCTCTGAAAACTTACGCCCCTTAATATGTTGTTGTTAGGTGCCATCAACTTGGTTCTGATTCATAGCGACCCTACGTACAACAGAATGAAACACTGCCCAGTCCTGCATCATCCTCACAACTGTTACTCTGTTTGAGCCCATTGTTGCAGCCACTATGTCAATCCATCTAGTTAAGGGTCTTCTGTTTTGCTGACCCCACTTTACCGAGCATGAAGGCCCTCTCCAGGGACTGGTCCCCCCTAATAACACGCCCAGTACCTAAGATGAAGTTTCACCATCCTCCCTTCTAAGGAGCATTCTGGCTGTACTTCTTCCAAGAAAGATTTGTTCATTCTTCTGGCAATTCATGGTATATTCAATATTCTTCACTAACACCATAATTCAAAGGCATCAATTCTTCCTTGGTCTTCCTTAGTCATTGTCCAGTTTTTGCATGCATATAAGTTGATTGAAAAATACCATGGCTTGAGTCAGACACACCTTAGTCCTCCCTCAAAGTGACTCCTTTGCTTCTAAACACTTCAAAGCTCTTTCACAGCAGATTTGCCAATCCAAAACATCATTTTATTTCTTGACTGCTGCTTCCATGGGCACTGATTGTGGATCCAAGTAAAATGAAATCCTTGACAACATCAATATTTTCTCTGTTTATCATGATGTTATGTTGCTTACTGGTCCAGTTGTGAGGTGTTTTATTTTCTTTAGGTTGAGGTGCAGCCCATACTGAAGGCTGTAGTCTTTGATCTTCATCAGTAAGTTCTTCAAGATCTCTTCAATTTTAGCAAACAAGGTTGTGTCATCTGCTTATCATAGGTTATTAATTATTCTTCTCTAATCTCAATGCTGCATTCTTCTTTATATAGTTCAGTTTCTCAGATTAATTGCTCAGCATACAGGCTGAATAAGTATAGTGAAAGGATACAATCCTGATGCACATCCTTCCTAATTTTAAACCATACAGTATCCCCTCGTTCTGTTCAAAAGACTGCCTCTTGGTCTATGTACAGGTTCCACATGAGCACAGTTAAGTACTCTGGAATTCCCATTCTTCTCAATGTCATCCATAATTTGCTGGGATCCACACAGTCAGATGCCTTGGCATAGTCAATAAAACACAGGTAAAGATCTTTTTCGTGTTCTCTGCTTTCAGCCAAGATCCATCTGACATCAGCAATGATATCCCTCATTCCACGTTCTCTTCTGAATCTGGCTTGAATTTCTTGCAGCTCCCTGTGGATGTACTGCTGCAACTGTTTTTGAATTATCTTCAACAAAATTTTACTTGCATGTGATATTAATGATATTGTTCAATAATTTCCACCTTTCTTTGGAATGGTCATGAATATGGATCTCTTCCAGTCAGCTGGCCAGGCGGCTGTCTTCCAAATTTCTTGGCACAGACAAATGAGCACTTCCAACATCGTATCCATTTATTGAAATATCTCAATTAGTATTCCATCAATTCCCAGAGCCAGTGATTTTGGTCAGTGCCTTCAGTGTAGGTTGGACTTCTTCCTTCAAAACCATCAGTGCTTGATCATATGTTACTACCTCCTAAAATGGTTGAACGCTGACCAATTCTTTTTGGTACCATGGCTCTGTGTATTGCTTCCATCTTCTTTTGATGATTCCTGCATCAATCAATATTTTGCCCTTAGAATCCTTTAGTATTGCAGCTCAAGGCTTAAATTTTTCCTTCAGTTCTTTCAGCTTATAAAAGGTTGTTAGTGAGTCTTCCTCCAATCCTGATGCCCCGTTCTTCATATAGTCCAGCTTCTCGGATTATTTGCTTAGCACAGATTGACTAGATATGGTGAAAGGACACAACCCCAGCACACACCTTTCCTGACGTTAAACCATGCAGTATCCCCGTCTGTTCAAACAACTGCCTCTTGATCCATGTATAGATTCCTCATAAGCACAATTAAGTGTTCTGGAACTCCCATTCTCTGCAATGTTATCCATAATTTGTTATGATCCACACAGTTGAACGCCTTAGCATGGTCAATAAAACACAGGCAAACATCTTTCTGGTATTCTCTGCTTATATATGATACAGAGTCAACTTGTTTGACTTAATAAATGAAAAGAGGAAATTACAGTGAATCTCTTGGTAACAGAAGTGGCATCACAAACTTCTGGATAGAGTAAAGTAAAAAATTTATTGTATGGGGCATTTTTGAAGTATTATTTTTCAGAGGCTTTGAAAGGCCACTGAGCATGCCCAACTTTCCCAACAGCCATATAATTTAAAAGAATCTACAAGTTAGCCCATTAAAAAATAACTAAGCACTCTGAATAAGACGTTAAGTACATAATAGTGGAAGTACTTTTAAGTTTCTTGAGTTAGCGCCTTTGAAGAATCTAATTGCATTGGAATATAAAACAATATTTTTTCAAAATAATCTGCAAAATGCATTATAATTTAATTGAAGATTTATAGGGGGAAGAGTTCTGTAACAGACAAAAATACTAATAGATTTAATCATTGTATATACTCTGCAACTATCTCAAGTATGCTGCCACCTTTATCGTAGTGGCAGAAGATTTCTGGACAGTACTTTAGAAATTTGTGGGGACTTTTGGTTAATACAATGATGGAGGAGCACTATTGGCTGTCCTCCAACTCATGGAATAGTTCTGCACAACAAAGAACAATTACAGCTTAGGCATTATATTAATATTTTTAAATTATATGTTTAGTTAGAAATTACCTATAAATTTCATCTCAGGGTAATAAAGGAAACATTACAAAATATTTGTGAAGTGTGGTTATCAAAACATTTAACCTGAATCTAATTTACAGGAATTTCCAATCTCCAATTTATAGGAAAAAAAGATAAAGGGAGAGGTTAAACTATATTACGATGACATTACACAGGACAAATAATCTAGTCTTTAACAAGTCTCTTGTCATGAAAGGGGGTACCTCCCAAGAATACCTACTAAGCCCCATACACTATGCTGGGTGTCTGTCGACTTTGTGGAGCTACCATCCCAGCTCTGGATTGCTTAACTCCAGACATCAGCCAGCTCCTGTCCTCAAGTAACTTACTATGTAATCCACTCGACACTTGGATATTATCAAACTGAACTTGTCAGGGTTCTTATTTCTCTAAAATGCACAAAAATAGCAGCACAAAAAAGAAAATATTAAAGCATTATTAGTACCATTTCTCAGCCTCCATAAGATCCTGATTCACACTATTGGTGCTGTGCTCTCTGCCATCAAATGTTCGGATTTTGGGATATTCTGTTTTTCCTGCAAGTGCTGCTCTCATTTTTAAATTGAAAGCAGTTTGCGCTATCTGCTTATAATGCATTCTGCTAAATAGGATCTGTTGCTTCACTTGGTGTAGAGCATCCAAAAAGAATTCTTCCACCTCTGTTCTCTCATCCAGTATGTTCTTGGCCAGCTTCTTCACTCGCTTCATTTCCCTGTCCTTCAACTGAAGAAGATGCTGCAGCTTGTCAATTTCTACCTGACCCGCTTGATTCTCTATCATTGCCTGTTGTTGCAGTTTTAAAACTCCAGCTTCAAACTCCCTTGTCATACAAGTCAGGGCAGTCTCCAAGCTTACCACCTTTTTCTGAAGTGTTTGGATTTGTGATTTCTGCTGGTTAAGTTGCATAATTTTTTCCTTAACCAATAAGTCATTGATCTCCTAAAAATAGAATGATGAGAGAGGTGAAAGATTAGTTTTTTCTTTAATAATTCCAGAACTCAAAAGTTCCTGACTAACTTCTATTACTTTATGGGATTTGAGTTCGATGCCAGGTTGAGGTGATATTCTAGTATCTGTGTATAGAGGGCAAAAAATATACCAGGGTCCTTGTCTGGGCTAATAAAGGCAATCCACTGATTTTTTCTAATTAATAAACTTCCTTCCCTCTAAAATTCTGGAAGATTAAATATTTTGCATTATCAAAGGGTAATTCTAAAACCAGCAAGATTGTACGGTAAAACATTAATTTAACAACTATACACTGGAAAATGTGGCTATTCCAATATTCATTTTCTCCTTCCTCCTTAGTAATAAAACATCAATTTTATTCAGGAAGGCAATAAGCCCAACTGAAAGCCTACATTCCCTAGCCTCCCTTGGAGTCCGGCATAGCAATGTAACTAAGTTCTTGCCAATGAGATGCAAGTGGGAATGTGTATGGGACTTCCAGGAAGATCTCTAACAGGAGGGGCACCCTTTTTTCCTTCTTGATTCCTTCCTGCCATTTGAAATAGCAATTAGAGCTCCAGCAGCCATCCTGGACCACGAGGTGACTTTGAGCAGAGCAAAGTTAAGGAACTTGGGTGTCCTTTGACTTTGTGGAACTACCATTCCAGCTCTGGACTGCTTACCTCCAGACTTCCTCTAGGTGACAGAATAAACCCTTATGTGGTGAAGCTATGGTTATCACATCTATTATTCACAGATGAACCTATTTTTAATTGATTCAGGAACCAACTATAAGCAAAGCAAAACGAGTATTCTAAGGTACCAGAGGATGGGAGTGTTACATATACGTTTCTGGTATTTTCTGTATGATGTTAAGTCTAATGCTTCTAATAAGTCATTCAGCAATTAATCCTTTTTGGTAAGTAAGGTGAGTCATCCAGACAATGTCCTGTGTGTCATCACTGTAACTGATTCTTGATATCACCAACCCAATTCCTTAAAAAAAAAAAAAAAGAAACACAGTCTGAATGACAGAACCTTTTGATGTAAAAGGATACTATGAGTCTCTTGCAACCTCTGGGAGTTTTTTTGTAGATCATCAGCTTCCTTCAGATGGTATGCAAGAGCTTTCTGGAGATAAACATTCTCTTTAAAAACATTTCTTCCAGCATTATTCAGTTGCCTAAAACAGACAAACAGATATAAGATTCCAAAACACAGACCTAAGTTTTAGATATTACCAAACTAGAACAATGACTGCTTTACCCCTCAACATTAGTAACAATGGCCACCACTTACTTAACATATAATGGGTACTCAACAGTTAGGTGGGAATCTTGTGACTGAGTTCTCCTCAAAGGGAAAGTAAGAAGCGATGTGTTACTTCCAGTCTAAGGCTGGTAACAGAGGTGTGAGTTTTCCACACTCCCTGTTGAGCACATAAGCAGATGTGAAGAACCCCAAGACGGTGGAGGTGCAAGAAGGGAGCAGCCCAACTCCCTGAATCACTATTAGAGGACAGAGCTGAATGACCCACATTACATTGTTGCGTGAGCAATAAATAAGCTCCCAAATAACTTGAGATTTGGGAGTTTGTTAACACTATGCAGTTTGGTTACTTTCACTAATATACCTCTCATTACAACCCTGTAAGGTTGCTACTATTAACCCTATTTTTATGTGAAGAAATCTAATTTTTAAAAAGCTAACAAATCTTCCTGTGTTCAGTTAGTATGCAAGTTGAGAACCAGTTCAAAGCCTACATTTTTTACCACCATACCATTCTCCTATAGAAACAGTGGGGGCTGGAGGGGCGGGGAACACAAAGAGAAAGAAACCATGAGGGAGAGTAGACCAGAAATTTTGAAGAAAGCAAGGTAGGAGAGAAGGGAGCAGACGAGATGATACACACAATATAAGAAAGGTAAAAACAGCAGCACAGAGGTAAGAGATGCTATCCAAGAAAAAGGAGGCAGCAGTCTCTTACACAACAGCTTCATGGTGGGCTCTCTCTGCCAACATTATTATCTTCTTTTCAGCTTCTTGTTCTAGTCGATGCTAAGAAAGAAAACAGGCTGTTTAAATAGCTATATTTGTAACAACAAGTTTTACACATCAAAAATTTAAGTAATTAAGTAAAAAATGGCAGAGTAGGAAGCTCTAGAGGCTGGTCCCTCCACCAAAACGACGACTGAACTTGAAAGAGCAATTGGAAATAGCTATTTTGAAACTCTGGAACCTAATCAGACACTTAAACCATACAGGGGGGTACTTGATGATCTCAAACTCTTGAGAACCAAAGATAAAGAGAGAATCCTAAAAGAGAGAAGTGAATTGTCACATACAAGGGACCCTCAAGAAGATTAAGTGCCAATTTCTCCTCAGAAACTCTAGGCCAGAAGGCAGTAGAATGTCATATTTAAAGTGCTGAAAGAAAACTGTCTACCAAGAATTCTATATCCAGCAAAACTGTCCTTCGAAAAAATGAGGGTGAAATTAAGATATTCCCAGATAAACAAAAGATGAATGAGTTTGATATAACCAGACCTGTCCTACAAGAAATGCTAAACGGAGTCCTTCAGACAGAACAGAAAGCACCCTAAATAGCACCTCGAAGCTATAAAAAAAAAAAAAAAAAAAAGCTATACAAAGGGAAAAAAAAGCTCTCAGGTAAAGGTAATTTCATAGGCAATACTAAAGGTCAGTTTTATGGTATTTTTGAGCATATATTATTTATTGGAGCCTATATTATTTAAAACAATAAATGAATAAAAAAGAATTATAAATTTATTGTGCTAATAATGTATAAATAAATATTTTGTGCTAAAAACAAAGTGGGGGGGGAACAGTATAGGGATAGAGTTTTTTAAATGTTATTAAAGTTAAATTGGTATCGATTTAAACTAGGTTGTTGTAATATTAGGATGTTACATGTAATCCCCCATGGTAACCATGAGAAAAAGTACAAAAACAATATATACAAAAGGAAAAAAGAAGGGAATCAAAATGGCTAACTACAAAAAATTAAACACAGAGGAAGGCAGTACTGGAGGAGAAGAGGGACAAAAAAATATAAGACACACAAAAAGCAAATAGCAAAATGGCAGAATTAAGTCCTGCCTAATGAGTTTTTTTTGGGTTAATGATTAAACTCCCCAATCAAAAGGAAATAACAAACAGCAGAATGGGTGAAGAAAAAAAAAAAGATCCATCTATATGCCATCTACAAGAGACACACTTGAGACACAAATAGGTTGAAGGTGAAAGGATGGAAAAAAAAATTCCATGTAATAGTAACCAAAAGAGAACTGTAGGCTATATGAATATCAGACTAAATAGACTTTAAGTCAAAATCTGTTACAAGAGAGTATTATGCAATGACCAAAGGGACAATTCAGCAGGGAGATATAGCAAATATATGCACCTAATATCAATGTTCCGAAATACATGAAGCAAACATTGACAATAATGGCTGGAGACTTCAATACACTACTTTCAAAAATGAACAGAACATCTAGACAGAAGATCAATAGGGAATTAGTAGATTTGAACAGCAGTATAAACTAACTAGACCCTAACAGACATGCATAGAACCCTTCACCCAACATCAGCACAATACACATTCTTCTCCAGTGCACATGGATCATTGTCCAGGATAGACCATGTGCTAGATTACAAAACAAGTCTCAATAAATTTAAAAAGACTGAAATCATACAAAGCATCTTCTCTGACTACAATGGAATGAAACTAGAAATAAGTAACAGAAGGAAAACTGGAAATCATGCAAATGTGTTGAAATTAAACAACAAATAGGTCAAAGAAGAAATCTAAAGGGAAATCAGAAGATACACATAAATGAAAATGCAAGAATAACATATCAAAACTTATAGGACACAGTAAAGGCAGTGCTTAGAAGGAAATTTATAGCCTACATTAAAAAGGAAGATCTCAAATCAATAACCTAACTTTACACCTTGAGCAATGAGAAAAAGAAGAGCAAACTAAACCAAAAGCTACCAGAAGGAAATAACAAAGAGCAAAAGAAATAAATTTGTGAATAGCAAAACATAGAGAATCAGCAAAACCAGAAACTGATTCTTTGAAAAGATCAATAAAATTGACAAACCTTTAGCTAGACTGACAAACAAAAAAAGGAAATGGAAATAATTAAAATCAGAAATTAAAGTGGGAATATTACTGCTGACCCTACAAAAATAAAAGCAGTTATAAAAGAATACTATGAACAATTGTATACCAACAAATCAGATAACCTAGACAAAATGGACGAATTCCTAGAAACATATAAACTACCTATTTCTTTTGATTCAAAAAGAAACAGAAAATCTCAACAGATGCATAACAAGTGAAGAGATTGAATAAGAAATCAAAAACTTTCCAACAAAGACAAATCTAGGACCAGATGGATTCACTGGGGAAGTCTACCAACCATTTAAAGAATTAACACCAATTCTCCTCAAACTTTCCCAAATATAGGAAAGGAGGGAAAACTTTTTATGAGGTCTCTGTGTTCCACAGAACACAATCTATGAGGCCAGCATTAGCTTTATACCAAAGCCAGACAAGGACACCATTAAGAAAACTACAAAAACATGATTACAAACTCTTTGTAAAATGACAACCCCTCTAGATGATTTTCATAATTTCTGAAAAGGAGGAGAACATTGAGATCTTTAGAAGAGAAAGTTTTGTTTACCCTGTTTTTATTCAGCCAGGATTTGGTAACAATCTTTAATCTTCCAATAAGATAACAAATGGAAGGTTGGTATGTCTCAAAACATATACACTTATATTTTTCTACCAAACAGAAGATTTCTTAATTAATCCTAATAGTATGTACCTTTTCCTCAAAAAACCTGCCTTCCAATCTTCTAAGAGTCTCCTGATGTTTCCGCTCTGTGTTCCTTAAATTCTCTTTTAGCTAAAATTAAAATAACAAACAAAAGATGGTCAATAAGAAATGGGGGTGATTGGGGTATACTTCCAGAATATTCACAATAAAGAAACATTTTCTCTTAGTCCTGAACATAAAGGAAAAATTCTGTCCCTGCCTCTAAGTACCAATTTTCCATAATCTTCAATAGATTTATAAGATCAGTATTAATTTGAATTTTTAGAAGTCTTTCATGAATAACAATTCTCAGAGCATTCAGACAAGTTGTTCTCACATTTTCCAAGTCTTTATTTAAAACGTGAAATTTCACAAAATCTTAAAATTTTAAAATTGAAAGGGACTTCAGGAGTCAGACTATACAATCATCGTCCTAATATGGGAACCCCTGTACTATCCCTATTATCATTAGACATTAGAAATATCACTAACTTGAATCTCATTAATTCCCCTGGATGTACTTTAATGGTTCTCAATTTTAGAAAGCTCTTCCTAATATGAATCTAAAAAACATCTCACTATGACTCCCATGGATGGATCCTACTTTAGCTTCCTAAAACCATATAGAATAAAAGAGACATAAAATACTTCTAAGCAAAAAAAATGAGTTTATTTAAAGCTGTGGTCCTACAATTCATATTGAAGGCTGCAGTCTTTGATCTTCATCAGTAAGTGCTTCAAGTCCTCTTCACTTTCAGCAAGCAAGGTTGTGTCATTTGCATATCCCAGTTATTAATGAATCTCCCTCCAATTCTATGCCACATTCTTCTTCACCTAGTCCAGCTTCTTGGCTTATTTGTTCAGCATACAGACTGAATAAGCATGGTGAAAGGATACAATCCTGATGCACACTGTCTTAGTCATCTAGTGCTGCTGTAACAGAAATACCACAAGTGGATGGCTTTAACAAAGAGAAATTTATTCTCTCACAGTCTAGTAGGTTACAAATCCAAATTCAGGGTTTCAGCTCCAGGAGAAGGTTTTCTCTGTCGGCTCTGGAGAAAAATTCCTTGTCCTCAATCCTCTCCTGGCCGAGGACCTTCTCAGGCACAGGGACCCCAGTTCCAAAGGACGCACTCTGCTCTCAGTGGGTGCTGCTTTCTTAGTGCTGTGAGGTCCCCAACTCTCTCCTCGCTCCCCTTTCCATTTTTCTCTTGAGAGATAAAAGGTGGTGCAGGCCACACCCCAGGGAAAACTCCCTTTACCTTGGATCAGGGATGTGACCTGGGTAAGGGTGGTGTTACAATCCCACCCTAATCCTCTTTAACATAAAATTACAATCACAAAATGGAGGACAACCACAGAATACTGGGAATCATGGCCTAGCCAAGTTGATACATACATTTTTGAGGGGACATAATCCAATCCATGACACACACCTTCCCTGATTTTAAACCATGCAGTATCCCCTTGTTCTGTTTGAACAACTGCCTCTTGGTCTACGTACAGGATCCTCATGAGTACAATTAAGTATTCCAAAATTCCCATTCTTCCCAATGTTATCCATAATTTGTTATGATCCATACAGTCAAATGCTTTTGCATAGTCAACAAAACACAGGTAAAGATCTTTCTGGTATTCTCTGCTTTCCCCTGTCCCATGTCCTCTTCTGAATCTGTCTTGAATTTCTGGCAGTTCCCTGCTGGTATACTGCTGCAACCATTTTTGAATTATCTTCAGCAAAATTTTGAGTGTGATATAATGATATTGTTCAATAATTTCCACATTCTGTTGGATCACCTTTCCTTGGAATGGCACAAATATGGATCTCTTCCAGTTGATAATTCAGCCTTCAGTACGGATTACACTTCAGCATAAAGAAAATAAAATACTTCACAACTGGACCAATAAGCAACATCATATAGATGCAGAAAATACTGAAGTTGTCAAGGATTTCATTTTACTTGGATTCACAATCAATGCCAATGGAAGCAGGAGTCAAGAAATCAAATGATGTTTTGCACTGGGCAAATCTGCTGCAAAACACCTCTTTAAAGCGTTAAAAAGCAAAGATGTCACTTTGAGGACTATGGTGTGCCTGGTCCAAGCTATGGTGTTTTCAATCACCTCATCTGCACGTGAAAGCTGGACAATGAATAAGAAAGAGGGTAGAAGAATCAACGCCTTTGAATTATGGTGTTAGCAAAGAATATTGAATATACCATGGACTGCCAGAAAAACAAAAAAATCTCTCTTGGAAGAAGTACAGCCAGAGTGCTACTTGGAAGCAAGGATGGTGAGACTTTGTCTCACGTACTTTGGACATATTATCAGGAGGGAACCAGTTCTTAGAAAAGGACATCATGTTTAGTAAGGTAGAGGTCAGCGAAAAAGATGAAGACCCTTGACAGTGGCTCCAACAATGGGCTCAAAAGTAACAACGATCATGAGGATGGCACAGGACTGAGCTATGTTTCATTCTGTTGTAGACAGGGTCGCTTTGAGTCGGAACTGACTCAACAGCACCTAATAACGAGGGTCCTATAGTTTATATTTACCGGCAAGAATGAATCAGATTAAAATAGGCATGTTGTTGTTGTTAGGTGCCATCAAGTCGGTTCCAACTCACAGCCACCCCATGCACAACAGACCAAAACACTGCCCGGTCCTTCACCATCCTTACAATTGCTGTTATGCTTGAGCCCACTGTTGTAGCCACTGCGTCAATTCATCTCGTTGAGGGTCTTCCTCTTTTCCGCTGACCCTGTACTTTACCAGGCATGATGCCCTTCTCTGGGGACTGATCCCTCCTGACAACATGTCCAAAGTATGTAAGATGCAGTCTCGCCATCCTTGCTTCTAAGGAGCATTCTGGTTGTACCTCTTCCAAAACAGATTTGTTTGTTCTTTCGGCAGTCCATGGTATATTCAATATTCTTTGCCAACGCTACAATTCAAAGGTGTCAATTCTTCTTCGGTCTTCCTTATTCATTGTTCAGCTTTCACATACATATGATGCAATTGAAAATATTCATGCCATTAAAAAGGCAGTAAAAAAGGGCTTTCCCATCAGACAGACCAGAGTTCAAGTGCTGGCTCTCTTACTTGCCAGCTGTTTGACTCTGGGCAAGAAAGTCACTTAACTTCTTTAAGTCTCAGGTTTCTGTGTATAAAAGGCAGATAATAGTAGTACCTATCTCACAGGGGTGTGGTGAGGACTAAGTAACAAATAATACACATAAAGTACTTAACACAATAACCATTTTATATTAAAAAAATTTTTCTTTTATATAGAGGTTAATTATTTTGTCTAATGTTGCCTTCACTTATACTTGCAATTTTCCTTACTGTGACTTCTGTTCTAACCGTATTAAATCTCTGTTTTATAAGACCTCTTTCAGATATTCTTTCTTCTCTCTGCATGGTTTTTCATACAATTAAAAAAAAATAGCCTCTTACACTGTCAGAGACTTTCAAAATTAATGTCAATATACAAGTTCATAGAGCTATCTACCATCCAAGTGAGTGTGGGGGAAATCTTTCATACATCATTGTTGTTGTTAGGTGCCGACGAGTCAGTTCTGACTCATAGTGGCCTTATGTACAACTCATCTGCATATGGCAGGTTAAAGAGTTTTCCTCTAAAAATCTATAAATTAACAAATCTTTCAAAATATAATTAGGCAATGCATATCAAAAATTTATAAAGTTCATGTCCTTTAATTAACCTAAAATTCCTAAAACTTATCCTAAAAGTTAAAGATGTAGAAGATTTCCTTACTTTGATGTTCATCAATTTATAATGCTAAAAAGTTAGAAGAAAGTTCAAAGGTCCACTACCCAATGGAATTCTGTGCATCTACTCAAAAGACATTATAGAAAAATATTTAATTACACTGGAAAATGTTGACAATACATAAAGTGAAAAAAGTTAAACAATTTGTATATCATGACCACACTTAGGTAAAAATAGCATATAAGTAATTTTTAAGTATGTTTCTACGTAAGACTCAAACCTGTTGCTGTCAAGTTGATTCCAACTCATAGCAACCCTATAGGACAGATTAAAACTGTCCTGTAAGTTTTCCAAGGAGCACCTGGTAGGTTCAAACTGCCGACCTTTGGGTTAGCAGTCATAGCTGCTGACCACTGCGCCACCAGGGTTTCCCATGTTTCTATGCATAGCAGAGGAAAAAAAGACTGTACAGCAAAATACTAATAATGGCTTATTTCTAGATAGTGTAACTGGGGGAATATTTTAATTTTCTTTTTTATTAGCTAGATTTGCTGAAACGGGTATTATCACTTTGCCAAAAGAAGACAAAAAATTATTTTAAAAAATAACTGCAACAACTTACCAATATATGCTCCATATGTTTATAAGACAAAAATATTTTTTCTTTAGTATTTATGCCTTGATTACTTTTTAATAATCTAAATTTAATTACCCTCTTTTTAATTTGTACAATGAATTCTATATATACAGTATAATTAATTTTCTTCCTCTATCAGGAACAATAACCCCCAATTTTAAATTCATGGGCCCCTACACCCACGTCAATTTCTTCTATTTTTTGAGGTTCCATAGAACATTATTTTTTTCCCATAAGCCAGTATCTTTTGCCTTCAAATTTTAAGTTTTTCCCACTAACCCTCTTTGAAAGGTAGGAAATCTGTTTCTCCTCTAGGTGGCAACACTATTCTTCAAAAAAAAAAATCACACCATGGTCCCCTAGAAAATGCACACAGGTCTTAAATTTACTTTGATTCAGAATGCATACCTATAAATAGGATGGTTATTTTAAGAGTTTCTAAAAAGTTAACTTCATTGATTCAATCTGCAGCAATTTCATACAAAACAAAACTTTATATTGCATCTAGAATACTGGTGCCTTAAACTATACATTTAGAAACCCAGGTGGCATAGTGGTTAAGAGCTATGGCTGCTAACCAAACGGTCAGCAGTTCGAATCCACCAGGTGCTCCTTGGAAACCCTACGGGGCAGTTCTACTCTGTCCTATAGGGTCGCTATGAGTCGGAATTGACTTGACGGCAATGGGGTTTGGGTTAATTATGTATTTAATGATAACATCCACTCAACATTTAAGAAAGTATTATTGAACATTACTGTATCTTTTCTTTCAATGAACACAAAAGACAAGGCTGTTGATGACTCAATCTACAGTCTAGTAGGGGAGATTGAGACAAATAATAAATACAAAATCATAATAGAATGAGCTAAGTGGTATAAAAGAGATACAAAAATGCTGTGGAAACACAGAGAAAATAAAATCATTATTTTTAAACAGGACTCTGGGGAATTCCTCATGGAGAACATGCATTTGAGCTAAATCCTTGAAGCATGTATAAAATTTAATGGATACAGACCTAACAGGATATTCAGGTAGAATAGTGTGAACAAAGTAAGAGAGACAAAAAATACTTCAGGGATGAGTGAGTAACCAATTTGGGCGGAGGGAGGAGGTGTAGGGAAAGGAGATAATAATGTTCCAAGGTAGGTGCAGGGTCTCAACTTTCATGCTAAGGTGCCTGGGCAATTTCCTGTTTACAGGGAGAGCCACTAAAGAAGATTCTTCAGCAAGTGATCAGAACATCATCAGAGCTGGGGCATTTTAAGATTCCTGCAGCAGCGTGTACTCTGGACTGCGCTGGTGTGGCAGTTTTAAAATTTGTCCACAAATTCTTTGACATGCCTTGCTTCAAATAATGAACCCTAATTCCCTACCCCTTGAATGTGGGTCAGACTTAGGGACTCACTTCTAACCTATAGAATAAGGCAGAAGTAATGGTATGGGATGGAGCCCCTGGTGGTGCAGTGGTTAAGAACTCACCTGCTAACCAAAATGTCAGCAGTTTGAATCCACCAGCCACTCCCTGGAGATCCCATGGGGGCAGTTATACACTCTGTCACTATGAGTCAGAATCCACTCGATGGCAACGGGTTTAATGGTATGTGATTTCCGAATCTATCCTATGAAAAGAATAGCTTTTTTTCTGGCTCTCTTGGATTATTCCATCTGGATGAAGTCATCCACCAAGTTGTGAGGACACTCAAGCGGCTTGTGGAGGGGTTTAAGTTGAAGTTGGTAATTAGAGGGAAGCCTCAGCTTCTTCTCATACGGACTTCTACCAGCTGCTTATGGGTCAAAGACCTAAATATAAGAGCTAGAATGATAAAACTCTTGGGAGAAAAAAGGTTTATTATTATTTTAAGCCACTAGGTTTTGGGCTAATTTGTTACACAGCAGAAGAAACAGAGGGAGCGAGATTTGAAGTACTGGACAAAGATTCAGGACACCAGGCTTCTGCTACCAGCTCTATAGCTTACTCTCTAAGTCACTTAACATCTTTGTGTCTCAGTTTCCCTCATCTGTTGAATAGTTCCTAAAGGATCTGTAGAACAGTTTTCCTAAAGGAAAAATAGGCCCTAAAGTTTCTTCCAGCTCTACGATTCTATGAATTGCATGAAAGGTTTTAGATGGTTGCTTTGGACCACTCACTGAACAAGTTTTATTATTAAATACTAGTCTAGGAACCAGTAAGGAGTGACAAACATATACACAAGTAGAAGATTTGGCTCCTCTTATTTTCCTTAGCTTACCAAGTTTAACACAAACATAAAATAACTAGAGAAAAGTTACGTAACTACTATTTTAAGGACCTTAAAGGGTTTGAAACTCACAAAAGGAGTTCCTCAGAGTATAGCGCTAGAAAAATTTAGAATAATTTTAAAGCAACAGCTGTAACAACAGTTGTAAAGAAACAAATAAGCAAGTTCATGAACAAAGGCAGCCTCATGGGAAGGTTTTGGCATAACTGCTCAATTATGATACCCGTTAACCATTGCTGTCAAGTCAATTCCAACTTATAGCGACCCTACAGGACAGGGTAGAACTGCCCCATAGGATTTCCAAGGCTGTAATCTTTACAGAAGCAGACTGTCGCATCTTTCTCCCACAGAGCTGCTGGTGGGTTCAAACTGCTAACCTTTTGGTTAGGAGGCAAGCGCTTAACCATTGCACCACCAGGGCTCCTTCTCAGTTTTGATGGGAAAGGTTAAAACATAATCTTTCAAATCTAAGAAAATGTCTTCCCACTCCCCACTTGCCTGAAGTGTGCCAATTAATTTCTTTCGAGTTTTTAAGAGTATTTTATTAAGGTTTTTTTTAAAGCTTATATAATCATAACAATAGCTAAAACATGGACAACTACAACACTAGGACTCTTTTGAGGGATTGTTGTTATTGTAATTATGTGCCGTCAAGTCGGTTCCAACCCATAGCGACCCTGTAGGGCAAGGCAGAACTGCTCCATAGGGTTTCCAAGGAGCAGCTGGTGGATTCGAACTGCTGACCTTTTGGTTAGCAGCCAAGCCGTTAATCACTGCTCCACCAGGGCTCCCCTCACAAGGAATTAGTAGGAGCCAATGTGTTAAGTGCTACGGCTGCTAACCAAAAGGTCGGCAGTTCGAATCCACCAGGCGTTCCTTGGAAACTCTATAGGGCAGTTCTACTCTGTTCTATAGGGTTGCTAATAGTCGGCAATAACTCAACGGCAATGGGTTTGGTTTTTCTGGTTTAATATGCCAAGTATTTTACATGCGCTTTGTTATTTAATCCACACAACACCTCTAAGAGGAGGCAGGTGAGTCGGTTCCAACTCATAGCAACCCTATGTAAACAGAACAAAACACTCCCTGGTCCTGCGCCATCCTCACAATCATTGTTATGCTTGAGCCCATTGCTGCAGCTGCTGTGTCAATCTATCTCGTTGACGGTCTTCCTCTTTTTCGCTGACCCTCTACTTTAAAAAGCATGACATCCTTCTCTAGGGATCGATCCTTCCGGATAACGTCCATAGTATGTGGGATGTAGTCTCACCATCCTTGCTTCTAAGGAATATTCTGGTTGTACTTCTCCCAAGACAGATTTGTTCGTTCTTTTGGCAGTCCATGGTATATTCAATATTCAATATTCTTTGCCAGCTCCACAATTCAAAGTTATCAATTCTTCTTTGGTCTTCCTTATTCATCATCCAGCCATATTTTACAAATGAGGAATCTGAGACTCAGAGAGGTTAACTCCTGATGCCAGGAGTTTTGCTAGCAGGTTGTTAAAGCATTGGTAGCTGGAAAATTGGCCACAATAAAGTACCTACACCACAAAAATCAGCAAATGATACAAATCAGGACTTCTTTTTTTTTGGAGAGTTGTACATTACTGTTAATATAATTCCCACATGTACTATTTTAATTACTTTACATATATTAACTCATTCAATACTTACAACAATCCTATGAGACAGTAACTGCTATTATCCTCATTTTACAGATGAGAAAATAAGGCATAGAAAAGTTAAGTAACTTGCTGAAAGTCACACAGGGGATTTCGGCTACTTGTGCCTGGCACTGTGCCATTTATTGAATTATCACTGATGCAATAAAACTATATTCTGAGCTGAGGGAATGAAAAGTAAGGGAAAGAGCATAGCAAGGTCAAAATAACTTTCCGAAAGTAACTCAGTGTTCCTCACCCCACTCACCCCTACCCATAGAGCCCTTTAGAATTTTCTAAAATTATCATTCGTCAGTCTAAACATATTTTCTTTTAGGACTTTGCTCCTTCACCCTGATATTTTCCAAGAATTATAGTTTATGTCTTACTGAAGCCAATCCAAAGGTCTAGCTGTTGATAAATGTGGGAGAGTGTGTTAGCTGAGATTTAGTGAATTCACTAAGAAAATAATGCTTAGAGAAAGAAACGTCTAACAGTAAAGATTATTTCTTTAATCATAAAGGGAAAATCCATTTTTAAAAATATTTTATTGTACTTTAGATGAAGGTTTACAGAACTAGCTTCTCATTAAACAATTAGTACACATATTGTTCTATGACATTGGTTACCAATCCCACGACATGTCAACACTCTCCCTTCTCGACCTTGGGTTCCCTATTACCAGCTTTCCTGTCCTCTCCTGCCTTCTAGTTCTTGCCCCTGGGCTGGTGTGCCCCTTTGGTCTCATTTTATTTTATGGGCCTGTCTAACCTTTGGCTGAAGAGTAAACCTCAGGAGTGACGTTATTGAGCTAAAAGGGTGTCCGGGGGCCATACTCTTGGGGTTTGTCCAGTCTCTGTCAGGCCAGTTAAGTCTGGTCTTCTTCTGTGAGTTAGAAATTTTGCTCTACAATTTTCTCCAGCTCTGTCTGGGACCCTCTATTGTGATCCCTGTCAGAGCAGTCAGTGGTGGTAGCTGCGCACCATCTAGTTGTGCTAGACTCAGACTGGTGGAGGCTGTGGTAGTTGAGGTCCATTAGTCTTTGCGGACTAATGCTTCCCCTGTGCCATTGGTTTTCTTCATTCTCCCGTGTTCCAGACGGGGTAAGCCCGGTGGAGTATCTTAGATGGCCACTCACAAGCATTCAAGACCCCAGACGCTACTCACCAAAGTGGAATGTAGAACACTTTCTTTATAAATTGTGTTATGCGAATTAAGCTAGATGTTCCCAAGACCATGGTCCCCACAGCCCTCAGCCCAGCAATTTGGTCCCTCAAGGAGTTTGGAACCTATGGAGCTTCCTTATAACTGTCAAAGTCTTTTGCATCTAGTCCTAAAATGATGCGTCTTCCCCTTCTTCCCTCAAATAATCTCTAAAATGTCAGAGGGTGCTCTTTGCTGCCTCACAGAAGTAAATGTGAAGGTTTTTGCAAATGTAGGTAGTTAATTCTAATCTCCTTTTTTTAAAAAGAAAGAAACTTACATCATCTAATTCTTTCTCCACTTGGATTTTTCTCTTCTGGAATTGTCTTATTGTTTTCAGTTCCGTCTGAATCATGCCAATTTCTTTGGCTTTTTGATGGAACTGTCCCTCCAGCTCACTTATTTGCACAGTGTACTTTTGTTCCTATATATGAAAAACAGATAATGAGTTAGGAAAGAGAACAGAATTTCCACAGAATCATGTTTCATTTGAACTCTAGACCCAGGAAGACCTCAAACCAAAAAAAAGAGGTATTTTTTTCTTAATAAATTATTTTTCTTATTGTAAAGGTAATACAAACCTGCTAGAGAAAAGTTTAGAAAAATACAAAAAATAAATTTAAAACCATCTATAACTTAATCACCCAAAGACAACCACTATTAACATTTGGCATATCTTTTTTTAAATATATATATATTTTTTTTTTCTAAAATAAAACTGAAATCATAATATAAAACACAGTTCTTTTATATCACTGTCCTAGAATTATGACCACCTCTAAAAAAAAATTTTTTTTTTTCCTACCTGTAGAGGAAACCGGTAAATGTAGTAGCCAGGCACATGTTGCCCACCAAGACCCAAAAACCAAACCTACTGCCATTGAGTTGATTCCAACTCACAGTGAGCCAAAAGAACAGAGTAGAACTGCCCCATAGAGTTTCCAAGGCTGTAACGCTTACACGGAAGCAGGCTGCCACATCTTTCTCCTATGGCACGGCTGGTGGGTTCGAACCATCAACCTTTTGGTTGGCAGCCAGGTACTTAACCTTCGTGCTGCCCATACACCTGCAAAAAGGATTCTATTATTAAAGAACGACAACAGTGAGTAGGTAACTGATAGTCTCTGTCACATGCCAAATTGTTTTCCAAAGTAGTTAGCACTTCTGCCAATATATACTCCCACCAGCAGTGTTTATGAGCTGCTTTTTCACATTCTTGTCAACACTTGGTATTGTCAGACTTTTACATTTACAATTTGGTGGTATAAAGTAGAATTTCACAAGGTCTCTAACTTGTATCACTTTTATTGCTAATGAAGTTGAAGATCTTTTCATATTTAACAGACCAAATCCCACCATTTAAGTCTTTTGTTTGTTTTGCATATTTTTTGAAATTAAATTTGTAGTAGTTCTTACTTTCTCAATTCTAATTTCTTCTTAATTATATACATAGCTTGTATCTTCCTTTAATTGTGGATTTATCTTTTAACTTTATGGTGTTTTTCAACAAACACCATATTTAATTTGAATATAATCAAATTTATCAGTCTTTTCATTTATGGTTTGTGTGTTGTGTAAGGTATTTAAGAAAGTCTTCCTTATCTCTAAATCATAAAGATATTCCCTGATGTTTTCTTTAAAGTTGTAAAATTTTGCTTTTCTAATTAAATCTTAAATCTATCTGGTACTGATTATTGTCTACAGTGTGAGTTAAGACCTCATTTAATTTTTTTCTTATATGGAAAACCAGTGATCCCAGTATCACTTAGAAAATCCTTTCCCACTGAATTGCAACACACCTGTACCATATATCAAGATTTTTTACATGCTGGGTATCTTCCAGACTTTATTCTATTATTCTATTTGTCCATCCTTGTATCAATATCAAGTTATCTCAACTACCATTGAGCAAGTTCTCCTACCTTACTCTTCTTTTTCAGGAATAGGTTAACTTTCTTGGCCCACTGCTTTTCCATATTCAGAATCTGCTTATAAAGCTAAACACACACACACACACACACACACCTCTACTGAGATTCTGACTGAGATCGTATTGCATCTATAGATCAGATGGGAAGATGACATCTTTAAGATGTTGGGTTTTCCTTGTTTTGTTTCTGATTTTAAAGAGAATGTTTTTTAATTTTTCACCATTAAGTTTGCTACATGTAACATTTTTCTAAATGTACTTTATCAGGCAAGGGTTCCTCTTTAAAACAATGTTAAGATCTTCTATTTTGCATGTTGAAGCTTTGTATTTTTTCTATATCCACTGATACGATCATATGGTTTTTCCCCTTTAATCTATTAATGTGGAAAACCATAGAAATTTTGATATTACAGTAACTTCATAATCCTGAGGTTAGCTTAATTTATATATATTTCCAGATTCTGATTGCTAATATTTTTTTAATACTTTTTACATCAATTATCTGGAAAATTAGTATATGACTAGAATGATCTGTTCTTTGAATATCTGATAGAATTTGTCCTTAAATTTGTCTAAGCTTGGTTTTTCTCGGTGGAAATATTTTGAAACAGTGGTTTAATTTATCTGTATTGAACTATTCAGAGAAGGTAAAAATCTGAAATCTTCTGGTAGATCCTGGTCTTCCAGTTTAATTAATCTTCTCTTTTCTTGATGAACTCACCAGTTTTTCCTTCTCCTCTTGGGCTTTTTCCTGTGTTTCAATCAATTGCTGTTTCAGTTTTTCAATCTGTAGAAGACAGAAACACAGAGTCAGGAAGGTAAAGAAATTGCTGTGTCCTACCTCTATTAAGTAGCCTAGTTTTCACATGGTATAAGGTTTTTACTGGTGTTGGAGAGGTGGAGGGAGGTGAGATGGGAAGAGAAGAGGGGACAGGAACTTCCCCACTACCTTAACATGTGATTGCCAGTTTCCAAAACTTAAGCTATCATTAGAATTACCTGAACAACTTCTTTTAAAGAAAGGCAAATGAGAATCAGGAAATACAAGTGATACTAATAAATGCAGATCAGTACGAATTGGTTGAGATAAATTTTAAAATCTACAGGCCACGAAGCTTTTATCTAATAAATTTTGAAAATGATTTGTATGACTGGCCTAAAATCTTACTTAAGAATAAGTAATACCTACTATTCGAAGAAGGAGCCCTGGTGGTACAATGGTTAAGCACTCAGCTGCTAACCAAAAGGTCGGCTATTCAAACCTAGCAGTAGCTCCCTAGGAGAAAAGACCTGTGATCTGCTCCTGTAAACATTACAACCTAAGAAACACCATGGGGCACTTCTACTCTGCCCTCTAGGGTCACCATGAGTCAGAATCAACTTGATGGCATATGACAACTATTCAAAGAGTAATTTAAAAAATGACAGTTGTTTGGGAAAGAAGGTAAAAAGTAAATAACATTAATGTACAACAATATATACTTTATTTAATAAAATAAAATTCACACAAATGTTCAGTTGTTTGATTTCTCTAATTTACTTTCAATATCACCTTGAACTTCCTTTTGATTCCTATTAACTTTTTTCAAAGCATCAGTACACTCACAAGTCATTCATTCATTCATGAGAAAAAATTTTAATGAGTGCCTACTACGTGCCAGGCTGTACTAGGTGCTGGGAATAGATATCACTGAAGGAAGAAAGGGCACCAATTATTGACTTTGGTGAGCTTTCATTCTAATCAGGAAAAGAGACAATAAACAAATACATAAATAAAATGCATACAGTATAACAGTAGGTAATGAGTGTTACAGAGAATATAGACAAGGGAGGAGGTTAAAGAGTGCCGAGATGGAGTGGTTTTAATTTTAAACAGGGTAGTAAAAAAAAATCTCACTGAAAATGTGGCATTTGAAAAAAAATACGAATGATTCATGAATTTGCATGTCATTCTTACGTAAAAATCATCACTTCAATATTAGTTTATATGTGTACTCAAGCAAACACACAAATAAACAATAAAAATGGAAGGACATATAAAATATGCTGAAGCCACTAGTAATCAGGAAAATACAAATTAAAACGATGATATCACAACCATAAGTTGCCAAAAACTATTAAGTATAATAACATCAAGTGCTGACAAAAATGTGAGCAAACAAGAACTCTAAAATATTGCTTGTGACAGTATAAATTGGTATAACCCCTGCGGAACTCAATTTAAAACCTTGTAAAGTTGAAGCTGTGCAAATCCCGTAACATAGCAATTTCACTTCCAGATGTCTAGAGAAACTGTCACGCACGTATACAAGTAGACACACACAAGAATGTTCACTGAGGGTCTGTCTGTAATAATGAAAAAATGGGGTCTCACTGACCCACAGGAGAGTATGGATAAATAAATTTCAGTCTATTTATGTGATGGAATATTATAAAGCAGATAAAAACAAAAAATAAATCATGCTCATTATAAATTTTTTTTTAAAAAATGAGTGAACCAAATTATGTGATTTTTGTGAATATATTACAAAAACATCATGTTAAATAAAAAAGAAAGTTGCAAAAGATATGTATAATATGATACTCCTTATATAAATTTTAAAACAAGGCTATAGGATGTATTGTTTATGGATACATGCTTAAATAATAAAAGTACAAAAACATACGTGGGAAGGATACATGCCATCCTTGGGATGGTGGAAATTTCTCTGTGTCTCCACAGCCCTCACAGAGGCAGGTTGGAAAGAGAAGAATTTAAGAGTTACACTTGAACTGGATGGACACAGGGAACCCAAGGTGGAAAGGGGAAGAATGCTGGCACATTGCAGGGGCTGGAACTAATGTCACAAAACAATTTGTGCATACATTTTGAATGAGAAACTAATTTGTACTGTAAGCTTTCACCTAAAGCACAATTTTAAAAAAGGCCAAATTCATAATAAAAAAATGTTTTTTAAAAATTGACATAGAAAGCATTTTCATCAATTGGCATAACATAGTATATATAAAGAAAACGTTCTACATCTGACTGCAGTAGTAATGTCTGGGACCTTAAATGCCTGCGAGTGGCCATCTAAATAAAATACATCTACTGGTCCCATCCCACCTGAAGCAAAGGAGAATGAAGAAAACCAAAGACACAAGGGAAAAGATTAGTCCAAAGGACTAACGGACCACAACTACCACAGCCTCCACCAGACTGAGTCCAGCACAACTAGATGGTGCCCAGCTACTACCACCAACTACTATGGCAGAGATCACAATAGAGGGTCCCAGGCAGAGCTGAAAAAAAAAAGTAAAACAAAATTCAAATATAAACACACACATAAAAAAGACCAGGCTTGCTGGTCTGACAGGACTACAGAAACCCCGCAAATATGGCCCCGACACTTCAGACAAAGATTAGACAGGTCTATTTTTTTTATAGTGTAAGCAACAACACACATGAGGAATGTGCTTCATAGTTCAATCATGTATACAAGACTAAATGGGCACACCAGCCCAAAAGCAAAGACGAGAAGGCAGGAAGTGACAGAAAAACAGGACGAATGGAAAGAGGGAACCAGGGGTGGAGAAGGGGAAAGTGTTGACACATTGCAGGGTTAGCAACCAGCGTCACAATTTGTGCATTAATTGTTTAATGGGCAATAATTTGCTCTGTAAACCTTCACCTAAAGCACAATTCAAAAAAAATCATTTTTAATAAACAGAACCGAGGGGGGACAGGAGTAAGCAGGGGTGGGGGGGGGAGTAACACTTGAACTCTACTGTACCACCCGCTAGCTGTGTGACTTTAGGCAAATTACCTATCTTTCTGAGAGTCAATTTCTTTCTCTGAAAAATGAGGATAACAACCTTGAAAACATCATGCTGAGTGAAATATCAGTCGCAAAAGGACAAATACTGTATGATCTCATTTATATGAAATAAGTACATAGAAACCAAAGATTATTAGTAGATAGGAGGGAGGGACAGAGGGAGGATTTTGTTTAGGGGGCATTGAGTTTATGTTAATGGTGGTGGAATGATTTGTTTGTACAACTTAAAGAATATAATCAGTGTCACTGAATTACACATGCAGAAATTGTTGAGTTGGCATGTTTTGTTACGTATATTTTCACAATAAAATATAAGAATAACAATACTGCAGCTACATGGGGTTATTAAAAGGATTAAATGAGGTAACAGATAAAACAAACAAACAAGCAAAAAACAGTTGCCATCAAGTAGGTCCTGACTCATAGTGACCCTATAGGACAGAGTAGAACTGCCCCATAGGGTTTCCAAGGAACGCCTGGTGGATTCAAAACACCAACCTTTTGGTTATTAGCTGCAGCTCTTAACCACTACACTACCAGGGTTTCCAAAAGAGGTAAAGCACCTAGCAAAGTGCCTGGCACAAAATAGGAGCTCCAAAATATTACTTCCTTTCCCTTATTCATCCAGATCGAAATGATACTTCATTCTGAACACTAAATGAGATACAGTAAGATAAATTTAAGATTCCACGAACCAAAAAAAGAGATTCATCTTGCTGGGTTCATAACGTGATTACAGATTATCAGTGAATTGCTTCACAAATCATTAAAATGGGGTATTTATCAATATTGAATAATATATAGGTCATAAACCATGCTTTTGTCCTTAAAGTGGATCATAGTGTTCCTTTTGACCATCAATCTCTTATTTTTTCAGACAAGAAAACACAGGTCAAAAACTGAAAATAAGAGAGAGCCAATATCAGTAAAGCCATTCTGAAATAGCATCCTGTTTAAGGAGAGTTAAAGTCAACCGAAATGTCTCGTATGATGAGATTTCAAAGAATTAAAATCTTTGAAATATATGACCACACCAGTATAACCATAGAGGTAGCTGAGACTCAGGAGGCTTTCTACCTACCTACCATATTATCTTTCTCCTGATCCTGTTTCTTCA
Source organism: Elephas maximus indicus (assembly GCF_024166365.1). Lineage (NCBI taxonomy): Eukaryota > Metazoa > Chordata > Mammalia > Proboscidea > Elephantidae > Elephas > Elephas maximus. The sequence continues at coordinate 86,732,915 of NC_064828.1, read as the reverse complement.
GGTAATTTAGTACAGACATTGTGTCTTTCTCCATTCTATACTGCTGCCTCTTTAGGTCCTCATTACTTTTTGCCAATCTCCGGGAAGTATCACGATATTCAATCCTGGAGAGTTCTGTGACTTCCAACCTGGCCTCCCAAAGGGCTGCATTGGCCTTGGCTCTGTCCACCACAGATTCATCTGGTTTTATTGCCTTCCTACATGGAAAGATGACATTTACAGTACATAATTATTTCTTTACTATAGTAGAATTACATCTCTCTTTGTTTTGCTTGGCATTACCGGGTATACAATGCCTGGCAAATGTTGATTGAATGATTAATACACACTTATGAACTGGTATATGTTCCGATGTGTATATCCTCAACAACAAAAATTATATACATATACAAAGAAATACATATTTACTTGTATTCACAAAGGGAATTAAGCAGGTACCTCTTCCTAGAAGAGAGGAGTTTTAGAGCGTAACCTTAAAGGACTACAAAAACAAAGAGGAAAGGCATGAGAAGTCAAAATCATTCCATAAAGCTTTCACATCTTTTCATGTACTTCTTTGATTTTTCCTTTTTTTTTTTTTAATTCTCCCATATCTGAACTGTTTATTCTATTTCCACTCAGTCCTAGACCTTGGTTGACCCCACTATCTCCATTATCTTCTGTGCCCCTTCTACATGAGGTACATTCACAGTGTAACTGTAAATCCACAGTTCTGTAATCTCCCACCCACCCCACCCTCCAGTTTTATTTCTTGTTTTGGTTGGGGGAGATTAGCTAGGCCTTGGACAAAAGATCAAGTCATTAAGGAAAGCACCTGAAATGCTTTATTGGCTATTGCTACAATGCACCAGGCTTTAAGGATGGTTGAGAAACATACCATAATTACGGGGCAGGGGGATACTTAAAGGATGGATTCAAATATTAAAGTGATAAAAGGGGGGATACTTCCAAACATAGGATTTATTGAACGAGCACTAACAAAATACAATTCCTTATATATGGTAGGCATTAGATATATAGACAGTAAATATTTGAAAGGCTTCTGTATTGAAGTCTAAATATTCTCACACATATGTGTGTGTACCTTTCTCTACTGTCACCCTCCATCCCCTCAACTGGTTCTTTCTCAATTCCTTTCTAGTCCCATTCTCACCTTTTGTTTCCTTCAAATTGTCAGCCCCACCCCCAACCCCTCAGCCTGTTGTAGCTGTTGACTTTACCATTTCAGCAGGACTTAGGCACTAGTGATAGGCTGCCTTGCTACAATCATCCAGTTGTTCCCTGGACATATCAGGTCTAAGCTGCTCAGAGTAGATGATGCCAAGAAATCAGATACTCCTTATAGGAGGACCACTAATACTGTCTGTAGGCAAAAAGCAGAGTTTCCCAAACGATGGGTCATGGAAAATCTGAGGAATAAGAGTCCTGTTATCTCAACGTTCCTCAGCTTACAGTAGACACATGGTCAAAAATAGAAAACATATGCTAGTGAGCTCCAGGAATGAGATAAGCCCTTGGCACTTGAAAAAAAATGCTAGACTAACTATGCAGTTATATAAGAAAACATACTAAAGTACTTATATTAATTCCTGGGGCAGGGGGAGCTGCAAGAAAATATGCACAGTGTGCTACCATTTTATAAAGAAAAAAAAGAATACCCCAAAATGATAATAGTGGTTGTCTCTGGATGATGGGATTACTGGGGATTTTTTATTTCTCCTTTGGGACTTTGCATGTTTTCTGTGTTGAGCATGTATTACTCTTTTAAACAAGTTACTTCATAAACATTACAGGTTGTAAGGATTCCCCTGTGGTCCCATACATGGTGTTGCTGAACAACATGACTCCACTGTGTCTAGGAAACCACCAGGGTCACCCAAGAGGGCTAGTGACAACCTAACCCGTTCCCGTTGCCACGGAGTCCCATTCCGACCTAGCTGACTCAATTCTAAGATAGCAAGGGGTTGGTGCTAGAGCATTACCCACTTCAAGTGTTCTGATCAGTTTGGGGAAATCTCAACAATTACTCAATTTGGGCAAATTCTTTAGGTTCACCCTCGAACCTAAAATGATCCCTGAAAAAAGCTCAAGGAACTACAAGTACCCAGAGGTCCTCTAGATGTTCAAGATCCTCTCAAATTTATAGCAGAGATATCTCAGGCTAGGGCAAGACAGAATGAATCCAGACCACAGTCTCTGTGGAGGAAAGAAAACATCCAAGTTGACATACACACACAAGACATTTTTGTTTATTCTTCACATATAACCACCTGCTATGTTCTGGGCTCTCTGCTATGTGTGCTGGAGACACAGTGAATAATGCTTAGTGTCTATTCTAGAAAAGCTTATAGTCTAGAGCAGGGTTTCTCATCCCTGGCACTACTGATAATTCTTTGGTGGGGGGGGGGGGATGTTCTGTGCACTGTAGGATGTTTAACACGTTTAACAGCACCCTTGGCCTCTACGCACTAGCTGCCAGTAGCACACACACCCAGACATGACAACTAAAACTGTCTCTGGTCATTGCCAAATGTCTCCTGGGAGCGAAAATCACCGCAGTTGAGAACGACCGGCATAGAGCAGGGCTGCCAATAGCACTTTTTGTGATGATGGAAATGTTCTGTATCAGCACTACCCAAATTCGGTCGCCACTATCACATGTGCCTGTCGAGCACTTGAAATATGGCCAGCACGCTGAGGAAATAAATTTTTAATTTTAATTACTGTAACAGCCACAGATGGCTCTGGCTGCTCTATTGGACAGCACAGGGCTAGAGGACCTCCAGTACCCCAAGAAATGTTATCTTGATCTTCACTTCCAGAGTGAGAATTAGCCCTTCTTCTTCATCCCCAGTTCTTTGTTTCTCCACTCACATCCACCAAACAAAAAATAAAAAATAGCACCTATTATTTCATTCTGTCCTGTGTTACCACTATTCTTCGGGAACTTATCTGCCTCCACCATTAGAGCATTACACGTAGGCCAAGGGTTGTGTCTAAATTACCTCAGGGCCCCAAACTGGAACACTCGAGTGTTGCAGTTGACAACAGCAATGCGATTTGGCACGTATTTTGGGAATTTCTGAGCAATGGAAAATGTCCTTCTCAAAGACAGAGAGAGCTAGAGGCGGCCCCCCGTCCCCGCCCGAGAAAGACGGCAGGAGGGCGTCGCCTGGCCAGCCCCCGCCTCCCCAGAGGATGGGCGCAGGAAGAGGGGCCTCCATGGTGGCGGCTGCTTACTTCTTGTCTTTGCCCTTGCCCTTGCCTTGCCTTTTCTTTCCCTTCAACGGCATTTTGGCTTCTCCAGGCGCCCCGCTGTCGCCGCTCCGCGGCCTCCTAGGCCCGGCTCCGTCTCTAAGGAAACCAGGACGCCGGGCGGGTGACGGCCCCGCTCAGACCGTTGCCAGCGCGGGGAGAGCGCACGCGCACTTGACGTGGCTCCGCCGCCGCGCGGCCCGGGCTCCGCGAGGGGGCGGGGCGGAGGTCGCGCCGAGGGGGCGGGGCGGAGGTCGCGCCGAGGGGGCGGGGCGGAGGTCGCGCCGGGGGCGGTGGGCGGCCGCGCCGGAGTGGCGCGAGCGCGGTGAGTGTGACAGCGGGAGCTCTTGAGACTGCTCCAGGGCGGGGCTGAGCTAGCGGCCCGACGGTCCGAGGGCGGTCGGGTGGATAGGCGGGAGCGGACCAGCACCCGGCGGCGGCGACGGCAGCTTCGGCGTCCCGCGGACTGGGTGTCTCGGGGGTCGCGACAGCCGAGGCGCTCTCGCCTCAGGGACACTTGGCTCCCAGCGGTCCGCCCGGCGCGCGCGTCCTCTCTTGGCTCCACGCCGCAGCCAGCGTGGCCGCGCTGGCTTATGCTGGCCATTGCTCTGCCTCAGCCGCGCACGGCGGGTGCTGCCCCGACTCTTGGTTTCCTTCTCCCTTCCCTGGCTTCCAACTCTTGCTAATTTTATAAGGGATGGCGCATCCTGCACACTTCCCAGACCAAAATTTTTTTCTTGAGGCGGTTGACTTCTTTCCGAGAGCGGTGGTTGGCTGTGAAGGTCCCAGACTCCGAAGGGCATTGCTCACTGGCGTCCAGAAGCCGGGGCTCCCACGGCCCAGGAGCTGGCGGAGAAGGGATGCCCGCTGCAGCGGGGCAGAAGGAGGCCTCACAGGCGTGGGCAGGTCTTCGACCCCATTCTGTCCTTCGTGACCGACACTGGCCGCCCAGGACTGGTCCCGGGTTTTTATTTGTTGATGACTTAGACTGGGCAGTGTTCCGTCCTGTTGGACATGGGGTCGCCATGAGTCAGAACAGACGTGAAGGCACCTAGCAACAACTACATAATGCGTGCTCAACACCTTTTTCTGGAAGTTGTGTAAAGTTGAAAGCTATTGCCTTATTTTGCCTGAGCACACCTCTGAAAAGGAATATATTAAAAAGTATTGCTGTCATATTTCAGTGGCGGAGCTCTGTGATTATGCTTTCATTCAGTGACACTGAGTCATTATGGTATTCTGGCTGCCAAGGTCGTAGAATCCTTATGTGACGTGTGGTTGAATGAAGCTCCCATGCTGCTGTTACCCACTGTTTCAAAATAAATTTGAAATTTTCTTTAAACTTCATTATAGATCCTCTCCACTTCTCTAAGGGAGAACTTAATCCCTACACCCATTCCAGAGCTGTTTGACCTCTGTGCTGTCCCCCCTCTCTTTTTTTTTTTTTAACCCTGGCTTATATGGTTGCCAATTCTGTAGTTAGTGGAATCATACTGACTTATTAATGAACCCTGCAGATTATCTCTTAGACATACTGCCTGCTACCATGACCGTAGCTTATTCTGACTGTATTTCTATTTGTATGTCACACTCCAGTGGGTCCATGAATGGAATCACCATACGCTGAAGGGGTTACCTTTGATAGGGAATCTATAAAGTTAATGATTAATTTTGTTTTTCTAAAATTCTGAAAATACTCCCCATATACCTTGGAGAAAAGAGAGAGTAAGGCATCTTCTGCCACAGGAATTCATTCTAAAATGTGGTTGCTAAACTTTATAATATGAAAGTCAGTCCAAGAATCAGAAAAACTTGAACATAGGCCTACAGACTCATCTATAAACATAAAAATTTGACTGTAACAAGATTATTTCTTAATATATGGATAACACTTTGGTTGCATATATTTCATAGTTGTTTTATTGTATCACATAACATGTCTTTATTGACTATGTTTAATTTTGTAGATAAAACTGCTGTGGTATGAGTATGGCTAAGAGAAATGCCCAGATCATACTGTGGTAGAAATGGTTTTAGAATCTGTGGTGTTTGGAATCGCCACATTCTGTACCAAAGAACTGGATGTTATTATTCAGTCATCTGTTGGTGAGAAAAAACTTATGGCACAGAATAGGAAGTTGCTATTTAGCAGTTCATGTGGTAGCATTTCCTTCCCTAATTTCTGATAGGTAGTTTTACTATGAAATTTCAGGGATTATGTAGCTGAATAAATTTGTTTTGTTTCATTGCTTAGAATACTAGTGATTTTTAAACTTTCTGGAATAAGTCACATAGTATTCTGTTGACTTGGCTCTGTAATTCTTTTTCTGCCCATTTTGTGTAGTCCCTGGTCAAAAGAGAAATGTGGATGAAAGAGTTTCTTCGCCGAATCCTCGTGCAAACAAGATCATTATGATCCTGGTAGGTAAGCCAAGCGTCTGGTTGTAAGGTAACACCTCTGTCAGCTGAAAGCTCTAAATGTACTTATGGGTTTATTTTTCTGAATTGGATTCTCTGTTTTTTTTTGCCAAATGATGATAATTTTTCTCTTGTCCCATTGATTTTAGTAGCATTCAGTGTGGAGTTGTTCTGTTACCTGTTGGCACTTTATTTGCAAAATAATCCCACTTTTATTAGTTGTTCATCTTGTTAAAGCTATGAGCACTGGACTAGAAGTCAGTGTTGTAAGGAAAAATGTATACCCGATTTTCAGGGCCACTTCTCTGCACTTTCACGTCATGGATCTATCAAATGTTCATTCATTTAAGGAATGTTTGGTGGGCTCCATCTGTACACCAGGATCTCTAGTATCTGATAACTTAAAGGTTAGAGTCAGGGACAAGACAAGGACCCTGCCCTCAAATTGCTTGCAGTCGGGTATATAAGGCTCTGACCTGGACATTGACCTCCACGACGGTACAACTTCATTGGCATCTATACACAAACACTTAATAAACAATATCAGGGAGTGGTGATAAGAGGCAGATGTCATAGAGCCCAAGTGCTACAGGAAGTGCTTTGAGATACTGACATAGGCGCAGTTTACAGAAAGAGGTGGGCTGAAAGGAAGGGAAAAGGATTTTTGGGAAGATAGAACAGTGTGAACAAAATTCGGAGTGTGCTTAAGAGGCAAGGAGTAGTTTAACTAGAGCCAAGTGTGGTCCATAGACTAGCAGCATCAGCATCATTTGGGAACTTACTAGAAACGCAAATTCTCAGACTCTACCAGAAACCTACTGAATCAAAAATTCTGATGGTGAGGTCCAACAATCTGTTTTAACAAGCCCACCAGGTGGTTTTGAAGCTTGCTGAAGTTTGAGAACCTCTGGACTAGAGTAGTGGGTTCTTGTGTGGAAGTAGTGGGCAAAAAACTCCGGAAAGGAATGTTGGGAAATCGCAGTAGAGCACAAGAATATCAGGCAAGGAATTTGTCTTTTATCCTGCAGACCAGAGTCACCAGCTTGTGGCTCAAGGGCTGGATTTGATCCATAGATGTGGCTTATTTGGCCTGCATAGTGGCGTTTTAAGTTTGTTTGTTTGTTTTTTAATGGAGTTAGTTGTCACCATTTTAAAACCAGCAGATTTTATATAGAAATCTGTGCTTTCTGCTTATCTTGAAAAATTAGAAGATATGGCAATACTGGGCCTACATTCCATCATGCAGCAATCGGTTGGATCAGCAAGCAGGTGCCCGTTCAGATGGGACAGGTGCTCTGCAGTTTACTGTAGTCCCCACTACTTCCTGTTGTTTTAAACACATCTTTACTTATGTTTCCTGCCTGGCCCTGTGGGTATTTGGTTTGTAACCTCTGTTGTGGACAGTGGGAAATTGATGAAAGTTTTAAGAAAGGGGGAGTGGTGACGATTTGTGTATTCATTAATTCATTCAGTGAACATTGATTAACTAAACATAAACTATATGCTAGTTTGTGCTCAGTAATTAGTGTGCAAAGATGAATGAGATACAGTCCCTGCTGTAATACAGTTTACAATGTAGTAGGAAAATGATGAAAACAGTATTTTTTTTTTATTAACTTTTATTGAGCTTCAAGTGAACGTTTACAAATCAAGTCAGTCTGTCACATATAAGTTAATATACATCTTACTCCTTACTCCCACTTGCTCTCCCCCTAATGAGTCAGCCCTTCCAGTCTCTCCTTTCTTGAAAACTTTGGCAGCCTCCAACTCTCTCTATCCTCCCATCCCCCCTCCAGACAGGAGATGCCAACACAGTCTCAAGTGTCCACCTGATATAATTAGCTCACTCTTCATCAGCATCTCTCTCCTACCCACTGTCCAGTCCCTTTCATGTCTGATGAATTGTCTTCGGGGATGGTTCCTGTCCTGTGCCAACAGAAGGTTTGGGGACCATGACCGCCGGGATTCCTCTAGTCTCTTCCAGACCATTAAGTATGGTCTTTTTATGAGAATTTGGGGTCTGCATCCCACTGATCTCCTGCTCCCTCAGGGGTTCTCTATTGTGCTCCCTGTCAGGGCAGTCATCGATTGTGGCCGGGCACCAACTAGTTCTTCTGGTCTCAGGATGATGTAGGTCTCTGGTTCATGTGGCCCTCTCTGTCTCTTGGGCTCTTAGTTGTCGTGTGACCTTGGTGTTCTTCATTCTCCTTTGCTCCAGGTGGGTTGAGACCAATTGATGCATCTTAGATGGCCGCTTGTTAGCTTTTAAGACCCCAGACGCCACATTTCAAAGTGGGATGCAGAATGTTTTCATAATAGAATTATTTTGCCAATTGACTTAGAAGTCCCCTTAAACCATGGTCCCCAAACCCCCGCCCTTGCTCTGCTGACCTTTGAAGTATTCAGTTTATCCCGGAAACTTCTTTGCTTTTGGTCCAGTCCAGTCCAGTTGAGCTGACCTTCCATGTATTGAGTGTTGTCCTTCCCTTCACCTAAAGCAGTTCTTTTCAGCTAATTAATCAGTAAAAAACCCTCTCCCTCCCTCCCTCCCTCCCCGCCTCGTAACCACAAAAGTATGTGTTCTTCTCAGTTTATACTATTTCTCAAGATCTTATAATAGTGCTCTTATACAATATTTGTCCTTTTGCCTCTGACTGATTTCACTCAGCATAATGCCTTCCAGGTTCCTCCATGTTATGATATGTTTGACAGATTCGTCACTGTTCCTTACCGATGCGTAGTATTCCATTGTGTGAATATACCACAATTTATTTACCCATTCATCCGTAGATGGACACCTTGGTTGCTTCCAGCTTTTTGCTATTGTAAACAGAGCTGCAATAAACATGGGTGTGCATGTATCTGTGTGAAGGCTCTTGTTTCTCTAGGGTATATTCCGCGGAGTGGGATTTCTGGGTTGTATGGTAGTTCTATTTCTAACTGTTTAAGATAACGCCAAATAGATTTCCAAAGTGTTTGTACCATTTTACATTCCCACCAGCAGTGTATAAGAGTTCCAATCTCTCCGCAGCCTCTCCAACATTTATTATTTTGTGTTTTTTTGATTAATGCCAGCCTTGTTGGAGTGAGATGGAATCTCATCGTAGTTTTAACCTGCATTTCTCTAATGGCTAATGATCGAGAGCATTTTCTCATGTATCTGTTAGCTACCTGAATATCTTCTTTAGTGAAGTGTGTGTTCATATCCTTAGCCCACTTCTTGATTGGGTTGTTTGTCTTTTTGTGGTTGAGTTTTGACAGAATCATGTAGATTTTAGAGATCAGGTGCTGGTCGGAGATGTCATAGCTGAAAATTCTTTCCCAGTCTGTAGGTGGTCTTTTTACTCTTTTGGTGAAGTCTTTAGATGAGCATAGGTGTTTGATTTTTAGGAAAACAGTATTTTAAGAAGACGCTGGTGTATGGATTTGAGAATAGAAACTGGTGACTGGTAGGCTGAAGTAATAGGGTCTAAATTCAGATAGCAGCAATGAGAATAGGAAGAGGAAGAGATGGTAAAGATACTCCAAAGGGAGAATCACCAGAACTTGACAACAGATTGGAATAAAGAAGGCATGAGAGAAGAGAATTCAAAAGTGATGAAGAAGTTGAGTTGGATATTAGGAGATTTGTGGTACCACTAACAAAAACAGAAAATTAGGAAGAGAAGCTATTTAGTCCTCTCTGTGTGTATGTATTATAACTCCTGGGTAGTGCAAACAGTTAATACACTCGGCTGCTAACTAAAAAGTTAGAGGTTTGAATCCACCCAGAGGCACTTCGAAAGGAAGGCCTGGCATTCTACTTCCAAAAACGCAGCAGTTTAAAACTCTGTTGTTGTTGCTGTTAGTGGTCATCAAGTTGATTCTGACTCTTGGCAACTTCTATCAAGCATAATTCTACCCCGACACACATGGGGTTGCCATGAGTCGGAATCAAGTTGAGGGCAACTCGTTTTGTTTTGTTTTTTTGTGTGTATGTGTCTGTGCCAAGAAATTTGGAAGATAACTACCTGGCCAACTGACTGGAAGAAATCCCTGTTTGTACCCATTCCAAAGAAAGGTAATCCAACAGAATGAGGAAATGATCGAAAAATAATAATTAATATCACACACAAGTAAAATTTTGCTGAAGATCATTCAAAAGCTGCTGCAGCAGTACATCAGCAGGGAACTGCCAGAAATTCAAGCCAAATTCAGAAGAGGACATGGAATTGGGGATATCATTGCTGATGTCGGATGGATCTTGACTGAAAGCAGAGAATACCAGAAAGATGTTTACGTCTGTTTCATTAACTATGCAAAAGCATTCGAGTGTGTGGATCATAACAAATTATGGCTAACACTGTGAAGTGTGGGAATTCCAGAACACTTAATTGTGCTCATGAGGAAGCTGTGCATAGATAAGAGGCACTTGTTCAAACAGAACAAGGGAATAATACTGTGTGGTTTAAAGTCAAGAAAGGTGTGCATCAGGGTTGTATCCTTTCACCATACTTATTCAACCTGTATGCTGAGCAAATAATCCAAAAAGCTGAACTATATAAAGAAGAATGTGGCTTCAGGACTGGGGGAAGACTTATTAACAACCTGCAATATGCAGATGACACAACCTTGTTTGCTGAAAGTGAAGAGGACTTGAAGCATTTACTGATGAAGATCAAAGACCACACCCATCAATAGGGATTACACCTCAACATAAAGAAAACAGAAATCCTCACAACTGGACCAATAAGCAACATCATGATAAAGAAAAGATTGACGTTGTCAAGGATTTCATTTTACTTGGATCCACGGTCAAAGCCTATGGAAGCAGCAGTCAAGAAATCAAATGACACATTACATTGGGAAAATCTGCTGCAAGACCTCTTTAAAGTGTTAAAAACAAAGATGTCACTTTAAAGACTAAGGTGCGTCTGACCCAAGCCGTGGTGTTTTCAATCACCTCATATGCATGTGAAAGCTGGACAATGAATAAGGAAGATTGAAGAAGAATTGATGCCTTGAATTACAGTGTTTCAAAGAATATTGAATATACCACGGACTGCCAGAAGAATGAACTAGTCTGTCCTGGAAGACGTACAGCCAGAATGTTCCTTAGAACCAGGGATGGTGAGACTTTGTCTCATGTACTTTGGACATGTTTATCAGGAGGGACCAGTAGCCCTGGAGAAGGACATTGTGCTTGGTAAAGTAGAGGGTCAGCGAAAAAGAGGAATACATTCAACGGGATGGATTGGCACAGTGGCTGCAACAGTAGGCTCAAGCATAACGATTGTGAGGATGGCGCAGGACTGGGCAGTGTTTCGTTCTGTTGTAATAGGGTCGTTATGAGTCAAAACTGACTGTATAACACCTAACAATAACAACATGTGTGGGGGCAGAAAGAGGGGGGAGGTTTAGAGATGCCAGTTTGAATTGTCTCGTTTTGAGTTCAGTGCATTGGTGTACACACAATATCAGAACAAAACAAACTTGTTGCCATCTGTTTATTCTGACTTATGGTTACCCCATGTGTTTCAGAGTAGAGCTGCACTGATAGGATTTTCAGTGGCTTTTTTTCAATCTTACAGGAGTAGATCACCAGGCCTTTCTTCTAAGGCACTGCTGGGTAGATTCAAACTGCCAACCTTTCAATTAATAGCTGAGCACAAACCATTTGCACCACGCAGGGACTTCACACACAATATAAGTGCTTTTTAAAAAAGAAGAGAGAAATATTAAATTTGCATGCTTAAGAGTATTTCTCATAGGATTTCTCATACCATTTCAAGGGAACATCTGGAGAAGATTTTAATTTGTAGTCAACAAAGTGTAAGAAGAACTTTTTGGAAATGTTTGCCTTGGAAGCCCTATAGTTAGAATTTATAACGTTGCATAAATCAAATTCATAAATTTGATCAACCGCTCTCTTGAATGTATAATCTTCAGCTTTATGCTGCATAGGTAAGTTTAACTTTTTCTTTCTTGGGGAATAGGAAAAACTGTATAAACTCAAATACCTAAAGAGATTTTCTGACTATGAGTACTACTCTTCAGAATTTAAATCAAAATTGGCTGTGTGCTTGTGAGGTATCCCTGCTATGAAGTGTCATAACAGTATTGCTCTGTTGAAATAGTAGCCAGATTTTTCCTTCTAATATCTGCTGCTTGAAGAGCTTGGTCCCTTTTAAACTATGTAATATGTAATAGTAAGTGGCCACTCATTGATCACATCGTGGAACACATAGCTGGTATTGAGTTCTTATCAGCCAAAAAAAGACTTCACAAAATGTACAAACTAGATTGTTTGTGCTTTACTTATGGATTAGCTCTTCAGTCACAACCCACCCACCCTCAATACGCTCACACACACATATGTACCAGCTTTTAGACATAGTCTGACTTGCCTTCTTTTGCTGATGCTGATTTTATAAACAACTTGAGTCGTAAGAGTAGCTGAGGTTGTAGTTTCAAAGTGGAAGGGACAAAGAGCCCAAGGGTACCAGATAAGTTAGCAGTTGAGCTTGGTGATCTGGTTTCCAAAGCCTGAACAGGTTGAAAACAGAAATACAGAAAGAGATAACTGAACCAAGGTAGGCATAGTGACAACAGAGGTTTGCTCTTAGGATTATCCGTGTCCATCTTCTACAGATTGAAAAACCGATGCAGCAGTTGGAGGAGACAAAGTGGAAAGTCCAGGAGGAAAAGAAAAAAATTGGTAAGTAACTTAAATAAAGTAATACCCCACTTTTCCATAGGTCATATTTCTGGCAAATTCTGCTTTCTCGTTTATAGCTGAGAGCTTACAGTAAGTGGAAAGGGCTTTGTGAGCCACTAAAACAGCTGTCTAGAACACTTAATTATGCTCGTGAGGAACCTGTACATACATCAAGAGGCACTCGTTCAAACAGAACAAGGGAATACTGCGTGGTTTAAAGTCAGGAAAGGTGTGCATCAGGTTTGTATCCTTTCACCATACCTATTCAATCTGTATGCTGAGCAAATAATCCAAGAAGCTGGACTAGATGAAGAAGAACGTGGCTTCAGGATTGGAGGAAGACTCATTAACAACCTGCATTATTCAGATGACACAACCCTGTTTGCTAAAAGTGAAGAGGACTTGAAGCACTTTACTGATGAAAATCAAAGAACACAGTCTTCAGTATGGATGACATCTCAACATAAAGAAACAAAAATCCTCACAACTGGACCAATAAGCAACATCCTGATAAGCGGAGAAAAGATTGATGTCAGGGATTTCATTTTACTTGGATCTACAATCAACACCCATGGAAGCAGCAAGAAATCAAAAGATGCATTGCATTGGGCAGATCGGCTGCAAAAGACCTCTTTAAACTGTTGAAAAGCAAAGGTGTCATTTTGAAGACTAAGGTGTGCCTGACCCAAGCCATGGTGTTTTCATTCACCTCATATGCATGCAAAAGCTGGACAATGAATAAGGAAGACTGAAGAACTGATGCCTTTGAGTTCTGGTGTTGGCAAAGAATATTGGATGTACCGTGGACTGCCAGAAGAACAAACAAATCTGTCTTGGAAGAAGTACAACCAGAATGTTCCTTAGAGGCAAGAATGGTGAGACTACATCTCACATACTTTGGACATCTTATCAGGCGGGATCAGTCCCTAGAGAAGGATATCATGCTTGGTAAAGTAGAGGGTCAGCGAAAAAGAGGAAGACCTTGAACAAGATAGATTGATACAGTAGCTGCAACAGTGGGCTCAAGCATAACAGTGATTGTGAGGATAGTGCAGGGCCAGGCAGTGTTCTGTTTACATATGGTTGCTATGAGTCAGAATTGACTCAATGGCACCTAACAACAACAACAAAAGAGCTGTCACAAAGTCCATGCCCCTTATTCTGTTGACAGGTCCTCATTTTCATACATTGACATAAAATTCTAATAATGATGGCTGTGATTCGCATTACACCTTCACCTTAGACTTAAAAAGAAGATTAGGTGGTAGCTGCTTATTGGAGGAGTTAAGGGACAGGACAACTTTGATCAGTGATAACAGATAGCATAATGTTAAGAAAAACTGACAAAATAGCTCAAAAAGCCTAGAAATCTGGGACCACTTGGTACAAAGGCAAATGGTTCTGTAGACCTGTAGCCACTACGGGCATCCTGGGTTTCCAGAAAATATAATTGACAGTCATTATCATGATCCTGAGCCTTAAAGGAAAGGCTTTGTTCCCTGCAGAAAATTATATAGTTTGCTTTAGAAACATTTTTTACAAAAAATTATTGAGATAAAAACTTTCTGGTTTCTAGAGGAGGAGTACCTTAAAGATGGCAACCCTGGTGGCATAGTGGTTAAGAGCTACGGCTGCTAACCAAAAGGTCAGCAGTTCAGATCCACCAAGTGCTCCTTGGAAACCCTGTGGGGCAGTTCTACTCTCTCCTATAATGTCACCATGAGTTGGAATCGACTCGACGGCAGGGGGTTTGGTTTTTGTTTTTATCTTAAAGATGTATTTGGGAAAATGTACTTACATGGAGTTCCTTTTCCATATTTGGGAAAAAGTACTTAGATGGAGCCTCTACTCCTTGCTTTGTACATGAGGTGTCATAATAGTTCAATGTGTCTCATGTTTTTCATTTTGGTTTAACATGTTTGAAGCAGTAGTTATTCTTCAGTTGCTAACAAGAAAGGGAAAATATGTTTTTACTTTTCTTTCCACAGACAAGCTCTATAAAACTGTGCCAAATGGCACTGATCTTTGCAACTATTGTTCTGCAAATAAGTGCCTCCCATAATAGATAGGGACTTGGAGGCCACCTTAAACTAAGCTGAGACCAGGGATGGATTAGCCAGTAAGCAAGGTAAGCACACACTTAGGGCATCAAAAAAAAAAAAAAAACCAGGGGTACCAGTTGTCCAAAGCAAAGACCCATAGATGCCAAGCAGACAGGACACAAGGAAAAGCAAGCGCTGCAGTGGAAGGGAACTGGCAGGGCACTAAATGAGACTGATACCAGCTCCAGACCATGAGAATGTATCAGTTTCTATTGAGCACCTAATATGTGCCAGGTACTCTTCTAGGTACTTGGGCTACATCAGTAGACAAAAAAAGATTCCTGCTCTCCAGGAGCTTACTGTCTGTGAAGGGAACACAGAAAATAAGCATAATAAATAAGTTAGGATATGGTAAGTGCTGTGGGAAAAAAAAAGTAGAGCAGAGTAAAGGTGTTTAGAACGCAGGCATGGGTAGGAAGGATAGTAAGGGGGAAGATTGCTGTAGTGAAAATAGACCTCAGTGAGAAAGTGGTATTTGAACCAAGATTTGAAGGAGCTGTAGAAATTTATCAAGTGGGTGTATGGGAAAAGATTGTTCCAGGCAGTGGGGACAGCTAGAGCCAAGGCACTAAGGCAGAAGCGCATGTGATACATTAGCCCAGAGGTCAGTGTGGTTGGGGAGAATGAATGAAGTAAAAATGATTAGTAGTTGAGTTCAGAAAGAATGGGGAGGGAGGTGGAGCAGGGGAATCCATAAAGGCTGTTGCCAGGATTTTGTCACTCTGAGATATGGGGAGACATTGCTGGGTTTCAAGCAGAGGAAAGACATTCTCTAACTTATGTTTAAAAAGGATGACTTTGGCTGCAGTGTTAAAAATAGACTCTTGAGGAGTGGGAGTAAACATAGGGAGAGCAATTAGAGTAAATCAGACAAGAGATGACAGTGGCTGTCTCAGGCTTGGTTCTCTAGAGAAGCAAAACCGGTGAAGTATATGTATATATATAGAGAGAAATTTATCTCAAGAAAATAGCTCCTTCGGTTGTAGAGGCTGGCAAGTCCCAAGTCTGTGGGTCAGGCATCAGGCTGGTGGCTTCAGACTCACGTAGCTGCAGGGCTGACGAACCCAAGATTGGCAGGTCAGACAATAGGCTGCTGGCTCATGGGCTGCAGAGGCTGACAAATCCAAGATCAGTAGGTAAGATGGCAGGCTGCTGCCTCACAGGCTATGGAGGCCGATGAATCCCAAGATCAGCAGATGATGCAACAGGTTGCTGGCTGAAGTCCCAAGAACTGGAAGTCAGATGATGACAAGCCAGATGCAGGATCCAGAGCAAGCGAGCTTTGCCAGAATGTCTGTGTATATATTGGATGCAGGCCACACCCCTGAAGAGACTCCCCTTACAGTGTGATGGCTTGAGCATATCAGATCACATCATGGAAGATGATTACATCATTATGTAACTGCCAAACCACTGAGAATTATGGCCCAGACAAGTTGACACACAGCCTTAACCATCACCGTGGCTCAAGTCAAGGTGGTGTTGATGGAAGCAATGAGAAGTGATTGAATTCTGGAAATGTATTAAAGGTAGAGCCAGCAGGAAATGGAATCAATCTTCAAAATCTCTCATTTGTGTACAGAAAGGAGATCAGACTACCTGTAAGACTTTCACATACTGGGTCCAGCCTAACTTTCCTGCCTCATCTCTGACTATTCTCTGCTCCATAGTCTCTTCCCCACCCACATATCCATCTTTCCCTAGATCCTTACTGGATGACCCTTCGTGTGTGCCTAGAGGTTAGGACTTGGGCTCTGAAGTTAGACCATCTGTGTTTGATCACTTAGTGTGCGATTGTGTGATCTAAAATTATGTGCTTTCTCTAAGCCTTGATTTTCTCACTTATAGAACGGGGATCTTAGTAATTACACCTAGCTCACAGTGTGGTATTGTGAGAGTAAATAAGATAATCCCTGTAAAATACCTAGCATAGTGCTTGGCATCTGCTAAGCTGTCAATAACTATTTATTATTTTTTGTTGTTATTTCATATTATGCTCCTCTGGCCACAATTTTCCTCTGTTGAGTATTAATCCTCTTACTCTGCCCTCCTCTACTGTAGTCTTGTACTCTTTGTTTTTGTTTCTGAAATCCACATGGGAGAAGTTCTTGAGACAATTTTAAAATGAGGTGAAACTACCCGTAATCTCCCTACATTCTGTTTTTTTGTAGTGTCTCTGGTCTGTTTGTCCATATGTCTCTATTACTTACGTAGTTGTTTCATTTTTCATGATCAGTTCAAATGGCATCTCTGTGATGTTTTTCCTAATCTTCTAGGTAGAGTTAGTCTTTCTGTGCTTTGGGCTCTTTTACCACTTCATGGGTATATAAGTCTGGCACCTCTACTAGACTCAGAATCTTGAATAAAAAAGTCTGGCGCCTAGCATTTAGTAACATCTAACAGTAATAAACATTTGTAAACTCGATAATTGAGTGAAGCCTAACAAGGCTTCCCACTCCAATCCTTCCTGTATGTAGCTTCCAGGTTCTTATTTGTAACATTCCCTTGCTCGAAATCTTCAGTGGCTTCCTACCGTCTACAGACTAACGTCTAAAGATCTAAATCCTTAGCTGAGTATTTGGTGCCCTCTACTATCTGACTTCAATCAGCCTTTCCAACTTAATTTCCTACCTCGGTTAGTCAAACTGATCTATTCACTTTTTTCAGGGGCCCTTATCCCTTTTCATATCTGTGTCTTGATTCATACTGTTTTCTTTTCCTGAAAAGCACTCTCCTTTCCTAATTCATTTCCCTCCTCAGGACCCTCCTCAAATGCTGCTTCTTTCACAAAGCCTTCTCAGATCATCCCAGCTAGCAGTAGTCTCTCCCAGCTCTGAAGCCTCACTGCATGGCAGCTGTGCTACTTGTCACATTTTAACTTTACTGAGGTAATTGATGAACATGTATTTTCTTCCTAGTAGGCATCTAGCCTCTTAAAAGGGCAGGTCTAGGGTGAGTCATCTTTGTATGCTGTACTTGTAAGTAGAAGTAGGCAATTGGTAATTTCTGGAATGACTAAGTAAATGAATTAATAGGTGAATGAACAGGCTTCCTGAACAGCACCCCTAGCTGTGGGCTGGTGTGGGGGAGTTGAGGTATTGGGGAAATGGTACATAGGCCATAGTGAGACATTGAGAGAGGGGATACCCCCTCCCCCAGTGCCCCGTCTTCATACACCATCAACTGAGTTGCCCTGAGTCCACTCAGGACATATTTACTGATGCTGCACTCGTGCTGGCCTCTGTGCTTGGCTTTGGGAAGGTAAAGGATATTATGCAGCCCCGCCTTAGGTTGCCTTCAGGCAGCGAGGTGTTCCAGGTTATAGCCACACATGAGTCATTGCTCACTGTACTGAAGTCTGTCCCAGACTTACTTTTTTTCTTTTTAAACCAGAAAGATATTTTATTTTAAACAAACTTCAAATAAACATAAACGTTTTACAGAACACACACTTCTGCAATCTGTATTTCATGTCTCTTAAAGCACCTACTGCCCAAGCAAAACAGCGAAGTATTTCTGGTTACTTGAAGGAAAAAAATTTGGTATTAGTTATTCTTTTTTTTTTTAATAATTTTTATTGAGCTTTAAGTGAATGTTTACAAATCAAGTCAGTCTGTCACATATAAGCTTATATACACCTTACTCCATACTCCCACTTACTCTCCCCCTAATGAGTCAGCCCTTCCAGTCTCTCCTTTTGTGACTGTTTTGCCAGTTTCTAACCCTCTCTACCCTCCCATCTCCCCTCCAGACAGGAGATGCCAACACAGTCTCAAGTGTCCACCTGATACAAGTAGCTCAGTCTTCATCAGCATCTCTCTCCTATCCATTGTCCAGTCCCTTCCATGTCTGATGAGTTGTCTTTGGGAATGGTTCCTGTCCTGGGCCAACTGAAGGTGGGGGGACCATGACCGCCAGGATTCCTCTAGTCTCAGTCAGACCATTAAGTATGGTCTTTTTACGAGAATCTGGGGTCTGCATCCCACTGATCTCCTGCTCCCTCAGGGGTTCTCCGTTGTGCTCCCTGTCAGGGCAGTCATTGGTTGTGGCCAGGCACCAACTAGTTCTTCCGGTCTCAGGATGATGTAAGCCTCTGGTTCCTGTGGCCCTTTCTGTCTCTTGGGCTCATAATTATCGTGTGACCTTGGTGTTCTTCATTCTCCTTTGATCCAGGTGGGTTGAGACCAATTGATGCATCTTAGATGGCTGCTTGTTAGCATTTAAGACCCCAGATGCCACATTTCAAAGTGGGATGCAGAATGTTTTCATAATAGAATTATTTTGCCAATTGACTTAGAAGTCCCCTTAAGCCATAGTCCCCAAACCCCCGCCCTTGCTCCGCTGACCTTTGAAGCATTCAGTTTATCCCAGAAACTTCTTTGCTTTTGGTCCAGTCCAGTTGAGCTGACCTTCTGTGTATTGAGTATTGTCCTTCCCTTCACCTAAAGTAGTTCTTATCTACTAACTAATCAGTAAATAACCCTCTCCCACCCTCCCTTCTTACCCCCCTCGTAACCACAAAAGTATGTGTTTTTCTCAGTTTATACTATTTCTCAAGATCTTATAAGAGTGGTCTTATACAATATTTGTCCTTTTGCCTCTGACTAATTTCGCTCAGCATAATGCCTTCCAGGTTCCTCCATGTTATGAAACGTTTCACAGATTCGTCACTGTTCTTTATCGATGCGTAGTATTCCATTGTGTGAATATACCACAATTTATTTAACCGTTCATCCGTTGATGGACACCTTGGTTGCTTCCAGCTTTTTGCTATTGTAAACAGAACTGCAATAAACATGGGTGTGCAGCTGACTTACTTTTTTAGACCCACCTTGGTTTTACTTTGCTTGGCTAATAAGGTGAGTGGATTAGCTGTATCCATTTCCATAGTGCAGCTTATTGTTTAAAACTTCCATTCTGATTATACTTTAAACTTCCCTTATGTTTAATTTTTAACTTTCTTAAAGCCAGCTTTACTCTGGAGCTCAGGTGAATTGACAGTGGAGCTTTTACATTTTGCTGTTTTCAGACCTTTTTGTGGAGTTTTCTAGTCAACTGTCTCGTTCCGTGGAAACCCTTGTGGTGTAGTGGTTAGAGTTATGGCTGCTAACCAAAAGATCGGCAGTTCAGATCTAGCAGGCGCTCCTTGGAAACCCTATGGGGGAGTTCTACTCTGTCTGTTAGGGTCACTATGAGTTGGAATCAGCTAGATGGCAGTGGGTTTTTGTTTTGTTTTTTTTTTCCAATCTCATTCCATCATTTTCCACTGTTGAGAAATATTGTGTCATTTTAGCCAAGTCAGTCAATATTGACATTAGCTTAGGGAGGAAATAGACATAAATAACAATCAAGTGTCACCATGAGGACTTATAAGGAAAGCAAGTCCACTCATTTTGAAATCTGACTCAGTGCCTTCAGAACCATCCTTTCTCACACCTGCCCTCTTTACTCTGGTACACCTCTATATTCCAGCCATGTTGTTGTTGTTAGTTGCTTTCAAGTCAGCCCCTTACTCATGGCAACCCCCATGCACAGAGGAACAGAAGGATGCCAGGTCCTGCACCAAACCCGTGATACAGGGTGGATTGAACTGGTGTGATCCATAGGGTTTTCACTGGCAGATTTTCAGAAGTAGATCACCAGATCTTTCTCACTACTCTGTCTTAGTCTGGAAGCTCTGCTGAAACCTGTTCAGCATCGTAGCAACACACGAGCCTGCACTGACAGATGGGTGGTGGCTGCACATGAGGTGCACTGGCCAGGAATCGAACCTGGGTCTCCCACATGAAAGGTGAGAATCCTGCCACTGAACCATATTCCAGCCATACTGAACTTTTAATACTTGCAGTTCTCAGAATTCTCCTTGTGCCGCTTCACCAGAGTAATTCCTATCTCTGATTTAGGACCCAGCTCAGCCCTTTCATACCTCAAGAAGCCTCCCACTCTTTCCCCACCTCCATCTTTCCCCTTCCAAACCCAGTTACTTGCCTCTCATGTCCATTCCTGCAACATCCTGTGAGTATTTCTTTGGGAGAATTTATAATACAATGTAGCTGTTGGTTTACTTGCCTGTCTTTTCTAGTAAGCCATATCTCCTCAAGAGCTGGACCTATATCCCATTTGTGTTTGCATCTCCAGAACCTAGCACAGCATCTGTGATATATTAGACACTCAGTAAATGTTTATTAATCGGATAATTCAACATCAAGCTTTCCAGATTCACCTCAGAGATGAAAGCTATGGAGAAGTGCTGTTACCTTTTCTACTATTGAGCTAAAGTTGTAAAAACAGTATTCAGTTCCTGAGCTACTTCTGCCTTACAAGCAACAACTCTAGTAGTTGGCCCTTAATTATCATAAAAGTAGATGAACCAGACAATCATGTACACCCAGAGAAAAGGTAGATAAGGGAGGAGTAAAGAATAAAGAAGGGGGTGAGTTAGCAACATGCCCCAGCTGTAAACGAGTACAAAGGTAAATGTGGTTAATAAAGCTAGCTTGATTCAGGAGAGCTGAAATAAGGAGCAAAGAGCAAAAGGCAACCAATAGTGAAAGCAAAGATTCACAGAGAACAGGCAGGACACAAGCAGGTGAGCACAAAATGGGGCCCAGGTTCTATAGGATTGTGGTTTCTCAGGCTCTGGGTGACAGGGAAGAGAGGATGCATGAGAGTGTGAAGGTCTGAGGTGGCTGAGTGGGAAGGATAAGTGTTTGCTGGAAGGTATAAAGATATACTGAAAAGATTTTTAGAAGGAGATGGACGTAGTGACAAATATTGGCTGGCACCCAATTCTTGAAGAAAAGGAATGAAGGGGAACCTTTGTTGAAAATAGGAGACAGCAAGCAAGAGATAGTGAGAAGACTAATTCTGGAAAGAATAGATTTAAATGTATTGATGTATATCCCTGCTGTAAAAACTTGATTATCTCTGCATTATTTTGAGTAATATATAAAAGTTTTTATATAATTGACATTTGGAGAAATAATCCTTCCTCGGAAGCTTGGCATCATGATTTTCCAGTGGGTCTGTAATTAATCGCTTTTTGGAAAGAATCTATAATATTCTTGGTAGACGGGTGAATATCTAGGGCCTGAGTTATTGGATCACTATTCATCTCTTTAGGAATGTATTCAACACCTACTATGTGCTAACACTGTTCTGGGAACTGGGACTACATCAGCGAACAAAACAGACAAACCCCAGCCCATGTGTAGCTAATATTGGGGGCTAGGGAGACAAGAAAATAAACAAAAAAGAGTAAATTACATAGTGTGTTAGAAGGTGAAAAGTTGCTATGGGAAGCAAAATAGAAAATGGTCATGTGACCAGTACAGTTTTAAATAGGATGGACAAGGAAGGTCTCACTGAGAAGGTGACATCTGAGCAAAGACTTCATCAAAACGACTGAGCCATGCATACAAGCTGGCATCATATAAAATGCATGCCATTCTTACACTCTAAATTGTAAGCCTTTCTAATTTAAAAGTGGCTGATTTTACAATCTTCAAACCTGAAACAAAAAATATCTCCTGAAGCCTTCTTAAAACCAAACAGTATTTTAGCTTAATTAGTAAAGAACGTCTGCCTTAAGCGTTGTACTCTTTTAAGAACTGTCTATATGGAAAAAAATTTTTTTTTTTTATATGGAATCAAATTGACAACAGCAACTCGAAAGATTAGATAGGAAATTTAGGGTGTGGTGTGTTTATGTTAATGGAGGAGGAACGATTTGGAAAAAGAGGATGAGGATGGTTATACAACCTGAAAAATTTAGTCAGTGTCACTGAATTGTACATGTAGACATTATTGAATTTGTGTATATTCTCAACAACAATAATAAATTATTAAAAATAGAAGTAGCTGATCTTAAAAAAAAGAGATTGGAAGTAGTGTTAGGAGGTAGGGGTGAGAGCAGAAAGGGCTTTACGTGTATGTCCTTTGCTTTCTCTAAAACCTATTATTTGGTTTTAAACTGGTGAACATCTGGTAAATGACCCTGCAGTTTCCACTCCATGGAAATGGTTACCCAGTCTGCATTTTTTTTTTCCTTGAAATCTCTTTTGTAAGAAAAATGAATGTTTGCTTAATGGAAATAGAACTGGAGAGGTTTAAAAAAATACGTCAAGTCAATTCTGAATCATCGCGACCCTATCAGACAGAGTAGAACTGCCCCATAGGGTTTCCAAGGCTGAAAATCTTGATGGAAGCAGACTGCCATATCTTTCTCCCATGGAGCAGCTGGTGGGTTCAAACCTCTGACCTTGGGGTTAGCAGCCAAGTGGTTTAACCACTGTGCCATCAGGGCTCTTCAAGGCTTTTTCAGGAACCATAATAATATAAAAACATGAGTGACCCCTGAAGAAGCCCCGGGGGAATCTGTCACAGAGATGGAGGAAGGCTGGTGACTGCAGCGCTTCTAAATATGCTTGGTGAGGGAGAAGAGGGCCCTGTGTTCGGTATGGTTTGAGCTCTGGACAAAGCAAGGGTCTTTTATTACTCAGAGAACCCAATAAGGTCGTTTCTGTTTTCAGTTATTTAGATTGATCTACGTGACCAATCTGTTTGCTGTAAAAGAAGAATCAACTAGAGCCAGTGACTTAAGGTCTGAGTATGAATCTGGCCAGGCAGCTGCCCAGTTTCAGGGGTTGGTTTCCTGGGATGGAAGTTTCCTTTACTTGGTATTCCAAAAGTCAAACAATGCTGTTTGTCCCTTTGATAGCCAGTCCTTCTCATTCTTAACTACAGGATAGAAATTCAGCCTTTTGAATAGCATTCAAACTGATGAGTCTAACTCTGGCTTTGTAGTACCTCAGAACAACTCTAGTTTTTTTTTTAAGTATTTGTAAATTCCAAATGCAATTAACTTGAATTTGCTCTATATTATGTCATATATCACCTGCAAGAAGGGAGGTATTTTGATAAAATAAACCCTAAGAGGTCAACAAACTTGAGGAGAGTTGAAAATCATCAATCTGTACTCCAAATATATTGAGTGTTCTGCTTGAGATAGTGGGACTGGGAAATGGGAACTCGGGAATTAGATCTCGTCACTGAACCAGTAACTGCGACTTGCACAAACGGTCAGGACATGAAAGCTGGATCAGAAGATCCAAAACTGTTTTGAGCAACATACATAAAAGGCAATTAAAGGAGCCTTAAATTTTAGGGGTTAGAGCTGGCATTCTTCATTAATACCAAAAGAAAATATAGCCTGGAGCAGTGGATCTCAACTGGAGGCAATTTTACTTTCCAGGGGACATTTGGCAATTATCTGGAAACATTTTTGACTGTTGTACTTGGGGGCGGAGTGGGGGGAGTTGCTACTGGCACCTAGTGGGTAGAGGCCTGATGCCAAACATTCTACCTTGTACAAGACAGCCCCCACAACAAAGAATTATCCAGCCCCAAATATCAATAGTGCTGAGGTTGAGAAATGACCTGGAGGAACTCCAGTTCTTTACAGATAAGGTGGCAGGAATCAGCCTGATCTAAATCACCAAAACAAAAACAATTTTTTTGTTTCTTATTGAATGTCCCCCCAGGAAAAAAGAAGAAGTTACTACTAAAGCATCCAAGTAGAATAGATTGTTATTCCGTTGAACACTACCAAGAGATTTCATCTCAGGCTTTATACATCCATACTCACTATAATGGCTTCATAACAGAATGATGCAGAGAAAAAAAAAATCAGAAACACTGCATTTAAAAAAATATTTCTCAGTATTTTAATAACAAATCTGTTCTCTCCACTTTCCACAATCTCAGTCCTGGAAAAACACTAAAAGTTGTTATGTAATATTAGATGAGGGCATTGATTTTTTTCTAATACTGCAGGTGATCTTATTCCTGTTTTACAAATAAAGAAACAGAGTCTCGGAAAGACTAAATGACTTATTCAGGAATATGTAGCTGCCTAATAGAGGTGCTAGGACTCTGTCCCCAGACGTTGCACTCTCTTTGCTGTG
Source organism: Elephas maximus indicus (assembly GCF_024166365.1). NCBI lineage: Eukaryota > Metazoa > Chordata > Mammalia > Proboscidea > Elephantidae > Elephas > Elephas maximus. Next base: position 86,708,478 of record NC_064828.1, on the reverse strand, counting down.
TTCCTTGTAACCTTACTTGAGATTTTCAGCAGCATTTTTATCCACCCTACCATAATACGCAGTACTCGTACAAAACAAACAGGGCTGAGCACACTAAGTTTTTTGTCTCTGCCACGGACACACTAAGAAATATGAGTAGTAACTTGTCATAAAGGGAGGCATTTTGGAATCAAGGAAAAAGCTTGGCGAGAGTCAAGACTGATTTCTGATTCTGATTTCACCACTGAGCTCCTTTATCACTTTCAGCAAGTCATGGAACTTCTTTCATCTTAATTTGGTCACTTGCCCTAAATGCTTATGGAAATGACATGGCTTGAAACTTGTGAAAGATTTTTTTTTTTTAATTGTACTTTAGATGAAGATTTACAGAACAAACTAGTTTCTCATTAAACAGTTAGCAAACATACTGTTCTTTGATGTTGGTTAACATCCCCACAACATGTCAGTACTCTCTCTTCTCAACCTTAGGTTCTGTATTACCAGCTTTCCTGTTCCCTCCTGCCTTCTAGTCCTTGCCCGTGGGCTGGTGTGCCCCTTTAGTCTTCTTTTGTTTTATGGGCCTGTCCAATCTTTGGCTGAATGGTGAACTTCTGGAGGGTCTTTATTACTGAGCTGAAAGGGTGTCTGAGGGCCATACTCTCAGGGTTTCTCCAGTCTCTCTCAGGCCAGCAAGCCTGGTCTTTCTCTTTGATGTAGAATTTTGTTCTGCATTTTTCTCTAGCTCTGTCCAGGACCCTCTATTGTGATCCCTGTCAAAGAAGCCAGTGGTGGTAGCTGGGCACCATCTAGCTGTATTGGACTCAGTCTGGTGGAGGCATGTGGTAGATATGGTCCATTAGTCCTTTGGACCAATCTTTCTCTTGATTCTTTAGTTTTCTTCATTCTTCCTTGTTCCCGAAAGGGTGAGACCAGTGAAGTATCCTAGATAGCTGCTCACAGGCTTTTAAGACCCCAGATGCTACTCACCAAAGTAGAAGGTAGAACATTTTCTTTATAAATTATGTTATGCCAGTTGAGCTAGATGTTCCCCAAGACCATGGTCCCCACAGCCCTCAGCAATTCTGTCCCTGAAGGAGTTTGGATGTGTATATGGAGTTTCCACGACCTTGCTGTGGACAAGTTGTGCTGGATTCTCCAGTATTGTGTACTGTCTTACCCTTCACCAAAGTTAGCACTTAACTGTTTTCCATTTAGTGTTTTTCCATCCCCAGCACTCCCCTCCCTCGTAACCATCAAAGATTTTTCGTGTGTGTAAACCTTTTCATGAGTTTTTACAGTAATGGTCTCATTGAATATTTGTGATTGACTTATTTCACTCAGCATAATGTTCTCCAGTTTCATCCATGTTATGAAATGCTACACAGATTCATCATTATTCTTTATCGTTGTGTAATGCTCTATTGTGTGTATGTACCACAGTTTGATTATCCATTCATCTGTTGATGGCATTTAGGTTGTTTCCATCTTTTTGCTATTGTGAACAAAGCTGCATTGAACGTGGGTGTGCACATGTCTATTTGTGTGACAACTCTTATTTCTCTAGGATGTATTCCTAGGAGTGGGATTGATGGATCATATGGTATTTCTATTTCTAGCTTTCTAAGGAAGCACCATATCATTTTCCAAAATGATTGTATAGTTTTGCGTTCCCACCAGCAGTGTATAAGGTTTCCAATCTCCCCACAGTCTCTACAACATTTGCTATTTCTTGTTTTTTTTTATTCCTGCCAGTAATGCCAGGGGTGAGATGGTATCTCATTGTGGTTTTGATTTGCATTTCTCTAATGGCTAGTGATCACCGGCATTTCCTTGTGTGTCTCTTGACCATTTGAATGTCTTCTTTGGTGAAGTGTTTGTTCATTTCCTTTGCCCACTTTTTAATTGGATTATTTGTCTTTTTGTTGTAGAGGTGTTGGATTTTCTTGTAGATTTTAGAGATTAGACCTTTGTCTAATTCGTAATAGCCAAAAATTTTTCCTAGTCTGTAGGTTCTCTTTTTACTCTTTTGGTGACGTCTTTTGTTGAGCATAAGTGTTTAATTTTTAGAAGATCCCAGTTATCTAGCTTATCTTCTGGAGTTTGTGTGTTGTTGGTTGTGATTTGTATCTTGTTAATGCCATGTATTAGGGCCTCTAGCATTGATTCAATTTTTTCTTCTAAGAACGTCATAGTTTTTGGCTTTGTATTTAGGTCTTTGATCCATTTTGAATTAGTTTTTGTATATGGCGTGAGGTATAGGTCCTGTTTCATTTTCTTGCAGATGGCCATCCAGTTTTGCCAGGACTGTTTGTTAAAAAGACTATCTTTTCCCCATTTGATGGACCTTGGGCCCTTGTCAAAGATCAGGTAACCATAGGTGATTGGATTTACATCTGGTTTCTCAATTCTGTTCTTTTGGTCAGTGTATTTGTCATTGTACTAGTAGCAGGCTGTCTTGACTACCATAGCTGTATAGTAGGGTCTTAGGTCAGGTGGTGTGAGTCCTCCTACTTTATTCTTCTTCTTCAATAGTACTTCACTTATCCAGGGTTCTTCCCTTTCCAGATAAAGTTAATGATAGGTTTTTCCATGTCTTTAAAAATGTTGGTATTTGGATCAGAATTGCATTGTATTTGTAAATCTCTTTGGGTAGAAGTGTCATTTTCACTATGTTGAGTCTACCTATCTGTAAGCATGATATGTTTTTCCATTTATGTAGATCTCTTTCAGTTTCTTGCAGTAGCATTTTATCGTTTTCTTTGTATAGGTCCTTTACATCTCTGCTTAGATTTATTCTTAAGTGTTTTATTTTTTTAGGAGCTATTATAAATGATATTGTTTTCCTGATTTCCTTTTCATCGTTTTCCTTATTTGTGTATAGGAGTCCAGCTGATTTTTGTATGTTTGTCTTGTATGTGCAACTCTGTTGAATCTTTCTGTTAGTTCCAGTAGTTTTCTCATGGATTCTTTTGGGTTTTCTATGTATAGTATCATATCATCTGCAAATAGGGACAGTTTAACGTCTCCATTACCAATTTGGATGCACTTTATTTATTTCTTTTCTTGCCTTATTGCTCCAGCTAGAACTTCCAGCACAATGTTAAACAGGAATGGTGATAAAGGGCATGCTTTGTCTTGTTCCTGTTCTCAAGGGGAATGATTTTAGCCTCTCTCCATTAAGAATGATGTTGGCCGTTGGTTTTGCATAGATACCTTTTATTATGTTAAGAAATTTCCTTTCTATACCTATTTTACTGAGAGTTTTTATCAAGAATGGGTGTTGGACTTTGTTGAATGCCTTTTTTGCATCGACTGAGGTGATCATGTGATTCTTTTCTTTCCTTTTATTTATGTGGTGGATTACGTTGATTGATTTTTTAATGTTGGACCATTCTTGCATACCTGGTATGAATCCTACTTGGTCGTGGTGTATTATTTTTTTTGATATGATGTTGAATTCTATTGGCTAGAATTTTGTTGAGAATTTTCGCCTCTGTATTCATGAGATGTATTGGTCTGCAATTTTCTTTTTTTGTGGTATCTTTGCTTGGTTTTGGTATCAGGGTTATGCTGGCTTCATAGAATGAATTTGGCAGTATCACTTCCTTTTCTATGTTCTGAAATAGTTTGAGTAGTACTGGTGTAAGCTCTTCTCTAAATATTTGGTAGAATGCTCCAGTGAAGCCATCTGGCCCAGGGCTTTTTTTTTGTTGGGAGTTTATTACCTTTTCAGTCTCTTCTCTTGTTATGGGTCTGTTCAGATTTTCAACATCATTTTGTGTTAGTTTGGGTAGGTAGTGTGTTTCTAGAAATTTGTCTGTTTCCTCTAGATTTTCAAATTTGTTGGCATATAGTTTTTCATAATACTCTGTTATGATCCTGTTTATTTCAGTTGGGTCTGTTGTAATGTGACCCATTTCATTTCTCATTTGGGTTATTTGCGTCCTTTCCTGTTTTTGTTTTGTTAATTTGGCCAGTGGTTTGTTGATTTTGTTGATCCTTTCAAAGAACCAACTTTTGCTCTTGTTGATTCTTTCTATTGTTTTTCTATTCTCTATTTCATTTATTTCCGCTCTGATCTTCATTATTTCCTTTCCTGTGGTGGCTATGTGCTTCTTCTGCCGTTCTCTTTCTATTTGATAAAGTTGTGTAGCTGATGTTTTGGTTTTGTCCCTTTCTTCTTTTTTGATGCATCCATCTATTGCTATGGAAACCCTGGTGGCGTAGCAGCTAAGTGCTACGGCTGCCAACCCAAGGGCTGGCAGTTTGAATCCGCCAGGCACTCCTTGGAAACTCTATGGGGCAGTTCTACTCTGTCCTATAGGGTCGCTATGAGTCAGAATTGACTCAATGGCAATGGGTTTTGTTTTGTTTTGTTTTGTTTCTATTGCTATAAATTGACTTCTGAGCACTGCCTTTGCTGTGTCCCAAAGGTTTTGGAATGATGTGTTTTTATTTTTGTTTCATTCTAGGAATTTTTTGATTCCATCTCTGATTTCTTCAGTTATTCAGTGTTTTTTAAGCAGGGTGTTATTCTGTTTCCATGTAATTGATTTTTTTCCTCACTCTTCCTGTTGTTTATTTCTACTTTGATGACATTGTGGTCAGAGGAGATACTTTGTATTATCTCAGTGTTTTGGAGGGTTGTCCTGTGGCCTAAGATGTGGTCTATTCTGGAGAATGTTCCATGTGTATTGGGAAAGATTGTGTACTTTGTTTGTAGCTGTTGGGTAGAGTGTGGTATATATGTCTGTGAGGTCAGGTTGGCTGATTGTGCCCTTTATCTCCTCTGTATCCTTGTTGAGTTTCTTTCTAGATGTTCTGTCCTTTACCAAGAGTGGTGTGTCAAAGTCTCCTATTATTGTGAAACTGTCAATTTCTCTTTTCAGGGCTGTTAGAGTTTGTTTTATATATTTTGGAGCCCTTTCGTTGGGTGCATAGATGTTTATTATGGTTAAGTCTTCATGATGGATTGTCCCTTTAATCATTATATAGTGCCCTTCTTTGTCTTTCATGGTGGATTTTGTTCTAAAGTCTATTTTATCTGAGAGTAGTATTGCTACTCCTGCTCCTTTTTGGTAGTTATTTGCTTGATATATATATTTTTTTTTCATCCTTTGATTTTTTAATAAATTTACATCTTTGTTTCTAAGGTATGTCTCTTGTACACAGCATATTGATGGTTCCGTTTTTTTTGTTTTTTTTTAATCCATTCTGTCACTCTCTGTCTCTTTGTGAGTACATTTAGGCCATTTACATTCACTGTAATTATTGATAGGTTGAGTTTATTGCTGTCCTTTTGTAGGTTTTTTTTTTTGTGTGTGTGGTGCTGGCATTTTCTTTGCCCCTCTCACTGTCCTGTCCTGAATTCCTTTTGTTCGTGGATTTCTTTTTTTTGTTTTGTTTTTGTAGATCTTCTTTTTATTGAGACTTTATGTTTTTCTTCTTTATTTTGATGAGTAAGTTTGTTAACTTTCTTTGTGTTTAACTTGAAATTTACCCTTATCTTCCTAGGTTTGAACCAGTCTGTTATTGCTTGGTATTGTCTTGCCTTCCTCCCCATTAAAAAGCTCTATACCTATACCATTTAGTCCCTTTTTTATTGTTCTGATATTGTCATTTACAGATTAACCTCTCTGGTTCCCTGTTGTAATATTTTTTTGGTTTTGGGTAGTCCTTGAGAGTTCATTTCCCAGGTTGGCATCTGGCTGGTACAATCTTGCATACCAGATTCAGGCTGTGGTCTGATGTTGTTTTTTCTCAGATTGAAGGGTTCCCTTTAATAATTCTTGTAGGTTTGGTTTTTACATATTCCCTTAATTTCTGTTGATCTGGAAATGCCCTAATTTCACCATCATATTTGAATGAGAGTTTTGCAGGATATGTTATTCTCAGTTGACAATATGTTTCTTTCAAAGTTTTGTATATGTCATCCCATTGCCTTCTTGCTTGCATGGTTTCTGCCCGATAATCAGAGTTTAGTCTTACTGTTTTTCATCAGTATGTGGCTTTTTTTTTTTCTCGAGCTGCTCTAGGATTTTTTCTTCATCTTTGGTTTTAGGGAGTGTGATTATGATATGCCTTGGTTATTTTCTTTTGGAGTCTGTCCTATATGGGGGTTCGTTGAGCTTCTTGGATGGTCGGCTTTTCATCTTTCACCATATTAGGGAAGTTTTCTGTCAGCAATTCTTCAATGATCCTCTCTGTGTTTTCCATTTTCCGCTCTTGTTCTGGAACTCTGATCATGTGGAGATTTTTGCTTTTGATTATATCCCACATAATTCTCAGGGTTTCTTCATTTTTCTTCGTTCTTTTTTCTGATTTTTCTTCAGAGTTGTATCCAAGTGTTTGTCTTTAATTTTGCTAATCTTGTCTTCTATTATTTTAAACCTGCTCCTCTGCCCTTCTATGACACTATTTCTGAAACCTTGTTGTTTATCTTTTGGATTTCTAATTGTTGTTTTTGTGTGATTTCTAGTTGTGAATTTGTTTTGGCATTTTGTTCCTGTATTATTTTCCTGAATTCTTCTATTTTTTGTCTGCATTTTCCATGAAACTCTCTATTTTTTCCTCATTTTTGTCTGCTTTTTGCTTCAACTCTTGGATCACTCTGAATATTAGAGATGTTAATTCTCTGTCAGGTAGTCCTAGTGCCTTTTCTTCTACTGGGAATTCATCTTGTGTTTTATTTTGGATGCCTATTGCAACCATCCTGACCTTTTTTTTTTTTTTTTTTTTTAATGTTTTGATATTGCCTGCTGTCTTTGGGACATTCAGTAGTTATTTGCTTTGTTTATTGATTGTAGATCTGTTTGTTCCATCCTGCTTTTTTGTTTTATTTGGTTATGCCTAAGTGGGTGAGCTGTGTGTTCTTTGTTGTTTGCTCACCTGTGGTCACAATATTTCTCACTTTCTTGTCCAACAGGCAGGGCCAGTCACTCAGCTATGGTGCAGTAGGGTAGGTCCAGCTGAAGAGGAGCGGCTAGGCTGGGTAGTTTGTGGTACGTACTAGGGCCAACAGGGCAGGCCAGGAATCAGCACTGGGCACATTCTGGTAGGCCATACCTGTGCTGCTCAGGGGCGTGATTTTCAGCACACAGTGCAGGTAGGCAGGAAGGTTGGGGGAGGTTGTGATGTGTGAAGCTAATATGGGTATGGGAAAGATGAGAGAGGGGAGAGAGAAACAGGAGCCAAAAAAAAAAAAAAAAAAAAAGATCGCTAATGGAGCTTGCCATTGGAGTGGAGAGTTGAGAAGCCAAGAAATGGAGAAAAACAAAAAGGGAAAAAGAAAAAAAATAACTAGATAAAAAATTGGAAGAAAGAAAGACAAGAAAAGCCCCCCCCCGGGGTCCCACCGGTGCAGCTGGAAAAACTAGGGAAGGCTCCCAGGTTGTGCAATATAGCCTGGCTTTTTAGAGGGGGTAGAGATGTCACACAGCACCAGGCATTCAGGAGACAGGAAAAGAAGGTAAGTATAGAGGGACAAGAACTGAGAAACGAAGAAAGACAGGAAGGAAAAACAAGGAGAAAAAAAAGAAGCTAAACAAATGCCCCCAGGGATCCCACCTATGCGGCTGTGCAGACTGGGGAAGTGGCTCCTAAGCTGTGTAGTGCAGCCTGGCTAGAAAGGGCTCTCAAGCCATGAAGAGAAAAAGAAAATAAACTGAACAGAACAAAGCAAAACAAAAAGCCTCAGGATCCCATCAGGATGGTGTTGTGGGCCAGGGGAGTGGTTCCCCAGAAGAGCAGCACTTCACAGCCTTTCAAGAGGAAGCAAACATGGCACACAGAGCCAGGTGTTTGAGAGAAAGGAGGGAGAGGTGGTGGGAGGTACAGAAGAAATCAAAAGAAGTGGAAGAAAGCAACACCAGCAACAGACAAATGGCACTCAGTCTGGGTAGGATGAATCCAAGCGGCCCAGGGCCTAAGCAGTTGCCTTCTGGCCAAGAGACTGTGTCTGAAAGGAAGCAGAGGAGGCCAAAAGAGGGTGGAGAAGGGGAGTGAGGGTTAGGAGAGCGTATATTGGTGGTTACCAGGTACTCTGTCTCTTGCTGGGAACTTTGTGAAGCTTCTTTCCCATACTCGCTGTCCGCTGATCTCCGATGTGGGTGGGGTGGATCCAGGAGGCATGGATGTTGCAGTTCCAGGCCGGCTAAGCCACTGATGCCAGCCAGGAAGCACGGAGCTAGAGCAGTGGGGAGAGGATGGGGTGGGAAAGTGTGTATCGCTTATTACTGGGTGCTCTGTCTCCTGCTGGGAACTTCATGAAGCTGCTTTCCTGTGCTCCCTGTCCGCCTATCTGTGACAAGAGTCCAAGATGGCGAATCAGTGTTGCATAGGGGACTTCCGCACGTATCTCCACTCACTCTCTATTGTTTGTTAGTTTCTTATTCATTTCAGTGCTTGGCTGAGTTATCTCTTCATTTGACACTTCAGATTCCAGGAATGATGTTTGTCTCTGTTTTGCTTAGTTTTTCAGGTCTTTGCTGTGGAGGGACAGCATGGTTCTTCTGTCTGTGGTGCCATGTTGGCTGGAAGTCGTGAAGGATATTTTAAAAACCACAATGGTCTATTTAAGTGTTTTTTAAATTAACTGAATTGATTTCCTTAAAATGTGGTTGTATGTGCAAGCCACTGGCAATATTGTTGATCATAGGCCAGCAGTCAATGGTCTGATTTTTGAAGGCCATGAACACTCAGATGAGAGGGACTTTATAACTTCTTAGTAAGTTTATAACTTTAATTCAGAAATTGAAGCTCTTTATCTATGAACCAAAAAGAAGGCAGAGAGAGAAAATTAGTTTATGATGCAAAGACAAAATTAATTGCCAAAACGAAAAGAGAAAATACATTAGATTTAACAATAAGAGCAGGGTGACAGAGCCTTTGAGTACGTGAGAAAAACACCCTATAATTAAAAGCAAAGCGTGGGAAAATATATTTTAAACCCCTATTTCCTTTTGGAACAAGATAGCATTCAGAAAAGGTGCTAAGAGCCATTGTCACCCTGATTTAGCTTGTTATGCTGGTTATTAGAAATAAAGAATGAGCACCTTGAGAACAGGGGTGGGATTTCTGTAGTGGGTGTTTCTTCTCTTATAGGTATAAACAAAAAGGATAGTTTGTCTAACCTTGTGTGTCTTTATCCCATAAGCCACTTCATATCTGTGATCGGTGCTGCTACAGCAACAAAAGCTTAGACCCACCACATCTTGAGGAGAGAATGGCCACTTCCTGGGGTGCAGCTTTCTTCATGCTGGTGGCATCCTGTGTTTGCAGCACTGTCTTCCACAGAGACCAGCAGACTTGGTTTGAGGGTGTCTTCCTGTCTTCCATGTGCCCTGTCAATGTCAGTGCCAGCACCTTGTATGGAATTATGTTTGATGCAGGGAGCACTGGAACTCGAATTCATGTTTATACCTTTGTGCAGAAAATACCAGGTGAGTTCAGCTGGTAATCTCACCAGAGTCTCTGTAAACCCACACTTTAGCATCTCCTCCCAGAAACAAATGTGCTGAGAGCGTGTGATGTGAATTACAGAATTTTGTGGCTAGTGAATGTCTTTTTTTCAGAGACCACTTGGGCTACCACTGAATACATTTGGCTTACTTCAGTGTCAAATTAAGAAAGATCTGGGCTGCCTGTAGGTCAAGACTCACATGTCCAAGGATTATAAGTATAATCTCCCCCTCCTCTTCTCTAAAGATAGTTAATATTTCAGGGGTCCAGAATATTGAGTCTCAGGTTCAAAGCTTGGAGTCGTCTTGGGAGAAGGATCACATGAGAATTTCACCATCCTTGGAGAAGTAGGTAAAGGGACACTGACGTCAGTTAACTTTTTCTTAGTTTTCAGTGTTCTTTCCTCAGGTTACATATAGAGCCTGGAGAAAGGAGTAGGAGCTAGGTATCCACCAGAGAAATGGTGGAGGGACCTTCAAAGGTTGCCTGTCGCCCTCTATTCCACTTCCTCCAATACTCTTAACATTCTTCACAGATCAGATAACTTGAAATAGCTTCGGGAAATAGCAGGCTAATCTTAATCTGGTAAATTGTTCAAGATTTACACACCCCAGAGGGCTGTAGGGACTATTGTCTCAGGGAACCTCTAGCTCAATTGGTATAACATAGTTTATAAAGAAAATGTTCTACGTTCTGTTTTGGTGAGTAGTGTCTAGGGTCTTAAAATCTTTTTGGTGAGTAGCGTCTGGGGTCTTAAAAGCCTGTGAGCGGCCATCTTAGATTCACCACTGGTCTCACCCCTTCAGGAGCAAGAGAGAATGAAGAAAACTAAAGATACAAGGGAAGGATTAGTCTGAAGGACTAATGGACCACATCTACTACAGCCTCCACCAGACAGAGTCCAGTACAACTAGATAGTACCTGGCCACCACCACTGGCTGCTCTGACAGGGATCACAATAGAGGGTCCCAGACAGAGCTGGAGAAAAATGTAGAACAAAATTCTAACTCACAAAAAAAGACTAGACTTACTGGCCTGACATAGACTGGAGAAACCTTGAGAGTATGACCCCCAGACACCCTTTTAGCGTCACCGTTCAGCCAAAGATTAGACAGTCCCATAAAACAAAATGAGACTAAACGGGCACACCCGTCCAGGGGCAAGGACTAGATGCAGGAGGGAACAGGAAACTTGGTAATAGGGAACCCAAGTTCGAGAAAGGAGAATACTGACGTGTTATGGGGGTGTTAACCAATGTCATAAAACAATATGTGTACTGACTGTTTAATGAGAAACTAGTTTGTTCTGTAAACCTTCATCTAAAGCACAATAAGAAGAAGAAGAAAAAAAGATTTACAAAGCCCAATATCAGAAGCAGCCTAACTTTTTGTGATCAGCCCTTTTTTTTCTATTTTGTGTTTCTATAGGACAGCCTCCAATTCTGGAAGGGGAAATTTTTGATTCTGTGAAGCCAGGACTTTCTGCTTTTGTAGATCAACCTAAGCAGGTGAGTTTCTTGGGATTAAACATTTAGATTCTCAATGCCGTGATAACTTTACCACACTATTGTTGTTAAATATCTCATGCTGTTTACTAATGATATTGCAGTCCTGTGTGAGATCAGCTTTCTATACTCAGCTAATCTCCTGGATAATAGTAATTCTATACCACAGTCTCACTAGGACTGGAGTAGAAGGAGGCTAGAAAATAAATTGTAGACATACAAAATTAATACCATGTTTTTACTCCCCGTGTATTTACCGTTTAAGATTTCGAGTTGAAGCTATCAATTGCATTGATTAATATAGATGCAGAAGATAAACTTGAAGTTCTGTAGGGTATGAGGTATAACCATGGCAGTCGAGGGAATGTTGACCTAATGAGGAGACCTGGTGGCACAGTGGTTAGGAGCTTGACTACTAACCAAAAGGCTGGCAGTTCAAATCCACCGGCTACTCCTTGAAAACCCTATGGGACAGAGGACTGTCCTATAGGGTTGCTGTGAGTCAGAATTGACTGCACGGCAGTGGGTTTGGTTTTTGTGGTTTAGACCCAATGAACTGCATTTCAGTGTGCCTAATACAGGTACAGAACCTTGCCTGTGCTCTAGAAATTAGGCAAGAACCCACAATGAAAAAAATCTTTGGTAGTAGAGGATGAATGGAAAGTTTTGTGATGACTGTATTTCACATTTGAGTACTCACAATATGCTACACTCAGTGTGTCAGAGGCCACAATGAAATAAAATAAAGCAGAATGTTAAACTTTGTTAGCAGATGTAACGGTATTGTTCAATGTCACAAGTATGATAGTTAGCCAAAAGAAAGCCTGATGTTAAAAATGGCTTGAGCTTGAAGAACTGAGAAGTTTATTTTCTTGGTTGACTGTTATGGAATGGTATGAAATGGTAAATGGGCTAGAAAATTAGATGCTGTTCAAAGCAAGTACATGATCAGAAAGTGATCAGGCATTTGGAAAAGAAGATTGTGTTGTGGTAGCTAATAGTAATGATGATGATTAAGGAATAGCATTTTGTCATAATAGGTGTTGCCTTAGAAAATAGTGGATTTAAATTTTTTTTTCTCCATTTCTCATAGATTAAACATCTACTGTGTGCCATGCATACAGGTACCGATGATGCAAAAACGAATCTAGCATGTACTGTCCTTATGAAGGACATAAAAAGAGTAGCATATTAACAGCTACAACTAGCATTTGTACGGCATCTACATGCACTGTGCCTCGCCTAACGCTCACAGCAGTTTTTTGGTAGCATGAGGGGTATCTCCCATCTCACAGCTGAAGAAACCAATCCCCACAAGGCCAAGTGACCTACAAAAGGGCACACACAGGGCTGGCAATCAAGTCTTCTGACTCTACACCCTGTCTTTCCTTCACTATAACCCAACTTTCTGGCCTAAAGCTAGTTTATTTGAGACACAAATAACAATCAAATAAAATGACTACACTTTAAAAGAATAGTTTTTACTACCACTTCATCAAAACTTGAAACGAATTTTGTTAAGAGTAGCTCGCTTCTCTGGTTTCTGCTCCTGCACAGCAGAGAGGGTTTGGGACCCTGTACCACCTCACTCCGGTTGATCCCCAAGACATGTTGGAGGAATAGATCAGTGTTACTAAATGGACTATTCATTGGATGAGCAGACTGTCTCTTTTGAAGGGTGCCGAGACTGTTCAAGGACTCTTAGAGGTGGCCAAAGACTCAGTTCCCCGAAGTCACTGGAAAAGGACCCCAGTGGTCCTGAAGGCCACAGCAGGACTGCGCTTACTGCCAGAACACAAAGCCCAGGCTCTGCTCTCTGAGGTAATTTTTGAAATCTTCTGCATCTTGGATAATTCTTTTTTCCTATATGAATATTTTTTTGGGTTTTTTAGCCCTTTGGACTGGGACTGCCACCCTCAGTATTCCACCATCACTAAAGCATCATGGTGACTCTGGGCTCGTGTCGTAGCTAGTTCCTTTACATTTTTAATATTACTCTCGAATTTATAGAGCTCATTTTCCTAAGAAGTTTAAAGTACTTCCTACCTACAATATCCTTAATTCTCTAAACTTCTTAAAGCAGAATCATAGAATTATTTTTCAGAGGTATGGTATATATACACTAAAATGTACCCATTTTAAGTGTCCAGTTCAGTGAGTTTTGACAAATATAGTTTCCTCGTGCCCCACTCCTGAAACCAGGTAACCACTGGTCTGCTTTCTGTCACCACAGATTAGTTTTGCTTGTTCTTATATTTCATATAAGTGGAGTCATACAGTTTGTATTCTTTTTGGGGTGTGTCTGGCTTTTGACTTTTAGTGTAATGTTTTTGAGAAGAATCATGGAATTCTGAGGTTTGAAAGATTTTTGAAGGTCATCTATTTCAACTTCCTTCTTACTCAGATAGAAAATTTAAGTACAGAAAGTTTTTAAAAATTTAACTCAATAAATTTTAAATTTTATTGTATTTATTTTGCAATAAACATAAAATTAATAGGATTCAGAAGAACACCAAGGACACACGATAACTATGAGCCCAAGAGACAGAAAGGGCCACATGAACCAGAGACTTACATCATCCTGAGACCAGAAGAACTAGATGGTGTCCGACCACAACCGATGACTGCCCTGACAGGGAGCACAACAGAGAACCCCTGTGGGAGCAGGAGATCAGTGGGATGCAGACCCCAGATTCTCGTAAAAAGACCAGACTTAATGGTCTGACTGAGACTAGAGGAATCCCGGCGGTCATGGTCCCCAAACCTTCTGTTGGCACAGGACAGGAACCATTCCCAAAGACAACTCATCAGACATGGAAGGGACTGGACAATGGGTTGGAGAGAGATGCTGATGAAGAGTGAGCTACTTGTATCAGGTGGACACTTGAGACTGTGTTGGCATCTCCTTTCTGGAGGGGAGATAGGAGGGTAGAGAGGGTTAGAAACTGGCAAACTTGTCACGAAAGGAGAGACTGGAAGGGGGGAGCGGGCTGACTCATTAGGGGGAGAGTAAATGGGAATATGTAGTAAGGTGTATATAAGCTTATATGTGACTGACTGACTTGATTTGTAAACTTTCACTTAAAGCACAATAAAAATTATTTTAAAAAATTAATAGGATTCAAATTTCATATTGTGAGGAATATTTATAGGCAGAGAATCCCATTATAACAAAAAAAAAAAAAATAAAAAGGATTCCGTATTATAGGTGTGCTGATTTACCCTTCTAAATCGTTGCCTTTAACTATTAGCACAGTGCACGTAAGTGCCTCGTGCGAACACAAGCTGCCTAGCGTGTCTGCGTGAGAATCAGAATCTTGATTTCTCATTGATTCAACATATTAGTGCATGCTGTCTGCTGTGCGCTGAGGTAGATATTGGGGATACATACAACAGAGAACAAAAGAGGCAGATAATCCCCACCCTCATGGAGCCAACTACATTGTAGTTGAGGGGAGGCAGAAAATAAATGAGTAAATATAAACTATGTTAGGTGTCGGTAGATGTTCTGGAGAAAAATAAAACAGAGGAAGTCAGGGAATGCTGGGGGTGGTGTAGAGGAGATGCTGTTTTAAATATCGAAGCCAAGAAAGACCTCACTGATGTTGCATTTGATTAGAGATCTGAAGAGAGTAAGAAAGGAAGCTATATGAAACATTTGCGGAAGGAGTGTCCCCAGCTAAAGAAACCACAGGTGCAAGGCCCTAAGGCAGAAATGTAGTTGGTATGTTTAAGGAACAGTGGCTGGGCTGCTAATCAAAAGGTCAGAGATTCCAACCCACCAGTGATCTGTTCCTGTAAAGATTACAGCCTAGGAAAACCTAGGGGGCTGTTCTATTCTGTTCTATAGGGTCACTATAGGATGGCACCCAACAACAACATTCAGGCGGTCAGTGCACTTGGAGCGAGTGAATGATGGGAGAGAAGTAGGAGATGAGGTCAGAGAGGTGTGGAAGGGAAAGTGTATCATGTAGGGCCTCAAGGGACTTTGGCTTTTATTCTCAGAAGGAACCCACTGGAAGGTTTTGAGTTAAGGAGATATGATCTGACATCTGTTTTAACAGTACCATTCTGGCTGTTGTGTTAAAATTAAACTGTCAGGTGGGGGAGGCATGGAATAAAAACTCTCTGCTTATCTGTCTTCTCCTTAAAAGCTATTTACAGATAACTGGCTTTTCCTGGTTGAAACAGAGTCCAGAGGTCACTGTGTGGTGCTTTTGTCTGTCAAAAATGAGAACAGCCAACAGACTAGAATTCCTCCTATTCCTATCTAGAGAACCCTTCAACCCCTCCCTCCCCCCGACCCATGATAAAAATCATATCAAAATGAGACCTGACACTCATATCATTCCCTGTATTAATGGAGAGTCAAGAGTATCTGTGCGAGATCTTTGTTCCCGTCTCTTAAAATAGGATTCCAGAAGTTTAAATCTGGGGTCTTTAGACCCTTGAGGCTCCATCTGTGTGCCAGAATCTGCCAGGGCCTGGTAGCAGAGTATGTCAGCCCTTGGAGATGAGCTCCTTTACCAGGAAGGCACAGACCTGCAGAATTTGGATGGGAGGGCGGAGAACCTTTCCTGCAGCTTCAGGAGTCACCCAGGTTCATCTGCTCACCTAAGGGAAGGAGTAGGAAAGGGTCCACCCAGTTTCCAGTGTGTGTCCAGGTAGAATTAATTGGGTGTTTTAGAAAAGTTACAGGACCCTGATTTGAGCTGAAAGGGTCAAATGTATGGCCTTCTCTAGGTCTAGTTCACCTATAAATCCAGATGGTTTGGTTTAGATATATTTTAAAGTCACTGGAATCCCTATGTTTTTGTTTTTGTAAGAAACTAACAATGACTTGCTTAGTTCCTTCCCTAGCTTCTTGGGGAAAGGGAGTATGTTCTGCTAAAATTTTATTATCTAGGGAAAACAAAGAAAGTGATTTTCTGTACCGAGTAGGACACAGCCAAAATATGGAAATCTGTCATATTGCCAGAGGGAATCCAGGTTTTTTTTCTTTTTTTCTAGGTAAGGGAAATCTTGAAGAAGTCACCTTTCCTGGTACCAGATGACAGTGTTAGCATCATGGATGGATCCTACGAAGGTGGGAGAAGTTTCTATGTATGTTCTTGGGGAAGAGAGGCAAGGTCAATGAAAGATCTGATTATAGGAACTGGGAGCAAGGATGGGGTGCTGAAGAAAAAGGCACTAAGTAAGGAGAAACAAATAAGCGGGAGGAATAAGATACAGGAAATGGAAGGACAAGGGGAGGATTTCATGGTCTAGACATGAAATTTAGAATTAGAACAAAGATGGGGCCAGGGAAGAGGAAAAAAATGCTCTGGGATGTAATCCTTTGCCTTTTTTCTCTTTTTTAGGCATATTAGCTTGGGTTACTGTGAATTTTCTGACAGGTAATGTGTTCTCAAGTTTATCTTAAGACCTTAACTGGGTTTTACACTTTGTCAGGAGAGCAAAAATCCCTTTATTTGTTGCCTGTATTGTTTTTTCATTTAAAATATAAAAGGAAAG
The DNA here is from genome assembly GCF_024166365.1 of Elephas maximus indicus. Taxonomy (NCBI): domain Eukaryota; kingdom Metazoa; phylum Chordata; class Mammalia; order Proboscidea; family Elephantidae; genus Elephas; species Elephas maximus. The sequence continues at coordinate 86,692,022 of NC_064828.1, read as the reverse complement.
ACAGGAAGCTAATGTTTACAACTTGCCTACAAGGCCTCAGGTGCAGCAAGAGTCCTGGTGGGCATTCACCTGCAGCCCTTTTGGGGAGGGGAGCAGTATTTATTGAATACCTCCAGTGTGCCACAGGAGCAGAAGAGAAGTTGCAGGCGGTACGTTGGGCTGTCCAGGACGCAGAGGATGTTCAGAGTTGGCTCTCGTTCACAGGTCAGCTGCATAGCCACAGCCAGAAGACTGTGGGCACCCTGGATCTCGGGGGGGCCTCCACCCAAATCACTTTCCTGCCCCGGTTTGAGGTGAGTCATTTAGCAACACATATATAGACATATAATGGTGCCAAGAAGGTGGCACCTCATTTTCAGACAGCAGCCACCTCAAATAGGCTGAGGAGAATCGAGTAGAATGACTAGGTGAGCTCCCTGTTCATCATCTGCCCGCCCCCGCCCCCCCCCCCCCCCCCCGCCACTGTTCAGAGTCCATCTGATTCCTCAAACCTTGTGGGATTAACAGTTTACTCTATCTCCTTCATCTTTGATTTTTTGGGGAAGGGCAGGGATGGTGGCATTAACATCTTCAGGTAATTACAGATCCTGAATAGTCTTTTTGCTTTTTCTGATTGCAGAAAACCCTGGAACAAACCCCTCAGGGCTACCTCACTTCCTTTGAGATGTTTAATTGCACTTATAAGCTGTATACACACAGGTGAGGAGGGGGACAGGGAAGAAGAAGAATATTTTGTGTAGGGTGATTCTCCTAACTTTTCAAAGTCTTTACATATCTGTTGTGCATTCGATCAGCCTTAAAAGTCTTTTCCAATCCCCTAAGGCCAATCAACTGAACCCAAACCACCTACTAAAGCCTGGGAGACCCAGAAGGCTCCTCTGTTCTTGGCCTCAAAATTTCCTAACAGTCAAGTTTTTTCTAGAGGGAGGACACCCTGAGAAGGCTCAGCCAATGCTCTGTGACAAGTCTTTGAGCTAGGCTTCGAAATCCTGCCAGGAATTTGATCCCAGTGGGGCCAACCACTAAAGTAATGAGAGTTTTTCTGAGGGTGGTTCCCAGGTTGGGCCCCTAGGAACTGTCACCATCCTCTGGCCTTTAGATCATACCTGTGGGGAGTTGTTGTTACATAGCCTTGTCCAGATTGCAGAGATCATGTCTTGTTGACCACATGAGATGAAATAAGCCACAGAGGCAGAACAAGGTGTTCTTCCTTCCAGAGGGAGACGGGGAAACATTCTATTGCTACAAATACCATGTTACTTTTGAAGAAGTAGTCTTGGGCTGGAGAACTTCAGGAGCAGCATGAAATTGGTAAATCCTATATTTTACAGTTACTTGGGATTTGGATTGAAAGCTGCAAGACTAGCAACCCTGGGAGCCCTGGAAACAGAAGGTTCGTCTGGGAGCTGTGCTGGGTTGGGGATGGTGAGAGAGACACTGATACTCCCAATGCTTCCCTTCCTCGGCAGTGATCCTTACAGAGGAAGGGGTCATGTTGAATTGGGAAGCATATGTTGTATAAAGGACCTGATGGTAAATTCCTTTTCTGTTTTATAAGTTTAGATGTTTTAGTATACATTATTAGCCATTTCTAGGATGAGGTCTGCTTATATAGGGCAAAAAGCCTGTGATCAGGAAGCTGAAGTGTCGCAGAAATTGACAAAGTGAAATTAGCAGAAGCTTGCTCAAGTCCTTAACTTCACGTGGGAGGTGCAGGAAGCAGGGTCTGTTCCAATTGCAAGATGGAATAACTAAGCAACTCTGTTTATGAACTCACAGTTGGTAGATGGGTTAAGAGCTCAGATTTTAGGGTCAGAAGAACCGGGTTCAGTCCTAGTTTTGCAATTTGAGACAAACTTGCTTAATCTTTCTGTTCCCTTTTCTTCACTTTAAATGAGATTTTGCATTTAATGCAGTTGGTATGGTCCCTGGCTTTTGCTGTTGTTGTTTGGTGCCATCGAGTTGGTTCTAACTCATAGCAATCCTGTCAGACAGAGTAGAACTGCCCCACAGGGTTCCCAGGAAGCAGCTGGTGAATTTGAACTGCCGACCTTTTGGCTAGCAGCCGAGCTCTTAACCACTATGCCACCAGGGCTCCCTGGCTTTTATAGTGAGGTATTATTGTGATGATGATTGTGTAGCATTTCAGAGTTTACAAAGCATCTTCACGTGTATTTCCTTTAAGCGTTACAACAACCAGCAAGACGGTAGAACAAGTATTTTTTTCCCTTTTTTTTTTAGAAAAGAGGAAATTTATTCTATTATGGGTTTTAGATTTTTTTTTTTTTGAGTTTGCAATCAAAGCTATGGATCCCTCTACCAAATGCACATGGGCACAAAAATTTACCTATAGTTTTGGGGGTTTGCCAATCCCACAAAGCCTACCTGTGAACCCTGAGTTAAGAATTCCTATCATTTAGAAAGGGCCACATGAACCGGAGACTATCTCATCCTGAGACCAGAAGAACTAGGTGGTGCCCGGCTACAACCGATGACTGCCCTGACAGGGAACACAACAGAGAACCCCTGAGGGAGCAGGAGAGCAGTGGAATAAAAATGCAGACCCCAAATTCTCATAAGACCAGATTTAATGGTCTGACTGAGACTGGAAGGACCCCGGTGGTCATGGCCCCCAGACCTTCTGTTGGCCCAGGATAGGAACCATTCCCGAAGCCAACTCTTCAGACATGGATTTGACTAGATAATGGGTTGGAGAGGGATGCTAGTGAGGAGTGAGCTTCCTGGATCAGGTGGACACTTGAGACTATGTTGGCATCTCCTGCCTGGAGGGGAATTGAGAGGGTGGAGGGGGTTAGAATTGTGTGAGAGACTGACTTGATTTGTAAACTTTCACTTAAAGCACAATAAAAATTATTAAAAAAAAAAAAGAATTCCTATCATAGGATGTAGTCATTGAACTAATTTCCTAAGATTTTGAGGCCTTAACTACCTTCGTGATTCCTCTGAATCCTAGTCATTTCTTTTTTGCCCTCCTCTCTTCTGTCACATCCTTGCTTCACGCAACTTTGTGCTCTGGTTTCTTCCAGGGATTGATGGACAGACCTTCAGAAGTGCTTGTCTTCCGAGATGGTTGGAAGCAGAATGGATCTTTGGTGGCGTGAAATACCAGTATGGTGGCAACCAAGAAGGCAAGTGATGTTTTTTCCACTGGTTAAAATTACCTTGACAGTAGAAATTCTGGAAGAGTTCAAAGAGAAACTTTTTCTAGAGCTCAGTAAAAACTTGTCGTGTTACAAGGACTCATTCCGAATTGCATCTTAGTATACTTCTAAGGAATAGTGTGAAGTGACAGCAAACAAGGCACCTGTCACTGTGTCCTGCACTCTTTACCTGGCCCTGTGCTGTGGAGCTGTTTGAAACCTATTCTTACCTTAGGCCTGACGCATTAAAGGGTTTGTGCCCTCAAGCAGGGCGAAACCTGTTTCAGGTTAAATTAATGTTTAACTATTTAAATTATAGTAAAACTTAAAATTGAGATGATAGTAAGAGTATCTTGGTTATTATAAAAGGCACCGACCTTGAAATCAAGGAAAAATTTGATTTTCAGTGAAGGAGCCGGGTGAGCCCTCTGGATGATTGCTTGTAAATATCATGAAACAGAACACTAGATGTGGCCATGGCTATTTTTGGTGAATACAGGTTAGGGAGGGAGCTGCATGGAGAAATAGGTACTAGAGCAGTGAGGCTATAGAATTTTGCTCATCTTTGTTGTTAAGCCCTTTTGTCTTGAGCCTCAGCCTCCTCCTGCTTTCCTTGATCTTGCTATTTGCTCTATCAGCTTTCCTTCGAGAATGGTCCCTTCCCCTGTCATTTTCTCCCCTTACCTCTGTGCACCTTTGCCCTCACAGGGGAGATGGGCTTTGAGCCCTGCTATGCTGAAGTGCAGAGGGTGGTACAAGGAAAACTTCACCAGCCAGATGAGGTCCAGAGAAGCTCCTTCTATGCTTTCTCTTACTATTACGATCGAGCTGTTGACACAGACATGATTGGTAAGTTCATTCCAAGTGTCAATCCAGAGAGGACACTGGCCAGGGTTGAGATAGGGAAAGTGAAGAGAGAAGGGGTATTTGGAATTATTGGGGGTAATTACCTTGCTCTTCTCCAGTGCTGGTTGTTGGAATGACACTGGTCACTCACATGGAAGTAGAATATGATTTAGAATCTTTTGGAGCTAGAAGATGACCTAAACAGCTATACGTAAAGTCTTTTATCTTTTTTTAACATCTTTATTGGGGCATAACTAACATCAATAAAATGCACATATTTAAAGTGTAAACCCTGAGTTTTGCTGAGTTTTGCTGTGTATATATGTGTGTATATGCCCGTGAAGTCATCACCACATTCTAGATAATGAATGTATGCATCACCCCAAAAAGTTTCCTCCTATTCCTTTATAGTAAACTTTTTTTCTTACACAAAAGTAATGCTTTTGTTTAGATATGGAAGTGTGTGTACATGATCTGCCATGGCCTGAGAGATATGAATTAATTTCCCATTTACTACTGTGTTTTTGCTTCTCCTATATTTCCTGTGGTTTTGCTTTTAAAGTTTTATGCTCTATCATTGAGTGCATAGGCTAGTGGAAAGGCTATTAGGTCTTTATTGTGGATTGCATCTTCTTCATTCAAAAGCACTTCTCTTGTTTTGTGTAAGGCTTTTTGCCCTGAAATCAACTTCATCTATATCAAAATGGCGGCCTGCCTTGCCTTTTACTTTAGCCTCTCTCAGTCATTTTGATTAGAGGCGTTTCTAGCAAACAGCTTAGGATTTTGCCTTGTCTACCAGTCTAAAATTTCATTTCTTTTAATACCCATTGCCACTGAGTCAATTCCAGCTCACAGCAACTTTATAGGACAGAGTAGAACTGCCCCATAAGGTTTCCAAGGCTGTAAATCTTTATGGAAGCAGATTGCTGTATCTTTCTCCTGCAGATTGTTGGTCGGTTCGAACCACTGACCTTTCAGTTAGCTGCCAACCTTTTAACCCCTGTGCCAGCAGGGCCCCTATTTCTTTTAATAGGTAACTGTATACAATTTACACTCACTGATATGACAGACGTTTGAAATTAGCTATCTTCTTTTTTTTTTTTTTATGGTTATGCTTTCTGTTTTTAATGCCTTTTTTTTTTTTTTAATCTTTCCATCATTATCTTTTTAAATGGCTCATGTTGTTAGGTTTGTGTCTTGTTTTGTGTGTATTCTTTCTGATAAGTGCAAAGGCCTTAATTCTAATGGATATTTTTATCACTATAATTTTATATATTTCATCTTTTTTTTTTTTTTTAACTAGTATCTATTGACACCCCATCATAAGCAGTAATGAAATGAGGATATATCTGCATCTTCTCAGCTCTCCTACCTCCCCTCTGTTTCCAAAATTTGGAGTGGTTATATTTGTATTAGTAGTTTTTTTTGTTGTTTGCTTTTGTACATTTAAATAATACTTATGCCCCTGGTGGAGCCCTGGTGGTACAGTGGTTAAGAACCTGGCTGCTAACCAAAAGTCAGTGCTAATCTACCAGCCACTCCTTGGAAACCTTATGAGGCAGTTCTGCTCTGTCCTATAAGGTCTCTGTGAGTTGGAATCAACTCGACGGCAGCGGGTTTGGTTTTGGTGTGCCCCTGTTACTTAAATTATCAGATTTAAATGAAGTATTTTTGCCCTATTCTATTAAAAGATTCTGCCCACTTTTTTCTCATTCTACTCTTCTCTGTATTTGTCTTATTAGTTTTACATCATCATCATTTATAACACTTATATCCTTCATAATTCCTGCAGTTGTTTTAGTCTTAGTCTTACATGTAAATGATTACTACTGAGCTCAGTTACCATAGTTTCTCCATTTATCTCTTGATTGGCTCTAGGAATTTCTTTAAGAAGTGTTCAGAGGAACTGTTTATGCAAAGTTCTTTCATGTTTGAAAATATTTGTGGCCTGTATACTTGAGTATGGAGCCCCAGTGGTGCAGTGGTTAAGTACTCAGCTGCTAACTGAAAGATCAGCAGTTCGAACCCACCAGCCACTCCAAGGGAGAAATATATGGCAGTCTGCTTCTGTAAAGATTTGCAGCCTTGGAAACCCTACAGGGTCACTGTGAGCTGGGATCAACAGCAATGAGTTTAATGGGTTATACCTGAGTAACAATTTACTCAGTAAAAAAACTGTCTCTGAGGACTTTGTAGGCATTGCTTCCTGTCTTCTATTGCGTGTTATTGAGAAGAGGCCTGAGACCAGCTTGACCTCACCCCGATTTATTTACCCGCATAGGTGACTCGATCTTTTTATCTTTGAAATTTAAGAACTTTATTTAGGATGTGTTGATCCTTTTTTATCAATTTTCGTGGGTCATCATGATATCTGCCTTTAATCTGAAGGTTCTAGTCTTTTCTTTTTGGAAAGTTTTTGAGTTATATTTTCGAATATTTTTCTTTTGCCTTAGTTAGGTTGTCTTTTAATCATTTTTAACTCTTTATTTCCATCTCACTTGGCTTACTTTCATTGTCTTCCATGTCCATTACCCTCTTTTTGTTTTGTTTGCTGCTTTTGTCTTTCATTTCTGTGATGGTTTTCTTTTTCTTCACATTTCTTTCTTAGGATCTGTCAGCTCCTTCAAGAAGCTATAAGAGCTCTAGTTTTAAAAGGGGCGTTTTTTTTTTTTTTAATTCTGTGGTTTATTTCTTCCTTAACTTTTTATTTGCAAATTATCAAACCTACAGGAATGTTGAAAGAATAGAACAATGAACACCTACTTGTATATGCTTATCCTAAGTTTACCAATTGTTCACATTTTTCTGTCTGTGTTTTGTCTTTTCTGAAAGAGGCGTTCATATCTGTTTCAAATTCTAATAAAATTCTAATGAAATTCAAATTTTAATGAAAGAATTTTCATTAAGATCTTAGGAATATCTTGGTCATGATTTTCATCTGTTCCTTGAGAGTACTTTTCTGGTGTTCTTTTGCTGTCTTGCTTTTCTTGTTCCTTTTCTCCTTTTTTCCTGTAGACTCTTTCAGCATTTCATCATTATTTTTATCTTTAATAAAAAAATAAACTCATTGCTGTGGAGTCAATTTATACTGACCTTGTAGGACAACTTACAGTGACCTTGTAGGACAGAGTAGAACTGCCCCATAGGGTTTCCAAGGAGCGGCTGGTGGATTTGAACTGCTGACTTTTTGATTAGCAGCCAAGCTCTTAACCACTGCACCACCGGGGCTTCCTTTTTTTTTCATTACTCATTTTAAATGATGCAGGTTCTTTCAGGATCAACTGTTTAAAGGAGGGTCACATAGGGGCAGGATCCAGGCACTGTTCTGGGCAAGCAAGGTATCTCTAGTTTACAGCGATGCTGCATGTGACACACGGTGGTGTGTTAGTGTGAATATGCTGTTTAGTCTTTACTTTTTCCCGTTGACAGAGATCAGGGCAGCAAGGCTGCTCACGGTTCAGCCTCTCCTCACTAGCTGTTTCCTCAATCTGCCCTGCCTCGCCTACCACTCCAGGTTCCAAACAATGTCCTGCCTTAACACCCACAGACATTCATATGAGTTTCAAGCTTCAGTCGCCTCTAACCCTCAGGACCTCTACATCCTTGGGAGAGCCTGCAGACTTTGTTTGAAAGCAGCAGCAGCACCCAGCTTCTTCCCAAACCCTTGTCCAGTCTTCACTGCATCTGCTAGCCCTTCCTCAGATGCTGTGATTCAGGATTATAGTTGTCTTTTAGTTTCTTTGGGGATGGAGTATGTATTTCTGCTTCTCATTTCCTTATTGTTTTAAGGTGGATATAGAGAGAAGAAATAGGTAGAGATGCCTCTCTTCTACCATTTCAAAACTGAAAATCCAGTGATACATGTTTCTTGTATAAAATTTAGAATGTGCTGAGAAGTAAAAGGAAAAATCTCTCAATAATCTCCCCTTCTAAAAATAGCCAGTGTAGCTGCACAGATTATATCATATGGGTATGTCCTGTTGGTTTATCCCATTCCCTAATGTTGGAAATTTTGCTTATTTCTAGTTCTTCATGATTGTTAATATCACTAGGATGAATTTCCTTATGTTTCCTTGAAGGCTTTTTGACATCAGTTACTGATCTGTTTTGTTTCAGACTATGAAAAGGGGGGTGTTTTAAAAGTTGAAGATTTTGAAAAAAAAGCCAGGGAAGGTAAGTGTCAGTGGAAGCCTTGAAGGTGAGCCTGTGCCTGCCAACTCCAGTGACTGTGAAGTGACGTAATGCTGCACAGCTCAACAGGCCTCTCAGAAAGCTGGTTTCCTGCCTGAGTCTTCCAGGCTTTGCCAGGAATTAGAAACATTAAGTGGCATAGAATCTGGGAATATAACAGGCTTTGGGGAAATAGTGAACGCCTTTTGTTTCTTTCTACAATTCTTTCTTCCAGCCTTCCTTTTTTTTTTTTTTTCTAAATAATCAGGGTTAATGAAACACTGAGCACCAAAATCCACGGGCACAAGCCACAGGGGCTTCCTTGGAAGAGCCAATCTAAAATACTAATGCTCTTAGCCAACAGCCCCAAAGTAGGGCTAACAGTATTTTCTTATCTTCTGGGGCTCAGCATTAATTATAGATAAGACACTTAGAACTAAGCCTCCACAATAGGTCATAGAAACTTACCAAATAAACTCGGATGCATGTAAATTTGAGTAAGTAAGACGTAACATCAGAAATTTGCAATTTCTTAAACTGTTGTCTTTCAGGGTCAGCCTGTACAGTTCTAGCCTCCAAGAGGCCAGGCATCAACCAAATAGAGAGTTCTGATTTATTCTAAATGTATAAAAAAAAATGTATATTGAGAGAAAATTATACATCTGTCAGTCAGCTGCAAACTTGAATCCCACTGTTCTCCCTCTCACTTTCAGTGTGTGATAACTTAGAAAACTTCACCTCAGGGAGTCCTTTCCTGTGCATGGATCTCAGTTACATCACAGCCTTGTTAAAGGAAGGCTTTGGCTTTACAGACAGCACCATCTTACAGGTAAGAGAGAGGGCACAGGCATCTCACAACAGTCATCTTCTGTGGGGGTTAGGAAGAAGGAGTCAAGAACTTGTTGAGTAATCAGAATGGCAATATGTGAAATTGTATTTTTTATTTGAGCTATAGACAGGGTACTGTAATAGACACCATGTATGTAGGAAATTACTTTGATGCAATGGTAGCCTCTAACTACATTACCAGGCAATCTCTCCCTGAGATCACAGGACAGAAGGACTTACAGAGCCAACTAAGATGCCTGAATCACATGGCTTATTAAATCAGTTTAAAACTCGGAGAAGCAAGGGGAAAGACATGGGGTAGGTGAACATGCTTAGGATAGGGTGCAAGGGGGTTGAAAGTGCCACAACTTCCTCAATCCGTTGTTACACAATGTTCATACATACTGCCTTTGTCTCTGCCACTGATGGTGTAGTTAGAAAAGTACTAGAGCTGAAGTTTGATCAAGCGGGCCCAACAGGTGGACAGCAGTGCCTGGGGCCATCACACAAACTTGCTCTGTTTGGAGAGGCACAGGTGTGGGTACACTTGGCCAGTGACTTTAACTCACCCATTGGTCCGTTAAAAATAAACCAAACCAAACCCATTCCATCAGGTCGATTCCAGCTCAGAACAACTCTATACGACAGAGTAGAACTATCCCCATAGGGTTTCCAGGGAGCAGCTGATGGATTCAAACTGCTGACCTTTTTGGTTAGCAGCCAAGCTCTTAACCGCTGCATCACCAGGGCTCATTAAATGGGTTTTATTTGGCAGAGGACCTGAGGGAACAGAGGGATGTCACCGATAACTAGCTGATTTAAGCCCTCTTGAATATTAAATGCCTTGTACATGTGCAGTGTATCATAGATATTTTATGTCTGCCTTGTATACATTTAGTGCCTCTTGAATCTTAGGTGCTTCTTTGTTTTCCTGTGTCTCCATCTGGTTCAGCACATGCTGGCTCTACTTTATGTTAACTTATCTATATTGTCTGTACTAAATACTAAACACATCTTGTGTGTTTCATCCATCCCATTGGTTTTCTTGTCTGCTGTATCATAATTGAAAAATTGCACATTATAGTTGTAAATATGATTAAGAAGTAACCTATACAGTCTATTAGCTATGGCACAAGGCAATTTTGTGAACTTTGGGGTCAAGCAAGTAGGTTGTAGTTTGTCTTCCAAGCCCCCAACTTGTACCACTACCCCTGCCTGTTTCCCCAGTTCCAGGTGAATTTTTAATGCCCATTTCTGGTGTTATACAGATTTGATAAATTCATTCATACTTGGTATTTAGTATATGGATTTAATATGTTGTTATATCTGCCAAGACTTTAAAGTGCTTGAAGTTTCTTAACACAGAAAATGTACTTGCTAGTTGAGTCAGTGCAGTGTAGTATTTAAAGCATGGGCTCTGTTGCCCATCAGATTGGGGTTCAAGTTCTGACTCTACAAGTTTACTAGCTCTATGATCTTAGGTGATTACTTCACCTCTCTAAATTTTAGGTTCCTCACCTCATCTGAAACACAGGGATACTTTCAGTACCTTCCATAGGGCTGTTAGGAAAATTGAAATAATGCGGTAAAGCACAGTACCTGTCACGTACTACACTGGCATTACTATTAGTGCAGGAATTCACACTGGTTGGGGATAGATTTGTGGACAAGAGAGATCATCCCAAGCCTCTCAACACATACAAGTTAACAAGTGCATCTACTTAAATGTCAGCAATAACCAAGTTATTTAAGGAAGTGAATCTGTCATTTCCAATGCTGGCATCCTTTTGGTTCCTATGACTTCAGTGGGGGCAGAATTTAACTGGACCATGAGGGGTAGACAGTCTGTCCCTGCTCCAAAGATGGCTTCACTTCAGCATGAGTACCCATAGCTGCCAGCCCAGTTCAGAGGACACAGGGAGAGCATTTTGGAAGGAAGCCACGCCGATTTGACCCAGGTGTCCAAGACTAAACTTCAAACTGCCTTTGCTGTGTATGTGGCATACCATATACCCAGTGCTACCCCAAAATTAAATGAGCCAATTAAGAGAAGAATTCAAATGTCATTCTCCTCAGTTTTCAGGACAGTGATGACTAGATTTCATCAGGTCGACACAGAACTATTACTGTGTCATTGGAAGTGAGCACTGGTTTTCAAACTTTTATTTTTGGTGGTGGGGTAGCATCTTTATTCAACAAAAGCTTATGCACAATGTAGTAATATAAAACTGATATAAGTGGAGCTGTTCTGGTTGAAGCAGAGGCTGGGGCCCTGGACTCCTTTACCATTACCCCCCTTCTCTTTCTCCTCTGAAGCACTTTCATGAAGACCCACGATTCTGAAGAAAACAATTGGAAACGCTAATTCCCTTGTTATGTATTTGAGTAAGTTGGGGCCAAAGTTTTGCCCAAAGTCACTCAGCTACTCAAGGCACAGCCTTGGCCTAGAATGCCTTAAATGCTTTGGTTGGTTTTTATTAGTACGTACTTAAGAAGAGGCAGTTGCTTACGTAATATGAATTTAGAAGTTTGGAATGTTCTTTCCTAACCCTAAATCTATTCTAAACTCTAGAACGTGCCCTTTCTGCCACATCCATTAACATCTGATAGTAAGTTGCCTTATCAGAAACTAGTAATTTAAAAAATAAATCAGGGGATGCTATGTTTAGTTTCAGGTTTAGGAAGGGTTCAGAAGCCTGAGGTCCTGTCTAGAAGACCTGGGTGGGACCACTTCCTGGGCCAGAAGCATTCCAAGATCAGAATGGCAGGTGTGAGGGTAGTAGGCCAGGGTGGGAAGGAAACTGTTACAGACAGGGGTAGTGGGAAGCCTCCAAAGACTTGCTACTCTCAATTTTGCATTGGTTTGGTTATGTGGGGGAAAAAAAAAAAGGGTACCATGAGTCGGTGTTGACAGCAACGGGTTTGGTTTTTGGTCATGTGGGTGCTCTTTGCAGATATTCTTTGTCCAAGTGCTGGGCTTGCTAAGAGTTTAAAATTGGATGAAAATGCGAAGACTTTTTTTTTTCTCGTCTCCTAACAGCTCACGAAGAAAGTAAACAACATAGAGACAGGCTGGGCCCTGGGGGCCACCTTTCACCTGTTGCAGTCTCTGGACATCTCCCACTGAGGCTAAGCACTTCTTCTGAGGACTGCACTCACCAAGGACCTTTTTAAAGGGAGGAGGAAAGACTCAGTAATGTTCTGAGCTAGTCTGGGAACAGCCTGGACTGAAGCCCAGCTGCTAGCTCCATCAGGAAGGAAGGCTTTTGTAGGGGGGTCTTGCCCTTGAGCCTAGAGATCTGGGTTTAATTAATTTTACACATCTAATGTAAACTGTTACCTAACCACTCAGAGTGCACAGCTAGCACCAGAGTCTAAATCTTTTAGATTCTTTGTGTGTCACAGAGAGCCCTGTGAGCCAAAAAAAATGGTTGTAGAACTTCACCTTGGAGTGAGAGGCCAGGGACTGGTCCTTGGGAACCAAAGAAAAATCTCATTTTAACCCTTTGAGTGCCTCATTTCTTTGTTCATTTTAATTTTCCTCTTGCCTGCTAAATTAAGCTGATTGCAATCCCAAGACCTATCAATATGAGTGTTTTTTTCCCCCACATTCTGCCCTGACCCACTCTTATCTCCACCTACCCCACCCACCCCATTCCCCTAAAAAGAGAATACCAGGTTTTGCTTTCCAAGTGTAATTCAAGAAAGACAGAAAGAAAAAAAAAAATACTGTATCAGAAGTTCTTGTATGATCCTGCTCTGCAGTAGCTCCCATCAGCCAGCCAAGAACCATCCTAAATCTTAGCAGGATGGAAAATCTCTCTGACATGGCCAAGTCTTGAGCAACTCCTAACTGCACAGAATTGCAGTCTTAAGAAAGGAGGTGATCCAATCTCTAGGGACATGTTTTGAGAGGGTGTGGCTGCCTTGTAGAGCCCACCTTTTTATCAGCTTTGTATCAGTTAACCCTGTGATTAATGAACATATCAAACCTTATAGAAATGTGTGTCTGTGTGTATGTGTTTGGAGCCAGTACCACCTCCCAGGCTAATGTGTTTATAGTGCTTTCTGTGTTTCTAAACTTACCTACTTTGTATTTCAAAGAAACACGACTGTACCCTAGCATTTTGGTCTGTGGTTAAGAGGTAAGCGGCTGTACTATTCAAGGGTTATAGACTTTGGTCATAGCTCCTTTCAGTTTGCCCTTTTAATTCTCTCTCTATACAGCAGTACCTTTTCTTGCCCCAGCCCCTCATCATTTAAGCTACATCCTCTGAGTTATGTGTCAGGTTCCAGGGTTTCTGGTACCCTTCTCAATGACATCCCAGTTTGACTTGGCTGGCTGTTTTGGCACATCAGTACAATGCACCAGCATTTCCAGAGAACCATATTTAATGACTCTCAGGTTCTCTTTTTGCATTTAAGTGCTCAGAGCTCTTGATTTTGTGACTGTTTCCCAAAAAACTGATTATCTTGTACATTCCCAAAGGAACGTCATCACTTCTTGTCTACCCAGTCACGTGCTTTTGGACTTGGAAGATCTTCCTGTAGTTTGGCTCCTTTGCCTTGGCTCCAGTTTCTTTCCAGGAGAGTTCGTATCTCCCCAAACACTAAGTTTTCACAGTAGACTCCCTTTCCTTCAGCTTTCTCACAAAGGATGTTAAATATGCCTGGCTGCACACCAGTCCCTGGAAACCTTAAGTTACTCCACTGACTCAATAAATACTTAACATCTGCTTTACACAAGGTTCTAAGCAAATTACTATCTCCTTACCCTCCAAATTTTAGTTTTTTTTTTTTTAATTCAATGTGAAATTTCTTCAAACTTTTCAAACTGATTTTTACTACCAAGGTCACCTGTATACCTGTTGCCTTCCTCAAAGAATGCTAATACATAAATAATAGAATGTCTAGAGTTAGAAACAGCCCAAAGGTCTGATCCAGTCTTCTACTCGGTACAAAATTTCCTTAACATTTCTAACAGCTTGTTTAAGCATGTTGTGTTCAGACAGGCCATTCCACTTGGGACCGCACTAATGTTAAAAAGTTCTCCCTATATTGAGCTGAAATCCCTCCTGCCTTAATCATTTGAAGAAAACTCCCAAATCCCTTATGGTCTTGTCTTTAACATACATATAGCATTGTTTCCAGACAGTTTACCAAAAAATAATGTGCTAGAGGCGCTCATAATACTCTAAATGCAGTTCGCTATGATTAGAAAGGTCGTTTTCTCTAGAAGCCACGTTTTTTTCCCCAAGAGGTATACTGTGTTCCCTAAAGACTCCTCCAGCTAGGTGAAATTCCTTGTCTTTATCAGTATAGCTTGTCTGAAGAAGCTTTTCTTATCAACAATGGTCATATTTGCAAAGTACACGTATCGTTCAGCACTCCCGTTTGGTCATCCTGCATACCTTCAGAACTCTTGGGTAGAAGCATCCTAACTCCAGAAATGTATCTATATATACAGTTAATCTTGATTAAACAGTTGGTGAATTAACCAACTTAACCATTTTAAGAACAATTTAGAATGAGAACTTGTTTTCTTAGAAAAACAATTTGTCCATAATGTCTTTCCTGCCTTAATGTACCCTTTGGGCCTCTTATTAAGGGTCCTCCAGATTCTAATATTGCTGGTTAGTTTCCTTCCTATAAATGTGTTTCCATATTTAAAATACTTAGGACATGGCCTGGCACATAGCAAATGCTGTGTGTTTGTGATCGCTATTATGAAGGGCCTCCTCTGTGGGTTATGGAGGTCCTTGCAAGGTATGCCTTAAAATTCCCCATTTTGCCTGATTTCGAGTTTGCATACTTTTCGGGAGTTTTTTTTTTGTGAAAGGTGACCTTTTCCCTTCAGTGACCTATCTGGACTTGCCAGCAGTCATACAACTTTTCACAGTAGCTGCCATCTTTTATTCTGGACACACTTTTTTCTGAGATTCCAGGAAGGTGGGTGACATTGTCACTTTTTACTCTAGTATCTTATAAATTTTCTGCGTTTGCCTGAAAAATTCCCCTGTGGTAACGAGACTTCTCATGACCCAAAAATTACTCCCAAGAATAGCTTAGCTTGGTTCAATATATCATCTTCAAATCAATTTTGGAAGATGCATTCTTTACAGTATGTACGGACCTAAGAAATCTCTTCAAGAAGCATCTCTGGTACCATGAGCTCTTCAGAAACCCACAGCAAAACAACACCTCCTCCAATCTGCCACCAAATATGAACAAATCCGCTGCTAATTAGATTTTTCCCTTTTGAGCTGGTTCCTGAGGTCTTCAAACCTGTGCAATGAAATTATTTATTATTTTAATACTGAAAAGACAGTGGCATTCCGGAGAGGAACCATAAATAAAACTGACATCTGGTGCTGTGATGAGGAAGTAAACTAGCCTTAATAAAATTTGGCTTTCTTTTCAGAAAGTCCAATGCACCTATAACTAAGGTTAAAGCGATTTATATTTAATTTGCATTTAATGTTAATTTTAAAATTGCTATTCTAGCAAAAATGCATTAACTGAGTATTTCTAATCTTAAAAAAAAAACCCATCTAATCTTACATCTATCAAAAAACAATTGTATAAATCTTTTCTTTAGAAAGGATTGTTAATAAGTGAAAGTGACAAAGCACCTTGATTTAGTAATAAAAAGCTCTTTTCAACCAAATCGTAATAATCTTTGGGGGTTTTCCTTGGGTTGGTTCATACACCCTCCCTCCCAGCAAATTTTCACTCATTATTTGGGTTCTACAGACTCAATATGAGTCAGAATCGACTCGACAGCACTGGGACAGACTCATTAAACAAGAGGAGAGAGAGACTGGGAGATTCTAACATAAAGTAAATTTATTAAATTAACTCTTGAAAATATGCATGATGGTGTTGGCACAGAATGCTCTTTTATCCTCAAGATAATCTCCCGAAGAGGAGCGTTCATTTGCTTGCAAAGGCCATAATCTGTTCCTGGAGAAAAATGAAACAAAGTGAGACGTGACAACTCAACATATCTGCAGGATCCAAAGAGGGCAGGCGGAGAAAATTCATCAAATGAAATATCCAAAAGTCCCAGACGGAGATCCTCCCAAGAGTCCCTGTACCATCTCAGCTAAAAAAGTCTTTAAACGAGAATTTCTCAAGGGAGTAGTTAGCTGAGCAGCAAAAGGAGTTTAAGCATCTTGAGCTTGAAAAGTCCCTATTCACTATTTTTAAGTCCTTCCTATATATAAAGCCATTTCTCAGATGTGGGCCCTGTCACCAACAAGCCCTCCAAGTACTTTTTTGCTCATGAACTACTGGAGAAGGTACACAGTCGAGGATAATTTTATAGCCAAGAAAATGAATTCAGAGAAATTAAGAGTTGTTTGCAAAATCTTTCCTCAGTGAGCAAGCCAGAATCTTGGAGAGACAAGAGATTCTCCTTACTTTGAGTGGAGATACTGCATTTGTGGCCTGCAAGCCCCATGTCCTTAGCAACACAAGTGGAATGGCACTGGTAGAATAGAGCCTTTTGAGTAAGTCTGTTGCAGCCAGAAGAGCAGTGTTGTGACGCTGTCTGTCTGTTTCATAACCTGTGAGGTGGCTCATGCAGCCTGAAAAGAAAAAAAAAAAAAAAATTTTTTTTTTTTTTTTAAAGAGGAAAAGTTAAATCCTTTATCCAATAGTAAAGTTTCTTCCCTCTTCTGGCAAGCCAAATATGTTTTATGCCTACCCCATCTTGTTACTGAGAGGGCCATTTTGGGCTCCTGATCTTTCTTAACTACATGACCCCTGGATGCTTCTCTAAGGTACCTGGATCCTTACCTAAATCTTTCCCATTGAAGGCTGCAGTACTGAGGTAATGGACCAAGCTGGAGATGTCCCCAAAGCCCATGTTGACACCTTGTCCTGCAAGGGGATGGACTCTGTGGGCTGCATCCCTAAGAATAAAGCAGAATCAGGTGGTCTCCAACAGCACAGAGAGGAGGGAGCAGCCCTGCTCTGTGATTATCTTACCCAATGAGTGCCACCCGAGGCCGAACGTACTCAGCAGCATGTCCCAGCCCAAGAGGAAACAGTACCCGGCTTTTGGCATCCACCCTGGCTACACTTGGGGGCAGCTGGCGAGCTGAGACTTTAGTGGGCTTCAGAAGGGCAACAGCATGTTGCAACATAGTGCCAATTGAGTCAACGAAGTCCGTGTGGTTAGCATCACTCCACTGAACAGCAGCAGCCACAAAACAAGGTAAAATTTGATTAGCAGGGAATTAAACATTCAACAAAACCCGTTTTTATAACCAAAGCCACCTAACATGCCTGAATAACTGGACTGCAAATGACAAGCTCTCAAATGAATATAGCGCACACCTGCCATCACTCCTGTGGTACTTAGAATCAAGCTAAATGGCTCACAAGCTGGCCCTGCCTACCTCTGAGCTTTACCTTTCACTAGTACCCACCCTCAGCAACTATGTGCCAGCCACAATGTACCTCCATATATGACCCTCCTCTTGCCTCTGGGACTCCCCGCTGCTTAGAACATCCACCCACTCCCATTTCACCAGGATAACACCTCTGAGCATCCAGATGTTACCTCTGGAAACTTCCCCACAATTCTCTACGCTCCCACAGCATCCTATATATACTTCTGCCACTGTGCTGAAATTGTCATCTACACATGTTTCTCCTTCACTCGACTATGAGCTTTCTAAAAGCAGGGACTGTGTCTCCTTTCTATCTCCAGAGCCTGCTACGCAGAAGGTGCTCATAAGTGTTGAATGGATGAATGCACTGCAGAGGCCCTAGGCCTGGGCCAGGAATACATGCTAAATGACCCAGAGAGGGGCTGCATTCACCATTTAGCTTGGAATCCACTTTTTCAATTCCTTTTATTCTTATTGCTACTACAGTCCTAGAGTTTAAGCTCTTCACTGTAAATTGGGTGTGAAATCATTAGTGAAGTAGTAGATCTTGGTTTAAAAGCATAGGCTCTTGGGTCAGTTTGATTTCAAAACACAGCATTGCCACTAGCTTTATGACCTCAGGCAAGTTACCTAGTCTCTGTAAGTGAGAATAATGATAGCATCTGCCTCAAAGGTTTACGAAACCCTGCTGGTGTAGTGGTTAAGTGCTACAGCTGTTAACCAAAAGGTTACCAGTTCGAATCCACCAGGTGCTCCTTGGAAACTCTATGGGGCAGTTCTACTCTGTCCTATAGGGTCGCTATGAGTCGGAATTGACTCGACGGCAACAGGTTTGGTTTTGGTTTTCAAAGGTTTACTGAATTAAATAAATAAATCCATGTAAAACTCTAAAGAACTTGGCACCAGTAAGCACTCAATAAACGCTACTACTTATTAGTGAATTTAGATATATGTGTTAGTTAGGCTAATAAAAAAACTGGCATCTGTCATTACCTAAAGGCTGTGTCTACTCCAGAATAATTATTACCATTTGTTGAGCACCTACAATATAGTAGGTATGTTCCAGGCATTTTACACAAATTCTCACATTTTAAATGTCTATTAAATCCTGAGAGGTAGGTGATTTAGGCCCATTTTGCCAGAGATTAACAGGTAGCACCAGTAGTGGAACCCATGTCTATCTACAAAGCTTACTCTTAAGCTCCCTGCTGCAATGTGCTCAGCCCCTTCCTGGAGACCCTTCCAGTGGATCAGGTTTCAAAGTCTCAGGTACCTGGGACCTAGTAGATCTGCTCAAAATTATTAAAGTATTACAACTTCAAATATAAAAGGACCAAAGCTAACCAAAGCCCAGACAGCTCTGTGTCAGTCAGCCTAACAGCAGCCCACATCCCTCAGAAAAACACACCAGGTGTTAATTTCTATCGTTTTGCATTTTCCTGAATGCCCTCCTCCACGTAATCCAGAGCAAGTGTTACAGTTACAAAGGGGCAGTGGTTTGGTTATGCCTTACTCCTTACTCAAAACCACCTTTCTGTATCTACCCCTGCAACACAGCATCAGCTGGACAAGGTGATACTCACAAAGGCGGAGTTAATGGCATCCACAAACTGTTCCTCACCCATGCTCACCAGCTCTGCTGCATGTTCATGGGATGTAGACCAAACCAGAGAACTCAAAGTGTCTGAAAGCTGTATCAAAACAAGAACAGCAATAAGCACTGAAATTTTTCTGAGCTTGAGAGCTGTCAGGCAAGAAGGGGGAACAAAGCTAGCCTGGGCATATTCCCTTGAAACCAGAAATAGACTGAGAGGTGAAGTCCTAAAAGAGAAAGGCTGGATCTGAAAGCATGCTAGCCAGAGGACCTCTTACCGGGAGCAAGGCAATGGGCCCAGAGGGGAGAAATCTCTGCCAAGCTACATTGTTTTCTGTGGCCTACAATAGAAAAGAGAAAAGCTCTTGTGAGAAGTGTCTCGTGCCTATCAAACACGAATAGGGTGCACAGATGCTATCGGGATCTTACCTCTGATAAATGCAGAGTAGCCACAACAGCAGATTGGTCATAGTTCCAGCTAATGTTCTGGATGCCAGCAGCCTGCCGTACTCCTGAGTTGTGACCGTCTGCACCGATCTGCATGGAGACCAGGGCCTGCTAAGTCTTATAACCTCTCCATAAATTGCTCCAGAAGTTTGTCTCTGCCTCCTAAGGATTTTTCTAGTATCAACTACTGGCAAGGCCTTTTCTGACAGGCAACTTTTTATCATGCTGCCTCACTCACAGCTCCTAATGGGGTAGGGGAGCCCTACACAGGTGACCTCCGCCTCAGCTAACACAGCCAAACTGATGTTTAACCTAAGAGATGCCAGCCTTAGGTTAAACTCAGCCAGAGTCTCCTGATATTTGAACTAGAAAGCAATAAGGAAAGTTTCAGTCTGGGGCAGGCACTGCAGCAGAACGGTCCTGATGTAAGGTTAGGAATGGCTGCCACGTAAAAGGGGAAGCTGGTGAGCAGAGAGAGAGAGAGAAATGGGAGGTGGACAGAGAAGGCTGACCACGGTACTTCTGAGAGGGGAAAAGAACAGCCTCAATTCTCAACACTCTGGCTCCTGACCCTGAGAGGCCTGGCTATCCTTTACTTCCTGACCTACGATGGCCCATGAGACTGCTTCCTGTACAAGATTTACAACAAGCCCATCTTAACTTGGGCTGGTTTGAGTGGGTCTGGTCCCTATAACCAAAAGCCTTGCCTAAAATTAACGTATAGGGAGGAAGTGAGGGGAGTGCTGACATACCCAGGGGATGAAACAAGCTATGTATAAATTGTTCAATGGGAAACTAATTTGCTCTGTAAACTGTCACCTAAATCACAATAAAATGTTCAAAAAATAAATAAAATTAACTTATAAACTACAGCTTGGACCTAAAACTTGAGGCCCTAGAGTCTGGGATAACATGTGGCTCTGCAAGACCCCTGGCAAAAATAAGAATCTTCAACTACCAACAATTTGGTCTGGAGGGTGCTGCCATCACCTAGGGTAATCTGAACCCAAGGACTGGAGTCTGCCATGTGAAATGGGTAAGGCCAGGTATAGCCGACCGCTCTGCTCCTGTAGAGAACTGTCACTCGGTCTGGGGAGGTCAGAAGAGAAACAACAAACCGTTAGAAAGGTGGCCCACACAGACAGAGAAAAAAATCATAACCTGAAGCAAGGTTCCGGGGCAGCTGTCTCTTTGTCGTTCACTCCCAAACAAGAAAAGTAAGATGTAAAAAATAATTCATGTGATCAATACTGTGGTCTGAGAGCTGATAAATGACAGAACCACAGATGAATGACTATCAAAAAAAAAAAAAAGGCATTTCAGCTCTCACTGAACCATCAGCCCGCCCCAGGCACTTGCCATCTTCAGGCTCCTGCTCCTCTAGTTTCATGCTGTGTCTGAAGGCACCCTGCGTGCTTTCTGAGTAACTCGGGTGGAGCAACACGGGCTCAAACAAGCCTGGGGTTTCAAAAGATTTTTCTTCCTGCTGGAAATCATTTTATCTTTCTGGTCATAAAAAATATGCTCGATGTAAAATTATGGACAATAAAGAAAGGTTTAAAGGGGAAAACAAAAATCACCCTTCATCACCCAGGGAAAACCAGTTAAAACTTAGATGTATAGCTTTCCAGACAATTTCCTATGTACGTACATGCACACCACCCACCCCCGCACACAAGTGGGATCATATGACACATACTTTTTTTCACCAACATATTATGAGACATTATCCTAAGTAACAGATCTAAATGGCCTTTAAAAGTTGCATGGTATTTCATCACCTGGGTGAACTACTATGCCATACCAAAAAGCATTTCAGTTGCTTCTAATTTTTCACTCTCTAGAACAGCGCTGAGATATTTGCAAATCATGTATCTGATAAGGTAACTTACTTCCAGAATATGTAAAGAACTCTTAAAACTTAAAAATAAAAAGACAAACACTCCAATTAAAAAACAGGCAAAAGATCTGAATAGACATTTCTTCAAAGAAGATATACAAATGGCCAATAAGAACATGAAAAATGCTCATCATTATTAGTCATCAGGAAAATGCAAATCAAAAGCACAATGGTACTACTTCGTACCCACTAGGCTGGCTATAATCAAAAAGTCTGACGATGACAAATGTTGCTGAGGATGTGGAGAAATCAGAGCCCTTTCACATTGCTAGCGGGAATGTAAAATGGCACCGCCACTGTGGAAAAACAGTGCAGCAGTGTCTCAAATGTTAAACACAGCATCATTATATGACCTAGAAATTTCACTCCTAAGTATCTACCCAGGAGAAATGAATACATATGTCCACATAAAAACTTGTATATGCATTTTCATAACATTATTCACAAGACCCAAAAAGTGGAAACAACCTAAATGTTCATCAAGTGATGAACAGATAAACAAAATGTGGTACACCCACACAATGGAATACTATCCAGCAATAAAAAGGAATGAAGTACTACATGATACAACATGGATGAGTCTCAAAAATATTTTGCTCCGTGAGACAAGTGAGACAGAAGACATATTGTATGATTCTATTTATATGAAATATCCAGGCAGACTATAGAGACAGAAAGTCGATTAATGGTTGCCAGGGGCTGGGAATGGGAACAGAAAATGACCGCTGACCTCTTCTGAGTAGCTGATCACCTCTTTTGAGGTGATGGAAATGTTCTAAAATTATATTGTGGTGATGGTTGCCCAACTCTGTATTTTTTTTTTTTCCCACCACTCTGTACATATACTAAAAATCACTGAATTGTATATTTAAAATGGGTGGATTTTTATGGTAGGTAAATTATACTTCAATAAAGCTGTAAAAAATAAAATAATAAAAAGGGACAAATTTGAGATAACCATCAGAGGATTTCTTCATGCTATCTGTAAGTATTCATTCAGTATCTGTAAGTCCTAGAATAAGTTTAAGGTATTACAATTATTTTGACCTCCCAGAGAGTAAAAGGAAGACAGGACAGATGGGCACCTCACCAGACACGGCCTCCAGCTGCTTAGTGAGAGCATGCATGATGACATCGTTCTCCACTATATAGCCCATGTCGTCTAAATTATCCTTATCAAACATTATCAGGGCCTCTGAGCAGGCGTCCCACACCTGGAAGCACCAAGGGAGAGTTTTCATTATAACCCAAGAAAAAAGAAACGCTACTCCAATCAGAAACTGAGTATTGCTTTCCCAAGTGACAGAAGCAGAAAATCACAATTTGTCAGCCCCTCTGGGAGGAGATACAAGGTGAGAAGAAAATTCTGGGAATGCTTCTGCACCCCCTTCCTTAGACTGAATGTCAACTTTCCTCCCACATTCACAGAAAACTTGGTGAATGTGGTCTCTATTATCTTATGTAAGACAAGACAGACCAAGATACCTCTCCCAAAGCAACAACGATAAAGGAGGCACCTGCATTCGCCGGAAGGCTCTGTGTCTCATGTTGCAGATGTGGTCCCAGGCACCAAAACCTACAAAAGAAAGGATCTAGAGACCAGAGTGACCTCATGGGGACCCAATGTCCCTCCTGGGCTCCCCTCTGTCCCTCAGTCTTGTTAAGTAAAAGATTGTTTTCAATGTTCTTCAATCACAGGAAAATATTGTCTGCTTTTATCCTGCTTAATGCTAGGAGCTAAGTTCCTCTACTCTCTAGTTCCAGACTGAAAACCATGAAAAAAAGAGCCAACTTTCATGAACAAAAAAGTCAAATCGTATTAAAGCGGGAAAATAAAAAAGGAAAACCAAACACATATCGTTCAATTTTTTCTTCATCACCATCTTCAACGTCATGATGAAGTTGTAACTTTCTCAACATGAAATTACAAACCCCCTGGATAGTGATTTTTTTTTTTTTTTTAACTCTGCATGGCACTGAAAGATCTGTTCATTGACAAAAAAGGTTTAGCTAAAATTCCAGGTACTAGGCACAAACTGGGAAACCAAAGTCCCTGCCCTTCTGTAGCTGACATTCTAGCTGGAGAAACGGACCATAAAAAACACATAATATAATGTCAGATAGTAGTAAGCGTTATGAAGAAAAATAAAGCAGAATAAGATGCTAAAGAGTGAAGGAAAAGTTTGAATTTAGGTAGAGTGGTTTTAGATAGGATGGCCCAAGGGGGTAACATTTGGGCAGGACCTAAAGACAATTTGTTAACTGGTTCCGTGTATACACATCCACCTACATCTCCAAAGCATTTAGCATGTAGGCTCCCTAGCTCGCTGGAGGGCTTTCTAGACTCTGGAAATGAACAGCATGCAACAATTAGAAGTGAATGGTCATAGTTCACACAGTTTCAGTTCCATCAAATCATAATGACCCAACATCATAAATGAAGTCTATGTGATAGACTCAGAAGTCAGGAGAAGACTGGGAATTGGAACATTAACAAATTCAGACGTCCTCGTCTTCATCTACGAGTTAGACTACCAAACCCAGGCCCTCCTCTCCCCCAACTCCACACTCTCCAAAAGCTCTGAGATCCACTGAAAAGCCACTGGAGAAAGGAGACTGGTTCTAAGAAAGAGAACCTTATACTCACTACTGAGAAGGGTTGCAGAGCCAGGAGAAATGGAGCTGACCCTGTTGCTGTAAGTTTCTGGCAATTTCTCCAATACTTTCTTTGGGCCTGCTTCTAGCAACAGGATTTTCTTGTCACAAAAGTGAATATCATATCCTGAAAACAAACAAAAAAAGCACCATGTTATATCATTTTAGGAAAATCAAAGCTTATTCCGTTTCCCATTTTCAAGAGAAGTAACAAGTGTAACTAATTCCTTAGCCCTTAGGGCACTTATTTTTTTACAGGGAAAATTAAAAGTAAACACCATGCAGAATCCTAAGCAATAACAGATACTGCCATTTCAGCCATGTGAACCACCCCTAACCACAGCTGTATGGCTTCTCCAGACACAGTCCTACACAGACCAGGTGCGAACAAGCAAATAATGGCAAAATTCTTAACAAATGGAATGCTCTAGAAAGGAAGAATAAAGTAAAGAAGGAAGACTGGCATTTAGATACCAGATATTTGCAATCTTCAGAATATTAAATCACTAAAAGTTACAAATGCTATATAACTAAAAAACAGAGTAAATAAACAAAGCTCACTGCAGCCTCAAGACTGAATCAAAGATAAAGAAGTAGAGTTTGTAAAGGAAAAGAGAACCAAGAAATACATTGATCGTGTCCTAAAACATCTGTAGAGGGAAATAAAGTAGGCTGGGGGGGCCTCTGTTACTAGTTGACTGACCCTGCAGCACAGATGTGGTCCTGGCTGGTAGCACAGAGAACGCTATGGGGAAAAGAGAAGGAAAGGGTGTGAGCTGCAGCTGCCAAGAATACAAGAAAGAAATACAAAATTACACGACAAAGAAAGATTACAGGTTTTATTTACTAATGATGACAGGAAGAAAACCCACAAACTTTTACCCTCTTTTTCTTCATATTTTAGAAGCTAAATGAAAAGAGAGGCACCATCATTACAACGTACAGCGTAGAGGTGGGCTCCAGTCCAACGGGCAGAGAGCGGGACTAAAGCCCCTGGGCCGCGAGCTCCATCTTCCTGCACCGAAGCCCCTCACTAGTAGTTTCTGCTGTGGAGACCGGGGCGCAGACCTAGCTCTGCACAGGGAACGCTGCTTTCCGTCCATTCTAACTTCCCAGTGCTCACCCGCCACGCCCTCCCTACCAATCCTTCTCATTCAAGTCTCCCCTCCTCTCCCCACGCCCCCAGAAGACCTCAGTTGCTCGTCCCTCTAGGGGAGCTCCAGTTCATTCTGCCTTCCGTTAGTTATTTACAGATCTTTCTCCGTCTCCAGATTCTAAATTCCTTGGGGGCAGGAACCATTTCTTTTCTTATAGCTAAAACCCCCAGCAGCAAACGCTGTGTCTCTTTAATCCAGAGTACATACTCAAGGTCTGATGGAGAGTGTGGGAAATGAACAGGAAAGAACTAGATTTCCAAACACATCATAAAATATTTTATAATCAAAACCAAAACGCACTGCCGTCAAGTCGATTCCGACTCATAGCGACCCTATAGAACAGAGTAGAACTGCCCCATAGTTTCCAAGGAGCGCCTGGCGGATTGAACTGCTGAACTCTTGGTTAGCAGCCGTAGCACTTAACCACTACACCACCAGGGTTTCCTATTTTATAATACCAATAGCCAAGTTAAATATTTTATCCTTCATTTTTTAGCTATTTCGTACAACATTAAAAAAAAAAAAAACTAATCTGAAAATCCAGAGAGCATTCTGCTGAGTGAAGTTAAGTCACACAAAAGGACAAATGGTGTATGAGACCACAAACACAGAAACTCAAGAAAAGATTTACACATATAAAAAAACAACCTTTGATGGTTACTAGGGAGGGGAAATCACTAACTAGATAGTAGATAAGTGTCAACCTTGGTGAAGGGAAAGATAACACACAATATAGGCGAAGTCAACACAACTTGACCAAGGAA
Organism: Elephas maximus indicus; assembly: GCF_024166365.1. Lineage (NCBI taxonomy): Eukaryota > Metazoa > Chordata > Mammalia > Proboscidea > Elephantidae > Elephas > Elephas maximus. Next base: position 86,666,101 of record NC_064828.1, on the reverse strand, counting down.
AAGTCATAGAAGCTTCCTAGACACACCCAAACACCTTGAGGGACTGAGTTACTGGGGCTGAGGACTAGTGACCATGGTCTCAGGGGATATCTAGGTCATTTGGGATAACATAGTTCATAAAGAAAATGTTCTACATCCTACTTTGGTGAGTAGCGTCTGGGGTCTTAAAAGCTTACAAGCAGCCATCTAAGATACATCTATTGGTCCCATCCCGTCCAAAGCAAAAGAGAATGAAGAAAACCAAAGACACACGGAAAATAATAGTCCAAAGGACTAAAGGACCACATGAACTACAGCCTCCAGCAGCCTGAGCCCAAAAGAACTACACGGTACCAGGCTACCACCTCCAACTGCTCCAACAGGGATCACAGTAGAGGGTCCTGGACACAGCAGGAGAAAAATGTAGAACAAAATTAAAATTCACAAAAAAAGACCAGACTTACTGGTCTGACAGACTGGAGGAACCCCCAAGCTTATGGCCCCCGAATACCTTACTCAGGACTGAAGCCACTCCTGAAATCCACCTTTCACCCAAAGATTAGACAGGTCTATAAGACAAACAATAACACACATGAGGAATGTGCTTCTTAGCTGAATCGATTATAGAAGACCAAACGGGCAACACCTGCCCAAAAGCAAAGACAAAAAGCCAGGAAGGGACAGAAAAACTGGACGAATGAACCCAGGGTGGAAAGCAGGACTACAACCAATGTCACAAAACAATTTGTTTATAAATTTTTGAATGAGAAACTTATTTGCGCTGTAAACTTTCACCTAAAGCTCAATTAAAAAAAAAAAAAACTCAACTGGAGAAAAATAATACAGAATACAACCTATAAATAGTAATGTAAGCAGGAAGTACAGATGTTTCAAGCCTGAAACATCAAGTACGTTTGAAGACAAAAATCAGGGAAACACGGCTGACTTACGATGAAATATTAAGAGCCTACTGGAAGTTTTCCACTTTTAAAGCAGATGTCTAAAATAAGTGAATGTTGAAATAAACAGGCCAATATTATTCAGCATTAAAAAGAAATGAGCTATCAAGCCACGAATAGATGTGAGGAACCTTCAATGCATACTGCTAAATGAAAGACTCCAGTCTGAAAAAGCTACTACATACTGTGTGATTCCAACTATATAACATTCCGGAAAAGGAAGAACTATAACCCGTTGCTGTAGAGTTGATTCTGACTCACAGGGATCCCATAGGACATGGCAGAACTGCCCCTATAGGGTTTCCAAGACTGTAACCTTTATAGGACGGCCAATTGCCAAATCTTTCTCCCGCAGGGCAGCTGGTGGGCTCAAACTGCCAACCTTTTGGTTAGCAGCTGAGTGCTTAACCACTGTGCCACCAGGGTTCCTAACATAGTGTATGAATCCAACCATACGACATTTTGGAAAAGGCAAAACCATACCAAAAAAAAACAAACCTAGTGCCATCGAGTCGATTCCGACTCATAAACTGTAAAAAAAACCTTATGAGGCAGTGAAAAGATTAGTGCTTGCCAACAGTTCAGGGGGAGGGGAGATGGATGAATAGGCGGAGCACAGGGCATTTTTAGGACAGTGAAACTATTCCATGTGATACTGTAATGCTGGACACAGGACATTATGCATTTATCAATACCGAGAGGACTGTACAACACAAATTGTGAATCCTAAAGTGAACTAGGGACTATAGTTAATAATAACGTATCAGTATTGGTTCACCATTGTGACTAACGTAGCAAAGGAATGCAAGGTGTTAACTGGAGAAGCAGTGTGCAGGAAGGAGGGAGGCATATGGGAATTCGTTGTACTTTCTGCACAATTTTTCTATAAACCAAAAACTGCCCTAAAAAATAAAGTGTATTAGAAAAGAAAGAAAGAAAGAAAAAGGGCTGATCAGCATGTAAATTGTTGCAAAGAATATTCTCTGGGATACATGCTATGATGATAAAGGGGAGGCATTAGCACACACAAAAACCCAAGCAAGTAGTTTACTCAACAGAAACCCCCCCATACACGCACCACACCTGCCTACAAAGTGGCTGCGGTTACCTGATCAAGGGCAAGGATCTCCATTTCACAGTCTTCAGTCCCAATTGTTTTATCACAAAAAAGCAGGAGCTTACTTGCTGGATAAATTGCGCACAAGATCCCCAGACCTTCCAGAGCGTCAATCGTCATATCTTATATGAAGTATGTTCTCCGAGCTTTTTAAGGAAATTAGCTCGTACATGAATGTTTCTTTTGTAAACCTGCTTTTGGTAGTTTTGACTGAGAGCACTGATTTTCATGACCTGGTGTATAATGGCCATGACCTTTCTTTTGTAAACAGTAAATGAAAGGCTTACTTTATGCTGTACATCCTTTTGTACCTCTTGAATTTTCTATCTGTGCCTGTTTTGGTTATTCAAAACCTAAAGCAACAACAACAATAACAACAAAAAAAAAAAAGGTGATTCTTAAATGTACTCAATCTGTGTCATTTACCAGTAAATAAAGGGTATATAGTTAAATCAGGCAAAAAGTTACCTCTGTCTCAAAGGAGCTTTGTATCATACCCTGACTTCATATTTTATAGTTGTCCACACCTGGGTGCACATTACTTAGCCTTTCTCAGCTTTAACTTACTCATCTGCCAAACTACAATCAGAATTATTACGAGAATTAGGTAAGAACGTATGCAAAATAATGAGAAAAATGCCTGTCTACAGCAAGAGCTCAATAATTGATAAGTATGTTTTATATAATTACTTTGAGATTCAAGCCTATTAGCTCATACAAAGCATTGCTTCCAACCAGTTCTCTAGAAAAGGAGCCACTCCAGAAAAGATCGGGCTATAACCCCATGCTTCTGAAGTCAACAAAGACTTTCACACTATTGTTATTGTTAGGTAATCTTCCGACTCACATTGACCCCATACAGTTTTCTTGGCTGTAATCTTTACAGAAGCAGGTCGCCCGGTCTTTCTCCCATGGAGCCACTGGGTGGTTTCAAACTGCCAACCTTTTGGTTAGCAGCTGAGCACTTAACTGTTGCACCACCAGGCTTCTTTAACTAAAAAAAAAAAAAAATCCAACTGCCATCTAGTTGATTCCAACTCATAGTGGCTCTATAGGACAGAGCAGAACTGTCCCATAGGGTTTCAAGGCTATAAATCTTTAGGGAAGCAGACGACCACATTTTTCTCACATACAGTAGCCAGTGCGTTTGAACAGCCAACTTCTGGTTAGTTGTTGAGCGCTTTAACCACCGCACCACCAGGACTCAGGGCTCCTTTAATGACATTTGTTAGGGCGGAAAACTCAATCTATGGAAATCACTCCACAGTTGTTAAAAGCAAAAGATCTGGAGTCCAGTGGCCTGGGTTCAAATTGACTCTGCTACTGCTTGACTCTAAGACTCTGACCCTTGACATCGCTAAGCAAGTTTTCCCTTAGTAAAATATGGGAAAATAATATCTACCTCACAAGGCAGTAGAGCAGCTTAAGTTCTACAGGTACAAACACGGTCCTTACTTCACAGCATACGCAAAATTTAACTCAAAGTAGATGGTAGACTTAAATATAAGAGATAAAACTCTTAAAAGACAGGAATAAATCTTCACGACCTTGTGTTAGGCAATGATTTCTTAGATGTGACAGCAAAAGCACAAACGCTAAAAGACTGATAGACCGGACTTCACCAATATTAAACACTTTTGTGCGTCAAAGAATACCATCAAGAAAGTGAAGAGAGACCCACAAAATGGGAGGAAAATATTTGCAAATCATATGTCTGAAAAGGGACTTGTATCTAGACTATATAAAGAACTCTTATAACTCAATCATAAAAAGACATATAACCCAATTTATAATTGGGCAAAGGATCTGAGTAGACATTTCCTCAAAGAAGATATACAAATTGCCATTCAAACAAAAAAACAAACCTGTTACCATCAAGTCGATTTGACTCACAGTGACCCTGCAGGACAATGGAGAACTGCCCCATAGGGTTTCCAAGGAGCAGGTGGTGGATTCCAACTGCTGACCTTTTGGTTAGCAGCTGATCTCTTAACCACTGTGCCACCAGGGCTCCATAAATGGTCAATAAGCGCATGAAAAAATGCTCTCTCAACATCATTAGTCATTAGGGAAATCCAAATCAAAGCCACAAGGAGACAGGACTTCACATCCACTAGGGTGGCTATAATAAAAAGATGGACAGTCATAAGTATTGGTGAGGATGTGGAGAAAGTTGAGTTCTCATTCGGGAATGTAAAATGGTGCAGTCACTTCAGAAAAGTTTGGCAGTTCTTCAAAACGTTGAACATACAGAGTTACCACTCCAAAGGGATATACCTGAGAGAAATTAAAATGTATGTCCACACAACCAACTTGAACACGAATAGTCATAGCAGCATTATTCGTAATAACCAAAAGTGGGCACAACCCAAATGGCCACTGACTGACGAATGGATAAACAAATTGCCCTACAACCATACAGTGGGATATTATTCAGCCAAAAAAGAATGAAGTATTGATACATGTTTCAACATGGAAGAACCCTGAAAGCATCATGCTAAGTGAAAGCATCCAGTTACAAAAGGTCACATATTACATGATCCTAATAAATAAAATTATATGAAATATCTAGAACAGGCAAATGGATGGAGACAGAAAGTCCATCAGTGGTTATCAGAGGCTAAGGGGAGTGGGGAAAATGGGGAGTGATCGCTAATAGATACGGTTGTTTTTTGGGGGGGGGAGATTATGAAAATGATCTAAAATATATCGTGGTTATGGTTGTACAACTGTGAATATGTTAAAAACCATTACATGTACAGTTTAAAACGGTGAACCTCATGGTATGTAAATTAATCTCAATAAAGTTTTTTTTCTTTTGAAGCGTAGAGCAATGGGGCAATACCAACTGTTCCCGTAACTAAGCGCTCTTGGCCGGGCCTGTTTCCCACGCGTTGCAATGACTCCTAAGGCTCCTCCCACCTTTGACCGCTCCTGACCCTGACGGACCGAACGCGCTCCCCGGGATGCCTCTAGGCAGGGGCTGGACCTAGAGATCCCGGACCGCAGGTCTTCGGACAAACTTCGCCGGGATTCCCAAGGACCTCATCGCTCCTCCGGGCCCAGCTTCCCGCCACCACCGGTCTGGAGATGCGCTTACCCAAGGCACAAGCCATGGCGGCGCCCACCAGGCCTCCTCCCGACACCACCACATCGTACACGGTGTCTGCCGGGGCGCCGGACCACCACCGGCAGGGGACGAGTGGGCCTCTGCGGCCAGCTGCAGGACCCGCTCCCCACCGGCTCACGGCGACCCGGGCGGCCATGGCGCTGGTCTGACTCGGGGGATGCTCGGGGCACCTTCCCTCTAGGCCCGCCTCTGGTAGCGCTTCCGGAGCAGAGTCTTCCAATCATGTGCCACTTCAGCCGCGGTCTCCGAATCGGAAATAAAACTCGCGGAAGGAATAGGCCAATCAGAAAACGATCTTTGCCTCTTTGGGCGGAATTATTTCGAGACTGGTCTCTCACACCGGCATCTGACAGTCCGCAGCCGGGACTGGACTACCGACAGCCTGGCAAGGAAACTGGTTTATAGCATCCACCAATCAGAGGCCAACGCTAGAAAGGGGGCGGAACCTGACTCCGCGTTGCTAGCGTCGCCACCGTCGTTGTCACTGCTGTAGACGCCGCCGCAGTCACCGCCGCTTCTCCTTCTGCCTGGCTGAGATGACTGTGGGGAGGCCTGCAGGAGCCCCCGGGGGCTCGGAGTGGAGCGGTCAGGTAAGGAGGGAAGGAAAAGGGGAGGAAGAAGGACTGCGCTCCAGAAAGGAAACCCTAAGAGAGGGCACTGTTTGACGTTGCCTGGGAGACAGACAGGGGCGTGGCACGAAGGGTTGTAGAATTAAAATCGGTAGCGTTTAGGGGCCGGAAACGGGGTCTGACTCCGGATAGTTTGAGACTTATACTGGGCTGTTCATAGGACTGTAGCAAGTGCACTCGGTTTTCGCTTATCCCTCTCAACCACTCTATGACCAAAAGTATAGTTGTTGTACCCATTTGTAGATGAGAAAACTGAGGCACAGAGCGATTAAGAAATTTTCCCAAAATCTGTGGAGACAAAGTAGATTGGTGTTTGCCTAGCGCCAGGGGAGTGGGGGTTAGGAGGAGCTGGGAGTGACTGCTGAAGAGTGTGGGTTTCTTTTGGGATGATGAAAATATTCAAAAATTGATCCTGGTGACGGCTGTACAACTTTGTAAATATACTAAAAACCATTGAATTGTACATTTACAATGGGTGAGTTGTATGACTCATATGGTATGTGAATGATATCTCAAAATTGTTATTAAAAAAAAGACACTTTCCCAATGTCACCCGCTCTTTAGTGGCAAAGCCAGGACTACAGCACATCCATACCTCTGACCCAGTAACGGTGTTCTTTCCAGTATTACGTCTGGACCTTAGAGAACCTAGTAAAACCTCCCCCAGGTATCACCTGGAGGACTGCAGTGGCCTGCCCCCAACTGCTCTATCTGCTGCAACCACTGGGCCTCTACAGCCCCATCCTGGCCCTTTGCCTACCCCTCTGATATCATCTCATGCCACTGTGCTCCAACCACACTGGCCCTCTTTCTACCTCTTCAACAGCCAAGTCTGTTCCTACCTCGGGATCCTGCTTCAAGGCCTTTGCAATTGCTGCTTCTCAAGCCCAGAACATTATTACCCCAGATTTTAGCAAGGCTGGCTTCTTCTCAATCAGGTGTCAGTCCAAAATTCCTCCACAGTGGGAGAATAAAAATCAGTCCATGACTGAGAATGTAAAACAGACTGTAGCAGGCACAGATAAGGCCAGCAGCAAGAACAACAAAAAACAAGGTTTCTTCCAGGGCTACACCTTAGCTGGAAAATTACTAATACCCCCTTCTTCTGAATGATTGTGCTTACCACTTACCAATTACTTACCCACTTTGTTTTCCCTACCTTTTGAATAAAAATTGCTCAACCACCCACATACTAAACTGTCCCAACTTCATGACAGCAATGAATCAACCTGTAAACTAACTCAGAGTTGATCCCTGCTTCCCCTAACCCTCAGAATCATTACACACAAGCCAATCCTATAGAAACCCCCTCCACGACCCTCTTACCGAAAGCCCTCCATCCATTCACCATGGTTTCTCATCATATGCTGCAATAAATTAATAAGCCTAACTTTGATTATAGGTACATTCCCGGTGATCTTTATCTGACGGGCTTTATCAATGGGAAGAGCTTTCTATAGCCACTCCATCACTCTATAACCTCACAGTGTTTTATAGTTTTCACTGAACTTATCAAATTGTTTCCACTCACTAGAATGTAAGCTTCATGAGAGGAGGGACCTCGTTTGTCTTGTTCTCATCCAAATGCCTAGTACCCGTTAAACCAAAACCAAACAAACCAAACCCATTGCTATCGAGTAGATTCTGACTTATAGTGAGCCTATAGGACAGAGTAGAACTGCCCCACAGGATTTCCAAGGAGCAGCTGGTGGATGGCCAATGGATTCAAACTGCTGACCTTTTGGTTAGTAGCCGAGCTCTTAACCACTGTGCCACCAGAGCTCCTAAAACTCATTAGGCACCCAATAAATATGTTCTAAGTAAATGAATGAGTAAAAGTTAGAAGAACATTGCTCTCTCACCTAGATGGTGCTGTCTCTCCTGTTCATCATTCATTCCTGGTGATAGAGTAGAAATTAACTAGAATATGAGAAATGCAGAAGTGCAGACAGGAAGCAGGAGAAGGAGGATGGGTAACAAGCAGATAAAACCCAGAGTGTGGCCAAGGTCATGGGTAGGATTCCTGGTGTGCAGGGGGCAGAATGCATGGTCCAGAGTAGTTACTCTGTAAATGCTAACTGTACTGCATGGAGTAGGGAACTAACTTTAAGCTCTTGGCTTCTCTCTCCTGCCCCTTTACCAAGAACAGCCCCAAGTACAGGTTGTGAAATTTCATTAGAGCAAGGAACATGCCTTTCTTTTCTTTGTTCTGCCCCAGTCTCTAATATCCAAAGGCTTATTCAAAGTGAGATTAACAGTTATGTTTTGAATGAATTTGAAATTATAATTTGATCCACAGTCTATTTCCGTTTCATTTTAGATATTTCCTCCGAAATCTTCCTCAGACACAGAAGCAGAAGAGGAGCTGTCTGGGGACACACAGGTCTTGCCCAGGGCTGGCAAACTTGATGAGTTCCTCAGCCCAGAGGAGGAGACAGATTCTACATCTGGCTCAACCAGGAGCTTTTACAAGCACCGAGAGGTACTCACGCAGAAAGACAGGTGGTGCCTGTTGGAATCCCTTTATCAATCTGATGCAGACAGTGATGGGAACCTCTCTGAAGATAACGAGGACCTGGAGAGTTTCTTTCACAACAAGGGCAGGGGGAAGCCACAGGTCCACTGCCCCCAGTCTCTGAGGTAAGTCACTGTGGTGCGACAGCTGCCCCACTCCACAACTTTGGGTAAGTCATGTCATGTCCCTGGGCCTCATCTCCTTCCTATGGAAAGCCAAGGTCACTTCTTCAAGTTGCCACTTAGCCAGGCTCCAACGTAGGATCCGTTTTCAGGCCATTCAAGTATTCCAATTCCTCTCCAGCAATCCTTAATCACTTTGGGTGACCCTTAGTCACCTGAAGCATTGGAATTGATTAAAGGAATGCCTTTCCTAAACATACTATCTCCCCAAGAATGACAACAATTGTACTAAAGAAAAAAAAAATGTACTAGCTACCATTTATTATACATTCACCTTGGCCAAGCACCGCTATATGCATATATACATGTAGCATTTAATGCATATTTTCTCCTCCCAATAGCCCTGTAAAAAAAACAAACAAATCCATTGCTGTCAAGTCAATTCTGCCTTATAGCGACCCTGTAAGACAGAGTAGAACCACCCTATATGGTTTCCAAGGAGTGACTGGTGGATTCAAACTGCTGACCTTTTGGTTAGCAGCTGAGCTTTTAACCACTGCACCACCAGGGCTCCAATAACCCTGTAAGTGGCTATTACTTTTGCCATTCTACAGGCGAGGAAATTGAGACTTTCTCAAGGTCACATAACTGGTAATTGTTTGAGGGAAGATTTAAACCTGGGTCTGTCTAACTCTAGAGCCCAGGTTTGCACTGTACTATCTCTCAAATGAAAATATTAGAGTGCAAAGGGGCAATTTCTAGACCAGTTCTATGAAGAGACTTCCTACTATAGCTGTTTGATGGCCTGTGGGAGAAGCCCGTGAGTTGTGATGTTAGGCTGAGAAGCCAGTTGGGACCTGCTGGGAAGGGAGGAGTGGGGAGGAGGATCCTGGCTGCCCTGTCCTCTGTGCACAGATCTGCTTTCTCCTCTTAGGTGTGACTCCACAAGGCGTTGCTCCCTGAGCAACCTTCCCTTGGACAGTCCCAGGGCTCAACCCAGCCCACCGTCTGTCTCCGGGCCCCTCTCCCAGCACAGAAGCATCAGCTCCTGGGTCTCATCCATCACTGTCCCCCGGCCATTCCACATGACTCTGCGCGAAGCCCGAAAGAAGGCCCAGTGGCTAGCCTCACCCTCCTCCTTTGAGCATGAGAGGCAGCAGGCCCAGAGGCAGGGCCAGGAGGAGGCTGAGTGCCATCGCCAGTTCCGGGCACAGCCTGTGCCAGCACACGTCTACCTGCCCCTCTACCAGGAGATCATGGAGCGCAGTGAGGCCCGCAGGCGGGCAGGAATCCAGAAGAGGAGGGAACTGCTCCTCTCTTCCCTGAAGCCCTTCAGTTTCCTAGAGAAGGATGAGCAACGAAAGGAAGCTGCTCGACAGAGGGACTTGGCTACCACAGTACAGGCTGAGGTCCCCAAGCGGAAAGCCACCAAGAAGATCCCAAAGTCTATTCTGGAGCCAGCCCTAGGGGACAAACTACAGGGTACAGACGTCTTTGCCACCTCATCATCTCCTGCCTGGGGAGACTGAGAGGCGCTGTGGGATTCCTCAGGGCTCAGGGGTCAGACTGGTTTGGAGATGAGTTGTTCAGGTGGACCCACTAGAGGCTGCACTGGACAGCTCAGTGCAGGCCATGGGGGTAGGTTTAGGTCTGGGGGAAGCCCATAAAGAGTGGAGAGTGAGAGGTCCTACAGGGCGTACCCTCAAGGTTCAACCTGTTGGCCACTCAGTCACCCAGCCCAGTGGATACAAAGTCCTCTGACAGATGTGAGAGTAGAGAACCAATGAGACAGCCAAAGACCAGTGCAGGCCAGTTCCACCACTACCCAACTACTCAGGGCAAGCTCTCCAAACCCTCCCTCATTCTGGTGAGTTAGTATCAGTCACTGAAATTACTGGTGGGATGATTATTTACTCATTTCAAGAAGTGTAGCTGTGAATAAGGGACTGGGGCTTTATTCGCTCACTAACATGTGCCATGCACCAGGCACTGTTCTATGGTGAATAAACAGACTTGGAGTTTGTAGACAGGTGAGGAAGGCAGATAATAGACAAAAAATTACAAATGAGTCATTTGCAGTAATTAAAGGGGGAAGCATGGGGTCTGTCTTAGTTTTCTGGTGCTGTTGTAACAGAAATACAAGCAGGTGGTTTAACAAACAAAAATTTATTTTCTTACAGTTTAGTCTGAATTGAGTGTGCCAGCTCTAGGGGAAGGCTTTCTCTCTCCTTCTTTGGGGTCTTCATGTGGCATGGCATCCATCTTCCCCCATCTCTGCTTGCTTGCTTGCTTAATCTGCTCTTTTGTATCTCAAAACAGATTGATTTAAGACACACCCTACACTAATACTGCCTCATTGACATAACAAAGAAAACCCATCCTCAAATGGAATTATAGCCACTATAAAAAACCAAAACCAAACTCACTGCCCTTCAGTTGATTCTAACTCATAGCAACACTATAGGACAGAGTAGAACTGCCCCACAGGGTTTCCAAGGAGTGGCTGGTGGATTCGAACTGCTGAACCTTTTGGTTAGCAGCTGCCCTCTTAACCACTGTGCCACCAGGGAGTTCTACCCTCTTTTGACTGATTCAGTGAGAGAGGGAGGAGTCAAGGGTGGTTTAGGCAATAGGCTTGAGTAGTTGGGTGGATGGAAGGGCCTTCCTCTGAGATGCAGAAAGATGTGGAAACCTGGGGAGGAGCAGGCATCTGGCCCACTTCCTCCTGCTTCTAGTCTTTGCAGATGGAACTTTAGGAAGTGCTCAGTGAGTGTAAATGGTAGCTACTTCCACAACGTGGCTGGCACACAGGCAGTGGTGTGCCAGTCAACCTTTATCAACCAGCTGCCAGAAAAAAAAAAAGAGACCAATTTGTAGTGTTTGCCATTTTCTGGGGTATAAATACTCCTATCGTGGCCAATTTCAAGCTTCCCACATGATGTCAGCTAGTTCACAAAATTCCTAAAAAGTTAACAGTTGGCTACAGCACACTACTGCCAGTGTTTGAAAGGAGGAAAGCTTTCCAAACCTTTTGGTATGAGGTTTGGTCCTTCCACACCCATCACCACCCAACTTTTTCTCCACAGAAACTGAACTCTTAAGGAAAATCCGCATCCAAATGAGAGCTTTGGACATGCTCCGGATGGCTTCCTCCCCTATTGCCTCCTCTAGTAGCCGGCCGGACCCACAGTCTCGAACAGCCACCCGAACTCAGAAGGAAAAGCTGGGGTTTCTGCAGACTGACTTTGAATTCCAGCCTCAGGTGAATCCTACCGTCCCTGACTATGAGGGCCTTTACAAGGCCTTCCAGAGAAGAGCTGCCAAGAGAAGGGAAACCCAAGAAGTGACTCGAAACAAGCCCTTCTTGCTGAGAACTGCCAACCTGCGTCACACTCAGCGACCGGCTAATGCTGACACCACTGGAGGGAGGAGGGTGAGAGCCCAGGTGGCCGTGGGAGGGTCAGGGCCTGAGGCCTGAAATACAGAGATGTGGCCAGGTCTCAATGGAACGTACTTTTCATGGCATCTTTCAGTCTTAATTTTTTTAAAGTACTGGCTCAGTTGTAAGCAGGCCCACAATTCCTATAAGCTTAAGACCATATGAACACTTCCCTTCCTTCAGTTGCATATGTCCCTATACCAAATCCAAAGAACCCTTATTTGACCAAAAACTTTTGGATTAATATTCAAGCCTTAGCATGGTTACTAAACTTGAGATCTCATTAACCTTGCCTTATTCCCAGGGAAAAAAATGAAGATTCTTAGTCTGACTAGCCCTTCACTGAATTGAATCCTAGCTAAGAGAGAAACTAATCACATGTGCCATCCCTCCAATACTAGCCTTCATGTCTTCTAGGACTCCCCACAACCACTTGTCACTCCCCCACCAAGGAGTCGTTCTCTGAGTGGCCTTGCTTCCCTCTCTGCCAACACCCTCCCTGTGCATATCACAGATGCCACCAGAAAGAGGGAGTCTGCAGTCAGGTAAGTGGTCAGGCCACACGGCAGACTCAAATGTTCTGATCTGGGCCCAAATGCTGGAAAGCACCCTACTGCTGAGCCTCCTCGTCTGTCATAAAGAGATCTCAAGGGGTTGGAGAAATTCTGTTTGGACAGGAATACACATGGCCTCCACACATGGTGGTGGAGAACACCTTGCCATCATTCCGCAGATATTCCCGGGGCCAGGCACGGTGTTAAGGCTGGAGATAGCTTATCGAACACAGAGTTAGTATCTAGTCGGAAATACAGAAAGGCAAGCAAACAATTACAGTATTTTGTAAGTAGCGCAATGATGGCAGAGTATAGGGGACTGGGGCAGGGAAGTCTCAAGTCTCTTGGAATGATAAATGTCTAAGGTGAAACCTGAAAAATAAGGAGTTAGCCAATGATGAAAGAAAGAGAATTCCAAACAGAGAGAACATGAGTAGAGCCACATAGGTAAAAGAGGGAGGAAGCCATGAGGCCTAGGAAGTCAGAGAAGTGTAATGCTAGGTGACTGAACCTGCCACAAAGAGGATAAGGAGACATCCCTTGCCCAGTTTGAGATTCTCTGAGATTCATCTTGGGCAACTATCAGAGATCAGTTGGGAAGCAGAAACCTTCTTATTTTTAACTCTAACTCACCTGACTCTGTCATGGTACTGTTCTCATCCAGCCAGTCCTCTGGCTAGGCCTCTGAACTGAAGTGAGCAGAGAGGTCATGGAATAGTTTAGCTCTGAGACAAGTCTGACGTCTCAGTCTTTCCTGTGGGGCTCACAGAGGAGTACACTGAACCTACTGCTTGGCTCCTTAAGACCTAAAACATGGATTTTAGAAATCAATTTAGAATCCAAGGATACTTCCCTCTTCCTCAAATTTCATAGTTACAGCAACTAAGTCAGGAGGTCCCAGTAAGCTCGGCCCCATGAACAGAAGGCTGGTCCACCTCTAGAGAATGTCCACGTCTGCCTTCCAGCACCAGGGAATGTGACATATTAGCAGATGAAACTTTCATGTCCTCCTTCCTAACCTGTCCATTGAATGTAAACACCTAAAGACAAGTCTCATTTTTTCCTTTAGTGCAACTCTCCATAGTATGGTGTGGAATGATGTTTATATAAGTGCTGAAAGTTGACCCCAATTTAGCTCCATTGATGAAGGCCCCAGTTCCAGTCCTCTTTGAAAGCAGATTTGTGTTCCCAAAGGATCATAAACCCTGGCACCTTCCGGCTGACCATTTACAGAACAGTGGTCAAGGACTGAGGCTTGGAAGACAGAGATCCTGATTCTATCCCTGGCTTCCTACTGGTATGCTGTGTAGCTTTGAACAAGTGACTTGCCCCCTCTGAGCCTCAGTCTCCTCATCTATAAAAAGCGGGCTCAGTCCTTACCTCATAGGGCACGTATGGGGATTACATAAGATAAAAGTACATAAAGCATTTATTTGGTGCCTGTATGTGGTTTTTTTTTTTTTTTTTTTATGTGGTTGGTTCAGGTTAGGTAGCTCAACAAATGCTATTAGTATTACTTTGTGTCCTGATAGGCTAGCAGTCTGGCAAAGACCTATTGTGTGTCTGGCCATTTAAGTAAGGATATTTTAACTCACATGTTTTTCAGTTCAGTGAACCAACTTCTTCTGTCCAGGGTGCTGGGAAGGCTTTGTCTGCCAGTGCACCAAATTCCAGAATCTCACTCTTTCTGAAAATGCCAACTATGGTAAATTATCTACCCCATTCATAGAAACCACCAACTTACTTTCCACGGAGGTTACTAAGATTGGTTTTAAATATATTTACCCAAGTTGATATCTGTATTACTTTTTTTCCTCTTTAGAAGTTCACTTGAAAAAAGGGACAAAGCAGATGAGAGTACTCAGTGGTTGGAAATGCATAAAAAGAAGTGCCAAGCAATGTCTAAATCCGTGACCTTGCGTGCAAAAGCCTTGGATCCCCATAAAAGCCTGGAGGAGGTGTTCAAAGCGAAGCTGAAAGAGAACCGGTCAGTGACCTCCATGTGTCAAAGGGGGTGCCTGTCTGGGATCCAGTAGCTCATTGGCCTTGAAAACAGCAAAACAGTCATTAGGGTAGGCTCCTGACCAGAAAGTTAGGAATTTACAGTGTACATGGGAGTTTTTTTTTTTTTTTTTATGGGAGTTATTCTGCTTAAGTAGAATGAAGCATACTCTGGATTGGAAAATGACATAATTCTTTCTGGAAATCTTATTAATTCCAGGAATAATGACCGTAAGAGAGCAAAAGAGTATAAGAAAGAACTGGAGGAAATGATGAAGAGAATACAAACAAGGCCCTATCTCTTCGAACAAGTTACCAAGGTAAAACTAAACCATCATTCATTTTCTTTCCTTCTTGGATGAAAGGACTCTTAGAAGTTATGTAACAGTTTTAATATCTGGGTATTGAACATTTCCTTCAGACCCAGAGAATCTAAATTGGGCCTGTTTTATTCCTACTTTCCCTCAAATGAGTAGCGCAACAGGGAACATTGCTTAGACTGATTTCATCCAAGCCTGGATCTCAGAGGCATCTATAATGGGATAGCTAACATCCTAGAGTTTTCCCTATACTCCAGCTTTCAGTTTGAATCAGACTGGAAGCTGGATCCCAAAGATACACTGTGTTCTTAACATTATCTTTAACTTACTAACGACTAAGATTCAGCCTGATTCTGGAGCTATAGTTTATAGTGCTGGGAAGGCAACTCTCCTCCAGCAGTGCTGGTGCCCCTGGGCCTCCTGGGGTACATTTATAGGTCTTAAGGGTAAAAGGCATCCCACAAAACCCTTTCCAGATTAAGTGATTTTCAGACAGGAGGAATAATTTTAAGATGGTCTCTAAACTTTTAGGGAAGCTGAACTTAATTGAGACCTCCCAAAGAGCTACTTGAACAGCATAGAAAGGCCACCATCTAGGCAGCTTTGGGCTGTAACAGACTATCTCTCTCCCCGCTCCCAAGCTTCAGACAAAAGTTGGGGTCCCCAAGTGACCTGGTTCCAGTTGCTGGGCAATAAACCAGTACTCAGTGCAGTCGATTCCAACACATAGCAACCCTACAGGACAGAGCAGAACTGCTGCATAGAGTTTCCAAGGAGCACCTGGCGGATTCAAACTGCAGACCCTTTGGTTCGCAGCCATAGCACTTACCCACTACACCACCAGTGTTTCCTGGTGGGCATTAGCTAGCCATGTATCCCATCTTACAGCCAGTGCCTTAGCTAGGGATTTTCTGGGTCCACTCCACTCTGTGCATGTGTATATGTGCACGCGCGCGCGCGCACACACACACACACGCACACGACTGTCTTGGATTTACTTAGCGATTTGTATTATTAGAAATCTCTCATACTAACTTTACTCTTTATGTTAATTTGTTTCAAGAAAGCTCACTCTCAGATCCTTCACCACTCCAGGAAGAATACCAAGTACTCTCTCTGATTTTGTTCTTGATCACTTAAATTAAAAAATAAAAATACCACTTTTTCTAGTCCACAAACAGACTGTCTATCCTTCCGTTAAGAGTGTAGCAGCCGAGCCATTAACCACTGCCCCCCAGGGCTTCTTGACTGTTACTAACCCACTGCCATTGAGTCGATTCCACTCATAGCGACCCTACGGGACAGAGTAGAACTGCCCCATAAAATTTCCAAGGATCACCTGGTGGATTCGAACTGCTGACCTTTTTGGTCAGCAGGTGTAGCTCTTAACCACTGCACCACCAGGCCTCCAGAGTATTACTAGTGCAGCTTATTTTCTATTTGTTGTATTTCAGTGTTCTTGATGATGGTTTGGTTGCTTTTACATCTTAATAAATTTTAATCTTATTTTTAAGTTTATTCTTTTTCATCTGGGTCTCACTGTCTCCCCAAAATTGAAATCCTTGCTTCTGCAAGTGTGGTTCGTGGACCAGTGGTTGGCATCTCCAGGGAGAGTGTGAGCAATGCACTAACTGCCCTTCCCCTCTGAGACCTACCAAATGAAAGTAGATACTTCATATGCACATTAAGGTTTGAAAACAGGCTAAGTAATTCTCATGCAAACCTGTGCCCAGCAGTCATGACTGGAGGGCTGGGGAGGGTGGCAGAAGAGGAGCAGTATTGTTGGAATACTGATAAAGCAAATAATTTAGAATAATCTGGTAATTCATTAAACAGCTACAGAAGATTAATTCCCATTCCACAGGACCTTGCCAGGAAAGAAGCAGAACAACGGTATCGAGACGCCCTGAAGCAGGCTGGGCTGGATGAAGACTTTGTGAGGAATCAGGGTCAAAGCACCCGGGCTGTCCAATGGAAGGAGTCAGAAGTCAATGATTCCCCCAGGTGAAGAGATGCTGCTATCATTCTGCAGCTAAATTGCCATGCTTGGTAATGCCACTGGGAGAAAGCCATAGAACAGCCATATTTTATTACCCTAATTTATATACTAATCCAGAGATCTCCAAGCAAAACACCTGAACGTGGAGAAAAGCTGTTGTGAATAAAATATAACCATCTTATATCTTAGGTCCTTTTAATTTGAAACATTTTCCAGTCCCAATGCCATGTGTCGGAAGTATTTTTGCTTCACTTCTGAAGAAAAGCCATGCATATTTTAACTTCCTGTAAAATGATTAAAACTTTTCCTAGCGCTCCTTAAAAGTAACTCGAAATACCACCTCTTCCATAACCCATTTTGATACTATGTAAGCCACAGAAAAGCAAAGTATCTCCATGACTCTCAAAATTTGGTTTGTTTCTTAAATCTTAATGACCCCTCCTAACTTCCATCCCAGTATGCCCCCTGTAAATTTACCTTTACACCCCATGTAAAATAATGAAAATGTCATTTGAAACCTTACATAAAAATAGTTCCTTTGATTTAAAATTTTTTATTTCATAATGCTTTAATTTATTCTGCAGCATCCACGAAATTACAAAACTCAGCATCAAGGATCCGCAGCATGACCTAGAAGAACCTCTAGAACAGCCTACAAGCCTCAAGAAAAAACTGGAGGAACTGTCTTTTGAATCGCCAGATAATTTCAAATCACTTGCTTAATTAGTATATTTAAATAACCTCTTTTGAATAATATTAAGCAAGCTAACGTGGGGTTGAGTCAAGGCAGCAAAACTTGGGTTTTTGAGTCATGGCTACTCTTAGAGAGTGGTTTGAAGAAATCAAAAGGAAGTTCAAGGTGGAAGGATCATAGCCCAGAGTTAAGCGTTCCTTCTTTGTGCCTCACACTTCGAGAGCCTAGACAGAAAACATAAATCAATCAGGTGGGCTGGGTGTTAAGATAGTGGGAGACAGTAGAGACTGGAGAGTATAAACCCTGTTGAACTACAGGCCCAGTATTGCCAGATCAACCACGTTTTCAACAGAAGTCAGAAATTTACAGGCTGGCAACTAATTAAAAAATTTAGAAATATTGTGTAGACAAAAAACACATTTGTAGACTGGATTTAGCCCACGGGGGGACAACAAGATTGCAACTCCAGTATAGAATTTCTCAACCTCAGCACCACTGACATTTTGGACTGAGTACTTCTTTGTTGGGTGTCGTTGTCCTGTGCAATTTAGGACGTTTAGTAGCATCCCTGGCCTCTACCCACTAAACACCAGTAGCACACTGCTACCTTCCCAGCCCCCTAAGTTTTGACAACTAAAAAAACCTTTCCAGACACTCCCAAATGTCTCTGGGAGGCAAAATTGTCTGTGGGTGAGAACCACTACTCAAGCAGGAAAGTAAGGCTTCAGGAAGCAAAAACTGGCATGTTGAGAATACAACTAATTCCTGTGAATTCAAGCTACACAGCAAAGGATGAGTATGCATGATATTAATGAGTTAAGAACTACAATGACTTTATTTAAAACCAGTTAATTCTTTCCTGTTATCTGTTTAGAAGGTGTTGCTTTGTGTGTGTACATGTGTGTGTCTGGGATGAAATTCATTTTAAATCAATTTAAAACTTCTCCGACAGCCATGATTTTCTACTAGTAGGTGATCTCTGGAATTCTTTTCTTCTTACCAGAAATAATTAGATATTCACTTTTAGTAGCTTTAGAGACAGTATGATAGCAAGACTGGCTACTCTAACAGTAGAGCCTTTTTTGTGTTTTAGAAAACTGTCTTTCGTTATTGCCATTTGTCCACAGACTCAGACAGTCTTTTTCTGGTGGTGACTGAGATACTCCGATTACTATCATCAGGGTCTGCTAGTCAGAGATGGAGATACTCAGCCTGTTTCCCAAGACCCCTGAGCTCACTTTTACCAGCAGCATGGAATCCTAAGGGTAAATCAGTGCCCTACCTAAAAAGGAAAAGACTGAGCAATTTTCTTAATCTCCTTTTCAAGAAAAGAAATTTTGTCCAAAACAAGGAGCCGAAGAACTGACTAGGCTGTTTTGTTTATTTAAAGGGAAAACAATTGAAGCTCTTAATCATGTGATTTTTAAATTAAAACAAAGAACCCTCTTAACATGCTACTTATTGTATGTTCCATAAACAAAGAAAGCAAAGTGACCAAGTCAAGGTACATAGGACAAGACAGTAACCTCAGCCTGGGCCAAGGGAGAATTCAAGTAATTTATTTTTTTGCAGCCCAGTGGCAGAGTCTCATACTCAGGTTGCTAAAGGGAGAATGTCACAACAGAACTGACATTTACTCCCTTCTCCAAAGCAACAAGGCATCTTGAAAGCTCAATTTCCTGGTAAAGTTTTATGGTTGGTAGCAGGACTCAGTTCATCCATGTGAAAAGACAGCTGAGTCTGGGATGAAAACTCTTCAAAGGAAAACCTGCCCTCAACAGTCAGGGAAACTTCAGCCAACACACAACCAAATTCACTTCTGGGAGAAGTCCATCCCAAAATTTTGCAGTGGGACAAGGGGTAGGTACAGTTACTCAGCCCATATTCACTGCTTTGTTCCTTCTCTGGATCAGATGGCAGCTTGAAGAGAAGCTCTCGTACATTCACTTGTATCCCAGGGAAGATGAACAGAGGCAAAAGTGGGGTCTTTTCCTTCACAGGTTCATTTTGGTTCTGACGGATTGTGAGCCTTAAGCATCCTTTTCCCACTGTCTGCGCTCTGGGACCAGACAGAGCTGCTCTTCCAGGAGTCAGCACCCACACTCATGTCTGTCTTTCAGTTAAATCTCCTTGGTTTAGTAACTGTAAAAGATTAAAAAAATAAAAATCTAGAATATGTTATAACTGAATTACAGGAGAAATAATTCATACTAAAGTAAAAGAATTAAGAGTGAGAGGTGGGGACTGTACTGCAAGGGTAAATCATGGAGCTGTAGTTCCAAAGCAAAAGATCAATGCACACACTGACAGAGCTCAGGATTTGAGGACAGCATTTTGTCCATTTCCTGATGCTGGCTTTCTCACTATGGCAAGAAAATATCTTAAAAGTCTATAAGCCAAACTGTTGTTTGTATATTCCACATTCTCATATAACTTCCAAGTCCTGAATAATGAATTAGCTAGCAACATTTTTGTATAACGGATGAAATTAACCAGATTTATGGGACAGACTGACTAGTGTAGCCTGAGTGTAGCATGACACTAATGCAGTGAACCCTTACGTACTCCTATATGGGCAAGTATCTTCTGAAAGCAACTGCAGTCTCTACAAAGGCCCTTCAAAGTATGAGGATGAAGTGGGAGGACCTCCAGTTTTGGTAGAGGGCACTATTGACTTAAAGTCTCAAGAGCAAACACACCAAGTCAAAAGGTGGTATCTGAGATTCTGTTTGACGGGAAAGAAAGAAGAAAAACAAGAGTCACAGTCAGTGATGCAGAAATCTGTAATTTCCAGGGGGAAATTAGAAATGGCGGAACCAAAAGTCAGTCAGTAAGCACAAAGGATGAAGGTTCAAGTAGGAGAAACAGGAAATAGAGGCTATTTTAGGAAATTTGGTGGGTAGAAAAATATGTTAAACAGTAAGAATCAACCAGCTGAAATAAGAACATGGGAAATTCTATAGGGAAAATACCCCAGTTCCTTAAATAGATAACCATCCTGAAAAAAAAGAGAGGGAGGCTATTATAAGATAGATACCAACCAAATGCAGTGTATGGGCCTTGTTTGATCCTAATCCAAACAAATTAATCATAAAAAGATATTTTTGAGAGGAAAAAAAAAAGGAACACAGATTATGCATTGGGTGATATCAAGAAATTATTTTGCTGAGTACAGAAAAGATAGTTATGAAAAAATTTCTTATCTGTTAGAGGGATATACTGAAATATTCACAGATGAAATGCTATGTCTTAAGATTTGCCTTAAAATACTCTAGCACAAGCAAAACAGCAACAACAAAAAAGTAGAAGAGTAAGAATAGCAGAAAGTTCATTGTTCGAGTTGGGTAATAGGTACATGGGGTTCATCATACTATTGTCTCTCTTCTATACTCCTTGAAAATCTCCATAATAAAAAATTTAAACTAGATGAATAAAGACAGGAGAAAGAGAATGGCTACATGATTAGTTCAAAGCAGTAACCAGGAGAAGGCAAGCTAGGAAGAACCGATGATACCAACAGCAAGAAAATTTCAATATAATACAAACAAGGCTTAGACAATGGGCTGCAAAGCTGAATACAATGGCAGAAACATTAACATGCATGCCCAGAGCCCTCTGATCCTGGATAACCCCAGGGATTTTATAGAATAATTCAGACTATTCAATATAGGATCTGGATCATTTAAATGCTATAGCAGCTTATTGTGCCATAAAGTTTATAATAAAAAGAAATGGGACAAAGAAGACTTAAAGATATTGTAATGCTTAAGGGATCCAGGCTGCATAGGTTTTTGGCCAAAGCCTGTGCATATAAAATGAGACTGTGATGAAGTCATCCACCCCATGCCGCCACTGAGTTATCACAAGGCCAATAAAATATCCTAAGAGTCTAGAAGCCTGACTGGTTTTCATTCTGTTTTCTGGGTCAAAAAGCCAGGGCCATAGAGTTGGGGGTACTTGGAATCAACTTAAAACCCCTCTTTGATGTAGATGGTGGTTGCTTATTCAGTAAATAAGTGAATACATTTCCACAGGCCCAGCTGGTTCGGCCTGCTATCCCTTAGACACATGACCCTGGCAGACTGAGTTAATTATTTTTAATGATTCTGTCACTATTTTTTTTTGCCCAGGCGTCATTCCATCCCTAGATGTTATTTTCTTTATAAATTATAAGCAGCATCCTCATCTCCTAGCGAGGCAGAGAACAGTGGGGGCAGATGTCCATCATTAAGGAGTATATACAAAGGAGCATCTGTGATCACATCTCCCAATTCTGGGGACACCCAATACTCAGATTCCCTTCAAAACTGGTCTCATATTTAGCTTCAAGTGAGACATTCTAGTCAAAGTTTCCAGGAAACGGCAATTGGAGAAGCTTTTTTTTTTTTCAGATTCCCTAGATTCCTAACCACTTCCCACATTTGTCTCCACAGAAACCAAGTAAGGGCACGAGATAGTTTACCTCCTGTGGATTTACTGCAGCTAAGACAGAAACCTCGTATGATTGCCTCCCTGACTGCATGGTCACCAAGTGATGTGTCACATCAGGCACTGAAGACAGGGGGCGTGGGGATCCTTCAGCAAGCACCTCTACAAAACAACAGAACAATGTTTCAATGAAAAGTGAATCCACAGATATACCTACCTGCTCCATCAAGAGCTCTAAAAACTGTTCCCTGAAATACTGAATCCCACATTCCTGTATTTCTTCCAAATTAATTCCTGTCTGATAATCATTATCAGTGAACTGGAAGTATTACATAAGGGGTGGGGAAGGCAGGGAAAAAATTAAAAAAAAAAAATTGTTATTTTTGATGAAAATATACAGAGTAAAATATAACCCAGAGGCAAGAAATCTTGATAAAATAGTTGACCAATTTTTTATATATCAAGTTAGAGTAATATGATTTTAGCACTGTTGCCTGGATTAGAATTGTGTACGAAATAGGGCAAAACCTGCCTAAGCAGGCAGATCAGGGTGCCAGAGACAACCCTTAAAGCAGTCACCAATGATACAAATAACACAATATGGGCGGGCCAACAACTTAAGTTAAACCTGGCTTCAAAGTTCCTACTCCTACACAAAGTTCCAAGTGTCCCTTCCTCCCCTGAGACTGACTGACTTCTTCAGGGCTGACAATCTCGCTCCATGCAATTTCTGTGGCTCATGCTTTAGTTACCCACTAGTATCATTCCTGAAACAGCAGGCTTATGTGGTGGCACATTCTGGGCCTTGTAGGTGCCATATAGAAGTTACATAACCATGATCACTTACACCTAAAACTGAGAAGGCTATGGGAAACTAAAACATAGATCTCAGACTTATTAAATGTTCATTCATGGGAGCACCAGGAAAATTCTGGAAACATTTTACAGATATACCACTTATCCCTTAAACAAAAGTTTATTCAGGGACTTTCTAGCTCATACTGCTGCTTCCCAACTATACCATAAAATTTAGTATTTGCTTACACACGACTGTTTACTCAATGTTGCTTCCCATATGTAAGTTTTGTCTTCTCAAATGGGTTTTAAGGTCCCTGTCTTCTACTTTTCTCTTTCCCATGGTGCCAGGCACATAGTAGGCACTGAATAAATGCATGCTGACCTCACCTGTTAAGTTTTTCAGAGAAGAGGGCCTGGCCTGTGTAACTTGAGTGAAATTTCTATACCAGAGAGGAGCAATTGTTTCCTAGAGAGCCCTTTCTGTTCTCCAGAAGATATGGCTTTTGAAGGTATGGAGAAATTGCTTTATATCTCCTCTGTAAAACCTGGTTATGTTCTGTATAAATGTTTTAAAAGTTAAGTTCTTCCATAACTGCAATAGGAAAGATAAAAATAGTTGGGCTAGGATGCTAGGATTATGGATAATTTTCTTTTTTAAAAATTTCTTCATTTTTTGTTACATTATCACAATTTTACTTACCCACCCCAGAAACAAAGAACACAAATCCTACTCAATCATATCACAGCTACTCATAAGAAATGACATTAATTAAGATCTTCGTTTTGGAGATAACCCCATTCCTTTGTCCCTAGTTGCAGCCCACTTTCCCCAAATAAAGGAGAGTTGAAAGTCTTACCATCAACTCCCAGAATAGAACTGGTATTTGGTAGATTCAAGGACTCTCCACCAAGGCTGGGCTGGGAATTCACAGACACCAGGTTTTTACTGGGTACTGAAGCCTCTTCAAGCAAACTACTGCCCATTAGTGGCTCAGCTGCACAGAGAATAGGATGAGACATACAGCAGTCAACCTCTCTCATGGCTGTGCCTAGTCCTCACTCCCCTTCACAAGGAAGCTGGCCTTCTTCTACGTAATGAGAAGTTAACCTGTATCCTGGATGCCACCTCCTATTTCACTTACTTTTGGGAAACAAGAATAAACCCAGAAGAGAGGGTTGAGCCTTAGGGATAAATATCCTTGCTTGTAATCAGCACCTGAAGAATTAGCATATGAAATGGGATGGGTGAATCTTTATAAAGAAATATTTGGAAGGAAATAGGGATTAAGGAAACATAGAAAAGGAATAACAAAAAAGAGAAAAAAGAGTTATCAAATTTAAGTTAGGACAAAGATGTAGTCATGACTGGTAAGTAACAAAATGCCAAATCCTCGACATAGAGGAATCTTTATCACCAAAACCAACCAAATCCATTGCCGTCAAGTCCATCTAGACTCACAGTGACCCTACAGGACAGAGCAGAACTGCCCCACACAGTTTCCAAGGATCGCCTGGTGGATGTGAACTGCCGACCTTTTGGTTAGAAGCCATAGCTCTTAACCACTATACCACCAGGGTTGCTATCTTTATCACAGTGATATTCAAATGCTGGTTCAGATCAGGACTAGATTAGTTACCATCAAACTCATTACAGGAACGTTTTTGTGTGTGGTGAAAATACGACAGAACATTCGCCAATTCAACTATTTCTACATGTATAATTCAGTGACATTGACTGTATTCTTCATGTCGTGCAACCATTATAGGCTACCCTTTTACAAATTATTCCACCACCATTAACATAAACTCAATGCTCACTAGAAGAACTTTTAAAACTACAGATTCTAGGATCTTACTCCCAAATAATCTCACTTATGAGGTTGCTTTGTTTTATTTTGGGGGGGAGAGGGAGGATGAGCAATAGGCTTATGTATGTTTTAAAACACTGCAGGTAATTCTACTTTATACTAGGTTTAGGAACCACTAGCCCACCTACCAACTGAGACCAAGTCTCTCCACCTAAAACTGAATCAGAGACTTCCAGATAACCAGACAGGCCAGTTACTTGGCTTTTTGACCCTGAAAGATACAGCCTTCCACTATGCCCACTCTTCTCACCAGTCTGCTCCTGTTCTTGACTCCCAGCTGCTCCCATCTGTAAGTGATGCTTTTTCATGTGCACATTCCTGCTCCCACTCTGAGAGAAGGTCTTCCCACAGACTTGGCACTGATGAGGTTTCTCTCCTGAAACAGGGACCAGGTTAAGACAGGAGAAGCAAAAAGACAAAGTACATTTCTCACAGCAAGAGAATGGACTCAAGACCTAGATGAAGAGGCCCAGAGAATGTTATCAAGAAGCTGCTCCTTCTCCCACTTCCCACCTTTCCCCAGCCTCTCAACCTTCAGTACGTAGGGGAAGGCAGGAAGAGTACACCCAGGACTGTTCTCAACCACCAGTTCTTTCCATACCCACTGCACTGCTGCCTTCAAAAACGTCTTTGACTATAGGATTGCCAGCCACACAGAGTATTTACATCCCTTTTCAAAGTCAGTCTTCCATGGACCTCTAGGACACATACGTTTCTCAAGGATTTCAACCCTGAGTTCATACTATCCCCTTATCCTGTTTCCTGTCATCATTCTCAGAGCCCTGGGTGGTGCAGTGGTTAAGAGCTCAGCTGCTAACCAAAAGGACAGTAGTTCGAATCTACCAGCCGCTCCTTGGAAACCGTATGGGGCAGTTCTACTCTGTGCTATAGGGTTGCTATGAGTCAAAAGTGACTCAACAGCAATGGTGGTTTTTTTGGCCAATGCTCTCAGAGTCTTCAACATTTACACTGGTGGCTCTTTTAGCACAGTGATCTCAAGTATTCTCTATGTTTTCAAGTCCAAAACTCTCAGACTCCATCCCACCTACCCAGACAACCACCCTTAGAGCAGAGGTCAAAAACTCAAGTCTACAGGGGGCTGGGTGGTGGCATAAATAAGTGAAACGGGCCAGGTGGGAGCCATAGTAACCTAAAGAGTACCTTCCCCACAAAGGAGCAGCTGTTACTCAGTTCTAGTCAATTATTGCCATGTGTGAATCTAAGCCTATCACTGCCAGATGTTCTGAAATTTTTTTTAAAGAGAAGCTAGAAATGAGGGTTTTTAAGTAAAATCTATTTGTAAGTGTTGGGAACTAATTCACAGTTGATAAAAACACTGTAAAGCAATCTTACCCTGCTGACAGGAACACAAAATACTACAACCCCTGTGGCAGATAATCTTATAGTATCTAGAAAAATTACAGATGTACTTGCCCTTTGATGTAGAAACCCCACTTCTAGGAATCTGTCCTGAAGTTACAGTGGCAAAATGTGAAATAATCTATACACAAAGTTATTCACTTCAGCATTGTTTAAAATGGCTAAAGACTGGGAAAAAATATTCATCACAGAAGACTAACTAAACAAAACTATGGAACATAAACACAGTGGAATGCTATGTAAAAAGGAATGGGGAAAATTTCTATACACTGACATGGAGTGATTCCAGGATACACGGCGATTAAAAAAGAGTGAACTGTGTGTGTGTGTATATATACATACATATACAGGAAACACTGGTGGCGTAGTGGTTAAGAACTATTGCTGCTAACGAAAAGGTCAGAAGCTCGAATCCACCAGGTGCTCCTTGGAAACCCTATGGGGCAGTTCTACTCTGCCTTATAAGGTCGCTATGAGTCTGAACCAACTGACAGCAACAGGTTTGGTTTGTTTTTTTTTTTAATCTTTATGTACATATATCAATTACTGTTAATAAAAAACAAAAACATGATCATTTCAATAGAAACAAGAATAGCATTTTGACAGAATCCAACAACCAAAATTCATAAAAACCATGAACAAACTAGGAATAGAAGGGAAGTTCCAAAACCTGATAAAGGACACCTGTGAAAAAGCTACAGCTAACATCATACTTAATCATAAAAGACTGGATGCTTTGTCCCTAACGCTGGGAACAAGACAAGGATGCCTGCTCTCACCTCTTCTATTCAACATTGTAGTGGAGGTTCTAGTCAGTACAATAAGGCAAGGAAAAAAAAAAATTAAAAGGCACACAGATAAGAAAGGAAGAAGTAAAACTGTATTTGCAAACGACATGAACTTATATGAAGAAAATCCTATGAAAAACAAACTACTAAAACCTACAAGAATGCGAATTCCAGAACACTTACTTGTGCCCATGAGGAACCTGTACATAGATCAAGAAGCAGTTGTTCGGACAGAACAAGGGGATACTGAGTGGTTTAAAGTCAGGAAACGTGTGCGTCAGGGTTGTATCTTTTTGCCATACCTATTCAATCTGTATGCTGAGCAAATAATCCAAGGAGCTGGACTACATGAAGAAGAATGGGACATCAGGATTGGAGGAAGACTAATTAACCGCCTGCCTTATGCAGATGACACAACCTTGCTTGCTGAAAGTGAAGGAACTTGAAGCACTTACTAATGAAGATCAAAGGCCATAGCCTTCAGTATGGATTACACCTCAACATAAAGGAAACAGAAATCCTCACAACTGGACCAATAAACAACATCATGAGAAATGGATAAAAGATTGAAGCTGTCAAGGATTTCATTTTACTTGGATTCACAACCAACACCCATGGAAGTACCAGTCAAGAAATCAAAAGATGGCATTGTATTGGGCAAATGTGCTGCAAAGGACCCCTTTAAAGTGTCGAAAAGCAAAGATGTCAACTCGAAGACTAAGGTGTGTCTGACCCAAGCCATGGTATTTTCAATCACGTCATATGCATGTGAAAGCTGGACAATGAATAAGAAGATCGAAAAAGAACTGACCCCTTTGAATTGTGGTGCTGGCAAAGAATATTGAATATACCATGAACTGCCAAAAGAACAAACACATATGTCTTGGAGGAAGTACAACCAGAATGCTTCTTAGAGGCAAGGATGGCGAGACTGTGTCTTACATACTCTGGACATGTTATCAGGAGGGATCAGGCCCTGGAGAAGAACATCACGTTTGGTAAAGTACAGGGTCAGCAGAAAAGACGAAGACCCTCAACAAGATGGTGCTGTTGTCACTAACATCAATCCTACTTTCTTCTGATTTGAAATCCTCCCCCAGAGGAATGGAAATATCAATTCCTAAAAAACGGGATCCATATTTTGCAACTCATAAAAGCACTCAGCTAGTGCCAAATTTGCTGATCCCCTCAGAAAAAGGTCTGGATTAGAAAGCCATTCATTGGCTCAGCTGAAAACAATGACAATTAAATTCCTCCTCCTCTCCCCCTTGATTATAAGACCCTTTGGGTATAATTACCAAGGCCCTTGATTTCTGATTCTGGTGTGATGATGAAGCAGCTTTATCTTTGTGGTGAACAGTTTGTTTCTTTTTAGATTTAGTACCTATCCCCCACCCCTTTAGCTTTCTATCTTTCCTGAAATCTACAAATGGTGCAAGTTCTAGTACCTGAGTGAACCACCAGATGTTTTCGGAGGCTAGAATACTCAGCAAAGGAGCGGCCACACCCTTGGGCTTCACAAAGGAATGGCTTCTCTCCTAGAGACAGGAAATAAGAAGAGAAAGACTGTCTTCTGTTGAATTGACTATCCCTTTCCTTTCCCATCTAGCTTACACTGTTTCCAATGACTTACTCCAATTTCTTGAATTCATGCTATATAATTTCAACTGCGCTGTCTAGCGAGTGTTATCTTTCAAGGATCTCCTAATATTACACTTAGGTGTCTGCCTCAGGAGCCTAAAGTACAGTACGGGCCATAAAGTCTTCGCAGATAACAATGATACGATGAGATATGGACAAAGTCTGCTGTTTTCAGATTATCTCTGAGCTTTAGGCAGATGTAATTTTGGGCAGTAACATTTTTTGAGTCACACAAACCATACAGAAACTGTTCCAGGCACTAATGGGGTAAGATGGGGAGAAACGCTGACCTTCATTTCTATTCCCACCTTAGAGCCTTTCCTAAGGAGAGGCAAGCAAGTGCTGAGCCAAGCAGCAGATTCTCCATGGGCACACTGGGGTTGCACACACCTGTGTGGATCCGTAGGTGGTTCTTCAGGTTTCCAGCTGTAGTGAACTGCTTGCCACAGCTGGACTCAGGGCACATAAAGGGCTTCTCCCCATTGTGGGTCCTCATGTGCACCTTCAGCCTCTGCAGCACATAGAAGCTTTTTCCACAACCTTCTGCAGGGCAGATGAAGGAGCGGTCGTTTCTGCAAAAATAATAACATAGCAACAGCACCTGAAAATATTCTTCACCTGAGTGGTCAAGTCAAAGCTCCTACTGATTTTCAAGGCAGACAGTAGATCTGAAGCCTCAGTATATGTATCAGAATCTCCTGAAGAGTTCCTGAGAACTACAGATTTTTAAGCCTCACCCCTTGAAACAGTGATTTCATAGGTTTAGTGTGGGGCCCAAGCTTGTGTATTACTAAGTTCTCCAAGAGGCTATATTTTACAATGAAATTTAAGAACTCTTGCTCTAAGGCATTTAGGTGCCCAAATGTCTTATTAAATATTTGTCAAGAATGAGGTAAGTGAGACAATGCAAATCTTTCCATTAAAGAAAAAAGACATTCTAACTGAAGTGAGGTGGAGCCCCTGCTTTCCTTTGTCAATTTGGGGGAGAAGTTCCTCAAAGCTCTTGAGCTCCATGTACGGGGTCTCAGATTTGCTCACCGATGAGTTTTGAGGTGGTACTTGAAGTGAGCTGGCCACACAAATGTCCGGTCACAGCCTTCAACTGTACATTTGAGCTTCTTCTCCACTTGAGGAAGGGGCCCAGAGTCTTTGGGTTGTCCATCACCAGAACCAAGGTGGACATTTTCCCCTGTAACAGAATCACGTATTTGTAATCCAGGGAAGGACCCAGCTCAGATGCTGTGGTTCCAATAGTAAAGCTCTTGTATACTTTACACCTAGTGATCATTAATCAGGTATCTATCCCCATCTCTCTTTGTATCCATTTAACAACAAAAATGAGCGTGTTCTGCATCCCCACTCCCTTACTCCAGGGAACTACCAAAAGCTACCAGGCTTTGTTTCCTAAGACAAGGCTTCTTTGACACATGTAAGAAACGTACGAAATGGTTTCATATCAGAAATTTCAGAAAGTAGAATAAAACCTATTTTGTACTGCAAAGATTGGTGGGAAAGTAGGCAGATCAACACCCAGGATGGGGTGCTACAGAAGATGACTTAAAAGTTCTGGGTAATATTAAAACTTGTAGTTTGAGGAGCAGCCATTCTGGCTCAGTTGTGGGCTTAAAGCAGTAACTTTCTCTAGCAGATGGCCATTCTTATATTTTCATCTTCTGAAGTCAATTTGGCTTTTTCTAATCACTCTGGAGAATAAGAACCACCTTCCAATTTCTTGTACCACTCCGTTTTAGTTATAAAATATTTAAGAGTGAAGGGTCAGTTGATTTGTTTTAACTTCTAATCACATTTAAAAAAGAAATTAGAGATAATATCTACTGGAATTTTGTTCAGTAGAATGAAGGGGTGGAGGTGTACACAGCGGGTCCCTTAAATGTAAATGAAATCAGGTAATTAAAATTTTACGTAAATTCCAGATTAGCGGGTGCTATTCCTTTTCTTTCATTTTCTTCAACACATAGTTGGACATCAGTAGAGGAAAAACATTCAGAGCCACTTAGCTCTGCTATAAACATATGGAGTTTTTCTTTCCACTATACATACCAAAGGAATAAAATTTATATTTCCAAAATGCCAAGACCAGAATATATGAGTTGTACCTATAATATTCCCTGGAACCTGACACTTGACTAAAGACAGTTTTTGTCTCATCTATTATTCTTCTCTTCCTGCTGTATGTTCTCCCTGCTGCACTATACTAAATGGTAATCATAAAACTAACTGCTTGAAGCTCAGCACAGAACCTAGGATGCCTTCTGCAGCTTAACATTAATTATTTTGAAATATTGGATTTAGGATTTTTTTTTTAATTTAATTTAAAATGTATTATCTACACATCGGTAAAATTTCAACAGCACAGAAGTTCATATACTGTAAAGACAATTTCCCACCAACCCCAAAGCTCTAGCTAATTAACTTCGAATGAAAAGTACATAGAAACCCCATGCTAATCCAGAGATTTAAAACGGTGACAGCTGGGCCTTTGTGCATTTAATTTTGTAGATAGGATAAAAACATTTATGTAATCACAAAACAAGGAAAATAAAAAACATGGCCTAAGGCAAGGCTAAGAAATCACTGGAATGCCTCCGCCTCAATACTCAAGATTATCAACATAAGCTCAAATACAAGGTAGATTTTTCTCTCAAAAGTATCTCTGAAAAAAATGAGTTGCCTTGTATTTGAGTCCTTATAAAATCATTCACTTAAAGGAATGTTCCCTCAATTACTTCTTTTTTAAAACAAAGCACTATTCGGGGAAGCTAAAAAAAAATGACCTCAACCAATGACAGTTTTGGATATTCAGAGGTTATACGATAGAACTAGTTTAAAAAAAAACAGAGAGACTAAGAAATTCAATACCTCATAATTACAAGTGCTGATAATACTGAAAACACTTTAAAGATCCTACTGTTTCATGAATAGGTATTTTGCACTTGGGGATAAAATTTATAGATGAGGACATAATCTACAGCAGAGTCAGCAATTTTCTTCTGTAAAGGGTCAGATGGTAAATATTTTCGGCTTTAAGGGACATACGGTCTGTTAGAACTATTCAACTAATTCACTGAAGTAGCCGTAGACAATTTGTAACTAATGGGCATGTCTTTGTTCCAATAAAACTTTATTTACAAAAATAGGTGGGAATTTGGCCCAAAGGCCTCTGCTGACCCTGATATACAGTATCATACTAAAATTCAGATTTTTTTTTTTAATTGTGATTTAGGTGAAAGCTTATAGAGCGAATTAGCTTCTCATTCAAAAATTTATACACAAATTGTTTCATGGCATTGGCTGCAATGCTGCATTGTGTCAGCACTCTCCCTGTTTCCCTTTCTACCTCAGGTTTACCATGTCCATTCGTCCAGTATTCCTGTCCCCTCCCTCACCTTTGTTCCCAGGCAGGTGTTGCCCATTTGATCTCATATACCTGATGGAGCTAAGAAGCATGTTCCTCACATGTTGTCTTATTAAAAAAAAAAAAAACCAAACCCAGTGCCATCCAGTTGATTCCAACTCATAGCGATCCTACAGAACAGAGTACAACTTCCCCATAGGGTTTTCCAAGTTGGACTCGAACTGCTGATCTTTCGGTTAGCAGCTGAAGCTCTTAACCACTGCTCCACAGGGTTTCTTTTAGGTCTACCTAATCTTTGGTTGAAAGGTGAACTTCAGGGGTGGCTTCAAGTCTGACTTAGAAGGGTGTCCAAGGGCTAAAATTCAAATATTTCTGTGTTTCAGGCAACTTAGATGAAAGGGAATACAATGTGCTCTGAAAAACTGTGTTAGGGAACTCACAAACAGGCTTCAGTAATGACAAAGGTATTTGTGTCAAAAATGCATGGAAAGTACGGAATAAAATAATTTTGTTACATGTTAAAATAACATCATAACATCATTACATGTTATAAAATAACATCATTACATGTTAGTAGGGAAAAAAACAATATTAAACTATTTCATATAACATGATTAAAATGTGTATGTGTAACCAAAATGATATAATTTTCAAATAACAACTTATATTTTATCTACATGCCTAAAGGTTTATATATTTAAGTTAGCAAAAAAGGATTTTTAGTGAATCATCTCACTGGGAAAATGGAAGACTGTCTTATATTTGGGCTCACATAAACACGAGGTTGTAAGGTGGTAAGATGACATACTATGGGAGTAAGAGAAACATCCACACAATGTTTTGCTGATTATAAAGCATTTCCCAACTTCCCAGATAGAATCTTATTTAATCTCCCTAACAACTAACCCAGTCAGCTAAGCTACCTGATCTCTAGGTTCTAAACATAAGAGAACTGAAGCAAAAAGCCCAAGGCAGAAACCTAGCAAATGATGGCACCAGGCCTGGATCCTAGATCCCCAGATTCAAGCTCCCTCCCTACACTGCTTCTCATCGTCAAATCTGGCACTACTTCCTCAGTGTTAACATGGAGATGCCAAAGGTTCCAGAAGTCAAATACTGGCGAAAGCATCTCCGGAAGAATCCTAAAGTGGTAAAATGAGCCATTCTAAGCAGCTCTACAGTAGTCACAAACAGAACTAATTATTTTGAAAATTAATAGAATTAAAGCTTTCGAGAAAAGAATGAGGTTCATATTTCTTAAACTGGGTTATTCTGAAATATTCACAGGGATCCTGAGTTCTCTGTCAGAAATTTTTAAGGTTTTTGTTTCCATCTGAACAGTAATCAAAAAATAATCAAAAGCATATCCTAGATCACCTGCGTCACCTCTACACAGCTGTGTACTGCCGTGAGGTTTCAGTGCTTAAGCTTGGTCTGTGGTAACAACAGTATCGAACCATACCAAAAACACCCAAACCCAGTGCCGTCGCGTCGATTCCGACTCCTAGCGACCCTATAGGACAGAGTAGAACTGCCCCATAGTTTCCAAGGAGCGCCTGGCAGATTCGAACTGCTGACCCTTTTGGTAGCAGCTGTAGCACTTAACCACTAGGCCACCAGGGTTTCCATTGAACCATACAGTACTACCTTAATTGCCACAGGTTAAGGAGAAAATACAGAGGCAGTCCTAAGACAGAAAGCATACTACATTAAGCAAATGTTTTGCAGTGGTTTAGGAGGGGTTTGAATAAAGGAGTGGCTTTCAAGCTTTACCATGTATCAGAACCACAAGAAAGGCTTAGTACAACAGAGGCTTCTAGGCCCCCCTCCAAAGTTTCTGATTCGATGGGTCTGAGAATCTGCATTTCTAACAAGTTCCCAGTGATGCTGATCGATCCAGGGACCGTCTTGAGAATTTGCGGAATAGAGAAAAGTGGCACACAGTAGGTCGTACAGACATACTGAACTCCAAAGCAACAGCACTACAGTCATCACAGTGAATTACTAAATTGTTATGAGCAGCAATTTTGTTTCAGCAAAACGTCACTGTCAGCCACAGTAACTTAATTTTATTTACACTGCGTTTGCAGTTTTATTTCTATTAACTGATAAAATTGTTTTAATCTGATAAGGTCAAGGAGCTCTATTATAAGAAGTTTATATATAATTCTTTGTTTTTACATACTTAACATCACAATAAAAACAATTCAAGATAACACTGGGTATCTGTAAGAAACTGTTCTTCCTTTAAAAGGAACATTATTTAAAGTCAAGAATTGAGAACGTTAGTTGACTCTGCACACAAATCTGGCATGGCCAAGTTATTTTACCTGTACACACACACACACACACACACACACACACACACACACACACATTTTAGATAAGACTTATAACAACACACATCCCTGGCCTTCTGCTCTTTCCAATAACTCAAAATATAGCCACTGCACTGTCAAAAATGTCTTTGCACAAGATACCAGAAAGGAAAACATGACAAGGGTCTCACCATTGCTGCTGGTTTTTGCATTCTTTGCCAGCTGTGCACGAGTAGCAGCAATCAAACTGTCGTGGGCCAACTCCTGAACCCGGAGGAACCATGGAATGCTACTGTCTGTGCTCTCACTGGAGAGGAAGTCATTCCCTGAATCCTCTGCCGCATCTTGTACAAATACTAAGTGCTCAGCTGAAGAGCCCAGACCTGGAAGAAACAAAAGAATATATGAAAATTAAGTCATCAAGCAATCCTTTTATCTGCCTTGGCTCAGAAACACTCCATGTCCTGAATCAGCTATTCCAGGTCTTCATCTCACCTCAAATTTCTGTCTCATAGATAATTAGGTCATCATCTTTCTACCCTCAGCATACAGGCTTGTCTTTACTTTGCCTCCTCCTGTTTCAGGGGCAAAGTTTTCCTTCCTGGCCATCAGGCTTATCTCTACCTTTGGTATTCCAATCTCTTTCTTCAGCTATCCTCTCCTGTATCTGTCACATTCAGGTATCTCCTCTCTCCTGTCTGTGACCTATTCCTCTCTATTGGCCAGTCTTCCCTTGCAGCCTTTAATCTGTTCTAGCTGAAGTCTCTCCCAACTTTATTAAAAAAAAAAAAAAAAACTCCAAGTACCTCTACAGCTATTACCTTCTCACTTGTGCCCTTCAAAGTCAAGTTTCTTGAACAAGAGTACCTTCCAACTTGTGCATCCAATTTCTTACCTTCCATTTACTTCCTCCTCTCTTTAACCCTGGCCTCCGCCTCTACTACCCCAATAACAGTTGTTCTTGCTAAGGTCACCAGACACACACTTCCCAGTCCGTCTCACAAGCCCATCCTGTAGTATTTGCCACGATTCTAGTACTTTCCTTCCTTAAAATTTTTTCCGCCCTTGGCTTCCCTCACACTTTCTCCCTGTCTCTTCCTCCTACTCTAGCTGCTCCTTCCCATTCTTCTGTCCCCCTCTTAAATGTTTTTTTTCCCCCCCAGGGTCCCAGCCTTGCTTTCTTTTTAGTTGATGCTCCAGACTCCTCCTGAGTGAACAAATCCATGCCCATTGTTCCATATACTTCCTAAATGCTGGTAAGGACCAAAGCTATGTATCTCACCCTAGACCTCTCTCCAGAACTCTGGATTCCTGTTTCTAACTCTCTAAAGGACAACTCTTCCTGAATGTCCCTGAGAAATCTCAACATCAAAAGGCACAAAGTGGGACTAATCATCCTCCCCCAAGCCCTGTTCCTCCTGTGCTCACTATCTCAGTGGATAGCCCCACTACCCACCTGGTTTCCCAAACAAGCGACTATTGAGTCCTCCTAGAGTCCACTCTCTCCCTCCACACACTCAATTGGTCACCGGACTAAAAAAATTCTCCAAAATAATAAAGCTTCTTTCCACCATGTAACTTGAGTAAAACAGGACACATACATACACTCCCACTTTTTTCTTAAGTGTGAGCAGAGTTCAGGGAAGGAAAAAGAATACCTGCTCTTGTTAGGTTAAGAAGAATAAAAGAAGTGCTATCACTTGGCTGTAGATCTTGTAACAAACTAGGAGACTCTGGAGTTGGCAAAAACTCCGGGGACTTCTGTACAGTCTGAGCCCTCGTCTCCTCTCCGTCTGGGCCCACATTCACCTGAAGGCTTCTCAACACAGCCGAGGAAGCGACCTCCTTGGAAGAGTTGGTATGATTTGGAGTATCATCTAGAAAAGGGAAAACACCACAGCTTTATGTAGCACTTATCTCCAAAAAGCCTACCACTTTGATATACAGCCCCAAATACCCTTATAGCACCCCTAGTATTAACACCTTTATAGAAGCAGATAATACTTTCATTCTACAAATATAAAAATTGCCTTAGACAAGAACAGGGGGATGGCTTTAAGTTCTAAAGGGAGTCGGCTAAAATGTGAGCAAGAGACTCCTCTGACACTTGGCAGTAACTAATAACCAACCATCCACATGCTCAGCATTCTACTTTATTTTACATTACAGAACTGTCCTTTTTGAGGTCAGAAATCAAGTGCTCTTCC
The DNA here is from genome assembly GCF_024166365.1 of Elephas maximus indicus. Lineage (NCBI taxonomy): Eukaryota > Metazoa > Chordata > Mammalia > Proboscidea > Elephantidae > Elephas > Elephas maximus. Next base: position 86,629,839 of record NC_064828.1, on the reverse strand, counting down.
CTTGAAAATATCATCTATGCAGTCAACACTAACTTATAAAGGATCTACATTTTAAATTATCTTCCTTGGGGGTAGATTCCTCCTCTTGCTTTCTATAAGATGCATATGACAGTTCTGATGAGTCATAGAAAAAAAACCACAGCCTTGGAAACGAATGAAATCTTATAGAATTACCAATATGTTTCATTATACTTTTGAGTTTACACTGGATCTAAAGAATTCATTCAGAAGACTTGCTCTCAAGAAGCTTGTCCTATGGGAAGAGGTGAATTTCCAAAGGTTTCAGCTGCAATATAAGAAGAAACCATACTGCAGTGCTGGAGCATCCAATGTTTTCTGGAGTTTCATTTATCTTCATAAAGGCGGTAACTTTGTCCCTCTTTTAGTGAGATAATAAGTTAAGTTATAGGAATAAAAGTGGAAGCCTAGGAACAGTACTGCCATGTCCAAGCTTAATGAAGATCGAATTTTATTAACACTTGAAAATTGCCACATGTTGCAAATTCAGAGGGATTTGGAAAATATGACCCCCAACATACAAGCAGAAAAATAGGAATTGAGAGAGGAAAGATATGGGAAAGCTAGGAACTAGATAGGAAAATCTTTTAAACACTGGTTCGTTGGACATATCCAGCCTTCTTGGATCTTTAAAAACTGAAAAGGGTTTTAAAGGGACTTCAAAAATCAAAGAAAAAAGAACATCATTTCTCATGAATTAAGTCGTGTCCCCCCAAAATATGTGTCAACTTGGCTAGGCCATGATTCCCAGTATTGTCTGGTTGTTCACCATTTTGTGATCTGATGTGATTATTCTATGTGTTGTAAATCCAAATCTCTATAATGTGAATGAGGCAGGGTTAGAGGCAGTTACGTTAATGCGGCAGGACTCAAATCTACAGGATTAGGTTGTATCTTGAGTCAATCTCTTTTGAAATATAAAAGAGAGAATCGAGCAGAGAGGAGAGGGACTTCATGCCACCAAGAAAGAAGAGCTGGGAGTGGAGCACTTCCTTTGGACTTAAAGTCCCTGTGATGAGAAGCTCTCACATAAGGGGAAGATGGATGATGAGGACCTTCCCCCAGAACCAGCAGAGAGAGAAAGCCCTCCCCTAGAACTGGCACCCTGAATTCAGACTTCTAGCCTCCTAGACTGTGAGAGAATAAACTTCTGTTTGTTAAAGCCATCCACTTGTGGTATTTCTGCTACAGAAGCACTAGATAACTAAGACACCACTAGGGAATGGTAACCTGTAGAACTTATAACAAACAAAATAAGTCATCATCAACAATACTGGCCCTCCCCTGATTTAACATTAACATTCCAAACATTAAAAACAAGGGTCAGAAAATAAAGACTTCATAGCACCCAAAAATAACGTTCTCCTTGCTAATAGGGTGCAATAGGTCTCAGTGGATAGACAGCCAACCCCCACTACTGGCCCTTCTGTTTTCACTAAGCCCAGAACTATTACCATGGGTTTCACTTAAAAAGGAACAAATGATGAATGACTCATTAGAATGTTAATTAAAAATGTACAGTTCCTTTTCAAGAAGTCTTTTTAAAAACGATAAAAATCCTCCATTATTTATTAAGGCTCCTAAGGGCAAGGAATATATCTATTGCCTTTACAACTTCCCCTAAAACCTTGAGGGATGGTTTCTCAATGATGACTCTAATGGTAGAGATCTCCCTCTTTCCATTCAAAGCTAATCTCACTACCTATACTCAGCATTCTACTTCTTTTTACTGCTCCTGACCTTGTCACCCATAATCCACTCTCTCCTTCTGTCTGCAGCTTCTCTATAAATTGGTGTTTTTCTTTTAGCATAAAAATACCTCTCATCTAAAACAAAAACAAAATTCTTCCCTTTACCTTACATGCCTCTCTTTTCCTTCCTGTCACAGGAGAGCCTTTAGAAAGTATAGTTAGCTCTTCAACTATACTTACATTGAGTGGAATATATTGTATTAATACCCCAACCCACTGCACCCTGGCTTTCTACTCCCTTCACTCAATGGAACAGCTCCTATCAAGATCAATAATGGCCTTCTTTTAGTTCCATTTCACTGGGCCTCTCAGGAGCTTCTGACATGTTAATTATTCTCTAAGGTTCCATGCTTCCACTCTGCTGATATTCTTCCTAATATCCTAGCCGTTCCTTCTCAGGCTCTTCTGCCTCATTCTATACCTTCAATAGGAAGTTCTATAGCATTCTTCTCTTGGCCTTCCTTTCTTCTCACTCTCACACTCCGGGGGTGATCACATACATTCCCATGGCTTAAACTACCAATGCATTTATAACTCCCATGATTGCTTTTTTCTCCATGACGCCCAATTTTTACAATCTCCACCAGTCAGTTATAAAGTCAGTTCTCCCACTCCACTGGTACCATACAGTAGGCTAAGCTCTTAGGACTCCATTATCCTATCTCTAGTGATCTCAGTTTTTACCTGGTAACATTAGCCGGCTGCATTCTGAGGCCTCAGTCACCGGAAGGAGGGACAAGCAAGTAATGTCTTTAGTTTCTGATTCCACTAGTCCCTGTCCCAATGGGATAGAGGTATTCTGAACAAACTGTACCAGGAGCTAAAGAGGGGTAAAAAAAGGCAACACTGAGAAATACAGGTTGTCGGGTATGGATCTAAGCCTTTGACTTTACCAAAAAGTGATATACCATATTTTTGCAAACAACCCAGCCACACATACCACACACAGAAATGATGAAATTAAAACCGTTCTGGCATAATCTGCACGTTATTTGCATAAAATGTAGTAATTAAGTCTTGACTGTTCACTAATCTAGGCCTTTATTCATAGAAAAACTAAAGTAACTATAACATAATATTTAAAGTTATTTATCAAGTCCTCTGTTCTGGAGAAAGGCTGAATTTTATAATTATGTTAACCTCTGTCACCTCTCATCAGAGAAATGATAAAAATAATTACATTTTTAAATGATGGCTATTAAAAAATTTCAACTGTATTATATTGATTACATTTTACAAAGCACTCTTCTGTGAACTGGCTCATATAATCCTCACTGCAACCCAGTAAGACTAAACATGTATTTTTCAGATGACAAATCAAGTTGAAGACATTGAGTGATTTGTCTAAATTCACATGGCTAGTTAAGATCAATACCAGTCTTCCAACTTAAGTAATCTAATTCTACATTCAGCAACCTTTCCATTATGCATCAGAGATGCACTAACATTAAAGTGAGAAAAATGAATACACACACACATATATAAATTTCATTTTATAATATCTTGATTATAATAATTTTACACTTAATAACAAATATAAAAAGTCATAAAAGATAAAAACAGTACTTTTAAATCTTTGAAAGTACTTAGTAATGGAAAAATAATAAACTAAGGCAAGAGTTGGCAAACTATGGCCCTTGGGCCAAATCCAGTTCACCATCAGTGTTGTAAATAAACTTTGTATTGGAATACAGCCACGCTCATTAGTGTGTATGACTGCTTTCGCACTGCAACAGGAGAGTTGAGTAGCTATGACCAAAACTGTATGGCCCACAAAGCTTAAAATATTTACTATCTTCCCCATTACAGAAAAAGTTTACTGACCCCAGCAACCAAGGATAAACTTTGGAATACAGCCTATCAAAATAAAAGGACGACTGGGCTCACCTCTGGTTTGGATTCTAACTCATCTGATAACATTGATTCAGCTTCCAAATCCTGTAGCTATTCAGGGGACAGGTTCAAATTTAATTCAGAGTCAATGACACCTTCCTGTTATGCTCATATTTCTTTAGAAAATGCTATGCTCCTGCAGTTAGATGCTGTGCTAGGCAGAACATCAATTCAGCCTAAAATGGGGGAGAGGGGAAGAGGAAGAGAGTTAAGAGCAGTGGAAAATATATCTAAAAAGGCCAAAGACAGACACTTCTTCACAGGTATATCCAAATATCAAAATAAACAAGCAAATGAAGAACTCAGCCCAAAACATGTTACAACAGAACAAGTCCAAGAGGTTTCAAAGCCCATAAAAACGTTATGCTTTGATTCAGCATTTCTACTTCTAATAATCCATTCTAAGAGGTCCTGAATATGGAAAAAGCTGTATGCCCAAGGATGTTCATCTTATCATCTGAGAAAATAAACAACCGGAAGCAACATACAAATACACATATATATCCATTAATTAGGAAGTGATTAAATTACTGCATTGTTACTTAAAAATATGGTCATGAAGATGATGAAACAAAAAAAAATGCTTATGACATGTTAAAAAAATAAAAATCTGTTGCTGTAGAGTCAGTATCAACTCACAGCAACCCCACAGGGCAGAGTAGAACTGTCCCATAGAATTCCAACGATGTAATTTTTAAAGGAGGCTTCTTTACAGAAGCTGTATCTTTCTCTGCAGAGCGGCTGGTGGGTTCGAACTGCTGACCTTTTGGTTAGCAGCTGAGCACTTAACCACTGCGCCACCAGGGCTCCTTATGACGTGTTAAATTACAAAAATAAAATATAAAATTATACATTTGCTATTTTTAAAACCTCTTAATATATGCAGAGAAAAAATTCAAAGGAAACTCACACAGCAATGACAGTAGTTCTATCAGCTGGTAGGCTAGTATCATTTATTTTTATTTTCTCTATCTCCCAAATTGTCTAAAAGGTAGCTATACTGTTTTCATCATTTTAAAAAACTTACATTAAAAGAAATACAGGCAGTCAAATTTTGAACTGTATTTCCCAAAGGTAGTGTTCTCAGGATCTTGATGCAGCTGTTTGTTTTCCTCTCATAATTTAAACCCTTACTTTCTTATAGGTCAATTTTTTCCCCAAGATTTTAGCAGATGAGTCGACTTTATTTTGCACAACTGTTAAAATTTGGAGCACTATTATGTACCAGGTAATCGCACTGTGTAAAATGGACCAAGGATGGGAGTTTTCAATTAATACCAGGGTAGAATGGAAAGTCAGAATAAGAAAGACTTATTCTAAATAAATAAATAAAGGTTTACTGTACTGTTGGTTCCTCCCACCCATCCCTTGCTAGCTACCTGAAATCCCAATTTTTCATCATAAAGAAATACCAATTTACAAGATGTGCTCTTTTATTTTAAAAGTGTTCTTTTAAGTTTCCCACATAAAATAAATTATCACAATCTCTAACTTTCCCTTTCACAGACACTTTTCTTATTCAAGCCCTACAACAAATCTATGTGGCTTATTCCTCTTTTTACAGAGGAAGGAATCAGGGCTCAGTACATCACTCAGCCAAGTTATTAAGCTGCAGCCAGGACTCCTAAGTCTCCAAAACTGTAGATCCAGTGTTGTTACTAGTATCCTTAAAAAAATGATCCCTAAATATAAATGTTTTCAGAAGGAAATCAGTAAAATAAGATGTATCTATTTCCGAACCTGGACAGTGGTTATACAAACATGTAATTGGGATAATTCATTAAGCTGTACACTTATTTTTGTTCTTTTCTGTATTACACTACTCTTTTCCTTAATTAGATATAAATAAGGTTCATCTTGGCAATACAGTCCTTTCTCTCAACCCTAGTTCCTACCCTAGTTGACTTGGTAATTTTTCTGATTCCTAACTCATTAAAAAAAAAAAAAACTGATTAGCCAGCAATAAAATAAAACTTGTGGCTGAGACTTCTGAACTACTCCACCCATACAGTAAGTCCAATTTCTAGTTGGCATGAATATGACTATATGTCTTTAGGTTTGATCTTGAATCTCTAGGTACTAAGAATCCTTCTTCCTCAACTCCAGCTTACCTCAACAAACCAAGAAATTACCAAATGTTTATTCAGGTCATCCTGAAGGTTCCTCCAACTTCGAGATTCCAGAATTATAAAATATCTAAAAAACTAGGCAACCATTTACCATCCTTTTTATTTGTTAGGAGTTCTTGGATGGCACAAATGCTTAATAGGCTTAGTTGCTAATGTAAAGGTTGGCAGTTCAAGTCCACCCATAGACACCTCAGAAGAAAAGGCCTGGTGATTACTTCTGAAAAATCAGTCATTGAGAACCCATGGAGCATAGTTCTACTCTGACATGCATGGGGCCACCATGAATTGGAACAGACTCAAGGGCAACTGGTATTGGTAATATTTGTTAAGTTTCTTGGAAACTGACAGCATTATCTCCAGGGATAGGTTTGTTATCCTTATCTAACAAAAAGTGAAATATATGAATATGTGCAATGAGTAAGGGAAAAACCGGACATATTAGATCTACCACCACTTTGCAAATCGGTGATACTCAACTTCAACAGAGGTAGGGAGCTACCACTTCTCTTATAGTTTTAAGAGCTACCTCTAGATTCATCACCATTTCTCAGGGTTCCACAGTTATCTACATTTTTTTATGTTAGTGTTTTCATTTCAATGACATCTTTTTAAAAAATGGCTTAAACATTTTCTGGAAAAACTGGGAATCTACTATTGCAACTGAGTACCAATGTATGTTTTCGGTGCTCAAGTTTTTGGTTTGTATGTGTGCTGTATGAACAAATCAGAGAAGAGTGGGGTGCAGCTGACTACGCAGGCTGAACTCAGAAGAACCCGTACTGGAGCAACCGGTACTGGAGCACTCTCGTACCACACCAAGTATACTACGTGGATCTATCTCATCTTTGAGACAACAACTTGCTATGTACATTGGCTGGAACAGTAATGGCAAATGTGCAATTCGATTCCCAATTTAACAGATACCAAAAACTCTGAAATGCAAATCTTTTTTAGTAGCAGTGTTGCTGAGATATAATTCACATACCATACAATTCATCCATTTAAGGAGTAAAATTAAATTGTTTTTAGTATATTCAAAGTTGTGCAACCACAGCCACAATCAATTTCAGAACATTTTCATCACCTCAAAAGGAAATCCCATACCCATTAGCAGTCACTGCCCACTCGCACTCAATCTCTCCTCCATTCATCAGGCCTAGGCAACTACTAAATTACTTTCTGTGTCTATGGATTTGCCTATTCTGGACTCTTCATATAAAGGAGATTATATAATAAGTGGCCTTTTGTGCCTGGCTGCTTTCACTTAGCATATGTAATGTTTTCAAGGTTCATCCATGTTATAGCATGTATCAGTGCTTTATTTCTTTTTGTTGTCCAATAATACCCTATTGTATAGACATAGCACGTTTTATTTATCCACTCATCAGTTGATAGCCATTTGGGTTGCTTTTGTGTCTTGGCTATTATGAATAATGCTGCTATGAATACTCATGTACAAGTTTTTGTGTGGACATATGTTTTCATCTCTTCTGGGTACATATATCTAGGAATGGAATTGCTGGGTCATATAGGGTCGCTATGAGTCAGAATCAACTCGACAGCAATGGGTTTGGTTTGGTTTCGTAGGGTGACTCTGTGTTTAACCTTTTGAGAAAATACCAAACTGTTTTCCAAAACAGCTACACCATTTTACAATCCCACCACCAGTATATGAAGGTCCCAATTTCTCTATATCCTCAGAAACACTTGTTATTATCTGTGTTTTTGAGAGAGTTATCCTAGTGGGTGTGGAGTGCTATCTCATTGTGGTGTTGATTTGCGTTTCCCTGATGGCTAATAATGCTGAGGATTTTTTATGTGCTTATTGGCCATACGATTATCTTCTCTGGAGAAATGCCTAATCAAATGCTTGATCCATTTCATAACTGAGCTTTTTTTTATTATTAAGTTGAAGAAGGTCTTTATATATTCTAGATACAAGTCCCATATCAGATAAACGATTTGCAAAACTTTTCTCCCATTCTGTGATTTGCCTTTATGCCTGCAATGCATCACGTGAACGAGGCAACTCTACAAAGTTATCAAACACCTCATTAAAACTGACATTCAAGAATAGCTCATCGTCAGTCTTGCTTAAATATGAGTTCTGATCATACTAACTGCTAAACAATACCTTGACATTAATAAATACTGCTGTTAGCTGCCCAGACTCATGGCAACTCCATGCACAATGGAATGAAACACTTCCCAGTCCTGCACCATCCCCATGACTGGCTGCTGATTGGACTGTTGTGATCCACAGGATTTTCATTGTCTGGTTTTGTGAAGTAGATCACCAGGACTTTCTTGGCCCATCTTAGTCTGGACGCTCCAGTGAAACCTGTTCAGCATCAAAGCAACACGCAAGCCTCCCCTGACGGATGGTGGCTGCACATGAGGTGCACTGGCCAGAAATCAGACATGGATTTTCCACATGGAAGGCAAGAACTCTACCACTGAACCACCAATGCCTCACTTATAAATACTACCTTATATAATATTCTTTGAAAGGTGCTAGTGGTACAACAGTTAAGCACTCGCTGCTATCCAAAAGGTTGGAGGCTTGAACCCACCCAGCAGCTCTGCAACAGAAAGACCTGGCGATCTGCTCTCGTAAAAATGATAGCCTAGAAAAAAACCCTATGAGGGCAGTTCTCCTCTGTCACATGGGGTCACTATGAGTCCGAATCAACTTGACGGCACCCAACAATAGCACAGAATTCTCTGTTTTAATATTACCAAAGTTAAAATATAGAAACTGATGAAATATATTACTGAACACTAAGGCTAAATTTTTCCACTATTAACTGTACTATTAACTACTTCATTTCAGGAAAACAACATTTCTATCACTACATCTACTCACTTATCAACTCATTATCATCTCGCATTTATGTCAACAGTAAAAATCTGACTATCTTGCAAACTAACGAGGCAGGTGGGTATGGGGGCTACAGCTTCGGGGAGTCCTCTGCCTCAAGGAAGGTCTCTCAGTTGCCTCCAGGAAGCTGGGTCATGCTGCCCCATGCTCTCTGCTCCCTCCTGCTGCTTTGGAGGTACAGGCAGCACCAAGCCAGCAGGGACCTGTTCTGGGTTCCCAACTCCTCTGCAGCCTGAGACCCCGCAGCTTAAAATTGCTGTGGGGTGAGAAGGGAGGAAAGAAAAGCATCGGAGAGGGTGTTTGGAATAAATAAGTGCTAGTTTAATGACATCCCAAAATGAGCTGAACTGGGCCTGAAGCCTCTACCTGGGTGGTGCCCAATGCGTGGCAAGGTTCCCAGTCCAGCCCTGCAGGAAGCCTCGAGCCTCAGTGACCTTGCGCCTCAGTGACCCACCAGGCCAGGAGAACAGAGGCGGCTCCAGGTTCCTAAACACAAGGTTTGCAGGGGTGGGAGTGGAGCCCTGGAGGCAGCTCCTTGAGGAGCTCTGACCCAACAAAGGAGGAAGGTGAAGTGGTTAAGCCTGGCCCTCCAGTCACACAGCCCAGCTTTATCCAGCTTTGTTTCCCCCAAACCTCCTTCTCTGCAGAGGAATAAGCCATAACTGGACTCATCACAGTGATGAGCACATCGGTAATATTAGCTGTTATTACTTCTATGATTATATTCTCTAAAAAAATCAGAAAAATCGATAGTCTGAAAACAGGAAAAAAAATCCTTCACCTTTGCATAATGCTGATTTTCACATAACAACCTGGTCTTTGGAACCTAACCATGCCAATTAGTGAGGAGTAGGTGTATATGAATGTTAGCTTGAATTTTCCTGCTTTATGGTGCTGTTCACACCTGCACCCTCACTTCTATGTATACAAATCCATGGCAACCACTGACAAGACCCTGATATGGTAAATTTGACTATGCTCCTAGAGCCCTATTAGCTCAGTGGTTAGAAGATCAGCTGCTAACCAAAAGGTCAGCAGTTTCAATTCACCAGATGCTCCCTGGAAACCCTACAGGGCAGTTCTATCTCTGTCCTGTAGGGTCATTATGAGTCAGAATCAACTTGACGGCAACGGGTTTGGGTTTTTTTTTTTTTTTTTTTTTTACCATGCTCCTGGTACCCTATGTGCATCAAAGTATTTTAGGAAAACAATCTTGGTCTAGCATATATTACATTTAAAAAATAATAGCTATCAACTGACCCTGCCACTCCTATTACTGAATTATTTGTAAATTTGTTTTGATTGCATAGTTGATTAAGAGCTATAGCGGCTCGGCATTAAGGAGCAATAAGGAATACCTACCTTTGTGTTTAAATATATTTAAAAAGTAATTATAATAAAAATAATTTGCCAGTATTGGGGGGATCCAATGCAATTTTTTTCTTTAAATACAATTTACATGACATTGACGTGAGACACTGTTCCTACTCAAAGGTAAACTATTTTCAAGATAATTATGGGTCTCAGAGGAACTTTCTTCCCAGGATTTCTTATCCTATTAATTTAAAAAAGAGATTAGAAGTGCGATGTACAGAACAGTCACCTACATCATCTAAAGTCCTTTAAAGTGGACAGCAATATTTGTTCATTTTTATTTTTATCTTTAGCTGGTGGGCAGGCAAAGCTTTATATCCTTATTTCCTTTTAAACAGAGAAATTATTAATTTAGCTGCATAAATAATAAAAGAGACAATGACATTTAACCATCAGCAACCATGAGGCCAGTCCCATCAAATCATATTTTCCACAAATCATAAATACGGAATCCTGGCTAAGGATAAAGAGTTCACAATAAAACAAACTGACCTCAGAGAACAGTCTAAGTAGTATTGCTCAGAGCCTTTTCACTCCATACCCTTGGCAACAACTGACACAATCTTGATAACCTAAATTTTAGTAAGTAAACATGGTTCCCTTTGGGTTAACAATGCATATTATACTGGTTAAAAAAATAACCTTGGTCTATCATATGCATTAAAAAAAATCCACTAATCCTACCATTGCTATTATTGAATATATTATTCCATAGACAGCCTAGGGGTTAAAAAGAATGCAGACAATACAAACCAAAGCAAAGAACACAAGAACCCTTGAAAAGTTCTGGGAATAAGTAAGTAATGAGAGAACTGGCCTCATTACAAGCTACTACTTTAGGACACCAGAGATGTCTGTGATCAGGTCCATTCTGAGAACAACTCTCCTTCTGTTATTAGCCGAAGAAAAAGAAACCCTGGGAACCGAAGTTTGATAAGCTGCATTCTTTTTCTACAGTACAGTCAACATCGTGCAAATTATGCATATACACTAAGTAGCTGAACTAGTCAATTAAAGAAGATAATCTCTTAAAGAAAAAAAAATCCAAGGTCTCTAAAGCTAGAAATCTTAATTCTTTCACTTGTTTGTTGAAACCTGGGTAAGGTTTCATTTTCTCAGCCCTAAGACACTCATTTGGAATGCAAAATAAAATGGAACTTTCCTAGTATTATTTATGAATCAGTCAATGATCCAGCCCATTGCTGTTGAGTCAATTCTGGCTCATGGTGACTCTGGAGGACAGAGTAGAACTGCTCAATGGGGTTTCCAAGGCTATAATCTTTATGGATGCAGACTACCACACCTTCTTCCCATGGAGTGGCTGGTGGGTTTGACCTGCTAATCTATCGGTTAGCAGCCAAGTGCTTAACCACTGTACCACCAGGGCTCTTTGTATCAGTCAACAGAAATACAGAATTCTTCAGAAACAAAGTTCTGCATAAAAGTACTTAAGAAACAAATAAAGCTGCCAAATGTTTAATATACCACAAGAGGCTGTTTAAGAACTCTGCTTTGTATTACTGAGTTCAAGTTTCTTAAATAAAGTGGTTTTTTCTTTTTCTTTTTTTTTTTTTTTTACTACAATCCACAGTAAGAAATACATTTTACACCATAATCCAGAGAAGGAAAGAACAACTCACCCCCCACACACAAATAACTGAAACATTTTCATGAAACAATATTAACCTTTAATTAATCACATGCACTCTGATTTTTTTCACTTTTTTTTTTAAATGAAAAAACTCACTAAACAGATCTCATAACCTACTAACGGGTATGTCCCACAGACCAGAAAACACTACTAGAGGGTTTTCAAATGTCTAAAATACATACGTTAAACAAAGAATCAGCCATACAATGTAAAGGTATAGATATAAACATACTATAAATATACATTAAATACGATCAGCAATTTTCATTAATGGGAGTTTTGATGAAATTGAGATTGCTTGAATCCTGTCCTCAGGCCCTGCCTGTGAGGTTTGCAGAGGGAAATACTACATGCTTAGCAACTGTCACGAAAGAAAGGCAAAACAATTCTTATAATTAACCAGTCTTTGGTCCCAAACTCCAATGTAGGACTCTCGCATACTAACAGAAATCAGTGGAGGTACCATTTACCTAGGGCAGAGATGACCTAGAACCAACACAGGTTACACAGGGAAATATAGGAAGGAAAAGCCACGCCAAAGTAAACTTACCAAATGGGAACAGAGCCAGTAAAGGTCTCCTGACTCAGTCCTGACTGCCACATAGAAGGAAGAGTACCGACAAGGAAAAATAACCAGGGACTTTTATTTTTACTATTCTGCCTCATGAAAGAAACAGAACCTCCCTGGGCCAACTTGTAAAAGGCAGTGATTCCACCCTAGAAAACATGGCTCAGAATAGCAGTACTGCTCTAACTGGGGGAGGTAGAAAATGCCTTGACCTTGACCCACTTTTGGAAAGAGGTAGGGTGGGGGAAAGGAGTAAAAAGAGGGAAAAAACTGAGAAGCACTGTGCTCCCTCCAATTGGTCACCATTCATAGAAGTTAGAATGACGCACACAATTTCTACCATCAGGCCTGGTCTCTTTGACCACGGTCTATCTGCTTTTCAGCTCCATCCATTGTTACCTTTGGCTGACCGCGGGCACAGAACCAAACAACTCTGTAACATTTAAAAACTAAACAAAAATTCTGATGGTAGTGGATTACAGAGACCAAAAATAAAATTTTTTTAAAAAAGCAATGTGAATTTTGGTATAAAATGATAGAGTTGGGAACAGAAAAACCAGGCAACTTTTTATACCATACCTAGCATGTTACGGAAATTGACTAAATTCTAATGCTAAGATGGGTACTTTGAAAGAAACCTGGAACATAGGATTACAGAAGCAGAATGAATCTTAAGAGAAGTCCTAGGATTCATCCTGGCCTGCTTTCTCTTCCCAGGATCTTCTGAGGTGCTCCATTCCCTCCCACAGCCCAATCTTTTCTCTAGTCATCTCCCCATTTCTCTGCAATCCTTCAGGGCCAAATTTACCAATACAATTGTCTCCACTTTTTCATCTCTAGTCAATATTCAACCCCCATCACTTTACCAGAACTTCTCTTTCAAAGGTCACCAATGATCTTCATGTTGCCAAGACCAATGGACACTTGTTGTCTTCATCTTACTTGACCTTTACAATGAACAACTTATTGGTTTTGCTTGTCCCACATTCATTCCTGTGGGACCCACATTTTGTTTGGGGATCTACCCTTCCCCATTGGATACATTCTTGGTAGGACTGTGGGTTAAGGTGCCCTTTTCTCTCCTGGACAATTGCTGGGCACTTGACCCTTATTAGAGGAACCTTGGTAGCACAGTGGTTAAGCACTTGGCTGAACCAAAAGGTTAGTGGTTCGAACCCACAAGCTGCTTCTTGGAAGAACAATGTGGCAGTCTGCTTCCATAAAGATTACAGCCTTGGAAGCCTTATGGGGCAGTTCTACTCTGTCCTGTAGGGTCGCCGTGAGTTGGAATCAACTTGATAGCAGTGGGTTTTTGACCCATGTCGAACTAATATCATACACTTTTCTTAGATTGTCAATCCTAAAAGAAGTAACTAAGGGTTGCAAACTACTACAAACCATTCATTCCAGCGATGCAGTCAGGAGTCTCTCTCTGGGGCTTCTTTGGTTCCTGTACTTTATGAAGCCAAGTGCTTCAGCATATTGGTCCCTTGCAACCAAAGAGCTTTAACTGGCATTCTTTCCTTCCAGAAACACTACTTTCCTTCCAGAAACACTATTATTTTCACTTCCAAGACACATGTTCCTACTTTCACTACTACCTCAGGGGGCATGACAATGTACCGCTGTTATTCATAAGGTTTTCCTTGGCTAATTCTTTTCAGAAGTAGACTGCCGGGTCCTTCCTCCTCGTCTGTCTCAGTCTGGAAGCTCAGCTGAAACCTGTCCTCCATGGGTGACCCTGCGGGTATCTGAATACCTGTGGCACAGCTTCTAGCATCACAGCAACATGCAGGCCCCCAAAGTACAAGAAACTGACAGACACGTGGAGGCAAGAGGTCATTGAAAAGACAGGAAAGAAAGACAAGACCAAGATGGATGTCAGAGGAGACTCTGAAACTTGCTCTCGAATGTCAAGCAGCTAAAGCAAAAAGAAGAAATGAGGAAGTAGAAGAATTGAAGTAAAGTATTATAATGACATGTGCAAAGAGCTGGAGATAGAAAACCAAAAGAGGAGAACAAGCTCAGCGTTTCTCAAGTTGAACGAACTGAAGAAAAAATTCAAGCCTCGAGTTGCAATACTGAAGGATTCTATGGGGAAAATACTAAACAACGCAGGAAGCATCAAAAGAAGGTGGAGGAATACAGAGTCATTACACCAAAAAGAATTAGTCAACATTCAACCATTTCAAGAGGTAGCATATGATCAAGAATGGATGGTACTGAAGGAAGAAGTCCAAGCTGCGCTGAAGGCACTGGCGAAAAACAAGGCTCCAGGAATTGATGGAATATCAGCTGAGATGCTTCAACAAACGGATGCAGCACTGGAAGTGCTCACTCATCTATGCCAAGAAATTTGGAAGACAGCTACCTGGCCAACCAACCGGAAGAGATCCATATTTATGCCTATTTCCAAGAAAGATGATCTAACCAAATGCAGATATTATCAAACAATATCATTAATATCACAAGCAAGCAAAATTTTGCTGAAGATCATCCAAAAGCGGCTGCAGCAGTATATCAACAGGGAACTGCCAGAAATTCAGGCCGGATTCAGAAGAGCAGGGATAACACTGTGGATGTCAGATGGATCCTGGCTGAAAGCAGTGAATACCAGAAAGATGTTTATTTGTGTTTTATTGACTATGGTAAGGCATTCGACTATGTGCATCATAACAAATTATGGATAACACTGTGAAGAATGGGAATTCCAGAACACTTAATTGTGCTCATGAGGAACCTGTACATAGATCAAGAGGCAGTTGTTCGGACAGAACAAGGGGATACTGATTGTTTTAAAGTCAGGAAAGGTGTGCGTCAGGGTTGTATCCTTTCACCATACCTATTCAATCTGTATGCTTAGCAAATAATCCAGAAAGTTGGGCTATATGAAGAAGAACGGGGCACCAGGATTGGAGGAAGTCTTATTAACCACCTATGTTATGCAGATGACATAGCCTTGCTTGCTGAAAGTGAAGAGAACTTGATGCACTTACTTATGAAGATCAAAGACCACAGCCTTCAGTATGGATTGCACCTCAACATAAAGGAAACAAAAATCCTCACGACTGGACCAATAAACCACATCACAATAAATGGAGAAAGACTGAAAGACTGAAGTTCTCAAGGATTTCATTTTACTTGGATCCACAATCAACACCCATGGAAGCAGCAGTCTAGAAATCAAAATACGCATTGCACTGAACAAACCTGCTGCAAAGGAACTTTTTAAAGTGTTGAAAAGCAAAGATGTTGCCGCGAAGAGTAAGGTGCACCTGACCCAAGCCATGGTATTTTCAATCACATCATATGCATGTGAATGCTGGACAGTGAATATGAACACCGAAGAACTGACGCCTTTCAATTGTGGTGTTGGTGAAGAATATTGAATATGCCATGGACTGCCAAAAGAATGAACAAATCTGTCTTGGAAGAAGTACAACCAGAATGCTCCTCAGAAGCAAGGATGGTGAGGCTGCATCTTACATACTTTGGACATGCTGTCAAGAGGGATTGGTCCCTGGAGAAGGACACCATGCTTGGTAAAGTAGAGGGTCAGCGGAAAAGAGGAAGACCCTTAACGAGATGGACTGACACAGTGGCTGCCAACAACGGGCTCAAGCATAACAACAATTGTTAAAAATGGCGCAGGACCGGGCAGTGTATCATTCTGTGGTACACAGGGGTCGCTATGAGTCGGAACCAACTCGATGGCACCCTAATGACAACAACAAGGGGACTGGACTGCTTGCAACTAATGCAAATAAGGTGTATGGATTCCTTGTGGGGGTGGGACCATGCAAATAAGGTATATGGAACCCTAATGATGGGACTGGTCAGTTTTGCCATCTTGCTAGGCTTAAAATGAGCCATCTCAGAGGCTAGGGGGGCGGGCGGCCTTGGAGGAGGGAACCTCACTACCACCAAGAAAGAAGAGCCAGGAGGGGACAGCATCCTTTGGAGCCAGGGTTCCTGTACTGAGAACCTCCTAGACAGGAGAAAGAGTGAGCTGTAACACTGGAGACAGCGAGCAGCAGCAGCAGAGAAACAACAACAGTAGAGGCAGCAGAACCAGGAGACTGGCAGGAGACAGTGAGGTGAATTTCCCAGCCCAAAGAGCAAGAGAGCCTGAGCAACTTCGGTAAGGAGGCTTGCTGGCAAAGTGGAGTGCCCCTGGGCACTTGTCGGCAGAGCTAAGCTTGCTGACCCGTGGAGCTAGAGAGCTGAACACCTTTGGGCCAAGGCTTCCTGATGGAGTGGTGTGCCTCTGGGTACTTATTGGCAGAACTAAAGACCTCTATAACACTTACCCAAGCAGGGTAGAGGCCAGGTGAGGGGCCATGGGCCAAAGAGAGGCCTACCCGCAGGCAAAGCTGAAAAGAGGCTGTCTTGATCTAAGAACTGTATTGCGTACTTCCTGATCCTGAATTGCAACCTGTTACTTCCCTAATAAACTCCATAATTCTGAGTACTGTCTTTGAGTTCTGTGTGGCCACTGAAACAAATCATCAAACCCAGCAGAGAAGCAGAGAATGCACTGGGAGGACAGCTGGTGTCAGAATTGGTAAAAAGGTTGGAGAGAAGAGACATGTCTGACCTCTACCTCACAAAAATCAGCTTTCCCCCTTGTGATATTAGAGGAAGTCCGAAGCCTGGGCCACACCATTTTTACAGACATCATCTTAAAATGTGAATTCCATTATACCACTTCCCTGCTTGAAACCCTTCAACAGTTTTCCAATGTACCTACACAAAATCCAAACTCCTTATCCTGGCCTACAAGAACTGATGTGATCCATTCAGGCCTTTCTTTTCTACTACATTCTGGAGCCAGTCTCCCTTACAGAAAGGCTTTCTCTGAACATCATATCCAAAGAAAGTTCCCTATGTTCCCACCTTTATTTTCTATCTCCATTGTTTCCTTTATAGCACTTATCACAATTTCTAATCATTTTTTTTTTTACATGGTATACATTTTTTTTTTTTTTGGTCTGGCTACCCCCAAAATTATAAGCTCCACAAAGGAGTGCAGGAACTTAACTGTCTTCCTAACAGCACCTAGCACAGTGCCTGGCAACATACTGTATGTAATTCATAAGTAATTTAGGTCTCCAAAAGTCATTTCTGGTACTGTGAAACTCTAAAGTTGTCTTCACTATGAGCTTAAAGGGCTTCCATGCAAGCTTCCCTGTAAGCGCCTGCTGCTGCTGCTGTTATGTGCCACTGAGTCGTTTCCGACTCATAGCGTCCCTTACAGGACACAGTAGAACACCCCAATGGGGTTTCCAAGGAGC
The DNA here is from genome assembly GCF_024166365.1 of Elephas maximus indicus. NCBI lineage: Eukaryota > Metazoa > Chordata > Mammalia > Proboscidea > Elephantidae > Elephas > Elephas maximus. Next base: position 86,612,280 of record NC_064828.1, on the reverse strand, counting down.
AGCTGGTTTCGAACTGACCTTCGGATTAGCAGCTGTCTTAGTCATCATCTAGTGCTGTTATAACAGAAATACCACAAGTGGATGGCTTTAACAAAGAGAAATTTATTCTCCCACAGTCTAGTAGGCTACAAGTCCAAATTCAGCTCCAGGGGAAGGCTTTCTCTCTCTGTCAGCTCTGGAGGAAGGTCTTTGTCATCAGTCCCCTTGGTCTGGGAGCATCTCGGCACAGGAACCTCAGGTCCAAAGGTCGCTCTCTGCTCTCGGCAACGCTTTCATGGTAGTATGAGGTCCCTATATCTCTGCTCACTTTTATATCTCAAAAGAGACCGGCTTAAGATACTAATTTTGTAGACCTCATCGATGTAACTGCCGTTAATCCTCTTATTACATCATAGTGATAGGATTCACAACACTTAGGGAAATCCCATCAGAAGATAAAATGGTTGACAATCATACAATACTGGGAATCATGACCTAGCCAAGTTGACAGATACTTTTGGGGGACACAATTCAACCCATGACAGCAGCCAAGTTCCTAACCACTGTGCAACCAGGACTCCAGCACCTAGTAGGCACCAAATAAATAACAGTATAATGAATGAATGACACTGTATATGGTACCCAATTTTTTATTTCTATCCCTAACCTTTCTTCTGAATTCCAAATCCTCATTTCTAAAGGCTGAGATTTCCACATGGATATTCAACAGCACCTCAAACCTAACGATGTCTAAAATCCAGATTATCATTCTGCCTACCAAACCTGTTCTTCCTGTAGTATCAATTTCAATTACTGCCCAATTTTCCTCCCACTCAGTTGCAAATTCTAGGTCTTTAACAATCTCTCTCATTGTCCACATTTAAATAATCCCAGTGATTCTGACTGCCCCAAATTTATTCCTACTGTAACATTCCATTTCTGTCTCTCACTATCTCTCAACTACATTATTAAAACAGGCTTCTAAGTAGTCACCCTGCCTTTAAAATTCCCCTTTCCAATTCATCTTTTACAGTCTCTCAAGTTATCTTTCTAAAAAGCAGACATGCTATGTCACTCTTGTAGTTCAGCACCTCAGAATAATAATCAATCCCTAAGTGTGGCATTCTAAGTATTCCACAATATGTCCCCAACTACCTTTCCAGAAAGTTGCAGCTTCCACCATTTTCCTCAATGAATCTTTTACTCCAGCCTACACTGGACAACCTGCTTCAGTGCTCAAGGTCTTTGCTTGGGATAGTTCCTCAACCAGTAATAAACACTACCAATCCATTTCTCATCTCGGGAGATCCTTTCCAGCCTTAAAAATCCATCTCGAATGGCATCTCGTCCATAAAGACCCTGATTCTCTGCCCTCCAATCAGAACGAATCTGTCCTTCCTTTGGTGTTCTCAACATACTTTGGTAACACTTATTTAGCAATTATTTCATCCTGCCTTGGGTGTTAGCAGTCTACATGCATGTTTTTCTTATAGGCTCTGTTGAGCATATTCATCCTGTTCTCATTATCGAGCACAGTGCTTTGCACAAAATAAGCACTCAGGAAATATTTGTTGAATGAGAGGTAAACCTCTTCATTTACAGAGGAAAAAAAAAAAAAAGGGGCTACAGTTTGCCAAAAGTCAGACATCTAGTTAGATACAAAACTTAAAAAACTAGAACCTAATTCTTCTGACTTCTAGTTGACTTGTCTTTACTGTATCCGACACTGAGATAGCGCAAAGTGGAATTTCTCTCGCTAACAACAAAATGTTCCTGACTTTATGTCAAAAAATGTCTCCTTTATACTCTTTGCAAATATGCTGCATTGACCCTTGTGCCAAAGTGAGAAAAAGCAGAAATTCTTTTATTTGAGTTGCTGAGAATATACACAGAGCTTACATCAATTCAACAATTTCTACATGTATAATTCAGTGACACTGATTACGTACTTCAAGTTGTACAACCATTCTCACCCTCCTTTTCCAAATTGTTCTTCCCCCATTAACATAAACTCACTGTTCTCCCCTTCCTATCTAATCTTTCCAGTTGCTGTTGTCAATCTGATCCCATATATGCAGATCTTAAAAGAGCACAATGTTCAAGGCAGACATTCTTCACTAGCTAAGCTAAACTGTTATTTCATTTTAAGAAGACTTCAGGGGATATTTTTGGTTGAAGGCTTAAAGATTATCTCAGGCAACAGTTTCAGGGGTTCATCCAGCCCCCATGGCACCAGAAAGTCAGGAGTCCATTAAAATTTGGAATTCTGTTCTCCGTTTTCCTCCTTTTGATGATGACTCTTTACAAAATCTTTGATCAAAATGTTCAGTAATGGTAGCCGGGCATCATCAAGTTCATCTGGTCTCACAGCAAAGGAGGCAGTTGTTCCTGGAGCAATCAGCCACACATTCCAAATCCTCCTCCTATTCCTGACTCTCCTTCCTCTGTTGCTCCAGGTGAATACAGTCTAACTGCTGTGCCCTGGATAGCTGCTCCAAGCTTTTAAGAACCCAGTCACTACACAATGAACTAGGGAGTAATGCCAAAAGCACTACATGCTACACTACATTAGACCAATTAACTGGGGTGTCCCATGAAACCATGATCCAGAAACCTCCAAACCAAGGCACCAAATCCCATGAGGTGTTTGGTTGCACAGAAGCAGCCACAGCAGCTACTCTTTCTTTTTTGCTGTAAATCTATCACACAACTTGTGCCAATTTAACTTTTGACAGGTGTAGAACTTATTGACAGCAATTACATTAGTGGGCTGTGCAATCCTACCCGTAACCACTTTTCACCACGGTAAACTGCAAATAAGTGCTCCATAACCAGTAACTCCCGTTCCCCTCCCGTTCCTGGTAATCAGTAATAAACTTAGGTCTCTATATAAAAACTAGAAATTCTGAAATCCCTAGTTAATAATAATAATGAACTTGCAAATTGTGCCTTCCTGCATTTTTCAGAGCCTCATGGTCGAGTGAGAAACTTTAATAAACTGAATTCTTTATGAAACTTCGTTGGATAAATTCAATCGGTGAGAAGCATGCAGGCTGTAAACACTGAGAACCCAAAGCCCGTGAAGGCGAATTCGGCGGCCCAGTCTCTCCAAGTCAGAAACCTTCCCTGTTCCAGACCCAGAAACTAAGTGGACGTGTGAAAGGAGAGGGTAGCTGCTCTGGGCAGAAACATCCAGAGCAGGGTCCCCTGGCATCCCACCATCCCTCCATTACAACAGCCCTAGTAGTACAAGGCCCAAGGTCCGCGGGCAGGCCCCGGCTGCGGGTGCAATCCGGGAGCCCCCGCCCCGGGGACTCTCTGACCCTGGCTTTCGCCGGACGGTCCTGTTTCCAAGTCCTTGCCCCCACAACCAAGCAAAGGGGCCGAGACAGCGCCCCCAAAACCCCGCAAGAGAAAGGGCCGAAGCCGTGAGGCTTCAGACTGGCCGTTCCCGGGCCAGCCAGATCCCGGGGGGGTGCCCGAGGAGGGGCGGTTTCCCCGTCCTCTCCCGAGACGAGCTCGGCCCAAGCTCCTCAGTAGCCGGTGCTGGCTCCCTCCCTCTCAGGACCCCCTGGCTGAGCAGCTGTGGCCGGGCCCACCCCGGGGGCTCACCTTCCCGTCCCCGGCAGCCGGCCGTCCGTCAGCCAGTCCCGGATTCCGACCACACAGCGTCTTCCGGCTCCCGCCGGAAGCGGCTCGAGCGCGGGACAGGAAGTTTGGCTACCCCGCACGCGCACGCCCACTCGCTCGCTCCGAGCCCGCGGCCGTAGTCCCGCTCAGGGTCCCGGAGAGACTTTGACTGTGCCAGCCCGGATTCGCGTTACAGGGCTCGGCCTCCGGACAGAAGCAGCCGCGGACCCCTGCCCCTGACTCCTTCTCTCTCGGCCTTCGGAGCTTCTGGGTCGTCGAACCCCGAAAAAATGAGGTCGGGTAGCTCTAGCCGTGACGTCACTGCTTCTACGTAGCCGCGGAAGAAATCGATACTGCAGTTAACGACGGAGGCAAATGAGAAAGAAAAGATCACTACCTGAAACATCAAAGCGCTCAGCGAAGAGGACCTCGGAGCTTCACCGCTGAGAGGGAACTTGCAGAAATCAAGTTCAGCATCGCATGCGGGATGGGGTATGAATTGAGACTCACGGGTAGAGCTTTCTTGGAACTACAGATACCCTAGAGTCTGAGTTCCGTGTATTAGGATATAAAGAAGTCTCTGGTGTCCTGATTTGGGGGTTAGAACTCCTGCGTTCCAGGCTGGATGCCACCACTTGTTAGAGCTTTGCGAGCTTGGTTCCTTGAAATCACTATTTCTGGATACTTGGTTTGTGCCTGATGATGAGGGGCTCATCTGAGCTAGTAGCAGTGGAAATGAAAAAAGTTCTCTAAGAAAGCAATTTTCAAGGTAGAAACAAGCCTTGTTGACAGGATTATCAATGGATGACTGAAGAGTATTTGGGGCGTACGAGTAAATGATTAGAAAACAGAGGAGAAACAGGTTTGGGGAAGATAATTCCTCTTTAGATAAGTATACTTTGAGGTACTATGGGCAAATTGGAGGTAAAGGTCCAGAGCTCAAATAAGAGGTCAGAAATCGGAATTTGGGAGTTATCAACATACAGAGAAGAGATGTAGCCCTCTGGGGAAATGAGATGGTCCTGGAAAAGTAAGAAGGCTGCTGAAGTCAACTGAAGTTACCAATTACCAACACAATTTTAATACACTTATTATGAATGTTTTATACAAAAGTAAATTGCGGTGTGTGACAAGTGACCATCAAGCAATACAACACTCAGAAAAAATCCTCAATTTTACTATTTTAAACGGTTGATTACAACTAACACAACAGATGCTTTTGTTGAGGTACTTCAGTTAAGTCTTGAACATGCATGTTTACAACCATTTATTAATTTGCCCAGTCAGTCCTGTCATTTTCTAAAGCTCTTTGTTGTCTAAATCTTTTTAATCACCTTAAACTCCCAAGTGATGTTTATATCTATTTGCCTTCTAAATCTTTACAACTATTTGACAATATGTGTTTGCTAACTTAAACATGCTTTTTATCTACTTTGACTTTCCAGGCTATACAGTAAATTATTAGGCAAAACACCAACAGATCATCCTCTAGAGTAAGTCTCCATCAGTTTAACCAATCTGTTATTCATCTCTTCATACTACTCCAAACCCAAATCCTCTGCTTCCCAACCCCAAAACTGTTCCATAAGCTCTAAATCTTCCAAACCCGCCCCAAACCCTATGTAAAAACGATGTCATTAAATCCCTCTTCCATCTACAATATGGAAATGCCATCCCAATTCTAGAGAGACCTGGTGGGGCAGTGGTTAAGCACTCAGCTGCTAACAAAAAGGTCTGAGGCTCAAAGCTACCAGCTGCTCCACTGAAGAAAGATGTGGCAATCTGCTTCCATAAAGATTTACAGCCTTGGAAACCCTACAGGGCAGTTCTGCTATGAGTTGGAACTGACTTGAGGGCAATGGTTTTTTTTTTTTTTTTTTTAATCCCAATTCTGTTCTTACATCAAGAATCATGTAATGCATCTCCAATTCAACAACTAGAGTGAAACCCACGAGAGCCGGAACTCAAAGGGACTGCCTTGTTTTTCTTGGTCTTGCAAGTTTTCCACCTTTGACAGGGTGCAGTCTTACTTTTCTATCAGTCATTTTAGTGGAAAATAGTTAAGTTTTCCTTCTCTGACAGGTTTCCGCCTTAAACAAATTCTGGCTTTTGCAGATTTACTAAGATTTACTAAGCGCCTTCTCAAGGCTCTTGCCAAGCTGAAAACACATAGATGAGAAAATGGTCATACAGATCTTAAATTCTGGTAACAGAAAGCAAAGATGTGTGAAAAATTAAACTAGATGTGACAAGACATCACAAAGGAGGAAAAGATTTTAAAACATTGGCAGAAACATGAGTCCAGTGAAAGAGTTTGCAAGACTAATGGACTGGAAAGTCTCTAAAAGTTCTTCTAGGTCTTGGAGGATGGTGGGTTTGAATAAGTAGAAAGGAGATGAAAAGAAAGGGGATACAAGGATATTCTTAGTAGAAGACACAGTGTTCTAAATGAAACTGGGTGGGAAGGTACGAAGCATAACAATACCTTATATTTTTACCATGTTTTCCAGTTTGCAAACTACTTCCACATCTATTACACTTCATCTGCTTCACCTAACATTCCTATAAAATAAAGAGGGCAGAGATGTTTCCTTTTTAAGAGCTGAGGAAGCGAGCTTGGAGAAGTTAAGTCACTTTTCCCAAGATCTTATAGCTAATGGGTGACAAGACTGGGCCCAGATCTTTCAGGTAAGCAGTTCAGTTTGACAAATGAAAGGGGGGAAATAAACATACCCCTCTAAGAAGCATTTACTTGAACATGGAGTACTCACAAAAAATTGGTTCACTGTTCCAAAGTCCAAGTCTATGGATATGTTCACACACCTTTCACCCTCCCCTACTCCAAAGTTACCATTTCACCCATTGCAGGAGTTTCCCCCCATTAATGCATTTTTTTCAGGAACATTGATCTTTCTGTGCCAGGCACATGGGCAGTCGGAAGCTCCCACTAGCAAGCCCCTCTGTCTCCAATTTACTTTGTAGTCAGAAACAAGTTTTGTGTCTTTTTAATTTAAAGGAAACTGCATGACAAAACGTACTTTATTAATCAGAGGGTAAATTCTACTTTACCCACTTCTTATTTGGATAAACATAAATCATATGACTCAACTGCTGGCAGAAACAGACAATCTCAAAAAGAAAGGATTACCTTTTCAGCAATTTTGAAAACCAAATTCTGTCAAGGTTGACTTTCCCAGGAAGTTCAGGGCTATTCAAATAAATGTTTGGAACTGATTGCCACAAAAATGTTAAATTTTAATATTAAAACCAAAAAACCAAACCCACTGCCATCGGGTCGATTCTGACTCATAGCAACCCTATAGGACAGAATAGAACTGCCCCATAGAGTTTCCAAGGAGCACCTGGCAGATTTGAACTGTCGCTCTCTTGGTTAGCTGTAGCACTCAACCACTATGCCACCAGGGTTTCCAAATTTTAATATTAGCATTATATAAAAAAAAAAAACTGAACTAAAAAGGTGTATCTTGAGCACTATTTTAAATTAATAAAAAATAATTTATTATGTTCTATTTTGTAAGAGCCCTAAACAGTTGCATCAAATCTATAGTGGCTTCAAAATATCTAATAAAAATATATGTAATATTTTATCAAAAAGAAGAAACTATATCATGACTTCAGTCTATTACTGTAAATAATCATATGGTAGATGGAGAGTATATACATGACATGATACAGGAAAGAATGTATCAAGCGCCAAGAAAATATGACCTATGCTCACATTTAAATTAAAAATTATCTGTACTCTAAGTAGTTTTTTTTTTTTTTGTAAATGTATCTTGAAAACTCTTCATACAAACTGGGGAGAAATCTGTGTCATTTCCTTGATGACCACTCTTTGAAAGATTACAAAGTGAATTCTTCTGAAATGCAAACTATCTGCTTTCCGATGTTACCTCCTGTCATCAAGGACTGGAATGCAGCTGGAAAGAAAAAAATAGGTTATCTTAAAAGATCAATGTCACTATCATACATGTTTATCAGAAGGTCAGATTTACAAAATAAATATGATTAGTTTGAATCATTTCTTCAGTGATGTTAATATTAATACAAGGCATTGTCAAGAAACAAGCCTCATATAAAACACTGACCAAGTTAAGCACAAGCTAATCCAATTAACATCTTCAAATATTGTTTTCACCCCAACCGGAAATGTTTGTTTTCTACATTGATACTGTTTAGAGTCTGAAGGCTGGAGGAAAACAAGTATAGGAGCAAAATGTCAGCAAAAACAACATTTAAATAACTGGCAAAAGTATTAGAAACTGAAGAATAAAGTTTTACTAGGTAAATAAGTGAAATACACATTTGTTATACCAAATGAGAAATTCATATTTCTGTTTAGTAAACATATTAACTAAATATACTAAATTTTTTTATGACAAAGGAAAAAAAATGTTTGATTTAATCTTTTTCATTTGAAACATAGAAAATGCTGAAATCTGTATGTTAGGCAAAAATTTTTTAAAAACTACTAAAAATTTGCTTAATATAATCTTATGATAAAACCCAAGACACCCAGTGCCATAGAGTCGATTAACCTCAAGCCAAAAAAAACTCATTGCTGTCTAGTCAATTCCAATTCATGGCGACCCCCATGTGTTACAAAGGGTTTTCTTGGCTATGATCTTTATGGAAACAGACTGCCAGGCCTTTCTTCCAAGGTGCCACTGGGTAGGTTTGAACTGCCAGCCTTTAGGTTAGGTGCCAATGGCAAACTGCTTGTACCACTCAGGGACTTCTTATGATGCCTCAGAACCATTTAATCTGAAAAAATTACCTACAGGCTAAATGACTCTTATGAAACCAAAGAAACACTTATTTTACAATTTGGAATGTGAAAACAGTACCTCTTAAAAATACAGAAAATTGAGTATTCATGAAGCTTATGTAGGCCACTTGGACAGGAAACAAACAAGTGATTAAAACAAAAATACCGAGTGGTAGCCTTAAAAGAGAAAAAATATTTGTGCTGAGCACATGTATGTTATAAATAACTATATTCATCTTACCTCCCATGTTTTCCAATCCATTTATCACAGTCTCTTTGATCTGTAGATCAAAATAGCTAAATTTAGTATTCTTTTAAAAAAAAAAAGACCTCAATATTTCTATTTCATACTTTTCATTTTTTGCAAAAGGCAGCAATACTGTTTAGTACTTTCTGTCTAAAAACATATTCTTTATAGCATACAGGTAGCCCGGAAAGTTTTTATTAATTGATTTTTTAAAATAAAACCATATTTTCCCATTATCTAATCTTCAGTTGGTAGCTATATGTCCTCTTTCCAAAAAACAAAATATATAAGCACACAGACATACAACTTTGCTTATCGTGTGCAAGTTTCGAGAACATCCTAAGTCAGGGTTTGTGGACCCCAGATGAGCAACTCCTGATTTTCAACCAACAACCCAGAGATACATCAGCATGTCCAGGAAGGGCAGGAAAGAACTGTGGTAGTAAACCAGAAAGACACAGGGAGATGCTGACATGATTTGAGAAAGCACAGCTTCTAACACCTAATTTTATATTTGGAAAAAATCTGTTGATTTTATGATATAATCCATGGAAAGTAAAGCTCAATAAATTTTAGATAAAGGGAACAGTAAGAGGTTTTCTCAATCAAGAGGTTATACTCTTTGGGAGATAAAGTTACCTTATACAGTGAAACTTGTGAGAGCCGGAACTCAACAGGACTATCTTGTTTTCTCAGGTGTCACAAGTTTTCCACCTTTGACAGGGTGCAGTCTTACCATTTAGTGGAAAATATTTGCGTTTTCCTTCTCTGACGGGTTTTTGCCTAAGTTTTACTGTGATACTCAGAAATATTTTTATTTGTAGGAATTTTTATTGTAAAACTAATATGTTTGCTATAATAAATTCAAATCATACAAAAGTATATCAAGTAGCAGGAAGAAGTATATTGATAAAGGACAGAAACAAATTATACCTTTAGTTTTCCTTCTTTAAACCACTGGCTCAGCTGTAGAATGCCAGGCTCAAATCTGTCCTTATAATTAAACACCATAAATCTTTCCCTGTAGTGGGGGAAGAAAAGGATAATGATCAGAGAATAGGGAAGAGGTGAAACAGTTCAAGATCAAATCATTCTAGAACTCTAATATCTATTTATCCTTCAAATATGTGTACTGAATCACACTGAATCTGATTAAACGTAGTTTTAGGTGTAGTTACACGTATAAGTATAGTGCACTCCTATTGTTTTTGTCCACCCAAGATCTACAACCCCTTTTAGTAACAGCATCTTGATTTTCCCTTGTGGGTAACACCCTTCCCCACCCTCATGTGACCTAAGCCAGGACGGTCAGAGCCAGTAAGTATCAGCTTTGGGACTTTAAACCGCAAGGAGAGAGCTATTCTCTTTTTGCTTGGATTGCTAACCTGGTAAAATCTAGGACTGGAGCTACCAGCCATCCTCTTGCTACCACAAGTGGAGAGCCTACTGAGAGCAGAGCCAACCCAGAGGACAGCAGAGTCCAGATGTGAAGAAAAACTGAGTACTGATGCCACTATGCAAACCCTGGGTCCAGCCAAATCTAAACTGATTTATGTATCATGAATATACAAATCATCTATACATAATCATGTATCTCACTGGCTCAGATACATGAGCCAGTAAATTTCCTTTGCACTTAAGCCAGTGTACATTGAGTTTCTATCACTTGCAATCAAAAGAGTTCTGATTTTTTTTTTTTCTTTAAGATTTCTGCTAGGGAGCAAGTTAACCAAAACCTAAACATTGAACTGGCTTTAAAATGTGTGTTTTTTATGCAGAAGAGGCAAAGGCACAGAGACCAAAGTTCATACCAGGGGTAGATCCCAAAATATCACCAGGGGTGGTTAGGAGGGAGAAATGAGGAGGCATTGCTTAAGGAGCACTGAGCTTCTGTTAAGGGTGATGAAGAAAATTTGGTCACAGTGGTGATGATTGCACAACATGGTAAACGTAACTGTCACTGAATTGTACATGCAAAAATGGTCGAAATGACAAATGTTAGATATATTTCACCACAATAAGAGTTTTTTAAAAATGTGTATTTTCAAATATTATTCAATAAAGCAAAATTATATATGAATAACAATACATTCCATATACGTCTCTGATATTTAAACCCTCTAGAACCTGGTAATGAGGACACAGAGACAGAACACACCTTGTGATGCTCCTTTCTTTCCGGATTGCTTCTACAGCAGGGGGCAGTGGGGGAGGATAGGGCACATCCTTGTTGTACTGAGAAATCTGGCCACACAGGATGATGTGGCTGTTCTGGTTCATCTGTTCACAGAAAATCGATGATGACACGCTAAGAGACATGCCTTCCCTGCGTCTACTGATTTTACAGCTGCCTCATGAAAAGCCGCCTTGACTACTGTATTTAATCCTTTAGTGCCAATGAATTGATTTGTTTTGAAGATTTATCCATTATATGTATTTAGGAGTTTTAATCAGTGTAAGTCCGCTCTGAAGGAACATAAACCAAAAAAAAAACCAAACCCAGTGCCGTCGAGTCGATTCCGACTCATAGCGACCCTATAGGACAGGGTAGAACTGTGCCATAGAGTTTCCAAGGAGCGCCTGGCGGATTCAAACTTTCAACCCTTTGGTTATCAGCTGTAGCACTTAACCACTATGCCACCAGGGTTTCCTAAAGGAACACAGAAGAAGTAAACTAGAGTTTGGTAATCAGCAAAAGAATTATATTAGTTGTTCCTGTTGCTACTTTTATTAGTAGAGTATTTCTTTAAATTTAAATAACTTAATCTCAAGTGCAAACAATTTAACATATTATAAAGGACTATATGCAGTGCTAACAGCTAATGTCGATACTCTATACCACTGCCAGTACAAATACTTAAATACCTGCAATCAATCTACGCAAATCCATTCCCTACTCAAAGTCAAAAAGCCCTGGTGGCACAATGGTTAAGCGCTTGGCTGCTAACTGAAAGGTCGACAACTCAAACCTACCCAGCGGCTCCACAGGAGAAAGAGCTGGCAATCTGCTTCCATAAAGATTACAGCCTAGGCAACCGTACGGGGCACTTCTACCCTGTCCTGTCGGTTTACTATGAGTCAGAATTGACTCGAATGCACACAACAACACCCAAGTCAGGGGCGACGGCTGTGTGTTTGCTGATGGTGAGTTATGAGTTAGGGGTCAGAACTTCATCATATGAACAATGCAACTGTAATTTTTCACAAAAATACATTGAAGGTGAAATATGTAAGATAATATTGCTAGCAAAGAACTAAAATTGATCCTCACAGTGGACCTCTGCAAGCAAATGGAAGTAGACATCAGCAAGATCTTTTGTATCACTTAATTATAACACTGATCTCATCATGTTGTTTGTCACAATAAAAAAAAAATTATAAACCCTATAATTTTCCAAAGTTATTTTTTCTCTCAGTACCAGATAAAATATATCACAATTGGTAAATGTTGTTACATGTATTTCTTTTTACCACCACCAAAAAAAAAAAAAAATTACAACAAAATGTAGCATTCAAATGTGTAACAGAAGCAAATTAACAACCTGACTTATCACTGCATCAGTGATGTCACCACCAACATTGTCAAAGTAAATGTCCACTCCAGCTGGGCATGACTCTCGTAGTTTTTCAGCCACGTTCTCTTTTTTATAATTGATGGCAGCATCAAAGCCCAGTTCTGAGGTCAAAAGGAGGCACTTCTCATTTGTCCCACAAATTCCCACCACTCTGGAACAACCCAGCAAATGGCCAATCTAGGGAAAAAATGATTTGAAAACTAAATGGCTTTATACTGTCACATTAAGAATGTAAAAATGTGAAAGTATATAAGGTATTACAAATATGTGAACATGTCATCCCACAATTTAGGTTAGATTACATGTTTTTAGCTAAAAGTAAGCTGATAACAAAATAATTGAGGGTGGGGAAAGTGTGTTATCCACACACACAAAAAAATTTTTAATTAAACTTGGTTTAAATGTTATAATCTCATAATTTAAAGCTGATACCATAAAAGGAATATTCAGACACAAAACATCACTATCCCACAGTTCTATTTTTTCAGGCCAGGGAGGAATTAGAAACACAACTAAAATATTTTGTTTCAATGGTTTCACACCATAAAAAGTTATTATTTGTAAAACAATGCACTTAAAGGTTTATCAAAATATTTACTAAATTTCTAGAATCCAATGAGTACTTTCTTATTTGAGGATTTTTTTTTTTTAAATCTGAGTTCCTTTTTCTTTAATTCACAGAATTCCAGACAGGTACTCTATGATTCTCTTTTTTATACTGGTAAGAGTAATGACCCCTCATTTACCATGTCTATTTTTGGTTAGTAGAAAACAAAACACAAAATCTACAATATTTTTCACATATTTATTGAGAGTCTAAGCAGGGCAATAACACGATTTCTACCAGAAACATGTGAAATAATAGTGTTATATTCTATTTGTTCAATTTTATATTTTAAATTATATACATATATATCAGGAGATTCAAATGTGATTACCTTTTAAGAAAATCATATAATTCTCCCAAAGTTTACCTGCCCAGCCAAAGATCCACAAGCACCAGCAGCCCCACTGACAACCATTGTCTGATTGGATCCAGCAGTTATATGGCCTTTTTCTTGTATCCCAAGCAAGGAAGTCAAACCAGGCATACCTATAGCTCCAAGAAAGTATGAAAGGTGTCCATCCACAAGTTGCGGGTCTACCTAAAATAAAATATATACCTTTTAAAAATAATAGTTGGGATTCCTGTTTTAGGCAACATAGTAGAGACCAGCCCGATATCGCTTCTAAAACAGTATATCATTCCTGTGAAGCCGCTGGTAGGTTTGAACCGCTGACCTTTCGGTTAGCAGTCAACACTGCTTAACCACTGTACCACCAAACCAAAAAACCAAACCTATTGCCGTCAAGTAGATTCTGACTCATGCCTACAGGACAGAGTAGAACTGCCCCACAGAGTTTCCAAGGAGCGCCTGGCAGATTTGAACTGATGACCTCTTGGTTAGTAGCTGTAGCACTTAACCACTATGCCACCAGGGTTTCCACTGTACCACCAGGGCTCCTTAATTATTTATTTATAGTATTGTATAAAACAAAAAACAATGAATATTTACTTCTCTGAAGCAGAAGCTTTAAAAAAGAATCACACATAAGAAAGACTTATTCTTGTCACTGTGCCAAGTATACCAAACAAGAGGAAATTCTTAATAGGAAAACACTAAACAAAATTGGTAGCTTTTAAAAATCTCTGAGCAAGCCCAAAATAAAAATTTTTCTATTAAAAGACAAAAAATCAATTTAAACTCAAGCAGTTCTCATCACTGATGCTTAAAACGTACTGTAAAAGTGTAAGGAAGAGGTGCTACAATTTCTTCTAGGTTAATTACAGAATAAAATGAGGTATCTTTCTTAGCAGTTTATAAAATGCTCTTAGCATTTCATGTTTATATGTTTACCCAGGCGTAGCAAAAATTAATTATACTGCTCTTACTCCTTCTATGTCTATTTTCTTCTCTGTAAAATTAAGGAGAATTGAACAAAATGATAAAAAATGATTTCCTATTTAGAAAGGTTTTACAATAACTTTTTAAGGAATTTAGTAACTTCAGTGAAAATTTAATAAACCACCAAAAGAAATCAAGACCCACCACCCTAGTCTGATTTATAATTCGACTAAATTATTAATGGCTATCAGTTAAATCTGGAAACCCTGGTGGCACAGTGGTTAAGTACTACAGCTGCTAACCAAAAGGTAGGCAGTTTGAATCCATCAGATGCTCCTTGGAAACCCTATGGGGCAGTTCTACTCTGACCAAAGGGTCGCTATGAGTCGGAATCGACTCAATAGCAATGGGTTTGATTTTTTTTGTTTATCAGTTAAATCTAGTGTGTGGATAAAGGTAACAGAGACACTATGGTCTACAAAACACTGGAAGGCCTACAGCACAGGAAATATTTCAAGTATGTAACAGCTGTTTATAAGTAAAGCCAGAATACAAAACATTGTGAGATCAGTTTGTGTTCAGTAAATGTCATTCCTCCATCCTTCTGAATTCTTCCTCCTAGTTTCTAATACCTGTTCCCAAGCATTTTCAACTTGTCACCAACTGCTCAATTTCCCACCACAGCAAATTGACAGGCAAAACTAGAAAATGCTGAATATTCCTTTTTCACTGCCTGTTAAGAAATTTCTAGTTAAGTTTACCGTAGTACCACTGTCAAATGGTTGTGTAATATCTCCCACATATCATTTGTATCTTAACAACACTTTTAACTTGCTATAGGAATTTATAATAATTAAAAATACTAAAAATTTACATAGCTTTTTATAATTTACAAAGCTTTTGTCACATTTATCGTATCATTTAATTTTCACATCTACTTGTGAGATGGCCATTATTTTCACTTTGTATATGAGGAAACTGAGGTCCATCCAGAGACATAAATTTCCCTGATGACACATGTATTAGACTGAATTACAGAAGTGGCCACTTTTTGTGGGTCAAAAACAGCCAATATTGGTAATTTCACACAGTTCAACCTAACAGTAGAAACTGAATTCAGGGTTGCTGACACGAGATGAAGTTTCAATCACAAAGCAAACGAATTTCTTAAGTCGGAAAGCTGTTTCTCAGGAAATTTTAAAGTATACCATTATGGGGGCTTTCTGGTTCCCAGTACAAAATATTTTTTGATGTGTATAGTTCAGGTTTTATATTACACATGTAACTTGAAAAATAAATTAAATATGGAAAATGACACCATTCACTGGTAATGTAAAAATTGTCATATGCAATTATAGCCAAGAGTAGAAAAAAAAAAAAAAAAAGCCTGGGACAGGCTTTGCCACATTTTGATGGTTAGAAAAAAGACAATGTATGATTTTTTACTTTTTCTCTGATAGCAAACAGAACTGAATGTCAAATGAACAAAGTTAGGGCTGCAGAGGGAAAAAATCAGATACTTTATATTACACCTCACCTTTTCAAGGATATTTCCATCCAGAATAACCTTGGTCTGCCAGGGCCAATAGAAAGAAGTCACAAAATCACCCTTAGCCAAATTTCTGTGTTTGCTTTCTTCTATAATTCCAACACCCCCACCATCAACCACTTGAGACAGCTGCCAAGGTGTTAGATAATCAGTGCCAGTGTCTTCATTCATTCTACAACGCTAAAAAAGAGAAAATACTCATTAGGACAATTCTGTCTTATACTGCTAAACCAGTTTACTAATTGATCCAGTGCTAAAAAAAAAAGTATATAAGCTAGACAAATAAAAATAAAAATTTACTAATTTTTCAAGTTAGTTTTTATCCTAAAAAAAAGCACCTTCTCTCTAACAAGTAAAGAAGTACAATTAAAAAGAAATATGTTCTAAATTAGGTTTTGGTAATGATTTACAACTCTGTGAATATACTAAAAACCACTGAATTGTATACTTTAAATAAGTAAGCTGTATGAATGTGGGAACTATATTTCAATAAAGATCTTAAAAATCTTAAAGAAATTTATGTAGTATTACACATATGCTAGCAAAAGTAATACAAAATACTAGGTTTCAATGGATGGTGGCAAATTAGGTACACTTATACATTGCTGGTGGTGCACTGGCTAAGAGCTCATCTGCTAACCAAAAGGTCAGCACTTCGAATCCACCAGCTGCTCCTTGGAAACCCTATGAGGCAGTTCTACTCTGTCCTGTAGGGTCACTTTAAGTCAGAATTGAATCTACGGCAATGGGTTTGGTTTTCTGGTTTTATACATTGCTGATGGTACTGTAAAGCTGTCCATTTTATGTGAAATAAATTATCAATATATAGACTATAAAACTTGCTACTTTTGGCCAAGCAATTCTACCTTTCAGGGAAAATAACCGCCCCCACCCAAAAAAAAAACAAAATAATTTTTATTCAGCTGTTCATCACAACTTCAGACCAAGCACTCTCCCTACATCATGCCCCCAGCCTCAGGTGGATGCTGTCTTTACCCCTAACAGACAAGATGTCACAGTGGGGCCACACCTTTCCACAGGACTAGGGCTAAAAACTTCTCCAGGATATAGTCAAGGCTCCCTTCCTCTCTGTAGCTCACTCTTCCCTCTCTCATGCAGCCAAGATGTGGAGGCCCAGAGTGTGCACCAGATGGAAAACACTGAGGACTGCTTGATTAAGGGGCCCCACATGGTCTAGTTCAGTCAACCAGGAGAAAAGACCAAACAGGGCATTGACGCAGATGCTTCTGTGGAAATATACTATGCTTCAGACTGCATTCTTGGAAAGCAAGTATAGCAGGCAATTCAATGACATTCACAACATTCACAATGCTGTGCAACCATCACCACTATCTATTTCCAAAACTTTTTCATCTCCCCAAAGAGAAACTCTGTACCTGTTGAACAATTTAACTCCATTTTCCTTCTCCCCTAAACCTCTACTAACCGCTAATCTATTTTCTGTCTTCAAGAATCTGCCTCTTCTAGATATTTGATTTAAGTGGAATTACAGAGTATTTGTCCTTTTGATTCTGGCTTAGTTCACTTAGCATAATGTTTTCAAGGTTTATCTATGTTGTAGCATGTATTAAAACTTCATTCTTTTTATGGCTTAATAATATTCCATTTCTTAAATCCGTAATGCTAAGTGAAAGAAGCCAGTCTGAAAAGGCTACAGACGGTATGACTCCAACTATATGACACTAAAAAGATCAGTGGTTGCCAAAATTCCAAGGGAGGGAGGGGAAAGCTGATGAAAAGGTGAAGCATAGGACATTTTTAGGGTGGTTAAACTATTCTGTACGAAAGGGTAATGGAGTACATACAGTATTTGTCAAAATTCATAGAACTGTACAGCACGAAGAATAAGCCTTAATGCAAATTATAGACTATAGGTAATCATAATGTACCAGTATTGGTACATTAAATGTAACAAATATATCACACTAAAGCAAGATGTTAAAATTTAGAGGAAGGGGAGGTAGGTATATGGAACTGCATGTACTATCTGCTCAATTATTCTGTAAATCTAAAACTAAACTTAAAAAAAAAGTCTATTCATTGTTTTTAAAACTTCAGCATAGTTCCATCTTTATTTGGGGGTTCAATGACAAAGGGTGAGGTGCAGTCCATTATGAGGGGCAAGTGAAGCCAAAGGAAAGATAGCTCTGACTATCATGTATTATATGACCATAGAGAATGATTCTGATTTTTAGCTTCCAAGGGTCTATACCCTGGTGATTTAAGAACAATTTAAAGGATTTTCCAAGAGTATTTTGAGTATGATTTTTTGTATTTGTATGTTATTAATGAATCTAAGCCCTGTGTAAGGTGGGACTCTTTTCACTATTCAGAGATGGCCAGTTCTATCATGTGTCTTATAACTTGAAGATAGACTCACTCCCTAATTATACCCTTTATCGTACCTTCTCATGACCATCCCTCTCTCACCTAGGGGCAGCCCTTGCCCAACCCTCCCCACAGCCACAGCTGACTGACCTCAGTGGAGGCACTGTCATGGGTTGAATTATGTCCCCCAAAATGTGTGTACCAACTGGGCTGGGCCTTGATTCCCGGTATTGTGTGATTTTCCTATATGTTGTAAATCCTGCCTTTATGATGTTAACGAGGGAGGATAGGTGGCAGTTGTGTTAATGAGACAGGACTCAACCTACAAGACTGGATCCTGTCCTGAGGCAATCTCTTGAGATATAAAAGACAGAAGCAAGCAGAGAGACAGGGGGACCTCATACCACCAAGAAAGCAGCACCAGGAGCAGAGTGCGTCCTTCAGATTTGGGGTCCCTGCACTGAGTAGCTCCTCGATCAGGGGAAGATTGAGGACAAGGACCTTTCTCCAGAGCCAACAGAAAGAAAGCCTTCCCCTGGAGCCAGCACCCTGAATTTGGACTTGTAACCTACTAGACTGTGAGAAAATAAATTTCTCTTTGTTAAAGCCATCCACTAGTGGTATTTCTGTTACAGCAGCACTAGATGACTCACTTCAACTCTGAGCAGTCGATCCACAGGTTGGAGTTGTAGGCAGAATAATACCCTTCCAAAGATGTCCACATCCTAATCCCAGGAACCTATGATTATGTTACCTTACATGGCAAAAGGGACCCTGCAGTGGTGACTGAGTTAAGGACCTTGTATACCACACCAGTTGCCATCAAGTTGATTCTAACTCGTGGAGACCCCATCTGATGCAGAGTACAGCTGTATTTCACAGCGTTTTCAAGGCTGTGACCTTCTGGAAGCAGATCACCAGGCTTTCTTTCAAGGTGCCTCTGTGTGGGTTTGAACCACCAACCTTTCAGTTAGTAGTCTAGTGCTTAACCATTTGCACCACCCAGGGACTCCTGAGATGGTGAAATTTTATGGATTACCCCATTGGGCCCAATGTAATCACAAGGGTCCTCATAAGAGAGAGGCAAGAAGGTCAGAGTCAAAGAAGGAGATATGACGAGAGAAGCAGAAGCTGGCCGCAAGCCAAAGAATGTGGGCAGCCCTAGAAGCCAGAAAAAGCAAGAAAACGAATTCTCCCCTAGACCCTCCAGAAGGAAGGCACTGCATCCCCTTGATCTTCGCTCTGTGAGGCCTATTTGGGACCTGTAATTTCTAGAACTATAAGATAATAAATTTGTGTTGTTTTAAGCCACGACGTGTGTCGTAATTTGTTATAGCAGTGATAGGAAACTACTACAGTTGGTCAGTAACCTATGAAATCATCTGACAAATAAGATGAACTGGGCCAGATTCCCTACCTCAGCAATCTGATTGTAAGCATTGAGGCTATTAATAGCAGGAGCGAAACCAAAGCGTAGTAAATAAAGCCATGCAATTGTCAGGGCCATGAGATGAAGTTAGGAGGGAGGAGAGAGGAAAAGAAGAGACTACATGACCCCTGAGAAAATTAACACAAGAAGCCAGCCCTACGCCTAAGACCCTGCACTTGATGGCTTCTCAACTGCAGTCCTAGGCAATGAGTACCTTTCAATAAAGCTCCTTTATCTAGAGATAGAATAAGTGAGTGTGTTTCTTTCAACCAAAAGAGTCCAGCTGGAATAGGAGTCTTGTACAGAGGCTGCCTTATAAATTTAATCTATCTGAGAGATCTTCCAATCCTAATTTACTATCTTCAAGCTTTACCTACTACTGAAAATTGATCAGGACATTTGGAAGAACCTGACTGGCCACAGGTACTATTATGAAAACATGCCTCCTACAACATTCCTTAACAATATCAGTGAATAAAGATTAATGTTATTCACAGGTATCAGGATATAATTGCTCAAATATGTATTAATCATGAGGACTGCACAATAAACTTTGAGATGCAACATGAGAAATATAAAAATAAAATTATTTTTCAACCGAGTCACAAAATTCTGATTCTTACCATGTAAGGATCCACAGAAAGGTAAAGAGTTCTAACTTGTACTTGTCCTTCAGTGATATTATCTGGTAAATTGACCTCTTCCATGCGGAAGTTCTCTGCCACTGGATTACCATTTTTTCCTAAAATATTAGGAAAAAATCAAAAATAACTTTCTTGTACAAGTCCTTATTTTTAAAAGCTCACACTAGGGTTTAGAGCACTCCCTTTTAATACAGGCATGAACAAAACTGTATCATTCTGTAATTTCCTTGTAGCTGTAGAAATGACTCAGCATAAATCCTTCAAGTAGTTACAATTGCTCTTGATTTTCTCCAAGACGTTCCTTTGAAATATTGCTATCGACTCAAATTTTCTTATTTAAAGATTACAGGTAAATCACCTTATCTGTTTTAAAATTAAAGTAGGATTTAGAAAAGTGAAAAATCATACTAGCTTTTTATTTAATTATGAGTATTAAAATTTACAAGGTAGCAGAAACATTACATCAGCCAAAGTAAATAGTTAGGTAAACTTCCTTCCTCATTTTAAGAAGCAAAGAGAAACCTAAATGAATGTAATCAAAAAGAAATTTAAAGTCACATCTGAGGAATGAAATTTTTAATTCTCCTGGAATCAGGGTTCCTAGATTCCATGGAGGTTGAGGTGACCCCCCAAGCTAATCTTTGAACTTTCAACCTTGAGAAACTGGTTTCCTGAGTCACCTAAAAATCGAATGACAGTGTAACTTAATTAGCAAAGACCATTTTGCCTTGGGCATTGTACTCTTTTAAAGAATTATCTACATGCAGTTTTGACAACAGAAACTCCAAACGTCAGACTAGAAGCTGTGTTTTAGGGCAAACTCTTATTAAAAAAAACCAAAAAACTTATTATATAAACACTGTTCTGGCTCCTTTTCCATGCTAAGTGAGGGCCCTAAACACTGATAATCTGTGGTGTCTCCTCCTCTGCTTACTCATGCACTCAAATGGGGTCTGTGAGTTACATAAAAAGAAAAAAAAAAAAAAAACTCATTGCCATCGAGTTGATTCCAACTCATATATACATACATGTAAATACACATATGTTAGCTATCCATGATGTAACTTCTTTTTAAATGTGACTATAATAGTAATGATTGAATGCAAAAGTGACCTATGCCATTTTAGCAGAATGAGATGAATTTGATTATAAAATTTTTATGGGGTTAATGTAGCAAGAGTTAGACTCAGCAGTTCACCCCTACCTCCCAACAGATCTGAGATAAGGAGTTTCAATTACACGGGAGGGGACCATAGGAGACAGGTATCAATGAAGGTGTTGAAGTGGTAGGGGCCTCATAGCGTAAACAACCTTGCACGTGGGCACCCTCCTGACTGCGTGAACTGTATTTCTGGCAGGCATGTTCTGAGGCACTGGAGCTGGTATCTATTTCATTTAGTGCCCTGCTAGTTTCCTTCCACTGCAGAGCTCGTTCTCCTTGTGTCCTGTTTGCTTAACATCTACGGGTCTTTGCTTTGGACAACTGGTGTCCCTGTTTTGTTGATGCCCTAAGCATGTGCTTACCTTGCTTACTGGGTAATACGTTCTTGTTGTCGTCGTTGTTGTTACGTGCTGTCAAGTTGGTTCCGATTCATAGTGACCCTATGTACAACACAATGAAACACTGCCCTGTCCTGTGCATCCTCACAATTGTTATGCTTGAGCCATAGTTGCACAGCCACTGTGTCAATCCATCTTGTTCAGGGTCCTCCTCTTTTTCAGTAACCCTCTCTCTACTTTACCAAGCATGATGTCCTTCTCCAGGGACTGATCCCTCCTGATAATATGTCCAAAGAATGTGAGACACAGTCTCATCATCGTTCCTCCTGAGGAGCATTCTGGCTATACTTCTTCCAAGACAGATTTGTTTGTTCTTTTGGCATTCCATGGTATATGCAATATTCTTCGCCAGCACCATGACTCAAAAGTGTCAGTTCTTCTTTGGTCTTCCTAATTCATTAACCATCTTTCACATGCATATGAGGCGACTGAAAACACCAAGGCTTGGGTCAGGTGCACCTCAGTCTTCAAGGTGACATCTTTGCTTTTCAACACTATAAAGAGGTATTTCGCAGGAGATCTGCCCATGCAATTGTCTTTTGATTTCTTGCCTGCTGCTTCCATGGGTATTGATTGTGGATCCAAGTAAAATGAAATTCCTGATAACTTCAATCGTTTCTCCATTTATCGTGATGTTGCTTATTGGTCCAGTTGTGAGGATTTTTGTTTTCTTTGTTTTGAGGTGTAATCCATACCGAGGCCGTGGTCTTGGATCCTCATCAGTAAGTGCTTCAAGCCCTCTTCACTTTCAGAGAGCAAGGCTGTGTCATCTGCATAACACAGGTTGTTAATGAGTCTCCCTCTAATCCTGATGCCATGTTCTTCTTCATACAGTTCAGCTTCTTGGATTATTTGCTCAGCATACAGTTTGAATAGGTATGGTGAAAGGATACAACTCTCACGCACACCTTTCCTGACTTTAAACCACACAGTATGCCACACAGTTCGAATGACTGCCTCTTGATCTGTATAAGGTTCCTCATGAGCACAACTAAAGTGTTCTAAAATTCCCCTTCTTTACAACGTCATCCGTAATTTTTTACGATCCACACAGTTGAATTCCTTACCATAGTCAATAAAACGAAGGTAAATATCTTTCTGGTATTCTCTGCTTTCAGCCAGGATTCATCTGACATCAGCAATGATTTGTCTCGTTCTACATCCTCTTCTAAATTTGGCTTGAATTTCTGGAAATTCCCTATCGATACACTGATGCAGCTGCTTTTGAATGATCTTCAGCAAAATTTCACTTGCATATGGCGTTGTTTGGTAATTTCCGCATTCGGTTGGATCATCTTTCTTGGAAATAAGGCATAAATATGGAATTCTTCCAGTCGGCTGGCCAGGCAGCTGTCTTCCAAATTTCTTGGCATAGAAGAGTGAGCACTTCCAGCGCTGCATACATTTGTTGAAATATCTCAGTTGGCATTCCGTCAATTCCCGGAGCCTTGTCTTTTGCAAATGCCTTCAGTGCAGCTTGGACTTCTTCCTTCAATACCATCAGTTTCTGATCATATGCTACCTCCTGAAATGGTTGAATGGCGACCAATTCTTTTCGGTACAATGACTATGTATTTCTTCCATCTTGTTTTGATGCTTCCTGCATCGTTTAATATTCTCCCTGAAGAACCCTTCAGCATTGCAACCTGAGGGCTGAATTTTTTCTTCAGTTTTTTCAACTTGAGAAATGCCAAGCACATTCTTCCCTTTTGGTTTTCTATCTCCAGGTCTTTGCACACATTATTATAATACCTTGTCTTCTAGAGCCACCCTTCAAAATCTTCTGTTCAGCTGTTTTACTTCATCATTTCTTCCTTTTGCTTTAGCTTACTCAATGTTCAAGAGCAAGTTAAAGAGTCTCTTCTGACATCCATTTTGGTCTTTTTTTCTTTCCTGTCTTTTTAATGACCTCTTACTTTCTCCATATATGATATCCTTGATGTTATTCCACATCTCATCTGGTCTTCAGTCATTAGTGTTCAACGTGTTGAATCTATCCTTGAGATGGCTGTACTTTGACTCTCGCGGATTTGTTCTAATTTTCTTCAGTTTCAACTTGAACTTGCATATGAGCAATTGATGCTCTGTTCCGCAGTTGGCTCCTGGTCTTGTTCTGACTGATATAGAGCTTTTCCATTGCCTCCTTCCACAGATGTAGTAAATGTGATTCATGTGTATTCCATCTGGTGAGGTCCATGTGTATTGTCGCCTTTTATGCTATTGAAAAAGGTATTCACAATGAAGAAGTCATTGGTCTTGCAAAATTCTATCATGTGATCTCCAGCATCATTTCTATCACCAAGGCCATATTTTCTAACTATCGATCCTTCTTCTGTTTCCAACTTTCACATTCCAATCACCAGTAATTATAAATGCATCCTGATTACATGCACCACCAATTTCAGATTGCAGAAGCTTGTAAAAATCTTCAATTTCTTCATCTTTGGCTTTAGTGGTTGGTGCATAAATTTGAATAATAGTTGTATTAACTGGTCTTCCTTGTAGGCATATACAAGGGGCATATACTGATAGTGTTGTACTTCAGGACAGATCTTGAAACGTTCTTTTTGATGATCAATGTAATGCTATTCCTCTTCAAGTTGTCATTCCCAGCACAATAAACCATACGATTGTCCGATTCAAAATGACTAATACCAGTCCATTTCAGCTCACTAATGCATAGGATATCAATGTTTATGTGTTCCATTTCATTTTTGATGATTTCCAATCTTCCTAAATTGATACATCGTACATTCCAGGTTCCGATTATTTATTGATGTTTGGAGCTGTTTCTTCTCATTTTGAGTCAAGCCACAACAACAAATGAAGGTCCTGAAAGCCTGACTCCAACCATGTCATTAAGGCTGACTCTACTTTGAGGAGGCAGCTCTTCCCCGGTCATATTTTAAGTGCCTTCCAACCTAAGGGGCTCATCTTCTGGCACTATATCAGACAACGTTCCACTGCTATTCATAAGGTTTTCACTGGCTAATTCTTTTCAGAAGTAGACTGCCAGGTCCTTCTTCCTAGCCTGTCTTAGTCTGGAAGCTCAGCTGAAACCTGCCTGCCATGGGTGACCCTACTGGTATTTGAATACTGGTGGGATAGCTCCCAGCATCACAGCAACATGCAGGCCCCCCTACAGTATGACAAACTGACAGATGTGTGGCAATGTATAATTACCAGCAATAGCTGGGGTATAAGAATCTTTGAAAGATCTTTCTTTGCAACATTTTTGAGCCTCTAGTCAGAAATGTTACCCTGATTTACAAATTGTATATTAAATAAACTTCAATCAATTTCTATTATTGGCTTAATATGGCTTTTGTTTTAATAAGTTTTAAAAATTTCGGAAATTAGAAAACTTAAGGTTTGACAAGAAAAATGTGTAACAAAAATGTTATCACTAAAAGTGGAGTCTTCTTCAATTATGTACAAGCAAACTTCCAATTCACAGAACCATCACATTTGTAAGAATGAGAATACAATGTAAAGATCTTAATCCAAATCTTCACTTCATTAAAACTGAGGTTCACTAACTAGATAGTAGACAAGAATCATCCTAGTTGAAGAGAAGGACAACACACAATACAGGAAAAGTCAGCACAACTGGACAAAAGCAAAAGCTAAGGAGTTTCTTGAACACAACCAAACACTTTGAGGCTGGGTCTGGGTCTGGGGACCATGGTTTCCGAGCACATTTAGGTCAACTGACATAGCAAAGTTTATTAAGCAAATGTTCTGCACCCCACTTTGGTGAGTGGTGTCTGGGGTCTTAAAAGCTTGAGTGGCCATCTAAGATGAATGAGTTGGTCCCAACCTACTTGCAGCAAAGGAGAATGAAGAATACCAAAGACACAAGGAAAATATTAGCCCAAGAGACAAAAGGGCCACATAAACCAAAGACTCCATCAGCCTGAGACCAGAAGAACTAGATGGTGCCTGGCTATGATTAATGACCACCCTAACAGGGAATATAACAGAGAGTCCCTGACAGAGTGGGGAAAAAGTGCGGGCCAGAACTCAAATTCACGTAAAAAGACCAGACTTAATGGTCTGACTGAGACTGCAGGAACCCCCAAAGCCATGGCTCCTGGACACTCTGTTAACCTGGAACTGGAAACATTCCCAAAGCCCACTCTTCCGACGAAGATGGGACAGGACTATAAGGCACAGAATGGTGCTCGTGATGAGACTGCTTCTTAGTTCAAGCAGATACACGGGACCAAGTGGGCAGCTCCTGTCCAGAGGTGGATGAGAAGACAGGAATGGACAGGAACTGGTTGAGTGGACACAGGAAACCCAGGGTGGAAAAGGGGAGCATGGTATCACATTGTAGGGATTTCAACTAATGTTGCGTAACAATAGATGTATAAATTTTTGTATAAGAATTTAACTTGCGCTGCAAATTTTCACCTAAAGCACAACTAAAAAATAAAACTGAAGTTCAGAAAAGTTAAGTAACTTCTCCAAGTCACAGCCTAGGTGAGCAGCAAAATCAAGGCTGGAACACAGCAATGGGTCCAAACCTCTCAGGTTACTTTCAGACCTATGCTTCTATGATTTAGGTTAGATGTCAGCAGGAGCATAATCAGTACTTTTCACATGAAATGGAAAAGCAAATTTTAAGAATCAATGATACCTAATGTAAAGAAAAAACAAAAGCTACATATTTAAATGTTACAATTACTCTAGAATACCTACTATCTCCTCTTCAACAAATAGCCTTGCTAAGTCATCACCTGAAAAACTGCATATTACATTGTTTAAAGAGATTTCTTCTAATCTCTTTATTAGTGTTAACGTCTTACTACCTTGATTTACCACAATGGCATCACATTATTTTATATTCCTCCACTGGCATTAATAATCATCAAAGACCCAAAGCTGTTCATTTATCACAAATACATACCAGGTCGGGAATTCAATACCACTCTTTGCACAATCATCACCCTATTTGTGAAGGGGTCTCACAAGATTTCTGTACAAAACAATTCCTATAAATAGAAAAAAAAATTTTTTTAAATTACAAGACAGTTTTTAAATATTCAATAATTTAAAAATAAAAAAGAACCATTTTGTGTTTCCAAATGAAGAGAGGAAAAATCACATTTAGGACCCAAAAAAGATATATTGTCCTGTCAAAGTCTGCCTTCTGAAGCAAATGGATGAAGAAAAACTAAATCTACTTAGAATTCTTGGCTAACAAGAATGAGTTAGTTGAAAACTACCTGGGGCAAAACGTTCTTTGGCCTCAGATAATTCAAGCACATTCATCTTCATACTATCATGATTAATTCTCCTACTGTGGCTTGATTAAAAGAAAACACCTTAATATATTCCTCCAGAGCTGGTCAATTAATCTAGAGGCAAAATAAAAATGCTAGCTGGTTAACTGAGATGTTACCGAATTTTCAAAGATTCTTTTATTCATTTATCAAAATGGAAATTTCTTAATAGTTTTGCTGATTATAAAAGAATAAATCAAAGGCTTTAAAATCCTTACCTCATAAGAAATTCTGTAATATGGAATGGTCAAATAACTAAATCAATTTATTCTGGGTTTGAGCTAAATTAAGGTTTGATTCTGGCAGTATCTGACTTGGGGAAAATCCCTTTGCTCACTTCATCCATCAGTAAAAATGAGAACAAACTTATAGTGAGTGTTGCTATGTGCCAAGCACTGTTGTACTTTATTCTCTCATTTAATCTCCTAACAACCGTATTATTACTTTCCCCATTTTATAGACAAGGAAACTGAGCCTTAGAGGGCGTAAGTACTTACCCAAAGTGGTCGAGCTGAGAGTTAAACCAAGCTGACAGTCCAGAGCCAACTCTTAACTGCTATACAAAAATTTCCATCCTATATAGTTTAACATACAAAGCAAATAATGGAAACCCCGGTTGTGCAGTGGTTAAGAGTTCAGCTGCTAACCAAAAGGTTGGCAGTTTGAATCCATCAGGTGCTCCTTGCAAACCCAATGGCGCAGTTCTCCTCTGTCCTATAGGGTCGCTATGAGTTGGAATCAACTCAACGGCAATGAACTTAACCAAATAATATCCTTTTTAAAATTAATTTATTATTAAATTAGTTGATGTATTTCAATATCTAATGAGAAGGCATGTCTATCGTCTCTCATTAGATATTTTGCTTTACGATCTTTAATACTTAGTGACATTGAGGAAGCCAAAGAAAAAACAGGTATTACTTATTTTTTACAATATTGCAATATACTTAGCCCTTAGCATCTATCTTAGTTATCTAGCGCTGCTGTAACAGAAATACCACAAGTGGATGACTTTAACAAACAGAAGTTTATTCTCTCAAAGTCCAAATTCAGGGCACCGGCTCCAGGGGGAAGCTTTCTCTCTCTGTGGATTCTGGGGGAAGGTCCTTGTCATCAATCTTCCCCTGATCTAGCAGCTTCTCAGCGCAGGGACCCCAGGTCAAAAGGATGCACTCGTTCCCAACTCCTCTTTCTTGGTGGCACGAGGTCTCCCTCTTTTCTGCTAGCTTCTTCTATGCCTCAAAAGAGAGTGACTCAAAACACAACATAATCCTGTAGATTGAGTTCTGCCTCATTAACATATCTGTCTCTAATCCTGTCTCATCAACGTTGTAGAGGTTAGGATTTACAGCACAGGATAATCACATCAGATCACAAAGTGGTGCACAACCACACGATACTGGGAATCATGCCCAAGCCAAGCTGATACACATTTTTGGGGGACACAATTCAATCCATAACAGCATCATTTCTAAATGTAAAGATTTTATACATCAGCACACTTATACTATGTATGTGACAACCACAAATCCATTTGCTTCTTGTATGTATTCTACCCCTCAATTGGTTTTTAAACTCCAAGGATCCTTGAATCTTGTCATATTTCTCTATAACCTAGATAGTACCTACCTGAGTATCCTATACAGGCTTGAGGTTTATACAGAATTCCCAAAATACTAATCATCATGGGATTTTTAAAAATATTGTTTAATAGTTATATGAAGATGATTGATTTACAGAAAACACTCCCATAGATTCCACTATTTATCCCTTATGAGAGTTATATAGGTAAATATATACTATTCTCACTTTACAGAAGAATTTGTGCTCAATATTACAGAGCAGTTGGGGCTGAAACACAAATTTCCTCATCCCAAATCTCACATCTTCTCATTCTTTCCACTATTTCCCCACAAACTCCCAAATAGCTTTTACATATACAATCATACAGTGATGTCTAACTCTCCTGCAGGTACTTTCCTAGAGGAGGGGAATTCTGCCCCTAATTTGGAATTAAATGTCTGACACGAGAAACATTCAATAAAATAGACTGAAGAATATGGGACTGAATTCTCTTTTGCTTCCTCACTTTTTGTAATGTATATATTTATAATCTTACAGGTTGTGACAGAAATAGCTAGTTACCCCCAATATTCATTCTCTTCTTCTGGACACAATTGTTGGTAGATGCTGTCAAGTTGATTCTGACTCATGGTGACCCCACATACAACAGAATAAAACATTGACTGGTCTTGTGCCATCTTCACGATCATCCATTGTTGTAACCACTATATATTTTGAGTGTTTTTCCGACCTAGAGGGCTCTTCTTCCAACACTGTATCAGACAATATTCCTCTTTTTTTCTATTAATTGTACTTTAGATGAAGGTTTACAGAACTATCTTCTCATTGAACAGTAAGTACACATATTGTTCTATGGCATTGGTTAACAACCCCACGACATGTCATTATTCTCCTTTCTCAACCTTGGGTTCCCTATTTACCAGCTTTCCTGTCCCCTCCTGTCTTCTAGTCCTTGCCCCTAGGCTGGTATGCCCCTTTAGTCTTGTTTTGTTTTATGGGCCTGTCCAGTCTTTGGCTGAAGGGTGAACCTCAGGAGTGACTTCATTACTGAGCTGAAAGGGTATCCAGGGGCCATATTCTCAAGGTTTCTCCAGTCTCTGTCAGGCCAGCAAGTCTGGTCTTTCTGAGTTAGAATTTTGTTCTACATTCTTCTCCAGTTCTGTCCAGGACCCTCTATTGTGATTTCTGTCAGAGCAGTCAGTGGTGGTAGCCGGGCACCATCTAGTGGTACTGGACTCATTCTAGTGGAGACTGTGGTAGATGTGGCCCATTAGTCCTGTGAACTAATCTTTCCCTTGTATCTTTAGTTTTCTTCATTATTCCTTGCTCCTGAAGGGGTGAGACCCAGTGGAGTATCCTAGATGGCCAGTCACAGGCTTTTAAGACCCCAGATGCTATTCACCAAAGCAGAGCCAAGAACATTTTCTTTATAGACTGTGTTATACCAATTGAGCTAGATGTTCCCTATCAGACAATATTCTGTTGTGATCCATCGGGTTTTTCACTTGATAATTTTCAAAAGTAGATCACCACGTCTTTCTTCCTAGTCTGTCTTAGTTTCGAAACTCTGCTGATACCTGTCCACCTGGGTGACCTTGTTGGTATTTGAAATACTAGTGGCATAGCTTCCAGCATCATAGCAACAAGCAAGCCACCAAAGTATGACAAACTTTACAGACCTGGTAGTGGCTGGATATAATACTCCCAGCCAAAAAACTACACTTTCTAGCTTCCCCTTAAAGCAAATTCTAGACATCTGTTTCACCCAAAAATCCTTTAGTTATGCATCTCTGATAAGAGATTATTTTAAATACAAACACTGTGCCTTTATCACACCTAACAGAATTAATAGTACAGATAATACCTTAGTACCATCTAATACCTAGTAAAAACCAGTGCATATTCAAATTCCCTGATTGTCTCAAAGACATCTTTTTGTAGTTGGTTCATTTGAATCAAGGTTCGAGGTCCACATACTGCATTTTGTTAAGTGGTATATTTATTACTAAAGTCTCATCTCCTTTTATTTCATCCAATTCCTTTGCCTGTAGAATATCCTGATTGCTTCCCCCACAGTGTCATTTACATTGTTCTTCTATCTTCCCACTTCCCTGTGAGATTGGTAATTAGATCTAGAAGCTTCATTAGTTTCAGGTTCAATTTTTTTTTATGCAAGAATCTTTAAAGGTGGTGCTGTGTGCACCCTATTTTATCACATCAAGAAGTCAATAATGTCTGGTAGGGCTAAATATATATAAATTGATGCTGGGCCCAATGATAACTGTCCTTAAAAAGTAATTAATAGTATCATGATGGAAAAATTTTCAATAAAAGAAGCTTGATTTTTGCCTCTTTTTTAATTGCTTTCAATGTATGTTTTATTTCTTTAAAATACGTACATTGTAGATTTGTCCAAATGATGCTTATCAGCACGAAAACTTCTCTCCATCTTTTAAGTGTAAATACTACAATAATGTAGGCTAATCACACAACAGTCCTCAGTGGCACAACAAACAACACAAAGAACTTGATTAGTCACAAAATTAACATCTAAAATATCATATACCAAGTTCTAGATCTGAAAACCAAAAACCAAACCAGACTTCTTGCAGTCAAGTTGATGTCCACTTATAACAACCCTATAGGACAAAGAAGAACTGCTCCTCAGGGTTTCTAAGGAGTGGCTGGTGGATTCACACTACTGACCTTTTGGCTAGCAGCCAAGTTCTTAACCACTGCACCACCAGATCTGAATAGGGAGGTGTCGAATTCATCCTAAGCGGGGGGGGAAAAAACCTCAAGTCTTTACTTATTGAGAGACATTAATTAAGCAAATCATTTCCTGACTGGTGTGGCTAAGTATATTCCAAAAATAATACTAAGTCATTGTTCAACTGGAGAATTTGTTCTGATGCCAGAGTGTGTTGAGTATCTACCTTGCAGCCTAGTATAAGGCAAAGAGGGCTGAACTACGAAGAGCAAAGTACATGTCCTGGTTCTACTTACCAAGTGGGAGCCACCTGTTTTCTGAATGTTCCTAAGTGCCAGGAACTGGACTAACTGCTTTATCTTGCTTAACCCCTCCCCCAAAAGGCCCTATGAGATTGGTACTGTCATTGCCCCCATTTTATGAATGAGGAAACAGAGGCCCAGTGAGGATGAATAACTTGCCTAAGGTCACACAACCAGTAAGAACAACCCCAGAAGGCATACCCTTAAGCACAATATATACCATCTCCATAACATGAGCTTAGTAACATTTTTCAATACATTACTGCTCTATCTTTATCCTGTTCAGTTATTCTGCTACAACTGACTGTGACCGTGGCTTGGCTATAACTATTTGACTCCTGATTCTTTTAGATTTCCTCCTCCCCCCTCCAGTTGCTCTCCTCTCTTAGTCTTCTCTTTTCCTTCTTATCTTGCTCCAAGTCTTAAGTGCGGGATTCCTTGTGACTCCTCCCTTATTCAATGACCTCACCTTTTCTCATGGATCCCACTGTCAACCACATATGGGAACTCTGCATCTACACCCCTGAGTTTCAGGCTATCTTCCCAGGTTGCATATGCCAAGAGGATAAGAATTTGTCTGTTTCGTTCAATGATTTACCTCCATCCCCTGTACCTGGCCCATAAAAAAAGAAAAACCAAATCAGTTGCATGAGGGTTTTCAATGGCTGTGATCTTTCAGACACAGATCACCAGGCCCTTCTTCCAAGACACCTCTGGGTGGATTCAAACTGCCATCCTTCAGGTCAGCAGCCCAGTGCTGACTTAAGAGTTAAAATTGGAGCCATTATTCCCTGTCCTTGAATATAAACAATGTGACCCAGCTGGAGGTGGACTTACAAGGGCACATCAACTGGGTCCTAAGGTATAAAAACGATAGCTAGAACAATCTTGGAAAACATCTTTTAGGGAACCTTTCAAAAAAAAATTTTTTTTTCACATAAACAAATACTTAGCACACGCAGAGTCTCTGTCTTACCTTTTTCTACTAGCATTTAGTAAATAATAAGATTTGTTGGACCAATAAAGATACTCCTGACTGTTCTTACTGAAACTCCTACCAATGATTCACAAAGACAATTCAAAATATAGAACCACTGTGATTCAGCAGTTTTTAGCCAATCCCTGAAAAGATGAAACACTTTTAATAATTTTACCCACTTTTATAATGTTACTATATACTGATGATTCTGTAATATTCTTTGGACTCCGGCTTTGCCTCTTGGAACATATGCCAAATAAAATCTTTTTTGCTTTACTACAACTTTGTGATGATTTTACTCTGTACAATGCTTAACCATGTGCACTACCCAAGGACACCTGGCACATAGCAAGTGCCCAATAAGTGCGTTTAAAAAAATACGCCAGAGGCACCTCAAACGCAAAATGTCCAATTTAAGGTTGCTCACTCCCCAAAACTGTAAAATCTACAACGCACACAAACACCCCTACTTCTCCACAAGCACCTCCTAAACCAACTATCTTAGGGAATAACGTCAACGTCCCCGATAGCTCCCGAAGGAAGCCTGGAGGTCACCCTAGAGTCATTCCTCACCACGCAAACAGGTTCGGAAGCCCCAGCCCCAGCGCCGCCGCCAGCGACCTCTCGCGCCTCACTCACAGTCGCAGAACTCAGGGTAAAATCTCGCGCGATTTGCCAGGCTGCGCGGAACTCGCCCCACGACCCCAGTCCTTCGCACGACCTCCGCCCGCCGGCCGCAGTACGCATGCGCACGAGTAGGCCTTCGCTCTTTGCCCTCTCCTCCTCCAGGGGCGGGATTTTAAAGTTAATGGACGACTACTGGTCTATCAACGTCTCCGTGAGAGACAGGGAGAGCGCGGAGCTTCAAAGACTAGTCACTCGGCTGGGCAAAGTGCAAAAATAAATTAAGTGGGAGTGGTGCCCTATGGCCTCGCTACTGTTAGGACCCAAAGAGCATATCGTTCACCTTTGATCAGTGGGTTCACTTCTAGCATTCCTCTAAAGAATTTTATTCTTTTTATGGACTTCTCTCCGAGGCCAAGAAATCAAAGGAGGCATTGCATTGGGAAAATCTGCTGCAAAAAAACTCTTTTAAAATGTTAAAAAGCAAAGACGTCACTTTGAGGACTAAGGTGCCCTGACCCAAGCCAGGGTGTTTTCAATCGCCTCCTATGCATGCGAAGGCTGGACAACGAATAAGCAAGACCAAAGAATTGACACCTTTGAGTTGTGTTGGCGAAGGATATTGAATATCCCACGGACTGCCAGAAGAACGAACGAATCTGTCTTAGAAGTACAGCCAGAATGCTCCTTAAAAGTGAGGATGAGGAGACGTTGTTCTACATGCTTTGGACGTGTTATCAGAAGGGAGGGACCAGTCTCTGGAGAAGGCCATCATGCTTGGTAAAGTGAAGGGTCCGCTTGACGGAGGAAGACCCTCAGTGAGATGGATTGACGTAGTGGCTGCGACAGTGGACTCAAACGTAGCAAGGATTGTGAAGCTCGTGCAGGACCAGGCAATGTTTCATTCTGTTGTACATTGGATCGCTATGAGTGGGAACCTACTGGATAGCACTTAACAACAACTGCAAGTCCCAGGGACCATCAAGCCTATCCCTCACTTTGTAGATGGGGAAACAGGCTCGGTTAGGGTCAGTGTGGGCCCAGGGCACTTTCCTTTGGTTCTTTCAAAGGGGTTCAGCCTTTTCTTTAACAAGCAATCTCAAATTCCTAAAAAAGAGGGATTACCCAATGTTGGGCTGATTTCTCAATTTCATTTATTATTTGCCTCCTTTGTGCTGGGCTGAATTACACAAAATTTATTCTTAGGAAGTCTTTGGACCCTCAGTGACTTCAATCCCTAAGACAGACCATTGAATTTACGCGGGTATAATAATTGCTACTTACAGTGTATCCGTGTCAGAGCTAAGAGCTCAGCACAAATCATGGTAGGCTAACTGAAAGATTATTGGCATGACAAGTAAAGAGTTGGGAATCATCAAAGAGGTTGGAATGCCTGGAAGCTTTATCTCTATTTTTACTCCTTTGGGAAATTTTCAGGAAAAGACTAGAAGAATTACAAAAGTTTACAAACTCCTTGAGGCATGGCCTTATCTTTTTTGTCTGTCTTGAACAGGTAGACCTTCAATAACCTTTTGTTGTAATAATCTGAACCAACTGATGAAAAAAATACTCAGTTAGACTAAAAGTAATCACACAAAATAAAGATAGGCTGGAGATTGATCTTAAACGGCCTTTCAAAGCAGAAAAGAAACCCTGCAATACCAAATTAATTTTGGTTTTCTTGAATGCCTTGTAACAAGTGTGATTTTTCTCTCCAAAATAAATTCCTATTTCCAAAATTTTAAGAAATATTTGGAAGATTTAAAGGTACATTTTCACCTCTGGCGCTTAAGTGTTCTCTAACAATAAAGGTAACTATCATTTATGTAAGGCTGGGCAAGGAATATATTCCATTTCCAGAAAAGTGAGTCCACGGATGGTTGTTCGTGAAACTTGCCGACCCCAAAAGTTATCTTTTCCTTTTGAAGCAAAATTCTCTGGCCTGCTTACCCTTGTATGGTCCTTCTCCTTTTTCCTTTTCTAGATGGAATTTTTTTTTATTGTGGGTCCTCAGTTTTTTTGCTCCACCGTTGTCAGTTGGGTGTATTGGGACAGGAGGAGATGGCGTTAAATTACTCATTTGGCTTGCAGGTTGCAAAATGATGAGGAGCTACTTCAAGACTTCATAAAGACTTATCCAGAGGAATGACTGTCACACAGAGTGGACTATGTTGTTGTCTGTCATTGCAGTCAGATATGTAATTTTTTGACGTCTCCTGTAGAGAAGAGGCGAGTAAATGGTTTTTCTTTGTTTGTTTGTTTTTGTGGTAAAGGGGGATAATATTGATTGTGCACAATCACCTTGCTAAACTCCTGTTGATTCTATAATTTATAGACTCTCTCGAGTGTCCTGCATAGACAATTAAATCATCTGCAAAAAAAAAAAAGAGTTTTTTTGATACCCTTTGTTATATCTTTTATCTCTATTCCTGTCCCCAGTACTGGCATCACACAGAGAGGACTAATATCCCTAATTTATAAAGACCTTTTAACAATTGAGGGGGGAAAAAACACACAAATCCTGTAGAAAACAAAAGGCACGGACAGTTTGCAAGAAGGAATATGAAGATGGCCCTTAAACACTGGGAAAAAACATTCAAGTTCACTCATAATAAGAGAAATGCAAATCAAAACTACAATGAGATATTTGCAGATTAAAACTACAGTGAGATTAAAAAAGATACTGTGAGATACTTGTATCTAAATCAGTTGCCATCCGGTGGATTCTAGCTCCTGGTAACTGCGTGTCAGTGTAAAACTGTGCTCCATAAGGTTTTCTTTTTATTTTTTTCTTAAAGTATCTAATTTATCTTTTTTTTTTTTAATATTTTTGGTGGCAATATACACAACCAAACATACATCCATTCACAACTTCAATATGAACAGCTCAGTAACATTGGTTCCATACTTCACAGTGTATTACTATTCTCACTGTTTCTACCCGTATTGTCTCATTACCATTAATTTAGGCTGTCTGCCCCTTAAAGTTCTCACGTATGCTTTAGATTAACTGCTGTCAGTTTAAACTCGTATAGATAATTCTTTATAACAGTACTATGCTCAAGGCAAACATTCTTTATTAATTGGGCTAAACTGTTGTTTAGTTTAACAATGGCTTCACGGGATAGCTTCAGTTCAAGGTTTAAAGATTTTCTCCAGGCATTAGATTCTGGGGTTCTCTCAGTTTCAACGAATACAGTAAAACTGGTTTCCATGAGTTTGAAGTTCTGTTCCATGTTTTTCCTCCTTTTGATCAGGACTATATCTGTTTGGTCCTTGATCAAGACGTTCAGTAATAGTAGCCAGTCACCATCCATTTCTTCTGGTTTCACAGTAATGTAAGCAGTAGTTTATGGAGGCAGTTAAACCTGCAGTCCATTTCCTTCTCCGATTCCTGGGTCTCCTTCTTCCTCTGCTGTTCCATGTGAATAGAGACCAATTGTTGTGAATAGAGACCAAGGGTGGCTGCTTGCAAGCTTTTAAGACCCCAGGTGCTACTCACCGAACCAGGAGGTAGAACAGAAACCTAAAAACAATGCTGCATAGGGTTTTCAATGGCTGTTTTTCAGAAGTAGGTTACCAGGCCTTTCTTCTGAGGTACCTCTGGGTGGACTCAAACCTCCAGCCTTCCTGTTAGCATCCAAATGTGTTAACCATCTGATCACCAGGGACTTCTACTAGTATACAGTTTGACTAAAATTCAAATACTTGACAAATACACTTTTGTAACAAGGCTGTGGGGAAACAAGCACTTTCATATTAATGTTGCCAGGGATGAAAAATGGAACAACCTCTACGGAGGGATTTTGGCAATTACTACTCAAACTACATATGCATTTATCCTTCAATCCAGAAATCCTACTTCTAGGAATTTACCCCGAAGATACACTTCTAACAATACAAAAAAACAAAAATAACCCCCAAACCAAATACAAACAAATGCTCAAGGTTATTCGTTTGAGCATTATTTATTAATGCAAAATACTGGAAACTATATAAATGCCCAAGCATAGGAGATTGGCTGAATAAACTCTGATTGTGATGGTTAAAATTGTGTGTCAGTTTGGCTGGGCCATGATTTCCAGTGTTTATATGTGATCATTCCCATGATGGACTCTACTGTGAGTAGCCAATCAGTTTAAAGGGAGTTTCCTTGCGGGTGTGGCCTGCATCTGAACGTAAGCAGATGTTCTGGCTTTTTGCTCACTCGGGATCCTGCCACTGCCTCCTGTTCATCTGACCTTCTGTTCTTGGAACTTGAGCTATCAGCTTACCTGCCCATCTTGGGCTTGCCAGTCCCTGCAGCTACTTGAATCCCACAAAGCCTCTGTCCTAATCCACAGACTTGAGACATTCTCGCCTCTACAATCGCATGAGCCATTTCTTTGATATAAATCTCTCTCTATATATATTTATATGCTTTACTGGTTTTGCTTCTTTAGAGAACCCAGGCTAAGACACTGATACATCCACACAGTGGAATATTGTGCAGCTGTGAAAAAGAATAAGGAAGATCATCATGAACTGCTATGAGTGATTTCTTAGAAATATTATTAAGTGAAAAAAACAAAGTACAAATGATCATTTATATTAAGCTACCTTTTGTGTGAAAAACATGGGAAAGTAAAAAAATATATAAGATATAGATTTTTCATTTATTTATGCTTATTTTTATTAAAGGAAAGATAAACTAAAAACAATGCATTAGTTTCTTCAGGCTGCTGTAACAAAATCCCACAAACTGAGTGGATTAAAACACTAGAAATGTATTCTCTTACAGTTCTAGAGGCTAGAAGTCCAAATTCAGGGTGTCAGCAGGGCCATGCTCTCTCTGAAGCCTTTAGGGGAAAATCCTTCCTTGACTCTTCCTAGTTTTTTGGTGGTTGCCAGCAATCCTTTATGTTCCTTGGTTTGTGGCAGCGTAACTCCAATCTCTGCCTCTGTCTTCACATGGCTGTGTTTCCTGTGTTTGTGTCTGTGTCCAAATTTCCCTCTTATAAGGATACCAGTCATAGTGGATTTAGGGTCCACTCTAAATTTTTCGTACCGTTTGCATTTTGGTAACATTTTCTTAAGTTTGTAATTATTTCCAAATAAAGTTTTAAAATATTGTTCGATTTATCACGGCAACATAAAAATATAACTGCTATGTTAAATCATTAGTAGAATTAAGCAAATGCCATTTTAAAACTTTTTTCTGGGCATAGATAGCAATTAAGCATAATAATAACTCTCAACTGTACATAGTCTCTGGCTCAAGAAATGATTTGAAAATGCAACTGATCATAACATTCAGGAACCAGCCATTGCCAATGTAACCCTTGGATTAAACATTTCCATTCTAATAAACTTCTATTTAAATGTAGTTTTAGAATATTTTCTGCAGGCAGTGTGATCATTAAGGCTGTGTGTCTACTTGGCTAGGCCAGGATTCTCAGTGGTTTGACAGTTACGTAGTTTGGCAGTTGTGTGATGATGTGATGATCTCCATGGTGAGATTTGATATAATGTGATCACCTCCATGATGGGATCTGCTGTGACCAGCCAGTCAGTTAGTTGAAAGGGAGTTTCCTTGGGCATGTGGCCTGCATCCAATATCAGTGGACTTTCTGGCAAGACTCCCGGGCTTTTGCTTGCTCTGGATCCTGCAGCTGGCTCCTGTTTGTCTGATCCCTGGTTCTTGGGAGTTGAGGTAGCAGCTTATTTCCTGTCTTGCTTGCTGATCTTGCGATTTGTCATTCTTCACAGCCTGTGAGCAAGAGCCCTGCTGTTTGACCCACCGATCTTGGGTTCGCTTGCCCCTGCAGCTTCATGAATTAGGAGAAGCCTCCAGCCTAACCCATGGACTTGGAATGTTCCAGCCTCTACAACTGCGTGAGCCATTTCCTGGATATAAATGTCTATGTGTATTTATATGCATTACTGGTTTTGCTTCTCTAGAGAACCTAGCCTAAGACAGGCAGCTTGAGAGAATATTCTAGAAAATGTCAAAATGTTAGGAGTAATTGCTTTAGGTAGTGGGATAATGAGTGATCTCCTTCTTTATACTTTTTTCTTCCAAAATTTATTTAAAAATCATATACGAAGTCCTCTTAGCCTCTTCATCTGTATCCTAAGTGGCCTGCTGGCTGTTCTTCTGCTTTTATGCAAGATTACTCTAGGCTTCCCCCAACCTTAAATGAGGCTCAGGCCTCTATTCCTGTCAAAGCATTATTTTAATGAAGATGGAGCAACCATAAGAAAGAGACTCAAATTCCTAAATTCTCCATGTCTATGGAATCATCAAGGATAAACCAGTTTTAATATCTAAGTGCTTCCTATCTCATGCTACACATGAAAAAAGTGCCAGGATCTTCCCACTAAATGTAAAAATATAAAAATTCAGCAACCATTAGTATTGAAGAAAATATTAACTGGAAGGGAATATCCTGTGGACTGTTTATTACAGAGTAGCAATTACCCATGCACTACTCTCCATGATCCATTAAGATAGTCCCATATCTTTGGAACTTCAGAATATCAAACACAAACATCACATATGATACTAATTTCCTGGGATAATGAAAGATGGAGCCTGATGACTTCAAATTATACTATAAAATACTATATTAGATGGTAGAGCATATGCATTAGATATAAAAAGATAACTCATCTTTTTAAGAAAGCAGCACCAAAAATGATGAAAACAAATCACGTTAAAAGTCAGTATATCAGTTTATGTTCCATGCGCTCTGTGTTTATCATAAACATCTTTTTTTTTTTTGTACTTTAGATGAAGGTTTACAGAAGAAACCGGTTTCTCATTAAACAGTTAGTACACATACTGTTTTATGACATTGGTTACCAACCCCATGACATGTCAACACTCTCCCTTCTCAACCCTGGGTTCCCTACTACCAGCTTTCCTGCCCACTCCTGCCCTCTAGTTCTTGCCCCAGGGCTGGTGTGCTCCTTTAGTCTCATTTTGTTTTATGGGCCTGTTTAGTCTTTGGCTGAAGGGTGAACCTCAGGAGTGATTTCATTACTGAGCTAAAAGGGTGTCTAGGGGCCATACTTTCAGGGTTTCTCCAGTCTCTGTCAGGCCAGCAAGTCTGGTCTTCCTTTTTGAGTTAGAATTTTGTTCTGCATTTTTCTCCAGCTCTGTCTGGGACCCTCTGTTGTGATCCCTGTCAGAGCAGTCAGTGGTGGTAGCCAGGCACCATCTAGTTGTACTGGACTCGGTCTGGTGGAGGCCATGGTAGATGTGGTCCATTAGTCCTTTGGACTAATCTTTCCCTTGTATCTTTAGTTTTTTTCATTCTTCCTTGCTCCCAAAGGAGTGAGACCCTCACAGGCTTTTAAGACTCCAGATGCTAATCACCAAAGTAGAATGTAGAACATTTTCTTTATCAACTGTTATGCCAGTTGAGCTGGATGTTCCTCAATGCCGTGGTCCCCATAGCCCTCAGCCCAGCAATTCGATCCCTCAGGGAGTTTGGATGTGTCTATGGAGCTTCGATGACCTTGCCTTGTACAGGTTGTGCTGGCTCACATCTTCTTTTTTTAATGAA
The DNA here is from genome assembly GCF_024166365.1 of Elephas maximus indicus. Lineage (NCBI taxonomy): Eukaryota > Metazoa > Chordata > Mammalia > Proboscidea > Elephantidae > Elephas > Elephas maximus. The sequence continues at coordinate 86,571,606 of NC_064828.1, read as the reverse complement.
TAACTGTTTAAATTTCTTCTTAAACTGGGTTCAACCAAGAATACAAGAGCTTCTATTCCAAGAAAGAACCACCTTGCTTTATGATGTTACTACCTGTCAATATCATCTGGAAAGAAGCTGTTGGCATTAAGTTGTTCATAATATTCCCTTAATGAGCTTCTTGGATGTGTAAATTAATGTTTTTCTTCAAATTTAGTAAGTTTTCTGCTCATTATTTCTTCAAACATTTTTCCCCTGCTCTGTTCTCTCTCCTCTGGAACTCCTATTACATGTATGTTGGTATGCTTAATGTTGCCCCACAGGTCTCTGAAGCTCTGTTCATTTTTCTTCGGTCTTTTTTTCTTTCTGTTTTCAGGCTGAATCATTTCTATTGATCTGTCTTCAAGTTCACTGATTCTTCTGACATTTCAAATCTCATGTTGAGCCCCTCTAGTGAATCTTTTATTTCAGTATATGTACTCTTAAGTTCCAGGGAGGGTATACAATTGTATTCGTAATAGCATATTTTTTAAGTTAAATGGTGAGTACCTGGATGTTTGTTATATTGTTATATATACTTTTTGTATTCATGAAATGTTTCATGATAATAAAAAAAGTTAAATACCAGATATGTTTTTAAAAGAGAACATTAAATTTATATTTCAAAGAGAAAGATCAGATTGGCTTTCAGAGCACACAGGCATCTATAATATAACTGAGATTTTATTCTGCTTAATTGTCTTATCTGAGGAGCTCAGAAACCTCACTTTTGTGTGGTTAATATAATATTGAAGAGCCCTTTTTTTAAAAAAAAAAAACTTTTCAGAGAAACACTGAGTGTTCACACATTGAAGCTGTATATTGGAGGACAAGTTGAGGATCTAAGAGTGTCAGAAAAAAATTGTGAAAGACTTTGAAATGGGCAAAAAAGATTATTGAGTGCCCTGTCCAGCAGGTTATCTCCACTTTTATTGTCTTAGCTGTTTTACAACTGTGTAAATTACAAAAAACTGATAGTACAAATGATTCTTGTTCATAGAAATACAAATGCAAATTGTTCCTGGTGTGCAATTGACCTCTTTCCCCCTTATCCAAGAAGTCAGTGTTGCATCTATTATTAAGCAAAATAATTTCAGCATTACTGACTGCCTAGATACATGTCTGCTCTTTGGATTATCCTTTGAACCAGTTGTAATAGCTTACTGGTTTCCTCATTAATTAATAAGTCAAATAAAATATTTGATACATGTTAATTTTATGTTTGCATGAGAGTCATAATTTTATTTTAGAAAAAGAAATCCTATACCAGGGGAGAAGAGTATTCTCTGTCAAACCATACATACTGCACAGTATGTGAAACAGCTGCTCCCTGGCCATAGATGCTGGTCCCTTGGGATTATTTAGCCCTATTATGCCTCTCCTTTTCTCTTCTTTTTGCTCCTCCATGTTTGAAACTTTCAAAAATCTATTTTTGAACCTTAGTTCCTTGCTCCCCTAGCAACTGGCAATATAACAAATATCCCTTCACATAAGGCATTCTTTGTGATTAAAGCCATATCTACACTCACTAAGTAATACGAAAAATTGAAGTATTTAGAGAGTTTAAATCAGACCCATTACCTAGCTTCTTGGTCTCTATCCCTCCTCCAGCCCCACATTTGTCTTTAACATTGTAAATATATGATAAATACTTGTCAAATTAATAAACAAATGAATGGATACCTATTGTGTGATGTGGTAGGTCCTATGTGGTATATCATAGTAAGTTAGAAACCCTGACCCGCAGAAACTTGTAGTCCAGCTGGGAGGATAGGGAAGTAACACTATGTGCAGTAGATGGTAAGTACCAAAATGGGTGAGATTGGCAATAAATACTTCATTCGTTCATTTATTCATCGAGCAAATTATTTACTCCCCATTATGTCAGGCACTTCAGTATACAATGGTAAACAAGGCAGACACAGTCCCTCCCTTTACCAAGTTTACTCTAGTGGCAACTATAGACACGTAATCAGACAATTACAATACATTGTCAGTGGGGCTATAATAGGGGAAGTACAGGATGTTATGGGAGCATTTAAGAGAAAAACTCAGCCCTCAGTGGGGGATCAGAAAAGACCTCCTAGAGGAAGTGATGTCTAAACTGAAATCTGAAAGATCTTAGGCCATATTAGGCCAGGGGTGGGGTTAGGGAGAGAACGGGGTATGGATGGGAATCAATCTAGCGTGTGGAAACATCACATGTTGAAGTCAGGAGAGAAGTGAAAGCAAGGCATGTTCAGGGGACTTAAAAAAGTGTAGTATGGCTGAAGCACGGAGTTTGATGAGAGAGTGGAAATGAATGAGACAGAAGAGGTTAGAAGGGACCAGATCATACAGAGCCTTGTCAGCTATGTTCAGAAATTTTAATTTTATTCTAACAACAATCAGGAACTATTAAGTTTGTTGTTTTGTTTTAAAGAGAGTTGGACCTGATTATATTTGCATTTTAAAGCTCTGGGTACAGTAAGGAGAATGGATTTTAGATGCACAGGACTGGAGGCAGGGAGTCTAAGCAAAAGATAATGGTGACCTGAATAAAGGTAATAGTAGTAGGAATGGAGAGAAAAGCACAGATTCATGGGATGTTGAGGAGTTATAATCAATAGGATTTGATAATAAATAGATTGAAGTTGAGAAAACCACTGGACTAGAGGTAAAGATTGGAGAGTCAGGATCCATGGGACAAGATAAGATCATTCGGAAAGAAGAATAGTGAGAAATACAGGAATAGAGCCCAAGACAAAGCCCTGAAGAACCCAACATTTAGGGAATGGGTAGAGCAAGAAGAGTGTGTAAAGAAGCAAAGAAATAATGACCAGAGAGGTGGAAGGAAAACCAAGGCAGCAGAATGTCATGGAAGTCAAGGGGAGAGATTCCCTCAAAAAAAAACAACAAAGTTGACAGGGTCGAAGGCTACCAAAGGGTCAAGGAAGATGAGAACTGAGATATGACTTTTGTATCATTTAGCCACAGGGAAATTGTCAGTGACTTCGCTGGTAGAATTTCAGTGACATGGCGGCTGATGATTACAATAATGGAGTACAATGACAGTACTATTTTTGACATTTATTTTTTGTAATATAAGGGGAAAAAAGCATTCAGAAATCATAAAATACCAGTGTTTAATATATGGTAGGGTAACCCGTATTTCTTAGGGGAATTGTTGATGTCATTATCTTCTGTTATTTTTCATTTGGATTCAGAAAAGACACTTCTGTTCTTCTGCCTGGAGGGTATGAGCTGGATGCCAGTATTCTGGGGGAATGAGCTAGGGGTATAAACATTGGGTAGGCAAACTTTCATCTAATCCTTTTATTTTTGGTAATGAACTCCCACCTGCCACAGGCAAGACACTAACAGTTTTATCATCTCTAGAAAATAGCCCCCCAGTCTTTTGCAGGGTTGAAGAAGGGGAAGTCACTCCACTGCTTGGAGTGTGAGGGGATGGGTCTGGAGGAGCCTGTTTTTGCTAGCTGCCATTGGACGGCACTGGCTTTGGCTGGCCATTGAGTCTGCCCCCTACTTGTAGACTTTTGAGTAACTCTCCTCTGGCTTTTAGAGGCCTGGTACCACTAGTTCAGGAGTCATCTGGGGGGTTCTGTGATACAAATTGGTGCCTTCTTGGCATTTTCCTCTCTTCCTATTTGAGATTCAGGTTTCTTGGGAACTACTATGTCAGTTACCATTTGTTCTTTTGCCTTCCAGATTTCAAATTTTTTTCCCCTGTTGTTTTTGTTCTTGTGGGCTCATGTCTTGTATTTATGGTCATTTTAGTGGAGTTTCAGGAGGAAACAGAGGTGGTTGCTGTGTTTACTCTGGCCATGCTTACTGGAACTCATCTCCCATTCTTTCTTCCAGTATCGTAGTAAAATCAAACCTGTTGCCATCAAGTCAGTTCCGACTCATAGCGACCCTACTGGACAGAGTAAAACGGACCCATAGCGTTTCTAAGGAGTGCTGGTGCATTCGAACTGTTGACCTTATGGTTAGCAGCCAAGGTCTTATCTACTGCGCTACCAGGGCACCAATACCATATTAAAAAAAAAAAAAACCTAACCCACTGCCGCCGAGTCAATTCCGACTCATAGCGACCCTATAAGGCAGAGTAGAACTGCCCCATACAGTTTCCAAGGAGTGCCTGGAGGATTCGAACTGTTGACCTTTTGGTTAGCAGCCATGGCACTTAACCACTACCCCACCAGGGTTTCTAATACTGTATTAGAGGTTCCATTTTTCTACTGTGCCACCAGGGCTCCAATACCATATCAGAGGTTCCATTTTCAGGGAAGCCTTCCCTGACCTCTCCTAGGGAGGAGTGCTTTTCTCTGTGCCGCCTCTCTACACTGCATGATTATAGCGCTGCCCTGTTTAAGGATTATTTGCATCTCTCCTCGCACTGCTACACTTGAGTTTCTTGAGCATAGAGATTGCATTTTATAATTTCCAGTGGTTTTCACAATCTCTGACATTTATAAGGAGTACAACAATTATTTGTAAATTTAATGGAGTATATCTCAGTTAAATTTCCAAGCTCTGTGGTCAGAGTTTGAAAAGCATTAGATAAACAATTAAGGACAGGAGCACCCTCTATGTGACTTCGCATTAATCTCTGGGTCAGTCACAGAGCTTCTCTTGTCTCAATTTTCCCATTTACAAAGTGACATCTATATGTTTACCAGCAGAAGTATTGAGAATTTTAATTAACAGGAAAGAGTTTGTAATCCTCATAAAATGAGGCCCATAGCAATTAGGCTAGACAAAGAAATAAAGGGCATCCGGATTGGCAAGGAGGAAGTAAAATTATCTCTATTTGCAGATGACATGATCTTATACACAGAAAACCCTAAGGAATCCTCCAGAAAACTACTGAAACTAATAGAAGAGTTTGGCAGAGTCTCAGGTTATAAGATAAACATACAAAAATCACTTGGATTCCTCTACATCAACAAAAAGAACACCGAAGAGGAAATAACCAAATCAATACCATTCACAGTAGCCCCCAAGAAGAATAAATCTTACCAAGGATGTAAAAGACCTATACAAAGAAAACTACAAAGCTCTACTACAAGAAATTAAAAAGGACATACTTAAGTGGAAAAACATACCTTGCTCATGGATAGGAAGACTTAACATAGTAAAAATGTCTATTCTACCAAAAGCCATCTATACATGCAATGCACTTCCGATCCAAATTCCAATGTCATTTTTTAAGGAGATAGAGAAACAAATCACCAACTTCTTATGGAAGGGAAAGAAGCCTCGGATAAGCAAAGCATTACTGAAACAGAAGAAGAAAGTGGGAGGCCTCACTCTACCTGATTTCAGAACCTATTATACAGCCACAGTAGTCAAAACAGCCTGGTATTGGTACAACAACAGGCACATAGACCAGTGGAACAGAATTGAGAACCCAGATATAAATCCATCCACATATGAGCAGCTAATATTTGACAAAGGCCCAGTGTCAGTTAATTGGGGAAAAGATAGTCTTTTTAACAAATGGTGCTGGCATAACTGGATATCCATTTGCAAAAAAAATGAAACAGGACCCATACCTCACACCAAGCACAAAAACTAACTCCAAGCGGATCAAAGACCTAAACATAAAGACTAAAACGATAAAGATCATGGAAGAAAAAATAGGGACAACCTTAGGAGCCCTAATACAAGGCATAAACAGAATACAAAACATTACCAAAAATGACAAAGAGAAACCAGATAACTGGGAGCTCCTAAAAATCAAACACCTATGCTCATCTAAAGACTTCACCAAAAGAGTAAAAAGACCACCTACAGACTGGGAAAGAATTTTCAGCTATGACATCTCCGACCAGCGCCTGATCTCTAAAATCTACATGATTCTGTCAAAACTCAACCACAAAAAGACAAACAACCCAATCAAGAAGTGGGCAAAGGATATGAACACACACTTCACTAAAGAAGATATTCAGGCAGCTAACAGATACATGAGAAAATGCTCTCGATCATTAGCCATTACAGAAATGCAAATTAAAACTACGATGAGATTCCATCTCACTCCAACAAGGCTGGCAATAATCCAAAAAACACAAAATAATAAATGTTGGAGAGGCTGCGGAGAGATTGGAACTCTTATACACTGCTGGTGGGAATGTCAAATGGTACAACCACTTTGGAAATCTATCTGGCGTTATCTTAAACAGTTAGAAATAGAACTACCATACAACCCGGAAATCCCACTCCTCGGAATATACCCTAGAGAAATAAGAGCCTTCACACAAACAGATATATGCACACCCATGTTTATTGCAGCTCTGTATACAATAGCAAAAAGCTGGAAGCAACCAAGGTGTCCATCAACGGATGAATGGGTAAATAAATTGTGGTATATTCACACAATGGAATACTACGCATCGATAAAGAACAGTGACGAATCTGTGAAACATTTCATAACATGGAGGAACCTGGAAGGCATTATGCTGAGCAAAATTAGTCAGAGGCAAAAAGACAAATATTGTATAAGACCACTCTTATAAGATCTTGAGAAATAGTATAAACTGAGAAGAACACATACTTTTGTGGTTACGAGGCGGGGAGGGAGGGAGGGAGGGAGAGGGGTTTTTACTGATTAATTAGTAGATAAGAACTGCTTTAGGTGAAGGGAAGGACAACACTCAATACATGGAAGGTCAGCTCAATTGGACTGGACCAAAAACAAAGAAGTTCCCGGGATAAAATGAATGCTTCAAAGGTCAGCAGAGCAAGGGCGGGGGTTTGGGAACCATGGTTTAAGGGGACTTCTAAGTCAATTGGCAAAATAATTCTATTATGAAAACATTCTGCATCCCACTTTGAAATGTGGCGTCTGGGGTCTTAAATGCTAACAAGCAGCCATCTAAGATGCATCAATTGGTCTCAACCCACCCGGAGCAAAGGAGAATGAGGAACACCAAGGTCACACGACAACTAAGAGCCCAAGAGACAGAAAGGGCCACATGAACCAGAGACCTACATCATCCTGAGACCAGAAGAACTAGTTGGTGCCCGGCCACAATCGATGACTGCCCTGACAGGGAGCACAATAGAGAACCCCTGAGGGAGCAGGAGATCAGTGGGATGCAGACCCCAAATTCTCATAAAAAGACCATACTTAATGGTCTGACTGAGACTAGAGGAATCCCGGCGGTCATGGTCCCAAACCTTCTGTTGGCACAGGACAGGAACCATCCCCGAAGACAACTCATCAGACATGAAAGGGACTGGACAGTGGGTAGGGGAGAGATGCTGATGAAGAGTGAGCTAATTATATCAGGCGGACACTTGAGACTGTGTTGGCATCCCCTGTCTGGAGGGGGGATGGGAGGATAGAGAGAGTTGGAAGCTGGCAAAATTGTCACGAAAGGAGAGACTGGAAGGGCTGACTCATTAGGGGGAGAGCAAGTGGGAGTACGGAGTAAGATGTATATAAACTTATATGTGACAGACTGACTTGATTTGTAAACGTTCACTTGAAGCTCAATAAAAGTTAATAAAAAAAAAAAAATGAGGTCCATAATTGAAAGACCATACCATTATCATGGCCCATTTCATTTTATCTGGATGTTTTCTTAACTGGATTGGTTTCATATTTCAACGTGAATTAGTATGCAGCACTAAGGTTAAATTGAGTGTTAAATTCCGCTCCCCAGAGAGTCTTCCCCTTCAGTAATGGGAAAATGAAGCATACATTATTACAGTAATAACACCCTCACTTGTGATCTTGTCATTTCACAAGAATCTTAAAACAGGAGTTGGGTTGAATTATTGCTAAGAGGAGAGACCTCTAGAGAAAAGGCCCGTGCTGTAGGAATAGCCTTAAGTGCTGTTGTTTGCATTCTCCTTTTCTATTTCCACATTCAGTTTGTGAGAACCCAGGAGAAGAGAGGCCCAGCACCATCTCGTTGTTCTTAGTTGCCGTCAAGTCAGTTCCAGCTCATGGCAACCCCATGTGTGCAGGGTAGAACTGCTCCTTAGGGTTTTCAAGGCTGTGACCTTTTGGAAGCAGATTGCCAGGCCTGTCTTCCAAGGTATCTCTGAGTGGGTTCGAACTGCCAACCTTTTGTCTAGTAGTCAAGCACTTAACTGTTTACACCACCCAGGGGGCTAGTCTCATCCAGTGTTATGAATTAAATTGTGTTAAATTAAAGTTAGAGCATTTAGCATTGTATTTTGAAATAGGGTTTTCTTTGATATAATAATTAGGTCATACCCAAATAGGTTGAGTTCTAAAATTAATCACTTCTGAGTTCTACAAAGAGCAGATAAGATACAGAGACACATGCACACACACATGTGGGGGAAGATAGACATCATATGAGGACCATCCACAAGCCAAGGAATCAAGGAATGCCTAGGACTACATATGAGGAGGAATCAACAAGGCAGAGACCCTGATTTGGACTTGTAGCCTCCAAAACAGTAAGAAAATACATTTGTGTTCTTTAAAGTCACCCACTTGTGTTGTTTCTGTTAGGACACCACCTGTTAACTCAAACTCTCACCTTGAATACTTCTTTTAACAGTTGTTTCTGCCTCAGCTGCTCCTTATAAGGCCCCTCTCCCGGCCCCTCTGATCCTCCAGAGAGGACTTCCTGATACTCGGCCCCAGCTACTCCTCCTTACCTTTTTGGCCACTGAAAAACTGTGGGCAAGAAAGAGCTTTTGATTTGTAAGTGGGCTGTCAATCCACACGTCAACATGCTCCCTTTTCAGAACCAGTCTAAATTGTGATGCCTCTTGGCGCTGCAAAAGCTCTTCAATTTCCATTTCCAGCTGGTACTCTTGATCGCTTTCCTCTACTGTGGTCAGAACTCAGGAGGAGCTACCACGTGGGACTGGGTAGTATTTTTTGAAGTAATGACTTTATGTATATGTCCATATGATGATATGGATACGGATCCTGCACGTAACTGGGCCTGAGCAGCTCAACATAGAGACTTTTACAGTAGCGCAAAGTGTGCTGATATCAGTTAATTATCTTGCCCATAATTATCTGTGGGAAAAAGAAATTGTGAAAACTTAAAGAGTCAAATTGGTCCAGTTACTATAAATCACAAATTTGAATTACTGGGGCATTGTATTTTCCAAAAATTAAATATAGTCTATGTGAAAATGCAGGTTTGTCTACTTTAGGAGATGAGGAAAAAAAGCAAAGGGAAGATTTGAATGGTGCAAGTAACTAAGCTATAATGAACAGCAAGATAATATACAGAGTCAAAAACTGTTTTTATGTCCAAGAATAAAAATTTTTTGAAGAACTGTTTCAAATTCTTATATTTTACTGCAAATGGATCATAAAATTTTACTGCATACTGCAACAATGCACAGGGTAGCAGTTACTGTCAGCATCTCCCTGAACCTCTCTGTCTTTTACAGCTACTTAGAAAGAAGAATCTCCTTTTTCCCTCTTTACATCTGTGTTATTGTTGTTGTTTACTCTTGAGTTGGCTTCAACTCATGGCAACCTTATGTATAACAGAACAAAACGTTGCCCCGTCCTTTGTCGTCTTTATGCAGTTATGGTGTCAATCCATCTCATGAGGGTTCCCTCATTTTCACCGGTCCTCCACTTTACCAACTATGATGTCCTTTTCTAGAGATTGGTCTTTGACATGTCCAAAACAAGTGAGTTGAAGTCGCCATTTTACACTATGGTTATTCTCAGACTAGATGAATCTCTTTCACCTGGTCCCAGATGTTCTATTTTTCTCCTGAACTAAACTCAAGTAAACCCTATGCTTGTTTAATGCATATAAATTCACACAAACATCAGATTGGAATGAATATTAAAATTACCTAAATAAATACTGCTTTGAAAAAGTAAATCTGAAATACAAAGGGTTTTTATTTAGTAAAACCAAAACATTGATTTTTTTAATATCACCAAATATTAAAAATTAACCACCTCTAAGCATAATTTTTTTTTTTTAAGCATAAACTCAAAAAACAAACACGTTGCCACTGAGCCAATTCCGACTCATAGTGACCCTATAAGACAGAGTAGAACTGCCCCATGGAGTTTCCAAGGAAAAGCTGGTGGATTCGAATTGCTGACCTTTTGGCTAGCAACCACGTTCTTAACCACTGAATCACCAGGGCTGCTCTCAAAGTATATGACCCAGCAATTCCACTCTTAGTTATACATCTGAGAGACTTGAAAACGTATGTTCACACAAAAACTTGTACATGAATGTTCACAGCAGCAATATTCATGGTATCAAAAAACTGGAAATCACCCAAATGTCCATAAACTTATGAATGGATAAACAAGATATTCATACAATGGAATATTATTTATCCATAAAAAGGAATGAAGTACCGATACATGCTACACCATACATGAACTTTGAAAACCTTACACTACGTGAAAGAAGCCAGATACAAAAGGCCACATATTGCATGATTCCATTTATATTAAATGCACAGTATGGTTGCCAGGGGATAGGAGAATGAGGGAATTAGGACTAACTGTTAATAGATACACAAAAGCCACCACAGTACAACAAACTGACAGATGTGTAGGGATAAAGTTTTCACTGGCTAATTTTTTCAGAAGTATACTGCCAGCCAGGTCCTTCTTCCTAGTCTGTCTTAATCTAGAAGCTCAGCTGAAACCTGTCCACCATGGGTGACTGCGACGGTTAAGGTAGTGTGTCAGCTTGGCTGTGCCATGGTTCTCCGTGATTATATGTGACCACTACCATGATTGAATCTGCTGTGAGTAGCCAGTCAGTTGAAAGCAGACGTTCTGGCTTTTTTGCTCAATCTGAATCCTGCACTGCCTCCTGTTAATCTGACCTCCAGCTCTTGGGACTTGAGATATCAGTTTATCTGCAGATCTTGGAATTTTGTGGATCTTTACAGCCTGAGAGTGGAAGCCTCGCTCTCCAACCTGCCAATATTATGTTTGCCAGTCCCTGCAGCTACATGAATTGAGAGAAGCCTCTATCATGATAGACAGACTTGAGACGTTCCAGCCTCTGCAATCTCATAAGACATTTCCTTGATATAAATCTCTCTTTATATATACACACTTTACTGGTTTTGCTTCTCTAGAGAACCCAGCCTAAGACAATGGCCATGCTGGTATTTGAAATAACAGTGCCATGGCTTCCAGAATCACAGTAACACAGGAATCAAATTGACTACACCTATGGAAAGAAACAATAGAAAACTTAAATATCATCAGTCAGAGCTAGGCTAGGGGCCGACTGTGGTACAGACCATCAGTTGCCTGTGTGCAAGTTCAAGTTGAAGCTGAAGAAAATTAGAACAAGCCCATGAGAGCCAAAGCATGACCTTGAGTATATTCCACCTGAATTTAGAGATCATTTCAAGAATATATTTGACTCATTAAACACTAATGACCGAAGACCAGATGAGTTGTGGAATGACATCAAGGACATCATACATAAAGAAAGCAAGAGGTCATTAAAAAAACAGGAAAGAAAGAAAAGACCAAAATGATGTCAGAAGAGACTCTGAAACTTGCTCTTAAACATCGTGTAGCTAAAGCAAAAGGAAGAAATGATGAAGTAAAAGAGATGAACAGAAGATTTCAAAGGATGGCTCAGGAAAACAGAGTAAAGTATTATAATGAAATGTGCAAAAACTTAGAGTTAGAAAACCAAAAGGGAAGAACACACTCAGCATTTCTCAAGCTGAAAGAACTGAAGAGAAAATTCAAGCCTCGACTTCCAATACTGAAGGATTAGATGGAGAAAATAATAAACAATGCAGGAAGCATCAAAAGAAGGTGGAAGGAATACACAGTCACTGAAAAAAATTGGTTGACCTTCCACCATTTCAAGAGGTAGCATCTGATCAAAAACCACTGGACCGAAGGAAGAGGTCCAAGCTCCACTGAAGGCATTGTCAAAAAACAAGGCCCCAGGAATTGACGGAATACCAATTGAGATGTTTCAACAAACGAATGCAGAACTAGAAGCACTCACTCGTCTATGCCAAGAAATTTGGAAGACAGCTACCTGGCCAACCGACTGGAAGAGATCCATATTTGTGCCCATTCCAAAGAAAGGTGATCCAACAGAATGATGAAATTATCAAACACTATCATTAATATCACATGCAAGTAAAATTTTGCTGAAGATAATTCAAAAATGGTGGCAGCAGTACACTGATAGGGAACTGCCAGAAATTCAAGCCAGATTCAGAATAGGATGTGGAACCAGGGATATCATTGCTGATGTCAGATGGACCTTGGCTGAAAGCAGAGGATACCAGAAAGATGTTTCCTGTACTTTATAGACTACGCAAAGGCATTCGACTGCATGGATTATAACAAATTATGGTTAACATTGGGAAGAGTGGGAATTCCAGAACACTTAATTGTGCTCATGAGGAACCTGTACATAGACCAAGAGGCAGTCATTCGAACAGAACAACGGGATACTGCGTGGTTTAAAGTCAGGAAAGACGTGTTTCAGGGTTGTATCCTTTCACCATAACTATTCAATCTGTATGCTGAGCAAATAATCAGAGAAATTGGACTCTATGAAGAAGAATGTGGCATCAGGATTGGAGGAAGACTTTGACATGCACAGATGACACAAGCTTGCTTGCTGAAAGTGAAGAGGGTTTGAAGCACTTGTTGATGAAGATCAAAGACTACAGCCTTCAGTATAGAGTATACCCAATATAAAGAAAACAAAAATCCCCATAAGTGGACCAATAAGGAACATAATGATAAATGAAGAAAAGATTGAAGTTGTCGAGGATTTCATTTTACTTGGATTCACAATCAACGCCCATGGAAGCAGCAGGCAAGACATCAAAGAACGTGCTGCATTGGGCAAATCTGCTGCAAAAAACCTCCTTACAGTGTTAAAAAGCAAAGGTGTCACTTTAAGGACTGAAGTGTGCCTGATCAAAGCCATAGTGTTTTCATTCGCCTCATATGCATGTGAAAGCTGGACAAAGAATAAGGAAAACTGAAGAAGAATTGATGCCTTTGAATTATGGTGTTGGTGAAGAATACTGAATACGCCATGGACTGCCAGAAGAACAAACAAATCTGTCTTGGAAGAGGTACAGCCAGAATGCACCTTAGAAGCAAGGATAGCAAGATTTCGTCTCACATACTTTGGACAAGTTATCAGGATGGACTAATCCCTGGAGGAGGACATCATGCTTGGTAAAGCAGAGATTCAGAGAAAAAAAGACCCTCAAGGAGACGGATTGACACCGTGGCTGCAAAAATGGGCTAAAGTATAACTATTGTGAGGATGGTACAGGACTGGGCGGTGTTTCATTTTGTTGTACACAAGGTCGCTGTGAGTTGGAACCAACTGGATGGCACCTCACGACAACAACCACAAAGCTAATAGGTACAGGTTTCTTTTGGGGGTGATAGAAATGTTCTGGAATTAGTGATGGTAGCTGCACAACATAGTGAATATAGTAAAAACCACTCAAGTGTACACTTTAAAATGCTGAATCTTATGTGAATTATATCAATTTAAAAAATTGCATTGCTGGTCATGGTAGCTCCATAGACACATCCAAACTCCCTGAGTGACTGAATAGCTGGGCTGAGGGCCGTGGGAACCATGGTCTTGGGGAACATCTAGTTCATTTGGCATAACATAGTTTATAAAGAAAATGTTCTACATTCTACTTTGATAGTAGCATCTGGGGTCTTAAAAGCCTGTGAGCAGCCATCTAGGGTACTCCACTGGTCTCACCCCTTCAGGAGCAAGGAAGAATGAAGAAAACTAAAGATGCAAGGAAGGGATTAGTCCAAAGGACTAATGAACCATATCTACCATGGGCCCCACCAGACTGAGTCCAGTACAGCTAGATGACTCTGACAGGGATCACAAAAGAGGGTCCTGGACAGAGCTGGAGAAAAATAACTTGAAAAGAAAGAACAGACTTGCTGGCCTGACAGACTGAAGAAACCCTGAGAGTATGGCTCCCAGACACCGTTTCAGCTCAGTAATGAGGCCACTCCTGAGGTTCACCTTTCAGCCAAAGATTGAACAGGCCCATGAAACAAAACAAGACTAAAGGGGTACACCAGCCCTGGGGCGGGGACTGGAAGGCAGGAGGGAACAGGAAAGACTGGTAATAGGGAACGCGGGGTTGAGAAGGCAGGGTGTTGACATGCTGTGGGGTTGTTAACCAATGTCATAGAACAACGTGTGTACCATCTGTTTAATGAGAAACTAGTTTGTTCTGTAAACCTTCATCTAAAGTACATTAAAAAAAAAAAAGTATTAAAAAAATTGCATTGCCAAAAAGTTACTCAAATACTACTAATTTTCTTCCAATACATCGGGCCAGTATTTTTCTTAAATATCCCGTGCAAGACTGCAGAGTGCTGCAAGATCTGTCAAAATGAAAATTTCATATTTTTAGCTCCTTATTTATGAATATGATACAAATCACATATGAGGCATATTAAAAAAAAATTTTTTTTTTCTGAGTGGCACAGTGGTTAAAGTGACCAACTGCTAACTAAAAGGTCAGTGGTTCAAAACCACCAGCGGCTCCGCGGGAGGAATATGTGGCCATCTGCTTCCGCAGAGATTTATAACCTTGAAAACCCTATGGGTTCACTGTGAGTTGGAATCAACTCAATGGCAGTGGATTTTTTTTTTTTAACGCATATTAAAATATTTTTAAAAAAGTATAATTTACTTGGCTAACAGATCAAGTGTATTATAGAGTTTATAATAATAAACCAATAAAAATAATTAGTGTAATAATAAATGATTGTATTTTTTACGAAAAGCAGAACTATAGACTATGAAATTTAGTAATTTATCTTTCAAAGTACAATCACACTGTGCGAGAAAAGGCCAGTTTCTCAAACTAGTTAGTTTACGGCATGGGTAACCATTTAACACGCGTTTTCAGTGTTCATCATGACAAGAGATAGTCTTACAAAAGATGCACAATTTAGCCTGTAGCCATTGTTGTCCAGTGAATTCCAACTCATAGTGACCCTATAGGACAGAGTAGAACTGCCCGCATAAGGTTTCCAAGGAGCAGCTGGTGGATTCAAATTGCCGACCTTTTGGTTAGCAGCCAAAGCTCTTAACCACCAGGGCTACTATGTAGAGATTATATAGAAGTAAAAATAATTTAAGAGTTTATTCAAGTTATCACTTAGGTGTCTTTCTCTTTAGAATGGTTCCCGTAATTATTCACAAGGAGAAAAGTAACTGGGATCAGATGCTTGTAAGTATGCAGATCCCATACTTACATAAGCAATAAAATCAGGTTCTCGTTGTTTTTAAAAATTTTATTATGGTGAAATATATGTACTAAAAAATTTGCCGTTATAACCGTTTTTAAGTGTACGATTCAGTGACCTTAATTACATTCAAAATGTTGTGCAACTATCGTTACTATTACCAAAACTTTGTCATCACCTCAATCAAACTCAGTGCCCTTTAAGCAATAACTTCCCAGTCTCTCATCTCCTCAACCCCTGAATTAACTTTTGTCTTTATGCATTTGCCTATTCTAGATATTTCATATAAGTGGGATCATACAATATTTGTACCTTTGTATTTGACTTATTCACTTAGCATAATGTTTTCAAGGTTTGTTCCTGTAGTAGCATGTATCAGAACTTTATTTCTCTTTATAGCTGAATAATACTCCTTTTGTATGTATATACCACATTTTGTTTATCTGTTTATCTGTTGATAGACCCTTGGGTTATTCCTACCTTTCGAGTTTTGCAAATAATGCTGCAGTGAACATTGGTGTACACGTTATCTGTTTGAGTCCATGCTTTCATGTCTTTTGGGTATATACCCAGGAGTGGAATTGCTGGGGAAATTCAGGTTTTTTAATCAGTTGTCCATTCACAACTGCAGCCATTCCCCAATTTTATCTATTATGAACATACCTCTTTTAGTTGATCTCACCATTTCATCAACCTGAACACAAAATCCATTAATACCTTCTGACAGATAGCACAGCACCACTGAGTAGATGAGTTGGTGGTGGGGAGAATGAATCTAGGAAGGGCAGAGGAAGAGGTGTGCACAATAAAACCAGGAAAAAAAGTAAACTGAAAGGGTGTCAAGTACACCTAATCTAAAATACAACTTGCAAACAAATCCTTAGCAATAGGTTGAATAACTCTCAAGGAGAACGGTCAGTTAAGCCACTGTTTTCAGAAACTGATTGAAAAAGAATTGCTAAGCAGCTGACTACTGAACATCGCCTTGAAAGATAGCTAAGTGACAGATACACGTAAAAGTAGGTAGAGGAACATATGAGTGAAATAGAAACATCTGTGTGTATGTGTCATGGATTGAACTGTGTCCCCCCAAAATAAGTGTCGAATTGGTTAGGCCGTGATTCCCCGTATTGTATGGTTATCTTCCATTTTGTGATTGATGTAATTTTCCTATGTGCTGTAAATCCTAATCTTTGCCTGTGGTTAATGAAGCAAGATTAGATTATGTTAAAGAGGATTACGGTAGGATGTAACATCCTTACTCAGATCACATTCCTGATCCAGTATAAAGGGAGTTTCCCTGGGGTGTGGTCTGTATCACCTTTTATCTTACAAGAGATAAAAGGAAACGGAAGCGAGCAGAGAGTGGGGGACCTCATACTACCAAGAAAGCAATGCTGGAAGAAAAGCTCGTCCTTTGGACCCTAGGTTCCTGCACTGAGAAGCTCCTAGAGCAGGGGAAGATTCATGACAAGGACCTTCTCCCAGAGCTGACGGAGACGGAAAGCTTTCTCCTAGAACTGTCACCTGAATTCAGACTTGTAGCCTCCTAGACTGTGAGAGAATAAATTTGTCTTTGTTAAAGCCATCCACTTATGGTATTTCTGTTATAGCAGCACTAGATGGCTAAGACAATGTGTCAGAAGTTATATTGTTCTGACTAAATTACTAATAATTTTATCTTTTAAGACTCAGCAAAAAGAAACTCTGGTTAAGTAGCTTTTCAGATGACAGAAGGTTTTAATTAATGAGGTAGTCATGCAACTCTGCTCACTGGGTTTATGATGAGAACTTTGTGGGTGAGAATCAGCATAGAGCTGGCTCCTAGAAGATGGAGATCAATCATATGCCCACTTGCCCACTTCTCAATTATTTCTGACACCAGCTACCCACACACCACTCTCTCTCTCTGTCTGTCCCTAAACACCTAGGGGTCAGTCAGACCTTCCAAGTTGAGAGGACACCATCCTTGGGTTTGTTAATTTGCTGCAACAACTCATTGGACTCACAGGAGCTATTATACTTCTGATTACTGGTTTTATTATACTAAAAGGATATAAATCAGGATCATCATAAAGAAGAGATGCACAGGCGAGATCTGGGAAGGTTCCCAGTGCAGAGCTGCTGTGTCTCAGAGACAGCATATCACCCTCCCTTCCCCAACCAGGAAGCTCTCTGAGCCTCAGTTTTCTGGGCTTTTATTGGCCTGGGTGATAAACTAAATCATGACTCCTGAGGCTGGTTGATATTGGCCTCCCGGGTAAGCCTTTTCTGCTCTGGCCAGCCCCCACTCACACGCACAAGTTCTCGGGTGTGGCCAGGAAGTCCCAGACCAAGGCATCTTTACCCCACAATGCTCTATGGTCTATGTGATCCTTCGGCCATTGAAGTTTCTGTCCTAGATGTCAGTTCACACACAGTCTATACATACAATGTATGTGTGTACAATGCATCGCCTCTTACTGTAAAAAACAGAATAAAGTCCAGCTCATTGAATATCAGCATCATTGGAACACCTAAAAGCTTGTTGCTTTTTCCCTGCAGGCCTCCCTGGGCTGACTTTTTACTCCTACAGATAAAAGTCTGCCTAAACTGCTGTAAAATCAACTGTTTTGGCCGCTTGGCCTATGCAGGTCATGTATCCAGGCAGCCATGCTATGAGATTAGTTGAGGTTGTTTTGTTTTTAATTTATCTTTTATCTCTATGCTTCTGTCACTTGTAATTTGCAAGTGTGTTTCATTCAGCGGCTCTTGCTTCTGTCAAGCCCTGAGTTTCTACCTGTATTTTCTTTGCTGGGGGGAATATAAGTCAAACTGATTAGTAGTTGTCTTGGCATCATCATTAAGTCAGGAAGACTTCTCAGGCCCACAGAAAGCTGGAATACTGTTTGATCCAGTTCAACCCCCTGCTGTATACATAAGAATTCTTATACATAAGACTCTGTGTAAGTTCTTGGGAACTTGTTAGAAATGCAAATTCTCAGCAGGGGGCTTGAACCGTTTGAAGTCCTGTCCTGTTTCTGGCAACAACATGCATCATTTTTTTTAACTACATATGTCTCTCGACTCCAGGGTCTCCTGTCAACTGAAGGCTTCACACTGGTGCTACTTATTGCCCAGTCCATCACCTCTACATGCTGGCTTCCAGCTCCAGCAGCCATTAGCACTTTGGGTCCTTTTTCAGACAGAGAAAGGAACAAGCCACCTCCATAGCCCTGGGTATCTGGATGGTATTTTAAAAGATTAGTTTCCATCTTTTTCTCCCTGTATTTTCTCTTTCTCATCTTCTCATTCAAGTAGGAAGTTTTATACGGACTTTATTACCTCAAGGGAGGTTTATGAACGGGGAAAGGCAAAAGGAGTCTTTTTGGTTCTTTTTTACCAGGTCCTTAGGAGAATGTAGAAAGTTTGTGGTAGAAATTAAAGGAAGCGAAGAGGGAAAAGTTCAAGAGTTTTATAGTGGAGTGTCTTTAAAAAAGTTGAAGAAAACAGATTTTCTTCAGTCTTGGCTTCCTGGCAGGTCTCCAGGGAGGTGGCAGGACCCCAGCAAGGAAAGGGGGCCCTCAGCCTTGCTAACAAGTCCCAGGTGGGGCATGGAAGCAAAGGTTGTCACCAGATCTGAAGGGGCTACTGGGAAGTGGACAATGTCTCAGTTGTAACCTTCAACTGTCACATATGACTCAGTGATAGAAGGACACCCCCAACTTGGCATTAGATAAGATCATGGAAGCTTCACCTGATCCCAAAGTAGAGAGCACCAGGAAGAACTGAAATATTTTACCAGCCTGTCAGAAGTGAGCTCAGGGGCAGAAATACAATCTATGTGAAAAACAAAGAAATGCCATTCTGCATGTCTGAATTTGTGGACTAAGAATCACATTCTCAATACATTCATCAGGAGAGTTGTGGTGGATTTTGTACTGTGTCAGTACAGCTCAGCTGGAACTATATTTCCCAGAATTCCTTCCCTGTATAGTTGGAGTTTGGCTTGACTGTAAGAAAAAATTGAAGAGATTTGGAAGTCCGAAGAGAAGCAGCAGCCATGATGCTCTGAAGGTCAGTTTCTGGCGCCAGGTACCTCTGTGATTCACACATGTTGTCACTGACCTGATGGTTCATCTCGCTGGTATAGTGCAGCAGCTGGGCCCAAAAGTCCTCCAGCTCCCACTCGTGCTTCCTGGAATTCTTCCCAAATAAACCATTGCTGTTGTCATTAGCTGCCATGGAGTCGGCCCCTGACTCATGATGACCTCATGTACAACAGCATCTGACCATTGTGATCCACAGGGTTTTCACTGGCTGATTTTTGGAAGTAGATCACAAGGCTTTCCTCCTAGTCTGTCTCAGCCTGGAAGCTCACTGAAGCCTGTTCAGCATCATAGCAACACACAAGCTTTCACTGACAGATGGGTGGTGGCTGCACATAAGATGCGTTGGCCCAGAACCAAACCCAGGTCTCCTTTGTATAAGTCAAGAATTCTACCACTGAACCGCCACTGCCTCCTCACCCAAATAAACTACTTGCCTTCAAATCCTTCTCTTAAAGTTGGTTTGTGACTGAATCTGACAAGGTTAAATTTAAGGACCTGCCCGAAGGTTTTGAAAAGCATCTACATGTGTACAGGGGAGGTATTCACAACGTCTAATTGTGAATGGCCAAAGATAGTGAACACTAGTATTAAAGCTAAAGCAGGCTTCTTATGCCTACGCATCCCAAGAGTCCCAGGTTTTCAATAATATACATCCTGTACAGTCATAACAGTAGGTAAGTGTTGTTTGTGTATAAGATGCAGCTGATGCAGATAAAGAAACAAATATGAGTATGACCCAAATACATCTGGGCCCTCATTTCCTTCCTGAAGGCCTACCTCAGCACGCATCCTGGTCAAAAGAAACACAAATCCGACTCCAAAAAGTCTTGAAAGCAAGAAAGCCTTTAGTAAAATATCTCTCAGAGAGGTTGTTATCAAACAGACAGCAAGTTCTCTAGCCCCAAAGTTCTGTTCCTTAAGGTAGATGCTTAAATCTTTCTTGGTTTCTCCAAAGATCCCATCCTCCTGTGGGTTCTCCCTCAACACTATCTCCTCATCCCCCAGTTCTGCAATGGCTCAGAAGCAGTAGGGTTTCCATGTCACACAAACCAAGAGGTTTCTTCAAGGGGTTGGGGTTAAGGAAGAGGATGGGGGGAAGACTTACTAATTATGCTCCAAAATTTTTTATCCCCTTCATGTGTGTAAATTAATTTATTTAAATTGACCATAAATTCAGGATCCACCACAACTCAGAGATAATGAGCATAGAATAATAGTACAGCTACAACTCAATTACCCCTCACTTTTCCCAGTTGGAGCCTATCCCAGGTTCAGATAGGTATTGGGGCGAGGGAGTGGGGAGGATTGCTAATGGCTTCCAAGCTTATTAGTAACATTCTTTATGTTGGTTTCAAAAGCTGATGCAAGTAATGTGACCCACTGTTCCCTGGCAAGATGGGAACTTCTCTCTCTGCCCTGGCACGGTCACCCTCATAGTTCTTAGGTAGCATCTGCTGTTGTTGTCTAGACAGTAAAATCTAGACTAGTGAGAAGGGCTTCAGAAATTGGCTGACCTCAAAGTCCTTTCCCATTTTACTCTTTTCGGCACTGATGTGTGAAGTAAAAGTTTATTTATGTGTTGAAACAGTGCCAAAACCCCATTTTCTATGCTAATGGAAGAGAATAAGAGGGAGGAAAACACAGCACAGACTCTATCTGCATGACACACACATTGTCATTCTCACAGGAGGCTCACTTGCTTCCTGGGCAGCTTGTTTCTCAGGCAGAGGGGAGCGTGCCTGTGGTTGTGGTGCCGGGGAACTCCCAGTTGCATCAGAAAGGTCAGCCTGTTGCCCATGAAAAACTTGAAGGCTGAGCAAATTTCCCAAGACACCCAAACAGTAAGCCAAGGTATTCAGAAATGCCAAATCCCTGCTGCCTCCTTCCCTAAAACCTAGAACACAGGCAACAAGGCACTGTCTGGGAAAAGGTATTTCTGACCAGCAAAGCTCTGTTGTTGTTAGGTGCCGTCAAGTCGGTTCCGACTCGTTGCGACCCTATGTACAACAGAACAAAACACTGCCCGGTCCTGCGCCATCCTTACAATCGTTGTTATGCTTGAGCTCATTGTTGCAGCCACTGTGTCAATCCACCTTGTTGAGGGTCTTCCTCACGCTCGGCGTTTCTCAAGCTGAAAGAACTAAAGAAAAAAATTCAAGCCTCGAGTTGCAACAGTTAGGATTCCATGGGGAAAATATTAAATGACACAGGAAGCAGCAAAAGAAGATGGAAGGAATACACAGAGTCATTATATAGCTAAGCTCTACTATCTAGAATATAGACATAACTCCAGAGGGCACTGGTGGTTCAGTGTAGAACTCCTGCACTTCATGCAGGAGACCGGGTTGGATTCCTGCCCAACGCACCTCATGCATAGCCATAAACTGTCTTGTTGGCGGAGACTTTTGTGTTGCTGTGATACTGAACAGGTTTCAGTGGAGCTTCCAGACTAAGACAGATGAGGTTCAAGAAAGGCCTGGTGATCTGCTTCTGGAAATCAGCCAGTGAAAATCCTTTGAATCACAACAGTTTGATCCACACCACGGGTACAGGACTGGGTAGCGTTTTGCTGTGTAGTATATGGGGTCACCGTGAGTAAGGGGCCAACCTGACGGCAGCTGACAGAATGTATGCGTAACTCCAATAAATCAATATGAAAAAGAGAGACAACTCAATAGAAAAAATGGGCAAGAGACTTGAATAGGCATATCGTAAAAGACAAAAATGTTAAAAAGCTACTTGACTTCACTAATTACTAGATTAATACAAATTAAACAGCAACAGGATACCTTTAAAACAGTTATCCTCCAAACAGTCGACTTCAACTCATGGTGACCCCATTTGTGTCAGAGTACAACTGTGCTCCACAGGGTTTTCAATGGTCGATTTTTTGAAAGTAAATTCCCAGGCCTTTCTTCTGAGGGCCTCTGAGTGGACTCGAACCTCCAAGCTTTTGGTTAGCAGCTGAGTGTGTTAACTATTGCACTACCCAGGGACTCTTAGATACCTTTAAAAAAAAAAAAAAAAAAACTTTTACATACCTACAAAAGAATACATTTTTTTTTAATCTAACAATTAAATATCAAGCGATGATGAGGATGTGAAACAGTGGGAACTCTTACGCACTGCTGGTGAGAGAATAAACTGATACAATCACTTTGGAAAACTGGCAGTACCCGGCGCAGCTGAATGTCTATAGATATAGGACTCCGAACACTAGGTCATCACCCCAGAAAAGCTCTTGCTCTTTTCATGGACATGTTTTCTATGAGACCAGGTAAGCAAATTATCTGAGTGTGATTCACTGATGCTATTGGGAATCCTCAACACCAAAAACCAAACCCACTGCCGTGGAGTCATTTCTGACTCATAGCGACCCTATAGGACAGAGTAGAACTGCACCATAGAGTTTCCAAGGAGCACCTGGCAGATTTGAACTGCCGACCTCTTGGTTAGCAGCCATAGCACTTAACCGCTATGCCACCAGGGTTTCCTTTGGGAATCCTAGCAGGTAGAAGTTGTAAATGGAAGGGAAAATCCAAAAAACTCACTGCCTTCAAGCAATTCCAACTCATAATGACCCAATAGGTTTTCCAAGGCTATATATCTCAGTGGAAGCAGGCTGCCATGTCTTTCTCCCATGGAGCAACTGGTGATATTGAACTGCCGACCTTTTAGCTAGCAGTCAATTGCCTTAACCACTGTGCCACCAGGGCTCCTTAAGTGGGAGAGAAGAGGGAAAGTAAAAAGGGAGAGGGCGAGAAGAGAAGAGGAATAGAGAGAAATTAAAGGGGCTCATTTGCCAGGCAGGAAAAAAATGACAAATTTCCAGAGGTAGTTCTGCTAAAGACCAGCCAGGGAGATGAGCAGAGGGGCTGGGGCCTGGAATAAGTCAGGGCCTGTGGGAGGTTTGAGTAGGCCACTGGGTCAGGACTGAGAAGGCATGTGTAGTTAATACGTGAATAGCAAGATACAGGGCAAGAAGTGGGTCAGATAGCAGGTAGCTGACCAGGATGGGCATACCCATGGGGCAGCCATACAGGGTTGCTCTAGTAGACTCTGTTGGAACCGAGGTCATGTCCCCTCTGTCCACCTGACTTCAAACGCAGCTGTGGTCAACAGTTTCCCTGTGTGCTGATAGCATCCCTGTCAGGCACCAGTGCCAGCAAAATCCCTCAGGTTTTCTGCCTCAAGACTTTCTCCTCACTTTGGAAAATGTAAGCAGTTCTACTCCTGGAAATAAATCCCAGAGAAATTCTCACACTGTGTGGAGAATGAAAGAAGAACATGATTAACTCAATTCTGAGCACCTGAGGTTCAAAATTAAAAAAAGAAAGAAAAAATGCAGGAGGATATTATAATCTTAGAGTATGGAAGATTTCTTAAACAGGTATAAAGTAAAAAAGTATAGCTTTGACTGCATGCACAAGGAGGCATCTATATGATTTCAATGCAGCATCTTAGTAATAGATTAAAGTTGGAAACAACCTAAGAGTTCATCAACGGGGACATGGTTAATTGTGGTCTAGTCATACCATGGAGAGCCCTGGTGGTGCAGTGGTTAAAGCACATGGCTGCTAACTGAAAGGTTGGCAGTTCAAACCCGCAGGAGAAAGATGTGGCAGTCTACTTCCATAAATATTTACAGCCTTGCAAACCCTATGAGGCAGTTCTACTCTGTCCTACAGGGTCACTATGAGTCAGAATTGACTCGATGGCAGTGGGTTTGGTTTTGGTTAGTCATACCATAGAATACTACTCAGGTTATTGTTGTTGTTATTAGTTGCCCTTAAGTAGAGTCCAACTCACAGCAACCACATGTATGCAGAGTAGAACTGTTCCATAGGGATTTCAAGGCTGTGACCTTTCAGAAGATTGTTGGGCCTGTCTTTTGAGGCACCGCTCGGTGGACTTGAACTGCCAACCTTCCAGCTGGTAGCCAAGTGCTTAACTGATTGTGCCCTCCAGGGACTCCAGTAAACAAACAAACAAACAAACAAAAGAAAACCCATTGCCCTCGTTTTGTTTCTGATTCATAGCGACCCTATAGGACAGAGTAGAACTGCCCCATTGGGTTTCCAAGGAGTGGCTGGTGGATTCGAACTGCCACCCTTTTGGTTAGCAGCTGAGCTCTTAACCACTGTACTGCCAGGGCTCCGAAGACTCCTACACCAAACCAAAAAAACCCATTGCCGTTGAGTTGATTCTAACTCATAGCGGCCCATGGGACAGAATAGAACTGCCCTCTCGAGTTTCCAAGGAGCACCCAGTGAGTTTGAACTACCAACCTTTCGGTTAATAGACATAGTTCTTAACCACCGTGCCAGCAGGGTTTCCGGGGACTTCTACAGACCTGCATATATTGGCCAGTAAACCAGTTGCCACTAAGTCAAAGCGTGGTGACCCCACGTATATGGGAGCGGAACGGCGCTTCACAGGGCTTTCAGCGGCTGATTTTTTTTGGAAGTAGATCACCAGAACTTTCTCCTGAGGCGCCCCTGGGTGGACCCGAACAGCCAGGGACTCCGCATACGTAGACAAAGGGCACAAAATTTAGGAGGTCATTGTCAGGGTGGTCGGCCTCACTTGCCTCACCCTAGTCCTGACCTTACCAGGATATTTTCATAGGTGAAAAGGCAACTTAAAGAACA
Source organism: Elephas maximus indicus (assembly GCF_024166365.1). Lineage (NCBI taxonomy): Eukaryota > Metazoa > Chordata > Mammalia > Proboscidea > Elephantidae > Elephas > Elephas maximus. Next base: position 86,546,605 of record NC_064828.1, on the reverse strand, counting down.
ATGACTACAGTATAATATCATTTGTACTATAAAAATAGGGGGGGTGCGCAAAAACAAATCTATGTTTTTGTCTGTATACTCTACGTACATGTAAACACCTAGAATGTAATCTGAGAGATTTTAGAAATAAAGTCTGTGGGGAGCATGAAAGGACATTTACCTTATTTACCTTATTAATCGCCCCTTGGCAAAACCTTCCTGAACAGTTTGGAATAATAACAAGGTCAATTTTTCCAAGAGTCAGTGGGTTCTTAAACATTCACCTCCCTAGGGTCACACCCCTGGAGAAGCTCCTTAGGCCAGGGCCTGCTCTTTTCTGAGACAGCCAGCAGGGGGCAGAAGCACCACGAGCCAACCGCCCTGGCAAACTGCCCTGTGACCTGGAATGTAGGTCTGGGCCCAGCCTGCAGCAGTGGCAGACATTTGGCCTGATTCTCCACCATTAAAGGCTGCTCAGTTTTAAGCAGAGCAGAAGATTCTAATATGTGCTCTTGGCTGCATATTTTTTTTTTAAATTCTTGATATGCATTTGAGTCTAGGGTAAGGACCCAACTTTTTTTTTTTTTTCCAAAATAGAATTAATTTATTTTTATATTATAGAAGTAAAATATACTCATTACAAAAAATTTTTAGGGCGAAGAATATAAAGCAAAAGACTTGTAGTTTTATTACCTGCAAAAATGCATTATCATCTTTTTTCTAAGCCTTTGTAAGCATACACAAACATCTTCCAAAAAGGGGCATCATACTATATGTACTACTTTTTGTTGTTGTTGTTGTTGTTAGCTGCTGTCGAGTCTGCCCCTGACTCATGGCGACCTCACGCACATGGAAAGAAATCCTGCCCAGTCCTGTGTCATCCCCATGATTGGTTGGGGAATTGGACCGACATGATCCATAGGGTTTTAATTGGCTCATTTTCAGAAGTAGATCGCCAGATGTTTGTTCCTAGTCTGTCTAAGTCTGGGAGCTCCACTGAAACCTGTTCAACGTGATAGCAACACACAAGCCTCCAAATGACAGAGGGTTGGTTGTTGTGTATGAGTTGCATTGGCCAGGAATCAGACCTGGGTCTTCCCCTGGACGGTGAGAATTCTACCACTGACCCACCACTATGCTCATACATACTACTTTATAGCTGTTTGTTTTCACATAGATCAACAAGATCTCATGAGCATCTTTTAAGGACTCAGTATTAAATGAAACTTACGTACATGCTATTAGCTCAGTTTCCATTAAAAAGCATCCTGAGACTGAGTGAGACAGGCCAAAACCCCATGCTACAGTTTGGGCTTTGGGTCTGCTTATATCATCCTGACTAGGAGGGCCTGACATTTCTGGAAGCAAGTCAACAGTAGAGGAAGCCAAGTCCTTCCTTGGATCCACACCTCTAAATGTGTAGAGTGTTGACAGCCAAGAGCTTATGTGCTCTGTGGTCTTTTGTGGGTTTCCCCATGCTGTACTGCCTAGATGGTGGATATTATTTCCATTTATTGGATAGCAGAAGGTAATCACAAATCAGCTTCAAAAACCTCTCTTGGAACAGTGGCTGAGATGACTCTGCATATTGTGTGGGCTGACTTATTAGAAAGTAAAGATTTGGATGGCCAGATTTTAGCTGCTTTTCCCTTAGGGAAGGTGATTATCTCATTGTAGAAATTTATAAATGTAGCTTTTGCTAACTATGTTGTTTGTGGAGGTCTGGTTCAAAAACGAATAAAGTAATGCCTTCATATGCAGATATCTCAAATTTAAACTATCATCCTTTCTGTCCCTGTTTTCCAGTTGTGCTAAAGTCAAATCCTAAGAAACTTAACCAGCTGAAAAATAGAGGTAGATTTTTTTTTTAATGAATTTAGTTTTTTTGTTTGTTTGCTTTGGAAGGGGTTTAAGACTAAATAAATATAAATTTGAAGGATTCACTGACAAATATATTTGAGAACAAATACACCACTTGGAGAGGATCAACAACCATATAAAACCAATGTCCAAGGAAACAAAAACTAATTTTGCCGCCAGTGTACCGAGACCAACAGATGAAGTATCCATAGAGAAAACATGGTATTATTTGCTCAGAGGCTTAATGAAGTATTAACAAACCCAAACATCTAGGCAGACAATGGTTTAGACAATGGCTGAACCAAATAATGAAAACCACAAGTACAATGAACAGATACAGAAAGGGCTTGTGGTGAGGTGACAGCTTGCCAAGCAGCAAGGCCCCTTCTGAAGAGTTCTGCAGTTGTATTCCTTCTTCCTTAGGATTGAAGTCATAAGAGATTATTTGCCCTGCTTTAAACCATCAAGTTTCTAACCGCCTCCAAAGTTGTCCCCAGTCTTGGTCTGTCACAGAGCACAACCTGATTGGAGACAGTAAAGCATATTTTGTTACCTGTGTGTTTGTTTTAGACCTGATAGGAACTGAAGGTTGTGGCAGGCATTAATGTCTGTTTGACAGAACAAGTAAATATGAAGGAGGTGTCTCTTCCCAGTGTAAAGGCAACAGATGATGCAGAGAAAATGATACCAAACTTGCCATGAAATGCATTTTCCCTTGGGAGATGATAAAATGAAAGGAGGTGATCATAGACCTAAATGTAAGAGCTAAAACTATAAAACTCTTAGAAGAAAATATGGGAGTAAGTCTTTATGACCTTGGATTAGGCAATGGATCCTAAAATATGACATCAAATGCACAAGTGACAAGAGAAAAAAATAGATAAATTTGACTTCATCAAAATTCAAAACTTTTGTGCTTGAAAGGACACAATATCACAAAGTGAAAAGACAACCCACAAAATGAGAGAAAATACTTGCAAAGCATTTATCTGATAAGGGACTTGTATCTAGAATATATAAACAACTCTTGGAATTCAATAATAAAAAGACAACTCAGTTTTATGAAGTGGGAAAAGGACTTGAATAGACATACAAATGGTCAATAAGCACATGAAAAGATCTTTGTAACATTCAACATCATTAATCATTAAGAAAATGCAAGTCAAAGCCACATTGAGGCACCACTACAGGTCTACCGTTGTTGTTTGCAGGTGCTTTTAAGTCTCATTTTGACTCATAGCAACCCTATGTACAACAGAACAAAACACTGCATGGTCCTGTGCCATCCTCACAATCATTCCTATGTTCGAACCCATTGTTGCAGCCGCTGTGTCAATTCATCTCGTCCAGGGTCTTCCTCTTTTTCGCTGACCCTCTACTTTATCAAGTATGATGTCCTTCTCTAGGAACTGGCCCTTATGATAAGATAACATGTCCAAAGTACGTCCCTTCTGAGGAGCATTCTGGGTGTACATCTTCCAAGAGAGATTTGTTCATTCTTCCGACATTCCATGGTATGTTCAATATTCTTTGCCAACACCATAACTCAAATGCATCAGCCCTTCTTTAGTCTTCCCTATTCATTGTCCAGCTTTCACATGCATATGAGGCGATTGAAAACATCATGACTTGGGTCAGGTGCACCTTAGTCTTCAAGGTGACATCTTTACTTTTCAACACTTTAAAGAGGTCTTTTGTAGCAGATTTGCTCCATACAATATGTCATTTGATTTCTTGACTGCTGCTTCCATGGATGTTGATATTGGATCCAAGGAAAATGAAATCCTTGACAACTTTAATCTTTTCTCTGTTTGTCATGATGTAGCTTATTGGCCCAACCAAAACCAAACCAAACCTGTTGCCGTCGATTCCAACTCATCGTGATCCTATATGACAGAGTAGACCTGCCCCATAGAGTTTCCAAGGAGAACCTGGTGGATTACGAACTGCCGGCCTTTTGGTTAGCAGCTATAGTACTTAACCACTACACCACCAGGGTTTCCCTTACTGGCCCAGCTATGAGGATTTTTGTTTTCTTTATGTTGAGGTGTAATCCATGCTGAAGGCGGTAGTCTTTGATCTTCAACAATAAGTGCTTCAAATCCTCTTAACTTTCAGAAAGCAAGGCTGTGTCATCTGCATAATGCAGGTTGTTAATTATTCTTCCTCTAGTCCTGATGCTGCATTCTTCTTCATGTAATCCAGTTTCTTGGATTATTTGCTCAGCATACAGACTGAATAAGTATGGTGAAAGGATACAACTCTGACACACCCTTCCTTATTTAAACCTTGCAGTATCCCCTTGTTCTGTTTGAACGAGTGTCTCCTGGTCTAAGCACAGGTTCTTATGAGCATAATTAAGTATTCTGGAATTCTCATTCTTCTCAATTTTTATTCATAACTTGTCATGATCCACACAGTCGAATGCCTTTGCATAATCAGTAGAACACAGGTAAACGTCTTTCTGATATTCTCTGCTTTCAGCCAAGGTCCTTCTGACATCAACAATGATATCCGTCATTCCACATTCTCTTCTGAACCTGGCTTGAAATTCTAGCAGTTCCCTGGCAATGTACTGCTATAACAGTTTTTGAATTATCTTCAGCAAAATTTTACTCACTTGTGATAATATTTTTTGATAATTTCCAAATTCTGTTGGATCACCTTTCTTTGGAATGGGTACACCCACTAGGATGGCTATAAACAAAAAGGTAATAACAGGTGTTGTCATTGAGGATGTGAAGAAATTGGGAGCCTTATACACTTCTGGTGGGAATGCAAAATGGTTAAATATGGAGTTCAATATGACTGAGCAAATCCACTCCTAGCTATCTACCCAAGAGAAATGAAAACATGTCCACGCGAAAGCTTGTACATGAATATTCATAGCAGCATTATTCATAATAGCCAAAAAGTAGAAATAACTGATGAATGGATAAACAAAACTTGGTATATCCATACAATGAAATATTATCTGGCAATAAAAAGGAATGAAGTACTAATACATGGAGGCTGAGCAGGGGGAAGAATGGTGGGGGGTGGGAATGCATGTATCGCTGGTTGCCAGGTGCTCTGTCTCCTGCTGGGAGCTCCATGAAGCAGCTTTCCTGTACTCCCTGTCCACCAATCTCCAACGGGAGTCCAAGATGGCGTTTCTGTGCTGCATTACCTGATGGGGAGCTCTGCTCGTATCTCTCCACACTCCCTGTTCTCTGTCAGTTTCTTATTCCATTCAGTGCTTGATTAAGTTTTTTATCTTTTCATTTGATGCTGAGGGATCCAGGATTGACGTTTGTCTCTGTTTTACTTAATTTTTCTGGTATTTGATGTGGAGGGACGGCATGGTGCTTCTGTCCATAGTGCCATGTTGGCTCTGCCCAACATTCTGACTTCAGATCTAAATAACTGGTCTCAGTTCCAGGGAGAAACACCCACAGGCAATGCAGAGGGGAAATCTCCCTCACTCAGCTCCTTAGGAATGTCCTCGAAGCACCTCCATCCACCCCCCTTGCTCTGATTTGTCATGACAAGGTGTGGGCAGCATCCGAACAGAGCAGGTCATTCATCCCCCCAACAAGGGTTTGCTGGGCCAGGCCCTGCTGGTGCTAAGGATGCCAAGGAGGTGAGGGTCGGAGTCTGCTCCCAGGAAGCTTCCTGGGGGTTGGCTGGGTCCAGATCTGGCTGACCAGGTCAAGAGACAGGCAGCTACAGTGCAGGGTGTACACAGCAGACATCAGAATCTGACAGAGCCACAGGACTCGGAGCTAGGGCCTTAAGGCAGGACCAGGGAACCTGGTTCCCAGGATCTGGAGCAAATCAAAGGTTAGAGCAAGGGGTTAGTAACATTGAGAGGAAGCAGAGTTGAGGCCAGGCCTAGCACTGTTAAGGAGAGGCTTCTAAAGAAGTCTGCTCCTGGTGGTCGTGGAAAGGGGCTCTTCGTCTGCCTCACTCTTTTTGATTCTTCCTTTCTTGGGGAGGAGCCCAGCAGCAAAGGGAAAGCCACTCAGGACTTCCTACTCAAGAAAATGAAGGTGAATAAAGCAGCAGCTTCAGCCACTGGTCAGTATTCAGAAGTAGCCTTGGATCCTGTCCAGACATGCCTGGGGAGGCAGTGGTTGTGGAGCTGGATTGCTGGCCCGATCATGGGCCGGCTGCTGGAAGCACAGCACTGGGAGGGCACACAGGACTGGGCTCCCGAATCTGCCACTCAACCAGCTGTGTGACTTTGCATTAAGTCACCAGCCTCTCAGGACTCCATTTCTCCATTTAGAAAGGGACGGTTTGGACCAAACACGATTGACTGATTTCCAACCTTCTCAGTATGAAGACCCGCCTCCCCAGGAAGTAGAGATTCCCAGCTGGAGTGCTCATGAAAGGCTTCAAGAAGGAGGTGAATGAAGACCTCTTTTTAAAAGCAAAAAATTTCAAGCACTCCACGCCATGGCAGTTACAATTTTGGTATCTGTTGATTAAAAAATACAAAATGATAAAGGCAATATAACTTTTGTATCTTTTAAAGGAGTTAGCATTTTATGAACCACAGTGACATCTCAAGTCATTTTTTAAAATTAAGGGTGCAACATCCTTTAAGATGGAGGGCCACAGCTTCCATGAAAAGCTCCCACCCAAATCCAGCCAGTAAGGATTTAATCTTCCTGAGAACTCTCAGAGATCAGTTACCTATACCTCTCACTTGAAAAATATAAGGGGCAGCAGAGCACTGGACCAGTGTTCTTCAAACTTTTATTTATTGTAGAGTCCATCAATCATGCTAATAATGGTAAAAAAAAAAAAAAAAAAAAAAAATTCAGAATTTGAAAACAGGGGTGATGGGTGGTGTTTGTTCCTTTTTGGCTGCCCAGCACTTTTGTCTGCCCTTCCCAGGTTTGTGGGAGATAAAAAAAACCTTGCCGTCGACTCATAATGACCCCATGTGTTACAGAGTAGAACTGCTCCATAGGGTTTTCTTGGCTGTAATCTTCATGGAAGGAGATTACCAAGCTTTTCTTCTGCGGTGCCACTGGGTGGGTTTGAACTGCCAGCCTTTAGGTTAATAGTCCAGTACAAACTGCTTGTGCCACCCAGGGACCTTAGGTTTGTGGAAGACTCTATCTTATGAGTCTTAATGGAAGTTAGAGCCCACACTACCCACTTCTCACTATAAAACCAAACCCGTTGTCATTGAATCGATTCTGACTCAGAGATCCTATAGGACAGAGTAGAATTGCCCCATAGGGTTTCCAAAGAGCTGCTGGTGAATTCAAACTGCTGACCTTTTGGTTAGCAGCTGAACTCTTAACCACTGCACCACCAGGGCTCTGAAAATGTCAAACACTTGCTTCCCAGCCTTCCTTGTCTTTAAGGCTCAGACATATGACCTGGGCTCAACAAATCAGATGCACCATCCTGGACTCTGTATCAGGAGCTAGGAACGCTGAGCCCAGCGGAGAACCTCTTTTGGTGGGGGTGGTGGCAGCAGGGATGGCCGTGTCCAGATCCAGGGGCAGCAGCAACGGCAACAGGAGAGTCATTATTCGGACTCCAGCCATGGCAATGGAACAAGTTGCCCAGGGTTCTGAGACCAGGGCAGCAGGACTCTCTGGCAGCTCCTGTGTCACAAATTTTGCTGTGCCCAGCATCCTTTGTTCTTGTTCATACTCTGAGCCTGGCTCTCCAGCCTTCCCAGAGATTCTGTGGGCTACCCAACATCCTTTCCACAAATTCCTCTTCTGCTTAAATCGTCCAGAGCCAGTTCTTGTTGTGTTTTTAAGTCGAGCCCTCACTGATTCAATGTTACGTCAGTCAGTCTCCGCATCAACTTATTTTTGTATTTTGCTTCGGTCACACAGCTCTGAGAAAATTCAGATCCTACAGACGGATGGTTATAAATAATAATGATATACGCTATTACCTAGCACCCACTATGTGCTAGACAGTGTTCTAATCACGTCACATGCGTTAACTCTTTTAATCCTTATTACAACAAACCTTTGAGATGGGTCTATAGTTAACATTCCCCTTTTATAGATGAGAAAACTGAGGTATAGAAGAGTAATTTTCCCAAGAGCTGTAATTTTTTTTGTTGTTGTGTTGATGAAAATGTACCACTTTGACAGTTCCTACATGTACAATTCAGTGACACTGGTTACATTCCAAGATCTAGAATTTAAATCAAGACAGTCTTGCTCCAGAGTTTGTGCTCTTAACTCCAAACTGTAGTGCTAATAGCTTTTTTTTTCATAGTTTGCCTTTTGAGGTTACAATAGTCTTCAATTAAACCAATCTATAACCTAGAAAGAGAAGAGGTAGAAATTTTTGTTTCAAAGTTGAATGATTAACTATCAGAATATCCAACAAATGTTCTTTACCTTCATCATAAACATAAAAACCAGATAATAAACGCCTAAAACTTATAACATGTACTAAAAAAAAAAAAAAAATACCGTTTTATCACCCTGCTGGTCATATTCACTGTGTTACAGGCCTAGTGGTTTATTGAGCCTAGCGCACCCATGTGCAGGAAAACACTCAGCTCGTCATAAGCAGGCGTGCCCAGGCTGGCGTGGCACTGCACCCCCTGCATGACACACCTACTGTCAGTGCCAACTGGGGCTCAGAGACACCAGCAGGAGCCTATGTCAAGGTCCATACAAAACTGAGTTTACAAAAAAGCCTACATTGATGGGGGTATGTCAAAGGGGCACAGGGGCCACCTGAAAGAGCTCCCAATGGCCAAAACTGGAACAACTTAAGCAAGAAAATAAAGTAATATTGGATTATAACCCAAAGTATAAAACAAACATCTTTGAGACCATACTGATGCAATTTTTTATTGTGTGTGTATATGTATATATATAATATACATTTACCAATTCAACATTTTTCAGGTGTACAACTTAGTGATATAAATCACATTAATCATGCTGAGCAACCATTACCCTTAATTGATGCCAAATTTCTACTGCTTCCCAAACAATGGTGCCCCCTCTTCCCTCTCTCTTGCTCCCGGTAACCACTAATAAACTTTGGTCTCTATACATTTGCCTATTCTTGTCATTTCATATAAGTGAGATCATACAAAATTTGTCCTTTTGTGATTGACTTATTTCACTCAGCATAATGTTTTCAAGGTTCATTTCTGTTGTAGCGTGTATCAGGACTTCATTTCTCTTTATGGCTAAGTATTATTCCGTTGTATGTATGTTCCACATTTTGTTTACCTATTCATCTGTTAATGGACATTAGGTTGTTTCCACTTTTCAGCTCTTGTGCAAAGTGTTACAGTGAACATTGGTGTACCTAAGTCTGTTTTCACTGTTGCTTTGAAGTCCGTTGGGTGTATATACCTAGGAGTGGAATTGCTGGGTCTTTTTTTTTTTTTTTTAAATAATAACTTTACAGTGGAAAACTTGATAAATACTACCTCAGCAAAGATATCAAGGTTAACATTAGTAGTGATAAGTCATGTTAATATTATGTACCCTTGATATGATGAAAATGGTGCTATACCTCCATGGTCTTCCTCTCAAAAACACATAACCCCAGTCTAACAATGAGAAAAGCATTAGACACATTTCAATAGATGGGCAGCCTACAATATACCTGACCACTACTCCTCAAAACTCTCAAAGTCATCAAAAACAAGGAAAGTCAGAGAAACCATCACAGCCAAAAGGAACCTAAATGTACCGTGGAATCCTGGATGGACTCCTGGACCCAGAAAAGGCCATTAGGTAAAATCGAAGGAAATCTGAATAAAACCCTGGTGACAAGTGATTAAGAGCTATGGCTGCTAACCAGAGGTCAGCAGTTCCAGTCCACCAGGTGTTCCTTGGAAACCGTATGGGGAAGTTTTGCTGTGTCCAATAGGGTCACTATGAGTCAGAATTGACCAGACGGCAACAGATTTTTTCTTTTTCTTTTTTTTGGTTTACTTAATAATAATGTACCAGTAATTGTTCATTAATTACAGCAATTATACATCACCAGTGTAAGATGTTAATAGGGGAATTGGGTGGAGGGGGAGTATGTGGGAACTCTCTGAACTATCTGCTCAATTTCTCTGTAAATCTATAACTGTTCTTAAAAATAGCCTATTAATAAGAAAATAATAATTATAATAAAATTGACTACCATTTCCCCCAAAATTAATTTACCTGCTGATTCAGGTTAAACTACTGGAGTCTTGACATGCTAAAAACGGGTATATAATGCATTCACACAAGGAGCCCTGGTAGCGCAAGTCTTAACTGAGAGATTGGTGGTTCGAAACCACACAGCGGCTACAAGGAAGAAGACCTGGCAATCTGCTTCCATAAAGATTACAGTCAAGAAAACCCTATGGGGCAGTTCTATCCTGTCACATGGGGTCACTATGAGTCGAAATTGACTTGATGGCACCTAACAACAACAATGCAGTCACACTTATAGATGAAACACTTTGTGTGTGTGTGCATGGTAACAACAACAATGCATTCACACTGTTGTAGATGAAATGGTTTTTTTGTGGTAAATACATATGTAACAAATCATTTGCCATTTCAATATTCTTCACGTGTACAATTCAGTGACATTAGTGATGTGAATCATGTTGTTCAACCATTACCATTATCCATTGATGAAATGCTTAATAACAGTTCTAAAAAATACTTAAACATATCTTTATGTGAAATTCTAATCTTCACATTAGCACACCTGAATCACCTCAGAGTAGCTAAGCACAGCTTCAAATCCATGGAACTGCTATGATGGAAAGGAAATCAAAGGAAACGTCCTTAGTCTCTGTCCCTAAAATACTCTGGGTCTCTAAGATGGAGGAAAAACTCCATACCTCAGGCAAAGCATTTAAAAACATCTCAATAACCTCCCCTCTCCCCGTCTCCCTCCAAAGACACTGTGCAAGCAACTGTTTGAAGCCAAGGCTGCAGTTGTCTTTGTCCCGCATTTGCCTGTCAAGCCCAGGGCTCCTCCGCAGTGGGAAGGGCAGAAGGCTGGTATTAAGCGAGCCAACAGATGGCGAGACATGTCCTCTTTATGTTCAGCTGCCCAGTCCAGCCTGCCAAACTGTGTACATTTCAAACGTTTGAGGTTCAACCAAAAGAGACAAGTAATGATTTTAAATCACTTGCTGAAACACATGGCTAATCCTTGGGTAGCCAGAGAAGAGCGCTTTCAAACCCCGCTTAAATCCAGCAAGGGGAATAAGGAAGCGCTGAGTGCTTTCTCAGCTTTGAACCTGAATCAGGCCATCCTGGGGCCGGTTGGACATTTGTCCGGGACCTCAATGTTCAGCCTAGTTTTTATACTTTTGGGAAGGATAAGGTGTTTGGCTATGTGTATTTATTTTGGTAAGGGTGAGGAGAGGAAAGGCTATTCAGCAGGTAGATTTGGGTCCTGAGAAAAGACGCATCCTGGAGTTTGCCTCCTGGTCTAGAATTGGAAGACTTCTAGATCAACCTACTTCATAAACTCAGTCAATTCTCTTTCCCTGTCCTAGTTCAGGCTCTTCTTATTTCTTGCCTGGATTACACCAACAGTCCTGTGTGATTAGGATGTCCTGCTACACAGGGTCATGTCCATTTATTACACCGCATATCCCTTTCCCTGCCCCACATCCATCTGCAGTTACTGCTCCCATTTCATCCCCTTCACAAAGCTTTCTCTGGAGCCATTCTTCACTTTTGTTCATTCAGCTGCCCCTACTCTCCCCCTGAAGCCTCTCTTGTCAAAGTTATTAGCAACTCCTATGTTGCAAAGTAAACCTGCACCAGGGCAGGTTTCTTAACAGTTTTCTTAAGAAGGTTAAATCAGTCAGTCAATGACTGCTGCTGTTGTTAGTTGCCGTCAATTCAGCTCTGACTCATGGCAACCTTAGGTATAACAGAGCAAAACATTGCCCAGTCCTGCCCGTCTTCATGATTGTTGGTATGTTTGAGTCCATTGCTGCAACTGTTAATGACAGATAGACAATGTTATTAAATGTTCTCTAGCTAGTTTTTTGTTGTTGTTGTTGTTAGCTAGTGCTGCTGAGAGCTATGCCACAGCTCACTCATCCGTAAAATGGCAGTAACATACTTACTGCATGGGGTTATTATGAGGTTGTGGAACTAACATGTGAAAGCCGAGGGACTGGCACCCAGGTGGGTGCTCAGTTGAGTCATCCACCATTTTCCTTTATCAGAAGTTGTCTATGTGCCATGGCTATGTGCCGAGGGTTTCACGGGCTTTGTATTCTTGCTCTAAACAAATCAAGGGAGCTATCACTATTTCTATTTTGTAGGTGAGGAAACAGGCTCAGAGAGATTAAAAAACTTATCTAAGATCACATTGCTAGCAAATGTGTTTTCCCCAAAGCCCACCGCTGCTTGCTGTCCATCCTCTGCCCAACTTTTTTCATATCCAACTGACCACCTACACTACTTTTTTTGATATTTTATTTAAATTAGTCTTCTTTTTACTTTAATTAATTTACTTTTAAAAACAGCTTAAAAAAAATCCCACTGCTGTCGAGTCAATTCTGACTCATAGTGACACTATACGGTTTTTGAGGCTGTAAATCTCTATGGAAGCAGACTGCCACATCTTTCTCCCACAGAGCTGCTGGTGGTTTCGAACTTCCGACCTTTCGGTTAGCAGTCGATTGCTTTAACCATTATGGCACCAGGCTCCTTAAAACAGCTTTATTTAGATACAATTCACGTACCTAACAGACCGTTCATATAAAACATACAATTCAATCTTTTTAGTATATTCACAGGATTGTTACAGCAATCAATTTTGGAGCATTTTCATAATTAATTTACTTTTCTCTCTCTCTCTTTTTTCAATTCTGTGGTGAAAAAATATACCCTAAAACATCCACCAGCGCAGCTTCCACATTTACAACTCAGTGACTTTGATTACATTTTTCTTGTTCCATCATAATTAATTTGCTTTTAAAGGAAAGTTTGCATCACTACCATAAATAGAAGGAGCCCTGGTGGCACAACGCTTAGCGTTCAGCTGCTAACTTAAAGGTCAGCGATTCAAACCCATCGGCTGCTCTGCAGAAGAAAGATGTGGCAGTCTGCTTCTGAAAAGATTACAGCCTTGGAAACCCTGTGGGGCAGCTCTACTCTGTCCTACCAAACCAAAAACCAAACCCGTTGCCGTCGAATCTATTCCGACTCCGAGCGACCCTATAGGATAGAGTAGAACTGCCCCGCAGAGTTCAAGGAGTGCCTGGTAGATTTGAACTGCCAACCCTTTGGTTAGCAGCTGTAGCACTTAACCACTACGCCGTAATCAGAAGAAAAGAGAAACGAAAATTGTTCTTCACTACATAATTCAATGCTACATCCCAAACCATCTAAAATCATCTTGTGTGTATGTCCCACACTTACCTCCTCAAGGTAAGATAAATGACTTGCCCACAGTCATACAGAGAGGTAGTGAGCCTAGAATTCATGCTTTTTACCTTCTAGGCTATGTTCTTTTCACTACACCACAATCCACTCTGCAATCATTATTTTAAATTAGATCAAGTGCCTAATGGTGCCTGCTAAGCAGACCTATTACAAACTCATAAAGCACAGATTTTATAGCTAGAAGGGACCTCAGAAATAATTTAATCCAACTGCTGTCCTTTTACAGCTGAAAAAACCAAGGCATTTGTTCAACTAAGCATGTTCAGAGTTGCCTGTCAGTTGACCGGAACATATAACCAACAATAGAGCAATAAACAGCCCAGAATTACAATGATCCTCAGTTGGCCTCAGTCTTAAACCCAGTTTTATGATATCTCAGCCCTGTCACCAGGTCTTGCCCTAGCTCTAGTCTTGCTTTTTAATTGGACCTATGTTCTGTCCCCACCCCTGTAAGATATAGTTTCTCCTTGCCCCAAACTACCAAAGAGGCTTTAAACATCACAGAGGTGAGGAGAGTTAGTTGATGGATTGAGGGTGTGTGCTGTATGAGAAAGAAATGAGAGGTTGTCAAGAACTGTGAAGAGTGTGAAATTTTATCCCACTTGTAAGCTAACAAGTTAATTGGCCACAGTTTCATAGGTGCTGGCAGAAGACACAAGACTCCTAGGTCAGAGACAAAGGATTTTGTTACTCACAATAGCAGTAGCAAGAGTATTTGCAGTTTCTTGTGTTGGTTCCCTGAGTCCTGTTCCCTAAGACAATGCAAAGAGGGCAAAGGGATACCTGTACACACAGTATGGTGCATCATAGGAGAGGAACCCTAAGCATAGGAAACCAGAATCTTAAATAATGGACAGTGAGCGTTCCAGACTAAGACAGGCTAGCACAGACTTCCAAAAGTAGCCAGTGAAAACCCCATGGACCACAATAGAATATTTTCTGAAGTTAAAAAGATAGTTTGGAGAAAGGGCAGTGACTGCTTGCAAGGCATGCAGAAATGTGAGAGACCCATGGAGAACTGTCTCCTAACAAGTTCATATATATAAGTGAGTTCACAGTCCTCTAGCTACCCCAGAAGGCAAGGGAAAGGAAAGATGGGGAAGTGGAAGCCCAAGTCTACTAATCCTGACTTTTCTGTATTGACTCTTATTGGTTTCAGTTATGGAAAGAGCATTTGGTGACTTGTTAATGGATTTTGGCGTGTGTCTCACTTTTTGATGTATGTAGCCCTCGATTCACTGCCTTGACAGGGTTTAAACAATTCCAGTCATTGCTCTGTATAGTTCTTAGAAATCTCTAGAAGCTTCATAACTCTGTAGAAGGGAGAAGAATGTCGCCTTCCAGATGTTATCTGCTTCCTGGGGATAGTGCATGCCGGGAGAACCCGTGGTGGCCACACTGCGATGAGTTGTGGGTTGTACACCTACCTATTGCATTCTGTCCATCAATGCCTGTAATAGATGTGATAAGGTTTGCTAATCACTGTGCTACAGTCAACTCGATCTAGTCTCTCGTCTGAAACCAGGACTAGATCAGCAAGGGTGTAAGGGTCTATTTGTTGTATGAGGCAGATATTTTGTATCTAAAACCAAGATCTAGAAGCTAGACCTCTAGCTGTCAGGCCTCAAGGCTGCTAGTTTTGTTCCTCTGCCTGGAGGAGGATGAATTCCTAGGCTAGTGGAAGGCCAAATTAGTTGGGGATGGGAGCTCATAGATATGACAGGAACCACACCAGGATATGGGCCATGGTCCACAGAGGAATTCTGTGGCATTCCACAAGTCCTCAGGCTCTTTGCAGCCACATCAGATGGGAGTTAACCAATTGACTGGACTCAGACTGTGAGATCCTGGCAGGTGAGTCAGTGACCACACCCTCCAACTGGGGGAAAAGGGCAAAAATTATGTCAGAAGGCCAGGCAAAAGCCAACACTGCAGGGTAAAGGCCATTCAAGTGGGGTGGCCTTAGATTTTGATTCTAAAAGAGTGATTTGAGGTCACAAGTGGTCCAACTGGTGTAGTGGGCTGCTGCTTTCGTAACATAAAATATAAACTAGAGCTGGCCATCCAAAGTGGTCCTTCCACCTCATTGCCTTCTGGGGACTCTAAGTTCAACTAATTAGCTTTTATTCCATCTACAACCTTAATTTGCAATTGGGAAGTAGAAGAGGATAAATTAGGGGGTCCATGGGTTCTTTCCCCTGGCCACGCAATCTACAGACTACGTGTTTAATACATACCGTGAAGAGTTTTGGTTCACAAAGATTCCCAGATCCTTATGGATTTTCTATATTGCTACAAACCTGGTCCCGTGCTGTAATCCCCACGTCACCACATCCAGAATAGTAGGAGGATTTTCATTTTCCCAAAAGAAGCCATGAACCCTAAATTATTCCCATGAATGCCTAGCAACCTCTTGGCTTATGAACCCAAATGATACCTCCCAGGTTATGCTAAGACTGATGTTTTGGACCAACATTTATTACCAGTAGAGGATTGTGAAAAGACTTCCTCCCCACTGTGCAGTGCACTCTGACCTTTGAGCTATGCATGCCAATAAATACTCACCTGTCTTGAACAGGAAAAAGCAACCTGTGCAGGGAGATTGAAGGAGACTCCTGCATTGCTGACCAGCCTGAATCCCAGGACCACTGTGCAGATTGCCTTGATTCGTGGGTTTGTCTTTTTCTATTCATTGTACCAAGAAAGATATATTTATAAATTCTGGGTGGTTGTACAGCCTTGCTGGGGACTTGTCATCATTGAATACACAGAATTTCCACAGCACTTCTGACAGTTGACTCTGGTTTACTTTTATTAAATCATTTCTACACTTGGCCTCCACACCATGGCCTGCTAGCACCAACAGTTACCAAGTCTGAATGAAAGCTCCAAGAAATAGTATGTGAACTTAGAGTTCCTCCCTAAACCAGGAGGAGACTGTGTACAGGTTGTACTTTCAAGCTATTGTCTCCTACTGGTTGACCTGGCATCGTGGGAGTTTGCCTGGCCCACCTTGCATCACTGAAGCCAACCCTCTTACTCCTAATGTGAAAACTGGGGCTTCTAATACATGACATAAACATTTCCCAGAAAACAATGCATTTAGAAAATGTCTCTGCATTAGTTTTCTATAGCTACTGTAACAAATTATGACAAACTTTGTGGCTGAAAATAACACAAATTTTATATTATAGTTTTGTAGGTCAAAAGTTCAACATTGATCTTGTTGGGCTAAAATCAAGGTGTTGGTAAGGCTGCATTCCTTCTGGAGGCTCTAAGGGGGAATCTGTTTCATTGCCTTGTCCAGCTTCCAGAGGCCATCCACGTTCCTTGGTTCATAGACTCTTTTCTCCATCTTTAAAGCCAGCGACGTTGTATCTCTCTGACCATTTTTCTAGTCACGTCTCCCTCTGACTCTGACTCTGCTTTTAAGGACCTTTGTGATTACATTGAGCCCTTCCTGATAATTCAAGATAATCTCATTATTTTAAGGCCAGCGAATTAGCCTTAATTCCATCTACAACCTTAATTGTCTTTTGCCATGTAACCTAACATATTCACAGGTTCCAGGGATTAGGACATGAATGTCTTTGAGAGGGCCACTATTCTCCCACAGTTCCCCTTCTGAATTAGATTTGGGGAAATAGAGGTAAGTAAATGTAAAGACTTGCTCAATATCTGTCTTCCCAACTGGACTGTGTTGAGGGGTCAAACCTTCCAACTTACACTGCATCTTTAAAGTACAGTCTAGCTGATCTGGTCCTCTCCATGAACTGATGATTGGGGGGATTTTGTCTAATTTGGGGGTCTTGGAACCATGCGATATCCATGTAGTATCTTCTTGGTTGGTGAATGATCTACTTATACAACTGAAACTTAATATGGATGAGTTTCACAAGCTAATTCTCATCACAACCCAATTAGGTATGTGCTATTGTTATCAACATCCCCAGTCTATAGATAAGGACACTGAAGCCCAGAAAGGATAAGAATTTGTCCAAGGTCACATT
Organism: Elephas maximus indicus; assembly: GCF_024166365.1. Taxonomy (NCBI): domain Eukaryota; kingdom Metazoa; phylum Chordata; class Mammalia; order Proboscidea; family Elephantidae; genus Elephas; species Elephas maximus. Next base: position 86,529,351 of record NC_064828.1, on the reverse strand, counting down.
GCTAGTATGTGGTGGAGATGGGACTTGAAGCCAGACATCTGTGGTCAGTAAAGAATCCATGCACCTAACCGCTACGCTTAGCTACCTTGCCCTCTTGGCTTCTGCTTGCTCTGCAGGCCCCTGCTGCTAACATCTATGGTGGGTGAATTTAAGGTCCATTCTTCAGGCCCCATCAAAGTCAACCCCACTCTTCAGCACTGGCTTCTCCCCCTTGCAAATTTGTGCTCATCTTCCCTGCAGTCCTCACTACCACAAACTGGGGCTTGCTGCAGGGTCCACCTTGCCCCACCAGGGCAGTCCTCCAGCAGGCCACTGGCTCTCAGTGTGACACCCATGCCATGCAAGGACTGGGGGAGCTCAGGAGAGCTAAGCTTCAGAGCTTCTTTCTGCCTAATCAGGCTTGGCCACCAGCTTCACTTTGACATGGGTGACCTGGGTTTGGTACAAAACAGCCTTGGAGGCAACTTCCGCTCAGAATTCCAGTGAGGAGTGGGGCAAGAGCCCCCTCTGCACTTGGAGTGACACTCAGGCAACACACTTTCCCACTCCCACCCAAGTCCCATGGAGGAGGAAAATTCATGTCACACTTCTGACTCCTCTCTTTCCTCTTTCCTCTTCCCACCATCCCACAGGCCAGGAAGGGGGCAGCTTCTCTTTCACTGCCTTAGAGCTGGCCTAGCTGTCATGGTGGAAGGGGTCTCTGCTGTGTTAAGAGAAGACTCAAGGGGCTGGTGCTCCAGCTTGGCCTCTGATTTACTAAGGAAGGAGAATTTGAAAGGGTTCGGAAATATCTCTTAAGTTGTGACTGGTTTCTTCAACTATACAATTGGACAACAATATCTTGAGGCCTGGCCCATCATAGACCCTCAGTGTGTGGTAGTTATTACTTTCTAAATTCAGGAATTTCATATTTCTTTGCCTGCATGTAGAAAATACGTTTTATACTATAACTCAATACAAATATACATATATATTGTACATAATTGAAACAAAAGCTACACAAAACAATACTGATTGTTACTTAATGCAGTGCATCCTGATAATTTTCAATATATATTTACATTCCTGTGTGTGTGTGTGTGTGTGTGTGTGTGTATATATATCCTATCCTATTGTGCATAGCGGTTGCCATGAGTCAGGGGCCAATTTAACAATAGCTAACAACAACTTGTTGTTGTTGTTAGTTGCCATTGAGTCAATTCTGACTCATGGCAACCCCACGTATGCAGAGTAGAAGTGCTCCATAGGGTTTGCAAAACTGTGACCTTTTCGGAAACAGATGGTCAGGCCTGTCTTCCAAGGTGCCTCTGGATGGGTTTGAACTGCTGACCTTTTGGCTAGTAGTCAAGTGCTTAACTGTTTGCACCACCAAGGAACCTAAAACAACAACTATATATATTGTTTTTAGGTGCCGGCAAGTTGATTCCAACTCATAGCCACCCCGTGCACAACAGAACGAAACACTGCCTGGTCCTACACCATCCTCACAATTGTTGCTATGCTTGAGCCCATTGTTGCAGCCACTGTGTCAATCCCTCTCGTTGAGGGCCTTCCTCTTTTTTGCTAACTCTCTACTATACCAAGCATGATGTCCTTCTCCAGGGAATTATCCCTCCTGAAAACATGTCCAAAGTATGTGAGAAGCAGTCTCGCCATCCTTGTTTCTAAGGAGCATTCTGGTCGTACTTCTTTCAAGACAGATTTGTTCACTCTTTTGGCAGTCCATGGTATATTCAATATTCTTTGCCAATACCACAATTCAAAGTGGTCAATTCTTCCGTCTTCTTTATTCATTGCCCAGCTTTCACATGCATATGGGGTGATTGAAAACACTATGGCTTGAGTCAGGTTCACCTTAGTACTCAAGGTGACATCTTTGCTTTTTAACACTTTAAAGAGATCTCTTGCAGCCCATTTGCCCAATGCAATGCGTCTTTTGATTTCTTGACTGTGTTTCCATGGATGTTGATTGTGGATCCAAGTAAAACGAAATCCTTGACAATCTCAATCTTTTCTCTGTTTATCATGATGTTGCTTATTCGTCCAGTAGTTAGGATTTTTGTTTTATGTTGAGGCGTAATCCATACTGAAGGCTGTGGTCTTTGATCTTCATCAGTAAGTGCTTCAAGTCCTCTTCAGTTTCAGCAAGCAAGGTTAATGTCATCTGCATAATGAAGGTTGTTAAAAAGTCTTCCCCCAATCCCGATACCACATTCTTCTTCATATGGTCCAGTTTCTCGGATTATTTGCTCAGCATACAGATTGAATAGGTATGGTAAAAGGACACAACCCTGACGCACACCTTTCCTGACTTTAAACCATGCAGTATCCCCTTGTTCTGTTTGAATAATGGCCTCTTGGTCCATGTACAGATTCTTCATGAGCACAATTAAGTTTCTGGAATTCATCTGGTTAGGTCCATGTGTATAGTTGCTGTTTATGTTGCTGAAAAAAGGTATTTGCAATGGAGAAGTCATTGGTCTAGCAAAATTCAATCATGCGGTCTCTGGGATCGTTTCTTTTACCAAGGCCATATTTTCCAACTACTGATCCTACTTCTTTTCCAACTTTTGCGTTCTAATCACCAATAATTATCATTGCATCCTAATTGCCTGTTAGATCAACTTTAGACTGCAGAGGTTGGTAAAAATCTTCAGGTTCTTCATCTTTGGCCTTAGTGGTTGGTGAATAAATATGAGTAATAGTCACATTAATTGGTCTTCCTTGTAGGCACATGGATATTTCCTATCACTGACAGAGTTGTACTTCAGGATGAATCTTTGAAATGTTCATTTTGACCGTGAATGCAATGCCATACCTCTTAAAGTTGTCATTCCCAGCATAGCAAACCTATGATTGTCTGATTCAAAATGACCAATACCAGTCCATTTCAGCTCACTAGTACATAGGATATCGATATTTATGTGTTCCATTTCATTTGTGATGATTTCCAATTTTCCTCGATTTATACTTTGTACATTCCAGGTTCCAATTATTAATGGATGTTTGCAGCTGTTTCTTCTCATTTTGAGTTTTAGCACACCAGTAAATGAAGGTCCTGAAAGCTTGACTCCATCTACTTCATTAAGGTTGACTCTACTTTGAGGAGGCAGCTTTTCCCTGGTCGCTATTTTGAGTGCCTTCCAACCTGAAGGGCTCATCTTCTGGCACTATATCAGACAATGTTCCGCTGCTATTCATAGGATTTTCACTGGCTAATTCTTTTCTGAAGTAGACCGCCAAGTGAGTCCTTATTCCCAGTCTGCCTTAGTCTGGAAGCTCAGCTGAAACCTGTCTGCCATGGGTGACCCCACTGGTATTTGAATACCGGTGGCATAGCTTCCCCCATCACAGCAACACAGGAGCCCCCACAGTACGACAAACTGACAGATGGGTCGTACATATACATATACTTTTTTTTTTTTAAAGAAAAATATTGGTGGTGACCCATAACCGCCCATCCCAGACAAGGTTACTTGCTTCATTCTCTGTGATCCTATAGCGTCCTATGCAAAACTCGACTATAATACCTCTCATCTTGCATGGTAATTTGTGTGTCTTTCTCTGTCACTAGGGAGCAAGTTTGTCCCTTTCATCTTTGCATCCCTAGCACACCCACTAGTTGACATTCAGTAAGTGTTAATTGAAGGGGTGAGTAAAAAATACCTGCCCATGATTTCAACAGAAAAGAACAGTGGTTCCCTTTGCACACAGCATCTAGTTCTAGCATTGGAGAGCTCAAAAGGAGCTCCCTAGGTTCTGAACAGGGTCCCTGCAACTGAAGTTAGTACATACACTTCCTGCAGAAAGGACCTAAATGTGTAAAGAATGAAGACCAGAGAATTTAACTGTCTCCTTCCCCTTGATTTTTTTCTGAACTGACCTGTTCGCAAACCTGTGCTCAAATGCCTTCGTGTCCTCCACGGTAACTTAATAACATAAAACAGACTGTGCAGACTCAAAACGCAGGGCATTTGGCAGTCCTGCAAAGCCAGACTCTAGGAAACGTGCCCATTGCTGAACACATTAGATGTGTTTTAGGTAGCAAAGCAAATGACCTAACAAGGAATATATGTGCTGAGCCTCGTTCTGTTAAATTGATAGATTCACGTTCTGGCACATCCACAACCTTACTAGTCATATAGCAACCGGATGACGGCATGACAACACAGCAGCTGTGGCCACTGCACACGAGAAATTTGGAGTCTAGAGTCTGTGGAGGGAAAACAGAAACAGGATCTAGGATTGCCAGCTTGTATTGGCTTGACTAAGGGAAGGGGGGCAGAGGGCCGATCACGAGTAAGATGCCTGCCCTGGTTAGGACAAAGGAGTATAATGTCCTGCCTGCTTCCTAAAACTTTCTTTTATATTTTCAAAGTAAATAATTTGCTCAAGTCAGAGAGGAAATGATGCTGAGAGAAAGATACCATCACGTGGACACAATGTTCTTTGTAGTTCTGGAAGCAACTGAGGAGGTGATTGTCAGAGATAGTCCACGACTTGCTGTTCAACTGCAGGACCTCAAAGCCTTTCTTTCTAGTTCTTAGACCTCCAGTGACATCATCTACCCCTTTCGGCTGCCAGAGTTGAAGGCCTTGGTTTTTTTTTTTTTTTTTTTTTTAATTGCGCTTTAAGTGAAAGTTTATAGATCAAGTCAGTCTCTCATACAAAAATTTATATACACCTTGCTATATACTCCTAGATGCTCTCCCCTTAATGAGACAGCACACTCCTTCCCTCCACTCTATTTTCGTGTCCCTTCTGCTAGCTTCTGACCCCCTCTGCCCTCTCATCTCCCCTTCAGACAAGAGCTGCCCACATAGTCTCATGTGTCTACTTGATCTAAGAAGCTCACTCTTCACCAGTATCATTTTCTATCCCGTAGTCCAGTCCAATCCATGTCTGAAGAGTTGGCTTTGGGAATGGTTCCTGTCTTGGGCTTCTAGTCTCAGTCAGACCGTTAAGTCTGGTCTTTTTACCAGAATTTGAGGCCTGCATCCCACTGCTCTCCTGCTGCCTCAGGGGTTCTCTGTTGTGTTCTGTCAGGGCAGTCATCAGTTGTAGCCAGACACCGTCTAGCTCCTCTTCTGGTCTCAGGCAGATGTAGTCTCTGATTTATGTGGCCCTTTCTGTGTCTTGGGCTCATAATTACCTTGTGTCTTTGGTGTTCTTCATTCTTCTTTGCTCCGGGTGGGCTGAGACCAACTGATGCATCTTAGATGGCCGCTTGCTAGCCTTTAAGACCCCAGACGCCACTCTCCGAAGTGGGATGCAGAATGTTTTCTTAATAGATTTCATTATGCCAGTTGACTTAGATGTCCCCTGAAACCATGGTCCCCAAACCCCAACCCCTGCTACGCTGGTGAAGGCCCTGTTTTCAAGCCTCCTTCCAGGACCAAAGCCTGACCTCTCAGCTGTTGGTTATGTGGAGACTTCAGTGATCAGGGTCGATGCTCCAGGGTGGAGGAAGAGGATGCCTGAATGTCAGTTCTTATGACACAAAGACATCTGCATGTGCTATCAGGTATTGGCTATACCAGGGCTGCCTGGGACCAGGCAGCAGTTCACCCTTTGACCTGGTTTAAATTCAAGGATGACCTTTGCTCTGCAAAGAGTGAGGGGTGGGCCTTCTGTTCTTAGGATTTGTGTGTTACACTTAGGCCTGCCTCTTTCTTCCTGTTCTATTTTCCAGATGAGGGTCCAGGAAGGCCAGGTAGGGTTGGTTGTCCACACTGACTTCTCCATTGGGCTCTGTATTAGTTATTTATGGCTGTGTAACAAATTACCCCAAAATTTAGCAGCTTAAGACAACAAACATTTATTATCTTACAGTTTCTGTGGGTCAGGAATTCAGGCAGCTTAGCTGGGTGCCTCTGGTTCAAGGTCTTTCAGGAGGTTGTAGCCAAGCTGTTGGCCAGGGCTGAAGGCTCTGTTCACATGGGGGTGGGGAGGATTCACTTCCAAGCTTACTCACATTGTGGTTGGCAGGGCTCAATCCCTATCTGGGGAGTTGCTTCAGGACAAGGCAGCTGGCTTCCCCCAGAGTGAGTGACCCAAGAGAGAGGGAGACAGCACACCCAAGATGGAAGCCACAGTTTTTGTTTTTTAAATAACCTAACCTCACAAGTGACATCACATTATTTCTGCCATATTCTATTGGTTAGAAATGAGTCAATAAGTACAGCCCACATTCAAGGGCAAGGTCTTACACAATGGTGGGAATACCAGGAGGCAGATCACTGGGGGCCACAGAACATGCACTGGGCACTCCAATGCCAGGGTACACCAAAAAATGCCATCCTGTGTAGCAATGTGTGTACAGACACGTATGTCAGGCCTTCATACATTTACATGGTCTGCTAATTATTGCTGGGCATGCAGAAACACTGAATATTCATAAATTGTGATTGAGGATCCTGAATCACAATACCGAACGAAGAAATAGTCTGTGTTTTTTTTTATTCCAGCAAATACAGAGCATCACATGATTGTGTTTAACAGTGCTGGTGACATAGTCTCTCTGCTCCCCTTGATTATGTCATTGGTTGCCTTAAGCAGAACGCACTAAGGAATTACTTCTATCTGTTCCAAAATTGGGGGTGCAATGGTTAAAGTGCTCAGCTTCTAACAGAAAGGTAGGTGGTTGGAACCCACCAAATGTGGCAATCTGCCTGAGCAAAGATTTAAAGCCTTGGAAACCCTATGGGGTGGTCTACTCTGTCCTGTAGGGTCACTGTGAGTCAGAATTAACTGGATGGCAATGAGTTTTTGGGTTCTAAAATTGTAATGGGCAAGCCCTCCACCATCCCCCCACAATGGTGTGAATATCATGAAAATTTCAGAGCTTCATAATTATTGTGAGTCTAATAAGCATTTATTTCTCATAGCAGTATTATTTTTCTTACACTGTATATTTTGTATTTATTAACTTGCCTTTAATATCTCAGTAGAAATCAGAACTGGCACGTAACAGCTGCAACATGGGGGATTTGATGTTGCTAGGAGAACTTCCATCTTCCCACTCCCAATCTTTGGGTGAATCTCTGTGGCTTCCCTTAAGGTATTAAGGCAGACCTGAGGGTCATTTCCCAGATGTCACTTTCCATCAGTTTTACACCAACCTTTCTGAACAAAGCCTTCAGCCAAGACTGTGTCTTCCTGTGCTTTAATAAAAAGATGAAGTATTGAAAGCGGGAGGTTCTGTGGTCTGGCGAAACCTAGTAGAAGAAGTATTTGGGGAAAAGCAGAAAATTAGTGAGCCCTAACTGATGCCTTTGAACCACCTTTTAAAAGGTTTCTATTATTTTCCAGACAAACTACAATGAAGCTAATGTTTCTGTTATGAAAGCTCTCCAGGGCAGTTTCAAATGTCCGCTTTTTTTTTTTTTTTTTTAAACCACAGGAAGGCTACCCCGGTTCTCTCCGGTCTTCCCAGATCAGGAGTTCTTCCCTGAAGACTGCTTTTTATTTTGCTGTTACTTATCAGAAACCCAAAAGGTGGCTTTTTGTTGTAATTTTTCATACAGTGAGAAATTTTATTTTGGGCGACGACAAATTTTAGCATTACTATTATTTGCCTGTAGGTCCTCTTCTCAGGGCTCCACCCTCCACTCTACCCTCTCAGTCACTTTTGTCCAGAGGTGAAACACGGAATGCATCAAAGATATCTTCTGTGAGTTAAAGTATAAACGAAGAGCGGGAAGCCTAGGTAGCAGGCTAGAACAGAAACCATTTGGTAGCCCTAACTTGGGCACTGAAATAGCCCCCTGAAGTGTGCAGTGGTGTGCACTTACAACGGGTGGACATGACAAAGGACAATCGTCCAGACCTTCTCAGGGTATGTGGGTATGGAAGAGCAAACAACTCTGGGAAGGAGACCCGTGTTTTAAGGCCCAGCTTAGGCATTATTTGGCAAACACAGACCACACTCTTCTGAAATGACTTTTCTTGCCCAACCCCAAAGTGAAAAACTCTCTCTCCTCCCCACTCCTTTGTTTATGGGGTGTGTTACTCCAGAAACCCCACCTCCACGGGGTCCCTAGAACTAAGGCCCCCGGGCCCTGATCCCTAATACCACATTACAGACTCAGCGTGTGAACAGTGCACTACCGCACCGCGCCTCCGACCCCACTGGCGCCGCACCTTCTGCAGAGGGGTGCAGGCTCGGCGGCCGACTGTGCATACTGCTCCTGGCTCCCCCACCCCCACCCCGCCCCGCCCCGCCCCGCTGCAGAGGGCGCGCAGAGCTAGGGGAGACGGCTCCGGGCCCGGGGTACGCGGAGCGGGGGCGCGGGCGCGGCGGGCGGCCTCAGGGCCTGGCGCGCCGCCGCGTGAGCGAGCTGCTGGGTCACAGCCCGGGCCGCGCCGCCTGGTCTGCGAGGAAGTGACGACTGCGCCGTCCCTTGAGCAACAAAGTTTGAGTCTGCGGGCCGCGCTCGCCCGCGCCCTGCGTCCTGCGCCCTGCGCCCTGCGCCCTGCACCCTCAGATTCGTACGGGGATCCAGAGCCCAGGTGAGTCGCGGGCTCGGCAACCCCTCCCAGCCGCCGGGGCGCCGACGTGGGGTTTGAAAACGTTCTGGGGCTCTGGCTTTGCGGTGCGGAACGGGATGTGGCGGGCGGGGTTGGGCCGGCCGGGGTGCTGGGGCCGCTGCAGGGAGGACGTGGGGCCCGGAGCTCTACAACCGGGGCCGGGGGTCTGGGGCCCAGCGCGGCACCCCTGTTGTCACCGGTTTGCGGCCGAACTTTAAAACCGCCAGGGCTGCAGCGCGGCCCGCTCCAGGCGCCGTCGGTGAGGGAAGGGGTTCGGGGAAGGGGCTTCCCAGGGCCTGTGTCTGCGGCTCTGCCGGTTGCCCAGCAGCCTGCGCGCTGCCGCCCCCCAGCCCCTGCCCGGTGTTTCCCAGGAAAACGTTCTTTTCCTCTTCGCCGCCCTCGGTGAGGTCGCAGGAAGGAAGTTAAAGGAACTTTCCCCCCACTTTTGTTTGCTCGGCCCTCCAGTGACGAAGAGCAGAGCAACTAGAAAGTTTGGGAAAACAACCCTCCGCCTTTTCAAAAAAACAAAACCTAAATTGCCCCCCCAAAAACCCCTTTAAACAAATCCTCCTGACTCTCCCACCCCTCCCTCTCCTCCCGCCTTGTCCCGCGCCTGACAGCAATCGCTAAGGCCTAACACTTTGCAATTTAGCCATAAAAACTGTCAGCTCACCCACGTACATATGTGAGGGTTTTATATATAAAACTATGAAACTCTCTTGCAGTGGGCTCTAGCGTCTCGTTCTTCTCTATTTTCTAAAACTGCTAGGGCTGCAGGAATGTGCTTGGGAACTTTGGTGGTTGTTTTCCGCCGCCTCGGCAGCCTCGTGGCGCAGGGCTTTTAAAGAACAGCTGAGGAGTTTATGACATCCCTGCAGAGTAACTCCGGCCGGGCGGGTGGCGCCTGGGAGCCCTGGATTTGGGACTGTCCACAACTGTGGCAGCAGCGGCCCGGCGGCGGCGGGGATACGTTGCTGTGTGCAGGAATGTGCGTCCGTGCGGTGGAGACTCCGAGATGGGATGTCTAGAGGTTGAATGGTGCAGTTCCTACTAGCAGCTTCCTGCTGGCCTGTAATTACAGCCTGATTGCACAGTCAGGCATTGTTGGCTTGGATGTTTAAACACAGGCCATTGTGCAAGACCTCCGTGGCTGCAAACAAAACGCAGATTTGCATTGCAAACGTTCAGGACAGAACTGGGCCTGAGCCGCAGTCTCCAAGTTCTTTTTGCCCTCTCACGTTCGCTAGGTGATTTATTTCCTTGCCTCTCCCTCACCTTTGACAACATGCCAAACAGAGGCGAGGTGGACTCAGGCGGGCTTGGGGTCTAAAGTGCACCTCCCTTTTCAAGATCCTTTCACTGCTCTCTTAGGCAGCCAAGAAACTGTCCCAGGAACTGTACCCGTATTTGTGTCTGTATAAAATGCAGGATGATGTCAGCAGGAAAAGGAGATGGGAGATGGCTATCAACCTCCCTAAACAGGAAAGCTGTTCGAATTAGCAAAATTGCACGGTGGCTGGATTGGGGCCCGGTTGCAAACAGGACACGTCAGACCTGTGTGACTGAGCTGATTGCTAAACTTTGAGCCTTGAAGTGCCAGCTGCAGAAACTTAGTAGGTGGGTCCTAATTCCTTTATTGCATTCTAGGCAAAGGGGAAATGCTCAGTGACGAAAGGAAGAGTGCCAGGGCTTTGTGACTGTGTGTCTGTAAGGGTGTTTGGGGTGGGGGCTCACAGAAGAGTGACTCATGCATGCTTTCTCCAGAGGCGCCCCCCAGGCCCACTTACCAAGCAAGACCTGCAGCACACACCAGGGTGAGAGTTCTCACACCTACTGAGGATGCAAGCTAAGCCTGTAAGTGTGGAAAGAAGGCAGACAGGTTCTCCTTTAGGGCCTCAGAGTGGCTAACAGTAGTAGAGGGATTTAAACAACACCCCCAAAAAAAAAAAAAAAGTTGCCATCAAGATTCTGATTCATAGCAACCCTAAAGGACAGAGTAGAAGTGCCCCATAGGGTTTCCAAGGAGCGGCTGATGGATTCAAACTGCTGACCTTTTGGTTAGCAGCTGTAGCTCTTAATCACTGAACCACCAGGGCTTTGAGGCACAGTCAAAAAACATGTACTGGATAGGTGCAAGGTCATTTTTCTCACATCCCAAATCTTAGCCCTCTCGCTCCCTGCCCTAGGCAGAAACTGTCACAATGAGTGCTCTGTTCTTTGGTGCTGCTTGTGAGTGGGTGCTATTGCTTTGTGAGTGTCCCAAGGCCCTGTTGAGGGTGCTGTGTGACTTGGTGGTACCACCCCACTGTGGCACATGGGCAGCCTCTGCACACATGGCAGGCACCAATAGGATAGCCCTGGTGCACTGGAGCGCCCCATATCTGGCCTCCTCCCCAAACAAATAAATGAGCTTCACCTAGAAGAAAAATGTTTTGTAGCCTCATGCCAGCTGTGTGTCATGGGCACAGTGACCATTTGTCAAACCGGAATTAGGGCTCAATTCTGGCAGGTACATGTGTGCTTCCAGGGACTCAAGGACAAACATGTGAAATCAGGACAGTTCTGGAAAGGCTGGGGTATGTGGACATGGTTGCCACAGGGAAATGAGGTTTAGAGCAAAACACCACAATAGTAAGAGTCACCGTGGGTTGCACAATCCTCTGTTTTAGGTACATTTGAGGTTTTGATGTACTTGACTGACAAGGTCCTGGTTAGCTGCATCACGCAACTAGCGCTGCTTTAGTGGGGGCCTGCTGGAGCCGACTTGGCGACAGCTAACAGCAACTGGTGCCCAGCACTAGTCTTGAAGGGCAGAGGAGAGGAAAGTTCCCTTCTGACCCCAAAGAAAAGAAAGCTAGGCGTTTGGAATCCTTTGTGTTCATAGAGAAACTACAGAAATTGAAAGTGCCCAAAGGCCCTTCATGAGTGTGAGTCAGGGGAGAGCAGAGGGGAGGGACCATTTTCAAAAGCACAGAGACAGAAAGAAGCAAGGTTCCCTGAAGGTGTTGAGCCACCTGGGGCAGTCACCCTGCTGTAGAAACCTGGCTGATTTTTGTGCATAACTCAGGCCCTTCCCCTTGCTTTGCTCAGCTTTGCCTCTGCATTCACAGAGCCTGCCCCACAGTTGTACCCAACCCAGTCTAAGACAGGAAACTTAATCCTGACTTCCTCTCCCACCTTATGTAAATGATGATTTATGGCTTGAAGTTGCTGCCCAGTTAACTGCCCGGAGCAGCCCTGTTTGCTGCCTCGCTATATATATACAGAATTAGGAGCAATATTTTTAAAAGCTCTGATTCAAAACTTGACAGTTTTTTTTTTTTCTTTCTTTTAATCACTTTGTTCTTTTAAGAGGAAAAGTATTGGTGTTAGTTAGGGCGTTTAGTAACTGGCAAAATCCCCAAGGTGCCGCTGCGAGAGGCAGATGGAGGAGTTGCCTGGGAGAGGTAGTCTTAGAATGAAGACCTTTCATGCTATCCAGGCCTGATATTTATATTTCCCTTCATCTGCCTCCTCCTGGCTGCCTTACTTTCGGCGCCACAATCCAGTCTTTTGACATCACAACCAGCCAAAAAAGGAGGCAGAACACGCCTAGCCAAAAGAGGGCATTCCAGACCTTTAAGAAAGCCCTGCAGTTTTCCAGGCACTGTGGTTGGCAATTTTATACAGCAGACTTCTTTCCTTCTCTAAAATGCACACTCCTCTTCATTTTTCCTTCTTACTGAAGCATCCCTTTGTGAGACCCTTCAGCCTTTTTTTCCCTGTCCACATGACACAGGGCAAATACTTTCTGACTTTCTGTCTCAAGTGGCGCTTGGAACACACCCAGGGCTTTGAATAAGCCTTGAATAAAGGGCTGCTCCGTGATCTCACTTAAAATGCCTGTTTGCCCATGGCACCCTCCAGCCCAGAAACCTTCAGTGACTCCCCACTGCCTACATGGTCAAGACCAAATTCCTAGGCTGGTAGTCAGGACCTTCCACATGGGGGTCTGACCTCCGCTGCTCTCCTGCCCTAACCCTCAGCTCTGACCCAGTGACCCACTCTGTGTTTGTCCAAACAGCTGGCGTGGCAAGCTTTTCCTGGGGCCTGTAATGCCTTACACTTCTAGCCCCGTCCAAGGTCCCCTCCTTCACAGAATTTCCCCTGTCCCAGATGTGGGCCTCCTCCTGGGACTCTGGTAACATCCACTGGGCCCAGTGCTGAGGAAAACTTTGAATCCTGGTCTAAGGATTTCAGCTTCTCCTTTGGGCCATGTCTCCAATCACACCCTTTATTCAGCTCTTGAAATGTGCTTTTGCATGGACAACTGTGATAACTTTTCAACTAAACTGGAAGACCCTGTCCTGCTTTATATGCCTTTGTATTCCCAGGCTGGGTGCTCCACACAATAGCAAATGCTCAGTACGTATTTGATGATGATGAAATAAACAGCAGTGGCCGTTAAATATCGTCCACCATGCCCAAGCCAAGCACCGAAGACCATGGTTCCTGGTATTAATTCTGAACATTTGCCCAACCCTGCCTCCTCCCGCCTGTTAGCCTCTGTCTGGCTCTTCCTGGCTTTGCACCTCACTGTTCTGCTCCATTTCCAGCACCACTCCCCCTTGGGTGCCTGACAGTGTCTGCCTAGCACTGGTTCCTCCTTGTCCAGATTTGGGCCTGGTTGACCTGTCTCGGGATGCCCTATGCCTCATTACCGGTTCTGGGTGGAGAGGGTTCATTACCTGGGTCAGCCTAGCCTTCTGAGGGAACTGGACTGATAATGAAGATGTAGGACCAGCTCTCAGGCCAGGCTTGTGAGAAGGGCAAAGAGATGCTTCCCAGTCGGCCTCAGATTTGTTTTGCCCAAACAGGTATTGATCCTATAAAATTCTAAATTCTAAAACTGAGTCTTAGGGAGTGTCTGGGTAGACCTGAACATCAGGCTTGCCTATAAGCATTCTATTGCCTCCACCCAGTTCTCGTGATGTTAATCGAGACCTTGTTTTACAAGTTAGATTCTTTTTTTAAGATTGAGATATAATTTACATACCGTAAAATGTATCCTATAAGCTAGATTTGTTCTAAAAATTTGTTTTATTTAAAAATAAAACCTGGTAGATTTTTTTCCAGTTTTCTATTCTATATTTAAAAAAAAATACATATACAGAGTTCAAAATCGAAAAGATACATTTTACAATGTAAAGTAAGCCTATAAAATAATTTCAATATAGACAAGTGATACTACTGTATGTTGTTCTTGTGTGCTGTTAAGTTGATTCTAACTCATAGCGACCCTATATGACAGAGTAGAATAGCCCCATAGGGTTTCCTAGACTGTAATCTTTTTTTGTGTGTGTGTGCTTTAAATGAAAGTTTACAAACCAGGTCAGCCTCTCATACAAAAATTTGTATACACCTTGGCATGTACTCTTCGTTGCTCTCCCCTTAATGAGGCAGCACACTCCTCTCCACCCTGTATTCCCCATGTCCGTTCAGCCAGCTTCTGTCCCCCTCTGCCTTCTCATCTCCCCTCCAGGCAGGGGCTGCCCACATAGTCTCATGTGTCCACTCGCGCCAAGAAGCTCACTCCTCACCAGTGTCATCTTCTATCCAATAGTCCAGTCCAATCCCTGTCTGAAGAGTTGGCTTTGGGAATGGTCCCAGTCTTGTGCCAACAGAAGGCCTGGGGACCGTGACCTCTGGGGTCCCTCTAGTCTCAGTCAGACCACTAAATCTGGTCTTTTTATGAGAATTTGAGGTCTGCATCCCACCGCTCTCGTGCTCCATCAGGGATTCTCAGTTGTGTTCCCTGTCAGGGCAGTCACTGGTTATAGCCAGGCACCATCTAGTTCTTCTGGTCTCAGGCTGTTGTAGTCTCTGATTTATGTGGCCCTTTCTGTCTCTGGGGCTCATAATTACCTTGTGTCTTTGGTGTTCTTCATTCTCCTTTGCTCCAGGTGGTTTGAGACCAATTGATGCATCTTAGATGGCCTCTTGCTAACATTTAAGACCCCAGACGCCTAGGCTGTAATCTTTACACAGGCAGATGACTAGATCTTTTCTCCCGTGGAGCTACTGGTGGGTTTGAACCACCAACCTTTCAGTTAGAAGCCGAGCATTTAGCTATTGTGCCACCAGGGCTCCTTATTACTGTGTGTGTGTGTGTGTGTATATATATATATATAAAATAAAAATTAGAAAAATAAATATTCATTTAAGCCTTGAGAGAACAGAAGACCTTCTTAAGAAAGATACAAAGCCCAGAAGCCATAAGAAAATATTGATGTATTTGATTACATAAAACTTTGAAAATGTGAATTTCTCATTTTCTGATGTCCCTGCTCCCATTTCTTCAATTCTCCAGTGTCCCTCTCATAGGCAACTACGATTAGTCATTTCTCAGCTACTTTTCTGGAGATAGTCTCTGAGATAGAAGAAAATATGAATCTATAAACAAATGCTGGTATACTATACACAGGGTTCTACATCTGCTGTTTTCACTTAATATATCTTGCAGATTGTTCTATATCATTATTTATAGAGCTGCCTCGTTTTTTCCAATGACTAAATTATATTCCACTCTATGGAAATATGATAACTTATTTAACCAGTCTCCTATTGATGAGCTTTTGGGTGGTTTCCAGTCTTTTACTGCATACAATATTGCAGTTAATACGTTGAATTCACTTTTTTTCTGAATTTTATTTATTTTGTTGTTGAGAATATACACAGCAAAACATATACCAATTCAACTGTTTCTGCATGTACAATTCAACGACATTTATGTTCTTCTGAGCTGTGCAACCATTTTCACCCTCCTCTTCTGAGTTGCTTCTCCCTCATTAACATAAATTCACTGCTCCCCCCTGCCCCGCAAGCTTCCTGTCTAGTCTTCAATTTGATCCCATATAGATAGTTCTTAAAAGAACATAATGCTCAAGACAGACCTTTTTTACTAGTTAAGCTAAACTGTTGTTCAGTTTTAAGAAGACTTCAGGCGATATTTTTGCTTTAAAGTTTAAAGATTAGCTAAGGGCAATAGTTTCAGGGGTTCGTCAACCCTCCATGGTCCCAGAAAGTCTAAAGCCCATGAGAATTTGAAATTCTGTTCTGTATTTTCCCCCTCTAGACCAGGATTCTTCTATGGAATCCTTGATCAAAGTGTTCAGTAATAGTAACCAGGCACCATCCAGTTCTTCTGGTTTCATGGCAAAGGGCGCAGTTCAGTTCTTCATGGAGGCAATTAGCCACATGTTCCATATCCTTCTCCAGTCCTTGACTCTTCTTCTTCCTCTATTGCTCCAGGTGAATAGAGACCAATTGCTGTGTCTTGGATGGCCACTTGAAAGCTTTTAAGACCCCAGTCACTATGCAACAAACTAGAGACAGAGGAACCGTCCCGGGTCCCAAGATCCCAGTGGTCTCATAAGGGAGCCAGGACAGAGTCACAGAGGAAGGCCCAGGAACACACATGTGGGCCCCTTGCAAAGGCAGTTAACTTTGGGCTGCCTCTCCTCACTGGGCATTTATGGAACAGCTGCAGTGCCCCCAACACTGTATGTAGCACAGGGAGCAAAGCAGGTCCCACCTGGTTCTTCCCCCCAGGAGGCTTATAGTCTAGCTTCTGAGATAGGCACCCAGAAGGAAGAGCTGCCACAGGGTGGATGTGTCACCTGGAGAATGGAATTTGGTGGAGTTGCATTTTCTGGGGGTCAGGTTCTAAAGTCAGCATAGAAGGTGAAAAATAAGAATATAATCAAGATTAACCTTGAAAGTCCTTTAGGAAGGTACCGTGTAAGCTACAGACATACCGGCTCTTGATATTTAAATATTTAAATTCATCTCAGTTTGTTCCAGTTGTTCTGGAAGAAGTTGTAGTTTCTAAGGTTGGGCACCAGATGAAGTGGTTGGCTTGCATTTGGGGGCTATGTAGGATGAAAAAATGTGTGTGTTTAAATACTACAATCTCACTCAGCATTTGAGATGCTTACATTGTAGTATCCTCGAGGCTGCAGGAGGCAGGTTCAGTGCTCTGAGCCAACATTCACCCCTGAATAGAAGGGCAGGTTTACAGGGTTATCTCTTCTTGCTCTTCCCTCTTCTCTCTCCTCTTCCCCCCCACATCCTTTCTTTCTCTGCTTTCTTCTGCTAAGCTTGACTATTTAAATTTGCATAAGTAAACAGACGTGTGAAGAGGTACCATTATCAAGTGCCTCATGAGAAGACCATGGGAGCTGTAAGCTAGGAAATAACCATATGGTGTTAAGCAAGAAAGACTCTTAGAATAGGTGAACAGAGTATAATGGAGAAGAAGTCCACAGAGCCAGTTTTTTTTGTGACTTCACTCGGTATATTCACTATAAATTGTCTTTAACCTCTTCTGGGCTTTTGGAAGCAGCCACCTCTCAATTCTTTTACACATCCCTGGTTGGATTTTTTTTTTTTTAAATTGAGATGAAATTCATATAACATAAAATTAGCCCTTTTAAATTGTATCATTCAGTGACATTTAGTACATTCACATTGTTGTGCAACTACCACCTACACCAAGTTCCAAAACATTTTCATCACCCCAAAAGAAAACCCATAGCCATTAAGTAGTCAGTCCCTACTCTTCTGTTCCTCCAGCCCCTAGCAACCACCAGTCTGCTTTCTGTCTCTATGGATATACCTATTCTGGATGTTTTATACAAATGGACTCATACAATATGTGACCTTTTGGGTCTGGCTTCTTCTGGTGCACAGAGTGAGCTTTTAAACTGCAGCTGTGTCACCTAGGATTGCAGATGAAGGACCTATGCTTTGTGTGGCGCTAGGAGAGGGCAGTACCCATGTGTAGCAGAAAGTGTCTTCTGCCCTAGGGCCTTAGGCCTCCAGGTCCACTCTTCTCCTCTCTTTTTCCTTCTCTCCCCGTCCCCAGCCTCCCTATTGCAGGCCATTGCAAGAGGCCTACAAGGAGTCTACCAGCATGAATCTCTGTTCACTTCTTCCACATCCCAACAGCATATGTTGAGGACAACTTAGAAGCCAACAGCCACTTCTGACTCCCACTTGCACTTGCACTAGAGGTGGTGAAAAGGCTCAGGACTTCCTCCCCCATCTCTCCATGAGGCCATACTGACCTGTCCAGTTGGTATTTAGGATGTGACTTCTTCCTGGGTTATGGAGAAACAAAACAAAACACAAAACCAGTCATAGCGGTAGCAGTGGTAATCCTGTCCATTGTGGTTTACAAGGTGTTTTCCCTCATGTTCTTCATTCTTTCACTCATTCCTGCTACATGCATTTATTGAGCCCCCACTGTGTGCTTGGCTCTGTACTAAATACTGAGGATACAAAGATGAAGAAGATTCAGACTCCCCCTTCAATGCACTCTTAGTCTGTGAGGAAGACAGACATGCACAAAAGCTAGGAGCACTTAAGGGCTATGGTTGTTAATGTGGAAGTATTCAGTCCCTCCTATGCAGAGCAGGGACTGGCCACTTCTGCCAGGGTCAGGGGAGAGAGGAATGTCAGGAAACACCTAGAATGGCCCCACTGCCTTGTATAGTACCTGTGGTTGGTGAATGGAATGCTGTGGAATTAATGAATGAGAAGCTGACATTTGAGCTGGGTCCTGAGAAATGAGTAGGCGTCTACCAGATGGCAAAGGAAATCAGGGCATTCTAGGCACAGGGAACAACTCAGTCAACGCCTGGAGGTATGACACAACGTCTGATCTGGGAACTGCAAGTGGTAGAGTATGGATGGAGCACTGGGTGGGATGGGGGTGCTGAGGGGGGCAGGCAGAGGCCAGCTCACATGCCAGCCGTTTGTATCCAGCCGGAACGGTTGGCACTTATCTTGAAGATAGTAGGGAACAACTGAGAGCTAGATGGGGTGTGTGTGTGTGTGTGTGTGTGTGTGTGTGTGAAAGAGAGAGAGAAAGACAGGACCAGGTTTTCTTTTTGAAAGCCCATTCAGCAGCAGTTAGAGGATTGACTGGAGATGGAGTAAAATGGGCAGCAAAGAGGAGATCATTGCACTGAAGTCATTGCAGCAAGACAGAGGAAGTCTGAGCCAGAGCAGTTGCTTTGGGAGCAGGGGAAGGGAGAAGCAGATTAGGAAGCTGTCAAGGGGATCAGTTTGACAGGTCTTGGGGACCTACTAAATGTATAGAGCAAGGGAGAAGTCAAAGGGTTGCCCAGGTTTCTGCTCAAGATACAGGAGAAGGAAGAGGTTTATTTGGGGAAAATAACAAGTCTAATTTGGAAACCCTGGTGGCATAGTGGTTAAGTGCTACAGCTGCTAACCAAAAGGTCGGCAGTTTGAATCCACCAGGTGCTCCTTGGAAACTCTGTGGGGCAGTTCTACTCTGTCCTATAAGGTCATTGTGAGTAGGAATTGACTTGACAGCAGTGGGCTTTTTTTCTTTATTTCAGTTGCTGAAATTGAGTTGGAGTTGGAAGTGTCTGTGGGGCATCTGAGAGAGATATCTAGTGGGCAGTTGGACATATGGGTCTGGGGCAGGAGATTCCCAAGAGATGGCATGGAGGTGTTGTCTCTCTCCCCACATATAATCTTCATTAATTCTAACTGAGTAAAATATCGTCTAAGTACAAATGATTGCTTACTGTGCAGCTGCACCTTCAAGACAAGTTCCAGACAAACTAAGTACCTCCCACTAGCCCCTTCTGTCCATCAGACATTCTGGAGCAGATGTTTAGGAATCACCAGCATATAGAAGGTGGTTGGAGCTAGGGGAGCCGATGATATCATCCAAGACCCAAGGAGAGCATGCAGGGAGAGATGAGGGGATTACCACTGCAGGGGTGTCAGCAGTGGAGCCTGAGAAAGAACTGAGAAAGCATGTTGTCATGGAAGCCAAGGAGGAGAGAGCTTTACATTTTGTGAAAAGAGGGACCCTGGTTTTGTGTACAATGCAGGACACATGGAAAGTTCTTCATAAATATTTATGAACATGAGGTGGAATTGATCAACTGTTGATCAGTGGGGGAGCCAAGAAAGAGAAGACGGAAAACAATTATTGATTTATAAGTTAGGATTATTATCGGGGACCTTTGCCAGAGGGGCTTCTCATTTGATTTAACCTCCCTGTGAAATAGGTGGTGTGGGTATCATCTGCCTTGAGCGTCGAAGTGGCATGTCCTAGAAGCCAGATTTCCTGACTCCAAGTCCGGGGCGCCTTCCCCTGTGCTGGTGGGAGAATAGGGAAGAGCCCAAGGAAACAGTGAGGCCTTTAATTTCTGACATTAATGCCCCATACCTGGGCATGGCCAGACCAGGACCTGGGTAGGTTGTTAGATTCAGCATTTGAGGCATTTGCCCCTACAGCATTAGGTGACTGAATCTACATCCTCTCAGGTGGGGTGGGCATTTTGATTAAACTCTTTTCACAGACGAAAAGATGGAGGCTTGAGCACAGATGCTGGCCCAGGGGTCAGAGGAGCCAGTATGGAGGTGAAAGGAGATGGTGGAATAGTCAGGGTCTTAGTTATGCAAACAGCAGAAGCTAACCCTGGCTAACTTAAGCGAAATTGTCTGGTGGCTCACCGAAAGGCTGGGGAACAAGGCTCAGAAATCAAACAGGACCGGTGAGAAGTTGGGTGGCTGGAACTAAAGCCCCTGCATGGCATCACCACTGCCAGCAGACCTGGATGCTGCCACCCCCTCCAGGAATGAGTTCTGGACTGTCCCTGCTTTTTATGCCACTCACTCTGGAGGCAAAGCACGGGCTAAGGATCTGATTGGTCCGGCTTAGGCCACATGCCCATGTTGCACCACTGGGTGTCCTGACGAGCAAGGCTGTGGCTGCTACAGCCTCCTGAGCTGGAGGCAGACCTCTGCCTCCCACTTGGACTCAGTGCCAGGTGTACCTGGGAAGTAGGGCACGTGCCAGGTGGGTAAGTGTCCACCATGGAAGCCTGGAGCCCATTCTAGCCCCCAGAATAAGATGGTTGGGCAGTGCTGGATATGAAAGGAGGGAGACGGGGGAATCCTCCTTAGGCCACTGGAAAAAAATCCACATCTTGATCTTAATCTTTTTGGACATCTTTCCAAATCCTTCAGCCTCCTGTTTGGCTTCAGGATTCTTATACGCACTGGAAATTTGAACATTTCATTTCGTTAGCAATTGGATTTCCCTTCTGGAATCTGAATGATTCCAGTGGAAAAAGGAGGTCATCCTAGCATCTGGATTCTCCCTGTGTATTTGATGCCACTTGGAAAAAACTTCAGCACTGCCTTGTGAGGCCAGAGGCCAAGGCTTGGCTCTCCCTGGCTAACATACTGTTAGAGCTTGAATTCTTTTTCTCCTCTGGAGCTGGGTGAGACCCAGGGCCGTGGGGCCTGTGGGAGGTGGCACTTTGCTTTTCAAACTGGAGGTTGATGTTCTGGCTTCTGGACTGGTTTGTGGGACACTTGAGGTCCTTGGTGCCAAGCTGCTCAGAGCACAGTAGTGGGCATCTCTCCAAGCCTGAAGGAGTCAATTCTGGTGCCTGGGGCTTGGAGTGACCTTACTGAGATGCTCTCCCAATGTCCTGCTTGAGAGAGAGCTAAGAAAGCTAGGCCTTCGTCTGCCTGGGGTTGTCAGCATCTCCAGTACATCGCTGCCCACTTTCCTCATCCATATAATGACAGAGTGTTGGGTTAGGTGAGTGTCAGCTCCCTTCTTGCCCTCAAATTCTCTGGTGTTTGAAATAACGGCACCTTGACTTAATCTTGGTTATTCAGTTCCAGCAACCTTAGACAAAGGAATTAATTTCCTCATAAAAGAAAATGAAAAATACAGTTTTGAACTTACTGGAATCTTTGCTGTGTTGACTACCAATATTCCCAGTCCTTTCCCCAGTGCCTCAAAGTGTGAAGCTGCTGCCTTCACAAAGCTGGTTGTGCCATGGGGTGGATTCTTGCAGTCCTGGACTGGAGGCGATTCTGAGCCTGAGGCTTGGTGACAAAGGTGGGGCCAGGATGGCTCTAGGGAGGGAGGGAGCAGGGCATTCTTGGCCAGTACTGGCTCCGGCATAACCTGCACTGAACTTGCCTGTCTTTATCTGGATGAAATGGAATTGCGTTAAAAGCAGCATTGAAGGGGAAAAGAAGTCTCAAAGGACCTTAGTGATTTTACTAAAGCCCAGCTTTAATCACATTGCCCCTCCTAAAAACCTTTGAGAGCTGCCCAAGTCCTGCGGGAGAAACTCCACACTCCATGGAATGGAACACAAGGTCCTTGTCTGAGCCCAGCCCACCTTTCTGTCCTCTTCTCCACCCTCCTTTCCCTTCAAACCAAAAAGCCCATTGCTGTTGAGTCAATTCTGACTCACGGTGATCCCATGTATTACAGAGTAGAACTGCTCCATAGGGTTTTCTTGGCCATAATCTTTATGGAAGCAGATTGCCAGGCCTTTCTCTCACAGCTAGGTGGATTCAAACTGCCAAATTTTAGATTAGCAGCTGAGCACACCACCCAGAGAGCTCCCCCTTCCCTAGCACAGCCTTGCTGTTCCAGCAGCTCCTCATTGCTCTTTGACGCACTTTTTCACTCTCTGCGCCTTCACTTATTGTTGTTCCCTCTGCCCATGTTGCCCTCCCTTCCTTTTTACTCCTGGCAGATGCCCACAGGACCTAGCCAGAAGCCGCTTGCCTCCAGGCTGCCTTCCTGAGCTGCCACCTTGGCATTCTGCTATCAAACTTCCCCCACTGTCGGACATTGAGCTAGTTGCGGGTGCACCTGTCTCCTCACTGGCCTAGAAAAGTGCCCGGCACACAGGAGGCATCCCATAATGGAGACTGGAAGGGCACCCTGAGAGGAAGTGAGGGAACAGGACCTGGCCTGGGTAAGGTGCATGTGGCTGGTGAGCCGGGTGTCTGTATAATGGCCCCAAACCTCTCTTAGCTCCTGCTGATGGAATTGCTGTCTTCATAGCTCTGCTGAGTTGTCAGGAGGCCTTGGTGAGGGTGGGTGGGGGTTTGGGGACACAGAGCCCAGCACTTGGGCCTCCCTCACCCTGAGGAGGATTCTGAGGGGACACTGAGCACCTCCACAGAGAGGTGAGGCAGGCGCCCGTGATGAAGTTTAAAGGTGCCTAAGACTCCCCTTCCCACTTGCTCAAACCCTTGAAGAATGACAAACAGTGGGCTGGCCTTGGAGGAAAAGGAGGACCACTTAGTTTTCACACTCAGCACTGTCTGCTAGTTTTGCCCAGAGAAGGAAATGCAGCCCATGAGAGGGGAGGTTGGGTTCAACTTAAAATGAGAGCCCTGCTCAAGTCAGGTCACGAGTCAGAGAGGACAGGCTGTGGCTCTTCCTGTTGGAGGGGGAGGAGGAACAGATCCACCTGACAGTAATTGCCACGTGTGGCAGGGGGCCTGGGGTCTCAGTGTGTGTATAAAATGAGGGGGTTAGACTACGTGTTGTCCTTACCTGTTGGAAAATTCCACAAGCCTGTGAATGGAGCCTGGCAAGTGCTATCTGCAACACCTGAACCCCTTATGCTGATGGTGCGTCACACTGGAACCTGTGGTTATCTCTCAAAGGCGCTCCTGCTACTGAATAGTAGTCCAGGGTCTGTCTGTCACTTAGAGAGCATTTCCTTTCTTTCTTTTTTTGTTTTAATTGAGATATAATTCACATATGTACACGTCAACATTTAAAGTGTATAATTCAGTGGCTTTTAATATATTCCGAAGGTTGTACAACCACCTCCATTATGTAATCCCAGAACATTGCGAGCATTTGATGCTCAGGCCCTTCTTGGAAGGGACGGTGTAGAGGCTCTGCCTTTGTTTCTGCCTCTACTGGGGCCTTCCTACCCACCCCAGCCCTCTACCATAGAGTCGACCTACCCATGTCCTCCACTCCGCCTCCTTCCTCACCCATCCATAATAAATCCACTGTGTTACCGCCCACGTTCATTCAATCATAGGACGTATACTTCAGATTCCCAACACGCTGAGGAGTAGGGAAAAAGTGGATTTTAAGAGTAGGCCTCGACTGGCAGAACTGGGAGATGTTTATCAGGAAAACTACTTAGGAAAATGTATAAAATGCAGGTAACTCACACATGACAGTATTTTTTTTTGATGTAGAACTTGAAGCCGTAAAAATGTTAAATGTCCTTGCCTATTAATATTATGCTTGAGAATTTATTCTAAAGAAATAATTCTGAAGAGGAAAAGAGCTATATGCACAAAGATATTTATAGCAACATTGTTTAAAATAGCAAAAAACTATGTTTTTTATGTTGTTTTTAGATGCCTTCCGGTCGATTTTAATAGCGACCCCACATGACAGAGTAGACCTGCCCCGTAGGGTTTTCTTGGCTGTAATCTTTACAGAGGTGAATTGCCAGGTCTTTCTCCCATGAAGCCACTGGGTGGGTTCAAACCGCCAACCTTTTGGTTAGCAGCTGAGCATTTAACCATTGTACCACCAAGGCTCAAAAACTATAAACAGCCTAAATGTTCAACACCGTTACTTAATTCATGATACCTAGACTCAGTGGAGTATTATGCCACTGTTAAATTAATATGAAGGTGATGTTAATTCATGGGGAAAAGTTGATGAATTTTAGTGGAAGAACCCCCACAAATATCCACTTAATGGCTACATCAAAACTGATGATAAGGATATATGTACCAGTGCAGTGGTTAACACCTTGACTGCTAACCGAAAGGTCGGCATTTCAAATCCACCAGCTACTCCTTGGAAACCCTATGGGGCAGTTCTAGTCTGCCCTTCAGGGTCACCATCAGTAGGAATCGACTCTACAGCAACAGGTTTTTTTTTTTTTAGCAGCATAAATTGGTATAGTACAAATACTGAATTTAGGTAAAGACGGGATGAATGCAGTATTTGTGTGTGTGAAATTGCTTTAGTAGTTTTTTTTTATGGTATGTACCAAAAAACCAAACCTATTGCCATCAAAGTTGATTCCGACTCTTAGCAACCGTAAAGGACAGAGTAGACCTGCCCCATAGGGTTTCCAAGGCTGTAAATCTTTACGTGGGTTTTTTAAAAATCTTTACGAAAGCCGACTGCTGCATCTTTCCCCCATGGAACGGCTGGTGGGTGTGAACTGCTGACCTTTTGGTTAGCAGCCAAGCGCTTTAACCATTGTGCCACCAGAAAAAGGGGGGGGGCAAGGCCTTAACATATCAAAGACTTTGGATCTGGGTGGCAAGGAGGCCAGGGGGAGGGACTCCAAGCCTCCCGTCTGTTACCCCTGGGAAGAAGGAACCGCTCTGTCTTATCAGTGGTCAGCACTGCAGGGGCTGGAGAATTCAGATTGGCTGACTGGGTCTTTTAGCGGGAGGCCTGACTTCACAAGCTTGCTGGCTGTATAACTGCTGGGTTCCCAGCATGGACTCTGCCTCCGGTGCTGGGTGCTGGTGCTGGCAGACCCCCAGCTGGCCTCTGAGCCCCAGACAATTGTGCACACCTGGGTTTCCAGGGAACCAGCCCCGTGAGCACGTGTGGCCCTTGAGGCTCAGCACCAGCAGCCCACGCACTTCGCTGTTGCCTTACACTGCAGGCCCTGGCCACAGGGGGAGTGGGCAGATTTTTTCTCCTGCAGGCTGTGGCCACAGGAAGTGTGTGCTTTACAACTAACCTGCAGCCCTGGCTAGCCCAGGTTGAGTCCTAGTCAATTAGTGTCTTGGGTGTTTACAGTGTTTTACGTATTTATTATAGTATTGAAACTTAGAGTTGCCCTTTCCTGTTGATCCCAGAGGCCCCCACATCAATCCAATCCACCTCCAGCTTAGCAGACAGGGCCCTTGTTCTTGGCCCTTGGAAGATCAGCTCAAGGGGAGCTTGGGTGATGTGGTGGATTTGATGTCCAGGGAGCTGCTGTCTTCTCTTGGGAGGGACTACATGTGGACTCTCCTTTTGTTTCTGCCTCCTCGGGGGCCTACTCATCCCTCCTTACGCATTCCAGTCCCCATCCTTCCAGCACCTCTGCTGGGACTTGGGACTACAGGATCCTGTGGCCCTGTGGCTGCTCAGCTGACCCTTTTCTGGCCACGTTCTCATGCGCCTGTGATATCTCAGAACCTCTGGAGGTCTAGCGAATGGCCTTCTCAGCCACCACTCTCCCTGTGTTTAGCGATTTCTTCTCAGTGGAGAACTTCTTGATATGTGGAGTGTCTGTTTGGAGGGTTCATGATCATCCTTTCCCTGTGACTAGCTTGCTCGGGGCAGGACATGGGCACTTCTCGGTGTTGTTTGGAGGCCTGGGGTGGGTGGGAGCTGAAGAGTCCTGGGCGTACCTTGAGTGGGCAGGTTGGAGCCTGCTGAAATAGAAGCCACTGCAGCAGAACGTTTGGGTAGATGTTCAAGCCCTGCTGGGGCCCCGGTTACCTCAAGCATATAGCCCTTAAGGCCAAATTCCAGAACTGTATAAGATTTGGAGTTTTCTGCTCTAAGATCAGACTGAAATAGGTCCTGTGGCTGGAGGTTTGCCAGGGTGAGACAGAAATCCACTATGTCGGGATGTGGACTCAGGGCTAGCCTGGATACTCATGAGGGCTACTCTGGTCAATTTTATGTCTTCTAGGGGAGCCCTGGTGGCACAGTGGTTAAGAGCTATGACTGCTAACCAAAAGGTCAGCAGTTCGAATCCAGTAGCTGCTCCTTAGAAACCCTATAGGGCAGTTCTACTCTGTCATATAGGGTCGTTATGGGTCGGAATGGAGTTGACAGCAAGGGTACGGGTAAGACATGCATGCTGGGGTGTGTGTGTGTGAGTTTGCATGTGTTTGGAGGTAGGCATAGGAAATATCCACTGGCTTCCCTAGAATATCATGTCATTCCTAGGTGCCCTGGTTCCACCCCACCCGACCTCCGCAGGGACATTAGGCCTACTCCAACGTGATCATTGTTGGCATTATGAATATTAACTGCCAGAAAATCTAAGTAACAAGCTAATCTTCCTGAGCCCAGGGCCCAGCAATAACTGCTTGTCTCAGTTCCCTAATTTAGAGACCACGTGTGTACTCCAGGGTTGTCAGCAGCTCAGTTTCTTGAAGCTTGAAACAAATTTCCATAGAAACAATGCTCTAAGTGGTGGTTGGGTTCCTAGGTTAGCCCGCAGAGAGCCCTGGTGTTGCCTCAGAAGTTGCTGAAATATAGTATTAGTAAAATTGAGAGAGCAAATGCAGCAGTAAGAGTTAACACTCAGGGATATTGGAGGTTGAATGGTGTGGGCTTATTTGTATAACTTTGTTTCTTTGGGGAGAGGTGTCTTTCAAAGCCCTTCTGATAAGGGAAGCTGTAGTCCCTCAACTGTGGGGCCCTCCTCTTGCCCACAGTCATAACCCCTCCTCTCCCAGTTTACACTTCTTCTTCCTTCCTCATCAAGCCAGGGGTTTGAGACTGACTACCTGTCCCAGGGGCACTGGGCCAGGGTATTTTTATAATGGGGAAATCCTGTTCAATGGCCGCTATCTCCTTTATCATCATCATCATTATTTAAACCATATTGATCAACTTACACTTTATCTGTTTAAACTGTTCCAAATTCTCTTCCGATTTCTGTTAATATACCTGTGGACGTTTTAACAGAGTTGTAAAGCCACCTCTACTGTATTTCTTTGTGCTGATTTTGTCACTTAACATGATTTCGTCAAATACTTTCTCTTTCATATTTCATTGTTACTGTACCATACCATAATCTGCATAGATTTGAACTTTTTTGCTATATAGAAGCTATGAGCATCTTTTGTAAAACCTTCTTTGTGGTGATATTTTTGATTATTTCTACGGAATATAGTCTCCCAACCATAATTACCTGGTTAAAAGTCTTAAACTCTTATAACACAGTACCAAATCACATTCTAGAAAGATTTAAATGGTTTATAGTGGCACAGCACTGTATGCGTAGCTGTTTCCCTATAGCCCTGACAACAGCAGCTTTCTTGTTTTATTTATTTACTTATTTTCTCTTTGACTCAGGCCCTTAATAGTGTCCTAATTTGCATATCTTAAATTGCTGCTGAGACTATACATTTTTCCTCGTGATGATTTACTGTTTGCTTCCTCATGTGTCAAACTGTGCTCATCTACTTTACCTGTGGAGCCTTCCCGCTGACATTTATCTCCTCAAACCACTTTTCTGTTGGGAAACACGAAGTCCTCTCTTCCTCACTCCCTCCCTCCCCTACCACACCCCTCCACCTTATCTAACTCAGCGCCACACCTGTCTGCATCACCACCTCAGCAACTCTGGCCCTCAGCCCTCCCACTGGCTGGAACTGATGCCCTGGGGTGGGCATGAGGGGTGTGAGGGACAGACACGGGGGAGGCCCTGTGATGGGGGCTGAAGTGGGGAGGTGGATGTGAGGCAGGGGGCTTTATCTGAGTGGTAGTAGATTCATAAAGTGACTTTCGTGGAGGAAGAACGGCTGGGGAGAGATTCTGGGAGGAGTCACAGGCCATTAGAACTGAAGAGGGCACTGGAGTTCCTCTGGCCCAGGGGTCATGCACTCAGAGACCCAAAGGGAATGGGAGTGGGGTGGGTAGGGGTCGGGTGGGTGACGGGGTTGGGGAGTGGGAGGCATAGAGTTACCGAGGCTGGCAGATGTAGGAAAACTGCACAAGTATGATGATAAATGAATGACCCTCGGCCTAGGAAGGGGTGGGTTGTGTGGAAAATGGATTGTGTGAGTTTCCTCACAATGTTACTCCCCTCACAGTGCTACTCCCCTCACGGTGCTACCGCCTTGTGGTACTGCTCCCCTCAAGGTGCTATTCCCCTCGAGGTGTTCTGCCCCTCATGATGCTCTCCCCTCATGGTGCTACTCCCCTTGCAGTGCTACTCCTCAGCTCCATCTCCAAGGGAGTTCAGTGTGGCCAGTGTTCTACTTTTTTTTAAGACAAACCAGAAATCCTGATTTTTGGTTTAAATTTCCTGATTTAAAAATGTTGGCAATACATTCAGTTAAATTAAAACACAATATATGGGCTAAATAAAATACCTCTGTGGGTGAGAATGGCTTGTAAGCCTCCAGTGCATGACCCTTCATTTTATTCAGCTTTTATTGAGAAAACCAGGCCCAGAGAGGCATCCTCCTGCTGCAGAAAGAGGGAATCAGACAGTCCTGGGGTCAAATTCCATCTGTACGACCTGTGGAACCTCAGCTTCCTTATCTATAGAATGGGGATAATGGCTTCCTCTCGGGGTGCTGGGTGGATCCAGCGGGCTCGCGTCACGTAAAGCATTTGTTGGGTAGATCCTATGTAGGGTCATTCGGAAAATCAGAGGAGGAAGAAGGCTAGAAGGCTGCTCTTGTGACTCCCAGTCCAGTGCTTGTTCCACTTCACCTCGGTGTGTTTTCATGGAAGTTTCCAGAGGTGTCTGGATACAGGGGCTCCTTCTGGTCCCTGGGAAACTGCTGGCCACTTTATGAGAGTGCGATTGCCCAACAGCTACTGAGCTCAGAGAATGGGGCCTCACAGCTCTGTGGACTTTGCGCTGCTGGCTCCAGAATCCAGGAGACTGAACTTCAGTAACCACAACAGCATGGCACACCATTGAATACTAAGAAGGCATCGATTATAAAGATGCACCATTATTTTATACACAACTAAGGAATGCTGCTGATTAAGCCATGAGATGCTATTGATTGTAAGACGCTTCCTGATTTCAGAGATGCTAAAATGGGGGGAAATGTGCATCTTAGAATTGATGAAATTGGGTAGTCATAATAATAATCTCTTAAATTTGTATTACATCTTACTGCTTACCTTAAAAGTTCAATACACAGTCTTATTTTTCTTCGTACATTTGTGAACAAGCATTTATAGAGTGCCCAGTCTGTGTAGGTGCTATGTGGGCACCCTGGATGCCAAGGTGACTAAGACCTATAATGTGTCCTTCAGGAGCTCTGATCGTAGGACGGTGATGGCACAGTAAGTGGATGTAGAACAGTGTGTAGGTGACACAGTCAAACATACAGAGGATGCCACCACAGGAGAGAATGGCCATCCATTCCTGAGAATGGCCTCAGGAGAAAACCTGAGACAGGGTTTCTGGTCCATGGGATTTATTGAGGAAGTACTTTTAGGAGAAAGGGCGTGAGGGAAGCAGGATAGGGCAGAGGAAGAAGCTAAGCAAGGAAGGAGGTGTTGCAGCTAGAGCTAGCTTTGGCCAGTCTCACAGGGAGCCGTTGGTCCCACCTTGAGGCCAGAGGGCTGGCCTTTTGGGCTTCCCTTCCCCCAATCAGTCATTGGCTACACTGCTCTTTCCCTGCAGAGGCTTCTTCTTAGCCCAGGGAAATTCCCTGAAGAAGGGGGCAGCTGAGCAGCCCATACTCACAGCAGCTGGAGGCTGGTGTGCTGGCCTGATGAAAGGGCTCTGGGAGGGACCCGACAGCATACACTCCATTGGCCTTCTTCGTGGAAGGGTCGAAGAAAGCTTCCTGGAAATGCTGACATTAAGCTCAAGTCTTATGGGACATCTGGCTGTGGGTTTTCCTGTGGATGAAGGGGAGGGGAGGAGGAGCATGTGTGAAGACACGGAGGGTGAGAAGGCAGGTGTCTTGGGGAACTTCAGGTTGTTTGGCTGTGTGGAGCTTAAGGTTCATGAGCTGGGTGGTGGGGCTGGGGCTGGGAAGTTCTGTAAGTGCTGGCTAGCAGTCTCAGCTTTATGCAGTAGGCGATGGGAGCTACTGAAGGATTTTTGAAAGAGGTGTGATCACTGATGGCAGTGTGGATGGCAGGTATGCAAGACTAGAAGCAAGGACATCGGCTAGGAAGTGAGAAAAAAAAAAAAAAGCCAACACTCATAAAAGACTTAATGTGTGCCAGGCACTGTTTTAAGCACTTATTTATTATGCCCATTTTGCAAATGAGAAAACTGAAGCATAGAGTATTTAGGTAACTTGTCCGAGATCACCAAGCTAGCGTGAGCCAAGATTTGGACAAGGGCTTGGCCTGTGCTTGTAACCTGTACACTCCCATGAATGTGAATTTTGGATTCTAGGGCATGATGTATCAGTTTTAGTTTTCATTAAGAAATAGTGCTTTAAAACATGCTCCATTGTACACTGGGTGGTACAGATTGTTAACACACTCTGCTCTTAACCAAAAGGTTGGAGGTTCAAGTCCACCTAGAGGTACCTCGGAAGAAAGGTCTGGTGATCTACTTCCGAAAAGTCAGCCATAGAAAACCCTGTGGAGCACAGCTCTACTGACACACATGTGGTTGCCATGAGTCAGAATCAACTCGATGGCAACTGGTTTTTTTTTTTTTTTTTTTTTTTCCACTGTACACACTGGATCTTTTCCTGACTGGCTGCTGCCAGGTAGGGAAGCAGAGCTGCAGAGAACAGCCAGTGAGAGCAGAGTCTGTCTGGGCTGGTTCTGCGGGGGGCATGGAACTGAGCTGAAAAGAGGCCTTTGGGAAGTTGGCAGTTTTGTCTCTGTGAAGAAAGGGCGTTTCTGTCCTGTGGCCCTGCTGGCCTGCCCGCCTTGGCAAACACACCTGTTTCTTTCTCCACCCTATGCCCAACCAGACATCTCTCTGAGAGTGACAGCAGCAACTGGGGACCTCTGCGGAAGCTCCCTCTCTAGCCTGACAAAGGCACCCAGAACCTGGCCCAGGCCTGCTGGGGCGAGGTGGTGGGGAGGAGGGCAGGTGGGAGGGATGCCGGCAGCTGTGGGCTGGTGTGGCAGGCATGGCCCTGCCCCAGAACAAATGAGGTAAATGTGAACTGAGGAGGAGGGTCCCCTGGGGTTTCAAGGGTGAAAGACAAGACAATGCAGGGACTTCCAGCACTTTTCCGTTAAGGTGGCTTAACTAAATGGCTTTCTACTACAACCTTCTCTGTTCTTTGTCGTAACCCTAGGTAATGAGCTCCCGCCTCCCCCAGAAAAGGACATGACATAAGGGGGTGAGGGTGCTGAGAGGAGGCACAGCCATTAGCAGTGTCCCTAACTAACCAGGCAGGGTGGGCAGCACTGCAGCAAAGAACAGGGTTTGGGGAGAAACCTTGGAGGGAAACCCCAGATAGGACATTAAGTCAGTGTTAGAGTCTCTCTGGGCTGAGCCCAACAGAGGGTCACCCTGAGGTTGATGGGGTGGACCTGGTGTCTTTTTATGTGTCGGGGGAGGGGAATATTGCTTGGAACTAGGTTCTTGAAAGACAGAAGCTAGTTTTGGGAGGAGCTGTACCAGTTGCTGTCGAGTTAGTTCTGACTCATAGCGGCCTCGTGCGTGTCAGAGTACAACTATGCTCCACAGGGTTTTAATGGCTGATTTTTCAGAAGTAAATCATCAGGCCTTTTCTTCTGAGTTGCCTATGGGTGGACTTGAACCACCAACCTTTCAGTTAGCAGCCGAAAGTGTTAACCATTTCCATCATCCAGAGACTCCAGTTATAGGGTAGAATAGTAAAAAATAAAAACAGTCTTAACCCCTTACATGTACACGGTAAGGAGCTGTGGTTAAAGTGCTCGGCTGCAAACTGAAAGGTTGGCAGTTTAAACCCACCAGCTGCTCTGTGGAAGAGAGATGTGACAGTCTACTTCCATAAAGATTACAGCCTTGGAAACCCTTTGGGGCAGTTCTACTTTGTTCCATAAGGTTGCTATGAGTCTGAATTAACTTGATGGCAATGGGTAACAGGTAGATAGCACGATACGGTTATAAACCAGTTTTTTGTCCTTTTGATACTCACAATCCTATAGGAGACACTTGTCCCTTCTTTCATTGGTCATGTAACAAATACTTTATAGAGCATTTATTATGGGCCAACAAAAATGAGGCTCAGAGAAGGTAAGAGACAACTTTGCTAAGATCACATAGCAAGTAGCTTTAGTTAGATGGGACACAAACTCAGTCCTGGTTCCCCACTCTTTCTACAACCTTCTCTTTCCTCTGTTGTAACCATAGGTAAATAGGTTCTAGAAGGTAGTACCTTTATTCTTCAAGGGAAATGACAGAAGGGACACAAGGAACTTCAGAGACATAAAGAACCCAGCACTGTGGACTTGTGATTTCCTCAACTGTGTTTGTATCTCCAACTCCCCACCCTCTGATAAAGGTGGCATGTTCACTTAAATACATCAAAGTATGCTGGTCCTGATGGAAAGGTACCAATAAAAAAAAAAAAAAGAAGGGAAAGTGGAAAATGACAGGAATGCAAGCCGCTTTTAAATACTATAGTAAGTGGTGGCAGCAGAAAGTGAATGGGAGCAGGCGGGTGGGTGGTGAGAACCTGGCTTCCTTGGAAGTTTATTATTTAATAACAGCTTTTTTTTTTATTATTGAGATACGATTTACATGTCATAGAATTCACCCTTGGAAGCTTTTTAACGGTCTGGGGTTGTCCAGAAGTAGACGTTGGCGATGACCAGTCAGGGCAATGACCAGACTCTGAGCTGACGTAGTCCCAGGAAGCCTGCCCTCTAACGTCATGTTCTACCCTCACTGGGACCCGGTGTTTGGAGGCCTGTCTAGGATGCTTTGCTTCCTGGAGTGTTTCTTATCAGATACACTCCCTGGGAACTACTGCTGTGTACTCCTCTCTTTCCTGCAGTTTGTAGAGAAGGTCTAATGGTGGAAAAAAGGGTAAGGTCCCTGGAACACTCCCCCCACCCTTTTTGGCTGCCCTAGAGGCCTTATAGAAGGGGCTGGAGCTTCTAAGACCAAAACTTTCACTTCACATGTCAGTGATTCTGCACCGTCATATCTGCAGCAAAGCTGACCTCCGGGCTTCCCGGAAGAGCCGCAGCTTTATAGATTGTCACCTGCCCGCCTGTGCAAGGCAGACTTCTCCCCTGCCACCGGGGAGACTCTGGAGCCTTCCCCTGCACACGCATGTGCCGCCTTTCCTCCTTTTCTTTCTTTCTGAAGTTGCCCAAATTTGGAAGTTCAGCTGGGATGAGGGGACATGCTGCCCCAGGGTGACCAGGGCTCTTCCAGGCCCACTGGCTTCTTGGTTTCTTGTGCATCCCGCCACCAACCTCTACTCCCTGTGCTGCTTCCTGGGCCAGCCCCCACAGCCTGGTGTGGGACAGGGAGGAAGTCCTGGCGGGACAGGGCTGAGGAGTGCCCTTTGGAGTAGCTCCCACTTGTTCCTTGGATGCTGGGCCTGGCTCCCCCAGTGGCAGACTCTTCTAGGAATGTGCTCCCTAGCCGGGTTTTCTGGTTGGTTGGGAATGTCCCTGGGCTGGTCTGCACTGGCTTTTGTGGACTGTTAGAGCTGAGTGGCCTGCTCTGGGCAGGTCCTCAGCCAGCTGCAGGGACTGGGCCCTGGGCAGAGAGAGGGGGAGAGGTCAGGATGGCCGCAGGTCACAGAGGGACCCACAGCAGTGGGCAATGGAGATCCAATGGCTTTGCCTTTGCTTCCCTTGCTTCAGTGAGTTGTCTAGGGGAGGGACGAAAGCAGGCAAATGGGAAAAGCAAGGGTTCACACAGTGTCTCTGCCAGGAGTCTGGAGAGTTTAGATCCCACTTGGGGGCCTGCATGCCCAAGCACCCCAGCCCATCAATCACTCACTGCCTTTCTCTGGGGAGGTTGGAAGGGGAGCAGAGAGGTGAGACTTGCTTGCCCTGTGACCTTGCATAAGTCACTTAACATCTCTGAACCTCAGTGTTCTCATCCATAAAATGAGAGGAATAAAAATCTCTCTCACACAGAGTTAAGGCTGTGTGTAGGAAGGGGCTGGAGAATTGTATGTTGTTGTTGTGTGCCGTTGAGTGGACTCTGACTCATATCGGCCCTATATGACAGAGTAGAACTGCCTCATAGGGTTTCCTAGGCTGAAATCTTTACAGGAGCAGATCACCAGGTCTTTTCTCCCACACTGACGGGTTCAAACCACCATCCTTTCGGTTAACAGCCCAGTGGTTAACCATTGCACCACCAGGGCTCCCTATTGTGTGCAACCTGTTGCCTTTGAGTTGATTCTGACTCATGGCGACCCCATGTAGGGGATGCTAAATCCAGGAGACTTGGCCTTTCTTTGCAAATGTGGTTTCCCTGACTCCTCCATTCAACCTTTACAGTCACAGAGCTCATGTATCTTAAACTGAAGAGATTCAAGATGTCATCTGGTCCAGTTCCCTGGCATGTATTTTGTAGATAAGACTATTTTGCCATTACTTTGACATTTTGTCATACCATGGTGCAAAAAAACCCTTTTCGTCAGGGGTAAGGTGAGACCTCCAGGTGCACACAGGTGCTCTGGCCAGCAAAGGGGTGGAAGAAGATGGGAAAGCCATGCCATCTTAGGAGCAAGTACAGGTTCTATGACGTTTCCAGCAGAAGATCCTGTATTGCCGTCTCTCCTGGTGATGAAGGCATTGACCCTGCAGGCTCCGACTGCTGTCAGAATCACATTCTTTTGCAGCCTCCCCTTCTCCCTGTGAACGTGGAATGCACCCGATCCTCAGGACTGACAACAGGGGAAAGTGGCTGCCAGGACACAGTATATTTGTCAGTGGTTGTTCCTTCAAAGGAAAATCTCTTTCTGGCCCATCTCCTTGGGGAGGAAAAAACAATGGAAGGAACTATGGAAGAACAGGACTCCGATGGACTTTTTCCTGGGTCCCTTAGCCTCACTGAATGTGGGGCCCAATAAGCACCTTTGAGCTGCAGAAATGCTTCCCACCAACCAATCAAGGAGGCATCAGTGGACAACAGACTCAATCGGGGATATTAAGGAAACAAACAAACAAAAAAACCCCATTGCTGTTGAGTCAGTTCTGACTCATGGCAACCCCGTGTATTACAGAGTAGAACTGCTCTATGGTGTTTTCTTGGCTGTACACTTTGTGGAAGCATATTGCCAGGTCTTCCTTCCGTGGTGCTGCTGGGTGGGTTCAAACCACCAACTTTTAGGTTAGTCAACCAGCACAAACTATTTGCTCTACCCAGGGACCCCTGATATTAGGGAAGGTAGGGGGAAATGTAGGTCCAGAGTGAAAAGCTACTCCAACTCTGGCTGAGTTAGCTAAACTTAAACCCAGGAGCTTTTCATCACCTAAGTAATTGAGATAGGGGTCCTTTACAGGGGCTGGGGCCAGTTTCTCAATAACTTTTACAGGCACTAGGGTGCTAGTGAGCCAGAAAGTGAAACTTGGGGAGGCTGTTAATAAAGTCCCTTGGAAAGCATTGCGCATGATTTACCGTACCCAAAACCAGAGAGTTTTCTTTGTTGAAGAAAGGGACTTGTGCCCTCCCCAACATCACACACACACTTTCCTGGCAGGCCCGATGGGTTTCCAAACATTTCGTCACCGTTTCCTCCTGACCTTGGTGTGAAGAGAACGAGCCGCGTGGCCTGTCGGTTCCAGCAGAGCCACTGGGGGCGCCGGCCTGGGCTGGAGGAGAGTGGTGGCCGACGCGGGAGTGGAGGTGAGGTCTGTTGGAAATCCCCAGCCCGGGCAGCCGCTGGAGGTTTAAGGACGCCTTCCCCAGCCTTATTTGGTTGCAGGAAGTGGGCGGCGCCGGGCCTGCTGGAAGAGAGGCCGAACCGAGACTGTTGTGCTGATGAAGTGGTCGAGCTGGTTCCTGCTCGCCGCGGTGCCGCGCGCGCCGGCCGGCCGCAGGGCGCTCCGCGCTCCCAGCCCCGAGTTGTGCAATCCTTTGTAGCGCGCTTGAGAGTCCTCCTCCTTCGCTGTTGCCTCTGGCCCTCTCTCTCTCTCTTTTTTTTTTTTTTCAAGCTGTGAGCTCAACCGATGAGTCAGAGCCGTGCAATCCTGACACTGCATCGCAGGACTGGGGGTGACACGGAGGGAGGGAGAGCAATCGCGAGGCGGACACCACGGGCGCGGGGCGCGCCGAGGCTCCTGCACCGCGGGCGGGGGGTGACAGCCCGCGTGTCCCGCCCGGGCCCTGCCAGCAAACTTCCCAGCCTTGGGAGGCGCGGGCTGACGGAAACCCCGCGAGCGCCGCGGGAAGGCGACGGCGCCTGTTTGTTTTTAAAATCGAAGAGTGCATGCAGGCTGCTGGACTCCGGGAGGCGACCGAAAGCGGCGGAGAGGGGACAGCCAATGCTGGAGCTCAGGCAGAAGCGGGGTGAGTGAGGCTTCCCGGCTGGCGGCCGAGGCCTGCACACCGTAGGGCGCAACCCGCCTTGGCGGCGGTGGTGGCGAAGGGACCCGGAGCTGCGCGCAAGCGGTGGCCGCTCGCTCGGTGGACTGCAGCTCTGCAGGTGTGGCCTGGAGCTGGGGCGCCAGGCTGCGGGGGGCGCCGCGCGGTAACTTCTGCGGCCTGGGCGAGTGTGGGAGCGTGTGCTTGTGTACGTGCTTTTGCCGCCCGCAGCCCGCCCCCTCCCGGGCCTCGCACCCCCCAGCTGCGTGTGCACCACAGACCCGCCGTGTTTGTGCAGCTACGCAGCGCGCGCGGCCCCCGCCCACCCGGGCGCGGCCCCAGCAGGAAAACGCTCCCAACCGCCCGGCCTTTGGCGGCGGCGGCGGCGGCGGCGGCGGCGGCTCAGGAGCACAGCTGCTTCTCCTTTGCCTGAGCGAAACGTGGTGTCTGCAGGGACCCGCTGGCATGACGGAGCCCAGGCCCCGGAGAGGCGGGAGGGACTCCGGAGCTGCGGGAACTTGGCTCGGGAGCCCCCTCCCTCCCAGCGTGCTCGGGAAAGTGGGCAGTGCATCGAAACTGACCCCGCGCTGGGAGTTTGTGGGGCAGAGGAGACTGGGGCAAGTGCAGTAGAGGCCTAAGCTCGAGCGTTTTGGGCGGGCGGACAGGCAGGCTGGCAGACGTGTGTAGAGCCGCCTTACCCTTGCTGCGGGCGCACCTCAGACCTGTCATCCCTCGCGCCTGCCCCCGCACGCCCGCGCTGGTTTTGCCCAGGAGAGGCCTGCTGGGCCTCCACGGCGCCGCGTTGCGTGCTGTGTTTGGTGGTGGCTGTCGGGAACACTGGTGCCCCGGGGTTTTGTCTGGACCCTACATATGGCCGGCCTGGTGGAGTTAGTCATACCTTCCTACCTCTCCTCCCTCAATTCACCTACTGCAGCGTGTGCAAGAGGCTGCTCCTCTGAGGGCCCCCACCCAGGCCTCTGGCAAGGGTCAGGAGGAGGCAGAGGAACCTGGTGGCACTCTGGGGCTTTCAAGCCTCAGCCCCAAGGCAGGCAGACTCAGAGGAGGTATCTGCCACCCACAGTGGAGGCCACTGGGTGTCCCAGTCCAGCCTTCAGTGTAAGCCACTGGAAGGATAAAAGGGGAAGTTACTTGTCCCGTTTAAAACTTTGTTGGTCACGAACTTTGGTGGCTACTTCCTACTTCACCATCTCACGTCAGACGTGTGTGCCAGCCCATGGAGCCTTGCTCACAGGGCCCTGGCTGACATGGAGGCCGCTGCCACACGTGTGTGCAGGGGATCCTTGTTGGCAGCTGTGGCTAGCTGGAGGGGAGGTCTTCCTCGCTCCAGCAGGGGGAGCCTGGCCTTGTGGCCGCCTGCAGGCCCAGGTGCTCTCCGTGTTCCTGTAGCTTCAGGGTTCAGAGCCTGGAGGCCTGATGACGATGGAAGAAGTGCAGCTCTCAGGAGAAGCCATTCCTCCGTGTGGGCCCTGGGCAGAGGAGGAAACCACCTGCCTTGCCCAGAGCCTCCTGGGGAAGGTGTGATGTATACCTTTTAGGATCAGAGAAATGGACCCTTTTTGCCGGCTGTTAGTTGACTTCAGGATGAAGGGAAAGGGAAAACCCTTCCCAGGTTGAGGATTATGGGTCCTCTTTTTCCTACTGCTCTGGACAGTAAGAGGGGTGTAAACATTCAGTTACCAGGATAACCCATCTCATTGCATGGCCGTGGCCCAGTCTCTAATCCATTTGGCCTCCAGCTGATTATGCTGGTTAGAGTAGCTCCCATGTGTTAAGGGGGTGCAGAACCCAGAGGGTGCCTCCTGGGCCATGTGACTTGCTCTGGGACAGCCCGCCCACTGTCACTGTGGCCTCTTCAAGCTTCAGACAGAACCCTGACTCCCCATGGCATTGTCAACCCCTTACCACCCCGCCCCTCCCCAGCAAAGAGTGTCCAGAGGGATGAGAGTTTTACTTTTAAATGTGGAATTTAAAAATAGCCCCAGTGTTTGGCCCTGTGGGCTGCTGCTTTTAATAAATGGAAAAAATAAAAAAGAACATGCAGTCACAGATTCAGCTGAGGGCCTCCTGTGGCTGCAAAACCCAGGGAAGAGCTGCCTAGCAGTGCTGAGCCCTCTGGGGTCCCGAATGGGGGAAGGACAAGGGGGATGGGCCCAGCCCTGGACTCTTTGGCCTGGGGAGCGGCTCTCCTGCAGTTGGGATAGCCATGTGTGGCTGGGAGATTCCTGTGTGTCCTTCTAGTCTTGATTCAAATGTCACTTCCTCCAAGAAGCTATAGCCTTCTTGTGAGCACTGGTGTTCACCTCATGTAGTTCTTTGGGTATGTAGTGTAGTGTGGGGGTCAGAAACAGACTTGGAGCCAGAGTGCTTGGGTTCAAGTCCCAGCCCCCCATTTATTAGTTCTGTGACTCTGGAGAGGTTATTTGGCCTTTCTGGACCTCGTTTTCCTTTTTATACCTCCCTCATAGAGTTCCTGTGAGGTTTTGTGAGTTTATGTAAAAGGCCAAAGCACGTTTCAGTGTTATCATAGCCTCTGCTCCACTCTAAGCTCTGGTGAGTGTTTAGTAAATGGTATTTGAACTGATGAGGGTAAGGCTTCTATCAAAAACTGTGGACTTGGTATGTTATAGGCCCAGTGAGTCCTTGCTGTTGGGACCTCTTCATACCATGGCACTAGTTTCAGAAGGGTCAGTCCACCATGGGTGGTTCCAGTGCTGGTGAACTCTGTACCCTGGCACTGCCCTGCAGCTGGCCTCCAGGAGAGCATGTCCAGGTCATCCTGACTTCGTATTGGACCTCAGGGTGAAAGAGTTGTGGAGCCTCCTGCTTGGGGATCTGCTAACCCGGGCATTTCCTTGGGCCAGGCCAGGTTGGCACCCTTCGTGTGTGTGTGTGTGCGTGTGTGTGTGCGTGCATCAGTATAGAAGCAGCCTTTTAGGATGCTGCTGCTTCCAAGACCCACTGCAGGCTGCAGGAAATGCAGCCAGTAGCCATACCCCATTTGGAGGGGTGGCTTCTGTACCTCAGAACTCTGGCTTTGTGGACCCGAACTAAAGCCTGAGCTCTGGTCTGGGGGTAGGCAGAGTGTGCTGAAATCCCAAGGTCTTACTAAAGAATTTGCATTTGCATTTGAAGTGACATATAGGGTATGGTGAGACGGTGAGCTTATTTTATGAATCGGAAGCACTATGCATAACTTCAGTGTTGGAAACTGCTATTTGGAATTCAGATCATGCACACACACCCTTTCTCTCTTACACACTCACACATGCTTGGAGGGACTCACAGTCACACTCTTGAGAAGAATAACAGTTCTTGGGGTGGGGGCATCAAGTCAGATTCCAAAGCCATCAAGCAAAACTGGTCCACACCCACTCCCGCCTCCACACTCAGAATGCCATTCCTAGGAGGTGCGTGGACTGTCACCCAGGCAGTGACTCTGAAGGAAGCCTGGTGGGTGCACCGGGAAGAGTTCCGAGTAGACCTGGCTTTGTATTCCAGCGTTTCCACTTGGTGTGGAGCTTTAGGCATGTTGCTTAACCTCCTGAGCCTCAGTTTCCTCGCCTGTAGAATGGGGACAATAATAGTCCTTCATAGGGTTGCTGTGAAGGCTAAACAAGGGCATGCATATAAAGTGACTATCACGTAGTGGGTACGCAACAGGTGGTGGCTGTCATTTTGCCAGGTCCCACCAAGTCCAGCTTCTGTTTGCCTTTTGTTCCTACCAGGGAAGAGAAAATGAAGTGTCCTGATTGTTGTGATTGGAGAGCCAAGTCTCCCAGGCCACTGAGGCTGCTAAGTTGTGCAAATGAAGGGAAGTGGCTCATTTTCCAATTCCCTAGGCCCTGGGTATGGATTCCCCGGGTGGCGCAAATGGTTAAGCATTTCACAATTAGCCAAAAGGTTGGTGGTTCAAAACCACCCAGAGATGCCTTTGGAAGACAAGCCTGGCGATCTGCTTCTGAAAGGTTGCAGCCTTGAAAACCGTCCGGAGTACAGTTCTACTCTTCGTACGTGGGGTCACCATGAGTCAGAATTGACTTGATGGCAACTAACAACATAGGCCCTGGATACAAATGTGTGATTCGCGTGTGCCTAGACCTGCCTAGACCCTGTGCCGTGGTACCTCTGTGAGGGACTCTGTCCCTGCAACCTCTGATCCAGGGCTCAGCTTCCCGGAGATCAGATTGTGCTCTTGGCTAAACTGCTCACGTGGGCCCCAGGCCCCAGGCTGAACTGCTCGCGTGGGTGGGAGGAAGACAGCTTTTCTCAGCCAAGAAAAAAGTTCTCTTATCTTTGCTCTACCTGAAGCCTCCCAGTGTGACCTCAGTGGGGCTTCGGTGGAGCTGGGGTGAGAGTTGTCACCCGAAAAAACATTTTGGCTCTTTCATCAATTGAAATAGGAGCAAGGGTGGGGGTGGGGGAGGCGCCAAGCTATTATGTAAGAAGAAAGTTGCCACATGTCAGAAAAGAGCTGAGGTTTTTCTGGGGTGGGAGGGGGCGTCTCTCCGAGGGACACGATTGCTGACTGTGGTTTGTGAGGGCTGGCAGGGGGGAGTGGGGCTGGGGGCCCTTCCGAGGCTTCCCTGGCAGCTTCCCCCGCTCTTCCTGGAACACAGCCTTGTGCTGTGGCCAGCCAGGGAAGGTGCTCCCTGTTCTTTCTGCCTTTC
The DNA here is from genome assembly GCF_024166365.1 of Elephas maximus indicus. NCBI lineage: Eukaryota > Metazoa > Chordata > Mammalia > Proboscidea > Elephantidae > Elephas > Elephas maximus. Next base: position 86,488,112 of record NC_064828.1, on the reverse strand, counting down.
TCCCCAGCGGCGGGAGCACGCGGTTAGAGCGTTATTTTTTCCAGGCAGTGTCTCTTCCTCCTGGAGTCTCCGGAAGGGGGAGGGGAGAAGCCAGGGCCAGGTTTGTCCAGGCCGAAGCATGGAGAGAGGGAAGTACACCGGGCTTGCCACCAGAAGGGGGTTCCCTCTAAGGCCACACAACGTTTCTGGGAAAACAGGGTCCAGCAAGGAAGAGAAATGGTGAGGGATTTCGATACACAGCTTTTTCCAGCAGTTGGGCAGACAGAGGCCCCAGCCCAGCCTGCTGTTGCCAGAACTGCCAGTTCTGTGGAGGGGAAGGCCTTGAAGCTCTGAAACAGGCTGAAGTGATAATTTGCCACCCTGAGTGTCCATGTGAGCTGGCCCTTCTCTTCTTCCTCCCCTCCTCTTCCTCTTCTCAGCCTGTTGGAATTCCTGGGCTATGCACATGGCTGCTGCCATCGCTGGGGCTCAGAGACCCCTCCCCACCTGGCCTTGTTCTGTCTGCCGGCCTTAGCTGGCCCCAGTCCTAGTCCTGGGCTTCCCCAGCTCCCAGGAGTCATCCCAGAGCTAGAAAACACTTTGGGAGATCTAGTCCACTGCCCTGCTGAGAGGCAGGAGTTGCTTGTGCTTGAGGTTCCCATTGATCATCCCCACTTTCACCCTGGGAGGCTGGGAAGAGGAGCTGCTCCTGTGTTTGCCCCTCCCAGCTTAGAAGTCAGGAGGACAGCACTGGTGCAGAGGAGCCCAGAGGAACACTGTCTCGGCTCCTGGGTGTGGCTCAGGCCTCCGTTGGCTCCATATTTATTTATTTGTCTGTGTGTGTGTGTGTGTGTGAGTGAGTGAGTTTTGTGGTCAGGAGGCTGGCTGTGAGTGAAAGCAGAAGTACCCATGCTATGTCAGCTATGCAGCACGAAGATTGGACCTTATGGGGACAGTCTGGAGAGGAAGAAAGGGGGCAGAGGTCCCTCTGCATGGCGGCTGTGGGTGCTTTCTGTCTCTGTAGCAGGGCCTGAACATTTGAACATGAACAGCCCTTCCATATTGCTAGCAGCTGCCTTTCCTTGTTGGCTCTGGGCAGAAGAGGTGCCAGAAATAACTAAGTAGGCACTTCCACTCATGGGACATTCACTTCTTTGACAAACTCTGGGCAGGCTGGCTTGTTCCCTGCAGGCCCTGATGTCTCTCACACTCATGCTTCCTGTGGCTACCTCCTACCGGACCTCCCCTTTTATTGTTCTTCTTAGAGTGAGCCCAGGAGGGTGGAGGCCCATCCTCATAGGCCTAGAGGCTCTGCCAGGTACTAGCTGGGGACTTTTGCTGCTTCGTGTCCCTTTAGGCCCTGCTGACACAGCTGAGTCCGGGAGAGGCCTATTCTGGGTGTGCTCTGGACTTTCTTTCCCGACCCCTCTCTCCTCCTGAGTCCCCTAGGCCAGATGTCCTACACACCTGCAGAGCCCGCCAGTTGCTGGGTCTGAGTCTCCTTGTCCTGCTTAGGCCTGGCCAGCCCTGCTCCTAGCTGGCTGTGGCACTGGAGGAGTCAGACCATCCAGTTCCCCCCAAGTTGCTGAACACTGAGATACCCCTGCCCTGGAAGGGGGAAAGGAAATCACATTTATTAAGTGTTTGCTTTGTGCCGGGCACTTCTTATATGTATTGTCTCATTTTATTCCACAGTAACCATAAGATGAAGACATTGTACCATTTACCTACAAAGAAACAATACTCACAGTGAGGCTGGTGATTGGACAAGCCGAGACATGTTCTATCTGATCTTGAAGCCCTGTGTCTTTTCACCATGCAGCCCCCACAGTTGTCTAGGCTATTTGCACAGTGTTTTGACTCTTGGAGTGAAGTGCTGATGGTAGGAATTCAGGTACCTTTAGACTGCCTGGTAGGAGAGATATTTTGGACTGGGAAAGGTGAGGAAGACCTTTCTAAGGCCTTGCCAGACACGGGCTTTTATAGATGTCTCCAGTCTAGAGCGAACCATATTGGGCAGAGATTATTTCTTGGGGGGAGTGTTAATATTCCACAGTAGGGGACCCTGCTCTGAAGGACTGGCAGGCTTATGGGGATCAGCTGTGTCTGTAGGAGTTGCTAGGGAAGCCACCCATCCATGAGGAATAGAAGGGCTAGGTTTAGGCCTCTTGGAGACACACATCCCGGGCTCTGTAGTCCTGAGAATAGCTGTGGGGACCGTAGACTGAGGGTAGGAGGGATCCAGGGTCACCCCTGCTGGCTGCTGGGTCTGACCCTGGGCCCATCATTCCAGCTGACTTGGCCCTGGTCCCAGACAGCCTGGTTGGTGTGTACTGTGGGACTTGGGCTGAATGCTCTACTGGTGCCTGGTGCTCTGTGCCAAAGGCCTCTGGGTGTATTTCAGGAACAATAAAGAATAAATCAGCACAGGAGAAAAGGCCCTGCAGCAGCTGCTCAGAGATTGGAGAAACGCAAGGAATGTGCAAGCTTTTGGCGGAGGCCGTGGATCTTGACCAGGGCCTGAGAAAGGGCGTGCCTCTGACTTGATGGCCAGGCCAGTGAGGCAGGCAGCTCTGTGCACCCACGCTGCAGCCCATTTAGGAGGCCAGGCAGCCATGCTGAGACTTCCTTTGCTGGCAGCAAGTTTTTGTGCCTCTTAGTTACCAGTAGGTATTGGGGAGCTATATCATCCCCCTTCTTTGCCCTATCCCAAACTGGCGGACCCTCCACTCCAGGCCACCAGATAGGTCTTGGCCCCTCTGGAGCTGTCAAGGCAGGAAGGCCTGGGCTGATGAAGACCTGGTAGCCTTGACACCAAATGCCAGTCCCCCTTACTCCATTTCCTGCTGGGGAGGAGATGAGCCAAGTTTCGAGGACCCAGCAACACTAGGTCTGAGAGTGCTGAATGGGGAGAACACCCACCTGGAAGGCTCTGATTACAACTGTATCCAAGTGATCAGCCATGTGACCTTGGGCAAGTCACTTTATGTCTCACAGCTTCGGCATGAAACAGAGATTTGGACCAAGGGTCTTTGGAGCGAGTGGGCACTATCTGTCACTCCCTTATTCAAGATGTGGGATAAATAGCCTTTATTTAGGAATTTAAGTTCTTGAGAAAAAGAAACCCTTCTGGGAGCCCCATGCAGAGATGTGGGTGGCTATGGCTAGGAGCTGATGCTCAGTGCCCTGGATGGGGATCATTTGGCATTAATAGAAATCCAAGCATGGAACTGTCTTGACTTCAGAGTGCCAGGGACAGGAGCCTGCGACCCATGGAGATTTGGGGCATCCGGCCACTGACAAGCAGGGGAGAGTTAAGGCTCTATTTTTAAAGAGCTGTTGGCCAACTGGGGGTGTAGGGTTAGAGGGGTGTGGAAGGGGTGTGACTTCTTGGGCAGAAGAGTGTTGTGACTTCCACAGGTTGGCTCAATGGTGATAATCATCTGTAGCCTCTTCATCTTTAAAGCCACTCACCTGCCAGGCCTCTCCCATCCACCTTACCTGACTAGCCACACTCCCAGAATGTCACAGAGGTTTATGGACTAGCTGATGCCACTCTGCAAGGAGAAGACAGGAGCAGCCCAGAAATACAAAGCACAAGGTGCTGCTGCCATCCATCTCAGCCTGCCTGATGGCGAGGCGTCTAAGCAGAAGGCTGGGCCCGAAGTCCTGGGGGAGAAGTTTGGGGAAAGGGCTCTCTTTGGAGAAAGCAGGCCCAGGTTCTAGTCCTGGCCTTGCCTCTGTACTCACGTGACCTTAGGTGAGTGATTTGACCCTCTGAACCTCAGGTTTCTCATTGGCAAAGGTTAAGAGTAATACTATCTACCTTGTGGGAATTAAAAAAGATAATGTGGGTGGAGTGCTTAGCATCTTGGTTGGCATATAGTAGCACCCTCAAGAAATGTCAGAGGTGGTAGTGGTGAAGCAGAAAGCCTTATTTGTGTGATGTTGATATTTTACCTTGGCTTCAAGCCCTGACCAAGTGTCTTGCCTAAATGGAGGCTTGCAGCATTGCATTGGGAGTCCTTGATTCTGGGCCCTGCTGTGCTCTTGGCTGTGTGTCCTAAGGCAAGTTTCTTCCCTTCTCTGGCTTGCTTTCTGGAATGAGGAATTAGACTAGAGGAACACTGATATCCCTTGATATTTGGCATCTGTTCAGCTTCCCCAGGTGGCTGTGAAGAGAGATCTGAGCCACCTTTCCCCATGTGGTGTGGAGGCTCTTATTCCAGAGTGAGACCTTGCTGACCCTACAGCTCCCAACTCACCTCTGCAGTCCCCCCACCTCAACACCCACTGGCTTTCCTGGCTTCCAGGGGCTTTTACAGATGCTTCCAGTCTAGAGGGAACCTGTTTCTGGCATATTGGGGCAGAGATTACTTCTTGGGGGGGAGTGTTATACACTATGGTCTGTTTGAAGTGTCCCCAGGAAAAGCAGAAGCTCTGGGAGGTGCTTGAGGAAGGTGCGCAAGGAAGGGGAGAGTCCACAGCTGCTTTTGTGGGGTTTTCATGGGTAGCATTCCTTCTGAGACACAGAACAAGTGTAGTTTGGGGATTTTTCTGGGTGAGTGGGAGCTTTAAAGGCACACAGCAAGGATTCGAATCTTGCTTCTGCCACCTTAACAGCAGAGCCTCGTTTTCCTCTGTAGTGTGGGGACAATAAGACCCTGTACCAGGAAGTTTGTAGGCATGCATTAGGGTATATAAAGTACTTGGCATGGGGGAAGTTCTCTATAAATGTTAGTTCCCTTCTTTTGGAACGGATCTGCCTTTTGAGTATTTTGCAGACTGGCCAGGGAGTAGAAATATTTATACTGTGGCCATTTTCTCGGGAAGCAGGGCTGCGTGACCAGCTGTTGCAAATTCAAAGGTCTCCCCTCCACCAGCTGTTTTGATTCTGGAATCAAGCTTGGGGTCCGTTTCAGTGTGTGTCTGGTGTAGCAGATGGGAGAAGGATTACCTAGGGTCTGAGATCTGTGGGTGCCCAGGGTAGTGCAAATGGTGTGGAGAACATGGGCTGAGTAAGGAGGGAGTAGCCTTTTTGAGCTGGGAGAACTTGGTAAGTTACTTAACTTTTAGTCTTAATTTCCTGATTTGTAAATCCCCCAAATTTCCTTCAATTATTGATTTCTAATTTTGTTCCATTTTCATTAGAGAATATACTTTGTATGGTTTTAGTCTTTTAAAATTTATTGAGACTTGTTTTATGGCCCAACATATAACTTATCTTGGAGAATGTTCCCTGTGCACTCGAGAAGAATGTGTGTATTGCTGTTGTTGGGTGGAGTGTCCTATAGACGATGATAGGTCTAGTTGGTTTATAGTGTTGTTCAAGTCTTCTTTTTCCTTATTGGTCTTCTGTGTAGCTGTTCTATCCATTATTGAAAGTGGTGTATTAAAATCTCCAACTATTATTGTTGTGTTGTGTATTTCTCCCTTCAATTCTGACAGTTTTTGCTTCTTATATTTTGAGCCTCTGTTGTTAGGTACATATATGTTTATAATTGTTATTTTTCTTGATGGATTGACACTTAAACATCATTACAACATGCCGTTCTTTATCTCTAGTGATAATTTTTGTCTTAGAGTCTATTTTGTCTGATATTATTATAACCACACCAGCTCTCTTTTGGTTACTGTTTGCATAATACTTTTTCCTGTACTTTTACTTTCAATTTGGGTCTTTGATTCTAAAGTGTGTCTCTTATAGACAGCATATAGTTGAATGTGAGTTTTTGTTAGTCTATTTTGCCTATCTCTGCCTTTTAATTGGAGTGTTTAAACCATTTACATTTAAATTAATTTTTGATTAAGGCAGGATTTACTTTTGCTATTTGTTTTCTGTACCTCTTGTCTTTTTGTTCCTCTAGTCCCCCATCACTGTCTTCTTTTGTGCCATTCCTGGCCTGTAAGGTGAGACAAAGGAGAAAGAGGGTTAAGTGAGATATTGCCTGGTAGGATCATGCACTTAGAATGGCCTGGCAAATAGTAAGCACCCATTAAACTGTGGGCCATTAAGTCAAGCCCTGAGCACTGTAAGAGCCACAACCAGCCCTAGGGATAGCTGAGAGCAAAGTCCATTCAGGGCTTCTGAGCAGGGCACTCTGATCCTTTGGGAAGTGAAGAGCAAGTGGGTCCTGGGAAACCAGGCTCTGATCCTCTAGCCCTTCCCTTGCTCCAGTGCCTCGGCACCACCTGGACTGCTCATGAAGCATTGCAGGTTACCTGCTTGGTGACCCTGACTCATGAAGCACTCAGGGTGAATTTTACTGCACACGCTAAAGCTTGAGAACCACTGCTCGATACAGATGGGCAGCAAAGTGTGATGGAGAGAAACCTGGTTTGGAGTCAGCAGGCTTAGGTTCAAATCCTGGCTCCCCGCTTGTGCACGTTGTGGCCTGGGACAAGTTACTTTTTAGAGCCCCATTTCCTCATTTCTCAGATGAGAATAATAATGATAAGCAACACTCACACAAGCTGGGCATGTAGGTGGTGCTTGTGGCTACTATTTCATGTGGTGGTTGCCCATTACAAAGGTGTTTCTTTGGTTCCTGGACACAGGTCTTTTTGTGCCCTCCCTCCCCCGCCTCAACCTATGCTCTTAAGTTCTACAAAGGTATGAACAAGTGAGTGGCAGCTCTTGGTGCAGATACTGGTCATGTGACAGCCAGTCCACTGCCCTCCCCATTGGGTCATACTGCCTCCAGGCTCTGCTGCTCCTGGCCTCAGTGCAGAAACAGAAGGGAGTTGAAGAAGCATTACGGGATAGCAGTTAACACTGAGTAAGAACACAAAGAATCAGAAAGAGTGAAAGCAGTGCTTGCCGACGGGCTGCCTGGAGGAGGTGACCTTGAAGGAAGGCAAAGTGTCAGAGTGGAGGCAGGGCTTCCAGGCAGGGGAAACAGCTCCAGTGAAGGTTCAAAGTCAGGGAGCTCTCCCTGGAGTCACTGTACTCTGTGCATATCTATCCCTGCACAGGCCACCTACCATTATAATTCATGTGTGTTTTGTGTCTCTCTCCCCCACTAGACTGGAAGCTCTGTGAGGGTAGGAACCATACTGTGCCTTATCTCCTATATCTCCCCAGAGCCTGGCTTGTAGCCAGTACCCAGTAAATGTTTGTTGAATGAATGAAGGGACAGTGGGCAGGGCTGCCGAGGGTGTGTGTGGTGAGGTAGTGGGGAGGGCAAGGCCAGGTTAAGGGAGGTCCCTGTGAGTGGCCTCCTCTGTATCCTGGCACTGGGTGCTTAGGCACAGACTCCAGAGAGCTCTGCTCTAGGCCTGCCAGGGAGCCAGGCCTTTCTAGAAGGGGTTGAAAGTGCCGGAGAAGTCTCTGGTAGTGTGAGGTCCTTGGACACAGGAGGGTTGTGAGAAGACCAAGGGTCTCACCCGTTCCCAGGAGGCCTACTCCAAAGGCTCAGTCACTCAAAGACCTAGCTGCGAGAACATTTGCTAGCTTCCACGACACTCTTCCTGGGAATCCAAGTCTGGTTGGAGTTTTTCTGAGCTGCCCGAGATCCTTTGTGGCCCTTGCTTAAGAGAGAGGCAGCTGGTTGCCCCCAGTACGGGTGAAAGCTGAGCCTTTCCTGACTTTGCCTATGACTCTGCTTTCTCTCTGCCTCAATTTCCCCCTATAAAACAGACCTGGTTGCCTTGGCTTCCTGTATACTTCTGGGGGTGTTTGCAGTGTGTGTTGGGCAGGAAGAAGATAAGTAGAAGCCTGGATGAAGTCCAAGAGCCCCTCATGAGGCAAAGAACTCCTCTCTCCTACATAGCCCTTTAGAGCATCTCAGTGTGGGCATTTTTATGGTCAAAGCTCAAATTGCAGCCAGCGTGAACGCTGGCAGGCTTCTGACCTGACCAGCTTGATGGTTGGGACCCCTGGGACTCATGACTCATCTTGCCATCAGTCTAAAGTGCAGTCCAGAGAAGTGATGATCCGGGGGAGTCTCGACACTGAGACTGGGCAGATCAGGGGGGTTCCCGCCTGCTCTCCCACGCCTCCAGGGGAAGTGATACTTGTGGGAGATAGATCCACACCTCTGCATCTTTTTCCTTGAAAACAGGACTTGTGTGTCCAGTGGCTTGGAGAAATGGGATCCTGGAGCCTGAGTGTGACCTCTCAGTTCACATGGAGGACATATGGCTTTACAGTTAATGGAGGGGCATATGGCTTTGCAGAGGGCTTCTCTGTGTCTAGAGAACAGGTTTATCTAGGGCCTGGGTAGCTGTAGCTGGCCCAAGATGGCAGTGCCAGATTCCAGGGTATCTGAGAAGGGGCTTTTCAGGGAGCGAGCCTAGGCTAGGGGGCTGGCTGGGCCATATTTGACTCCTGTAGAGAGGGCCCCTGGCCAGGGCTTCTTGGCCTCCTAGAGCCAGACCACCATGTTCGAGGCCCAGCCCAGCCATGTCAGGGCATGAAGAAAACAGAGCCACAGGTTTGTGTTTCTAGCCATGGTCTAGGCAGGTGTGGGAAACCTTGGGGAAATAAGAGTGGGCAGGGGGCAGTGGTGGGTTTGGCACTTTTCCATCTGGTCTGCGTGTGGTGTGGGGCAGTATGTGGCAGTTCAGAGGACATCAAGGGGCAAGTGGCTTGTGGACCAGCAATTGGAGAAGGACTTGAGCCACTTAGATCCTGGGGCCATTGATGGAGTGGGGCTGGAGTGGGGTGGCGGGAGGACCCTGGGCCTTCTCACTTCCTTTTGGCATCATGGGGAGCTTGGATATGCTTTATGGAGGGAGGTTGGAAGTCAGGGAGGGGCAGGAGTCCAGGGTACAGATGCTGGTCATGAGTAGTTCCTCTGCCCAGCCATGACCCCGATCCACCAAGCCCTTAGGCACAGTCTTGAATGAGCATCTCAAGTGATAGCTCCAAGCCAGTACAACAGTCTGCCACCTCTGCCCTGTGGAGTTTGCTGTGTGCTGGGGACGAGAAAATGGACACCTAGAATTCCATGGCAGGGGTTTAGGAGGTACTGCATATGGCTCATAATGCAGCTCCTGGCTTTCCGGAGAGAGCAGTGTCCGAAGCTTTCGGCATGGGTAGGACTTGGCCAGGTGAATAGTGTGGGAGATGTCCTAGGTAGAGGGTACAGTCTGGTCAAATACTTAGAAACAAAGTGGGAACAGCATGTTGGGGGCCCTGAATGTACAGCCAAGAATGGAGGGTTGAGAGAAGTGCCAGGAGCCAAAGTCTTCAGGGACTTGTGGGCAGGATAGAGAGTTTAAACTTTGTCTTAAGCGTGTTTGGTGTCAGGGAACTGGCTGGCCTGGGCATTCAGGGTCCTGCTAGACACCACGCTTAGGTCTGTGTTGCCCTTGGGTGGGAGATACACATGCTCTGACTCCCCCTCTTCCTTGTGGGGTGTGTGGTGGCCCTGGCATTAGCTCCAAGGGCAGGGGGTCCTCCACTTGGCTCTTACTCCCAGGTCAAAGCTAAGCCCCTGTGGCTGCTGGGCCCAGGCAGGGGAGTAGAGGGGCCTCCTCCTTGGCCTGTGTAACCCTGGCTTGCAGCAGTCTTGTCACAAATAAACGTGTTAAATGCCCCAAGGGGGGCTGGTGAGTGGCCCTGTGCCAGACCCTGTTCCAGGCCCCGTTGCCTTGTAATAAGGCTCTCTGGATTCCCCAGGGGTTGGCCAGCCAATGTTGGGCATGCAACTGGGCTGCTGACTGGCACTTGGGGAGCTGTGTGTGTTGAAGCTACCATCCCTGCAGAGCTCTGATGGCCTCCAGAGCATGGTGTCACCGTCAGCACAGAACGCCCAAAGGCCTTTCCGGCACTTTCGCCTCATGTGCTTGTAAAACCCACATGCGGGTTCAGCACCATTTTCTTCTCTTGGTGCTATAGAGAGGAAGTGCTTCTCATTATAGATCTTCCTGAAAGCCTCACAGGTCTCAGGCTGATGATATCACACTCTCGCCCTGGCTTAGGCCTAGGGGCTATCTGTGGGTCTGCTTAGGGACTGGGTGAAGCAGTGAGCAGCCTGGAGCAAGGGAAGGATGAATAGACTTGATGGACAGTCCCACAGACTGACAGAGCTTGTTGCAGCGTCTGGGGCCGCACGGTGACTGTGGGTTTCCTTTTGCAGCGCTCCGGCATCCGTTTTCAGGGGCCCTGCAACTGGACCCAGGGGTGAGCTGCCTGCAGGAGTTCCTCAGTGCACCCTCTTCTCCACAGCCTTGGGGACTTGGCCCATAGGTCAGCCTTTGGAAAAGATGGCTTCCTTCCTCTTCCAAACTATGAGGAAGGCTGAGCCAACTTCTACTTGAGGGACAGAAGCTGCAGGGTGAGGGATAGGATTGGGTAGAAGAAATGGGAGGAAGTGGCCAAGTCTTACTCAGAGTTGCAGGCTGTCAGGTACTACTGGGGTCTGAGAGCTTGAAACCCCACCAGCAACTTCTAGAACTGAACCAGGAGGGGATTGTTCAGGGGCTAGAGAGTCCAGGTCCAGAGGACAGAGCAGAAGTGGCCAGGGCAGGTGGCAGTGTCTTCTATCAGGCCTCCCTACAGATGGACTGCACATACCTGCTGGCCCCTCTGTGGTGAGGCCCTTCCCCTCCTTGCCTTCCTGTAGGGCTGAGGGTCTCAGCTGTATTTTGGGAGAATGAGAGAGGTTTCCCTGCCAAGGGTTCAGGCAGAGGTCATGGACTTCCCAGTGTCGGTGAAGGGAGATACCTGTGTCCAGAGATGCCTTTGCAGGCCTTGTGTGGTCTGAGACAGAGGGGAGCATGCTGTGGAAGTGGGGTGTGCAGCGAAGCATCTGGTGTCTCAGCAACATGGCTTGGGGAAAAGAAATAAGAGCTTGGTCTTGGATTCAGACAGACTTGGGTTCAACTCCTGGCTCTGTAACATAATCACTGTGTGACCATAGAAAAGTTATTTAGCTCCTCTGAGCCTCATCTAGCTCATCGATAAAATGGAGTTTGAAATAACAATGTCTGCCTTATAAGGTTGTTGTGGAAATTGAATAATCTATGCAAAGCATGTAGGACCTGCTTGGCACAAGTACATTATTATCAATTAGCATTGTCATTATTTTTATTATTACTATTACTGCTTTTATTTGTGCCCTGCTGCCTGGGTGCTCCCTTCCACCTCCTCCTGGGTTCCATGGCAACTTCTGCTCTTCTCCCTGCTCCCCAAACAATGGGCAGTGCTAACTTGGGCCGAGAGGGTTCCCAGGGCTGAATGTTCATTCCCCTGGCACTCTCAGTCCTCCAGTGGGGATGACACAGGAGCCTTGGTAGCAGGAAGCTACTGGGGTGATTCAACATCCCTCCCCTGTACTGCTCCCCTTAATTTCTTTTAAGCAAGTCCGTGCTGGAGCTTGGAGAGCCTGCTGTAGGGCCTGGAATGATGGCCCTCTTTGATGTGAGGGTGGGAGGCAAATGAGCTGAGTCCACTCTGTGAGTGTGAGTGAGTGGGCCCTGCAGCCCTGCCTGGGATCCCCTTCACCGGACCCTCCATCACCCCTCCCCAAACCTGGCAGAGCCCCGCCCTTGGAGGCAGGTTCTGAACAGCTGTCCCTGTGCCCGACATCATGTGTACACCCACGTGCACATGGCGCTATCGCTCGTGCACCCAGGCCAGCCCACCACGTGGGCCTTCCCTTCCTCCAGGCCCCAAGCCGGGGCTCACATGGTGACAGGGCTGTGATGGGGGGAGGTGTCTGTGTACTCCCTCAGGGAAGGGGATGGCTCCCTTTCAACCCCCTCCCCTCCAGCACATTCTTCCTTCCTCTGTCTCTCTGGAAGCTGCAGACACAAACTTCTAATTTGGTCTGCTTTATGGCTCCTGTGGAGAGGCAAAGAGCTGGCTTCTGCAGTGAGGGACAGTCCTCCGCCCTGCGACTTCCTGGTGGTGGCCTGGGTTCAGTCAGTCTGGGGCTGACTTTCGGGTTTCTAATCTGAATTGAGTTGGCTGTCAGGGAATGAGGGCTTAAAAGCAAGAGAAAGGGGTTTGTTTAAAAGGTTATTCCTATGGTCCTCAGCACCCTCTGCTTGTCCAGATCCTCCTCCTCATGCTGGGGGGCCAAGGGGACTTAGATGCTCTCCTTGCCTGGTCTCTCTCCCTCACTCCAACTTCCATATATGCAGACAAAGGGGATGCAAGCCGGGAATCTTTCCCTCTTACCCACTCCAGGGCCTGTAGTTGAGGGAGGAAATGGAGGAGGAAGTTCCTCCCTTTCTGGGTGCTGGGTGAAAGTGAAAGATAGGGAGGGGGCCTGGAGTGAGTCACCAAGCTCCGGGAGTGGAGAGGCTGGAAGCTGAGGAAGCCTGCAGAGGAGCGATAGCGCCAGGCCTCCAGGAGGGGCTGGCATTCGTGGACGCTGAGGTGGGGGGCATCGTTGGGTGGAGCCAGGGCTTTGTACAGAGACTTGCCCAGTACCTGCCCAGCCCCTGCCCTCGTCTGCTCTGGGCTGGTTTCCTGGAAACTCCTGGGGCTGCTAATGCATCATCCAGGGCCCGAGGTCAGCCTAAATCTGCCTAAGCTCTCCTCTCCTCCCCTCCCTTCCTACCTGACTGACCCAGGACCAGAATCTTAATGGGGGCAGTGGTGGCTCACATAGCTCCTACTCCTACTCAGGGAAGAAAAATAATGATGTCTCTGAAGCAAGAAAAAGCCTTTCAAGATACCTATAAGCAGCTATGGAAGTTATAAAATATAGGTCTTGAACCTATTTGTTCTGTAGCAGGGTAAGTAGAGGAAACTTTTTTTTTTTTTTAAATCAAGTTAGACAACAAAACCAGGAAATCTACGAGCACTTTAAACCAAAAAACAAACCTGTTGCCGTTGAGGCGATTCAACTCATAGACCCTATAGGACAGAGAAGAACTGCCCTATAGAGTTTCCAAGGAGCAGCTGGTGGATTTGAACTGCTAATCTTTTGGTAGCTCTTAACCACTGCACCACCTTGGAGAAACCTTCCAGGCCTAAGTCCTTGTAGTATGCACCCCCAGTATCTTAGCTATACTATTCCTTGAGTATATCCCACCTGAATTTAGAGACCATTTCAAGAATAGATTTGATGCATTGAACACTAATGACCAAAGACCCGAGGTGGACATCAAGGATATCATACATGAAGAAAGCAAAAGGTCATTAAAAAGACTGAAAAGAAAGAAAAGACCAAAATGGATGTCAAAAAAGACTCTGAAACTTGTTCCTGAACATAGAGTAGCTAAAGCGAATGGAAGAAATGATGAAATAAAAGAGCTGAACAGAAGATTTCAAAGGGTGGCTTGAGAAGACAAAGTAAAGTATTATAATGAAATGTGCAAAAGACCTGGAGTTAGAAAACCAGAAGGGAAAAACACTCTCGGCATTTCTCAAGCTGAAAGAACTGAAGAAAAAATTCAAGCCTCAAGTTGCAATATTGAAGGATTCTATGGGCAAAATATTGAATGACACAGGAAGCATCAAAAGAAGATGAAAGGAATATACAGAGTTACTGTACCAAAAAGAATTGGCTGATGTTCAACCATTTCAGGAGGTAGCGTATGGAAGAAGTCCAAGATGCACACTGGCGAAAAACAAGGCTCCAGGAATTGATGGAATGTCAACTGAGATGTTTCAACAAACAGATGCAATGCTGGAAGCACTCACTCATCTATGTCAAGAAATTTGGAAGACAGCTACCTGGCCAACCAACTGGAGGATATCCATATTTGTGCCTGTTCCAAAGAAAGATGATCCAACAGAATATGGAAATTATCAAATAATACCATTAATATCACATGCAGGTAAAATTATGCTGAAGAGATTTCAAAAATGGTTGTAGCAGTACATCGACAGAGAACTGCCAAAAATCCCAGCTGGATTTAGAAGAGGATGTGGAATGAGGGATATCATTGCTGATGTCAGATGGATCTTGGCTGAAAGCAGAGAATACCAGAAGGATGTTTACCTGTGTTTTATTGACTATGCAAAGGCATTGGACTGTGTGGATCATAACAAATTATGGATAACATTTTGAAAGGTGGGAATCCCTGAACGCTTGTGTTCATGTGGAACCTGTACATGGACCAAAAGGCAGTCGTTTGAACAGAACAAGCGGGTACTGCAAGGTTTAAAATCAAGAAAGGTGTGCATGAAGGTTGTATCCTTTCACCATACTTATTCAATCTGTGTGCTGAGCAAATAATCTGAAAAGCTGGACTGTATGAAGAAGAACATGACTTTAGGATTGGAGGAAGACTCATTAACAGCCTGTGATATGCAGATGATACAATCTTGCTTGCTGAAAGTGAAGAGGACTTGAAGCACTTACTAATGAAGATCAAAGACCACAGCCTTCAGTATGGACTACACCTCAACATAAAGAAAACAAAAATCCTCACAACAGGACCAAGAAAAAACATCATGATAAACGGAGAAAAGACTGAAGTTGTCAGGGATTTCATTTTACTTGGATTCACAATCAACGCCCATGGGAGCAGCAGTCAAGAAATCAAATGTCTAGGCAAATCTGCTGCAAAAATTCCTCTTTAAAGTGTTAAAAAGCAAAGATGTCGTTTTTGAAGACTAAGGGGCGCCTTACCCAAGCCATGGTATTTTCAGTAGCCTCATATGCATGTGAAAGCTAGACAATGAATAAGGAAGACTGAATAAGAGTTGATGCCTTTGAATTGTGGTGTTGGCGAGTAATATTGAAGATACTATGAACTGCCAGAAGAATGAACAAATCTGTCTTGGAAGAAGTACAGCCAGAGTTCTCCTTAGAAGAGAGGGTGGTGAGACTTCATTTAATGTACTTTGCACATGTTATCAGGAGGGTCCAGTCCTTGGAGAAGGACATCATGCTTGGTAGAGTAGAGGGTCAGCGAAAAAGAGGGAGGCCCTCAACGAGATGAATTGACACAGTGGCTGCAACAGTGGGCTTAAACATAGCAACGATTGTGAGAACGGTACAGGACTGGGCAATGTTTCGTTCTCTTGTACATAGGATTGCTTTGAGTTGGAACCCACTCAATGACACCTAGCAACCACAACACTCCTTTGCTCAAGAGGCCAGGATCTCTTTGGCTTTGGGGTGGGGGGTGAGCTGCAGGGAGGGCGCTGACCTGGTAAGGGGCTGGATCCTGCCTCCAGCCAGGGCTGCAGAACAGGTTCTGTGCAAGTTTGGGAAAGGCTCTGGCAGCCACAGCCCCACCCAGCAGCCCTTCCCAGGGGTGGGACTGGGACTGCACACGTCTTCCCAGGGCATTACCTACGATCCTCAGGACTGTTCCGTTTAGCCTCGGGCTGGACTTTGCAAGGGCCTGGTGGGGCTCCCTGCTCTGGGGTATGCAGGAGGGTGGCCATGTTGGGAATGACCCCTGTTCTCTCCACTTCCTGTGTCTGAGGTATACGTGGAACGTCAAAGGAGAGGTGACTGGACAAAGATCATTCTGGGTCCAGTGGGTGTGGGGAGGGGGGTGGTTACCGCATGGACAGATGGCAAAGGAGAACCAGGCATGGCTGCTCAGTGGACTGGGATGAAGGTTAAGAGAAGGGATCCCATGGCTTTGTTGCCCTTTCTCCTAGCTTGGCTGACGGGGCTCAGGCTGCATCTCAGTCCCACTTGTCCCTTGGCGGGTGCCTTTGTGCACACATGACAACCAAATGCAGCAGTCCTGGAGCCTAACCAGGTGGTGGGAGAAGAGGAGGGTCAAAGAGCACCTCAGGAGATCCTGCTTGCCATCTGGCAGTCCCCCAAGGGTCCTGGCTCCTGCCTCACCAGTGCTGCTCTGTGACCTTGGGTCATCTCTGGGACACAAGGTGGCGGAACCATAGGGCCTTGGAGGCCCCTTCGTCAGCCCGTGCTGACATCCAGGGCACCGTAGGAGGCTGTAACTGACACTATTACTGCTTTTCTCTCTGCAGGCTCCAAGACCCCGTGGAGGAGCATCATGAGCTGGGAAGAGTAGACAAGCCCCAGAGCCTCACTGCAAAGAGGAAGGAAGAGCCAGCAGATCCTCCTTGTGCCTGACGGCATCATCCAGCAACTTCCTCTGCCTCTGCTGTGGCCTCACTGGCTCCTGGACTAGGACCAGGCTTCCAGTAGGACCTTTCCCCAGGGGATGGGCAACTGGTGAAGCAGTTCTCACTGCCAGGGCCCAGCTGGCCACACCATGAACCTTCAGGCCCAGCCCAAGGCTCAGAACAAGCGGAAGCGTTGCCTCTTCTTCGGGGACCAGGAGTCAGCTCCCAAGGAGCAGCCCCCACCCCTGCAGGCCCCACAGCAGCCCCCGGCCCCTCCACAGTCCACCAGAGTGAAGGAGGAGCCGTACTTTGGGCACGAGGGTCCATCTGGAGGCATCCCGACCTCTCAGCCTGTGGAACTTCCCCCTCCCAACAACCTGGCCCTGCTGAACTCTGTGGTGTATGGGCCTGAGCGCACCACAGCAGCCATGTTGTCGCAGCAGGTGGGCTCAGTCAAGTGGCCCAATTCTGTGATGGCCCCAGGGCGGGGCCCAGATCGTGGAGGGGGTGGGAGTGTCAGTGACAGCAGCTGGCAACAGCAGCCCGGCCAGCCTCCACCCCCCTCCACGTGGAACTGCCACAGCCTGCCTCTCTACAGTGGACCCAAGGGGAGCCCTCATCCTGGTGTGGGGGTCTCCACCTACTATAGCCACCCTGAGGCACTGAAGCGCGAGAAAGGGGGAGGCCCACAGCTGGACCGCTATGGCAATGCAGCGCGGCCAGTGATGCCACAGAAGGTGCAGCTGGAGGTAGGGCGGCCACAGGCCCCCCTCAACTCCTTCCATGCAGCCAAGAAGCCCCCAAACCAGACACTGCCCCTGCAACCCTTCCAGCTAGCGTTTGGCCACCAGGTGAACCGGCAGGTCTTCCGGCAGGGCCCACCACCCCACAATCCCGTTGCAGCCTACCCCCCGCAGAAGCAGCAGCAGGCAGCCCTGCCCCAGATGCAGCTCTTTGAAAACTTCTACCCCATGCAGCAGCCGCCCCCGCAGGCGCCGCAGGACTTTGGCCTGCAGCCGGCCGGGCCCCTAGGGCAGTCCCACCTGGCTCACCATAGCATGGCCTCCTACCCCTTCCCCCCTAACCCCGATTTGAACCCAGAACTGCGCAAGGCCCTCCTGCAGGAGTCAGCCACACAGTCTGTGCTACCTCAGGCCCAGATTGCCTTCCCCCGCCGTTCCCGCCGCCTCTCTAAGGAGGGGGTCCTGCCTCCCACCTCTCTGGATGGGGCTGGCACCCAGCCTGGGCAGGAGCCCACCAGCAACCTGTTCCTACATCACTGGCCCCCACAACAGATGCCACCCGGCCCCTTGGGGCAGCCCCATCCTGAAGCCTTGGGATTCCCACTGGAGCTGAGAGAGTCCCAGCTGCTGCCCGATGGGGAGAGACTGGCACCCAATGGACGGGAACGGGAGGCTCCCGCCATGGGTACCGAGGAGGGCATGCGGGCAATGGGCCCGGGGGACTGTGGGCAGGTGCCACGGGGTGGGGTGATCCAGAGCACGCGAAGGAGACGCCGGGTGTCCCAGGAGGCCAACTTGTTGACCCTGGCCCAGAAGGCGGTGGAGCTGGCCTCGATGCAGAATGCAAAGGTGAGAGTGGCAAGGGGTGGAGGCTGGGCCTGGCAGGGAATAGGGTAGACAGTGTGGGGGGCAGGAAGAGGGGAAGTGATCCTAGACCTACAGGATAAGTTTTTTCAATTCAGTGAAGAAAATGAGCCCCCATACATTTCAGGGACTTCTGAACTCTTCCTGAAAAGGAGCCCTACCTTAGAGTGTGTGTACCTGAAGGGAAGCTGAGGTTTATACACACAAAGGGTCTGCGGGCCAGAAAGTGCTAAATACCATCATGGGCTGGCCTCTTCATACGGGTCTTGAAGGAATGGGAGTAGGAGGAAGGGAGACTATTTCTGGACCCAGTATGCTGAAAGACAAGAATGAGGTGGTAGTAACACAGGTGATTACATAAAAGTAATTAAAAAAACCATAGATGCATTTTATTATATTTAAAGTATACTATAATGAAGTCGATTATTTTAAAACAGAAAACAATGGGGAGGATTTAAAAAAAATATTTGATCCTAATTAATCATCATCAAACCCTTGAGAGTGCTGGCATTTATCCCCATTTTATAGCTAAAGTAACAGGCCCAAGTGGGACTTCCCAAGATGACATGGCTGGGATAGAAGCCTAGTGGATCTGACTCCAAAGCCAGTGTTTGTTTCTTCCTTCACCAGCCGTCTCAACCCTAATGCCTATAGGGCCAAGCTGATATGTAGCAGGCTGCAGAATTTGCCCTGTTCTTAGGGGCAGCCAGATTTCATTCTAGCCAGTTGTCTGTGCTGATAGTAGCTACAAAGACAGCCCTTCACCTTGCAACAGGTTCCTTGTTTACTTTCTGCAGCAGAGGGGTATTTTGAATACTATTTTGTGTGCTAGCCACTATGCAGGCTAAACAAAGTACATTTGAGAGCCACTTGTGGACTGAGATGGCCATCTGGCCAGGGTGGGAGGACTTGGCAGAGGGGAGATTATAGAGAGCGTTTGAGAATGTGGCGTCCAAGACCATTGGGAGCCATGGTGGGTATCTGAGTCCATGGATTAGATGGGGGTGGCAGTCCTGCACCAGCAAATCAGAACTTAACCTTGTAAACCTCACCTCCATTCTCTCTGCTCTTCTCCAGGAAGCCAGTGGCTCTGAGGAGAAGAGGAAAAGTGTGTTGGCCTCAAACACCAAGTGCGGGGTGGAGTTTTCTGAGCCTTCCTTAGCAGCCAAGCGAGTACGAGATGACAGCGGGATGGTACCCCTCATCATCCCCGTGTCTGTGCCTGTGCGGACTGTGGACCCAACTGAGATGGCTCAGGCTGGAGGTGTTGAGGAGGATGGGAAGGGTCCTGAACAGAACCCCACTGAACACAAGCCATCAGTCATTGTCACCCGCAGGCGTTCCACTCGTATCCCTGGGACTGATGCCCCAGCTCAGGTAGGAGAAGCTCCCCATCCAGCTACCTCCAGTACCTGTGTGCTTCTGGGGGCTGAGGATCCCCAGGATCCTAGGAGAATCTGGCAGTGTAGGAGGGCTTCAAGGAACCTGTGGGGATACTTGTTTATGTTTTCAAACCAAACTTAAGGACAAATGTATTCATGGGAACAACTAAACAGTTTTATACTTGAAATTGGCACTGTTTGGAGAAATCTAGGACGTGTGGCTCTCTTTCATTTCAGGTCAGCAAATTTTGATTGGGCCCCTAACATAGGTCAGGCTCTGCGCTAGGCACTGGGATGTAGAGATGGATGTTTGTTCTGACAATATTGAGAGATGTATGCTGAAATCTCCCACTAAGATTGAGGTTTTGTCTGTTTCTCCTAGTTCTACATTGTTTGTTGTATGTATTTTGAGACAACGTTATTAGGTGCATACTCATTTAGAATTGGATTAGACACTTTATCATTATGAAATGTTTCTTTCTACCTCTGGTAATCTTTTTCACCTTTTAAAGTCTACTTTGTCTGATTAATTTAGCTACACCAGCATTCTTATAGGTGGTGTTTGCAGTGTATCTTTTTCCATCCTTTTACTTCATCCTATCTGTATCTTCTATTTAAAGGTGTAATTTTCAAGTGCCATATAGCTGAGGTTTGTTATTATCCAGTCTAACAGTCTTTGTCTTTTAATTAGAGCATTGATACTGTTTGCATTGAATGTAATTACTGATATATCCATTGCTGTCAATTCTGACTCATAGCCACCCTACAGGACAGAGGAGAACTGCCCCATAGGGTTTCCAAGGCTGTAAATCTTTATGGAAGCAGACTGCCACATCTTTCTCCTGAGGAACCCCTGGTGGGTTCAAACTGCCAACCTTTCGGTTAGCAGCTGAGCACTTACCCACTGTGCCACCAATCAAAATCAAACCAAACCTGTTGCCATCAAATCGATTCTGACTCAGTCTCTATAGGACAGAGTAGAACTGCTCTATAACATTTCCAAGGAGCGGCTGTTGGATTTGAACTGCCAACCTTTTGGTTAGCTGCTAAACTTATAACCACTGTGCCACCAGGGTCCCTTAATTACTGATATACCAAAACCCATTGCTGTCAAGTCAATTCCGACTCCCAGTAACCCTGTAGGACAGAGTAGAACTGCCCCATAGGGCTTCCAAGGCTGTAAATCTTTACAGAAGCAGACTGCCACATCTTTCCCCTGTGGAATGGCTGGTGGATTCAAACAATCGACCTTTCGGTTAACAGTCAAGCACTTAACCACTGTACCATCAGGGCCCCTAGTTACTGATATACTTGGGTTTAATCTGCAATCTACTGTTATCCTATTCTTCCTTTACTGTATTCATTTTTGTTTCTTTTGGATTGATTGGGTTTGTTATTCTGTTTCCTCCTTTTAATAACTTGTTAGTTTTTCACTCATTTGTAACACTTTTTGTGATTACCTTACCAGCCTTTCTTACCCTGCTTTCTGTGAGAGAACGAAGCCCTACAGAAAGTGATTTGAATGACTGTTTTCTCAATTTTCCAAAGGATGGTACATAGCTAGTACCATTGTAGTTGTATAAAAGACAGGTTAATTCATTGTGTACAATGAATGCCTCGTGACATTACAGCTTAATTGGTTGAAAAAAGCTGCTAAAGATCAAAACATGCATCTTTGGCATATTGAAATCTAATAATTTTATCTCTTCTTAGAGAATGTAAGTTTCTTAAAACACTTTAACTCCTTTTCCCACCTACCCCCCCCCCCACCCCCCACCCCGCTTAGAGAATTATTGACATGCTTTGTCATTCTCTATATATTTTAACGTGGAGACCCTGGTGGTGTAGTGGTTAAAATGTTATGGCTGCTAACCAAAAGGTCGGCAGTTTGAATCCGCCAGGCGCTCCTTGGAAACTCTATGGGGCAGTTCTACTCTGTCCTATAGGGTCACTATGAGTCGAAATCGACTCCACGGCAATGGGTTTGGGGTTTTTTTTGTTATCTATTTTAACATCCACAAGACATTATAATGCTGTTTTGTTCAGTTGATATTCATTTTAATATACTTTTTGTTGCTTTTTTTCTTTCTGTCTTTAAGCTTCTATCCTGGATCGTTTGTACGCTCCTTGAAGGACATCCTTTAGTATTTCCTTTAGTGTGAGTCAGCTAGTGATGAATATTATCAGTCTTTGTCTGAAAATGTTTTTATTTCATCATCATATTTGAAGGATGATTTTGCTGGGTAGAGAATTCTAGGTTGGCGGTTATTTTAGCAGTTTATATCATTCCACTACCTTCAGGCGTCCATTGTTTTTACAGTGTTGAGAAATCACTGTGAACCATTATCACTGTTCTTTGAATATCAAGCCTCTTTTTATCTTGCTACTTTTAAGATTTTTTTTTTCTTAGTCTTTGGTTTCCAGCAGTTTTACTATGTTATACTTAAGTATGGTTTTCTTTGTATTATCCTATTTGGAATTTGTAGTGCCTCTTGAATACTTCTTCTGCTCCATTTTCTCTCTTCTCTCCTTCTGGGACTGCAGTTACGCATTTGTTAGAATTTTTCACCATATCCCCTATTTTATGTCTGTCATGTGATTCTCTATTCTTTTTATTTCCAGTCTGATCTTTTAGTTCACTAATTCTGTGTCTAGCTGTGTCTGGATCTGCTGTTGAATCTGTTCATTGAGTTCTTTATTTATATTTTTCAATTACAGAGTTTACACGTGGTTCATATTTAGAGTTTCTAGTTCTTTGATGGAAACCCTGGTGGTGTAGTGGTTAAGAGCTACGGCTGCTAACCAAAGGTCGGCAGTTCAGATCCACCAGGAGCCCCTTGGAAACTCTATGGGGCAGTTCTACTCTGTCCTATAGGGTCACTGTGAGTTGGAATCAACTCAACAGCAGTGGGTTGGTTGGTTGGTTGGTTTGGTTCTTTAACGAAACTCTCAACCTTGCCTTCTATTTCAATGAAAATTTTAAGCATAATTTTCTTAAAGTTTATGTCTGATAATTCCATTAATGGCATCTCCTGTGAGTCTATTTCTGTTACCTGTTATGTCTCTTGTTTTTAAATCACTTCATACCTTCTTGTGTACCTGGTTATTTTTTATTGAATACCAAACGTTATATATGAAAAAAATTGTTGTAATTAAAGACCCTGGATAATGTTCTCCACTTCCAGAGAGGATTTACCTTTGTTTCTGAGAGGTAGCAAAGGGCACTGGCAGTCTGAATCATTTCAGTTTAATCAGATTAAGGTGATTTGAAGCTGGGCTTCACTCCATGTAAGGCATAGGCTATTTCTGATTCACCTTAATCCAAGGGTATAGCCCTTTGAAGGAGCCCTGGTGGCTTGGTGGTTAAAGTGATTGTCTGCCAACCAAAAGGTTGGTGGTTCGAACCCACCAGCTGCTCCATGGGAGAAAGGTGTAGCAATCTGTTTCAGTAAAGATTTCAGGCTTGAAATCTTTATGGGACAGTTCTACTCTGTCCTATAGGGTAGCAATGAGTCAGAATTGACTTGATGGCAGCAGGTTTGGTTTTTGGTTCTTTGTAGTCCCAATCCAAAGCCTAGCAAGCCTTCCTTGGCAAGCCCTTAGCTCCAGTTTTTATTCTACTAACTCCTTGAACTTGTTAAAAATCTCTGCTCAGTTTTTCAGCCTCTCAATTGCCTCTTCTAATATTGGAATCTGCCTGTAGGGAAAACATGGCCTAAATGCCAGGCTCACCACTTTGAATTTCCTTCTTTTCCTGGATCTTGGCTTTTTAATTCTTTGTCAACTTATCTGCTCTCTGATACCTTCAGAAATGTGTTTTTTTTTTTATTTAGTCTGGCTTTCTAGTTATTATCAGCTGGAAATTTGGCCTACATATCTCTTCTCCTTAACAGGAAGGGGGCTCCAAGATTTATTGTGAGCAGCACAATTTCTGCTTTCTGAGGTCTTGTTCTCTGGTTGGAGAAACCAGAGAGGTTTGTCCTAGAGGCTGGTGGCTGATGGCTTGGGCAGCTTGTTTCCAGAGTGGGCAAGAAGGGGTCTTAGCAACTATATGGCTGAATGCCTGTATTTCGTAGATGAAGTAACAGGTCCAGAGAAGGCAAGAGAACTACCTAAGGTCATACAGACTAGTAATGGCAGAGTCACCCCTGGTATTTGGACCTCCTGAATCCCAGCCTATGAATGCTTTCACTACACTAGGCTTCTTAGGGAGGTTTTTTGTTTTTCTCTCTGTTGTTATTTATTTGTCTTTGTGTGATAGACTTTTTCAATCATGCATTAAAGTAGAGAGGATAGTAAGTGAGCCCTCCAATATTTACCTATCAACAGTTATCAAAATACAGCCAACAGTTATAAAAATACAGCTACAACGGTTATCAAAATACAGCCAACAGTTACAAAAATACAGTGTCAACAGTTATCAAACTACAGTCACTGTCTTGTTTCATCTTTACTTTCACATCATATCATTTCATCTATAAATACATAAAGACTTCAGTTTATATCTGAATTACACGCATAAGGGCTCTTTTTAAAATTATAACTGCAATACCATTGTTATTGTTGTTGTTAGGTATCGTCAAGTCAGTTCCAACTCATAGCGAAGCGACCCTATGTACAACAGAATGAAACACGGCCTGGTCCTGTGCCATCCTCACGATTATTGTTATGCTTGAACCCGTTGTTGCAGCCACTGTGTCAACCCATCTTGCTGAGGGTCTTCACACCCAGAAAATTAACGATAATTTCTTAATATCACCAAATATTCAAAATAGTTTATATCCATTTCCCTTATTATAAAAACATCAATCATTACAGCTAGCTGAGTTTATCTTGGATTTCCTGTCTAACAAGGTAGGGAGCCTTTGGATCCGTTGCATTTTTTCTGTGTAATCATATTGTCCCCCTAAGGGCTGAGAATGAACAATTTCATTTCTTTCTAGTCTGTAGAAGGGAAGAGAGCACACAAATGGGTAGAGGACATGGCAAAGGCCTCATGGGGAGTTGGGGTTCTCCTCTGGAAGGTCTTGGAGTTGGACCCTGGAGAGGGAAGAAAGAGCCGGTTATTCCTAGGCCTACTCAGTCAATGTGGCCAGCCTCACCTGCTTGGCAGAATGTGCACCCAGAGAGAAGACCTGGATGCTGCTCACCTTGCAGGGCTCTATTCCCTGCCCTTTTGAGAGTAATGAAAATCTTCTATGCCTTACGTACCGGCCTTCTATTCTGTATGGAGGCCCGAGAAGCACACCAACAGGAGAAGTGTAAGTCAGGAGGGCTAACCTTTGACGGTATGAGTGGCCTAACCTCTGAGAGTAGGACTAATACCATGAGAACAAATGTTCTGCGAGGACGGAAACTATCTGTTCATTTTGTTGTCCTATGCCCAGCTCAGGTCTTAGCACATAGGAGGAGCCTCCATCTCATGCAGAGCCTGGAGTTCAAGTAGTGATAACAGCCAGCATTTATTGCATAATTACTATGCACCAGGTTCTGTTCCTAGTGATTTCCGTTTAGTCCTCACAACTATTCCATTAGGTAAACAAAAACAAAAAAACCAAACCTGTTGCTGTCGAGTTGATTCCCACTCTTGGCAACCGTGTGTGTCACAGAGTAGAACTGAGCCCCATAGGGTTTTCTTGGCTGTGATCTTTACAGAAGCAGATTGCCAGGCCCTTCTTCTGTGGCCTCTCTGGGTAGGTTCGAACCACTAACACTTCAATTGGCAGTCAAGCACATACCATTTGTGCCACCCAGGGACCATCCCGTTAGGTAGGCACTTATTGTTCCCATGTTAAAAATGATAACGCACAGAGAGGTTAAGTAATTAAAGTGGTGAAAAAGCAGGTGGATCTCAACCTAAGCAGTCCGGCTTCAGAGCCTGGGCCCTTAACTACTGCACTCTTCTGCCCCTAGAGCGTACCTTCCTGCAGCCATTGGGAACTATGGCCTGTGGGCCAGATCTACAGCTCTAAGAATGGTTTTTACATTTTTAAAAGATTTTATGTTTTCTTTTAAAAGAGCATGCAACAGAGACCACATGTGGCTGGCAAAGCCTAAATATTTACTGTCCCTTTACAGAAAAAGTTTGCCAACCCCTGCCCTAAAGAAAAAAACAAACCCATTGCCGTTGAGTTGATTCCGACCCGTAGTGACCCTATAGGACAGAGTAGAACTGCCCCATAGGGTTTCCAAGGCTGTAATCTTTAAGGAAGCAGACTGCCATTCTGTTAGCAGCCAAGAGCTTTAACTGCTGTGCCACCAGGGCACCTTCCCCTGCGCTAGAGGAGACGCTAAGAGTCTTTGCACATGCTTCCTTATTCTGGCATGGTTTGGTGGGTGTGGCGGGCAGACCAAGTTCCAAAGGTGAAACCAGCAAGTAGTGGTCAAGACTTCAGTTTTTCTAGGACATAGGAGGCTGAGCCATCTTTTCTGTTTTCTTCTCCAGGCTGAAGACGTGAATGTCAAGGGGGAGGGGGAGCCTTCTGTACGGAAACCAAAGCAGCGGCCACGACCTGAGCCCCTGATAATCCCCACCAAGGCAGGAACTTTCATCGCCCCACCTGTCTACTCCAACATCACCCCCTACCAGAGCCACCTGCGCTCCCCTGTCCGCCTAGCTGACCACCCCTCTGAGCGGAGCTTTGAGCTGCCCCCCTACACACCACCCCCCATCCTCAGCCCCGTGCGGGAAGGCTCCGGCCTCTACTTCAATGCCATCATTTCAACCAACAGCATCCCAGCCCCTCCCCCCATCACACCAAAGAGTGCCCATCGTACCCTGCTCCGGTCCAGTGAGTGACCCCCACCCCCACGTGGTGGCCTTGAGGGTTGGGAATGTGGGGAAAGTGGAATGTGGTCAGGGAGGGGACCCAGTTGATGGGGCTGCTGGGGATTGGGCTGGAATGCTGTGTTCTGGAGAAGGGGCTCTGCTCTCTCTAGGAGGGAGGAGGGGGCTGTCCTGGTTCAAGCATACAGGGTAGGTCAGGCCAACTGCTTGGGTTCAAATACCAGTTCCACTGGTGTTACTATTACATCCCCTTGTGCAAGTCATTTAAACCCTTCTGGGCCTTAGTTTTTTCATTATTAGAGTGGGATATTAGTATTTGGCTGAACCATAGGAAATTGCCGGTATCCAGCTGTTCTTGGATCTGCAAGTACCACTTTATTACCGTTCAGCTTAATGCCTACCTCATAGAGTTGTGGTGAGGATCAGATACATTAACACACATAAAGCACTGAGCGTAATGCCTGGCAAGTCACATTTGTTTTTAAAATTATATGACAGATCCGGTCTTCTGGATTTCTTGAGTAGTCATTTTGGCCAAGAACAGACATTTTGGAGAGATTAAGCTGGCCTGGGTGATGTGCTGCTGAGAAATGTTGCACACTCCACAAAGGGGCCCATTTCCTCAGAAAAATGGGATAATCCCATCTCTTAGGGTGGTAGAGAGGATTAAGCTTGAGTAAACACTATCAAAAGTAGCACATGGGTGAGGCAATTCCATCACCTGATTAACCTATGACCCTGACCTCACCCAGGGCATAGCTCTCTTGCGCCCCCTGGTGTGTGTGGGCAA
The DNA here is from genome assembly GCF_024166365.1 of Elephas maximus indicus. Lineage (NCBI taxonomy): Eukaryota > Metazoa > Chordata > Mammalia > Proboscidea > Elephantidae > Elephas > Elephas maximus. Next base: position 86,461,606 of record NC_064828.1, on the reverse strand, counting down.
AAAATGATTCGCCCTGGGCTGGCAGGCCTCTGGCTCTCCTGGTCCTCCCACTTCCACTAGAAGCTTCTCTTGCAGCTTAGATTGTGCAGGAAGAAGTCACTGTAGAGACCAGACTGGTAGCAAAGAAGAGGACAGTCTGTCCATGAGTATTGATCAAGGACATGTGTATAAAGCTTTGAACTAGGTCCTGTGAGGGCTTCGTGAATGTTTGTGACCCTGTGGTCTGGCCTAAAGGAGTACAGGGTCATTAGGAGTCAGCATGAAAATCTGGGAGACAGAAAACCAGAAGATCCAGGCAGTGCGTGATTGGCAGCTAGCAAGCCAGCAGAACTGAGGCTGAGGCCTGCATAGGCTGCTTTCCTGGGATGGTGAGGAAGGGATTCCAGAGGAGGTGGGGCTAGAGCTGAGCTTGAACTCCGGTGGGCGGAGACGGGGAAGGCAGGCTAGGCCAAGGAAATGCAAAGGCATGGAAGTGGGCCTGCAGAGAGCATGAGGAGCTATGAGGTAAGCAGAGTCCAGGCAAGGGGTGGTGGGAGAGAGATGGAAGGGAGAACTGGAGATTTCAGGTTTTATCCCATGTTGCAGAGGGGAGTCAGAAAACATTTTTATTTTGGAGCAAGGGAGTATCTTGATCATGTGGAGCTTTAAAATTAGTTCAGGAGAAACAGAGGCAGAGAATCCACAAAGGAAGTGAGGAGCTATTTATGAAATGTGATCCCCTTCACCACCTCCTAGTGTGCCCAAAGTTTAAGGCTCTTTCTACAACAGCCATCGTTTTATGTTGGAGCCTGTCCTGTAGCTCGGAAGCTGCTGTGGGCAGGGACAGGGCCTTAGTAGTAGTACTAAACCCGCTGCTGTCAGGTCGACTCATAGCAACCCCTTGGGATTTCCAAGGCTGCAAATCTTTGCAGAAGCAGGCTGCCACATCTTTCTCCCACGGAGCTGCTGGCGGTTTTGAACCACCAACCTTTCGGCTAGCAACTGATCACTTTAACCACTGAGCAACCAGGGCTCCTTAGTAGTAGTACTAATAGTATTAATAATACTACTGTTAATAGTAGTATTAGTAACAATAATAGCTAATATTTATTGAGTGCCAGGTTCTGTGCATTATTTCATTCAATCCTCACAAATAAACCTAGGAGATAAATGTTAATAGTCCCTTTTTGCAGGTGAGAAAACTGAGGCACCGAAATATTTAACAAAGTGCCTGCCTTGTCATACTGAGCGGGCTGCAGAGCAGGACTCAGAGTGCCTGATTTCTAAGTGTGAACCCCTGTGAGTTACCACTGTGACTGTCCTGCAGATACATCAGCAATTTAGGGTCGGGGAGTACTTGGCTGAAAGAGGAGTGTGTCATTTATAAACCTGCTCTTTGTCCCATAGACAGTGCTGAAGTCACCCCGCCTGTCCTCTCTGTGATGGGAGAGGCCACCCCAGTCAGCATCGAGCCGTAAGTGCAGCCCTCCTGGCCGTGGCGTGAGGGTGGCCCAGTGGGGCCTGGTGCATGCAGACGGGCCCCGAGAGCAAGAGGAGGGTTCTGTGGGGCCCACTGGTGACTGAGCTGGGCTTCTGCAGTCTGCCCTGGGCTTTACTGTCCCTGCCCTGCTTCTCTGTAGAAGTTGTAGGGAAAAGGAGGGACCCGCTTGAATTTGCCTCTGAGGAGAGTTAGAAAGAATAGTCCAAGACACCCTTTCCCAGTCTGTAGCTCTGGAGCCCTTTCTCCCCTTTCCAGCCTCTGTACCTTGCTTTTCTGCTGGTACCAGGTACCACATGCCAGGTTGTCTTCACAGTCCCCCAGAAGCCAGATTCCCTTACTTCCATGTGGAGGCCTTGCCTGTGCTTTCTGCCTCTGCCACCTACCCCTACATCCTTTTCCCTTCCCCAAGGAGAAAGTCAGGTTCCCCCTCCCCACAAGGTAAGGACTCAAGCCCTGCCCTCTGCACCCCTGCAGGCGGATCAACGTGGGCTCCCGGTTCCAAGCAGAAATCCCCTCCCTGAGGGACCGTGCCTTGGCAGCTGCAGACCCCCACAAGGCTGACTTGGTTTGGCAGCCATGGGAGAACCTAGAGAGCAGCTGGGAGAAGCAGAGGCAAGGTGAGGAGGGGCTTGAGGGCACACAAGCAAAGGCAAGCTGGTTGGCAGATGGTGGGCCAGGCCCAGCCCAGTCCTGAAGTGATTTCCTCTCCTCTCTCCCAATGGCTCCTGTGAATCCAGTGGAAGACCTGCTGACAGCTGCCTGTTCCAGCATTTTCCCTGGAGCTGGCACCAACCAGGAGCTGGCCCTGCATTATCTGCATGAGTCCAGGGGAGACATCCTGGTGAGATGTTGCCCCCAGTGGAGGGGGTACCCTCAGGGCGGCTGGCATGGATTCTGCTGGCATGCTGGTTTTAAGGCGGGGCCGGAGGATATGACCAAGGGGGAGGTTGTAGGGGCTCCATCCAAGGAAGCCCTAGTTCCAAACTCCAGACTTTGCTCTGCAGGATCCTTCTGTCCACCCAACCTCCAATTCCAGCTCAGTGGGTCCCCACCCTTAGACAGGGCTCTCCAAGGGCTGCCTTTGTCCATGGCTGTCTGACTTGTGGGCCAGGTGCTTCCTCTTAAACAGCCTAGAGCCCTGGTCTGGAGCAGTCCCACCCCTCATTACCTCCCCATCCTGTCAGGCCTCTTGTCCTTTAGCAGCTAAGGGAGTCAAAAGTAAGCCCCCACCCTACTCAGAGACCCTCTGAATTTTGCCCAGGGTCTAGATGCTCAGCGCACTACTGAGACCCGTGGTGGGGCCCTGACCTTTCCCTCAATTCCCCTGCAGGAAACGCTGAATAAGCTGCTACTGAAGAAGCCCCTGCGGCCCCACAACCACGCACTGGCAACTTATCACTACACAGGTAGGCCTGGCTGGGGGTGGGCATGGGGCCATCGGTGTCAATGGAACTCTGCTTTCATGGCTGAGAGGGGAGGGGGTAAGGAAATGGGAATGGATAAGCAGAGAGCCAGAGTGAGGGACCTAAGGCCAAAGCCAAGTTAGCTCTCAGGGCTTCCTGTGCCCTGGAGGGAGAGGAAGAAGGGGGTGGGCAGGCGGGAGCCCTAAGGAGCCCAGGGAGTCCCATCCAAATTGGCATCAGGTGCCTGGAACTGAGACGGCCCCTGGAGCACTGTGTCCCATCCTGGGCACTGTGCTTGACTAGACTAAGTTGTACAATCATAGCAGCCACTGTTATTGATCCCCTTTGACTGGGATATTTGGTCTGTGCCAGGCAAGGGCTTCACATTAATTATCTCATTTAGTCCTCACCACAGCTGGTGAGGTGGGTTCTATTATTAGTTCACTTTCACAGGTGAGGAGTGTGAGGCTCAGAGGCTAAGCGACATGGCCAGTAAGTGGCAGAAGCAGAACAGGGGTCCAGCTCTGGATGCGTGCAGAGGCTGTGGATAGATTCTGACTGTTGGTCAGAATTGCCCCCAGAGTACTTCCTGTCCTGCCCACCTCACATCCCCGGGTCCCTCTTTGCCCCTCAGGCTCCGACCGGTGGAAGATGGCTGAGAGGAAGCTATTCAACAAGGGCATTGCCATCTATAAGAAGGATTTCTTCCTGGTGCAGAAGCTGGTGAGCTGGGGCTCTGTTTCAGGGACAAGTGAGGGGACCTTGGGGTTCTCTCTACCAGTGTGGGCCCTGCAGTCATTTACCAAGCCCTCTTTTTAAAAAGCAGACTTTCCCTGCATTGGTTCTAAGCTCCTTCCTCCCACTTTAGGGAGATGGGGCCTTTCTCTGCAATCTCAGATCCAGAGGGAGGCCCAAGTGGGCATCAGACCCAGTGGCATCCAACTTAAAATAGGCAGGGAGGGCCAGGAAGGAAGGTGTTGAGGCCGAAGTGAGTCATTCCCAAAAGGGCTGGAACATGTCAAAGGCCACAATCAACACGTGGGGAGGGGAGGTCACCCTAGGGTGAATGAAACTGAGAGCCAGCAAGTGTCTGTGTAACTGACCTGGGGGACCTCTGCCCACTTCCTTTTGGAGCTAAGAGTTCCTTCCATGTCTCCTCTGATTACATAGAGGAGGTCATTTCTCACCTCTCCCCATACTCTTTAGGAGCATAAAGTGCTTTTCCAATCCAAGGGAATCGTATCTTTCCAGCCCTCTATCTATGTAGAGAAGGAATCGTGTGGACCACTGAGGGAGAAGGGCTTTCAAGAATGGGCTCTCTCCTCCTGGAATTGTAGATTGTGTCAGGGAGGGCCCCAGGGACTGGACAAAGTGCTGATGAATTAATTCCCCTACAAGGGTCCTGTTATGAGCCCCTATTTGCTGTGTTTCAGTAACACTCTGTTCCTTGATTGGGCAATATGGCCAGAAAGTACATGCCTGTGAAATTCACTGAGGATCCCCTAATGCTTTAGTGAAAAGTACAGACCATTGGTCAAACAAATGATCACAGAGAATTGATAGTAAAAGTGTAGCCAAGATCTGATTAATGAATTTGTGGCTTGGCCATTCCTGTAATATGAAACATGTCTGTTTTCTCCTCAGACACAGACAACCCTCACTGACCTCTTGAGGGCAGTCCAGCAGACTAAGAGCCTTGTGGGGGAGGGAAGGTGTTAGAGAAAACAGTCTCTGTGTGTAGGAAAGTAGTCCAAAACTAAACCCACTGGCCTACTGGATTTGTGAAATGGAAGGGATAGGATTTCAGAGCTTGGAAGGTCCTTGGAGATCATCTAGTGCCACCCTACTCACTATTTACATGTGCAGAAACCGAAATTAGAAAGGTGAATGACTTGCTTAAGGTCACACAGCCATTTAGTGGCAGAGTTAGGAGCAAGACTTGGGTCTCCTATCTTCCTCTTCAGGTTTTCCAGGGATTTCTTGTTAGTTTCCCTTCCATTCCTACCCCACATAGGACAGCTTAACATTTCTCTATTTTCACTTGTCAACCACTACTCTCTGGAAAGCAATGAAATTATTCACCTGGGTTGATGAAGGGGTCTGTTTTGCCAGGTTGGGGCTGGCTTTGAATATGGATGGTGCCCAAACTTTTTCCCTTTTTATTTTGAAAAATTTCAAACTTACAGAAAATTGAAAGAACGGTACAATGGACATCAATTTAACCCTTCCTTACATACCAATTTAACCCTACACGTACATACTATTCTCTCTCTTTTTTTGGCTAATCATTAAAAGTAACTCCCAGACATTATGATGCTTGACCCTAAAGACTTCATTATATATCTTCTTAGAACGAGGATATTCTCCTACAAAACCGCAGTACCATTATCACACCCAAGAAATTTAAACTAATAACGATAATATTATCTTATATGCAATCCATATTCAAGTTTTCCCAATGGTTCCAGCATTGTTCTTTATAGCTTTTTTCTTTCAATAGCGCTGAAGCATTGGTCAGTTAATTAATGGTCCTGTCGGTGACTTGTTATGGAGCAGAAATTAAAATGCTCATGTTTCCTGAGACACACTGGGTTTATCTTTTGGCCTGAAGCTAAGGGGGACATGCAGGGACAGGAAGAGTGGAGTATCCTGAGGTAGGTAAGCCGAGCCAGGGGGCTCTGACCACAGTTTTGGCTTCAAACTAGATCCAGACCAAGACTGTGGCCCAGTGCGTGGAGTTCTACTACACCTACAAGAAACAGGTGAAAATCGGTCGCAATGGGACTCTAACCTTCGGGGATGTGGATACCAGTGACGAGAAGTCAGCCCAAGAAGATGTTGAAGTGGATATTAAGGTGACTCCCTTCCTGGTCTCAGCTGCCTGGTGCCTGGGCTGGGTCTGGGGCCAAGGCTGAGCTGGGAGCCTCGTTCATGGAGGGCAGAAGACGGAAGCTAGGCCCCCTAACAGCCCCAAGGAGATGGTGTCTCCAGTGCTGGCCCTGGACCTTTGGGTCCCCGTCTCTGTACTACCAATGCCATGGTAATAATATGTTGTGTTGATGTGGAACATTGGCGAATTTCTCCAGTATTTGCATCCACATCGACTTACTGTCTCCTCATAGCAGACCTCCAACAGTTTCCTAAACTTCAGCCAACACCTTTATGAATTTTGCTACATCTGTGTCCTATCACATATCACTATTACCATTTTGTTTTATCCACAAACCACTTGTGATATTTACTATTTCTCTTTAAATCAACTTATTTTTGCTCAAATAAAAGGGAAGCTTTATTTCACAATCATAACTAGAAAAGCCAATATTGCTTACCATAAATGGAAGGTACTGTTAAGAATTTATATGAAAACCAAACAGTGTTATTAAATTCTAGCTGGTTACTATTACCTGCCACGGCTCAGAGACTGAGGCCTGACTTCTCTTTGTAAAGAGAAAGATTATCAAGTCTAGAGAAATGTAAAAGATGGGAAGGGGATTGAGGTAGAGAAAGTGTTACAAAGATAGTTTGGAATGAGAGCTCAAGGCACCCCCCGGACTTCACCAGGCCACCCTGTCCAAAGACCTGGCTCTTAGAGTGTGCAGGAGGAGAGTGGCCTGTTTGTGGGAGACTGGCATGCTCCTTCTCTGTCCTTGGCTCTATCTCAAGTGCTCAGTCTCATCCTGAGGGCTCCCAGGCTCAAGCCTCCCTTTTCTATCCCGGGTAGACTAGCACTGGATAGCTGTGGCCTGCGTTGCACAGGAGGCTACACTGGGCTAGGCCAGGCAAGCAGGGCTAGTGAGCACCTGGCTGGGTCTGAACCTGTGTGCAGTATGACAGTGTGCCTGAGCTCTAGACTCACTGCCCTTCTTCTTGTCCCCCCATAGACTTCCCAGAAGTTCCCAAGGGTTCCTCCTCCCAGAAGAGAGTCCCCAAGTGAAGAGAGGTTGGAGCCCAAGAGGGAGGTGAAGGAGACCAGGAAGGAGGGGGAAGAGGAGGTGCCAGTGATCCAGGAGAAGGGGGAACAGGAAGAGGGGCGAGAGCGGAGTCGACGGGCTGCGGCCGTCAAAGCCACACATACACTACAGGCCAATGAGTCGGTAAGTGTGACTCCACGCAGGAAGCCCAGGCCTAGGAGGACAGCTGGAGCTGGGCCTGGGGATATGGGAGGAAGGGCAGAGCAGATCATGATGACCATCATCATCAAAATAGCAACAGATGTACTGAGCTTCTTATGCTATTAACTCATTTAATCCTCATAACAATCCCATGTGGTAGGTACTATTATTATTCCCATTTTACAGAAGAGAAAATTGAGGCCTAAAATAACACAGCTAGGGTTTTTACTGGGTTAGCATACAGCTAATAGGCAGCCTGACTTCAGAGCCTATTAATTTTTTACATTATACTGCTTCTGTATCTGAGATTCAGAGGAAAAAGGCTTTGTGAAAACCCAGAAGGTGTGTAGGAGATTGGGGAAGCATTCATGAGTTGTGTTTCAGATGGGGCTCCCACAAACAGAGCTTCGTCCTGGAGGAGAATGTCTGAAACTGAACTGAAGCAATAGAAATAACAAACATGGTGCCTCATGCATGTCCTTTATCTCATTAATCCCTCACAATAACCTCGTGAAGTATTAATCCCCTTTTGCAGATAGAGAAAATTTGGGTTCAGAAACGCTAAGTGACTTGCTTGAGGTCACCCTCCAGATCCTCTGACTCCTAGTGCAGTGTGCCGTCCATCACATCACAGGTCAGGAAGTAAGACCTACCTACCAGAGCTGTTCCTTGTTGGGAAACTACTATGAGAATCTGTTTTTTTGTTTTTTGTGTTGTGTACATATGCTTACCGAAAACCCCCCATAAACTACAAACACACAGCTATTTGCTCCCTTCTGGGCCTTGGCCGTGTTTCTGCCCCAAGAGCTTTGCTCTGTGGACACATTCCTATGAGTCAGCACGGTGCACGTACTTACACTTCTAATGGCCATCTGGGGCTTCCCCAACCCCAGGCCCATGGTCTGCATGCCGTGCCCTGAGCACCACCTCCTCCACCAGGTCTGAGCCAGGTGCCCTCTGCTGCGCTCTTGTGGCACCTGCTCTTCCCCTCTGTTCAGCGTTTCTTATGCTGTGTTATTGTGAGCTGGCTGCCTGAAGGTAGTCTCTTCTACTTACCTGTGAGCTCTCTGTGGGCAGGGACTTCTGTCTGTCACCTCTATATCTCTAGCACCTGCCACATCACACAGACCTGAACTTCATTTGTGAAGTGAAGGCATGAATGGACTAAATGACTGAAAATATGAACACGTGCTTCATTAATTGCGACACCAAAATCCCCTGTCAGACTTGAGAGGTCCTATAGCATCTGGGGCCATCCCATTGAACTACTGTACTGACAGCTTTCTAAGTCAGCTCTTTCTACTGACAGAGCTGGCCAAGGACAGAATGGGATGTCCAGAAGGCAGCAAGTTCCTTGTCACTGAAGGATGGATTCAAGCAGACGCTAGATGACCATTTAGCAGGAGTGTGTGACCCTCTGTTCCCTGAGACTCCAGAAGTCTGGATCCTCTTTCCTAAAATCACTCAACTATCCTTATTTGATTCTTTCCAGGCCAATGACATTCTCATCCTCCGAAGCCACGAGTCCAATGCCCCTGGGTCTGCTGGTGGCCCGGCCTCAGAGAAGCCAAGGGAGGGGGCAGGGAAGTCACGGAGGGCACTACCTTTTTCGGAGAAGAGGAAAAAAACAGAGACATTTAATAAGACCCAGAATCAAGAGAACACTTTCCCTTGTAAAAAATGTGGCAGGTAAGATGACAGGCTCTGTCTCCACTGGCTACCTAGCAGGTTGGCTGGCAGTTGGAGGCAGGGCAGAAGCTGGGCTTGTGAGGAGAAGTAAGAGATTTCATCTTGTTTTCTCATTGGCTTAGTGGGTTTCTAGGGGAATGATATCATTTGGCAGCTTTTAGAAGTGAAGGGTGATGGCACTGAATCAGGAACCATCCCTGAGTCAATGCCTGTGAGGGTGTGCCACTGACTCGGAGCAAGTCAGGACGGCTCCATGGGAGCCCCCATCTCTCTCCCTCACACACAGGGTAATCTAGGGGCCCTTGGGGAGTGGGTGGCCCAGACATCTTACTTGAGCTCCCTCCTGCCCGGCTACAGGGTGTTTTACAAGGTGAAGAGCCGCAGCGCCCACATGAAGAGCCACGCAGAGCAGGAGAAGAAGGCCGCAGCTCTGAAACAGAAGGAGAGAGAGGCTGCTGCCGCCGCCGCCGCCGCCGCTGCTGCCGCCGCCGCCGCTGCTGCTCCTGCTGCCACGGCCTCCCCCCACCAGAAGGCTCTGCGAGAAGAGAGCTCCCTGCACCAGCAGGCCCTGAAGGAGGAGAGTGGGGCTGGAGAGGAGGGCTGAGAAGACCTGGAGGGTTCAGCCAGGAGAGCGAGGGGCTGGCCCCCCTCTCCCGGGGCTCCCCTGCCCCTCCCTGCACCAGCCTGCAGAAAGACCAGGAAATGCCTTGGAACCTCAAGAGGGTGTGAGGAGAGAATCACATGGACTTTTTTCTCTGGAAAAAAAGAAAAAATCACACAGTAAAATAAACAGCTCTTTTATTTATAAAGGCCCCAGGAGCAGTGTTAACGGGCAGCAGAATCCAGTTCTCTTTGCATTCGGCCTGTCTTAAGTTGTTCTCATGCTTTCGTGGAAGTCCCTGCTGGGGTTCAGGATGCCCCTTGGAAGGGGCTCTAGCTGCTGCCACCGCTGCCTCTCACACTCTGACCTCTGCTGCCTCTTTCCTTCCTCTTTGCCTCCTTGTCCCCCACTTGGTCTCTAGGAAGTGGCCATGGGGAGCCAAGCACAAGCTCACCCCATCCAGCCATTACTTCCCCTCCCCAGTGGACCTCAAAAGCTGCCAGGCCTTGCCCCAAACCCTGGAAAAAGGGTCTCTGAGAGAGGGCTCGGCCTGGCACCTGTGACTGCCCCCTGCACAGCAACATCCAGGTCTTAGCTGCTCCAGGGACCCTGTCCTCAGAGAGGCCACCTCCTCCTTGCAGGGAGGCCACCAGGATGCCTCATGGGAGAGAGATCGAGGACAGGTACTTATCCCTTTGCTGCTTGCTAGCAGCCCTGCTGGGGGGAGGGGCCCGAGTGCTGTCTGAGCTCTCAGCCTTCTGGAGGGAGGGGAACTGCAGAGGCTGGAAGCTGCAGGGCTGTGTGCAGCCTTAGGTCTGAGGGAGCTTCTGATAAGCCTGGCTCTTCCTGCTTTGCACCTCTTTGCCAAATACCTTGGGCTCTGGAAGCTGCTTAGGGGGCTTAGCTTAGAGGCAGTTCTGGAGAGGCCAGGAGGGAGGATCCCCAGCAGCCCAGCCTGCTCCACCTGGGTGGGCACAGCGCCTCGCCTGCCTCTGTCAGCAGCTGCCTGCCCCCACCTCCAGTGCTGGTACCCACAGCCCAGCCCCCAGCCCTGCACGCTGGAGATTTCTGCATCCTTCCCTGGGAGGGGGAGGTCTCCAAACTAGATTGGAAAGGAGCCTTCATTCCTTGACTCGTGTGATTTGGGAGCTATTTATTTATTCTTAATATTTAATTTTTAACATCCTCTCAGGGACCAGGGGCCTCCTGCTTTCCAGAGGCCCAAGTGCATTTATCCCAAAACAAGGCACCTTCTTGGCACCCCGCTCGCTAAGGCCCTAAGGTCCCCCACCTCTTTGCTCTGAAAGCTCTTGCCAATAGGAATGATAGCAGGACTGAGACAGGGTAGAGTGGAGGGTGTCACCCAAGCAGGAGAGACTAGCAGGAGCAGGGGAGATCAAAGGCAGTTTTCCTCTGCTACCTCTTCCCTGGCTGTACTTTGAAGTTGCCTGAGGAGATTGGCAGGTGGCCAGAATTCTGGTTGAGTTTATCAGGTCTGGATTCTGCTGTAAGAAGCTGAATTTGGCAAGGAGTCACTGAAGTGAGAGGGCTGAAAGGCCCTGGAGGCCCCTTCCCTTGCCAGCCCCATAGGAGGGATGAGTTATTTTTTTGATCTTGTTACTCAACTTTAGTTGTGAAAAAGAAGTTCTAACAAATCAACGTGTTAGGAAGGAGCCGAAAAGTATTCTTTCTGCTGGTCCTCCCAGGAGAGCTTCAAGCCGTCATGTTGGTAACTAGGAGTGGGGAGGGAGTTTTGTTTTTAAACTATGCACTATCAGGTAGTTTTCAGTATTCATTTATGCATTAATGTTGTTCCGCAGGACCCCAACTATAGGAGTAACAAAATTATTCTCCCCCCAGACTCCTGGACAACTACCCTGATTTCCAACTTCCTACTTGTTTTCTCCATGGACTTCTACAAACTCAGTGTCCGGAGATTGCAAAGATCTGGTATACCATCTAGAAGCAGGAGAGTAGCAAATTTAGGCTCTCTTTTAAATCATTTGTGTAATATGAGTGCCTTCAAAGCTTCGCCCCAAAGTGCTCCTTATGTTTCCCAAGGTTTTTTCTACTTAAACTGTATTTTGTTTCAGGCCCCTTTATGGACATGTGGTAACAGAAACCTCCTTCAGGCACGTGAGACCCTTCTGTTCAGTGGTGGCTTCTAGTATTTGGAAATCTTTTTTAATAAGAAAGTGATTCTTTTCTCCTAAGCTTATGGAGACCAGACCAGGTGAATGTAGGTGGGAAAAATTAAGATGGTACCTGTCTGTATTAATCCTCCAGCAGCCTACCCCACCAGACACCGCATTTTAGGAGGGTTCATGCTCCAGGATGGATTTATATCTAGAATGCAATGTGAAAAATTAAACTGTTCAGAGGGCAGATGCAATTGTGGAGTGACCTGCCAATAAGGTAGGTGCAGCCATAGAAGCTGGCATAAGTATATCCTTAATGGTGCTTTCTCCCTGTGAATGCATTAGGTTCCTCTTTTTCTTCTTTTATTCAGAGCTCTTTGCTTTAGGAAGTTAAATGACAAACACCTCCAGCTTTATGTCCTCCTTCTCACACTGTCTCATCACATCCATTTCCCAGGGTCCATCTGCAGTCAGCTAAGGGCGTGAAACTGACCTAGTGCCTGTGTTCCAGACCATTTCTGAGGTCTCTTACCCACCCAGGGAGACAGTGCTGTCCGCACCGTTCTCCATGCCTTCAGCAGCCTCCCTCACAGCTAAGGTACATACCTGCCCCTTCTGCTGCCCCACCTCCTGCTGTGCTAAGTGAGGGCCTCCCCTGGCACAGAGGTTGTGCGCTGCTTATGTCTAAAGGGATCGTCTATATTTAACTGCCTCAGTGACCTAAACTCTTTCTTCTCATGTGCCAGATGTTAAGATGAAGGAGGAATACAACACATCCTTAAGCCTCAGCTGTTTAAATATATTTTCACTGGGACTTACTTTTCTGGGTCGGTATTTATTACCAGACTGGCAAACCTAACTCCTTAGGTTTACAGGAAGTAATACATATTTTTATAAAACAATTCTATGTCCTCCCCACATTTTTCTGTGTTAATATTTGCCTCTAACAATTTGCAGCTGTTTCACCTTTTCCTCATTTGTCTCTAAAGTTGAAGGCCTTGTTGGAGGGGACAGAGCACAGGAACAGCCTTGACAGTCTGTAATTATTGTACAAATATTTTAATAGCATATAAATAAGTATATTCCTTTTATTTTGAGAGAAATGATCAGACACTGCCTTTTGTGTGTTTGCTGCCTGTGGCACCCTTTTTTAAAAAGACTGTTACATATTAAAATAGTGTACATATATATAGAAATATTACCTCTTTTGCTGTACAGTTGTGATAGACGAGACTGAAGATTTTATTTTTTGTGTGCTTTTTATAAAAAAATTAATACACTAAAGAAAATCTTGCTGATGTGATTGTAATGTACCTATGTAACTTATTTACTTTTGAATGTTCCCTCTGTATCTTTAAACCTTTTATTAAATAAGGTTTTAAAAATTCAGAGTTGAATGTTGTGTTCTTTTGGGGGGATTTTCACCATCTGGGATTGACGTCAGTAGGCCTTGTTTTGTTTACAAGGGATTACACTGGACATTTTTGAACCGTAAGGATTCAATTTTTATCAGCCCATTGTCCAGGAGCCAGGAGAGGGGAAATATCATACTAGTGTTTGCCTTCCTACAAAGATGACTGAGTAGAAATAATGTCTTTTACGATATTTTAGACAGGACAAAGTCTAAACTCAACGTCTCAAAAACCATAAATGGCACACTTCCCACATTACAATTTCAATGGGCTGAACCACGGAGGTGCAGAGAGAGTGTGCTCAGGTGGCTCAGCGAGGCCGGGTGCTGAGGTGAGCGTTCTCTACGCAGCATAGACCGGTGGAATGAGCTACCTGAGTAGACAAGTCGGCCACGACGGATGCATTTCCACCAGTATCTTAGATCCACTCCAGAATTAGATTCTTTTAGCAGTATTCTTTCATTATAAAAAAATATATATATGAAAAAAGAAATACACCATCCGAGAGATCAGTGCCAGGAGCCCCTCGCCGGCCCCATGGCAACTGCTCAACGCCGCCCGCCGCCAAAGCGCGCGAATTTCGCGTCGCCTGGGACACCGTTGCCATGGCTACGGAGGGCAGGGGCGGGGCGGGGCGGGCTGGAAGCCGCCTGTCAGGCTTGGCCCCGCCCTCTGCGGCAGTAACGCTCGGCTCGCGGCGGGGAGGACGCGCCGGCTGCTGCGCTCCGCCAGAGACAGCTACAGCACGCGCGCTGCCCTCCGGCCGCTCTTCCTCTCCAGCTTGCCCTGTCCGTATAGCCTCCGCCTTCGGGCCTCGATCCTCGGCCCTCGGTTGTCCTTGCCGCCGAGAGGGGGTCGTCGGGCCCGCGAAGTAGCCGCTCGCGGGCTGACCTCGCGGGCTGATCGGCCGCTGCCGCCTCCACAACTTTGGGACAGCCTCTTCCTCCGGGGGCGTCAGAGTCCTCGTCTGCCAAACAGCCGCTCCTCCCCGGTCTGAAGGCCGCGCTCCGACCGCGGACGCCCAGTCGACTCCCGGAGCAGCAGCTAGCTCCCGGGTGCGGACCGAGGCGACCGCGCCCCAAGACTGCACCCCGGCATCGTCTCCCGCCCGGCGGCTCCTCGTCTGTGCTGCGACTCGCCCCCTGTCTGTAGGCGACGGACCTCGGCCGCGGACCCCGACCGGAGACGCAAGATGGCGGCGGCCGCGTGACTGAGCATCCCGAGGCCTCGCTCCAAGGACGCGCAGACCGACTTAGGGGGAGTACTTTGGGGGGCAGGGAGGAAGGGCGAAAGCAGGACTCTGGTGTCGTTTCTTAATTGTGACTGCGTGAAGCTTGCCTCCCTCGGGCTTTTGGGGGGGGGAGGCTCTGGTATCATTCGTAGCCCTATTGCAGAGTGAGCCACCATCGAACCGGTACTTGTGGAGCCGGCCCCATTTGATAGGTGGGAAGATGGCGATGACCCTGTTGGAAGACTGGTGCAGGGGGATGGATGTGAACTCCCAGAGAGCCCTGCTGGTCTGGGGGATCCCAGTGAACTGTGACGAGGCTGAAATCGAAGATACCCTCCGGGCTGCGATGCCCCAGGTGCCCTATCGAGTGCTTGGGAGAATGTTCTGGAGGGAAGAGAATGCGAAAGCAGCCTTGTTAGAGCTCACTGGCGCTGTCGATTACGCCAACATACCCAGGGAGATGCCGGGCAAGGGAGGGGTCTGGAAAGTGGTCTTTAAGCCCCCGACATCCGATGCTGAATTTTTAGAAAGGTTGCACCTCTTCCTGGCAAGAGAGGGGTGGACAGTGCAAGATGTCGCCCGAGTCCTTGGGTTTCAGAACCCCGCTCCTGCTCCAGGCCCAGAAATGCCGGCAGAGATGCTTAACTATATTTTGGATAATGTTATCCAGCCTCTTGTCGAGTCCATATGGTACAAGAAGCTGACGCTGTTCTCGGGGAGGGACATCCCGGGCCCTGGGGAGGAGGCCTTTGATCACTGGCTGGAGCACACTAATGAGGTCATGGAGGAGTGGCAGGTGTCCGATCTAGAAAAGAGGCGGCGGTTGGTGGAGAGCCTCAGAGGCCCCGCCGCCGATGTCATTCGCATCCTCAAGACCAACAACCCTGCGATAACCTCCGCCGAGTGTCTGAAGGCGCTGGAGCAGGTGTTTGGGAGCGTCGAGAGCTCCCGGGATGCCCAGGTCAGGTTTCTGAACACTTACCAGAACCCGGGAGAAAAGTTATCTGCTTATGTCATCCGTCTGGAGCCTCTGCTGCAGAAGGTGGTGGAGAAGGGGGCCATAGATAAAGATAACGTGAACCAGGCCCGCCTGGAGCAGGTCATTGCGGGGGCCAACCACAGCGGGGCCATCCGGAGGCAGCTGTGGCTGACCGGGGCTGCGGAGGGGCCGGCTCCGAACCTCTTCCAGTTGCTGGTGCAGATCCGCGAGGAGGAGGCCAAGGAGGAGGAGGAGGAGGCCGAGGCCGCCCTCCTGCAGTTAGGCCTGGAAGGGCACTTCTGAGCCTCGGGAAGCGGAGGGGCTTTAGGGCAGACCTAGATCACAGCTGTTCCGTTGTCTGTGTCGTACAGGTGTGTCTCAGATTAGTAAGACTTAGCCATGTTCTGTTTCTTGGGGGGGAAGTCAGGCCTACTTCTTTGTGTAATATTCGTAAAATCGTGCAAGCGAACACCGGGAGCTGCAACAGTACCATAGCGTCCTGCTGGCTGAGATGCCATGTAAAGGCTTGGACACATGAGCTCAGTGTAAGCTGTCATCGTGCCACCATCGTCAGTTGTGAAAAACAAGTGAACCTGTGACACTTGCCATTGAGGTAATTACATGAGAAATTGCATGTTCAGAAGTTTAGTGCAGGGCCTGGTTCATAGGAACATGCTCAGTAAAAGTGTGAAAACCGTTAGTGTTAACTGATACCGTGGATAGTTTTTGTTTACTGTAAATCGTTCCTGATTTAATGGAAAGAAAGGAATTTGCTAGATATTTATTCAACTTCAAAATACAAATTTTCCTGTTTCTCATCTGAATCAGTTTAACTGAAAAGTATTCTGAGACTGCAACATGGAGTATTAGAAAAATACTGTAATTCGATAGTGCTGTGTAAATCAGTTTTTCACTGTACAAGATACAGAAATCGCATGCGGAGGTTGATACGAACCTGTTACAGTTATCCATTTCAGATCCTTATCCAATAGTAGGTCTCCTTGGTCATGCTAATCCTAAGTGTTCTAAATTTGAAGCTATCAAATAGATGTATACTAATAAAAATATTTTAAAAATTCTATTGTCTTCTAGTTTTCTTGTATAAAAATTTCCCGTGTAAGCTCTGTATCCTGTTTTCTTAGGACATTCCACATGTCATTAAAAAAATCAAACCTCATTTCTATCTATCTTTTTAAACTTTGTATCATATTATGGGTTTAAATTGTAATTTAATGCATTCAGTTTTTACGTGTTTTCTTCAAGGCAAATATTAGAAGGTAAAATAGACATGTTAAGTAAAATAGTAACTTACAAAATATTAGGAAATTCTGAAATGAGCCTTAGGGAGGTTATCTGGCAATCCTTTTTATCCCTTTTTAAATCTCTTCAGCTAAACATTTTTGTTTCATTGAAGAAGTAACTATGACTCATTATATACCTATGTAAAATGACTCTTGGAATTATACAGCAGCCATTTTATATCAAGAGCTTAAAAAGGAAAATATGACTTGAAAACATGTTTATTTGGCTGTAGAGATCGTGACTTTTTGAGATCCTTTCCAAATCCAGAAGTGATTACATGAGGCTAAGAATACAGTGGGTTTTTTTCCTAATAGCAAGGTTTTTAAATAACGGCAGATTCACATAAAGTACAAAATTTATATATAAAAGCTAATATTAGTGTTCTAACAGATTTCTCAGTACTCACTCATGTCCTCACGTGCTGTGTCATGTATGTACCTCCTTGTCACACTCTCCTCCCTCTACAACACTTCACATACTCACCTCCCCCCCATATTTATATCCTCAGGACCCCCTACAAACACTTGTGTATCCCCACCCATCCCAGATGTACATACCTTCCCCCTCCACTTGTGTGCACACATTCTTCCCACCTCCCATCCTCACACACTGACTCACCTCCCCCTCAGGACTCCCTCATAAACACATTCCCTCCTCCCACCAGATGGTCCTATGCAGCACGTGTACCGCACATATACGCTGCTACACAGTGCTCCGCCCCCACCCTACACTCCCACCCCTCACCGTAAATATGCACAGCTTCAACCCCCACCATACACATACCAACCAGCCACCATATATAAGCACATACGTCTGCTCCACACATGTTCCACACACATACATGCATATTCTTAAAAACAAATAGGAGGTCCTAATTTTTTCACCTGTGTTATAGGTATCCTTCCATGTCTATACATAGGGTTATACCTTCTTTTTGTAGCTGCAGAGTTGTCTGCATCCTAGGGGGGAGGATCAGCACCTAGGATTCTGGCTTTATTATATATAATAATTGTATGTATCTATGTATATACACATAAATATTTAATATGTAGACAACAGAATGTTTCTCTTCAAAGGCTGGGAGAATCTCCTTTTTAAGGGAGGGCAGCAGCAAGAAATGTATCATCATAACCAAAGAACTGTGGATTAAGAAGGAGAATGTGCATTGTAGTCCTACTGTGTGGCCAAAATTACTTTTCACTGATACCATGGAATACGTGCAGGCAAAATATGTAATGCTACTAATATTGCTTGCTTCTCTCTATTTTTTGTGTATCTAAAAAGGGGCTGGCCAAGATCAGGTTATTCCAGGAGACCACAATTCAAGGGCCTAAACTTTACCTTGTGCATTTCTGGAGATGAGGAGAGAACTAGGAATGGTCAGGTACAGTAGTAACTTGCCATCCCTGGAAGTGCTCTTTCCAGGAGTACAATAATTTGAAATGGTGCCCATTGGGAGGAAGCTCTTGGGACGCACTTACACTAGAGAGAGGAGGCTATTACTGGAAGTGAACTACTGGAAAATAATTAGCATAAAGAAATGAGTCAGTCTCTCACACACACATATACAAGCTGTGTGGAATGCTACCCAAAGGCTGAATTTCTTTAGAATTATAGTTGTTGACATTAGCTAAAACTAAAAATGGTCATGAATCAAAAAAGATCCATTTTTTTTATAAAATAACAATTTATTACTATTTTAAAACAAGTCTCACAAAATAACATTCAGAAACTCAAAATTTCTAAATAATTTAACACACAATAAGTTTAGTCATAAAGTCATGCTACAAAATTCCTGTGTATAAAAGATTATTACCAAAGTATTAATAGATGTTAAAACGTTCTTCAGATGGGAGTTGATTCTAAAAGCCAAAGATTCTGGAATGACGCTTGTGATCATAACTGACAACCTGGGAGAAGTAGCTGGCTATATGTTTACTCTCTTTGGCTGCCAACTCACTGGTCTTTTTGATGAATTTATCCCTCTAGGCAATAGCACTTCAGAGGCATGCACCCTGCTGATCAAAGAAGCAAAGAGCTTCCACCCACATAACATTGAAAAAAAAAAATTTTTTTTTTTCACATAACATTAGCCACAACTTAATCTAGCCAACATCCAAGTTTTTTTTTAAATATAGATGTGGGGAAGATAACTCAAAAGTTTCTATTCTGACTAGACATGGTCTTAAGATGGCATCAAGTAGGGAAATAGGGAAATCCCGGCTCTGATTAGGCCAACAGACAGCTACTGCTCATGTGGGCTCAGAACAGCATGGGTGAGATTTGTCTCTCTAACATCCACGTGCAGGCTAGGTATTTACCCATCTGCCCTTTGGGAATACTTTCTGCCAACAACCAGTTCATAATTTTAAAGTGCAAATCTACTGAAAAATAGTTTACCCACCCTCACCCCTTTTTTACATTTGCTGGACCATAATTTGATTGGCTGGTTCTTCTCTAACCTGCTAATTAGAATCCAGTTATAACTATTCCAAGTAAGTGTCAAGTGAGAAGCTTTACTCAATTTATCTTAGATCAGAAAAAGGTAAGACTAAGCCTATTTCTTCCTTCAGTTTTCTTCCTTCTCAGTCACTGATTTATAAAAAGGTGAGAATAGATATATAGATATGAGATTTCTAAAAGTTCAGTGATTTTAAACATAATTTTTCTATTGCACCTATTTTACGGTTCTACAACAACAAAAACACCAAACCCAATGAAACATACGCTAGAGTGAAAATAAAGGAATATAGTCAAGCTAGCTGTGTCAGAAGCACCAACTCTGCTACACTGAATCTTTTTTTTATATTGCATTATTTACAGGCACATTAAGCAGCCCAAATAAAAAAAAAGTGTGCCAAAGAAATACATTTCTGGTAAAGGATAATTTGCAGTTGAGTGGTTTTCTACCTTTACCAACGCTTACAACGTATACAGGTCCTAGTGAACTGCTGGTCTGACATGCTAACTAATGCTCAAATGCTCAAATTTTTTTTTGGCGAAAGATTAAAGCCAAACTTTCTGGGCCTACACTTTTCTATGCAGTCCTAAGAACAACCCAGATGGAAGATTCTGGGTCATAGAGTTACTACCTTCAATTCTACACATCACCAATTCTGAGAATAAATCAACAGTCAAGATTCATTTCTCCTTATTTTGCTTCAGACCACTGGTAAAAGGTATCAGAATAAGAATCTGCTCAAGTCAAAAATTCTCTTTCCACACAGAAACCATATTGAAGTGTTTTATAACACCTCTATTTGTGGAATCAATGTAGTAACCACACCAAGTTACTGACCAGGAGTTATTATGATCACACCCAAAATCAATGTCTACACCAGCTACTTTTCATACATGATTACCAAATTTTACACAGTATATTCATGTATTTAATGACTGCTACAGTCTGCAGAATTCTGTGCATTACTGAACAGTTAGTGAGACTTAAAAGAACGATGATCCATTTTTCAAAGCACACTGAAAATGTTAGAGACAAAGCAAAATCTATCATAAAGTTGGATTCTTTCGCTATTGAGAGAGAGGTAGGTGAATGATCACTGTCCTAAGATAAGCAAGAATGCTAAGAAATGAAAAGTTGAGACCTGCTGAAAAAAATAAGTTGAACCTTCCAACCCTGAGTTTCTAATGATCTGTGAAAATTATGAAAATGAGCAATACAAAAAAGGGAAACACCAGTGGCCATTTCCTTCCATCCATCATTATTAAACACATCACCTTCTTTTACCATAACTCACAGTGAAAACGAATGGGCTCTGAACAAAAGCAGTGTTGGTGTAAAGTACAAAAGCACTGCTTCTCAACCAGGAGTGAATCTGGTCACCCTATCCCTGCTCCTGGCGGACAGATGGACATGTCTGAAGACATTTTTGATTGTCACAATTGGGGGGAGGGTGCTACTGACATCTAGTGGGTAGAGGCCAGAGATGCTACTAAACATCCTACAAAACACAGGACAGCCACCCACAACAAAGCCCAAAATGTCAGTAGCACCAAGGTTGAAAAACCGTGATTTAAAGAAACAAATTCTTATCCACAGAAAACATAAAAACCTTTCAAGACCTGGCAGGTAATATGGCCATAGGCTTAGAGTTAGGGAACATAGAAGAGTTGATTTCCTTAGTGAGCTAAAGTCAAATTTCCTGTGAAATATTAAAATGCTGAACTGATTCCAGAGTTCTATCATCATTTACTAGAAGTAAGAGATTTAAATGATGCACTAAAATAGCATAATGCATTAAACCAGGAGCACAGAGAGAACCCACTCCTAGCTGGTCAAATACCTAATCCAAGAGGCAAAAGCCAAGGCATTTAATATCAGTTAAATTTACAGCAGTAGAGGATGATTGGAGGGACAATTTGGGAGAATATCCTGAATTCTTCATATACCCTCCCTTCCATTTTCTAAGGACGTGGATTCTGGCTTTAATTCCACGAAAAGGATGCGTAGAAGGCATTCAAATATTTGTTTAGTGGAACTGAATTTGAATTTTTTGTGAAATGGACACAGAAAAGTACCTTATATTTCTGACAACTACCAGTGATTAAAAGACATTAAGAAATAATGAGAAGAGAAAATTAGTTCCTACATTACCGAATTCAGAAAAACCAAATACCAAAAGTCATTTTACAAATAAATTCAGTATGAAATCACCCTTTCCCTCGCATATCCACTTCCAGGATAACTTTTAGAAAATACTCCCATTCATAGCAATATGGCTTCAAGCTTGACTCCTGGATGAAGTACAAACCCTAAGAAGCTCATTTTCCCTCTCAGCCTCCCGGCCTTAAACACCAATGGGAACGAAGGCTCATTACCTTATGGTTCACAATAGAACGCCCAAAATCTTTGATTGTATAAGCCAGTTAGAGGAGAGTAAAGATTTACTTCGTATCAGGTTGTAAGGAAGAGCTAAAAGGAAACTAAAAAGGTGTTGGAGTAATTCTTACTGTTGTTTGTACTGAGAATTGATTGTCAAAGCAGTGGTCCCTTTTGATCAGAGTGACTCTTGGAGAAATCAAGTAATTCCTACTTAAATGATGGCTGAAAACTTCTAAAACCCAAGACTACTTATACACACACTTTTTTTAGAAGTGACTCTCCCCTTTTTAACAGTGTAGATGGGGAAACAAGAATCAATAGTCTCTGGCTGAGGGACTTTAGGCACAATTTGGCAAAGGGCCCCTGGCTTCTTTTCTGCAATCTATTAGTGATTCAGTCATAGCCTGCTATGGACTTCATTTGGTTACTGACTACAATGTGTTTTCCAGAAAGAGAAATACCAAAAAATTTCTTTCTTACCTGATAAATTCTAAGCTCTGCCTCTGACCATCACTTAGCAATCTGGAAGTTAAAAACCTAATGCTTCACACAGGAAGCAATCCTCAAAAATACTGCCATTTGCCTGGAATCCCATAATGAAACTTCTCTCTTCTCTCCACAACCACTTACATAATACAATTAAAGAGCTGCTTAACCTAGAGCTTCTCAAAAAATATATTTTGAAATATTAACTTTCATTTCTTGAAAGGTACCAGATCTCATCTTTAAGTTCCATACCTCTATAACCATAAAATCACTTCCCCGAACAAAGAGGGCCACCAAAGCTATTAGAGCAAATTTTGACATATATACCTGGGCCACATTTAGGCTAGGAATTCAAACATAGCTATTCCTTAAACATAACGAAGTACAAACCAAAAAAAAAAAAAAGTGCCTAAGGCCAGGTCCACATGAGTAACATGACCACATTACTGGTAAAAGGAATGATGATGATAGTCATTTTAACCACTGACCTGAATCACAAAATGTCTGACTGTGCACAGTGACTCAAGTGGCCACACATGTGAACACAACCTAAATTCCAGTTGATGATCCACACATTTTTGGAAAAACAAAGAGTAAATACTAACATGGGCTATAAGGCCTCCAAGATATTAATTTTTCATTTTTTGACCATAACTTTTCAAATTGGATTTTGGATCCTGGGTCTAGGGCTGCTGCTGTATTTTTAAGAGAAGCTCTTCCTATCACCATGCTGCCTTCTGAACCAAAAGCATGACATGCTTGTGCTTCTGAGTCATAGAGTAGGGAGATGGACCATCAGGAAAGATGGTTTACAAAGGCAAAAGTTAAATAGTACATCCTTTAAAATGCCTTCTCTAAAATCTGAATCAAGAACCACGATTGTTCCGCTGTTATAAAATGACTGGTCTACAAAGGTTTCAACAGATAGGGCCACACAGTACATAACTGGGACTGAAGACAGAAATTGAAAATTTGTAGTTTCTAAAAGGAGACTAGAATATATAAAGTTGGTGTTATTATTTTGAGGGAGACACACTGAACAGGTTAAGAGAAAAAAAATGAGAATAAGAGATTTGTTTTATCTTCTTAAGAACCTTTTGACCCATAGTCTTTAACATAGACCATTATACAAAACTTGTCTTTTGTTCTTATGACATTTAAATAAATTAACACAAAGCAGAAAACGTGGTGTTAGTTTTCTTCTTCCTCATCCTCTTTAATTACTGGGGTACCTAAAATGAAAAAGAAAATTATTTCTGGCCATTCTCAACAGGTTGTTAAAATTCTAAATGAAAATATTTTCCCGTTCACCAGAGGCGCTCTGAGACGCTGTGAAGTGTGCCATAATAAAAGTAATTTCATAAAATAATCTCTTTAATTTGAAATTCTACAAAACAACTCTCAGGGGAATTTTCAAATGGATTAACGTAAACACTTATCACTGTTCAGCTCCCCAAATGCAGGATTACTCATAAAAATGCCTGAGATGTCAGGCAGAAAAATAAAGTAAGCCCTGTACACATTAAAAACTTTGTTTGCATGTTAAATACAAAGAAATATTCATCATTTTCCATAATAAAATATACAATCCCAGTGCCGCTAGAAATCTAATTTTTATGTGAACTTCCCCAATTATTCAACACCAAGGACAAACTTTTTTAAAGAAAAACTACTGCAGAGAAAACAAAACACATCCGCAGACTCTAGCTGGGCCAAGAACCACCCGTTTCCACCTCTAGCATTTTAAAGCCTATCCACGATTTGACTCCAGCCAACTATCCAGTTTCAACGCTGCAGTCATTCATCCTCTACTCCTGCTGAACTATCAGCTAGCTGTCTCCCAAACTCATGCTGCACGCTCCTACCTCTGGACTCCTGGTTAACAAAGTTCTTCCATTTTGGAATGCCCTCCCCAATTCTCCTCCCATCCAAATCCTCTCCTCATTCAAGAACCAAGTCCAATCCCTTTTCCTCTGTGATGTAAACTTATGTTCTTTATGGCAGTGAGTGTGAAATTTTATTAAAATACAACATACATACAAAGTGCACAAAAGTCAGCAAGTCTTAGGGGATGTTTCTGCAGAAGATATAGTTTGTGAGATAATACAGAACAATGTGCAGAAGGAGGGGAAGGAGAATTCTTCCCAGACTAGAAAGAGTGAGCAAAAGAGAAGGAGGTCCAGTGGGTCCTGAACAGTAGAAATTTTGGCCCTGCTTCCTGATAGCACCACTGGGAGGAGGCAAGATCCAAGGAGGAATGACTGTGGGTTTTCATCTAGAGAGATAATCCTGTAGGCACCAAGGATCTAATTCTCAAAAAAGCATTTTCATAACCCAGGAATACTCTGTCCTATAGGGTCACTATGAGTTGGAATTGACTCGACAGCAATGGGTCTGGTTTTTTTTGTTTTGGAGTAGCATGGAAATAGCAGGGAGTTCTTGGGATGGGGACAATAGGTATCTCAGTGGTAACTGTGGAACCTGTCCTCATGACTTGCCCCTAGAATGGCTGCATAATGCCAGGGGACCTTGAGAATAATAGATTAAATTTCTTAACAGCCTGGCTGAATTGGATTTGGGGGTGTGGTGGTATTCAGAGTCAAAATAGGATGGATTTATATTGAAATAACTCTTGTATACCTGAGTTTGTGGATTGATATTAAAATCTACTAAAATGATTATAACAAAATTTGTTGAATACTTATTTTGTGCTAAGCACTGTTCACTGTTTAACATGAAATGATTGATAATGGTACCATTATTCTCAGTTTTTAGATTACAAAAGAACAAGGTTTATTGAGATTAACTAACTAGCACGAGGGCACAAATACTATTAAATGGTGGAGCTGTGACATGAATCCAGTCAATCAGGAACATCTATTGGCATTGACACTGATCTTAGGTACTGAGAAACTAAAATTCGGAAAGAGAGAGTGCAAGAACGCAAAGGAGAACACTACAATTTTCACCCAACTGTGAATAAGCAACCACTTAACCATTTATGTCTAGTTATTTTGCAAAAATAATACTTCGTGACTTCTGAGTAAGCCCAGCTTTCTTATAAGTTTTTGGTCTTGGGATGATCCTGTGCCTAGGAGTTCTCTCACCCTGACCCAAACCTGGACCATTAAATCTAATGTGGACAGAAATGGCCTTGGAAAGTGGAGATAATCTATCATTTTCTTCAGCTTTGTTTCTTTTCGTCACTCCATGCCACAAACTCAATTCTTATCCTTAAAAAAACATTTCCAAGCTGGTTCTAGCCCGGTGCTCAGAGTCACTCACCATCCAGCTTCTTCAGTTTGGGTACTCTCTTGGTTGCCTCATCAATCCAGTTCCCCTCAGCAGAGTGTTTCTCTTCCAAGGGATTGCCTACAAACACCAGGTCCTCCAGGCATGGCAGTTCTGCCAGCTTCAGAAATTCAGCTACAAGTACAAAGAATATATTCTATATGAAAATGGCAAGTTTTACTGTTACAATTTGGGGGACTGAATTCCAACATCACTAATCCTCAGTTTGTGGTTATTCAGGACAATCTGTTGCTTGAGATTATGAAGGAAGTTACAGAAGTCATACCAGAGAAGTTATTCTCTGAAGACATTATGGAAAGGAAGGAAAAAAGAAGACCTAAATCTTCTACTCTTATGCTAATCCTAACAATGAGGTTCAGAATTAAAAAGAGCAACAAATCCACCTCCAGTGAAAGGTCTTCTCTATGCTGTGCTGTACCAGAATAGGCTAAACTAAACCGCCTTTGTTTCTACCCATTCTTCCATCTTCGAATTCTTAACGCAACTCATTTAAACTTCTATAATAGAACTTATCACACGATTTTATTATTACTGGTTTTTAAGTTGATCTTCGTCCTAAGCTATAAACTCCTTGAGGGCAGGGATAGTGTCATACTTAACTTTGTAACTAAACAGTCTGGCATAGTTCATGGCACATAATAGGGCTTTAGTGAATGCTGAATCAATAATGTACAATGAAAAAAGCAAAGCGATATCAAATGAGTTTTTAAATTTAATAACAAGAATTATTAAATTTAAATTGGTTCCTTTCAGCCTTTGGACAATAATTTAAAATTTTTTCATGATTTTTAATAGGACCAGGGCCTATGTAATTATATTCATTCTAAGTAAATATTTAAAGTATTTGATGGAAATGTAGGAACAAAAAAAATGTTCCCATTTTCTATCTTTTTCCTTATTGGCCTATCTTCTATAAACAAGAGATAGAAGGCTAGAAAAGAGCCAGCCTCAGCTTACCCCAGTCTTTCACTAGGTTATTAGACATGTAGAGAATCTTCAATTTCTTCATTACATGGATTCCTTTCAGCTTTTCAATAAAATTGTAGGAGATCCACAGTTCTTCTAATGTGTCCCCTACTACTTCCTGAAAAAGAAAGGAATCTGATTTATATGCTTATTTTTAAGCTTTTCCTCTGTCTCCTTCCTTATAAACATCTATAGACAATGGTCTTCCTAGAGAACAGAGACCCGCCTGTCTACTTCCAGGAAAGCTGAAGGCTGTTGTGGGAGTTTTTTCTCATTAAGGAAGCCAAGTAGAACATTCTCTTCCACTCTTCACACTGATTTGGACTTTTTCTTCTCTAAAATTGTTTCATTTTTTTTTTTTTTTTAAATTGTTTCATTAGGCTAAAACTCACAGAATGTAATACTTTAAGAATAGTTACTGAAATCATTAAGAAGAAAAAAAAAAAGCACTATTTTGCCACTTTTATTGAATAGTATAGTTTTCAAATTAATTTCCTGTACATTCTAGTATTTGATCCTTACCACATATAAGGTAGGCAAGGTAGGTTTTCATTTCTATTATAGAGAGATTTAGACTATTTAAAAATATTAAACTGCTACCAAGGGTTGCTCCGTGTCCTAAGATATGGCCTATTCTGGAGAACGATCCACGAGTGTTGGAAAAGAATCTGTACTCTGCAGCTGTTGGGTGGAGTGTACTATATGGCTATGAGGTCAAGTTGGCTGATTGTGCTCTTTAGCTCTTCTGTGATCTTTGCTGACTTTCTTTCTAGATGTTCTGACCTTTACCGAGGGTGGTGTGTTAAAGTCTCCTACTATTACTGTGGAACTGTCCATTTCTTTTTTCAGTGCTGTTAGAGTTCGTTTTATGTATTTTGGAGCCCTGTCATTGGGTGCACAGATGTTTATTATGGTTAAGTCTTCATGATGGATCATCCCTTTAATCATTATTTAGTGCTCTTCTTTGTCTTTTATGGTGGATTTTGTTTTAAAGTCTGTTTTATCTGAGATTAGTATTGCTACTCCTGCTCTTTTTTGGTAGTTATTTGTTTGATATATTTTTTTCCATCCTTTGATTTTTAATAAATTTACATCTTTGTTTCTACGGTGTGTCTCCTATAGACAGCATATTGATGGATCCTGTCTTTTTAATCCGTTCTATTACTCTGTGTCTCGATATGGGTACATTTAGGCCATTTACATTCAGTGTAATTATTGATAAGTGTGAGTTTATTGCTGTCATTTTATAGTGTTTTTTTTTTTTGTGGTGCTAACATTTTCTTTGTTCCTCTTACTCTCATGTGCTGAGTTCCTTTTGTTTGTGGATTTCTTTTTCACTTCTTTTGTTTTTGTAGATTTTGTTTTTACTGAGGCTGTTTTTCTTCTTTATTTTGATGAGTAGGTTTGTTAACTTTCTTTGTGGTTACCTTGAAATTTACCCCATCTCCCTAGGTTTGAACCAGTCTATTATTATGTGGTATTGCCTTGCTTTCCTCTCCATTAGAAAGCTCTATACATACACAGTTTATTCCCTCTTTTATTGTTCTGACGTTGTTGTCATTTACTGATTAACCTCTCTGGTTCTCTGTTGCAATTCTTATGGTTTTTGATAGTCCCTGAGAGTTCAGTTCCTATGTTGGTATCTGGCTGGGACAATCTTGCATCCTAGATTCAGGCTGTGGTCTGTCCAACTGCTACTAAATAGTAGAGTGAGGCCTAAAATTCAGGTTTTTTTCCAACTTTACTATGGAAATTTTCCAACATTAAAAAAAGTCTGAAGAATTTTATAATAAACGCTCATATATCCACTACTCAGATTCTACCATTAACATTGTACTATACTTGACCTATCACCTATCTATCCTACCCACTAGCCATCTAGCAATTCATTTAATTTTTTTGATATATAAAATTCAGTTTAAACTCCTACTCTTTCCATTATAGTATAAAGATTGTATCATACTGCCTCTTAAATGTTAGATATAATCAGTGGTAGAACAAAGACTTTTCCTTCTTTTATAGATATGACAAAACACAGGGATTTTTTTTTTTTCTTTAAAAAACAAAAAAGTACTAGTAGGGTCAATTTGATGTCCAATCCCCTCTTAAATTCTCAAAAGAATTTACCTACATCCACATGATAATGTCAACCATGCAGGGCCCAGGTCTATGCCCTGGTAACTGTCCTTTCAAAGACTGCTGAGAGAATAAATGTATCCTGGATAAATATCTTTAATGTATTTTCCATACTAGGAGAAACAAGGGGAAAAGTTGAGAATGTGTGGCCTGAGTTAGCTGTGCGTTGTCATAACTCCTACAATTTATCTTAGTTTTGACTTTCCAAGTTAAGGAGCAACAGTTTCAAAGTAAGAGAAACTTTTAAATCTACCCACCCTGGTACTCTTACATCAAAGCTTTGTGATTTAACTCCAAGACCTTTCAGATGTATTCTGACATTTCCCAAAAGTTCTAATTACTGTATCATATATATCTTTCACAGGAGGGAGATTGGTCTTAAAATAATTTAAACTTTACTGCAGACAGTTTGATTGCCCTGTATTTCCAGCCTTCTCGTATCTCAAATTTACATAGTATGAGCTAGGAAAATTCTAAGCAGAAGATTTAGGCTCAATTCTGGATTCTGTCACTTATTTAATATTGTTTTACATGTGCAGGTGAGAACTCTTGGCCAATTTGATCAATTCTCCAAATTGCCAATTTGCTGAATTTACTCTTTTACTGGTTTATCAAGACTTGTTTATTTACTTCTTTATTATAGCAAGTCATTAGAGTTGGGATAATATAGGCTAGGAGAAAATAGGGTAGGGTAAAATAGGAATTCCTTTGGATAGGATATATACATATATTCTTTAAACAGACTTTAATTTTTAGAGCAGTTTTAGGTTTACAGAAAAACTGTGCAGAAAGTAGAGTTCTCATTTACTGGTCCCACTCCACCCCTAACATTGTTTCTCTTACTAACATCTTGCATTCCTGTGGTACATTTGTTATAGCTGATGAATCAATATTTATACATTATTAACTAAAGATCGTAGTTTACCGGGAGCCTCCAAGTGGCACAAATGGTTAAGCGCTCGGCTACTAACTGAAAGGTTAACGGTTCATAATCCACCCAAAGGCTTGGCGATCTACTTCCTAAAGACCATAGCCATTGAAAAGTGAGTAGAGTTCTATTCAGAAACACGTGGGGTCACCATAAATCAGAATTGACTTGATGCCAATTTTTTGTTTTTTTAAATACAGTTTAATCTGCAGGTTCACTCTGTGTTGTACAGTCCTATGAGTTTTGATAAATGCGTAATATCATGTGTTCACCATTACAGCATCATACAGAATACTTTCGCTGCCATAAGAATGTCCTGTGCTCCACCTATTCATCCCTCCTCCTGTCCCTCTGAAGCCCTGGCAACAGTTGATTTTTTTACTATCTCTGTAATTTTGCCTTTTCCAGAATGTCATATAGTTGGGACCATACTCTATGTAGCTTTTTCGGGCTTACCTCTTTCACTTAGATCGATAGCGGCCTTCGAGTCAACTTTGATTCATGGAGACCTTATGTACAACAGAATGAAACACTACCTGATCCTATGTCATCCTCATAATCAACAGCATGTTACAGTCCATCATTGCAGCTATTGTGCCAATTCATTTCACTGAGTGTCTCCCCCACCCTCGCTGTCCCTCTGCTTCACCAAACATGATGCCTCCTCCAGAGATCCCTCCTGGTGATATATCCAACGCAAGGGTGTTGGACAATATTCTACCGTGAACCGTAAGGTTTTCACTGGCTAATTTTTGGAGGTAGGTCACCAGGCCTTTCTTCCTAGTCTGTCTTAGTCTGGAAGCTCCACTGAAACCTGTCCACCATGGGTGACTCTGCTGGTATTTGAAATACCAGTGGCACAGCTTCCAGCATCACGGTAACATGCAAGCTACCACAGTACAACAAGCCAACAGACAGGTGGTGGTTCTTCCACCCAGCAGTAGACATTTAAGGTTCTGATAGGATAGCTTTTGAAGATGTCTGTGATGCTTTGTTCACGCATTTGAAGTGTTAATTTCATTTTAGTTTAGCTTTTAGCTATTTGGATGCAGCTGTTTTGCCATGATCAATTTTCAGTGCATTCTGGGATTTTTCTTTACTTGGGAATATGACTTTGGAGAATGACATTTTCTTATACATACTGAATTACAAGTATTGTATAAATCTTGGACGTCCAGGGCATAGTTCAGTCTTTCAGTACTTTTTCAACCTAGCCTACTCCTTTTTGTACTTCCCTAAATATAAAGATTTATTAGCCAGCTGAATTGGATTAATATTTTTACGTGTTTTAGTCATTCCAGAAGTGATCCATGCCTAAAATATGCAGCTGACATTCCACAATAATGGACTGATAAAACCTAACAGCTGGGATGAAACAGCTGCAGTAAAATTAACACTAAACAAAACCTTTAAAAAACTTGAAAAGGTATTGAAACCATCTCAAGCAACACAGTTTCCTATATTACTTGATGTTAGTTGCCATCCAGTCGATTTCGACTCATGGTGACCCCATGTGGACAGGGCAGAACTGCACTGCATAGGATTTTCAAGGCTGTGACCTCTGGCTAAGCTTGTGTGAATCAATTCAGTGAATCTGTCATTCAATAAACTGATTCTTTGGAAAACTGGATATTGAGTGAAAAGGCTCTTAGCACATTAGCATGCTTCTGCATGTGAACAAATAATTTTCCTCCCAGTTTCTTTCTACGTAAAATGAGGACGGTGGACAGGAAGATCTCTAAGGGCACTTTTAGCTTTTAAAATTTACGATTCTTTAAGGTCAACAAGCCATTATGAGTACTGAAAACAAAAAAAAATCTCTTCTGTGAATAGTATAATGCTGGAGGTTACAGAATTGAAAAGGGCTTTATGGAGTGCTGTAAAACCTATTCTGGACTATTTAAAATGTTAGATTATTATCATTACTACTGTTTGCTTTGTATATACAGTAATGAATCCAGACAACACAATGTTGCTTAGAAGTCTTTAAGGAAATCTGATTTGTAAGGAATTAAGAATTAGTTATTGGTAGTTGATTACAAAGTGAATATACAAAAATAAATAATAATAAAACCAAACTCATCACCAGCAAGTCAATTCTGACTCATAGTGACCCTACAGGACAGAGCAGAACTGCCCCACAGTGTTTCCAAGGAGCACCTGGTGGATATGAACTGCTGACCTTTTGGTTAGCAGCTGTAGCACTTCACCACTATGACACCAGGGTTTCCACAAAAACAAATAGCTTTTATATTATAAGCCACCAATAAACAGGAAGTGGTTAGAGAAAAATGATCTCATTCACCATCACAAAAAAAACTGTAACTTATCCAGAAATGTACAAGGCCTTATAGAAATTAAAACTATAAAATTCTACTGAAGGACAGAAAAAAAAAATGAATAAATCTTCTTGAAAGGGAAGACTTATTATAAAGACATCAATTCTTCCCAATCAATTTACAAATTAATGTAATTCTACTAAGACTCTCAATGGGAATTTTTTTTCATGACTTGATAAACTGGTTCTTTAATTTTTCTTGAAAAGTAAATATCCAAAAAAAAAAAAAAAGCTATAAAGATTTTGAAAAAGGAGAGAGGGCATGTCCCAATAGACATCAAAACATATTGTAAAAAGCTAAGGAAAATTAAAGCAGCATAATCTTAGCACTGGAATAGAGAAGCAGAACAACAAACAGAAAGAAACTTGACCATCCAGGAAGATAACCATGCAAACAGGGAAATTTAGATTTCCAAACACCGGAAGAAGGAAACTTTTCAATAAACGGCATTCAGAGAGAGGGAAAAAAAGGCTTGATACTTGCCTCATGCCACATGTAAAACTAAAATATAGATGGATTAAAAGTATAAACTTAACATTGAAACTTAAAACCCTATAGAAGTACTAGAAGAAAATATAAGAGTATTTTTATATTCTGGAAGCAGGTAAGATCTTCTATATAAGATACAGAACACAGAAGTCATAAAGATTTGACTAGTAAAAACTAAAAGTCTCCATATAGCAACTACTAATAAAATTAAAGGACAAGTGACAAACTAAAAGAAAATACATTCAATAATTTTGAAAGCTGTTTGCATTAAACTGCGGCGTGGAATCTGCAATCAGACTAAGTGCGACTATCTTGTGTTAAGTCCTCCACCTCTTCCTCCTCTCCCCTTCCCCTTTCTTGGTGCCTTCCCCACCTTCTTTAATATGTGGCTTTAGGATTTTTTCCTTGTATTTTCTGGGGGAGAAATAAATTTCTTTAATTAAAAGAGTAACACAAACACATAAAAATCAAACAGCAAAAACAAGAATAAAGAGAAATCTCTCTCATCCAGTTCCTTCCCCAGAAATAACAGCTGTCACCAAAATTACTCCATGAATATATGTACATAAAAATATCTACTGTCCTTTTTTTCAATATATCTTAACAATATATCTTGAAAATTATTAGATTTTAGCACATACACATAAGTCCTGTCTCATTTTTTTCCTAGATGCATACTATTTATTTCTTTAACTAGTTTACTACTGATAGACACTTAGGTAGTTGAAACCTTTGGTACAAGCTATGTTGCAATGAACATATTTGGTCCATCGTCTTTGTCCACGTGTATAAGTATGAAAAACTCCTAAATATAGAATAGTTGGGGTAAACTGCACAAGCATTTAAAACTGTGATAGCTATTGACAAACTGCCTACCAAAGAAGCTGAACCAATCAATCACCTCAGCAACAGTGTTTAAGAGTGTTCACTATACTTGGGCACAATAACATTAACTATCTTAGCCTCAGTTTCCTTATCTTAAAATGAGAATAATAACATCTACTTGTGAGTTTGAAATGAGATAATGCATGTAAAGAGCCTGATACAAAACTGCATCAACAATAATAATAGTAATAAAGTTTTAAATAACGGATGACTATTGGTTTAATACTGAAGTTAACCTAGAATTCAATAATAAAAAAAAATAAAGCAAATATAAAAATGGGTAAAGAATACATTTGGTCAATTTCCAAGAAGAAATATAATGACTAGTAAATGTATAAAAAGATGTTTGAAGTTACAACTGATTAGAGAACACAAATTAAAACAACAATACCACCTTTGCTGATCATTTTGACAAATATTAAAAATATGGATAATAATCAGTGATGTCGACTGTGGAGGGGATAATCCTCACCCACATACAATCAGTGTAAGTGGGAACTGGCATAAGCATCATAGGAGTAAATTAAAATACATATCAAAAAATTTAAATGCATGTATCCTCAACATTTCTTCTTTTATGAATCCTATGTAAACATTCAAATAACCATAGAAGGATATACATGCAAGGATGTCCATTCCAGCATGATCTGTACTAGCATAAAAAAACAAAAACAATACTTAATGGTCTGAGTGAGACTAGAGGAATCCCGGCGGCCATGCTCCCCAGACCTTCTGTTGGCACAGGACAGGAACCATCCCCAAAGACAACTCATCAGACATGAAAGGGACTGGTCAGCGGGTGGGAGAGAGATGCTGATGAAGAGTGAGCTAATTATATCAGGTGGACACTTGAGAGTGTGTTGGCAACTCTTGTCTGGAGGGGGGATGGGAGGATAGAGAGAGAGGGAAGCTGGCAAAATTGTCACGAAAGGAGAGACTGAAAGGGCTGACTCAATAAGGGGAGAGCAAGTGGGAGTACGGAGTAAGATGTATGTAAACTTATATGTGACAGACTGGATTTGTAAACGTTCACTTGAAGCTTAATAAAAGTTAATAAAAAAAATTAAAAAAATAAAAAACTCCCCCCCAAAACCCTGGAAATTATCTAAATGTCCAGCAGTATAACAGTTAAATATATTATTATATACTGATACTATGAAAACCACGCAGCAATTAAAAAAGAATGCAGATTCTGGGAAGAACAGGTGTGAACAGGTCAAGGGTTCTGACCCTTCCCAGACATACATCAGGAAATGTGTACGTCCTGTGGGACTCTGAATCAGTGGGCAGAGGACAGCCACAAGAAGCTGCAAATGGAACCAAGTCAATAATGAATCTTGTACAGTAGGAAAAGTGTTTTTTCCATTGCCCTAGCCCCTCCCTCCCTAGGCAATGAAATGGTTGGCTTCTGCAGACAAATATAGCAGCATGCACTCCAACCAATACGCAGCTCACCTCTGAAGAGGGAAGGGTCACAAGATCTGGCTCTGAAATAAATAGGAAGCATCTCCCTCATCGTCTATTTGGGGTGTGCCCACCCTTCCCCCTCCCAGCACAGTGGACAGATGGCTGCTGCAGTCCCAGTCAACCCACAGCTCGCCCAAGCACAGGGAAGGGCCCTGAGCTCCAGCTCTGAGATAAGAGGGCCCTCACAGAGCACAGGAGGAAGTGGCAACCAAGGACTGGGGACTTCCCCTGGAGGAGGGCTGTTCATTCAGTATGGGCTCTCCGACTAGCTTAAAAAGTCATTGTCCTCAAGTCAATTCTGACTCACAGCAGCCCCATGTGTTACAGAGTAGAACTGCTCCATAGGGTTTCCTTGGCTGCAATCTTCACAGAGGCTGATCGCTAGGGCTTTCTTCTGTGGCACTGCTCATTGGGTTCCAACCACCAACCTTTAGGTTAATAGATTAACACAAACCTTTTACACCATTCAGGGACCTTTCTGACCAGCCAAAGAGCTGCTGAAGGGCAGAAACACAGCCCTTAGAGAGCAGGGGAGAGAACAATAACCAAAGACTGAAGGCTGTACTCCCTGACAGGTAGGTTGATTAGTGTGTGTTCTCTATTCTGTTTGGGAACTGCTGAAGGAAGGACTCCTTGGTCTGGATTGAAACAGTTATCAAAGAAAGCGAGAAGGAGCAGTGAGCAAAGTCTGAAGACTCTGCATACCTAAGAGCTTCTTGAAGAAAAAAGCATTGTCCAAAACACCGAATACTTGGGAGAACTGAGACTGCTAACATCTTGTATAATTCTAATGCCCAGAATGTAACAAAAAATCACAAGCCAAACAATGAAACTGGAAATGGCCCATCCAAGTGAACAAGACAAAGGGAGAGAAGTCATATTTATGGAAGCTCAAATAATGAACAGGCTGGAAGAATATAATAAAACAATATTAAACAAGCTCAAAGAACTAAGGAAAAACACAAAGAACTAAAGGAAATCAGGAAAATAATGCATGAATAAAATGAGAATTTAAGTAGAGGTAGACACTATAAAAAGAAGCCAAACAGGGGCAGGTGGAATGGAGAAGGAAAGAAAGCCTCATTGTTTAGGAATACTGAGCTTCTGTTAAGGGTGATGGATAAATCTGGAAACAGATACATGATGGTTGAGCTACGTGATGAACATAATTAATGTCACTGAGTTGTACACATAAAAAATATTGAAATGTTGTTATATATATATTTACAATAAAAATACATTAAACTGCATGTATTGACATGGAAGGGTATATTGTTATATTGTCCTGATATACTGTTGAGTGAAAAAGTTAAATTACAGAAGGAAAATGCCTTGTATAATATCAGTACAAACATAAGTAACACTTATCTATGTACACATAGATA
The DNA here is from genome assembly GCF_024166365.1 of Elephas maximus indicus. Lineage (NCBI taxonomy): Eukaryota > Metazoa > Chordata > Mammalia > Proboscidea > Elephantidae > Elephas > Elephas maximus. The sequence continues at coordinate 86,426,026 of NC_064828.1, read as the reverse complement.
GCTATTTATTTGTACGTGCACAGAAAAAAATGCTAAGTATACGCGGTAGTTAAGATTGCTTGTCAACTTGGCTGGGCCATAATTCTCAGTCGTTTGGCAGTCATATGATGCTGAGATTACCCCCATGATGGGACCTGCTGTGAGTAGCCAATCAGTTGAAAGGGAAGTTTCCTTGGGTGTGTGGCCTGTATTGAATATAAGTGGACATTCTGGCAAGGCTTGTGGCTTTTTGCTCACTCTGGATCCTGCAGCTGGCTCCTGTTCATCTGACCTCCAGTTCTTGGGACTTGAGCTAGCAGTTTACCTGTGGTCTTGCCTGTTGATCTTAGGATTCATTGATCTTTGCAGCCTGTGAGCAAGAGCCCCGCTCTCTGACCTGCTGATCTTGGGTTCACCAGCACCTGCGACTACATGAATGAATCAGGAGAAGCCTCTATCCTGATCCACGGACCTGGGATGTTCCAGACCCTACAACCACATATAAATCTCTCTCTATATATATTCATACACTTTACTCATTTTGCTTCTCTAGAGAACCCAGCCTAAGATAGTATATAAAACAATATTATGGTGGTTACTTCAGTGAGTTGGGATGGTAGGTAGGAAAAGACTTCCATTTTATATTTCATATATCTATGAATTGCTTGATTTGTTTTCTACAATGAACATATATTATTTCTAGAATCAAAATTTTTAACTTAAAAGACCAGACTTACTGGTCTGACAAAGACTGGAGGAACCCCTAAGACTATGTCTCTGACCTGGAACTGAAGCCATTCCTGGAGACCACCTTTCAGCCAAACAATACACAGGCCCATAAAATAAACAATAACACCCAAGAGGAACATGCTCCTTCGAGCAGTCAGTTACACAAGGTCAACATTTGCCCCAAGAACAACACTGCCCAAAAGCAAAGATGAGAAGGTAGGAAAGGGGTAGAAAAACTGGATGAAAGGAAACAGGGAACAGAGGGTGGAAATGGGGTGAGTGCTGACACATTGTGGGGAATGCAACCAAAGTCATGGAACACTTCATGTACAAACTATCAAATGGAAAACTAATTTGCTCTGGAAACTTTACAATAAAAAATTAAAAATAAATCTACATTTTTTAAATTTAACTTGAACAGCACATTTTGTAATTTTTAATAAGATATATTGAGTTACTCAATAAATTAACATAGGTAATATTTATTGAGTGCCTACTACATGTATCAAGTGCTACTGTAGGTGCTGAGGAACAAAACTAACACGGTCATTGCCATCATAAAGCAGAATTCGGATTCATGTGTATGTGTGTGTGAGACAGAGAAAGACAGAGAGAACAAATAAGAATTTAGATACAGGGTTATATTTAAGAAGGTGACATCTGAGCTGAGATCTGAAGGTTAAGAAGGAGCTAGCAATGTGGAAATACAGGATAACAGAGTCGAAGATTCAAGGAAATGAAAGGTGGCCAGTGGTTGGAGATTCCTAAGAAGAGTACTGTGAAATGAGATCAGAAAGGAAGGCAGAGGCCAGATATGAATGGGCCTATAATATACCTTAATAGTCAGTTTTCCTAAGCAGTTTTAAATGAAAATCTTTCTTTTAATTTAACATTCTATATTTCACACACTACGGTAGTCATTTGTAATTTATGGAGGCAGTTACTTAAATCATGCAATGAGGCTGGCGTATCTCAATGAATAATTCATCTAGTATGTGAACTTATTTGAAGCCCAGCATCTACATCTTTGTGTACCTTTAATTTTCTTTAGTCTATGCACAAGTAGTAAAGCTTTTAGACTGGTAAGTTGTTGTTTTTGGTGAGTGTATGGTGCATGTATACACACACACACACACCCTGGAAAGAAATGAACTGTTGGACGCTAACGATATGAGTCTATAGAAAGTGAAAACCAAAAACCAAACCAAACTCGTTGCCTTCGAGTCAGTTCTGACTCATAGCAACCCTATAAGACAGAGTAGAACTGTCTCATAGAGTTTCCAAGGAGCATCTGGCGGATTCAAGCTGCTGACCTTCTGGTTAGCAGCTGTAGCTCTAAACCACTATGCCACCAAGGTTGCCACAGAAAGGGAAGAGATTTAAAAAGTAATAGTTTCAGTCAGATAATTTCTCATACATGCCTTTACTCCTATATAATTTCTTTGTGGTCTCTCGTTGTATATGAAATTTCATGGAAGTACAGCCAAAATGTTTCTTAGAAGCAAGGATGGCTAGACTTTGTCTCACATACTTTGGACATGTTATCAGGAAAGATCAGTCCCTGGAGGACATCATGCTTGGTAAAGTAGAGGGTCAATGAAAAAGAGGAAGACCCTCAATGAGATGGATTGACACAGTGGCTGCAACAATGAGCTCAAGCACAACAACAATTGTGAGGATGGTGCAGGGCTGGGCAGTGTTTTGTTCTGTTGTACACAGGGTTGCTATGAACCAGAGCCAACTTTGATGGCACCTAACAGCAAGAGCAACAATACAGTAATATTTGAGAATTGGGGTTCTGTAAATATCTGGGGAACACCAAGTGTTTGCCGAACTGATCCTAAAAATTTGGGGGTACATTTATTTACGCTCTTCCTTTGTAGATACTTCGAAGTAATGTTTACCCTGAAGTATAATAAATGTTGAATTTTTATACTACAATAACTTATAGTATTGACATTATGACTTGTAGTGACATTACGAATAATGTCACTATACTTCAAATTTTTACCATCTAAGGCTCAGAAAATGGACAGAAGGCAAAATATCCTTAAATTTCTCCATCTATTTAGAACATTAAAAAAATGAAATTTTTACAGATCATTAAGGATTCTACCCATTCATATCTAATTAAAAAGCTAATAATTCATCTGGTGGTTATTGTTTGGAGGAAGGAAAGTTCCTTTATTTAATTCCAGAATCTAATCCCAAAGAATTTTCAAGTATTTTATAAATTTATTAGTAACATTTCATATGAGTACATTGACATGTATGAGAGGGAATATTATCCAGAGATTGGCTAATGACTTGTTCATTTTTCCAAGATGATTCAGAAATTGTACCTCTGAACACTTATGCAGGCATTACAACTGTTTCTGCAATGGGCGAATGATCATTTTAGCCTTCTGGTCTTGGAAGGTTATTGCTGAGAATTACTACAGTTTCAACCCCACTGGCTCTTAATGAAATACAATCTAGCTTATTGGAGGGAAGGAGGAAAGGCTGTGGGAACCATAAAAAATTTCAGAATGTTCATGAATTCTTTAACAATAAACACTTGAATTTATGCCTAGTTTTACAATATTGTTCCATCTCACGTTCTTTGGAAGGAAATACAAATGGCCAATAAATATACACATTAAGACATATTGCCAAAAACTTTTTTAAAAAACCCACAGTTGTTAAGGGGAAATGGGGACCCTCATACATTACTGGTGGTAGTACAAAATGTTATAATCTTTTCACAGAGCAACTTGATAATATGTCCAAAACAAAACAAAACAACCCACTGCCATTGAGTCAATTCTGACTCATAGTGATCCTACAGGACAGAATAGAACTGCCCCATACAGTTTCCAAGGCTGTAAATCTTTACGGAAGCAGAATGCCACATCTTTCTCCCCCGTGATAATATGTCACAAAAGCCTTAAAAGAGATTCATACCTTTTGACCCAGCAATTCCATTCTAGGAATTTATCCAAGGAATTATTCATGGATGTGTACAATAATATAGCTAAAAGGAGATTCATAACAGCATTGATTAACTCCAAACTGGAAACAAACTAAATATTGAACAATAACTGGTTTAAAAAAATTATCCCACATTAATAAAATAGAATATTATGCTGTTATTAAAAGAAAACATGGTTAAAATTATTTTAAAAACTTAAGTCAGATCCTACAGTCCAAAACCTTCAATGTCTTTGCACCCCTCTTGGAAAAAAAATCTAAAATCTTTATCATGGTCTATAAAGCCCTATGTGGCCTGGTTTCTGGCTCCCTCTCCAACTCATTGAGGACCACTCTCCCTCCCTCTTTCAACTCTCCTTGCTCTTACTCAAGCATGCCAAGTGGCCTCAGTTTCAGACCTTAGCACTTGCTTTCTCCTCAGTCTGGAACACTAGTGGCTCAGCCAACTGCATGCCCTGCACCCTAAGTTCCCCGGAGACAACTTATCACTCTGTGTTCTCTTGCTATGCCTCATTTTTCTTCATTACGTTCATCACCACCTGATATATTACACAATTATTTTTACCTATCCTACTCTATTATAATAGAAGTTCTGTGAGAGCAAAGACTTTGTTTCACATTCTGCTGTACCTCCAGTGCCTAGCCAAAGTCTGGTTTAAAGGAGGCACTCAGGAAATACATTGAATTAATTTGTTGAATGAATGACACTGAAATGATTATTACATCTTACACAAAACAATATGTAAAGTATGATTTCACTGTCTATAAGATGTAAATCAAAATTGCCAGTGGTTTATTTTTAGTTCTACTTTGTGAAGTTTCTGCAACAGACAAGTATTATTTTTATACTAAGAAAAAAGTATGTGTGTATGTTTTCAAGCAATAAATAATAACCTACCAGTCCATTTAAGTTCTTTATGTTGTTTCTTCCTAATGACAATATCCTCAAGTTTTCTGTAGTGGAGAGAAAGTAATTTTTTGCTTATGAGAATCATATAACACAATTGTAAATCTAGTATAATAAAGCTTTAATAAATTTTATATATTAAGTATCCTTGGAATGTGCTCCTCAGAACACTCAACCATACGCGATCAAAAGGGCAGCATCTGTTCAAAAACAAAGTTCAGAAGGCAGAAAGGGGCAGGAAAGATGGGTAAATGGAAACAGGGAACCCAGGGAAGAGGTGGATAGAGTGCTGTCACACTGAGGGGATTGCAACTAATGTCATGAAACAAGTGTATAAACTGCTGAATGGGAAACTAATTTACTCTGTAAACTTTCACCGAAACCACAATAAAACATTCAAAAATCATTATATAATGAGTAAAAAAGGCTATGTTAATAAAAATTGGTAATCATGTAGAAAATACACTGACCTATCATATACGGTAAACACTACAATTTTACATCATGCCAATATTGAATAAAGAAATGGTTAGCTATTTGGAATGAATAGACTTAAATTGCTGGCTAGTAAAAGTATTACAGGGATAAAAAGTAAAGAAGATTTTAACTTTAAATTCAGGAATATATCTATTTCAAATATCTTATAGTATGAGGTCTCACACTAGAAAACGGAACTATATATTTCCATACATATACCAGCTCACTCCACAAAGGATCAGAAGTGAAATCAAATTAATCTAGTATTTAAAATATCTTTTGTTTTCAATTTTTAAAATAATTAGATTGCTATTTGTTTTAAAAATGAAATGCTTATTCATATTTTTTTAAAGGGTGTTTATATATCCATAGACTATTTCTGGAAGAGAAAAAAGAAAGTAGGAACGGTGGTTTCCTTTGGGGAGGAACTGAAAGAGTCTCTGGGTAGAGGAAGACTTATTTTTTACTGTAATCCCTTTTGAACCACTTCAATGAACCCATGTACATGTATTATTTTTCCAAATTAAAAAAAAAAAAAAGATTTCCAATAAAACAAAGAAAACCTCATTTCTATTCCAAGAAACTACTTTGATTACTTTTGTGTAAGTTACACATTTAGTTTTCATAATTTAAACTTATATAAGTATGCTATGCAATATGGTAGTCACTAGCTTCATGTAGCTATTTAAATTAATTAAAGTTAAATACAATTACAAATTCAGCTCCTCAGTCACACTAGCCACATTTCAAGTGCTTAATAGCTATATATATTGAGACAACACAGACATAAAACATCTCGAACATTGCAGAAAGTCCCAGTGCTGCTCTATAACATCCACAACTCAATGGTTAAGAACACAAATACAGTTTAACTAGGCTTCAGTCCCAACTCTCCAGGGAAGTAACTGAACTTTGAATGTCAGTTTCCTCACCTGTAAAATGGAGATAATATAATACCTATTTTAGAGAAATATCAGGATTAAATGAGATAATTATCTAAAACATTCAGTGTAATGCCTGATCCACAGTAAGCACACAATAAATGACATGTATACATGTATGTTTGTGTATCAGGCATATATAGTTTTATAAACTTTGGTTTTAATTTCTTTAATTTAATAAATTATTTTAAATTCTCTTTTGTGAAACACTGAACTTTCAAACAAGGTATTTGCAAAATGGTTTATGTAATTCATGCAAAATATTTATTTAATTAAATATTTAACTCATGCAAATGGTTTAACTATTGAAACAAGATTGTGTATAACTATAAATTAATAAAAAATACAATATTTAAGAAAATCACATAATCAACTATTCTTTAAAGCTTCTTGATATGGAGACATTACCTTTTTTCTATTTCATGTAGAATAAAAATCTTATTAAAAAATTCATTCATTCAGCACATATTATTTGAACATCTACTATATGCTACACACAGCTAAAAGCACTCAATAAAACAGTGAACAATACATATAAAAATTTGTGCTCTCACAGAGCTAACATTTTGGGGACAACAAAATAAATAATTTAGACATAAATTCTATTAGACAGTGACAGTTGTGAAGGAGGAAAAAAGTAGGTAAGAGGAATGAAACATCAGGGGCTGAGAGCAGCTGACATTTTATATAGAAAGTGACATACATAAAGACCCAAAGGAAGTGAGTAGCTGGCCATGAGGACATCTAGAGGAAAAGCATCTGCAAGCAGGAGGGACTTCGAGTGCAAAGGCTTTGAGGGGGAACCACATCAGGAGAGCTCATGAAACACAAGGAACTAGTTGAGGCAGTGAGGGAAGAGTAATTGATAAAGTTAGAAAGATAATAGATCCATTCAGTGCAGAAGAGATAGTGTCTTTAACAAATGGTGCTAGCAAAACTGGATATCCATTTGCAGAAAAATGAAACAGGATCCATACCTCACACCATACACAAAAACTAACTCAAAATGGGTCAAGACCTAAATGTTAAACCTAGAACTATAAAGTTCCTGGAAGATAACACAGGGACAAAGTTGGGGTCCTAATCTATGGTATAAATACACTATCAAACATAACTAAAAATATACAAAACAACAGAAGATAAACTAGGTAACTGGGACCTCCTGAAAATTAAATACCTATGCTTATCAAAAGACTTTACCAAAAGAGTAAAAAGAGAACCTCCAGGCTGGGGAAAAATTTTTAGCAATGACATATCTGACAAGAGCCTAATCTCTAAAATATATAGAAAACTTCAACGCCTCAACAACAAAAAGACAAACAATTCAACAAAAAATGGGCAAGGGACATGACCAGACACTTCACCAAAGATGACATTCAGGCAGCTAAAAAACACATGAAGAGATGCTCACGATCATCAGCTGTTAGAGAGATGCAGATCAAAACTACAATGAGATACCATCTTACCCCTGCAATAATGGCACTAATAAAAAAAAATTAAAAAACAAGAAACGCAGGCAAGGTTGTGGGGAGATTGAAACTCTTATACACTGCTGGCAGGGTTGTAAAATAGTACAACCACTATGGTAAATGGTATGGTGCTTCCTGAAAAAGCTACAAATAGAAGTACCATATGATCCAGCAATCCTAGAAAAAAAAGAGCAATGACAAGAATAGACACTTGCACACCCATTTCACTGCAGTATTATTCACAATAGCAAAAGGATGGAACCAACTTAAGTGTCCATCAATGAACAAGTGGATAAACAAAATGTGGTACACACATACAATGGAATACTAGGAGACAATAAAGAATAATGATGAGACCAACGATGATCTTACAGATGAATCTGGAGGACATTATGCTGGGTGAGATAAGTCAATCACAAAAGGAAAAATATTTATGATACCATAAAAAGTTAAGAATATTTTTATATGAAGAAAGCAACATTCTTTGATGGTTACCAGGAATGGGAGAGGGAGGGAGGGAGAATCACTTACTAGATAAAAGACATGCGCTAAAACAAACCAAACCTGTTGCCGTCAAATCGATTCTGACACATAGCGACCCTACAGGACAGAGTAGAACTGCCTCATAGGATTTCCAAAGAGCAGAGAGAGGATTCAAACTGCCGACCTCTTGGTTAGCAGCCAAGCTCTTAACCACAGTGCCACCAGGACTCTGGTGAAGGGAAAGGCAACACACAATTTGGGGGAAGTCTGCACAACATGACCAAGGTAAATGAAGACACTGAGAAGTATGCAAGAATAAAGGACAACTCTGGTAAATGCTTTAACATATACAATCCTGCAACAGCTGTAGTAAAAAAAAAAAAAAAACTAGTGCAACAGCTGTAGTAGCAACCAAAAATTAGTGAGTGGTTACATAGGTAGATAAAAAGATATGTATGCTATATAGGTGAGGGCACATGGGAGTATATGTACATGCATATATAGGTACAGTTGTGGGCATCTGTATATACTATTTGCATGCTGCATATATATTCATATATAACTGGGCACAGTTATGGAAGCTTCTTAGACACACCCAAGCACCTCCAGGGGCTGGGATACTGGGCTTGAAGGCTAAGGACCATCATCTTGGGGGACCTAGGTCAAATGGAATAACACAGTTCATAATGTTCTACATCCTAGTTTGTTAAGTATTATCTGGGGTCTTAAAAGCTTATGAGTGGCCATCTAAGATACAACTATTGGTCTCATCCTGTCTGGAGCAAAAGAGAGTGAAGGAAACCAAAGATTCAAGGAAGCAATTAGTCCCCAGACTAATGGCCCACACAAATCACAGCCTCCTTTAGCCTGAGACCACAAGAACTAGACAGTACCCAGCTATCACTAACGACTGCTCTGACCAGGGACACAATAGAAGGTACCAGTTAGAATGAGAAAAAAAATGTAAAAGAAAACTCAAATTCATAAAAAGACCAGATTTACTGGAGTAACAGAGACTGGAGGTACCCCGAGTTTATTGCCCCAAGACACCCTTTTAACCTGTAACTGAAGCCACTCTCAGAGGTCACCTTTCACCAAAATAATAGATTGGCCTATAAAATAAAACACCGTGCAGAATGTGCTCCTTAGAACAACCAACCGTACAAGACCAAACGGGCGACATTTACCCAAAAGCAAAGATGAGAAGGCAAGGAGAGGCAGGGAAACTGGAGAAACAGAAATGGGGAAGGCAGGGTGAAAATGGAAAGAGTGTCAACACATTGTGGGGATAGCAACCAATGTCATGGAACAAATTATGTATAAATTTTTGAATGGGAAACCAATTTGCTGTGTAAACTTTCACCTAAAACATAATAAAATGTTCAAAAAAAAAAATTACCAAGGTTTCTGGCCTGAACAACTAACTGGGATCACTAACTGGGATACAGAAGTATAATGAGTTGGTTTGACTAGAGATGGGGGAAGATATCAGGAACTCAGTTTTGGACATGCTAAGAATGAGATATCTATTAGACTGCCAGTGGAGATATCAGGCAATTGGATGCATGAGTCTAGAGTTCAGGGAAGACACCTGGGATAAAGATATAAATTTGGGATCCATCAGCATATAGATGGTAAAGCCATGACTTTAGATGTGATCATCTAGGGAGTGAGTGAAGAGAGAAAAGAAAAGAGGTACAAGAACCAAGTTCTTGGTCACTCTAATAGTTAAAAGTTAGGCACATGAGACTAGGAAGAAGTGGCCAGAAAGGGAGAAGGAAATCAGAAGTAGAAGTCAAACACTGAAAGTGCCTCAAAGAAGGAAGGGAAATCATCCGTGTCAAAATAGGTCAACTAAGATGAGAACTGAGAAACACCCTCTGAAATTGGAAATAGACTCTTTAAAAAATAATATTTAAATTAACATAAAATTCCTTTTTAAAAAACAGTGAATGCATAGCTAAAAATCTCTTATTGCTATACAGGAAAAGAAATTATGATGTCAAAGTTAATAGACTAATTGTTCTAACTTTTTTTCCATATTTTATATGCTGCATAAGTATGGCACCACTAGAAACACTTTTATTCTTCATACAAGGTCTTGATAAAAATCAAAAGTGTTTTAAAAGTTTGTGTTTTTTTTTTTTTAGTAAAGTGAAGGCATCGTTTTTCTTTTTAATCAAAGATATGAGGCAACAAAATTTGCTTCCTAATCCTTAATATGAGATTATTAACATTTACATTATGTAGCTTTTTAGTCATTGCTTTGAACATAGTCATGTCATGCAGTTTTCCAGTCATAGTTCGTGCAATAAATATAAATTGCCAGTAGGGTTATTCTTATAAACCACCCATTAAATAGGAATCTATTTCAGATCCTCTCATCATAGGATTATTGGTAAGACTACAGTACTAATACAAAAAGAAGAGTGGCACACCACTTTCAATATTGGACAGACCAACTAAAGAAGATCAACAAGGAAACAGAGGACCTGAATTACACTATAAACCAACTAGACTTAACAGACATATATAGAACACTTCACCCCAAAACAGCACAATATACGTTCTACTCCAGTGTGCATGAATCACTCTCCAGAACAGACCACATTTTAGGTCACAAAGCAAGTCTTGATAAATTTTAAAAGACTGATATCATACAAAGTATTTTCTCTGACCAAGATGGAGCGAAGCTAGAAATCAGTAACAGAAAAAAAGCTAGAAAATACACAAACATATGGAAACTAAATAACACACTATTAAACCACCAGTGGATCAAGAAAGAAATCAAAAGAGAAATAACAAATTTCTTAGAGTCAAATGAAAATGAAAGCACAACATACCAAAACTATGAGATACAGTGAAGGAAGTACTCAAGGGGAAACTTATAGCAATAAATGCCTACATTAAAAAAGAAGAAAGATCTCAAATTAATAACCTAACTCAACAATTCCAGGAACTATAAAGGGAAGAGCAAACTAAGCCTAAACCTACCAGAAGAAAGGAAATAACAAAGATCAGAGCAGAAATAGATAAAATTGAAAACAGCAAAACTATAGAACCAATAAAACCAGAAGTTGGTTCTTTGACAAGATCAATAAAATTGACAAACCTTTAGCAAGACTGACAAAGAAAAAAAAATGCAAATAACCAAAATAAAAAATGAAAGAGGGGACATTACAACTGACCTGATAGAAATAACAAAAATTATGACAGAATATTATGAAATCTGTATGGCAATAAACTGAATAAGCTAGGTGATATGGACAAATTCTTAGAAGTACTCGACCTACCCAAACTGACTCAAGAGGAATGCAAAAGTCTCAACAGACCCACACCATGTGAAGAGATTGAATCAGTGATCAAAAAAAAAGTCCTGGGCCAGGTGGCTTCACTGAGGAACTCTACCAAACATTTAGAGAAGAATTGACACCAATAGTGTTTAAACTCTTCCAAAAGATAGAGAAGGAAGGAATATTCCCTAATTCATTCTATGAAGCAAACATAACCCTGATACCCAAATCAGACAAAGATACCACAAGAAAAAAAAAAAAACTACAGGCCAATATCTCTTATAAAGATAGATGCAAAAATCCTCAACAAAATACTAGTGAACAGAATCCAATAGCATATTAAAAGAATCATATACCATGACCAAGATCATTCAGGGATGGTTCAACATTAGAAAATCAATTAGTATAATACACCACATCAATAGAACAAAGGAAAAGAATCACAGGATCAGTTTTACGGATGCAGAAAAAGCGTCTGATAAAATCCAACACCCTTTCTTGATGAAAACCTTAAAGAAGATTGGGATAGAAGGAAAATTCCTCAATGTGATTCAGGGCATATATGAAAATCTAACAGCCAACATTATACTTAATGGAGAAAGACTGAGTGCTTTCCCCTTGAGATCAGAAACAAGACAAGGATGCCCGCTCTCACCACTTCTATTCAATATTGTATTAGAAGTCCTAGCCTGAGCAATAACACAAGAAAAAGAAATAAAAGGTATCCAGATTGGAAAGGAAGTAAAATTATCTCTATTCGTGGATGATATGTTACTATATATAGAAAATCCCAAAGAGTTCACAAGAAAACTTCTAGAGCTAACAGAGGAATTTAGCAGAGTTGCAGGGCACAAGGTCAACAAACAAAAATCAGTTGGGTTTCTATATACCAGCAATGAGAAATCTGAAAGGAAAATTAGGGAAACAATTGCATTTATTATAGCATGTAAGAGAACAAAATATCTAGGGGTAAATCTACCCAGGGACATGAAGGATTTATACAATAAAAACTAAAAAACACTGCTGAAAGAGATTAAAGAAGACTTAAATAAATGGAAAAATGTTCCATGTTCATGGATTGGAAGACTTAATATTATTAAGATGTCAAGACTACCCAAAGTGATCTACAGATTCAATGCAACCCCAATCAAAACTCCAACACTCTTCTTTACAGAAATAGAAAAACCAATCCTCAATTTTATATGGAATGGCAAAACCCCGAATAGCTAAAACAATGTTGAAAGAGAACAAAGTAGACCTTTCTGATTTTAAAACATACTATACAGCTACAGTAATCAAAACAGCCTGGTACTGGTATAACGACAGATATGTAGACCAATGGAATAGAATTGAGAGTCCAGAAATGGTCATGGTCAATGATTTTTGACAAGAGTGGTGTCATGGATTGAACTGTGTCCCCAAAAAATATATGATCAGTTTGGCTAGGCCATGATTGACAGTATTGTGTGACTGTCCACCATTTTGTCATCTGATGTGATTTTCCTGTGTTGTAAATTCTACCTCTATGATGTTAATGAGGTAGGACAGGCAGCAGTTATGTTAATGAGGTAGGACTCAATCTACAAGATTGGATTGTGTCTTGAGCCAATTTCTTTTGGGATATAAAAGACAGAAGCGAGCAGAGAGAAGGGGGACCTCATACTACCAAGAAAGCAGTGCCAGTAGCAGAGCATGTCCTTTAGACCTGAGGCTCCTGTGCAGAGAAGCTCCTAGACCAGGGGAAGACTGATGACAAGGACCTTCCTCCAGAGCCGACAGAGAAAGCCTTCCCCTGGAGCTGGCATCCTGAATTGGACTCATAGCTTACTAAACCACAAGAAAATAAATTTCTCTTTGCCGAAGCCATCCACTTAGGGTATTTCTGTTATAGCAGCACTAGATAACCAAGACAGGTGCTAAGTTCATTCAATGGGGAAAGAAGAGTATCTTCAGTAAATGGTCCTGGGAAAATTGGATTTCCACATGCAGAGAAATGAAACAGGATCCATGCCTCATACCATACACAAAAATGAATTCAAAATGGATTAAGGACCTAAACGTGCAAACTAAACCCATAAAATTCTTAGAAGAACAATCAGGGACAATTCTATTAGCCCTAGCTTTCAACAGTGGATTATCTAATACAATAACAAAAGCACAAACAGCAAAAGACAAAATAAATGGGACCTCATAAAAATTGAAAACTTTTGTTCATCAAAAGACTTTACCAAAAAAAATGAAAAGACAAGCTACTGACTGGGAGAATATCATATCTCTGGAAACCATATATCAAACAAGAATCTAATAACCAATGTGCGCATAAAACTTCAACAACAGTAAAAAGACAAATAATTCAATCATAAAGTGGTCAAAGGACTTGAATGGTCATTTCTCCAAAGAGGACATTCAAATGGCCACCAAACACATGAAAAGATGTTTAGTGTCATTAGCCATCAGTGAGATAAAATTTCACTCTCACTAGGATTTTTTTTTAGGATAGCTAATATTAAAAAAAATAAATAATAAAAATGTTGGGGAGGATGTGGAGAAATTGGAGCCTTTACCTATTGCTGGTGGGAATCCAAAATGGTAAGCCACTGTGGAAAACAGTGTGGTGGTTCCTCAAAAAACTAAAAATAGAACTACCATGTGACCCAGCAATTCCACTCTTAGGTATATACCCAAAAGACTTGAAAGCAGAGACTCAAAAAAAAAGAGGCTTGTACACGAATGTTGCACTATTCACAATAGCCAAAAGGTGGAAATGCCCATCAACAATGGGCATAAACAAATGTGGTGCATACATACAATAGAATACTACTCAGCCAGCAGGAGAAATAAAGTCTTAATACATGCTACAGTGTGGATGGAGCTTGAAGACATACTGACTGAAAGAAGCCAATCACAAAAGGACAAATACTTTATGACCTCACTTATATAAAAAGATAAGACAAATGTATAGAGGCCACAGTTTATCAGTGGTTACCGTTGGGGGGAAAGGGTTTTATTAACGGTGCTGGGGAAATCACATTAAGCGTAGGGTTGCACAGACGATTACTGTTAAGTGCTGTCAATAAGTTGTACATCTGTAAAAAGTTAGACTGGCAAAAGTTGTATCATAGACAGATTTACAACAAAGACAAAAAAAAAAAAAAAAAAAGGAGGTAGAACAGAAGCACTAAACACATTATTAGGCCAATTAACTGGGATGTCCCATGAAACCAAGATCCTAAACCTCCAAACCAAGGAACCTCCTGTTTGTAATGTAGTGCCTGGGGTCTTGAAAACTTGCAAGTGGCTATTTAAGGCACAACAATTGGTCTCTATTCACCTGCAGCAACAGAAGAAGAAAGAGAGTCAGGAATTAGAGTATACAGAATGTGTGGCTAGTTGTCTCCATGAATAACTGCCCCCTTTGCCATGACATCAGGGGAACTGGATGGTGTTAGGCTACCATTACTGAACATTTTGTTCAAAGATTCCACAGAAGAATCCTGATCTAGAGGAGGAATATACAGAACAGAATATAAAATTCGCATGGACTTTAGACTTCCTGGGACCTTGGAAGGCAGATGAATCCCTGAAACTACTGCCCTGAGATAATCTTTAAACCTTAAACCAAAAATATTCCCTGAAGTCATCCTAAAACCAAACAGTAGTTTAGCTTAGCTAGTCAAAACTGTCTGCCTTGAGCATTATGATCTTTTAAGGACTATCTATATGGGATCAAATTGACAACAGCAACTTGAAAGATTAGATAGGAACCTTAGGGGACAGTGAGTTTATGTTAATGAGGGAAGAACAACTCCGAAAAGGTGGGTCAGAAGGGTTGTGCAACTCGAAAAATATAATCAATGTCACTAAATCATACGTGTAGAAACTGTTGAATTGGTATGTTTTGTTCAGTATATTATCAATGAGAACAACGAAATAACATTTAAGGAAAAAAAAGAGGGGTGGGGGGACAAGGTACAGTCATAAATTCAATCCTTTATCATCAGTTGGCTTCTTTTTGCTTCATAGTCACAGAAGGTGTATTTCCTGCCCATAGACTGCAGAAATACTATTTGTTACAAGCACGGGCTTGCTCTCTCCACCGGCCAGGAAGACCACCAGCCACCTTTTGCTACTGAGTATCTCCATCCTTGGTGGTAGTAGGCTCCTTCTCTGTGCTCTGCAATTGGCTCTTTTTTTATT
This sequence comes from Elephas maximus indicus, assembly GCF_024166365.1. Lineage (NCBI taxonomy): Eukaryota > Metazoa > Chordata > Mammalia > Proboscidea > Elephantidae > Elephas > Elephas maximus. Next base: position 86,410,581 of record NC_064828.1, on the reverse strand, counting down.
GTGCTTTAAGTAAAAGTTTATATTCAAGTCAGTTTCTCATACAAAAGCTTATACACACATTGTTATGTGACCCTAGTTGCTCTCCTTATAATGTGACAGCACACTCCTCCTCGCCACCCTGTATTTTCCGTGTCCATTCAACCAACTCCCGTTCCCCTCTGCCTTCTCATCTCACCTCCTGACAGGAGCTGCCCACATAGTCTCATGTGTCTACTTGAGCTAAGAAGCGCATTCCTCACCAGTATCATTTTACATCTTATAGTTCAGTCTAATCTTTGTCTGAAGAGTTGGCTTTGGGAATGGTTTTAGTTTTGGGCCAACAGAGAGTCCAGGGGCCATGTCCTCTGGGAGTCCCTCCAGTCTCAGTCATAGTCTCGTGTGTCTACTTGAGCTAAGAAGTGCACTCCTCACTAGTATCATTTTACATCTTATAGTTCAGTCTAATCTTTGTCTGAAGAGTTGGCTTTGGGAATGGTTTTAGTTTTGGGCTAACAGAGAGTCCAGGGGCCATGTCCTTTGGGAGTCCCTCCAGTCTCAGTCAGACTATTAAGTCTGGTCTTTTTACTAGAATTTGAGTTCTGCATCCCCCTTTTCTCCTGTTCCATCAGGAATTCTCTGTTGTGTTCCCTGTCAGGGCAGTCATTGGTGGTAGCTGGGCACCATCTAGTTCTTCTGGTCTCAGGCTGATGGAGTCTCTGGTTTATGTGGCCCTTTCCATCTCTTGGAAACCTTGGTGGTGTAGCGGTTAAGAGCTACAGCTATTAACCAAAAGGTTGGCAGTTTGAATCCATCAGCCGTTCCTTGGAAACCCTATGGGGCAGTTCTACTCTGTCCTATAGGATCGCTACAAGTCAGAATCAACTTATTGGCAACGGGTATATAACGGGTATTTCTGTCTCTCGGGATCTTATTTTCCTTGTGTCTTTGGTGTTCTTCATTCTCCTTTGTTCCAGGTGGGTTGAGACAAATTGATGCATCTTAGATGGCCACTTGCTAGCTTTTAAGACCCCAGATGAATTGGATCTCTTTTAAGGCAAAAGTGACGATTCCATTGGTAGGCCACAACTGCACTATCACACAATTACCTGGGTGGGAGTTACAAGACCATGGCTAGAATGCCACATACAAAAGTAATTAATCCACCACACCAAATAAAATGAAATCCTTGACAACTTCAACCTTTTCTCCCTTTATCATGATGTTGTTTACTGGTCTAGTTGTGAGGATTTTTGTTTTCTTTATGTTGAGGTGCGATCCATACTAAAGGCTGTAGTCTTTGATCTTTATCAGTAAGTGCCTCACATCCTCTTCATTTTCAGCAAGCAAGGTTGTATCATCTGCAAATCGCAGGTTGTTAATGAGTCTTTCTTTAATCTTCTTCATATAGTCCAGCTTCTTGGATTACTTGCTTAGCACATGGGTTGAATTAGTATGGTGAAAGAATACCACCCTGACGCACATCTTTCCTGGCTTTAAACCATGCAGTATCTCCTTGTTCTGTTCAAACAACTGCCTCTTGGTCTATGTACAGGTTCCTCATGAGCAAAATTAAGCACAACTGACTATAACAATGGCTAATATTTACTGAGCATTTTATATGTGTTAGACACTACTCTAAGTACTTTAACTACATTAACTCATTTAATCTTAACAGTAACCATATGAGGTAAGTAACCTCTTATAATCCAAAGTGAATGTTATAAATACACCCAAAGAAGGAGTAATTAACTACGACAATGAAGTTTAGGGAAGCCTTTGGGGGCGGGGGGGGGGTGACATTTAAGCTTGGTGTTCTTAATTTTAATCTTTGTTTTGTGTAGAATTTTTCTGTTAGAGGAAAGGCTTGTTCTGAATGAAAAGCACTGCATTAATAAATGCACAGAGTCATGAAAAAGCATGTGTGTTTAGGTGTGAACAGTGTGGTACAAGCTTTTAGATAAGTTTGAATACAACTAGGCAAACGGGAGTCATTAAAATTCCTCTTTAATGAAGGTATCTGATCTAGGGGAATGCTAATCAGAATACTATTTTTAGAAAGAAAATGTTAGTATCAGTTCTGAAGGTCAACTGAAGAGCAGAAAGACAGGGGACAGGAGATCAGTTAGGAAGCTATTACAAAAGTCAGAAGGCAGTGTTCTTCAAACTGTGGGTCATAACTCATTAATGGGTTATGGAATCAAATTAGTGGGTTGTGACCAGCATTTTAAAAAAATGAAATCAAATTTTAAAAAATTCAGCCTATGCTATAAGGGTAAATATTCCTTTGCAAAGCTTTTAGTTATATAAGCCTATAATATATATGTATATTTGATATGTGTATTTATATGAGTGTACTGAGTTATAAATTCAAATGTATTTCTTACTGTGGAAAGTGGTAAAAAAAATGCTTAAAAAACATGATCTAAGGGGGAAAAATGATGAAGGTCTAAATTAAAGCTGAAGCTGCTGGGAATGGAAAAGCAACAAATTATTAGAAAGCTCCTTCAAAGAGAAGGTAACAGGACTTGGTGATAAATGTGGATATAGGATTAAAAGGATCGAGAGGAGAAGTATGGTAAGCTGAATAATGGTTCCCCAAAAGACACTAACCTCCTAATCCCTGGAACCTATGAATATTACCTTATATGGCAAAAAAAAAAAAAAAACTTTGCAGGCTATTAAGTTAAGGATCTTAATATGGGGAGATTATCCTGCATTCTCTGGGCCCTAAGTACAATAACTTGTATCCTTATAAGAGGAAGGCAGAGGGAGATGTGACAAAGACAGAAGAGGAAAAGGCAATGTGATCAGAGAGGCAGAGACTGGAGTGATGTGACCACAAGCCAAAGAATACAGGCAGTACCCAGAAACTGGAAGAGGCAGGGAATGGATTCTGCCCTGGAGCCTTTGGAGGAAGCATGGTCCTACCAACATCTTGATTTTGGCCCAGTTTAACTGATTTCAGACTTCTGGCCTCCAGAACTATGAGAAAATAAATTTCTGTTGTTTTAAGCCACCTATAGGACAGAACAGAACTACCCCCATAGGGTTTCCAAGGAGCGACTGGTGGATTCGAACTGCCAACCTTTTGATTAGTAGCTGAGTTCTTAATCACTGCATCACCAGGGCTTCTTAAGTCACCAAGTTAGTAGTAATTGTTACAGAAGCCACAAGAAACTAATACAGGGAGTCAGAGGCCTTGACAATTGGCAAAGTGGTGATGTCACCAACAAAAGGAACACAGCAAGAATAGGGATGGTGAGGAATTCAATTTTGACCAGAATAAGTTTGAAATACACTCAAAAGTCAAATCTGAACAAAGAAATATGTAATAACAAATCTGATTTTCTATTTAAGATGTATCAATTCTAACTCTATAAAAGCTTTAAAATGTTCAGGTCTCATGTTATCACTAACTTTCTTTGGAAAATAAAATTCAAGACATATAGTTTATATATTGTCTCTGTTATCTAAGGATTACTGGGTTAAAACAGGTGACAGCTTCTGGAACTACACAGTATCTCTGGAATGTTTATTCCAATAACTAGAAAATCCAAGAGCCATCTGTTACTGTGGATCACTTACTTAAGCCATTCAGGTTAGCAATTTTTTCAATGCAGTTTGTAGACAGTGAAAGCTTCCTTAAAAAGAACAAAGAAAAACTTGAATTAACAAAAAGTTTTTAATGGTTTATCACAAATTATTCTTTAAAAAAAGTGCTCATAGAAAATATCACTGAAGTCATGTTTCTTTTTCATGCTGAATCCTTTTTCCCCCTCAGTCAATGGCATTTTTTCCTTTATTTTGAAATCTAATTTTTTTTTTCCTGATTACAAAAGTAATTACAAAATGGAGTGCTTAAAGGCTCACTCTTATTGCAGAAAATTCAAAAAACTTTTTTGAGGGCAATTTGGTGCTATTTATTAAAATCTTTAATGCATGTATTTTTTGATCTAGTAATTAACTTCTAAAACTAGATCTTTACTGAAATACAATGCAAATGATAAAAGATACATGAACTAAAAATTATTATATTATTGTAATAGCAAAAATTTGAGGAAAAATCTAACCATTTACAAATTAAGAAAGTGATAAAACAAATACTGCCATATAATAAAATACTACATTGTCATTAAGACAAACAGAGATATTCATGATATACAGTTAAGAAAAATCTAGCAGAGCAATATATTTTATATGATCTCTTTTTGTTAAAAACAAACAAAAAATAAATAAAATAAAAAAGCCAGAACTATGTATATGCATGTGTGGAGACTTACATTTTTTCCAAGTGTTAAATCATTCAGAAATTTTTACAATAAAAAGTCATATGTAACCCTACCTGTCCCACACATCCTCCCAGAAAAAACTTTTAATAGGTCATATGTATTTTTCTTTTTCTGTATATACTTTAATTATATAAAAACAAAAATTTAAAGGGCACATACTTAAATATTCTTAATATTCTATTCTTGGTCAAAAGGTTTAATATCTTAATAAATTTCATTCAAAAGTATGATAAAAGGTAACTTTCACTGAATGCTCAGTACATGCCCAGTACTCTTCTAAGTACTTTCCGTGTATTAACTTCTAACGATCACAACAATCCTATGAGGTAAGTATTATTACCCATATTTTACAAATGAGGAAACTGAAGCACAAAGATGTTAAGCAACTGCCCAATATTACACAAAGTGGCAAAGCCAGAATTAAAACCTTGGCAACTCTGACTGTAGAGCCTGTGATCTCACCTTCTATGATTGGACTTGAAGAATATTTTTTTCTGCTTGAAACAGCAAAAGCAATTACTATTCAGTGTAAGTTGTTGGTCAAATCCATATACTTTCTACTCATCTCTCATGCAGGAGAACTACCACGGAAAAACAGAGTGCCTTTAATCTGGGAACATGGCTGAGGAATAATTATTTTTTGTTTAGATTGTTGTTGTTGTGTGCCATCAAGTCAATTCTGACTCATAGCAACTCCATGTGAGAGAGTAGAACTGTCCCATAAAAGAAGTTGTCATAAAAAATATGAAGAGGTTGACATTTTCTAGGCAGTTTCCAAGGTACTCTGGTAGAGGGTACAAAACCTTCCGAAACGTTTAACTTTGAGATTGCTCTATGATAAAAAAGTATTTGGATAATTTGAAATCAAGCTAGAAGCCAAAAGAACATCCTGAGGAGAATTTTTACGTGATACACTGTATTCTCTTACCAAAGAACAAGTTGCATACAATAACTATTTTTGCTTTTCCCTTTAATTCCAAAGATTTATCAGTTTAAAAAATAGATTTACAAATACATATCTAAGAATCACCCAAGGAGTTTATTATAAATACAGATTTATGAGTTTCATCAATAGATATTCTGTTTCTATAAATTTAGGGTAGGGCTTATCTCCTGCATAAAGAGATTCTTACACAGGTGACCGGGGGACCATACTTCGAAAAAGACAGGATGAAGAAGTCAGAAAGAACACCAACTAATTCTACAATCCTGTCAAAAGACATTGCAGTCTGAAAGCAAAGTGAAGGTGTCCTGGTAGAACTGCCTCAAATTAGTCACAGACTCCTGCTAAACACTGTATAGCATACTTAGAAAATAAATTTAAATGAATTAAGATAGATATGGTACTTAAAGTTATAGCAAAAGAGGATTATGAAATAATAAATGTAACTGGATCGTGATTAAAATTAAAAAAAAATAGAAGGTTCTCACAAACAATAGGTTAGGTTGATGTTAATCCTTTTTCTTTGTATTTCTTATATTTTCTAAATGTATTACAAGGAGTCCTGGCGGTGCAACTGGTTAAATGCTATGCTTCTAACTGAAACGCTGGTGGTTTGAACCCACTTGGCAATCTGCTCCCACAAAGATTAAACCCTAGGAAACCCTATGCAGCAGTTCTACTCTGTCATGTTGAGTTGCTATGAGTCACAATCAACTAGACGGCACAGAACAACAAAAAACATATTATCGTGAAATATGTTTTATCATTTGAAAAAGTTTTTTTTTTTTTTTAAAGGGGTATCTCTTAGACACCTAGTAATTTAGTAATGACTTGGTGGATAATTTTACAAGAGGAAGTGGTAGATTTTATTACCGAGTAATGGTTTTATTGTGTTATATAGCTTTTCCCAAGAGACCAGAAGATTTCTATTTTCTAGGCATATAATACTCAGACACACAAAAATTATACCATTCAGCCTTACTCTATTACTAATCTTATTCTTATAAACCACTAATCTTTTCATTTTTGTCTTTCCTTTGTCAAAGGGAGAATTATATTAGCAAACAAAAATAAATGAAGAGGAAGGGAAACCTAATAGCAATACTAGAAAGATGAAAAATGACAAAAGGGCTTACTCGCAATTAGCCAGCATGGATAAGGATGCATCCATCTTCTCTATAGGGGGTATCTGGGCATAAAGCTTTATCTCTTTGGCTTCGGATGACTTCTGACCAGTTTTCTCTTCCTATGATAAAAATAAAGATGGAAGGAAATTGTAATATAGAACCAAGATAGGTCAGAATTTCCTAAGTTTCAATGTTTATTTCAAAACATATACTAGAATTTAATAACTGCATTCTTTGCCATTCTTTCAATGAAAACATCTACTTACTGAGCCTGATAACTGGGCTTCTACATAGCTAAATCAGATAATTCATTGTTAGTTCCCTGCCAAATGGAGAGGAGAAGGAAAGAAAATAACTTTTATTTCTGTAATATTCACAATCCTTTAAGAGTACATCAATTAATAAACAAAACAAAATACAAGAAAAAAAATCATTTTTCTAGGAAGAATTCCTTGTTCTTAAACATACTTTTCTTAAACTTCAGATTAAGACCTGTAAGATCAGCTGTTTTCACTGACATCTATCTTCCTTTTTCTATACACAGTTCAGCCTGAGCTAGAAACCCAAAATACCAAGAATTTTGGAAGACCTTCTCTTTATAAAACAGCTGAGACAAAAGCTATTCGGTCTACTCTAACTTACCATTAAGGAGCCCTGGTAGCACAGTGGTTAAGCACTCAGCTACTAACTGAAAGGTTGGTGGTTCAAACCTACCAGCTACTCCACAGGAGAAAGCTGTGGCAATCTGCTTCTGCAAAGACTTACAGTCTTGGAAACCCTGGGGGCTAGTTCCACTCTGTCCTATAGGGTCACTATGAGTCGGAATCGACTCAAAAGCAACAGGTTTTGGTAACTTAGTACTAAGTCCTACCTTACAGTTCAATTTTCATACTAAGGATACAATTTAAAATTTAGTTATCAATACATTCTGCTTAATAATATTTTTTAATTGCCTTAATACCAGTTAGCTCTATCTCTCCATCAAAACTAGAAGCTCCTCAAGCTCAGGGATATTTCCTTTGATTTCCTACATTTTCTATAACCTAGTACAGTGCAAGACACAAACGAAGCTCACTTTAAATCAAATCGCCACACATCAACAATGGAAAATATACAATCAACTGAAAGGTGAAGATCTAATACATATCACTCCATGCTTATTTTTGTGTAATATATTGGTAGGTTAAACCAAAAACCAAACCTGTTGCCATCAAGTCTATTAAGTCCATCAACTCATAGTGACCCTATTAAGACAGAGTAAAACTGCCCCGTAGGGTTTCTAAGGAGCCACTGGTAGATTCAAATTGCCAACCTTTTGGTCAGCAGTTGAGCAGTTACCCACTAGGGGAGGGGTAACTAACACTTAAAAAACCAAAACCAAACCAGTTGCTGCCAAGTTAATTCTGATTCATGGCAACTCCACTGTCGTATAGTATAATTGCACTCCATAGGCTTTTCAGTGGCTGTGAGTTTTCATTCTTCACCGGCATCTTTTTCTATCCCATTGTCCAGTCCAATCCCTGTCTGAAGAGTTGGCTTTGGGAATGGTTCCTGTCTTGGGCTAACAGAAGGTCTGGGGACCATGACCTCCAGGGTCCTTCTAGTCCCAGTCAGACCATTAACTCTGGTCTTTTTACGAGAACTTGAGGTCTGCATCCCACTGCTCTCTTGCTCCCTCAGGGGTTCTCTGTTGTCTTCCCCATCAGGGCAGTCATCGGTTGTAGCCACGCACCACCTGGTTCTTCTGGTCTCAGGCTGATGTGGTCTCTGGTTTATGTGGCCCTTTCTGTCTCTTGGGCTCATAATTACCTTGTGTCGTTGGTGTTTTTCATTCTCCTTTGCTCCGCATGGGCTGAGACCAGTTGATGCATCTTAGACGGCCGCTTGGTAGCGTTTAAGGCCCCAGATGCCACTCTCCAAAGTGAGATGCAGAATGTTTTCTTAATAGATTTATATGCATGCTTTTTATAATGTAGTTTCCTTTCTAATATTATTATATTAGTCAGTTTTTTTATTCGATGTTTTTTTCAGTCATCTATGTGTGATTTAAAGGAGCCCTGGTGGCACAGTGGCTAAGCACTCAGCTGCTAACCAAAAGGTCAGTGGTTCAAACCCACCAGCCACTCCATGGAAGAAAGATGTGGCAGTCTGCTTCCGTAAAGATTACAGCATTGGAAACACTACAGGGCAGTTCTACTCTGTCCTATAGGGTCGCTATGAGTTGGCATGGACTCAGTGGCAACAGGTTTGGTTTGGTTTTGTTATGTATGATTTACATTTGTCCACACTGACTGTCTCTGTTCTAACTTCCAAGAGGCTAAAACCATCATCTGTCTAAAGCCCAGATAATCCACAACATACACCACTCTTATCACCTGATAATGATGATAAAGTTGAAAAGGAAAATGTACTATAAGACAGAGATTCCAGCCATTTTACCGTAACAGATAGTCACCCTTTCCATATTTAAATTTTTCAGTTGTCAGGTTTTTTTAACTGAATTTTTTTTGAGATAATTGAAGATTCACATGCATTTGTAAGAAATAATACAGAGAGATCCCTTGTATACTTTGCCCAGTTTTATTCAACGGTACTGTGGTGCAACAGATCACTTTTGTGTGGCCTTTTCTCGCCACAGTCCTAAAATTCCTACCCAAGTGACTGGGTGGGACTGTGTGATAGGGTAACTGTGGCCCACCAAAGGGACTAATCGGTTTTGCCATCCCACTGAGATTGAAACGAGCCACCCTAGAGGTGAAAGAGAGAGGATCCCACCACTACCAAGGAAGAATAGCCAGGAGTGGAGAGCATATCTTTTGGACCTAGGATTCCCGCACTGAGAAGCTCCTGGAATCAGGAGACCGAGAGTGAGCAAGCTGTAACCCTGAAGACAGCGAGACCCAGCAGCAGGAAATGGCATGGTGGGCTTCCCAGTCGCCGGAGCAAGAAAGCTGAGTGCCTTCAGGCAGAATCCAGGGCCAGGGAGAGGTGTGCCTTCAAGCACAGCTGAAAAGAGGCTGTCCTGATGGAAAAACTGTATCCTGAGTGTTGCTGAGCTTGAATTGTAACTTGTTACTTCCCTAATAAACCCCAAAATGGTGAGTATTGTCTGTGAGTTCCCTGTGGCCACTGCAATGAATTATCGAATCCAGCAGAAAAGTAGAGAGCACCATGGGAGGGACAGTTGGTGTCAGAATTGGTAAAGATGGCTTGTCCGACCTCCACTTCATAGGAATCAGCCTTGGGCTGTTGATCTTGATTCTCCCTCCTCCTTGTGAAATTAGTGGAGGCTAGACATTGCCTCCATGGCATTTTTAAAGTAACATTTTATAAAACTGTAGCATAATATCATTATTAGGATATTGATCTGATACAACCTATGCATCTTACTCAGATTTTCCCAATTTTACTCATTTGTGTGTGTATGTATATATGTATAAGTGCATGTGTATTAAGTTCCATACAATTTTATCACCTGTGTAGGTTGTGTATCCACCATTACAGTCAAGATACTAAACAGTTCCAATATCACAAGGATTCCTCAAGATGAGTGGGTCAGATTTAAATAACTACCCAAAGATTTTCTTTGGATAGTTTCTAAAACAAGTGAAAACTCATATACTCACCCATCTAGCTAGGGCTTCTTTGATTGTTGTTGCTTTTGCCTTTAAAAAAAGAAGAAGAAAAAGGCTGTTTTCACTGATATGATTAGTTATTCAATTTTCATACAATAGTTATTAGCCTTGACTTCTTCTACCATTAAAATGATTAACATCTTTCTTTGAAAGTTTACATGCAAAGAAGGTATTTTAATTTCTTGAAATCAGAATGACTTATTTAAATATTTCTCAAAGAAAATAAAATTATTATGTAATGCCCATATACTTCATTCCCACCTAGTTTACCAAAAATATATAGTTTTCACATCTGATATTAAAAATACCATATTTCATTGATGCTAAGATATACTGTTTTTTACATCTTTTGAAATTTGGATCTTACAAATCAAGAGCAATTTATAATTGCTGTGGGTGGGCCAGGTGGCAGTGGTGAAAATGTGGAAAAATAGTAACAATTTCATTTCAAATACATATATATTCCTTTTTGCTTGCAAAGGATAACATATGCCTTTACCTAAATGGAGCCCCGCTGGCACAGTGGTTAAGGGCTATGGCCCTAACCAAAAGGTTGGCAGTTCGAATCCACCAGTTGCTCCTTAGAAACACCATGGGAAAGTTCTACTCTGTCCTATAGGGTTGCTATGACTCAGAACAGACTCGGCAGCAAGAGGTTTGATTTTTACATAAGTAAATACATTTAAAAGAATTCCATTACTAAGACAAAATAAAAATTCTAATGTGATAAGAAAGTGTCATAGTTTAATTTCAACCTCTTCTCTGTCTTTAGTGGAATAAGATAATGGTGCATCTTATAAATCAGTAGTATTTTTGATTCTATTTAATATAACATTTAAAACTTCAATAGTGAGCAATGGAAAACACCTTTAATGAATTATTGCTGGAGCTCATTTGTTTTATTTAGAAAAAAAAGAAACCTGGAAAGTTTTAAAACATTGTCAGGAAAAGCAAATTACCAAATAATTGAAAACAATAAAATAAAAGGCAATACAAACATGTCACATTTTGAAAAATGCAGCATTAGAAAGAAAACTTACTGCTGTAAATATGCTAATCAGGAAGCAAGATTAAAAAAAAAAAAATGAGCTAAACATTCAAGAAATTTGAAAAAGTACACCATTGCAAATCCAAAGAAAGGCAAAAGGAAATACAAAGGATGAAGTCAATGAAAAACAGAACAAGAGAAAAAAAAGATTAACAAACTAAAAGCTGTTTCTTAAATCTCTGGCCTGCTTTTTTGAGTAAAAAAAAGATGCAAATTAAAAATAATGAATAAAGAGAAATACTACAGACACAAGAGATTTAAAAAATAAAATATTATAAGCAAACATATGGTAATAAGTGTGAAAACTCAGACAAGGTATACTATACCTTCTAGAAAAAAACACAAAAGTGCCAAAACTGTAACAAGAAGAATCAGATATCTGAATAGACCAATAAACGATTTTAAAAATTAAATTATCATCAAAGAGATCTACCTTGATCTTTCTCTCCTAAAGATCCAAGCCTAGATACTTTTACAAGAGAATTCTACCAAGCTTTCAAGGAGTAGGTATTTCCTATCATACAAGTTGTTTCAGAAACCAGAAAAAGTGGGAAAGCTGCCAACTAATTTTATGAGGCCAGTATAATCTTGATTCTATAACCAGAAAAAGAGACTTCTTTACTTTTCAACATAGATTTGAAAATCCTAGATAAAATATTAGATCTCCAAAGCCAACGGTATATAATGATCATAATCATGAATTGTTTACCCAGGAGTACCAAGATTATTTTACAACGGAAAAATCTATAAATATAAATCGTGAATTAATGGATTAAAGGAGAAAATCATATGCTTATTTCAATAAAGGCAGAAAAAACATTTGATAAACTTGTACATCTACAGATAATAAAACTTGTGGCTAAGAATAGAAGGAAAATTCCTTACTTGATAAATTTTGCATACAAAAATCTACAACAAATACCATATTGAATGGAGAAATTCATTGATTTCAGCAAATATTAAGTGTCTGTTACGTAGCAGGCATTTTTCTATGTCCTTAGGAAATATCAGTGAACAAAACAAAGATCCTTGTCTTCATGGAACTTATATGTACTGGAGGGAGACAGACAGTAAAAAACTGTTGCTGTTAGGTGCCCTTGAGTCGGTTCCGACTCATAATGACCCTATGTCCAACAGAACGCAACACTGCCTGGTCCTGTGCCATCCTCAGAATCGTTGCTATGTTTGAGCCCATTGTTGTAGCCACCATATCAATCCATCTCATTGAGGGTCTTCCTCTTTTTCACTGACCCTCTACTTTACCAAGCATGATGCTCTTCTTCAGGAACTGATTACTCCTGGCAACATGTCCAAAGTATGTGAGACGAAGTCTCGCCATCCTCGCTTCTAAGAAGCATTCTGGCTTTACTTCTTCCAAGACAAATTTGTTCATTCTTCTGGCAGTCCATGGTATATTCACTATTCTTTGCCAACACCATAATTCAAAGGCATCAATTCTTCTTCGGTCTTCCTTATTCATTGTTCAGCTTTCATATGCATAAGATGCGATTGAAAATACCATAGCTTGGGTCAGGCACATCTTAATCTTCAAGGTGACGTCTTTACTTTTCAACACTTTAAAGAGGTCCTTTGCAGCAGATTTGCCCAATGCAATGTATCTTTTGATTTCTTGACTGCTGCTTCCATGGGTGTTGATTGTGCATCCAAGTAAAATGAAATCCTTGATAACGTCGATCTTTTCTCCATTTATCATGTTGTTGCTTATTGGTCCAGTTGTGAGGATTTTTGTTTTTTTTATGCTGAGGTGTAATCCATACTGAAGGCTGTAGTCTTATATCTTCATCAGAAAGTGCTTCAAGTCCTCTTCACTTTCAGCAAGCAAAGCTGTGTCATCTGCATATCACAGGCTGTTAACGAGTCTTTCTCCAGTCCTGGCATCTTGATTGGTATTCCTTCAATTCCTGGACTCTTGTTCACCAGTGCCTTCAGTACAGCTTGTACTTTAGTACCTTTGGTTCTTGATCTTATGCTACCTCCGGAAATGGTTGAAAGTCGATCAATTCTTTTTGTTACAGTGACTGTGCATTCCTTCCATCTTCTTTTGATGCTTCCGGCATCGTTCAATATCTTGCCTATACGATCCTTCAATATCGCAACTCAAGACTTGGATTTTTTTTTTCCAGTTCTTTCAGCCTGAAAAATACTAAGGGTATTCTTCTTTTTTGATTTTCTAACTCCAGGTCTTCGCACATTTCTTTATAATACTTTGACTTCTTGATCTACCCTTCGAACTTCTGTTCAGCTCTCTTATTTCATCATTTCTTCCATTCGCTGTAACTACTCTACGTTCAAGGACAAGTTTCAAAGTCTCAACCATTTTGGTCTTTTCTTTCTTTCCTGTCTTTTTAATGATCTTTTGCTTTCTTCATTTATGATGTCCTTGATGTCATACCACAGCTTATCTGGTCTTCTCGGTCATTATTACTCAATGCATCAAATCTATTCTTGAAATGGTCTCTAAATTCAGGTGGGATAAACTCAAGGTCGTATTTTGGCTCTCGCGGACTTGTTTTAATTTTCTTCAGCTTCACCTCAAACTTGCACATGAGCAACTAATGGTCTGTTCTGCAGTCTTCCCCTGGCCTTGTTCTGACTGATGATATCGAGTTTCTCCACTGTGTCTTTCCACAAATGTAATGGATTTGATTCCTGTGTATTCCATCTGGTGAGGTCCACATGTATAGTAGCTGTTTATGTTGGTGAAAAAAGGTAATTCCAATAAACAGGTCATTGGTCTCACAAAATTCCATTATGCAATCTCTGGCATTGTTTCTATACCAAGACCATTTATTTCAATGAGTATTTCTTCTTTTTTGTTTCCAACTTTCACATTCCAATCACCAGTAATAATCAATGCATCTTTATTGCATGTTTGATCAATTTCAGACTGCAGAAGTTGGTAAAAATCTCCAATTTCTTCATCTTTGGCATTAGTGGTTGGTGTGTAAATTTGAATAATAGTTGTAATAACTGGTCTTCCTTGCAGGCATATGAATATTATCCTATCACTGACAGTGTTGTACTTCAGGATAGATCTTGAAATGTTCTTTTTGACAATGAATATCATTCCTCTCCAATTTGTCATTCCCAGCATAACAAATCATATGATTGTTTGACTCAAAATGGCCAATACCAGTCCATTTCAGCTCACTAGTGCCTAAGATATCTATCTTCATGTGTTCCATTTAATTTTTGAGAACATCCAATTTTCCTAGATTCATACATCGTACATTCCATGTTCCAATTATTAATGGATGTTTGCACCTGTTCTCATTTTGAGTTGTGCCACATCAGCAAATGAAGATCTCAAAACCTTTACTCTATCCGTGTCATTCAGGTCAACTCTACCTTGAGCCAGCTCCTCAGCCATATTTTGAGTGCCTTCCAACCTGTGAGGCTCATCTTCCAGCACTGTATCAGACAATATTCAGCTGCTATTCATAAGTTTTCACTGGGCAATGGTTTTAGAAATAGATTGGCAGGTCCTTTTTCCTAGTCTGTCTGAGTCTGGAAGCTTCACTGAAACCAGCCAACCATGGGTGACCCTGCCGTTATTTGAAATACCGGTGGTATAGCTTCCAGCATCACAGCAACATGCAAGCCACCACATTACAACAAACTGACAGACAAATGATGGTGGTAAACAACATATATAACAAATACCAAAAAACAAACATACACACTCATGGCTCAAGCTGATTCTGACTCATAGCAACCCTATAACGACACTACAGGACAGAACAGAACTGCCCCCCAGGGTTTCCAAGGGAGTAAATCTTTATGGAAGCAGACAGCCACATTTTTCTCCAGTGGAGCACCTGGTGGGTTCAAACTGCTAACCTTTAGGTTAGCAGCCCAGCACTTTAATCACTTGGCCACCAAGGCTCTTTGTATAATAAGTAAGTAAATTATATTAAAAAAAAAACAAAAAAACCTGTGGCCATTGAGTCAATTCTGACTCACAGCAACCCTGTGGGACAGAGCAGAACTGCCCCATAAAGTTTCCAAGGAGTGGCTGGTGGATTTGAACTGCCAACCTTTTGGTTAGCAGCCAATCTCTTAACCACTGTGCCACCAGGGCTCCCATCTAGTATACTAAAAAAAATACTAGAAGGTGATAAATACCAGGAAAAAGAAAAGGCTGAGCTTGGTAAGGGGTATCAGATACGTGTATACTTGGGAAAGATGTTTATTTTTAATAAGGTGGTCAAGGTGGGCCTAACTTAGAAATTAACATTAAAAGTATTCCCTGTAAGATCCAAAGCACATCAAGGATGCTCATTATCACTGCTACTGCTGAACATGGTACTAGAGATCTTTAACATTATAATCAAAAGAAATACAAATTGGAATTATTATAAAAGGAAATAAAACTATGACTATGTGCAGATGATCATCTATATAGAAAACCCGATAGAATAAACTGACAAGTATTAGAGCAAATGGAGTTCAGCGAGTGAAGAACACCACTGACAGTCAACTGAAAAATCAGGAAAAGATAATTTCAACAAAAAAATATGATTTAGAATATATAAGGAACTCTTAAAATTCAAAAACAAAAAAATGGAAAAGCTAGCAAAGAATATAAACACACAGGTCACAGAAAGTCAAATCCAAATGACTAACAAGAATATCAAGGAGAATTCAAAATAATCAATAACCAGAAAAATGCAAAGTACAAACAATAAGACACTAAAATACATCCTTCAGATTGGCAAAAGTTAGAAAGTTGGGGAGGATGTAGACAAATTGGAACTTTCACGCGTTGCTGAAGGAAATAAAAACTAGTAAAAAAACAAAACAACCTAGTAGAGCCATTATGGAAAACAGCCTTCCAGTACCTGGAATTTAAGTATGTGTAGACCTATGAACAGCAGCCCTGGTGACACAGTGGTTAAAAGCTCAGCTGCAAACCGAAAAGTTGGCAGTTGGAACTCACCCAGTAGCTCCAGAAGAGAATGACGTGAGGCTCTGCTTCCACAGAGATTACAGCCTAAAAAACCCTATGGAGCTGTTCTACTCTGCCACATGAGGTCACTATGAATGAGAATTGACTCGATGGAACACAACGACATAATAAGACATACAAGAACACTTTCACAACATTGTAAAAACAGAGTTAGAGGCAATCTAGCTATCTATTCTGGCAATATCAGGTCATTGTTTCCCCTACAGGTAGCAGAAGTCAAAACAAATGCCTAAAGGACCAAGTGTTCCGCTACTCATTAACACGTAAAGCTGGCCAGGTGAGAACAAAGCCCACAGATGTAACTTCTATGTGGCTCCAGACAACTGTTGGCTGGAGCAATTTGGGGCCAAGAGTTACCCTAATACCACATTTCTTCAAACATTAAAACTCCATTAATTGTTATTAACACCTTTATTTTATGTACTATTAAAAACAAAAAGATGCTGCCAATTGTAATTATATGACATCATATTTTAGTAGTATAAAAATGTGAAATATGATAATTCCGATTTCTTCAGAGAAGCCAGAAATTTGGATTTTAATGTGAAATATGCTGATTTTTTTAAGACACTGGAAACTATTTAAAAATTTAAAAAATACTACGTGGGCCAGAAAAAAACAAGTCTTCTGGAGGGTCCCAGAACTACGAATGTGCAGCCTCAACAAGCTTCATCTAATTACTCGTTCTGATTCCCTATCTGAAGATTTTCAATAATCTTCATGGTTCATATTTCAGAATTATTTAGGGCTGGTTTTTTGTTCACCTGAATATAAACCTATGTTCCAGAACTTTTTACCTTCCTTGGCAGTATTTTCAGCTAAATGCCTGTGAAATAAAGTAAGGAAAGTAGGTGGGGAAACTACTTATAAAAGAGTGATATTTATTCTTGTGGTTGAGGCAGTTCTGACTTCATCATTTCAGTCTTCTGGACTCAATTTCTGCCCACTTAGGTAGCGTTGGAATCACAAAAAGAAGACAACTAATTACACTTACTCTTCATAAACATCTCCATCTGGCAGGACAATCCCACACTTTGCTAAATAGCTTTGGTTGGATCTGTAACCAACCAACAACTACCCTTTTCGAACTACTAGTTGGAACTGCCAAGTATGTAAGCAAAAGAGTACACCCTTAAGTAGGAGTTAAGGAGCATCAACAGGTAAAATCACTACTTGAAAAGAGCTTTGATAGAATTAAAAGAAAAAATATATATATATTTTTTATCATAGACCACTTCAAATCTAAGGTAGCATTGTTTCTCAAAGGGCGGTGCGATGCCTCCAATTTTAGAATCGCTTGATGTGCATTGTCAAAATGCACATTCCTGAACCCTGCTCCCACTAAATCATACGCAAAAGTAATAATCTGTATTCAAAAAAATTCATACTTACGCACAGTGAAACTTGAGAAACACTGCCCTAATATATTCCATCAGAGTGGGCTTCAGTATCACCTAATAACTGCACTCAGCGTCATTCAGAGAACAACCTGGGTACATCACCAGTTACGAATACTGCTGCAATTGGTGTTCGACACACTCCGAGCGTAACCACGGCCCCCCTCCCAACCCTCATCTCTCCAGGGGGGGAATTACTTCTATGCAAAGAGATATCCTTACCCATACTCTCCCTCCTATCATCTTTCCCACCCTAGTCCTCTCTTTTTTCAGAATTCTCTGCTCTTCGTCTTCCTCTTCTCTCGCGCGAGTCCCTCTATCCTAACCCAACCTCCAAGCCGATCCAGGCCGCCCTCGGCCGGACCACCCCTGCCCGGGCATCTGTTTCGCTTCAGGCCTCTGACTCCAAGGAGCTTGCGACCGCTCCCGGCTCCCTTCCGCTGTCTGAGGACCCTCCATCCTTCATACTCTACAATTACCCTTTTTCACGCACCATCTCCTCTCAACTTCGGCTACGAGGCCGGGAGGGTACTTACCATTCCGGCCGTTGCTACTGTCACTGCTCTGGTTGCTAGGGCTCGCTGGGGTCAGTGCGCGTGCGCACTCTGGGAGCTCGCCGCCGATCCCTGCCCAGGCAGCGGTCCCTTCTCTCCGCCGGTAGGGTGGCGGGAGCGAGGCATTGTGGGATGGCGCGGCGGCCGCTGGGGTCCTCCCGCTTCGGGGCAGCTGGCTTCCCTGGGACCGCCGAGCAGCTGCTGGACTGGGGGTAATGAGAGCTTAACCGCGCACGATGTGGTTAGGAGCTGTATTTCATTGGAAGTAATTTCAGTTATCTGGAGTCACGTACTTAAAACTTTAAAACCTCCCCTTAACAACTGCCCTTCCCATCAAAGAACTTTTAATACTTCCTTCCCTTTCATATTGCTCTTCCCGTCCTTCTTCCTGACTGATTCACCTCTCCGCCCGACTGAGGTGAATTTCTTAAATTTCTGGTAAACCTGGCTGAATTTCTTATGTCTGCTTTCCTCTGCCCCTCCAGGGAGCCAATGGTGGCAGAAAATGTTGGTTATACATAACAGGTGTTTTTATCCCCCCTCTATGATTTAGGAGATAATGTTGGAGCCGTTATCCTGTGTCCTAGAATGTGACCCTACTGAAGCTGGACTCACAAGGACCCACAAAGACACATCAACTTGTCACTGAGGGCCCGCCCCTTCCTCCGGATTCGTGACGCCCAGTAAGACAATTGAGGCAGCCTGGAGTTACACAGGCAAATGTATTTTGCCAGCAGCTAGCAAAAGGAGACAGTAAGGGGCGGAATCTTCAGAAAGACTGTCTTACCCATTTGCCTAAGAGCCAAGTATTTAAGGGTTTCAACAAGGGGGTGGAGGAGGGGTTTTGATGTTTATTCATTAGGTTGGGGGAAGGGCGCAGATTTCTGAGAAGGGGTTGGGTTATGCAAATGATGATACGCAAGCAAGATTTCTTTAAGATGGAAGGCCTTTGGTTCCCCTTGACATAACTCATTATAGGATGTGCCACAGGCATACTGGTTCCCTTTGCCACATCGCCGCCTTCAGTGGGCACGGGAAGGACAAACAGTGGTTTCTTTTACTTCTTTTGCATACACTCTGCTCCTGTGGAGTCCTGCAAGAACTACATTAGCAGTTTATTTGCAGCGTTTCCGTTAGAACCACCCCTCAGCTGGTACATTTTGCCCACAGGGCTTGTGTGTTCTGATCTCCAGGGGGTGGGCCAAGTTGTTTATTCCATTCTCTGTCCTCCTCGTTTCTTCTCAGCCTATGTGCAAAGGGGGTGGGTGGGTGCCCAACGGGCCGGCTCTAACCTAGTCCTGTCTCAAACTGAGCTCTGAGGCATAAATACAATATCTAGGACAATCTTGGAAAACCTATTTTGGGGAACATTTCACAGAAATCATAAACAGTACAAAAGACCCACAGGTTTTCCACTCTATTTTTTTCTATTAGCATTTAGTGAATACTAAGATTTGTTCAGAGAAATACAGCCAGGATGCTTATTAAAGCCAAGGATGGCAAGATTTTGGACACGTTATCGGGAGGGACCAGTCCCTGGAGAAGGACATCATGCTTGGTAAAGTAGAGGGTCAGCAAAAAAGAGGAAGACCCTCAATGAGATAGATTGACACAGTGGCTGCAACGGTGGGCCCAAGCATAACGATTGTGAGGATAGCGTAGGACTGGGAAGTATTTGGTTTTGTTGTACATAGGGTCACTATGAGCCGGAACCAACTCCATGGCACTTAACAAGATTTGTTGGACCAGTGAAGGCCCTCCTGACTATTGTTACTGAAACCTGTACCAATGATTATTAAGCCAATTCAAAATGTAGACTCATGTTGATTTGGCAGTTTTTAGCCAGACAGTGACAAGGCGAAGCTTTCAATGATTTTACCCATTCATAATGTTAATATATATTGATCATTCTGTAATGTTCCTCAGATTCAGGCAGACATGGTTCTGGCAGCATACTTGTCCATTTTCTCACTTTTCCTTATTATGTAATATCCCTCTGACTCAGACAGACATGGCTCTGGCAGCATGCTTGTCCATTTCCTACTTTGCCTCTTTGAACATATGCCAAATAAAACCTTTCTTTTTGCTTTACTATAACTTTGTAGTGATTTTACCCTAGGACACCTATCAAATTAGCCAGAAATTGTAAAAGATATTCAAGAGTTCCTAAAGTTAGGGAGATATGAGGACACACAAATACACTACTGTCAGAATTGATATAGCCTTTCTGGAGGCCTGTTGACAACATGTATTGAAAGCTCCCGAAACTTTTGCACCCCCTTTTACCCAGCAATTCCATTTTATGAATTCACCTTGAAAAAATAATCAGACAAGTACACAGAGATAATGTTCACAGCTTTAACAGCAAAAAGAAAACCCAAATGTCAACAAAAAGGAATTGGTTAGTATTACTGAAAATCCAAACAATGAAATAATACAGGTCCATTACGAAAATGTTGCTGAAATATATCTATGCACATGCGAAGATAGTCTTGATGTATAAAATAAAAATGCAAGTTACCAAACAAAATAGTTGGTATGATCCTCTTAAAAATAATACATAAACCAAAAAAATCAAACCCATTGCAGTTGAGTCGATTCTGACTCATAGCAACCCTATAGGACAGAGTAGAACTGCCCCATAGGGTTTCCAGGGAGCGGCTGGTGGATAAGAACTGCCAACATTTTGGTTGGCAGACTAGTGGTTAAGAGTTCAGCTGCTAACCAAAAGGTCGGCCCTTCAAATCTACCAGTTCCTTGGAGACCCTATGGGGCAGTTCTACTCAGTCCTGTAAGGTTGCTGTGAGTCGGAATCGACTCCGTGGCAATGGGTTGGGTTTGGCCATAGTGCTTAACCACTGTGTCACCAGGGCTCCAAAAAAAATTATACATAGAACACACAAATATACATAAACATCTATCTGGAAGGATATTATGAGGGTTTGTGCACAGTTAAGAGCTACAGCTGCTATCCAAAAGATCAGCAGTTCGAATCCACCAGCTGCTCTTGGAAACCCTATGGGGCAGTTCTACTTTGTCCTATAGGGTCTCTGTGAGTCAGAATTGTCAATGGGTTTTTGGTTTTATGTTAATTTTTTAAATTTATTTTCTGATTGGTCTACAATGTGGTTGTTTTAATTTTTGAAATAAACAAATTTCATTTTGAAAAGTTATTAATTTAACCACACTTATAAAAATCCCATTGCCGTCGAGTTGATTCTGACTCATAGTGACTCTACAGGACAGACTAGAACTGCCCTATAGTTTCCAAGGAGCACCTGATGAATTTGAACTGCCAACATTTTCGTTAGCAGCTGTAGCACTTAACCACCATGCCACCAGGGTTTCCAGCCACACTTACAAAAAACAGGAAAAAGTAAAATGTTTATCGAAGAAAAAATTACATTCATAACATATAAAACTTTTGTTCTTGTCGTGTTTCTCTGAAGACCTCCACACCTCCCTGCCTCTCCTAAGTAGAATTCTTGCTTGCCTGACAAAACTTCTACCAGTTTTGTAGATGTGGCTATAATAGGAACCTAATCCTCAAACATATTTTATAACCCAGGACAGTATTCATTTTCCTCTAAACTCTGGACTACACCATATGGAATTGGTATGCATGGTGAAATATCATTAATAAATAAATTTAATCTTTATGTTCAGAGCTACTCTACTTCCTCCTAATGATTATCATGGCAAACTTTGACCATAAATATTTCCTATTACATAAACTGGAAATCATCAAAAATGTTGTCTCTGTGAAATTCATTCACAATATCCTGCTAGGTTTCCCATCAAGTACATTTTGAGTTGCAGATTCTCAAAGGTTAAAACATTCACACAGGGAAAATATATATATATAACTTGGATCCTTTCTTTGTTCTTTTAAATCCTGCAAAATGACAAAATAATTTCAACAACTGTTCACCAGAGAAAATGACTTTGGGTCCATTTGTTCTTATTTCAGGCCTGGGTAAAAGAAATTGGAAAGTTTTTAAAAAGTGTTTTAAAAAGTCTTCCAAAATTCAAAAAATCTAGTAGGCCCTTTGAAAAGTATAGTCAAAATGGTGTTAAGTGATAGAAAACAGAAAGAAATATGTTAAGAAATCTTTAATCTTTAAAGAATGTGGATTATATAAAGGAGAAAAAAAATTGTCACATTTAACAGATTAGAGATTGCACAAAATAGATAAAAGTTATATACCTTAAAAATGAACTTAAACTCTAGTAAAGCCATTAAATCTTAAGTTTACTTACATAATTAAGAGGTTTATCAATTCACACTAGAATTGTTACCAAGATCCCCTTCCTGGATTGAACCCAACCAAATTCGTGATGCCCAATAAGACATACTGAGGCAACCTGGAGTCACAGAAGCAAATTTACCTTGCCAGCAGCTAGGAAAAGGAGACAGTAAGCGCTAGAACCTTCAGAGAGACTGCCTCACTGATTTGCCCGAGGCCAGTATTTAAGAGTTTCAACAAGGAAGGGAGGGGGGTTTCGACGTTTATTCATGAGGTTCCGCGTTGGGGAGGGCAGAGATTTCTGAGAAGGGGTTGGGTTATGCAAATGTAGGTGCTCACACAGGATTTCTTCAAGATCGAAGGCCTCCCCTTGACATAACTCATTATAGGATGTGACGCAGGCGAGGGGTTACCTTTGTTACATCACCCCTTTTGGTGGGCACGGGAAGGACAAACAGTGGTCCCTTTTACTTCTTTTGCACACACTCTGCACCTGTGGAGTCCTTCAAGAACTATATTAACAGTTCATTTGCAACATCTTGGAATATTTCAGTTTGTACCACCCCTCAGCTGGAACAGTTTGCCCCACAGGGCCTGTGTGTTCTATTCTACTCTCCAGGAGGTGGGTTATGGTTGTACCAGGTTGTTTATTCCACTCTCTGTCCTGCTTGCCTTTTTCCTGGCATATAGACGGGGCGGGGAGATGGCCCAACTGGCCCTGCTCCAGCCTAGCCCTGTCTCACTGTCTCAGAATGAGCATTATACCAAATTTCAATAGTCAGTTTCCCAAATTATGATTCCTATTATGGTTGATAAAAAGCCCATTTCTTCCCTCACTATATTTTTGGTCTGTTTTAAAACAAACTTCCTTTTAAAATCTCACATGAATAATCCAGAAATCAGGAGATACTATGTGTGTGCATGCATGTGTATGTGAACCCATCACCCAGTGCCATCAAGTCGATTCCGACTCACAGACATGTGTATGTGTGTATTATATATATATCCCCCACCCCAGTGCCGTGTAGTCGATTCCGACTCATAGCAACCCTATAGGACAGAGTAGAACTGCCCCATAGAGTTTCCAAGAAGCGCCTGGCGGATTCGAACTGCTGACCCTTTGGTTAGCAGCCGTAGCACTTAACCACTACGCCACCAGGGTTTCCAATTATATATATATATGTATATATATATTCACATACATACCTTTTTGTTGATATTAATAATTTGAAGTTTGTATTCTATTTAAAAAAAGTGTTAATTTAGGGGGAAAAAACACCTTTAATATGATAAATTGGGTTGACAACACTTCACCTCCCCCTACCAGGAAGAGCCCACAATATAGTACTGCATACAAGATCTACCAATCAACCAAAATCTAAGGCTAGTAATGCCTGAGTCTTTCCCCTCATGTATGCAAGGAAAAAAAACACTCATTAAACTAAAACTACATTGTGATGAGGACCAGAAATTTTAACCTCTTCCAACTCTATACATATTTTTAAAGTTTAGAATTAAAACTCAGAACTCTAAGATTATTTTAATAAGCTAAGGTTCACCTGGAAACCCTGGTGGTGTAGTGGTTAAGTGCTACCGCTGCTAACCAAAAGGTCGGCAGTTCGAATCCGCAGTTCTACTGTGAGTCAGAATCGACTTGATGGCAGTAGGTTTGGTTTTTTTGGTTTTAAGGTTCACCTATAAATCGTAATTAAGTTTTTGGTGCAAGGGATGGGCTCTGACTTTCCCTCAAATAATTAAATTATCTACATGTGTAATTAGCAGTTTCGGACTTGAATTTGGAAATTGCTTGTTTTTAAATATAGATTTTAAACAAACTGTGAAGTTTTTTTTTTTTTTTTTAAGTACAAAAATAGAGATAAGTGGACGGAAAATCAAAGCAAGGATTTCTCAACAATTGCTGTTTTTAAGGCAAATATCTTAGGATTTCTTTCTCTAATGAACCTGGAATGAATGCCAACCAGAAAAAAATAAAAACCTGATTGACAGCTGAAAGCATTCTATGACCTTAGTCATAGAACTAGCCTGTGAGTCACCTTGTTAGAATTCACTCTGCCAACATACTCGCTGCCATGGAGTCGAATCCAACTCCTAGTGACCCTATAGAACAGAGATGAACTGCCCCATAGGGTTTCCGAGGCTAAATTGCCCTACGGGGTTTCCAAGGCTTTAATCTTTACAGGAGCAGACTGCCGTATCTTTCTCCCACAGAGCAGCTGGTAGGTTGAAGCAGCAGAGCACTTCAACCATTGTACCACCAGAGACTCCTAGAACTCTTTCTAGCCTCTGACTATTATGAGAAAGCCATCACAAACCGCTGGTTTATCATCATAAAATCAAGGGATTATATTCATGTGTTCACTCCTGTTCAAAATATTTTTAAGCCCTCCGGGACAGACACTGCAAATTAATTATCACACACCAGCAGTTTTTAAAAACCTTTGGAAGTAGAGAAGGTGACCTGGAGGATAAGTGGGGATAGTGAGTAACTGATGGATTGAAAACTTTTTCACTTAACAATTACCTTGAGTTAAAGCCAAAACAAACCAAATGTGGAGAAATGTGGTCAGTTCCAAAGCAACAGGCCCTGGTGAACTGAGGGCAAGTATTTTTACTTCTTTTGAAAGCATGCAGATGCCCACGAGAATTCAGATCTCAGTCGCCATTTGTTGAAAATATTCATGTTTAATCTTTCTTCAAAGTCTGTCCCTTGATTTGTTCTGAGGTATATTCTAAACATAACTATCTAGTTTGTTAGCTTTTACCCTAGATGCAAATGCAAAAACTCCCAAGATCTTCTAAGACTCTGTCTGAGCAAAAGCGTGATCTTTGAGCTGCTCACCTTCCAAAATGGGCACCTGCAGTACTGGATCCAGGGCTATGGACAAAAAAAGGGCTATAAGGGGGATCTATTCTATAGCTGGAAACCCTGGTAGTGTAGCGGGTAAGTGCTACGGCTGCTAACCAAAGGGTCGCAGTTTGAATCCGCCAAGTGCTCCTTAGAAACTCTGTGGGGCAGTTCTACTCTGTCCTATGGGGTTGCTATGAGTCGGAATCGACTCGCCGGCACTGGGTTTGGTTTTTGGTTTTATTCTATAGTTGGCATTAGGGTCGCTTAGAAAAGTGAAATTTATCCTCCCATGTTCTGTGAAGTGCTTCACAGCTATGTCAGCATAAACTGAGCTCTTCAATGCCTATCATCCTCTCCAACGATAAAAAGAAAATGGACATTGGCTTTTTCCAGGGGAATATGGCTTTCCTGATAGGCTGAATCCAAGGGGTCCACAGCACTTCTTTAACATTGTGAGCGCCTGAATTACTGGCTGAGACTTTGTCTAGGTTAAAAGGAAGCCCTGGCAGGATTAATCTACCACATGTAAGGGCAGTAGTTGTGTTAGAGACGCAGTCATGGATGCTCACAGGTGCAGCTATATTTGGGAGAAAGCTAGCCGTGGAAAATGCCAACTCTGTCCCTTTGCCTGAGCCAATCACCCCAATGTTTGGACCTTTGACCTGCAGATTAAAGAAAAAGAAGACAAATAAGGAGAGAGAAAAAGAAAGCATGATTGTCAATGGGGTCAGTAGTGTTTTATTTATTTATGAATTCAGTAAGTATTTGTTATAGATACCTTCTAACCCACTATTATCACTTTCTTTATGTACTCTGTTTTGGCCCTAATAAGTTCATTTATATTGCATTTCCCTTAGCCATTCCACTCACCTTTGAGTGACTTTACACAAATTTAGCTGCCTCCTCAAAGTAATCTAAATTTAAATCCTTCGTGATTGGAGGTAGATCTTCATAGCCAAAAAATGGCAAAGCCAGAGTAGCAAAGCCTCGACAAGCCAGAAGACTCATTTGAGATTCATTTAATCCTCCATCATCAAACATATCAATCAAACCAGGAAAAGGCCTATCTCCTATAAACCAGGAAAGGGGATTAACCTTGGGTTAGCTGACTGTCTGAGGCTGGGTTCTCTAGAGAAGCAAAACCAGTAAAATGTATAAATACATATATATACAGAGATTTATAACAAGGAATGGCTCACGCGGTTGTAGAGGCTGGAACATCCAGAGTCCGTGGGTCAGGACAGAGGCTGCTTCTGATTCACGTAGCCGCAGGGAATGGTGAACCCAAGACTGGCAGGTCAAGATCAGGGCTCTTGCTCATAGGCTGAGAAGATCAATGAATCCCAAGATCAGCAGGCAAGACCACAGGTAAGCTGCTAGCTCAAGTCCCACGTACTAGAGGTCAGAGGAACAGAAGCGAGCTGCAGAATCCAGAACAAGCAAAACCCCCAAGGCCTTGCCAGAATGCCTGCTCATATTTGATGTAGGCCACACACCTAAGGAAATTCCCTTTCAACTGATTGGCTACTCATAGCAGATCCCGTCATGGGGGTCATCACATATCAAATATCAACAGGGAAGTGACCGCAACATTATACAACTGCCAAAACACTGAGAATCACTGCCAAGCCAAGTTGACACACAATTTTAACCACCACACTGACAAAACACTGAATGAGCTATCATACCCAGCCAACATTTTCTAAATAAAAGTTTAATTGAATAATTCATCTTTTTTCTTTTTTAAATATTCACCTATTTTCTTTGAAAAGAAAACATCTGCTTTGGTTGAAGTAGGCACTTGTTTGGGCTATTTTGAAGCTGAAAATGTAAATATATTTCTATATTTTTTCCGTGAGGAATCACTGAGAAATGGAAAAAATTACGAAAAATTTCACCAAAGATGTGGAAAGTGTTTTGCTTTGAAGTATAAGTTTTGCTAAATCTAACAGTTCTGTAGGCTTTGAGTTATGAAAATATAATACATCATTTCAAAAAAGGACATCCAACTCTAAAGGGCCCTTGGACTTGTCAGTGAACTTTAAACTCAATCTGAGTTACCAAAATCAATAGTAAAGAAAGGTTAAACCATTTTAAAAGTCTAATAAAGGTATAACATAAAATGAACAATATGTGTGGAAAGGTAATAAAATGACAATGTAATATCTTCTCAATGTAGGTCTGTTACTTCTCTTTAAACACTCCTATTTGAGGTTGTATTATTCATTCACCATTCCACAAGAGAAGAACTTCTCAGTCAATTGTCTCCTCCTATTTTTCAGATATTTGCTTCTGTGTTATTCCAAAAGAAGTAAAAGTGTCAGATAAATCTGTAAGAGCAGAATTAAAAGCAAGAACATTAGAACAGAAACCAAATCAAGAGATCTAAAATTCCAGTGCCAGAGGTTTTTCTAAATTTTCAAATCCAGAAACAAGGTAGAGCACATCTAGCTACCAAAATGAAAGCTAAGGGTATACTTATCAAGACACTGATTTTCACAAGGTGATTTTCTTAGCATCAAGATATCTCAGCATATCTTGATATGCCTCTTTTTAAAATTAGATAATCTCAAACATTTCTGGATTCAAGAATAGTTCCAGAAAGCCTAAAGCAAACCATAAAAAGCTTTACAGACTCTCAAATCATGGTGTACTCTATTTAGTGTTATCAGTTCCATCATTTGGGGGAATACAGTTTTTCACTTACAGGCTTCAAAATACTTGATTACCACATTAAAATAGCTGAGAATTTCTTGTTTATTTTGTTGCAAGTCAGTAATGTAAACCCCGGTGTGGAAATCTGCAGGAGCCCTGTTGGTGCAGTGTTAAGCACTCAGCTGCTGACTGAGGTTGGCAGTTCAAACCCACCAGCTGCCCCGAGGGAAAAAGATGTGGCAGTCTGCTTCTTTAAGATTACAGCCTTGGAAACCCAACAGGGCAGTTCTATCTACACTGTGCTTTTGGGTCACTATGAGCTGGAATTGACTCCACAGCCACAGGTTTAGTTTTTTGGTTTATGGAAATCTGCTAGGATCTTATAGGCTATTTCAAAGAAAACGATTTCCCACGGGTACGAAAATGTTTTAAAAATCTCTCATTTAAAAGATTTTTAGTTATGCCTAAGGATCTTGGGGCGGGGGGCGGGGGGAGATGTGAATAGAGGCAATAAGGTCAGAGCCAGTCTAAGTTATTGTTGTTTTCATAAAAAATTTAATTATTTCACTCACTGGTTCATTCACTCAGCTTATGTTTATGGAGTTTCTAAAGGCCAGAACTTGTAGCTCAAAGAGTTTGACTCACACTCTGATTTTAGAGTCACCTAGCTTGTGTGATTTGGTGAAAACACGTCAGGCCTGAGTTTCCTCATTTATAAAATGTGTCAGTTGTTCTTTGATCTACAAAATGGGCTGCAAGTTTTTCTCATTATGGAGAATGGTTCCAAGATATTAGAGTATGTCATATAACAACAAAAAGCTCATCTTTACCCGAACATGAGGCCAGTATAAAGTCAACAATATAAAAGGACTTCAGTCAATTTTGGGGCTTAAACAGACACCAAAGACAGACATGTCTCCACTATTCTCATTTTTACAAAAAATGGTAATGGAAAAACTAAATCGACACAAAGCTCTGCCTAACAGAGATAGGCAAACAAACATTTAATGCTAAAAATCAACAGCAATGGTAATGCTTATCACACAAACATGCAGCGTGTACACACACATGGAATTTAGAGGGTGGGCAGCTGGCAGAAGAGTACCCAAGCAGATTAAATTCAGATCCTAGCCACCGCTTACAGGAAAGAATGTTCCATCTGATATCTGGGGGACAAAATAAAGGAATAAGGAGCTCACTTGGTATTCAGATGACAAATGAGCAAGCAAAGCAAGCCAGCTTTCACAAACCAGCCAGTCATTCCCTAAATCCACCGCAAGGCCCCCTGACGAAAAGGCTCATGCTTGCAGCGGAGTGCGGCGCAGCCCCGCGGTGGAGAAGCAGCGCTGCAGCTGGGCGGAGGCCGCCACCGGACACAGCAGCACTGCTGGCTGCCGCGATGCGTGGTGGACCGTCACCTCCACTTTGAGGCTTTTTTCATCAAGCCCCTTGGCATTTGGTGGAGGCAGGGGTCCTCCCAGCCCGCAGGCGTGAGGCTCCACAGGAACCCCCTGGGTTCCACACCCGTGAAGTCAGCCGCCCAGAGCCGGGCCCCTGGCCAACTCCAGCCCCTCGCCCCACGGCTGTCCGCCTCGTAGTGGGCCAGCGAGTGGAGCAGCGACCTCTGTAGCTGACAGCCGACGACCGCAGTGTCACCCGCTCCTCGGGGCCTAAGACCTCCACTTTGATATCCGGGAGCTCCTCGGCGGGCCCCGTCTGGGGTGTGGCGGTCAGGGTCACGGCCTTGTGGGAGAGAAAGGAATGATGTGGACAGCGATCTCCCGGGCTGGAGGGGGGCGCCGAGGTTCCGAGCGCGGCCCCGCCCACCCACCACGTGGTGCTAGGAGCCTTGCGGCTTTGTCAGGATGCAGCCTGGCGCCGGACAGACTGACGAGCAGCGCTCAGTGGCAGGGCGGGATCACATGCGGCGAGACCGGGCAGGCCCAGCAGGGAGGACCGGACCGGTCCGGGCAGGACCCGGAGGAGCAGGCAGGCAGGGCGTGGCCGGAAGGGACGTTGGCCGGCAGGGCGGATGGTGTCGGTGAGAGCAAGAGGGCCTCGGCAAGCAAAAGGATGGGTGAAGGGGCGACTTAGGAGGACCTAGTGTCTGTCGTAGCTTTGGAGATCCCCTGGGGGAACCGGCTGAGAAAGGCAGGAGTTCATCTCCAGCCTATCCCTCGATATATCGAGAATGAGAAGTTAATGATTTTAGACAGATAGTGCTGGCCGGTGGCCTTCGCTGAAATCCCTTATTGGCCACCAGGGGACGCTGTTCCCTAAACCTGTTTTAAGAACACTACGTGTTCCAGGCTCCTGAAAAATTCTATTTTTCTTCACTGAAATAATATGAAATAATCTTTGCCGAATTAAGAACTGCTGTCAGTTTTTTTTGTCAGAGTTTAAAAATTTCAGATGAGGCATTGAATAGAACTATAAAATGACAGGAATTGAGGGTGAAAACTAGTGGAGAGAAACTTCCCTGGTTTGAATGCCCACAAAGCCCTAAAACTAGCCTAAATGGACGGGTGAGAGGAAGGGAGGGTTGTGGTATGTTTTCCCACGAGTTTTGCTTTTTCATTGAGAAAGGTGCACTACAGGTTTATACACGTAGACGGAATCGCTATTGTCCTATGGCCTGGCACAAGTATTAAAAATGCAAATTTTTATATGCACAAAAAAGCTTAGAGTTCCACCAGTGTTCACTGAAGCATTACTAACAATAGCCAAAAGATGGAAACGACCTAAGTGTCCATCAACAGATGGATGGATAAACAAAATGTGGAATGTGTGTATGTATATATACACACACATATATGTGTGTATGTGTATATATGTATGTATAAAAATATATACATATATGTGTGTGTGTGTATATACATGTACTGGAGCCCTGGTGGCAAAATGGTTAAGAGCTACAGCAAGCTAAGGCTGCTAACCAAAAAAAGGTGGGCAGTTCGAATCCACCAGCTGCTCCTTGGAAACCCTATGGGGCAGTTCTACACTGTCCTATAGGGTCGCTATGAAATGGAATCGACTCCATGGCAACAGGTACAGGTATATATATGTAGGTATATACCCATATGTATACATATATATATACACCCAGGGACTCCTAAAGATGCTAAAGATGATTAAAATAGCATCAAGGGAGTCATCTTGGCTGGCAGGACTATATAGTGACTGGGAATCCATACAGATGGTAAACACAGAGGAAGTATATCAGTAGGTTCAAGACCCCCAATCTTCAGACTGAGGTTCAGGGACAAGTTGAGTACATATCCAGGGATGCGTATTGACAAGAATGAGGCAGAGTCCATTCCTTAAAGAACTAAAGTGGGCAGGCTCCCAAGGTTCAGACATGAACAGTTAAGACCCAAAGGGGATATCCCAGAAGGGATTCCAGAGCAATTCAAAAGCTCAGTCCTCAGAACTGGCACACAAGGCTGAAGCAAGGCCAGCAACTGAGTTGAGGGGGAAAAAAAAAGTTGCTGTTGAGTCAGTTTCAACTCATGGCAACCCCATGTATTACAGAGCAGAACTGCTCCACGGGGTTTTCTTGACTGTAATCTTTATAGAAGCATTTGTCTTTTGTTGGGTGGATTCAAACCACCAACCCAGACCAGTGCAAACTGTGTGCACCACCCAGGGATCTTGTGAGTTGGGCAAGCACTCCTTAATTTCTCTTGCTTAAGGTTAAGATTGGTCCTACAGATAAGATGAGGGTTAAACCTATACATTGAGTAAAACTTGGAGGTGATGGGAGTTGGAGTGGGGTGGGGGTGGCAGCAGTGAAGAAAGGTATATTGCAAAGGCTGAGAATCTGAGGACCTAACAAAGAAACTGAGATGGTTGTTTCACTACAAGAAGGTTCCTAGGTACCCTGGAAAACCCAACACATATTATATGAATTGAATTTTTATTAATAGTATCTGGTCCATGATTATAATGTTATATTTTGCTGTGCTTAACAGATTTTTTACCATCAAGATATTTATGGAAGAAGGTTTGAATTTGCTGCCAGGCATCCACCTGTGCTCTTGAGTGAGCCCTTGGCTCACCTCCAAAGAACATTGCTTGGCCCAAAAATCCATGCACTGAGGCAATATGAGGAGGAAAATAAGGTGGGTCAATATAATGACCAGCTCCTGGGTAGTAGATTATCTGAGGTCTGTCTTTCCCATGGGCTTGTAACCATTCAGAAGCTATATGAGCATATAATTCACTCTTCCAGTTACGATCATCATTGCCAACAATAAACAAGAAGGGCCCCTGGGCCTTTTCAAATGGAATGAGACTTTGGCGGTTAGGTTCTTCCAGTGGGTTATTCCAAGTATCCACATAATCCATAAGGCCTGACTCAGTGATTGTGTGTTTCCCTAGGTCATTGCCAAGACTAGGAATAGTCATATCCTTGTAATGTAGAGGAGTTATTGTATTGGCCACACAGGAGTTGATAAGTACAGTGGCTGTGATGCCCTTCAAGAAGGAGGCCATTGAAAGACACAGGTCACCTCCTTTGGAGAAGCCAAGAAGCCCAATGTTCAGGCCTTTCACCTGATAGAGAGAGAAAGAGAACATCCTAGCATTTATAAATGGAGGACATAAACAATGATTTTACATTTTCTAAGTAGTTCTCTCAAATGTCATTCACTTTCCTTATGTATCAATCCATAAAGTTCAGATATGTCTTCTAATAAACAAATCAATTAACTAATTGTAATTGATTTATACACAGGTCCTCCCCTAATATTTATGAGATCTGAGTCAAAAGTGTATACACAAAGGCCTATATACTCTACATCTAAATATTTTAAAGTTATAAATGAACAAACTGTCACAGATTGAATTATACCAAACCAAACCCAGTGCCGTCGAGTCGATTCCGACTCATAACGACCCTAAAGGACAGAGTAGAACTGCCCCATAGAGTTTCCAAGGAGTGCCTGGCGGATTCAAACTGCCGACCCTTTGGTTAGCAGCTGTAGCATTTAACCACTACGCCACCAGGGTTTCCGATTGAATTACACCCCCAAAAAATGTTGTATCAACTTGGTTAGGCCATGATTCCCAGTATTGTGTGGTTGTCCTCCATTTTGTGATTGCAATTTTATGTTAGGATTAGGGTAAGATTGTAACACCCTTACTAGGTCACATTTCTGATCCAATGTAAAGGGAGTTTCCCTGGGGTATGGCCTTGCACCACCTTTTATCTCTCAAGGGATAAAAGGAAAGTGAAGCAAACAGAGAGTTGGAGACCTCCTACCACCAAGAAAGCAGCACCAGGAGCAGAGCATTTCTGGACCTGGGGTCCCCGCGCCTGAGAAGCTCCTCAGCCAGCGGAAGATTGAGGACAAGGACATTCCTCCAGAGCTTACAAAGACAGAAAGCCTTCCCCTGGAGGTAACACCCTGAATTTGGACTTGTAACCTACTAGACTGTGAGAGAATAAGTTTCTCTTTGTTAAAGCCATCTACTTTTGATATTTCTGTTATAGCAGTATTAGATGAATAAGACGCTATTAAATAAAATATGTTATTCTCCTACCTTGATAAATATACCTTCATAACAGTTTAGAAGGGCTCAATTTTAAAATCTTGGAACTCCTTGGGATTCTGTACTGAAATGTGGCGGGGGTTGGGGGAAGAGCCAGCTCCTGGCCTCAGCCCCCTGTTCCTGGCCCACCCTCCTTCTTTTCCCATTCCTGGCTCCATTACGAACCTTGAGGTATCTTGAACACATCTGGGACATCCCAGCCTATACATTAAGGTTTATGGGTGTACACACTAATGAACCTAGGGAAGAGCCATAGTGCATAGAATCAGGCTCAGAGTGTTTAGGCAGAGAATTTAGGGGTCCCAGTCCGACGGGCCCAGGTGGGCACCATCCAGGTAGACATTTCCTTTGGCCCCTCCAACTCCTCACTCTGTGGGCAGGCATGCAGGCAAATAACAGCCAGAGTGTGCCCATCTAAAACAAAGGGTTTAGGGCAGGAGCCCCTCTTGCTTAGGTCTGAGGGCAGAATTAATAGTATACACTGGTATCTTATTTTTTCCAGGGTCTTATCTCTCCTAAATAAATCAATGCTCACAGCTCAGAAACATCTGTGTTTTAGCATCTTTGCTAAAAGAACAATCCTTGAATTCTAACAGACCATCTGTGAGACCGTGAAGAACAGCTTATTCTATAACATGAATATTTAGGTATCTTTAAGTCTAGATAATAGAGAAAAGTACGTATCATTTCAATTAAAATCATACCAAGATATCTTAATTAATTAGTTTATTTTTCTACTATTAGATAAGGTGCTCAGCATACAGACTGAATAGGTATGGTGAAAGAATACAACCCTAACATACAACTTTCCTGACTTTAAACCATGCAGTATCTCCTTTTTCTGTTCAAACAACTGCCTCTTGATCTATGTACAGGTTCCTCGTGAGCACAATTAAGTGTCCTGGAATTCCCATTGTATATTTTCACCATACTTATTCAATCTGTATACTGAGCAAAAAATCCGAGAAGCTGGACTATGTGAAGAACGCAGCATCAGGATTGAAGGAAGACTTATTAACAACCTGCATTATGCAGATGACACAACCTTGCTTGGTCAAAGTGAAATGGACTTGAAGCACTTACTGATGAAGATCAAAGACTACAGCTTTCACTATGGATTACACCTCAACATAAAGAAAACAAAAACCCTCACAACTGGACCAATAGGCAACATCATGATAAACGAAGAAAGGATTGAAGTTGTCAATGATTTCATTTTACTTGGATCCACAATCAACGTCCATGGAAGCAGCAGTCAGGAAATCAAATAACCCACTGCATTGGGCAAATCTGCAGCAAATGACCTCTTTAAAGTGTTAAAAAGCAAAAATGTCACTTTGAGGACTAAGGTATGCCTGACCCAAGCCATGGTGTTTTCAATTGCTTCATATGCATGCAAAAGCTGGGCAATGAATAAGGAAGAACAAACAAGAACTGACACCTTTGAATTATGGTGTTGGCAAAGAATATTGAATGTATCATAGACTGCCAAAAGAATGAACAAATTTGTCTTGGAAGAAGTCCGGCCAGAATGCTCCTTAGAAGCAAGGGTAGCGAGACTGCGTCTCACATACTTCGGACATGTTATGAGGAGGGACCAGTCCCTGGAGAAGGTTATCATGCTTGGTAAAACAGACAGTCATCAAAAGAGAGGTTAGAACCTCAATGAGATGGATTAACACAGTGGCTGCAACCATGGGCTCAGGCATAACAACTATCATGAGGATGGCACAGGACTGGGCAGTATTTAGTTCAACGGCACCTAACAACAACAACAGCATGAAATAAGGATTTTTCCTACAAAATCACGCCATCATCACACTTAACAAAATTAATGATGATTCCTTAATATCATCAAATACCCTGTCCCTAGTCAAATGTCACCAATTGTCTCAAAAATGCCTTTAAAAAAAGATTTATTGTGCTTTAGGTGAAAGTGTACAGCAAGAATTCACTTCCCATTCAAAAATTTATACACAAATTGTTTTGTGACATTAGTTGTAATCCCCGTGATGTGACAGCACTCTCCCCCTTTCCATCCTGGGTTCCCGATGTTCATTCATCCAGTTTTCCTGTCTCTTCCTGCTTTGTCTTGCTTTTGAGCTGGAGTTGCACGTTTGGTTTTGTATATTTGAATGAACTAAGAAGCATGTTCCTTATAGGTGTTACTGTTTGTTTTATAGACCTGTCTAATTTTTGTCTGAAAAGTGGACTCCATGAGTGGCTTCAGTTCCAAGTTAGCAGGGTGTCCAGGGACCATAGTCTTCGGGGTTTTTCCAGTCTCTGTCAGACCGGTAAGTCTGGTCTTTTTTTGTGCATTTGAATTTTGTTCTACATTTTTCTCCTGCTCTGTCCAGGCCTCTCTATTGTGATCCCTGTCAGAGCGGTTGGTGGTTGTATCCAGGCACCATCTAGTTCTTCTAGTCTCTGGCTGGTGGAGGCTGTGGTTCATGTGGTCCTTTAGTCCTTTGAGCTAGTATTTTCCTTGTGTCTTTCGTTTTCTTCATTCTCCTCTGCCTCCGGATGGGATTGGACCAACAGATGTGTCTTAGACGACTGCTCGCAAGCTTTAAGACCCCAGACACTACTCACTAAAGTGGGATGTAGACCATTTTCTTTATGAACTATGTTATGCTAATTGACCTAGACAATCTCCTAAGACAATGGTCCCTAGCTCTCAGCCCCAGCAACTGGGTCCCTCAAAGTGTTTGGATGTGTTTAGGAAGCTTCTATGACTTTGCCTTAGTCAAGTTGTGCTGACTTCCCCTATATTGTATGTTGTCTTCCCCTTCACCAAAGTTGACACTTGTCTACTATCTAGTTAGTGATTTCCCTTCCCCATCCCTCCCCGCCCCTATAACCATCAAAGTTTTTTTTTGATGTATGTAAACCTTTTCATGAGGTTTTATAATAGTGGTCTCATACAGCATTTGTGTATGACTTACTTCATTCAGCATAATGCCCTCCAGATTAATCCATGTTGTATGATGTTTCTTGGATTCATCACTGTTCTTTACCATTGCATAGTATTCCATTGTGTGTATGTACCATAATTTGTTTATTCATTCATCTGTTAGTGGGCACTTAGGTTGTTTCCATCATCTTGCTATTGTGAACAATGCTGCAATGAACATGCGTGTGCATATGTCTATTTGTGTGACAGCTCTTATTTCTCTAGGGTATATTCCTAGGAGTGGGATTGCTTGATCATATGGTATTTCTGTTTCCAGCTTTTTAAGGAGGCGCCATATCATTTTCCGTAGTGGTTTTACCATTTTTACATTCCCACCAGCAGTGCATAAGTATTCCAATCTCCCTGCAACCTCGCCAACATTAATTATTTTGGTTTTTTTTTTTTTTTTTTTGATTAGTGCCAGTATTGTCAGGGTGAGATGGTATCTCATCGTAATTCCCATGTGCATTTCTCTAATGGCTAATGATCGTGAGCATTTCTTCCTGTGTCTGTTAGCTGCCTGAGTGTCTTCTTTGGTGAAGTCTCTGTTCATATCCTTTGCCCATTTTTTGATTGGATTATTTGTGTTTTTATTGTTGAGGTTGTTGTTGTGCTTGTTAGGTGCCATCAAGTCAGTTCCGACTCATAGCGACCCTATGCACAACGGAACAAAACACTGCCCGGTCCTGAGCCATCCTTACAATCGTTGTTATGCTTCAGCTCATTGTTGCTGCCACTGTGTGAATCCACCTCGTTGAGGGTCTTCCTCTTTTCTGCTGACCCTGTACTTTGCCAAGCATGATGTCCTTCTCCAGGGACTGATCCCTCCTGACAACATGTCCAAAGTATGTAAGACGCAGTCTTGCCATCCTTGCCTCTAAGGAGCATTCTGGCTGTACTTCTTCTAAGAAAGATTTATTCGTTCTTTTGGCAATCCATGGTATATTCAATATTCTCCGCCAACACCACAATTCAAAGGCTTCAATTCTTCTTCGGTCTTCCTTATTCATTGTCCAGCTTTCACATGCATATGATGCGATTGAAAATACCATGGCTTGGGTCAGCTGCACCTTAGTCTTCAAGGTGATATCTTTGCTCTTCAACACTTTAAAGAGGTCCTTTGCAGCAGATTTGCCCAATGCAATGCATCTTTTGATTTCTTGACTGCTGCTTCCAGGGCTGTTGATTGTGGATCCAAGTAAAACGAAATCATTGACAACTTCAATCTTTTCTCTGTTCATCATGATGTTGCTCATTGGTCCAGTTGTGAGGGTTTTTGTTTTCTTTATGTTGAGGTGCAATCCACACTGAAGGCTGTGGTCTGTGATCTTCATCAGTAAGTGCTTCAAGTCCTCTTCACTTTGAGCAAGCAAGGTTGTGTCATCTGCATAATGAATGCAGGTTGTTAATGAATCTTCCTCCAATCCTGATGCCCCATTCTTCTTCATATTGTCCAGCTTCTCGTATTATTTCTTCAGCATACAGATTGAATAGGTATGGTGAAAGAATACAACCCTGATGCACACCTTTCCTGACTTTAAAACAATCAGTATCCCCTTGTTCTGTCCAAACAACTGCCTCTTGATCTATGTAAAGGTTCCTCATGAGAACAACTAAGTGTTCTGGAACTCTCATTCTTTGCAATGTTATCCATAATTTGTTATGGTCCACACAGTCAAATGCCTTTGCATAGTCAATAAAACACAGGTAAACACCCTTCTGGTATTCTCTGCTTTCAGCCAGGATCCATCTGACATCAGTAATGATATCCCTGGTTCCACGTCCTCTCCTGAAACCAGCCTGAATTTCTGGCAGTTCCCTGTCTGCGGCCGCTTTTGAATGATCTTCAGCAAAATTTTGCTTATGTGTGATATTGTTCTATAATTTCCACATTTGGTTGGATCACCTTTCTTGAGGATAGGCATAAATATGGATCTCTTCCAGTCAGTTGGGCAGGAAGCTGTCTTCCATATTTCTTCGCAGAGACGAGTGAGCACCTCCAGTGATGCATCTGTTTGTTGAAACATCTCAATTGATATTCCATCAATTCCTGGAGCCTTGTCCTTCACCAATGCCTTCAGAGCAGCTTGGACTTCTTCCTTCAGTACCATCTATTCGTGATCATATGCTACCTCTTGAAATGGTTGAACATCGACTGATACTATATCTGACAATGTTCCGCTGCTATTCATAAGGTTTTCACTGGCTAATGCTTTTCAGAAGCAGACTGCCGGGTCCTTCTTCCTAGTCTGTCTTAGTCTGGAAGTTCAGCTGAAACCTGTCCTCCGTGGGTGACCCTGCTGGTATCTGAATACTGGTGGCATAGCTTCCAGCATCACAGCAACACACAAGCCCCCACAGTACGACAAACTGACAGACACGTGAGGGAGTTGTTGAGGTACTGAAGTATTTTGTAGGTTTTAAAGATTAGACCCTTGTCAGGTATATCGTAGCCAGAAATTTTTTCCCAGCCTGCATGTTCTCTTTTTACTCTTTTTGTGAAGTCTTTTGATGTGCGTAAGTATTTAATTTTTAGAAGCTCCCAGTTATCAAGTTTATCTCCTGATGTTTGTGCATTGTTAGCTATGGTTTCTATTATATTTATGCTATGTATTAGGGCCCCTAGCGCTGTCCCTATTTTTTCTTCCATGATCTTTATCGTTCTAGGTTTTATTCAAACATGTCTTTTTATAGTCAAACCCTTCCCTCTACACATATACGTTAATCTTATAAATCAGAAAATTGAACCCCAGAGAAGGCAAATGTCTTATTCAGGATCGTAAGGCTATACTTGGTGGTAGATGCTGAACCAGAATTCATTACTATCTCTTCAGTCCAGTGCTGTTTGAATTATGGTCAGGAGTTACGAAGGGAACTAAGCCATCAAGTTTTAAGGGATTAGGGAAACTGATGGAAATGGAAATAATAATCCTAGTAAGCTCTGAAGGAGCCTTTGTGTCTCACAGCATACTTTCAGCCCTAGGTTTCCTGGTGGGGTGTTTGAATCCAGCCCTGAGTCCTCTCTACCTCTTCTCCTTCTTTCTGCATTTAGGCAAGCACCAGAACTCACCTTCGGATGCTGCAGCATGAAGTCCACAGCCTCTTCAAAATACTCCAGGTGCACATCATTCAAATATTCAGGAAGGTCTTCAAATCTGAAATAAGCCAGAGCAAGCACAGCAAAACCATGTCCACTTAGGAGGCTGGCCCTGTATTCACAAAGGCCACCACCACCTCCAAAGAGATCGATGACTCCAGGGAAGGGCCCCATGCCTAGAGAACAGCACAAAGTAAAAATGATAAGGAGCCTTAGATTCTCAAAAGACATTCTTAGGTTCCAGATTTTGAGAGTCAGCCAAGAGAAGTTTTTGAGGCCAGAGAGGTTGCAGGGGTGGTGTGGGAGCTGAGGGAAGGAAGACCCTTGTTACTGTACTTTAAAAAAAAAAACCTGTGGGGAAGAAATGGGGGGACACAAAATACCTAATTTCTCCAGAATTTTTCAAATGTTTTCACAAAACAAACATAGTAACACAAGGAAACCTAGTTAGAAATAACATGAGATGTACATTTTCCACTAACAATTTTTCTAAAAAAAAAAAAATCTGTTTAAGAATGCTTCAAAAGCTATAAAATGCTGTACCTACATAGAGGACTTTTAGAATATACTCCTCACCTCGTCACACTCTCTGCTCCAGCCTTTAAAGAACTCCAACCTGAGACATGCTCAGTTCTTTCTGGCCCTTGAATATTGGTATACCCTGTTCCCTTTGCCTAGCATTCTCTTCTCTTCTCCTCATCATCTCTTTCTACCTGGCTGACTCCTCAGTCTTCAAATCTAAATTTAGATTTCCTTTCCTATAGGAAGCCTTTCCTGATCTCAGGGCTAAGTTAAACCAGAAAAATATTAGCTGCCTTTGACTTGACTCCGACTCATATCAACCCTACGTGTCATAGTAGAACTGCATTCCAACCATTTGCACTACCCAAGGAACCCTGGTGGTGCAACGGTCAAGAGCTTGGCTACTAACTGAAAGGTCATAGTGTAAACCCACCAGCCGATCTGTGGGAGAAGAGACCTGGCGATCTGCTCCTGTAAAGATTTATAGCCTATGAAGCTCTATGGGGGCAGTTCTACTTTGTCCTATACCGCTGCTATGAATTGGAATCAACTCCATGGCACCCAGCACCAATATGGGACTCTGAGAGCTAAGTTAGATAATCTTTTTATATGTTCCCACCAGCACCCTGTGCGTGTACTTCCACTGTCATAGCATTTACCTCATTGTATTATAGGTGAAAGTGTAGTTGTCTATAACCTCTATTAGACTGTAAGTACAATAAGGTCCATGTCCAACTTCGTTGTTTGTATCCCAGTACTTAGCATAGTCCTTGACTCAACACATATTTGCTGAATGACTGAAACCTTCCATATTATTTACAAAAGCCTTTGAGACAGAAAACAATAAATTTTAATTGGGCCACACAGGACAATTCATTGAACAATGAATAAGGAAGACCGAAGAAGAACTGATATCTTTGAATTTTGGTGTTGCAAAGAATATTGAATATACTATGGACTGCCAGAAGAATGACCATATTTGTCCTGGAGGTAGGACAGCGAGAACGCTCCTTAGAAGCAAGGATGATAAGACTTCGTCTCATGTACTTTGGACATGTTATCAAGAGGGACCAGTCCCTGGAGGACGACATCATGTTTGGTAAGGCAGAGGGTCACTGAAAAAGAGGAAGACCCTCAGCAAGATGGATTGATACAGTGGCTGCAATAATGGGCTGAAGCATAACTAATTGTGAAGATGGCGCAGGGCCGGGCAGTGATTTGTTCTGTTGTATATAAGGTCGCGATGAGTCAGAACTGACTCGATGGCACCTAACAACAACAACATAGTAGACGCTAAAATAGTTAACGCTAGATTGACTGGAATATCAGATACCATAACTGGGGCTGAGAGGTTTTTCGTGAGTATGTGTGTTTTATGAAAGTTACTAAAAGATCCTTGTTGAATCAGCCAGTATGATTACTGAGCTCCTGCTGTGTCCCTGTCATTCTGCAAGCCTCTAGGGATAGAGAGGCGTAAGACCATGGGTCTTGCTTTCGGAATGCTTTTACCTAGCAAGCACCCTGTTTTTACTTAGACTAGGTTTTCTCAACCCTCAACACTATAGACATTTGGAGCAAGATTTCTTTGTTATAAGGGTCATTGGGTCCTGTGCCTTGTGGGATGTTTAGCAGCTTCTAGTGGCTTCGGTCTAGAGGAGCCCTTGTGGCGCAGTGGTTAAGTGCTCAGCTGCTAACTGAAAGGTCAGAGGTTTGAACCCACCAGCTCCATGGGAGAAAGATGTGGCATTCTGCTTCCGTAACGATTAAAGCCTTGGAACCTCTCTGGGGCACAATTCTACTCTGTCCTGTAGGGTTGCTATGAGTCGGAATTGACCTGATGGCATCCAAGAACAAGTGGCTCCTAGCCACTAAACGCCAATAGCAAACCCCTCCCCACCCCAGTTGTTACCACCAAAAACGTCTCTAGACATTGGGGGAAGGCACAAAATCACCTCAGGTTGAGATCCACTGACTAAGATTGTTTATGATAAGGGGAGGGAACTGTCAGGGAGGTTTTTTCTTTGTTTTGTCTTTTAAATATTATGGAGCACTAATGGACTCAAAAGGAACCCTGGTGGCACAAGGGATAAGCACTTGGCTGCTAACTGAAAGGTTGGTGGTTTGAACCTACCAACTGCTCTGCAGGGGAAAGATTTGGCAGTTGGCTTCCCTAAAGATTTACAGCCTTGGAAACCCTATGGGGCAGGGCAGTTCTACTCCATCCTAAAGGGTCGCTATTGAGACAGTGAGACAGGATTGAGACAGTGAGACAGGACTAGGCTGGAGCAGGGCTGGTTGACACCCCTCCCCCACCACATACACACAGGCCAGAGGGAGGGGGTGAGAAAGGTCAAGCAGGACAGAGAGTGGAATAAACAACCTGCCCTATTGGCACTGGTTCAACTATAACCCACCTCCTGGCGATTAGAACAGAACACATAGGCTCTGTGGGGCAAAATGTTCCAGCTGTGGGGTGGAACGAACTGAAATGTTCTAAGATGCTGCAAATAAACTATTAACATAGATCTTGCAGGACTCCACAGGGGCAGAGTGTGTGCAAAAGAAGCAAGAGTGACCACTGTTTGACCTTCCTGTGCCCACCGAAGGGGGCAATGTGACAAAGGGAACCGGTGTGCCTGCCTCACATCCCATAATGAGTTATGTCAAGGGGAACCAAAGGACATCCATCTTGAAGAAATCCTGCGTGTAAACCTATGCTTGCATAACCTAACTCCTTCTCAGAAATCTCTGCCCTTCCCCCCCTGAGAACCTCATGAATAAACATCAAGACCCCTCTTGTTGAAACCCTTAATTACTTGGCTCTTAGGCAAACAAGGGAGACAGTCTTTCTGAAGGTTCTAGCCCTTACTGTCTCCTTTTGTTAGCTGCTGGCAAAATAAATTTGCTTATGTGACTCCAAGCTGCCTTAATAGCTTCATTCAGGAGCAGGAATCCGGTTGGGTTCAGCCGAAGAGGGGCCCTCGGTAACACCATGAGTTGGAATCGTCTCTATGGTAACGGGCTTTCGGTTTTTTAACGGACTCAAACATGCCAACAATCATAAAGATGTCACAGGACCCGGCAACGTTTTGTTCTATTATACATAGGGTCGCCATGAGTTGGGGCCAACTCCATGGCAACTAACAACGACCTCTGTCTGTGGGTTGTAGGCTCCTTAGAAGTATGATGTGAAAGGAGGCTGCAAATCACGCTTGCGGACAGGCAGAAC
This sequence comes from Elephas maximus indicus, assembly GCF_024166365.1. Lineage (NCBI taxonomy): Eukaryota > Metazoa > Chordata > Mammalia > Proboscidea > Elephantidae > Elephas > Elephas maximus. The sequence continues at coordinate 86,367,494 of NC_064828.1, read as the reverse complement.
CAACTGTTTAACTAGGTACCTGAAACAGCCTCATGGCTGGTACATAGTGGGCACTGAGTAAATACATGTCGAATGTACTATTGAGGAGGTGACAGCACCTCCAGCGAGAGCTGCGAGGACGAGCTTGGGGAAGTGTCACAACTGGTAGTCTCCTTATCAGACAGGGGGGCCGCTGCGAGTCTGGGGACGCGACCCGGCTCTGCAGAACAGCCTGGGAAACGAGTTGCTCACCTGGAGGCAAGAAGAGCGTGGCGCGCACCCGGCCCGCGCGCACCGGCTCCCTGCGTACCCCAGGCCGCAGGAAGTAGCGCTCGTGCACCGCCCGGCCCAGGACCTTTTGTGGCTCGGGCTCGTGGCCCTCGAGCACCTCCAGCTCCACCGCGAAGGGCGTCTGCACGTCCCGCTTCACCAGCCGCAGCAAGGGCTTCTCAGGCTCCAGGGCCCAGATGAGCCCCATGGGCTCGAGGCCCACGAAGCTGCCGCCCAGCGTGGGCGCGCGCGCCAGGTCCAGCTCGCCGCCGCCGTCTGCGCAGTAGCGCGCGTGGGCCTGGAAGAGCGCGCCCTTCTCGTCGCGCAGGGACGCGCGCAGCGTGACCTTCTGCCCCGGGGCCAGCCCACGCACCACGATGTTCGCGGGCTCGTCCCAGGAGCAGCGGCCCGCGGGCTCCAGGATCACAGTCGCCGCCATTCTGGTCGAGGGCGAAAAGTGGCGGTGGCTTGACGGAGTCACGGGCCAGTACTAGCGACTTTCCACCTCTCTGGGAAGCAGGCCGTTCACATTACCCATTGGTTGACCAAGGGGACAGGCTCTAAGCCTATGCTTGAGGCCTTGTGGAGAGTTTGTGTAAATCCACCAATGACCTGAATGGAGGAAAAATTATCAGCTAAAGTAGGAGTTAATTACTAATCTTGCAATCCAGTGTGATGACTGTTGTCAAGATACAGGTACAAAGTCAGCCAAGAGCTAAGAGATTGGAAGACATACTGGCTACTCCAGGAACCTGGATTTTTAAAACGCATTCTAGGTGGTTGTAATTCAAGTGGTAAGTGGAGAAACATGGCCCTAATCCTATCCTTACCACTTGGTCGCTCACTCATCAAGCCCTAATTCCTAGAGCAGTGGTTTCTACAGAGCTTCCAGAGCAAATTGATGTTTGTGGAGTCAGACCTAGCTGGGCTCCAGCCTGACCCTGATGTTTAACATCTCTGTGATCTTTAACAGGGCCCATAATTAAGCTTCTGAATTCAGCTTCCTTAAAAAAAAAAAAAAAAACTTCTTTTTTAATATGTAAAAGGCTTATTGTGATGACTAACTGAGCTAATATGCTAAAAAGTCTGCACTAACACGCCTGTAGTATGTACTTAGTAAAAGTTTTCTACCTCAACCCAAGCTCACAAATCTAGTCCCTGGCAACGTGGGTATTAGGTTGCCTCAGCCAGAGTTTTGACAGGAAACAAGATCATGGTCAAACTAGGTCATTTGAAGAATGACTATTTGCAAAGGCATTAAAAACAAAACAAAACAAAAAAAGCCACTGCCATCAAGTCCATTCAGACTCAGCGACTCTATAGGACAGAGTAGAACTGCCCCATAGAGTTTCCAAGGAGCACCTGGTGCATTCTAACTGCTGACCTCTTGATTACCAGCTGTCGCACCAGGGTACCAAAACTAGGTCATTTGAAGAGAGTTTAATAAAGAGACTATTTGCAAAGGCATAGGCAAGGTTAAAAAAAAAAAAAAAGAAAAAACCAGCAAAGGTTGGTGCAGAAGCCTGGCCCAGGGGAGTTGTTACCATCCTAGCCCTGAAGGGACAAGGGGAGAGGGCTGCCTGACAGGAGCTGTAGCCCACAGTGAGCCCACTTTCCTTTTGCCCTCCAGTATCTTGCAAGTACCTCTCTTTGGCTGAACCCAACTGTATGTAGATATAGCCCAACCCCCTTGGGCACAGAACAGGGTGGAGACTGGTAGAGCACAGGAAGAATATTCACCAAGTAGAAGCTCAATAATATTTATAAAATGGACAAAAAGATATCAGACTTGGCCAGGTCTCAGAGTTCAGTGAGCTTTCCTCAGTCTGCCTCCTAAACTAACACTGCCAAATATTAACGCCTGCTACTTATAGTGTTGGAGTCCCTAAGTGGTAAAAATGGTTAACCTGCTCAACTGTTAACCAAAAGGTTGGCGTTTCAAGTCCACCTAGAGGCGCCTCAGAAGAAAGGCCTGGTGATCTAGTTTTTAAAAATCAGCTATTGGTAACCCTATGGAAAACAGTTCTACTCTGACACACATGGTGTCACCATGAGTTGGAATCGACTCAACTGCAGCTAGTTCTACAGTGTTACAGGACATCCCCAATCAAGGAACACTCAGTTTACAAAGCACTTAGCTGGGCTTCTGAGGCTACCAGCACAGTAGTTGAACTGCACTCACACAGGTAGAGAAGCAGCATCTCTTGCATGCATCCCCAAGGGCCAGGCTGCTGTCAAGAGCTAGGATCCAGAAAGGCACAGAAATGGCTCCCAGGCTTTTGAGGGAAAAGCAGCCTGTGAAAGATGCCTGGGTTCAGCCGTTGAACGGCACCCTCCTCTGAGAATTCTGCACCTAGGAACTCCATGGAAGAAAGAGATAATGTACAGACCAACCAGGGAGTGCTTATAATTTTTAAAGAATCAGCTGCTTTAAGAACATACGTTTGCTCTCATGAGAGGGGAGTGGCCACATGCAAATTTCAGTGCTTATCTAGTGACTTGATGAGTGACTGTAGCATAATACCCAGATATGTGACAGGCTTTCTCAAGTATCAAACATAGCAATTAAATCCTGTGCCTTTATTTTAGGGACGGGGACTTGATTGATGGACAAAAGCCTTTTCCTGATCTAGGGTAGAATTCTTCTGATTACTCCAGATAAGGACATTCCCAGAAAGCTTTCTCTCTAGGAGGGCCCCAGAACTTTTCCTTGATTAATAGCCCATTGCCGTTCAGTTATAATTCAATAAGGAGAGACTGAGCTTCACAGACAACTGCTTCTGAGTCATCTCTAATCAGTGTATCATCAACATGAGAAGTAATTTCAGCATTTGAATTAGATTTAGGCCACCTGTTTAAATCCTGCCTTAAGAGGTTTTGACAAGTGTAAGAGAGTTGAAATATCCTGGAGGCAAGATAGATGATAAATTGTTGGCTGCTAAATGAGGGTAAACTTCTATTGATGTCTACAGTATTTTGGGATTGAAAACAGTGAACTTGTAAAATCAATAAAGGATACTAATCTAGGTAATTTAGGAAGATCTTCCTATAGAGAAACAATGGCAGGCATAGCATTAGCCACTACCACCACACCACCTATTGCTGTCAAGTTGATTCTGACTCATAGCGACCCTATAGAAGAGAGTAGAGCTGTCCCATAGAGTTTCCAAGGAGTGCCTGGTGGATTTGAACCACCACCATTTTGGTTAGCAGCCGTAGCTTTTAACCATTACACCACCAGGGTTTCTGCATTAGCCACAGTTCACACAAATTCATTTGGTTTTCTGTAACCCTCAGTTAACATCTGAGATCATCTACTTTTCTGATGAACCAACTGAGAGTTAAAGGAGGAAAGAGTTGGGGAGGAGACAGACTCTCATTTACTCCAGTGTCTTGGCTGTGATTTCACTCCTGACCCTGGTCTGATACTGTTGCATATTCACAATTTTGGTGGAGACACAAGAGCTCCACATGTTTTCATTTAGTTTGTCTGATTTTTAGTACCCAGTATACTACCCATTTGAGTAGGTCCTATCCCCAAGATAGCAATAAGTTGATTTCAACCCACTGTCATGGTTAATATAATAGCTTGTATCAATGTTAATTTCCCAGTTTTGATAAGCGTACTGTGGTTATGCAGAAGGTTAACATTAGAGGAAGGTGGATGAAGGATATATGAGAACTCTATATTATTTCTGCAACTTTTTAAAAGTCTAAAATTATTTTACAATAAAAAAGTTAACAAAAAAAGAAAGAACAATATCAGGGAGAGATGAAACCACCATAGAAAATATCTGCTCCTAGAGATTAGCTTGAATGGAAGCGACAGTTTTCAAAAGTCACTTGGTGTCTGGATTCAAAAACAGCTTTATCATTATCCTTGCGAGCCTTCTTTTGATTCGTTTCCCAGCACTTCGAACAGTGGAAGTTCCCTAGTTGAGTGCTTGCCAGGAGTTTTGCCCTCGCTGCAACTATTACTGTGGAGTTTGAGAGTTTAACTCTTTTGGGTGTTGCATCAGTTGCTTTTGTAATTGTGTTAAATCACTAGCAAGGAATGACCAGACTGTTTGGCTGAGCAACAGTTGTATGAACAGAATAAGACACTGGCTCCCCAAAACACATTCTTAGCTGCCAGTTTTCTGGCTATTCCTCACCAACATCATCCATGCCTGCAATAGCTCCATCCCTGGTAAAAAAAAACGATTTGGAAGAGCAGGATGTAGATCTTTGGGAAAATAGGCTACTAAATTCTTTGCATTTGAATGAAAAACAGATCATCTGGGCAATTGGGGCAGCCTGCTGCATCAGGCTGATTTAAATGGTCTCTTTTTTTAACATTTCTGATTCCTTCCTCAAAATCTCCTAATTGCTGTTGTTTGTTGCCATTGAATGAGCTCTGACTCATTGCAGCTTTGTGTAAAACAGAACTAAATGGTGCCTGGTTCTGTGCCATCCCATAATGACCTTACCAGTTGCCACCAAAACAGTTCCAACACATGGCAACTGCATGTGCGTCATAGTAGAACTGCACTCCACAGGGTTCTCAATGGCTGATTTTTTTTTTTTAATAATTTTTATTGTGCTTTAAGTGAAAGTTTACAAATCAAGTTAGTCTCTCACATAAAAACTTTTATACACCTTACTACATACTCCCAACTACTCTCCCCGCAATGAGACAGCCCGCTCCCTCCTTCCACTCTCTCTTTTCGTGTCCATTTTGCCAGCTTTTAAGCCCCTCTACCCTCCCATCTCCCCTCCAGGCAGGAGATGCTAACATAGCCTCAAGTGTCCACCTGATCCAAGTAGCTCACTCCTCATCAGCGTCCCTCTCCAACCCATTATCCAGTCCAATCCATGTCTGACGATTTGGCTTTGGGAATGGTTCCTGTCCTGGGCCAACAGAAGGTTTGGGGGCCATAACAACCAGAGTCCTTCTAGTCTCAGGCAGATCATTAAGTCTGGTCCTTTTATGAGAATTTGAGGTCTGCGTCCCACTGTTCTTCTGCTCCCTCAGGGGTCCTCTGCTGTGTTCCCTGTCAGGGCAGTCATCAGTTGTGGCCGGGCACCATCTAGTTCTTCTTGTCTCAGGCTGATGTAGTCTCTGGTTCACGTAGCCCTTTCTGAATGGCTGATTTTTTTGAAGTACATCGCCAGGCCTTTCTTACGAAATGCCTCTGGTGGTAATATTCATAATCTCACCCGACACAGAAACAGAGCATCTGTCTCTTGTAGTGTAATTTTCAGAGGGAGACCTTTTCTTCCCCAATTCAGCCTGGTCAATTTGAGTGTCCTTCTGCCTTTATCCTGTGATCCTAATAGCTAATATACCACAGATTCTCCAGGAGTCTGATTGTACTTTATAGTTAGAGCTGGGTTTCCTGCTGAGTCATAGGGACTCTTCTTAATTTTGTATCTATTAACCGGCCCTTGGTAGCCTTACCCCTGAGGGTCCTTTTATTGATTCCTGGAGAGTCTGAAGAGATTTACAGAGAAGAACTAAATGAATATGCCCTTCAACACCCCAGGAAGAAGAGAAGTCAGAGAATCTGGTCTGAGGAGAACTTGGCTGTATGCTCCCTGCTTATCCTGGTTTCTTTTTTGCAAGCCCAGGAAGAATAGCCAGGAGAGACAGTGCCCTCAACCCCTTCCTCATCTTCCCATCCCAAGCTTCAAACTCTAAAACCAAACAAACAAAACCCAAACCTGTTGCCAGGGAGTCTATTCCACTTCATAACAACCCTATAGGATAGGATAGAACTGCCTCATAGGGTTTCCAAGGCTGTAATCTTTAGGGAAGCAGCCTGGAACAGGTGGCAGCCACGGACATCTTTCTACCACAGAGTAGCTGGTGAGTTCGAATTGCCTGCCTTTCAGTTAGCAGCTGAGTGCTTAACCACTGCACCCCCAGGGCTCATTCTTCAAATTCTAATTCTCCCAAAATAGACCTTCCTGTCATGATATCACAGTTTTCCAAGTCCTCCTATTTCAAAGCTGACTTATTAAGATTTATGTCTGTTAATTTGCCTTGGGAATATTCAAATCTGTCCTTAAATTTGGATAAGGTATATTTGTCAATGAAGCCATGAAGAAGTTACCACAAGTACTTTAAAGCTGTAGCCAGGAACCACACTAGTGCTGGCTATCTGACAGCACTTCTTGGGATCTCATACCCATTTTCACATTCAGTATGATTTTCTCCAGTTGGTTTCTGTTAAGGCCGTCTTTCCAATTTTGTCAGTTTCTGATGGCAAGATCTGACCCCATGTTGACCATTGGTGGCATGAGAATTTTATTTGAGACATCCCAAAGGGTTGCTACTCACTCTGTTTTACCTACTGGGAAAAGTAGATTTCTCTTTTGGATTTTTGGAGCACTTTTTTGAAATAATACCACACGTAAAAAAATTTTGCTGATCACCAAATACAAAATGAGAGAAGGAAAAGGGAAACTATCAAACTCCTCAATCTATTTCAACACTCCACCAGTCTACCTTGAAGAGGTTAAGCCTCACAGTTTTAAGTGACCGTCTAATCAAATTTTGAGGCCACTCACAATCTTATATTGTCAGTGAATCTGCCAAAATGTTTCCCTGCCAGACCTCAAAGTTAAGGTAAATAGATTTTTTTTTTTTTTTTTTAAATAAGTCAGTGAGTGAAGGGTAGAACTCTCAGAACTCTAAGAACTCAAAATGGCTCAGGCAGGTTTTTTTTTTTTTTTTTTACACAACCCAAGGTACCATCTCAAGCAGTCATTAGACTAATTAAATATCTGCATTGGTTTCTCAGCTTTTGGTAGTTTTTCAGGTAAACTGTTTTAAAGGCCCAGGCAGAGATTCCAGATTACCTCCTAGGAGGGGAAAATAAAGAGTCTGTCTGCGACTGAGCTCTGCGAACATGGCCTGGCTGCTGCTTTTGTCCTTTGGGACATTCTGCGTCCTCATTTGTACCCAGGGACAGACTGAGGCATGTGGAAACCCTCAACACTGACAATCTGTGGTGGCCTCTCTTCTGTTTACTCACACATTGGAATGGGATAGGTGAGTTATACACATATAGATATGTTTATATATAGCTATATATTGGGTTTTTTATATATAGCTGGTCCTCCTGCCTGGAGTTGCTGGATCAGCAGATGTGGATGTACAAAACGGTTCTCTGAAAATGGATTTAAAAACAAACAAACCAACCGGTTGTCATCAAGCCCATTCTGACTCATGTCAACTGTATAGGTGGGTGTAGAGCTGTCCCATAGGGTTTTTAAGGAGCACCTGGTGGATTTGAACTGCCGACCTTTTAGTTAGCAGCTGTAGCTCTTAACCATTACACCAGCAGGGCTTCCCAAAATGGATTAGAGGTCTGTTATCTATTAATGTAATCTGTCCTTGCCCAGTAACTGCATGATGTTGGATCCAGTTGCATATTGGGTAAATGTAGCAAGAGTTAGACTCAACAGCCCAACCCCACCTCTTGTTTATTAGAAAGAATAGTATACACACAAGAGGTCGGCCAAGATAAGGAGTTTCAAGTACACGGGTGGGCACCGTAAGATACAGATATCAGTGAAGGTGATGAAGTGGTAGGGGCCTCATAGCTTAAACAACCGTGTGTGGGGGCAGCCTTGTGACCCTGTGTGAACTTTACTTCCCGCTGGCCCATTCTTACGCACTGGAGCTGCTATCAGTTTCATTTAGTGCCCTGCCAGTTCCCTTCCACTGCAGCACTCGCTTTTCCTTGTGTCCTGTCTGCTTGGCATCTACGCGTCTTTGCTTTAGACAACTGTGGCCCCTGTTTTGTTGATGCCCTAAGCACGTGCTTACCTTGCTTATTGGGTAATCCGTCCCTGTTTATACTCAGTATGTCTGACAGGGATGCTAAGCAATTATAACTTTTCTACAAAAGGGAGCTCTTATTTTCTCTTAACAGAGAAATCACAAAGTAGCAAGCATGCAGATTCTCAGGATATAACTAGAATACCAAAAAAAAAAAAAAAGACATCTTGAACTCTCATCTGTTTTCCTTATCATGGCATGGTATATTATCTTAAAGGAATAACCAACCAACCAACCAGTTGCCCTCGACATTCTGACTCAAGGTGAATAGCATGGCCCCAGACCTTGATGTTCCATCTCTTGTAGTGACAGGTGAAGAAGGAGACATAATGTTGTTGTTGTTTCCCCACCTCCTATCAGTGTAGAATTTATGTATTTCATTTGTTTGTGCTCATCTACTAACCTAAAGTTTGGCAGTTTGAACCCACCTAGCAGCACTGCAGGATAAAGTCCTGCTGACCTGCTCCCTTAAAGATTACAGCCAAGAAAATCCTATGGAGTAGCTCTACCCTGTAGTATATGAGGTGGTCATGAGTTTGAATGAACTGGTGTTTGTTTGTTTTTCATTCTTTGATTTGTTAGTCTTGAAATTTAGATACCCATTCTTAATTTACAAAAGTCTTAATTTATCAAAAATTAAAAATTTTTATTTAGCATAATACGAATCTTATGAGTGGTTCCACTCTTTTTTATATGACAGCTTTATTTTGTGTGGTGTGATTCACATACCACATAACTCCCTTATTAAAAGTATACAATTTGATGATTTTTTTGTATATTTATGTGTTATGCAACTGTCACCACACTCAATTTCAGAACATTTTCATCACCCCAAAAAGCAACTCTGTACCCACTAGCAGTCACTCACCATTTCTCCCCAACTCTGCACACACACAACCGGCACCCCACCCCACCCCTATAACCACAAATCTCCTTTCTATCTCTATAGATTTGCCTATTCTGGACATTTCATATAAATGGAATCATACAATATGTTGTCTTTTGTGACTGACTTATTTAGCATGTTTTCTAGGTTCATACATGTTGTAGCATGTATCAGTACATCATTTCTTTTTATGGATGAATGATATTCCATTGTATGAATATACCACAGTTGATTTAACCATTCATCAGTTGATGGACATCTGGGTTGTTTCCACTTTTTGGCAATTGTGAATAATGCTGCTATGAACATTCAGTTATGACTGTTTGGACATATGTTTTAATTTCTCTTGGATATATATTATCTAGGAATGAAATTGCTGGGTCATATGTTAACTCTAGAAGTCCTGGTGGCACAACGGCTAAGCACTTGGTGCTAACCGAAAAGTCAGTTGTTGGAATCAACCAGCCACTCGGCTGGAGAAAAGTCCTGGCAATCTGTTCCTGTAAAGAAACCCTAGGAAACCCTATCTGGCAGTTGTACCCTGCCCTATAGGGTCCATATGAGTCCTAATTGACTCGATGGCACAAAACAACTTGATTACTCTATGTTTAACGAACTTTTTGACAAACTACCAGACTGTTTTCCAAAGTGGCTGCACCATTTTACAATCCCACCTGCAGTGTATGAGGGTTCCAGTTTCTCCATATCCTCCCCAGCCAAACTCAAACCAAACCCACTGCAGTCGAGTCGATTCTGACTCCTAGCAACCTTATAGGACAGAGTAGAACTTCACCATAGGGTTTCCAAGGCTATAAATCTTGAAGGAAGCGGACTGCCACATACTTCTCCTGTGGAGCAGCTGGTGGGTTTGAACCACCAACCTTTCGGTTGGCGGCTGAGCGTTTATCTTTTTTTTAATTGTGGTAACTGTAAGTCTATGGAGCCATTGTACTCGGCACACGTGGGGTTGCCATGAGTCGACTGAATGGCAACTGACAGCAACAAATATATATGTAACAAAACATTTGCCGTTTCACATTCTTTACGTGTGAAATTCAGTGACATTATGTTTATTATATTGTTCGACCATCACAATTATCCATTTTTCCATCACTCTTAGCCAAAGCTCAGTGTCCCCTAAGCAATGAGTCTTCTTTTTCCCCTCCCTGACCCTGGTAGCCACTAATAAACTTTGATCTGTATACACTTGCCTATTCTAGATGTTTCATATAATATATATCATATAATATTTGTCCTTTTGTGACTGACATATTTCACTATCGTAATGTTTTCAGGGTTTATCCATGTTGTAGCATGTACCAGGATCTAATTTCTCTTCATGGCGGAATAATATTCCACTGTGTGGATATATTACATTTTGTTGATCCATTCATCAGTTGGTGGACCTTTGGGTTGTTTCCACTTTTTGGCTAAATGAATGATGGTGTGTTGTGTATGATTTTCTTTGTATTTATTCTACATGGGGTCTATAATGCTTCTTGAATAAGTGGATCATGTCTTTGTCAGTTTTAGAAAAATTTGAGCCATTATCTCCTCAAAATATTGCTTCTGCCTCGTTCCTTTCCTTCTGAGACTATTACATATATGTTAAACATCTTCATTGGATTGTATGTATATCTTTTGTTATTTTCTGTATTTTTCATCTTTTTATCTCTCTAGGTTTCAGTTTGCATGGTTTATTTTGACTTATTTTCCAATTTACAAATTCTCTCTTCAGTTGTGCCTTATCTTCTGTTAATCCCATCCCTTGAGTACTTAGTTTTGGGTTCTAGAATTTCCACTTGATTCACTTTATTCTCATTTCTGGACATTTTAATTATAATTATTTTAAAAGCTGGGTTCAATATCTCCATTATCTTGGTCTTTTATAGATCTGGTTTTCTTTTATGTTATTTTTCATAGTTTTCAGTCTTGTTTTCTTGCATGCCTGATTTTTCTTACTGAGTGCCAGACATTGTATAGGAAAAAATGTAGAGCTATATTCAGGCTCTGGATGATATTGCTTTCCTCCAGAGAGAGCAGGTAAATGGTCTAGAGGTGCTAGCAATCCAGATTATCTCAATCCAAATGGAATGTAGGTGATTTGAAGGTGAGCTTCAACTGCTGTGAGAGATGGGCTATTTCTAGTTCTGACATGATCAAAGCACGCCTCTTTGAGGAGGTAATTAAATAACAGCTAGAAGACTGAAAGGTTTAAAGGGAGCCAGTCTTGGCAAAAGTATGGAAGAGGGAGGAGTATGGCCTTCCAGTACAAGGCCTAGTGTGTATAATGACCCTGAGGTGAAAGAGAAGCCCAGGTGTTCTGAACACCAAAAATAAGCCACTGCTCTTAAAGTATGGTAGATAAGAGCAAGAGTTGCAGGGCAGGATGGAGGGAAAACAGGAGGCAGATAATGTAAGCCATGGTAAGGAATTTAAATTAATAGAAGTACAGTAGGAATCCACTGAAGAATATTAAGCAGGGAAATTACTAGATTAAATTTATTTTAAATATTATTTTAGAATAATTACTATATAAAATTATTAGATACTGGTTTCATGTAGTTTATTAATATATTAAGTTATTAATAAAAGTATTGTGTGTTTTAGTATTATAATTATTTTACACAAAATAAATATACACCAAAACCAAATCCAGTGCGTCAGTTGATTCCAACCCATAGCAACCCTGTAGGGTTTCCAGGCTGTGAATCTCCTCAGAAGCTAACTACCCCATCTTTCTCCCACAGAGCCGCTGGTGGTTTCCAACTGCCAACCTTATGGTTAGCAGTCGATCACTATAACCACTGCGCCACAGGGCTCCTCAAATAAGTGTTACAAATATACGTAATTTTATATGATTATAACTATTTATAAAAATATTTTCATATAGAATATTATATTAAAATTGGTCTCCCTGGAAACAAGGAGTCAAGAGGCTATTACAATAGTCCAGACAAGAGACGATGCAGATTTAGACTAGATGGATGGCAGCGGATACAGAGAAGAGTGGATAGATTTTTTTTTTTTACAGCTTTATTGAGGCATAATTCACATGCCATACATTTCACTCATTTGAAGTATACAATTTATGGCTTTTAGTGTACTCACAGTTTTACCTCCATTACCACAATCAACTTTAGAACATTTTCATCACCCCAAAAAGAAATCCTGCTCCCCTTAGCAGTCAGTCCCCAATCTCTCCCTCAACTGCTGGCATTAGGCGACCACTGATCTTTTCTGCCTCTATAGATTTGCCTGTTCATATAGAGAAGCATACAATGTTTGATTCTTTGTGACTGGCTTCCTTCACTTAGCATGTTTTCATGGTTCATCAATGTTGTATTATGTATTGATATTTCATTTTTTTACTTCTAAATAATATTCCATTGTATGGCTGTACCACATTTTATGAATCCATTCATCAACTGATGGACATTTGGGTTGTTTACACTTCTGGTTATTATGAATAATAGTAACATTTGTGTACAAGTTTTTGTTTGGACATGTTTTGAGTGGACAGACAGGATTTGTATTCTCAAGGGAGAAACCATACGACTTGCTGATGGGTTGGACATAGGAATTGGGAAGGAAATCCAGAATTACTCCTAAGTTTTTGATTTGAGCAGTTGGGCTTACGGTGATGCTATTTACTGAGATCAGGAAGATGAGGAGAGGAATATGGGGTTATTTATTTACGTATGTATTTTGCAAGAAGGAAGAAAGACATAGAGAACCCAGTTTTGGACTTGAAAATTGAAATTTCTGTGACACATAAGTGGAGATAGCAGAAGAGAATTGGATATACTTGCCTAGAGTTTAGAAGGAAAGTTTGGGCTGGGAACATAAATTTGGGACTGTCAACATGTAGATGGCATTAAACGTCATGGGAATAGAATGAGACTGCTTAGATAGAATGTAGAAAGAAGGACCAAGGCCAAGCCCTGGAGAACTCACATCTCTAGGTCAAACACTTTACCCTCCTTCTCTTCTTCTTTTTTGCATCCAACAACACACTGCCATCTCTAGTATGTGTAATAGGATGGATAGAAAACCTCTGTCCTCAACCCAGAAAGTCTGAGGAGAGATCTCCTTGTCTAAGAAGTTATTCAAGACCTTAGAAAGCAGCAATTTCAAAGCTTCTCCTGGGTCTCTGGGAAGCCAAGGGAGTGGGCACTGATAAAAATGGTTTAGTAGTTTCTTAGTCTTAAGGACCCAAACCAAAACCAAACCAAACCCAGTGCCGTCGAGTCGATTCTGACTCATAGCAACCCTACAGGACAGAGTAGACCTGCCCCATAGAGTTTCCAAGGAGCGCCTGGCACACCCCTTCAAAAACAAAACACAGTTGCCATTGAGTTGATTCCAACTCCTGGCAACTCAATTGTTTCAGAGTAAAACTGCACTCCATAGGGTTTTTATAACTGTGACCTTTGGAAGCAAGATTGCCAGGCCTTTCTTTCGAGGTGCTTCTGGGTCGGGTAGAACTATGAACATTTCAGTTAGTTGCTGAATGCTTAACCATTTGTGCCACCAGGGACAGTCTCAGGGACCCCAGAGGGCACAAATTCTTCCACAAAGATGAAGATAGGATGGATGACGGGGTGGGCAGGAGTAGGATAATGAACCAAAAGGAATTAATATATATCAGCAGTAGGATGAAATATAATTCCCTTGTCTGCAAGGCCTGTCTTATATATATTATAGACTAGTCAAGAAAAAATTTCTGTTCCTCCTTTATGGTTTCAGCCAGATGATTATAAAAATTGATGTACCTTTAGAAAGATAAAGAACCATTATCTGCAGTTCACCCTCACTGGAAAACCTTTCCAATGACCTTCAAAACTTGGACTATCAAAGTCCATTTTTTAAAAATATTTTGTTTTCGGTGAGAGTTTACACAGCAAATTAGGTTGCCATTTAGCAATTCCTATGCAAATTATTCAGTGACATTAATTACATTTTTCACAATGGATGAACATTCTTATTAATTCTATTTTTTATTACATGAATTTTTTTTTCTCCTTTTAAATTTTATTTATTTAGTTGTTGAGAATATACACAACAAACCCTAGTCCATTTGTGATGGTCTCAGTGGACACCCAGCGTATTATTCAATAATGAAGAACTGAGACCTGAGTAAATGTGCTGCTAGGGAGAGGGGCATGAATCCTGAGGCAGAGTGGTTAGGATGTGCAGGGGTGGGTGAGGGATCCTCATTGAAAGACCTAACTCTGCACATGCTTTGCCCTTGGAGTAGGCGAAAAATAACATTTAACCTTGTTTTAAACATTCTTACCCATAACTGTTAATTCCCTGTAGCTTACCCTTTCAGTAAAGCTGAATACACTTAAATAACGCTGTTTAGCCCTGATGTCAAAGACAGTGTGAAATGAGTGCCTTTAAGACCATTACACTATGATCTTCCAAGGTCTTTTCTTAGAGCTGGAATCAAGAGGGAAAATAGGTCATAGTCACTCACCCTTAGAACAGACTTCAGGCTAAGCTATTCAAGAGGCAGATGCTCTCCTTTTTCCCCATTCCTCCTCCCAAATGATTCTCTGATCTCCATGATAAAAATGTAGGTCTGGCCCTCTTTATATCAACACCCCTCTGCACCCGTTTGGACAAAGAAACTTCTACCCTGCTACCAGTAGTTGAACAGTTGGTAGCAAACAATGGATGGCTATTATCTCTCAGTGATGTGAAAAGTAACCTAGTGTTTGCTCAGCTTTAAAGCTCCTATCTGGCTCTAGCTGTTAACTAAAAAAATCTTGAAGACGATAAATAGTAACACTGGGAATCTTTTTTAGTTTTTCATGTTGTCTATCTCTGATTGAATCTTCTAAAACAAGCATGTGTTACACAGTAAAATTAATGAAAAATTAAAACTTATTCAAAAAATTACCCAAAATACATAATTAATACTAATAACATGTATTTAATGTTATCCAGAGGACAACTGTTTCAAAAAATTTGTTAAACACTGCAATCTAACCTTGAATCTCTCATGTCAACAACAGAGCAATGCATTACAATTTGGGAGAAGCTCCAAGATGTTTGCAGAAGAAGGTAAGAATTTGCTTCCAAGCATCCACCTGGGCCTTAGCATGAGCCCTGGGCTCCCCGCCCCAGATCACAGGTTTGTCCAGTAATCTGTGCAGGGAAGCTGGGCACATGGGGAAGTAGGGAGGCTCGATGTAATGCCCAGTCCCAGGGTAAGAGATGATCTGAGGTTTTTCCTTTCCATGGGTCTGTAACCGTTCAGAGGCTAGCTGGGCATAGAACTCACTCCTCCAGTTATGATCATCCTGACCAACAATGAAGAGGATGGGCCCTTGGGCCTTCTCTATCGGAATCATGCTGGGGTGCTCACACCCTCCCACGATATCATTCCGAATATCCACAATGTCCACGACACCCGAGAAAGTTACCTTGATTCTTCTCAGGTCATGGCCCAATAATGGGATGTTAGTCTGTTTGTACTGTATGGTTTTGTCTCCACTGAACCCAGATCCATTGATGGAAACTGTGGCTGAGATGTTCTTCAAGAACGAGGCCATGCAGAGACAAATATCAGCTCCTAGAGAAATGCCCAGAAGCCCAATGCCAGGGCCCTTTACCTGGAAGAAAAGAAGGGTGAAGAATCAAGAGTCAGGAATCTATACAAAAATGTTTTTCTAAAATGCAATTAGAGATGCTGCTGGTTTTAATTTGTAAATTGGTGCCAAGAGAATCAATCTCGGCTGACAGGGGAATTTATTCCAGCATAAAGAAATCCTGGTGCATAGTGGTTAAGTGCTACGGCTGCTAACCAAAAGGTCGGTAGTTCAAATCCACTAAGTGCCCCTTGGAAACTCTATGGGGCAGTTCTACTCTGTCCTATAGGGTCACTATGGGTAAGAATCGACTGGACAGCAACAGGTTTGGTTTCTTTGTTTCTTTTTTAAGAATATCTGGCTGAACACATGGCAAATAAATCTTAAACACACTGGGAAAGTTGGGAACTGGTTAAAAACATTCCAGAGTATCAACCACTGAAGAGTGCTGAACAACAGAGCCTGTCAAGTTCAGGGCATGCAGGGGTGCCTCATTCAGGTGAGCCTGATCCAAGTCTTAACGTGGCTGGGTATCCAATTCTGTGTGGAATCAAGCTCTATTCCAAGAAGTGAATAATTCATCAAACCCCATCTAAATATACCGGGGAACCATTAATGTCATCAAAAGCTGGGACCATACACTGATACCAGAAAATTAAAGATTAAGAACAAGCATGCAAAGATAAATTAGAAGCTCTATTCGCATTACAAAAGAAATTTTAATCTTACTAAATAATTCCTTTAAATAAAATCTCACATGGATTTTATGACTAATTCTACATCATTAAATCCATCTGAAACAGACAAAGTGGAAATAAGAAGCACCTAAAGCCAAAGACTCGATGGCAGTGGGTGGATGGGTGGGTAAAGCCAAAGTGGTCTCCAAAAGAAATCTGTTCTGTGAAAAGGGGAGCAGAGCAGGATCAGTGCGCATGGTGCAGGTGAGTGCCAAGCCATGCCCTCTCTGGAGATACTTCTAGAGAGACTGATTAAGGAAAAAACATTTGGAGAACCTGAGGGTGTTGAAGCATGTAGTGCAGAACTTCTTCGAAGTACTCCAGGTGTATGTTGTCATATGTCTTGGGGAGATCTTCATATTCATAGTAAGCTACAGCCAATGTGGCAAAACCATGGCCGGCCAGAAGGCTGGCTCTGTATTCCAACAGGCCCCCTCCTATGCCAAAGATGTCAATGATCCCTGGGAAAGGTCCGGGTCCTAGAGGAGGCGGTAGTACAAACCAAAGGCGTTACACAACTTAAAGAATTTACTTTTCTTTTAGAGACCTTTCTAAATTATTTGGAGCCCTGGTGGCACGGTGGTTAAGAGCTCAGCTGCTAACCAAAATGTCGGCAGCTCAAAGCCACCAGCAGCCCCTTGAAAATCCTATGAGGCAATTCTACTGTGTCCTATAGGGTTGCTAGGATCAGAATCAACTCAACGGCAATGGTTTTTTGTTTTGCTAAATTATTTAGTGGGTTCCTGTGACTCAAAGGAAAAGAATACATCCCTGAGTCACTCCTGAAAAGGAATACAAGCTCCTTGGAGGAAGGAAAACCTAATACACAAAGTACCTTCTCACTAATGATTTGACCCCCCATATGATTCCATGATAATTTATCTGCAAAGTTCTGAGAATTTTTAGTTGTTGTTAGGGAGAATAATAAGCATCTCTTGTTAATGACTACATTGCCGAAGGAGGAGTTCACGTTTTAGACAGTGTGGATTCTACATTCTGAAATGAACCCTGTTAGAGGACTGGATACAGAATTAAGAATCTAAAACAAAGCTTTATGTTGTGTTGTATCAACCTTTAGATTTTGTGTGCTGGTATTTCAGATGTTTATCAAGAGAGATGCGGGTGGGGGGGAGATTATGTGAGGAAGGCAGTAAAGTCTGAAATGTTATCTGTGGTACGCACCCAACGCCATTGCTGTCAAGTCCATTCCGACACATAACTACCCTATTGGACAAAGTAGAACTGCCCCACAGAGCTTCCTAGACTGTAATCTTTGCAGAAGCTGACTGCCACATCTTTCTCCCTCGGAGGAGCTAGTATGATGGAACCACTGGCCTTCCAGTTGGCAGCTGAGTGCTTAACCACTGTGCCACCAAGGCACTTTTATCTGTGGCACAGAGGGACATAAAGAAGAGAAGGGGCCCAGTGTACCCAGGCCACCAGTTAAGGGCCACATGCTGATACTTTCCACTGACCTTCTTTTTTTTGCGGAAGACTGCTCAGGCTGATACCTGTAGAGATCTACATGGTAGTTGTTAATTGCAAGGTGAGTAATGAGCCTACCAACCTTGAGCCTGGTTTTTCATCTGCAGCATAATAATATCAAAATTAAATGAGATAATGCAAATAAAACACTAAGCACTGAGCCTAATATATCAGAACCCTCCATTTTTGGGAAAAGACAGTCTTTTTAACAAATGGTGCTGGCATAACTGGATATCCATCTGCAAAAAAATGAAACAAGACCCATACCCCACACCATGCACAAAAACGAACTCATAATGGATCAAAGAACTAAATATAAAATCTAAAACGATAAAGGTCCTGAAAGAAAAAAATAGGGCCACCTCTAGGAGCCCTAATACATGGCAAAACAGATTACAAAACATTACTAACGATGCAGAAGAGAAACCAGATAACTGGGAGCTCCTAAAAATCAAACACCTATGCTCATCCAAAGACTTCACCAAAAGAGTAAAAAGATTACCTACAGACTGGGAAAAAGTTTTTAGCTATGACATTTCCGACCAGCATCTGATCTCTAAAATCTACATGATACTGCAAAAACTCAACTACAAAAAGACAAATAACCCAATTAAAAAATGGGCAAAGGATATGAACAGACACTTCACTAAAGAAGACATCTGGCTAACAGATACATGAGGAAATGCTCATGATCATTAGCCATTAGAGAAATGCAAATCAAAACTACAATGAGATTCCATCTCACTCCAGCAAGGCTCACATTAATCCAAAAAACTCAAAATAATAAATGGTGGAGAGGTTGTTGAGAGACTGGAACACTTATACACTGCTGGTGGGAATGCAAAATGGTACAACCAGTTTGGAAATCAATTTGCTGTTTCCTTAAAAAACTAGAAATACAACTACCATATGATCCAGCAATCCCACTCCTTGGAATATATCCTAGAGAAATAAGAGCCTTTACATGAACAGATATATGCACACCCGTGTTCACTGCAGCACTGTTTACAATAGCAAAAAGATGGAAGCAACCAAGGTGCCCATCAGTGGATGAATAGAGAAATAAATTATGGTATATTCACACAATGGAATACTACGCATCGATAAAGAACAGTGAAGAATCTGTGAAACATTTCATAACATGGAGGAACCTGGAAGGCATTATGCTGGGTGAAATTAGTCTGCTGCAAAAGGACAAATATTGTGTAAGACCACTACTATAAGAACTTGAGAAATAGTTTAAACAGAGAAGAGAATATTCTTTTTGATGGTTACGAAAGTGGGGAGGAAGGGAGGGAGAAGGGTTTTCACTAACTAGATAGTAGATAAGAATGACTTTAGGGGAAGGGAAAGACAACACACAATATAGGACAGTTCAGCACAACTGGACTAAACCAAAAGCCAAGCGGTTTCCTGAATAAACTGAACACTTCGAAGGCCAGTGTAGCAGGGGTGGGGGTTTGGGGACCATGGTTTCCGGGGACATCTAAGTCAATTGGCATAATAAAATCTATTAAGAAAACATTCTGCATACCACTTTGGAGAGTGGTGTCTGGGGTCTTAAACGCTAGCAAGTGGCCATCTAAGATGCATCAACTGGTCTCAACCCACCTGGAGCAAAGCAGAATTAAGAACACCAAAGACAGGGTAATTATGAGCCCAAGAGACAGAAAACCAAAGAAAAAAAACCAAACCCAGTGCTGTCGAGTCGATTCCGACTCATAGTCCTACAGGACAGAGTAGAACTGCCCCATAGAGTTTCCAAGGAGCTCCTGGCAGATTCGAAGTGCCAGCCCTTTGGTTAATAGCCGTAGCACTTAACCACTACGCCACCAGGGTTTCCCAAGAGACAGAAAGGGCCACGTAAACCAGAGACTACATCATCCTGAGACCAGAAGAACTATATGGTGCCTGGCTACAACCGATGACTGCCCTGACAGGGAACACGAAAAGAACCCGACAGAGCAGGAGAGCAGTGGGATGCAGACCCCAAATTCTCGTAAAAAGACCAGACTTAATGGTTTGACTGAGACTAGAATGACCCCAGAGGTCATGGTTCTCAGGCGTTCTGTTAGCCCAAGGCAGGAACCATGCCTAAAGCCAACTCTTCAGACAGGGATTGGACTAGACTAGGGGATAGACAATGGTACTGGTGAAGTACTGTGTCTTCTTAGATCAAGTAGACACATGAGACTATGTTGGCATCTCCTGTCTGAAGCGGTGATGAGAGGGTAGAGAGGCTCAGAAGCTGACAGAATGGACACAAAAACAAATAGAGGAGGGAAGGAGTATGCTATCTCATTAGGGGGAGAGCAATTAGGAGTACATAGCAAGGTGTTTATAAATTTTTGTATGAGAGTCTGACCTAATTTGTAAACTTTCACTTAAAGCACAATAAAATTTTTTTAAAACCCTCCATTTTGGTTGTGCGGCCACGGAGATTGTCAATTGTGGGCGGGGGGGGGGGTCAGTGCTTCAGAGCTGACCTTCAGCGGGGCAAACTACTAAAGCTCTAGGCCACAGGTCCCAGGCCCCCAACCGCCCACCCGCGGCCGACGCTCACCTGGCGGCAGGAACAGCGTGGCGCGCACCCGGCCCGCGCGCACCGGCTCCCTGCGTACCCCAGGCCGCAGGAAGTAGCGCTCGTGCACCGCCCGGCCCAGGACCTTTTGTGGCTCGGGATCGTGGCCCTCGAGCACCTCCAGCTCCATCGCGAAGGGTGTCTGCACGTCTCTCTTCAAAAACCGCCAAAACGGCTTCTCAGGCTCCAGGGCCCAGATGAGTCCCATGGGCTCGAGGCCCGCGAAGCTGCCGCCCAGCGCGGGCGCGCGCGCCAGGTCCAGCTCGCCGCCGCCGTCCGCGCAGTAGCGTGCGTGGGCCTGGAAGAGCGCGCCCTTCTCGTCGCGCAGGGACGCGCGCAGCGTGACCTTCTGCCCCGGGGCCAGCCCACGCACCACGATGTTCACGGGCTCGTCCCAGCAGCAGCGGCCCGCGGGCTCCAGGATCACAGTCGCCGCCATCCCTGCTGCACGCTCCCGCTCTCCGGAGGCCGCAGCCCGAGTTCTGTCGGAAGCCTGCGGAGCGCGCGGGGACGGCCAGACCGGGTTAGGCGCTCACCGGCTCTGGGAGTGGCTGGTGGCTGAGCGGCTCCAGTCGGGGTCTGGACACTTGAGACCAGTGGACACCGCTTCCCTCAAGCGTCCGAGGTCAAAGGAACCAGCCTTCTTATCCCAGCCTGAAAGGCTCTGGTCTGTGTGTGGCCCTGAACCCTCCCCCTAGAACTTTGCCCTCAAACCACTCTGATTTGTTGGCATGAAAGTTGTTAGGGGATGTTTCATTTCGTCTGATTCCAGAGCAAGTGAAACCATGTTTAACAGAATTAAAGGAATTCGAGCCCTTCCATGGAAAAGGACAACTTGTTCTTGTAAACATAACCCAACATTTGTCAATTTAACCTTGTTATGGATTTTTTGTGGATTGAGTGGAAACCCTGGTGGCATAGTGGTTAAGTGCTACGGCTGCGAACCAAAGGGTCGGCAGTTCGAATTGGCCAGGTGCTCCTTGGAAACTCTATGGGGCGGTTCTACTCTGTCCTATAGGGTCGCTATGAGTCGGTATCGACTCTACGGCACTGGGTTTGTTTTGGTTTTGTATGGATTGAATTATGTTCCCTCAAAATGTGTTGTAATCTGTAACCCCTATGCTATCATTAACTCTGTCTAGTAGATGCTGGACTCACATCAACCTCATGCACAACAGATTGCCATCCTGCCGGTCCTGTGCCATCCCATGATCGGTTGTGGATCAGACTATTGAGATCCAGAGGGTTTTCACTGACTGATTTTTGAAAGCGGATCACCAGACCTTTCTTCCTAGTCTTAGTCTAGAAGCTCTGCTGAAACCTATTAGCATCACTGCTGACCTTTTGGTTAGCAGCCAAGGACTTAACCACTGTGCTGCCAGGGCCCCGAACCACCAATGCCCCCATATTAAATGTAACCATCCAGAAAACTCGATTTGGGCCATTGCCTTCCATCATGTAACTTACCATGGCCCCTGGAAGAGTCCAGATTCAATATGGAGTACAAGGTTCTCCAAGCTTTAGCCGCTGCAGACTGCTCTGGACTCACTTTATGCTGCTTCTGGGGATTCCAAAAGGACAACTTTTCTCAGTGCACAGTTCACTGAATTGTCACAGTTTAACATAACCGTATTAACCAAGCACCTGGATCCAGAAACAGCCTTACCAACACCCAGAAGCCACTCACGTGCCTGCTTCAGCCACTTCCTTCTTCCCCAAAGGTATTCTATCATGATTGGAACATCACAGGATAGTTTTCACTATCTTTTCACTGTACAGGAATGAATTCTACAGTATGTCTCTGGTTTTTGGCTTCTGGCACTCAACATGTTTGTGAAATTCATCCATATTGTTGGGTGTACTTGTAGATCTTTCTCATTGTTGGATTAGTATTTCACCCTGTGAGCATGCCACAGTTTGTCCACTTTACTGGTCGTTTCCAGTTTGGGACAATTAGTAATAATGATGCTACAAACATTCAAGAACGTATCTTTTGATAGACATATTTGTGGATTTCTGTGGTGGTACAGTGGTTAAGAACTTGGCAGCGAACCAAAAAAGTCAGCAGTTCGAATCCACCAGCTTCGCTTTGGAAACCCTATGGGGCAATTTTACTCTGCCCCTTAGGTTGCTGTGAGTCAGAATCGACTCCACGGCAAGGGGTTTGGTTTTTTGGTTTGTTTTTGTGTGTGTGTGTGGGATATATAACAAGGAGTGGAATTGCTGAATCATAGAGTGGGAATGTTTAGCTTTAATAGGTACTGAAGGGCAGCATTTTGAACATGATCCTAGAGCATTATAGGTAAGATGATCAGGGACGCCCAAGCGTTATGTTTATATAATAATTATAAAATAATAAAAACCAAACCTGTTGCAGTAGAGTCAATTCTGACTCATGGTGACCTCAAGTGCTTCAGAGTAGAACTGCACTCCATAGTGTCTTCAATGGCTGTAATCTTCTCACAAGGTCCCTGGGTGGTTCGAATGAATGGTTTGTGCTGGACCACTAACCTAAAGCTCTGACCCCATGTTGAACATTGGTGGTATAAGATTTTAAGATACTCCTAAAACCAAAGCCAAATCAAACCTGTTGCAGTCAATTTGATTCTGACTCATACTGACCCTGTAGGACAGAGTAAAACTGCCCCATAGGGCTTCAA
Source organism: Elephas maximus indicus (assembly GCF_024166365.1). NCBI lineage: Eukaryota > Metazoa > Chordata > Mammalia > Proboscidea > Elephantidae > Elephas > Elephas maximus. Next base: position 86,344,469 of record NC_064828.1, on the reverse strand, counting down.
AGGAGTGGCTGGTGAATCTGAACTGCCAAGCTTTTGGTTAGCAGCTGAGCATTTAAACACGGTGCCAGCAAGGCTCCAAAATACTTCTGTTGGATTCTAAAAAGGAACTCGGGTGGCAAAGTGATTAAGCACTTGACTGCTAACCTTAAGTTCAGTGGTTGAACCCACCAGCCACTCCATGGGAGAAAGATGTGGCAGTCTGGTTCCATAAAGATTACAGCCTTAGAAACCCTATGGGACAGTTCTACTCTGTCCTATAGGGTCGCTATAAGTCAGAATCGACTCGACGGCAATGGGTTTTGGTTGGTTTTTTGTTAATAGATGCTAGGAGCCTAGGTGGCGCAATGGTTAAGCGCTCAGCTGCTAACCAAGTGGTTGGCGGCTCGAACCCACCAGTGGCTCCACAGAAGAAAAGATCTGGCAATCTGCTCCAGTGAAGATCACAGCCAAGAACACCTATGGAGCAATTCTACTCTGCAATACACAGGGTCACCATGAACTAGAATCAAGTGAACAGCAGCAGGTTTGGTTTTTTGGTTATTGGTGTCTCAACTGTTTTACATGCATAGCTTCATGTCATAGCTTCCTGTTGCCAAAACTCCTGCCACTTGGGAAGTGTTATTCACATATTACAGAGGAGGAATCTGAGCTTCAGAGAATGTTAAGTTGCTGAAGACCATACCTATCTAAATGTCAGAGCCTTGACTAACTTCAAATGTAGAACTCCAAAGGTGAGCTGCAGCATTATGGTGAAATACAACCAGAGTTCTAGCTCTGACTTCAGCACTGCCTAGTTCTGTAGCCTTAAGCAAGTTTCATTATCTCTCTGGGTCTTAGAGTTCTCTTATATAACATGATAAACGTCTCTTTATATGGAGATCAAAGCTAACCATGTATGTGAAAGTCTTAGAATATTGTAGAACAAAATATAATGTTTGATTTCATAATAATAGGCAGAGATTGAGTGCATGGGTGTTTTCTTTCTTGAAGTTTCCAGATAATTACCACACATTTGCATATTGTTTTTAAATCTATTCTTTAAAAGAAGAATCTATTTTATTCTTTTTTTAATTGTAATAAAATATATATGACCAAAAATCATCCATTTTGAGCATTTTCAGTGTACAGTTCAGTGACATTAGGGTCCCAATGTTATGCAGACATCACCACCATCTCCACAACTTTCCTGTAACCTGGAACAGAAACTACCTATTAAGTAATAACTCCCCCTTTCCTTCTCTCCCCAGTCCCTGGTAAACTCTAGTCTACTTTCTCTCTCTATGGATTTGCCTATTCTAAATACCTCATATAAGGCAGACCTTTTCTTACTAGTTAACTATTGTTCAGTTTTATGAAGACTTCAGGGAATATTTCTGGTTTCAGAGTTAAAGATTATCTCAGGGCAATAGTTTCAGGGGTTCATCCACCCTCCATGGTCCCAGAAAGTCTAAAGTCCATGAGAATTTGGAATTCTGTTCTGCATTTTCCCCCCTCTAGATCAAGATTCTTCTGTGGAATCTTTGATCAAAATGTTCAGTAATGGTAGCCGGGTACCATCTAGTTCTTCTAGTCTCATGGCAAAGGAAGCAGTTGTTCATGGAGGTAATTAGCCACATATTCCATATCCTTCTCCAATTCCCGACTCTCCTTCTTCCTCTGTCGCTCCAGGTGAAGAGGCCAAGTGCTGTGCCTCGGATGGCTGCTTGCAAGCTTTAAGACCCAAGGCACTATGCAATGAACTAGGAGGTAGAATAGAAGGACTAAACACATTATTAAGCCAATTAACTGGGAAGTCCCATGAAACCATGACCCTAAACCTCCAAAAGGAACCAAATCCCATGAGATGTTTGGTTGTACCTAAGGAGACTTAGCAGATACTTTTTCTTTGTTGTTGTAAATCTATACACAACTTTTGCCAATTCAACTTTTTATAGGTGTACAACTTATTAACAGCACTTACAACAATCAGCTGTACATCAATGAGATTTTTCCATTTCCATAAACTGACACTCCGTACTGTATAAGCAACCCCCTCCCCTCCCCACCCCTGGTAACCACTAATAAACTTTGGTGTCTATATATTTGCCTTTTGTTTTTTTACATAAGGGAGGTCATACAATATTTACCTTTTGAGATTGGCTTATTTCAGTCAGTATAATGTCTTCAAGCTCCATACACACTGTAGCATGTATCAAGACTTTACTTTTCCTGCTGGCTGAGTAGTATTCCACTGTATGTATGTACCACATTTTGTTTACGTATTTATCTGTTGATGGGGATTTAGGTAGTTTCCACCTTTTGGCTATTATGAATAGTGCCGCAACGTACATTGGTATACAAGTCTCTGTTTGTGTCTCTGCTTTCAAGTCTTTTGGGCATATACCTAAAGTGGAATTGCTGGGTCATATGGTAGTTCTGGAAACCCTGGTGGCATAGTGGTTAAGAGCTATGGCTGCTAACCAAAAAGTCAGCAGCTCAAATCCACCAGGTGCTCCTTGCAAACCTTATGGAGCGGTTCTACTCTGCCCTTTAGGGTTGCTATGAGTCGGAATCGACAGCAATAGGTGTGTGTATGGTAGTTCTATTTTTTGAGGAACCACCACACTGTTTCCACAATGGCTGCACCATTTTGCAACATAACACATATATATATTCACGCAAATGCATGCAATTTAAATGGCATATGTCATGGATTGAATTGTGTCCCCCCAAAATATGTGTCAACTTGGTTAGGCCATGATTCCCAGTATTGTGTGGTTGTCTTCCATTTTGTGATTGTAATATTATGTTAAAGAGAATTACGGTGGGATTGTAACACCCTTACTGATCTAAGAGGGAGTTTCCCTGGGGTATGGCCTGCACCACGTTTTATCTTATAAGAAATAGAAGGGAAGTAAGCAGAGAGTTGGAGACCTCATACCACCAAGAAAGCAGTGCTGGCAGCAGAGTATGTCCTTTGGACCTGGGGTTCCTGCACGGAGAAGCTCCTAGACCAGGGGAAGATTGATGACAAGGACCCTTCTCCAGAGCCAACAGAGAGAGAAAGCCTTCCCCTGGAGCTGATGCCCTGAATCTAGACTCCTAGCCTACTGGACTGTGAGAGAATAAAATTGTTTGTTGAAGCCATCCACTTGTGGTATTTCTGTTACGGCAGCATTAGATAACTGAGACAGCATATTACAAGCTGCAGTGTGACTGATTACTTTTGTGTGGCCTTTCTAGCAATGGTTTTGTAACTCCTACCCAGGTGATTGGGTGGGACTGTGTGATAGGGCAATTGTGGCCCACCAAGGGGATTGATCAGTTTTGCCTTAAAAGAGAGCCAATTTCAGAGCAGAGAGGAGAATCCCAGTACCAACAAGGAAGAACAGCCAGGAACCAGCACGTCATTTGGACCTGGGATCCCTGCACTGAGAAGCTCCTGGACCCAGGAGACAGAGAGAGCAAGCTGTAACCCTAGGACACTGCGACATGGTGGCAGGAGAGACCTGGCAGCAGGAGATGATGAGGTGGTCTTTCTAGCCCATAGAGAGAGAAAGCTGAGTGCCTTTGGGGAGAGGCCTATGGCCAGGGAGAGGCATGCCTGCAAGTACGGTGGGGAAGAGACTGTCCTAACGGAACAGCTGTATCCCGAATGTTTGAGTATGGTCTGTGTGTTGTGTGCAGCCATTGCAATGAATTATCAAACCCAACAGAGAAGTAGAATGCCGTGCAAGGGACAGGTGGTGGCAGAATTCGTAAAGATGGTGGAGAGATGAGGCTCGTCTGGTCTCCACCTCATGGAAGTCAGCCTTGCCCTGTTGATCTTGGTTCTCCTCCCCCCTTGTGGGGTTGGAAGAGGTCAGACACTGCCCCCACGCCACTTTTACACAAGCTGGTATAATCTGGCTGCAGGGCTTATACAAAATGCATGGTTTGTCTCTTCCCCACAGGAATGGATAAGGGTTCCAATTTCTCCACATCCTTGCCAACATTCGTTATTTTCTGGTTTTTTTTTTTTTTTAGTCTCTGCCATCCTAGTAGGAGTGAAATGGTATCATATTGTGGTTTTGATTTGTATCCATGTGTTTTCAATCCAATATTCACCAGGCTGAATGAGAAATAGGGTTCATAAAGCCTATGGAGTGCTTTGACAGACTCAAGTTTAGAATCTGGCATTTACTTACAACAAGCTTTAAATACTGCACTTTTCTAAGAGAGTCAGATATTGTATACCAGCAAGGGAAAAGAGAAAACAATATGGCTGGAAATTCTGCTTCGAGGCCTGGCACCTTGGTAGGGCTTTGCCAGGCCAGCTGTGAGAAGCATTCCCAGACTAAGTGGTCTCCAAGAATCCTAGGGGTCCCAAGCCATGTGCATTTTGAATGGGGTCTGTGTCCAGCATGGGAAGTCTTATGGAAGCTTGGACAGGCATCGCATAGAAACAAGTTTGAGCTTTGCATACTTGGTTTGCAACAGTGGTTTTTTACTCTGGTTTGGATAGTAACAGGTTAGCACCATCTCAGAAAATCACTACTGTACATTTGGCTATATCCTTCTGTTCAAGTATCATGAATTTCTTTGGGGAAAAAAGTACTGAATTTAGCTGAAATAGATCTTACGTGTATAAGCAGGAATGGGGCAGAAACACAGAAAGTAGAGAAAACCAGAGGTACCCAGTTGATGCTGGGTATTCACTTAGGTAAGGGGGTCTGGTTAGCAACATGTGGTCCAGTCAATGCCTTCTAAAGGGATGAAGAAGCCTGAATAGCACTGCCCCCTTCTGAAATGGGGTTTACTCAGCATCCGCCCCTGGGGCCTCTCCAGACCCATCCCAATGTCCATGCAGAATGGACCCCCAAGTGCTGTTCAGAATGAAACCACTTTTAGGAGAGGGAATAATTCTCTTCCGTCCCTACATCTCTTGGGTCTGACTAGGAAGTACCAAGAAAATATGAAGTTCCATAAAATGCAGAAGATAGAAAAGGACCACTGTTTCCTTTTCTTAGAAGCCCTGTAATAGTGTCCTTCACTACTGCAATAGTGTCCACAATGGTGCTTCATATCATGTTATTTTTCTAAAGTGCAGTGTCAATTGTATCATTTCCCTACTTACAAATCTTTAAGGTCTCCCCTTGCCTGTCCAACTAAATACGTGTAGGGCTACCCATCACATGGCATGCTCCTACCCTTGGAGTTTTACCACACTGCTATTCTGTATGTAGGAGTCCCTGGTGGTGCAAACAGTTAACACACTCAGCTGCTAACCAAGGGGTTGGAGGTTTGAGTCCACCCTGAGGTGCCTCGGAAGAAATGCCTGGTGAGCTGCTCTCAAAATGAGCCATTGAAAACTTTTTGGAGCACAGTTCTACTCTGACACACACGGGTTCACCATGAGTTGGAACTGACTCGACAGTAAATGGTTTATTCTGTGTGTACCCTATACTCCAGCGTGAACAATCTGTATTTGGGCACATTTGAATTTTTCCACTATTGAATCTCTGAGCCTGCTATTTCCACTTCCTCAGATGCCTTCCATCATCACCTCCATCTTGCCAAAACTAATGCACGTATAGTGTTGCTTAACGTCCATGATATGTTGTGACATATGTTTTATGATTTGGACACTGTGCAAATTTCTGGGTCTGTGGGGCACAGGACTTCCGGGGACATGAGCCCATGGTCTGTCATGCTATGCACTGCCAGGGCAGTTCCCACTAAGGATACTTCAGGTGAGCACTTGGCCTGATCCTGCCCGGTGTGTGGCCCCTCAGACGCATGAAGGTCACTGCAGGGAGGCTCTGGGTGCCAGATGGGGCACAAGGGGAGCAGCAACTCAGCGCCCCTGCCCCAGCCGGGCCTACAATGCCTGCTGCTGACCTTAAGCAGCCGGGAGCAGGATTGGGCACCCATTCCTCCCAGCAGCAGGGGTGCTTGTTGCCGTGGGTGGGTGGCGGACAGGGCAGGCACACTGCCAAATGGGGAGAATTCCTTCCTTTTCTGTACTCTGAAATGCCTTTAGTAGTACTGTACACTTTTAACAGCTACAAATTATTTGAAAATATGAACACACCATAATTTCAGTCCCTAACTGATGGATATGTAGGGTGTCTTCAACTTTTCAATATTACAAGTAGTACCACAAAACAGACTTGTATACTTGGGAGGGAGAGATTCCTAGAGATAAAAAACTGCCAAATCAATGGTATCTGACAGTTTTTAAAAGGGAATCTGAAGGTGCTCACTGAATATTTAAGGCACTGGTTACAAAACATGGACTGTTATAATATTTTAAGGTTGTTTACCCAACAACCACTTTCTCAATTTTGCAAAATTTTCATTCGCTTTCCAGAGCAGCACTGTTGTTGTTAGGTGCCATAAGTTGGTTCTGTCACATAGCAACCCTATGTACAACAGAACAAAACAGTGCCCGGTCCTGCACCATGCTCACAATCATTGCTGTTTCAGGCCACTGTTGCAGCCACTATGTCCATCCATCTCGTTGAGGGCCTTCTTCAAGCAGTATTGTTACTTAAACTGACAAGAGAAAACTATAAATATTTCATAACAAACTGGGTTTCAGGTCCTTAACTAAACTGCTCCTTTCTGCCAGCAATAAAAACAATTAAGGGGACAGTATATGAGAACAATTCTCCCAGAGCACACTGTCCTTTTCAAGTGGTTCTCAAAGTTCAGCTACCTCAGAATAACCATGAAAAGCTGGTTAAAATTACAGATTGTTGGTCTTCAGCCCCACGTTTCAGATTGGGCAGGTCTGGGGTGGGGCCTGAAACGTTCTAACAAACATGATGGAGATGCTGCTGTCGCTGGTGCACATTTGGAGGCTCAATGCTCTAGAGCAGTGGCTCTCAAACTTCATTATGCACATCAATCACCTGGGGGATTCTGTCAAAATGCAGGTTCTAATCCAGGTCTAGGGTAGGGCCCAGGGAGCCGTGGTGATGCAGTGATGGTTAAGTGCTTGGCTGCTAACCTAAAGGTCCAACCCACCAGTCGCTCGCGAAAGAGGTGGCAGTCTGCTTCTGCATTTCTAACCAACTTCCAAGTAATGTCAATGCTGTTGATCAAGAACTTAAGCAAATCCAAACCGACTGCCCTTAAGTCGATTCCCATTCATAGCGCCCCTATAAGACAAACCAGAACTGTCCCATAGGGTTTCCAGTGAGTGGCTAGTGAATTTGAACTGTAGACCTTTTGGTAACCAGCTGAGCTCTTAACCACTGTGCCACCAGGGCCCCACTATAAATTAACAGAGCCATGATTAGAAAAGTCTGCAATGCCCCTTGGTCATGGCTGACCTCTTCCAGCTCCTGGGAAATTTGGTGGAAGGATGGGGAGCACCGCCTCTCCGACCCAGACAATCGTCACAGGAGGACAGCTGGAGAAGCCGGTCGCTCACCTGACGGCAGGAAGAGCATGGAGTTCACGCGACCCCCGTGCACCGGTTCCCCCCGCAACCCGGCTCCCTCCGCAACTTGGGCAGCAAGAGGTCGCGCTCGTGCACCGCCCGGCCCAGGACCTGCCGCGGTTCGGCCTCAAGGCCCTCGAGCACCTCCGGCTGCACCACGTAGGGCGTCTGCACGTCCCGCTTCAGCAGCCGCAGCAAGGGCTTCTCAGGCTCCGGGGTCCAGATGAGTCCCACCGGCTCGCGGCCCCCGAAGCTGCCGCCCAGCTCGCCGCCGCCATCCGCGCAATAGCGCGCACTTCGTATCGGGCAGGGACGCGCGCAGCGTGACCTGCTGCCCCGGAGCCAACCCGCGCACCATGACGTGCACCAGCTCGTCCCAGCACCAGCGGCCCCCGGGCTCCAGGATCACGGTCGCTGCCATCAGGGCCTCGCACTGCCTCTGTCCGGATGCTGCGCGGGGAGACGGGAGAGGCCAGCCCGACTTGGTCGGGCGCCCACTGGCACAGATAGCGACAGTTGGTTGAGCTGCCCCAGGAGGGGTCTGGGCCCTTCAGATCCGTGGATTCCGCTCCTTGGACTCGTCTGAGGTAAAACGAACCAAGCTCCTTCTCCCGACCTGCCCTGGGCGGAACTGCGAAACGGTCTCCTGAGGCCCAGGTATGCAGTCAGACCCGCCCCGGAGCAAACTTCGTCCTTAATTAAGGTAACGTCGCTCCGTGAATGTCACGGTGTGCCTGCGCGGAGACCTTGATCCCTGCGTCCTCCCCTGTAGCCTACGTGCGGAACACCCCTCGGTGCGCTTGCGCAACCGCCATTAGGCTACCCTATCTTACATAAACCCTGGCTTCCTGGCGTTGAGCTAGTCCGATCTGAGGACCTTTCTCTTGGCTTTTTGTTCCCAGCATTTCAAATAAAGTTACTTTCGTCTTCTCAAAGGCTGGTGTCTAGATTTTTGTTGGCAAGGGGAGCGCGTGGAACAGAGACCCACCTTCCCGGGTTTGATAACATTATCAGTTGTTGGAGAGTGTAAAGAAAGCTGTTGGAATCATCTAGCCCTGTCTCCAAAACTGGTAGGGTTGGGGCTGTGTAAGGACAGGCAGAGTTTGGGGAACTCCAGCCCCTCAGTGAAGAAGGGCATCATTTGGAAAATGACCGTAGAGATTTTATAGGTGTAATGTCCAGGAATGCCCAACGAAAAAGTCTGGTAAAGCTACCGTTAGTAATAAAAAAAAAAAAAGTGGTACTATCGGTAATAAAAAAAAAATAGCTATCATTTATTGTGCACGTATTATATTCTAAACACTTTACATATATTTCGTATGTTTCTTTTCTTCCGAGGTGCCGCTGGATGGGTTTGAACCACCAATATTTCTTTTTTTTTGTCCTTTAGGTGAAAATTTACAGCTCAAGTTAATTTCTCCTTCAAAAATTTATACACATATTATTTTGTGACATTGGTTGCAAACACCACAGTGTGACAGCACACTCCCCCTTTCCACCCTGCGTTCCGTGTGACCATTGCATCAATTCCTGTCCCTTCCTGCCTTCTCCTCCTGCTTGTGGACAGGAGCTGCTCATTTGGTCCCATATATCAGATTGAACTAAGCAGCACATTCCTCACATGTATTATTTTTTGTTTTATACTCCTCTCTAATCTGTGTCTGAAGAGTGGACTTTGGGAATGGTTTCAGTTCTGGGTAAACAGAGCGCCCAGGGGCTATAGCTTCAGAGGCTTCTCCAGTCTCTGTCAGATCATTAAGTCTGGTCTTTTTATGTGAATTTGGATTCTGTTCTACATTTTTCTCCCGCTCTGTCCAGGACTTTTTTGTGTTCCCTATCAGGGCAGTCATTGGTGGTAGCCGGGCACCATCTAGTCACAGGCCAGTGGAGTCTCTGGTTAATTGGTCCTTTAGTCCTTCGGGCTAGTATTTCCATTTGTCTTTGGTTTTCTTCATTCTCCTTTGCTCCAAGTGGGATGGAACCATAGATGTATCTTAGCTGGCAACTTGTAAGCTTGTATTCATCTTTAAAGCCTGTATTAAGGAGCCCCGATGGTGCAGTGCTTAAGAGCTTTGCTGCTAACCAAAAAAGTTCAGCAGTTCGAATCTACCAGCCACTCATTGGAAACACTATGGGGCAGTTCTACTCTGTCCTTATTACAGGATTGGTATGAGTCGAAATTGACTTGACGGGAAAGGGTTTGGGTTTTTTTTGTGTGTGGTACAATGGTTAAATGCTCGGTTGCTAACTGGAAATTGGTGGCTGGAACCCATCAGCTGCTCAGCAGGCAGGAGAAAAGGCCTGGCTATCTGTTCCCTTAAAGATTACAGCCTAGGAGACCTTAGGGGGCAGTTCTACTCTGTCCTGTAGGGTCGCTATGAGTTGGAATTGACTCGATGGCACACAACTACAACAATGTGGCATGCATTCCTGTTTTCATATTATGGAGGAAGAAACTGAGTCGTAGCGAATGTTCAGTAGTGCAGAGGGTGACAGCACTGACATTGTAGAGCCATGGCTCTGATTTCAGAGGCGAGGAAACCAAGGGTGGCCGCAGCCCTATGTTACTCAGCTTCTTGAGCCTCAGCTGGGGGCAGATCAAACCTCTCCTTCATCTTCTCCGGTCTTGCAGTTTTCATATGTAACATGGTAAAAATTTCCCTGATACAGACCTCAAATGAGATGGCATATGTAGAAAAATGCACTAAAGCCCATATGTAATACTTGCTATCTTAATAATACAGGCTTGATCCTATAAGGATTTTTTGACTAATTTCTCCAGGTAATTTGCTCCAGTTTTTCACCTCAGCTCACTTTAAAACTGCTCTTTAAAAAAAAAAAATCTTTATTGGAAAATTTTAAATTACAAAAGTAGCTTAGTGGATCACAGACCTAAATGTAAGAACTAAAACTATAAAGTTCATAGAAAAAAACATAGGGGTAAATCTTCATGACCTTGGATTAGACAATGGCTTTTTAGATATGACACCAAAGCATAAGTGACAAAAGAAAAACTAGGTAAGTTGGGTGACATGAAAATTAAAAACTGTTGTGCTGCAAATAATATCAAAAAAGTGAAAAACCCTACCGAGGAAATCAAACCAGTTCTGTTCTGACACCAACTGCAAATGAGGTTACTTCTTCCTCTGACCCTAACCATCAAAGCTAGGTCAGATCTCAGAAGTTAAAGGGCACAGCCCTCCAGACTGCCAAGTCTGCCCAAGACTTCAGACTCCAGCCACAAGCTTGGGGGTTCTCACTCACCCTCACTTCTGACCTGCTGGCTGTGGATTTGGGGTTTTCCACTACTCCTGCAGGATGCCAGCCATAGGCTCAAGGGTCACCAGGCCTCCCTCACTTCTGACCTGCTGGTTCCCACTACTCCCTCAGGTTCAATAATTTGCTAGAATGACTCAGACACCTCAGGAAAGTGCTATACTTAAAATTACAGTTTTATTATAGCAAAATGGATAAAGGTGGAGGGATGTATAGGGTGAGGTCTGGGAGAGTTCCCAATGTGGGGATTCCATGTCCCAAAGAACACGCTACCATCCCCCCTTGTGAATCTATGTCTGTCACCAACTAGGAATCTCATGGAGATTCAGTGTCCAGAACTTTTACAGGGGTTCCATTAAATAGGCATGATTGATTGAATCATGGTTGAACTCAACCTCCAGTCCCTGTCTCCTGCAGTTGTGTTGATCTCACCAGATGAGTCTTTGTAGGTTGGCCAGCCCCACTAAGTGTCACCTCACTAGCAAAAACCCTCAAGTGTGATCTGGAGCCCTCTGGGGTAACAAAGAATTTAATCACTGGGGAAATTCCAAGGTTTTAGAGGTTATCTCTCAGGAACCAAGGATAAACACCAAATTCTTTGTGTAAAGTCATTCTGACCCCACAACAACCCAAAGAATGGAAGAAAATATTTTCAAATCTTGTATCTGATAAAGGAGTTGTTGTTGTTAGTTGCCCTGAAATAGGTTCTGACTCATAGCAACCCTATGTACAACAGATGGAAACACTGTCTGGTCCTGCATCAGTCTATCTTGTTGAGGGTCTTCCTCTTTTTCACTGACCCTCTACTTTACCAAGCATGATATCTTCCTCCAGGGACTGGTCTCTCCTGATAACGTCCAAAGTATGTGAGATACAGTGTCGCCATCCTTCCTTTTAAAAAGCATTCTGGCTGTATTTCCTCCAAGAGAGATTTGTTTGTTCTTTTGGCAGTCCACAGTACATTCAGTATTCTTCAGCAACACCATAACTCAAAGGCATCAATTCTTCTTTGGTCTTCCTTATTCATTGTCCAGCTTTCGCATGCATACGAGGCGATTGAAAACACCATGGCTTGGGTCAGGTGCACCTTAGTTTTCAAGGTGACATCTTTACTTTTCAATACTTTAAAGAGGTCCTTTGCAGCAGATTTGCCCAATGCAATGCATCTTTTGATTTCTTGACTGCTACTTCCATGGGTGTTAATTTTGGATCCAAGTAAAATGAAATCCTTGACAACCTCAATCATTTCTCCATTTATCATGATGTTGCTTATTGGTCCAGTTGTGAGGATTTTTGTTTTCTTCATGTTGCAGTGTAATCCTTACTGAAAGCTATGGTCTTTGATCTTCCTCAGTAAGAGCTTCAGGTCCTCTTCACTTTCAACAAAGAAGGTTGTGTTAGCTGCATAACGCAGGTTGTTAATGAGTCTTCCTCCCATCCTGATGCCCTGTTCTTCTTCATATAGTCCAGCTTCTCAGATTATTTGCTCAGCATACAGATTGAATAAGCATGGTGAAAGGATACAGCCCCAATGCACACCTTTCCAGACTTGAAACCACGCAGTATCCCCTTGTTCTGTTCAAACGACTGCCTCTTGATCTATATACAGGTTCCTCATGAGTACAATTAAGTGTTCTGGAATTCCCGTTCTCTGCAATTTATCCATAATTCGTTATGATCCACACAGTCGAATGCCTTTGCATAGTCAATGAAACGCAGATAAACATCTTTCTGGTATTCTCTGCTTTCAACCAGGATCCATCTGACATCAGCAATGATATCCCTGGTTCCACATCCTCTTCTGAATTCGGCTTGAATTTCTGGCAGTTTCCTATCATTATACTGATGCAGCTGCTTTTGAATGATCTTCACCAGAATTTTACTTGCGTGTGATATTAATGACATTATTTGATAATTTCCACATTCATTTGGATCACTTTTGTTTGGAATAGGCATAAATACGGATCTCTTCCAGTCGGTTGGCCAGGTAGCTATCTTCCAAATTTCTTTCAAGATGAGTGAGCACTTCCAGCACTGTATCTATTTGTTAAAACATCTCAATTGGTAGTCCATCAATTCCTGGAGCCTTGCTTTTCACCAATGCCTTCAGTGTAGCTTGGACCTCTTCCTTCAGTGCTACCTCCTGAAATGGTTGAACATCAACCAATTCTTTTTTGTGTAGTGACTCTGTGTATTCTTTTCATCTTCTTTTGATGCTTCCTGCCTTGTTTAATATTTTTCCCTGTAGAATTCTACAATATTTCAACTCAAGGCTTGAACTTTTTCTTCAGTTCTTTCAGCTTGAGAAATGCCAAGCATGTTCTTCCCTTTTGTTTTTCTAACTCCGGGTCTTTGCACATTTCATCATAAAACTTTATCTTTTTGAGCCACCCTTTGAAATCGCCTTTTTAGCTCTTTTACTTCATCATTTCTTCCATTTGCTTTAGCTACTTGACATTCCAGAGCAAGTGGGGGGATAAAGGAGTGATATCCACAATATATAAAGAATTCTTACAAAGCAGTGAATAAGAAGACAAATAACCCAGTTAAAAGATGGGCAAAGGACCTGAACAGACACTTCTCCAAGGAAGATACACAAATAGCCAATAAACACATGGAAAGATGTTCAACATCATTATTCATTAACCCATTGCTGTTGAGTCGATTCCAACTCATAGTGACCCTATAGGACAGAGTAGAACTGCCCTATAGGGTTTCCAAAGAGCACCTAGTGGATTCAAACTGCCAACTTTTTGGTTAGCAGCCGTAGCTCTTAACCACTATGTCACCAGGGTTTCTCATTCATTAGGGGACTGGAAATGTCTTGGGCTGGGTTCTCTAGAGAAGCGAAACCAGTGAAGCATATGTATATATATATATATATGTATATATATATATGTATATATATATATGTACACACACACACACAGATATACAGGTATATATACATAGAGAGAGATTTGTATCAGGGAAATGTCTCACATGGTTGTAGAGGCTGGAAAGTCCCAAATCCCTGAGTCGGGCTGGAAGCGTCTCCTCACTTAGCTTCAGGGGCTAGGGAACCCAAGATTGGCAGGTCATACAACAGACCTCTGGCTCACAGGCTGCAGAGGCAGACAAATCCTAAGATAGGTAGGTAAGCTGGCAGGCCACTGACTCACAGACTGCAGAGGCTGATGAATCTCAAGATGAGCAGGTAAGCTGATACTTAGGTTCCAAGAACCAGAGGCCAAATGAACAGGAGCCAGCTGCAGAATCCAGAGCAAGCAAAAGCCTGAGAGCTTTGCCAGAAAGTCCACATAAATTGGATGTCAGCCATTCCCTTAAGGAAACTCCCGTTCAACTGCTTATCTGCTCATAATAGATCTCATCATGGAGGTGATTGCATTATATCAGATCTTTATTATGGAGGTGATTACATCATTACATAGCTGCCAAACTACACCATAACTTCCAAACCACTGTGATTCATGGCCCAGCCAAGTTGACACACAATCGTAACCATCACAGTCCACCCCTTCTTAACACATCTCTGAATACAATTATAAAGTCATACTTGCACCTAACACGGTACACCTAACAAGCATACAGCCAAAAATGCACTAGCCCTGTTTACATCTTATATTTTATAAATGAAGAGAACAAAAATATTCGGTGCACACATACAGTCCTTGTTTCTGCAGCTGGTCATGTGGTCATAGCTGGTATTTAGAACTACCTTCTTTCACCACCCATTCCATATTCCTTTGCCCTCAGCAAGCACCTCAGCTTGTTGTGGTTCTTTGCCTGGTGGGGTGACTCAAACCTTCTATAAGCCTATGCTTTTCCACCCAGTTGTCCTCCTAGGAAGGGATCTTTAGCTCTGGAGTAGTGCTTATTAACTGGAGGAACTTATGAAAGCATAGTATTTTCTCATCCATGTTGCCACAGAGAATCAAATCCCAGCTTGGGAGTGGAAGTTTTTTGGTGGAAAGTCTTCTGTTGTCGCTTTGCCCAGTCAGATGGTGGGATTACTAGGGGACAGTATGAAATCCTAAACATACAGAAATGAGCCTAATATGGTATTTCTCTACCTTTAGATCTGACTCACTGCCATTTTCTTTGGACAAAAAGATGTGCTAGTCAAATCATAAGTACACTTATTCTTGTAACCCTAGCCATCTTCCAAGTCCTTTAGCCCAGGTTACTCTGAGGACTTTGCCTCTATTTGTAAGAAGCTGTAACTGTTCATATTTTCTAGCCAGATTTTAATGTACCTAATTCAATTTCCAGGAAAGAAACATCAATCACAATGATGGACAGGCTCCTCATCCATGGGCTCCAATACAGACTTTTAGGAGAGCTACCAATCAATCAGACCAAATGTTGTCTCTGTCAACACTTGAACCAAGATACAAGTCATCTCCCCAGAGTTCCAAGTAGTTTATCAACAAGACACTTCATAAACCAACTGAATATATAACCTGATGTACTAAAGAGATCATGTAATAAATAAATAAAAATGTCAGCAGCACAAAACTGAATAGTCTAACTCTTAGAACAATACTTTTAAGACTGAGTTTAACATTACTCTGGACATAGAAAACTTACAGAATATGACCAGGTAGTCCAATATACATTGACTGATTATACCAAGTCTGAGTTAGCCTAGTCTTACGATAGTTAATACTTTGTTCAACTGTGCTGAGAGAGCTTTTGTATTACTTTTATTAAAATGTATACTGTTCATATAATGTGCTGTATTAAAAAATACATGCTGTTTTTACATAAAATAAATCAGGATGTGTTATACATACATAAGATTAGACAAATACAACCCTTTAATCTATCCAGTTGGCTTAAATTAAGCCATAACTGAGATGGCTAGATGAGATCACTCCTCCAAGCAGGCCTGATCAATCTACTGAGGAGAGTCCTACTAGTAACCCTCATTAAATACTGCCTCAAATGATGCACAGATATAACATTCACCAGTTATATCGCAAACCACAAACATGCAGCTCAATGCCCCAAATAACTGATAGACATACCAGGACTTAGTAGTACTGCTTTACTTCTTTTTCTGACACCAATAGGATTTAGGGAGTGGACTGTTGGGGGAATAGTCGGCCTCTACTCCTTCCACCCAGGCTGCCTAAGTAAAGGCCATGGGGCCCAGGGGATTCTCTGATAAGGAGGCTGGGAATTGGGTCGCCTTCTCTCTCCTGGTTCCTTCTCCTTATCAGAGGAAACTTTCCCCTGTTCTGGGCACACAGTAACATTCTCTGTCTCTTGCAGTTGCACAGGTACCATACAGCACCTGGGCAACCCCACTTCTGCATCTGTTCCTGGTGGGGAGGGGGATGGAGTCTCTTGTACTGCGGCACAAGAGGCGGAGCATGCCAGATTGTAAGAGCCGGCCTAGAGGAGTGGACTGAAGGGGAAACAGGCTTTGCGAGGCCCAACATGAGTATCCCCATGTGGTCTGCTAGTTCACTACAGTTTGCTGAGTCATTCTTATGTAAGCCCCTGGCTTTTAGCCACTATTATCCACCACGACTATAAAACCTCTGCCCTCCAATTGCAGGGTGCAGAAATCTGTTCAGGTCCTGTGGCTGCCCAGAACTTGGCCTCATAGGTAAGTCCCCCTAATAAACTCCTTCACTGCCACACTGGAGTTGCCTACTTCTTTCTTCGGCCTGTCAACACCCTTTATTTTTGGAGGCACATTTCACATTACTAGTCCTTGCCCGGACGAAGGATTAAAAGCGGGCCTCTGTGTCTGTGGCAGGGTTAGTCTGCAGAGGACATGGTCATCCACACTCCTAAACATCTTTTTGCTTTGTTCTGAGGCTCTCTTGTTAACTGCCCCAGGATCTCAGAGGATGTATAGGATTACAGCATGATAAATAGTCAAGAAATTACCTTGGAGAGTCTTAAACCAGTCTTTTTCTCACCTGCGGGTGCAGAAAGCACGAATCAGTAGTGCAAAGGGAAAAAAACACATGCCCACTTTCACATTCCTGAGCCCACAGACGTTTGTGGAGACTGAAAAGTATAGCGTCACATGTTCTTCATGTAGAAAACACAGTCTTTTTTCTATTCTTTTTTAGACTTTTGTTTCTTTTAGTTCTGAATTTTCTTCTGTTTCAGTCCTGACTAAGCAGAACTCGACGGCACTGGGTACTGGGTGGAAGCAGAACCAAAGACCCCAGGCCTCTTAGTAGCCTTAGTAAAGAGCTTTTTTAAGATGACATTTTATTTCTTTAGATGCTATCTAAATCCAAGGCAGGATTCCCAGTAATGTGGCAACTTTACTGATAAAACTTCAGTGATAAACTTCACGATAAAACAGGAGGATTGGAGATATAAGTAATAAAAATCAGAGTCCACATTAAGGAAAATAAGACCTGGTTGCTATTTTTATATTTTCTCAGCCCTCCCTTTCTTTTTCTATAATCATAAATATGTTTGAAAATGTTATTTGTAAATATTTTCCTGAAGACACCTAGATTCCTGAAGTTTCATGTTACACCCTTGGAATGTAACTGTCAGTATCTAAAAAACAACTTGTTGCGTTTGAGTTGATTCTGACTCACGATGACCCTGTATGTGTCAGAGTAGATCTATGCTCCATGGGGTTCATAATGGCTGATTTTTTGCAGTGTATCACCAGGCCTTTCTTCCAAGGTGCCTCTAGGTAGACTCACACCTCCAACCTTTTGGTTAGCAGCAAGTGCCTTAACCATTTGTACCATGAAGAGACCCTTTCAATATGTAAGCCATGCTAATTAATTACGTGAAATAACCTTGCTGGTTTATAATGCCAAATATATAAATATTTGAATTTTCTTTAAGCATAAGAGTTTTAGATTGATTTTGTCTTTATCTTCTCTTGTTAGCTAAAGGGCTATTAATAGCAATCACTGACTCAAGTGATTATTTTTGTCTTAAAAATGTTGTGGATGAGAGCTTTTGTTTACATGTATTCTTTTACTTGCCTTAGACAACTGTTGTGAGGATTAAGTGATTGGCACAAAATTGGTACCCTGGAAGCATTATTTCCTTCCCCAACCACTCTTTTCCTTTCTGGACTAAAACCTTTATCAGTCCATGTGTTGCTGTGGCATAGGGTTTCTGTCAGGTAAAAGAAAATGCCTTTTTCCCACCACTTACTTGTTTTGTAAAATCAATAATGCTTTTTCTGTGATATTGTTGCAACAAAACTTTTTTTTATTAGTACATACATGCATGTTAAAATATAACATCTGAAAGAATATACATCAAGATCATCACAAAGGTTACTTTTGGGAAACAGGTGATGGTTGTCGCAGTAAACAAAGCAATGAAGGAGGTGTCAGCTTTATCTCTCATGCTCTAATGTTTAACCTCTATAATGTCTTATGGTTCCCCTTTCACTCATGATATTGCTTATTTGTATGCAAACTCTTTATAATCATATTAGTATTTAAAGAAAAAGGAATAAAAACCCGAAAATGTTGTTATAATACATTCAAGTGAACAAATATTAACTGATGTTTATAGCATATATTAGAGTTTAGCTCACCAAACTTTCAATAAGCAATTACTCTTTATCACCTAAGTGTTTGTGGAAGAAAGTCCGGAGTTGGTTCCAAGCATCCACCTGGGCCACGGCATGAGCCCTGGGCTCCCCACCCCAGATGACAGGACTACCCAACAAGCTGTGCATGGAAGCCCGGCACATGGGGAAATAAGGAGGCTCAATACAGTGCCCAGCCCCTGGGTAAAAGACGATCTGGGGCTTTTCCTTACCATGGGCCTGTAAGCGGTTAGAGGCCTCATTAGCATAGAACTCACTCTTCCAGTTGTGGTCATCCAAACCAACAAGGAACAGGAAGGTGCACTCAGCCCTTTCCACAGGAATGAAGCTCTTCTGATCAGGTCCTTCCAAAGGGCAGTTGAGGACATCCACAATGTCTACAAGGCCATCTTCGGACACCTTGATTCGATTTCGGTTGATGCTCAAGGGGGGCAGGGTCTCGTCCTTATATTGTAAGACTCCCCCAATATTGGCCACACAGCCATTAATTATGGTGGCAGCCGTGATCCCCTTCAGGAATGAGGCCATAGAGAGGCAAAGGTCACCACCTTTAGAAATTCCAAGTAGTCCAAGTCCTGGACCCTTTACCTGAGAAAGGGACAGAGGCAAGAGAAGGAGAGTAAATCCATGAACGCTGTAATGTGGTAGAGAGTAGCCAGCCTTGAAGTCAGGTGGCCTTACGTTTGAATCTGGGTTCTACTATTTACCGAGGTTTGCAAGCTTGGGAAATTTACTAATCCTTACTCCCTATCTTCTCTCCACAATTTCTCCATTATTATTCTTGGTGACTTCAATATCCATATGGATGACAGATCAAATAAATAACCTTAGACTCTCAATTCCTTGATCTCCATACCTCCCATGACCTTTTTCTGTACTCTACCTCGGCCACCCACTCTCACTGTCATACCCTAAACCTAGTCATCATCGATAACTACATCATCTCCAAAATCTCACCTTCAAGCATTCCACCCTCTGATCACCATCTTAAATACCTGCAGTTTAGTCACTCTAATGCTACCCATTTCAGCAATTTTTCTGTTTCTTTAGACCTTGTCTAACATTTTTCCACTATCAATACCTCCCTCATGCTGTTACTTCCCTCCTCATCTAGCTTAGATTTCATGCTTCTGCACTGGCTCACTCCCATCAGTATACTTACATGCTCTAGTACTGTTTCTTTTAATAATAATTCCTTGACTCCACATCTACTCTAGTTACTGCCCTAATCTGTGAAATAGTTATCTGTTATTGCTCTCTTCCTTGTCCTCCATTCTCTACTCAGTCTTCTTCAGGGTAGTTCCACAAGGACTGCTCTCATCAGTTACTAATGACCTCTGTGTTACAAACAAATGGCCTTTTTTTTCTTTTTAATAATTTTTATTGTGCTTTGAGTGAAAGTTTACAAATCAAGTCAGTCTCTCACATATAAACTTATATACACCTTACTACATACTCCCATTTACTCTCCCCTTAATGAGTCAGCCCGCTCCCTCCTTCCAGTCTCTCCTTTTGTGACCGTTTTGCCAGTTTCTAACCCTCTCTACCCTCCCATCTCCCCTCCAAACAAGAGATGCCAACACAGTCTCAAGTGACAAACGGCCTTTTGATTGACCTCTCGGCAGTAATCTTTTTTTCCTTGTGGCTTCTCTGGACTGGCTTCACCTATTTACTCCTCACAAAAGTACTATGAATTAGATAATATTATTATCATCCCAACTTTTCAAAGAAGGAAACAGAGGCCCCAAGGTTATGGAGTTAGTAATTGGCAAAATCAAAATTCAAATTTAACTTCTCTTTATATACGCCCTGGCTCCACTATACCCCATTACCTCTTTTAAAAGTTCCAATGCTTCTTTCCACTTTTAGCTCTGACTGAATTGTAAAATAAGGAAGGTTTATCTTCTGAGTTTCTAATACCCTGAGCCTAGAACTCTCAAAATATTTCTTAGTATCCAGGGTCTTTGATTGCCCAGTTACTGTTTTGAAACTTACTTCTGTGTTCTCACATGTTCAAGACCCAAAATGGGAGGGGGTTGCTAAACACAAAAATTTAAACTGGGACCTCTGGAGATAGTGATTTCCTTCCACTTCCAACCTTACTTCCTGTGTCAAACCAAAGGTTTTCAAATATGTTTGGGCTCACTATGGAATACTATCAAAAAACCAAACCCGTTGCTGTCAAGTTGATTCCAACTCATAGCGACCCTATAGGTCAGAGTAGAACTGCCTCATAGGGTTTCCAGGGAGCAGCTGGTGGATTCAAACTGCCGACCTTTTGGTTAGCAGCTGTAGCTCTTAACCACTACGTGACCAGGCTTTCCATTAAATACTATAAGATACTGGAATTTTAAATTCCATAATACCAACTAAAGTAGTCCTGGTGGTGCAATGGTTAAGTGCTCGGCTGCTAACTGAAAGGTCAGCAGTTCAAACCCACCAGCGACTCCAAGGGAGACAAGACCTGGTGATCTCCTTCCGTAAAGATTACAGCCTAGAAGACCCTACAGGGCAGTTCTACTCTGTCACATGGGGTCGCTATGAGTTGAAAATCGATTCAACAGCACCTAATAACAACAATACAACTAGGAACAGCTTTACCAGCAGGAAATATATAATGTCACAGAAACTGTCTATGAGAAGTGTCTATAAAAGATAGTGTGTGATGGGTGTTGGGAGTAGTTGGCAAGAATGAGCCAAGTTCTGTGAGAACCAAGAGCATTAATGAGGAGCCGACCTGATACGTAGCTCATAAAGCTTAGAGAAGAACCAACCTCAGGGCGATTGAGCAGGTAGTTCACGGCTTCTTCAAAGTATTCCAGGTGTAGGATCTCTATGCTCTTGGGAAGGTCTTCATAGTTGTAATAAGCTAGAGCCATCACAGCAAAACCCTTCCCAGCCAGCAGACTAGCTCGGTACTCTGGAAGGCCAGCTCCAACTTCAGAAATGTCTACAACTCCAGGAAAAGGCCCAGGTCCTTGGAAAGAAGCAAAACACAAAACTAAACTATTCCTGAAACTCTTTGCAGTGGTATCAAAAGCCATGTTGTTGCCTACCTAGTGATGTCGAAGTTTTCTGTTGACAATCAAAAATGCTGAAAGGACTCTGGTCTTTAAGCCTCCAAAGAGTGGCTTTGTATAAATCCACATTCCCGGTTTACACCCAGAGTATCAAAGCCCCACAGATTTTTACAAAAAACATGTACTACTTTTGTAATTGCAAATAATTTACAAACAAATTATTGCTCCCTCCCACAAAAAACAAAGTCAAATGCTAGTGAGAATGTAGAGCAACTCAAACCCTCATATATTGCTGGTAAGAATGCAAAATGATACAGCTGCTTTGGAAAACACTTTGGCAGTGTTATGGATTGAACTGTGTCCCTCCAAAATATGTGTCAACTTAGTAGGCCATGAGTCCCAGTATTGTATGATTGTCCTCCATTTTGTGATTGATGTAATTTCCTCTGTGTTGTAAATTGTAATCTCTGCCTGTCATTAATGAGGCAATATTAGGTTATGTTAAAGAGGATTAGGGTGGGATGTAACACCCTTAGGTCACATCCCTGATCCAATATAAAGGGAGTTTCCCTGGGGTGTGGTCTACAGTACGTTTAATCTTACAAGAGATAAAAGAGAGAAGCAAGCAGAGAGACATTGGGACCTCATACCACCAAGAAAGCAGTGCTGGCAGCAGGGCATGTCCTTTGGACTCAGGGACCGTGTGCATGAGAAGCTCCTAGACCAGGGGAAGATTGATGACAAGGACCCTCCTCCAGAGCCAACAGAGGAAGCCTTCCGCTGGAGCTGATGCCCTGCATTTGGACTTCCAGCATACTAGACTGTGACAGAATAAACCTCTGTTTGTTAAAGATATCCACTTGTGGTATTTCTGTTATAGCAGCACTAGATGACTAAGACAAGCAGTTTCTTGCAAGTTAAACATATATTTATTGTATTACCCAGAAATTGGCTCCTAGGTATATACCTAAGAGAAATGAAAACTTGTGTTCACACGAAAATTTGTATGCTAATGTTTATAATGATTTTATTCATAATTTCCAAAGACTAGAAAAATCCTGGTAGTGTATCATACAAGGGAGTACTACTACTGAGAAGTAATAAGAAAGTACTGATACATGTAACAACATAATGAATCCGCTATTGAATTGTGGTAAATGAAGGAACCCAGACTCAAAAAGCTACATACTCATTCTGCATGATTCCATTTATATGATACTGTGGGGGCTTGCGTGTTGCTGTGATGCTGGAAGCTATGCCACCAGTATTCAGATACCAGCAGGGTCACCCATGGAAGACAGGTTTCAGCTGAGCTTCCAGACTAAAACAGACTGGGAAGGACCCAGCAGTCTACTTCTGAAAACCATTAGCCAGTGAAAACCTTATGAATAGCAGCAGAACACTGTCTGATATAGTGCTGGAAGATGACCCCCCAGGTTGGAAGGCACTCAAAAGATGATTGGGGAAGAGCTGCCTCCCCAAAATAGAGTCGACCTTAATGATGTGGATGGAGTAAAGCTTTCGGGACCTTCATTTGCTGATGTCATGACTCAAAATGAGAAGAAACAGCTGCAAACATCCATTAATAATCAGAACCTAGAATGTATGAAGTATGAATCTAGGAAAATTGGAAATTGTCAAAAATGAAATGGAAAACATAAACATCAATATCCTAGGCATCAGCGACTGTCCATTTTGAATTGGACAATCATATAGTCTACTATGCTGGGAATGACAACTTGAAGAGGAATGGTGTCGCATTCATGGTCAAAAAGAACATTTCAAGATCTATCCTGAAGTACAACGCTGTCAGTGATAGAATAATATCCATATGCCTACAAGGAAGACTAGTTAATGCGACTATTATTCAAGTTTACGCACCAACCACTAGGGCCAAAGATGAAGAAATAGATTTTTATCAGCTGCTGCAGTCTGAAATTGATCGAACATGCAATCAAGAGGCATTGATAATTACTGGTGATTGGAATGCGAAAGTTGGAAACAAAGAAGGAGGATCAGAAGTTGGAAAATATGGCCTTGGTGATAGATACAATCCCGGGGATCGAATGACAGAATTTTGCAAGACCAGCGACTTCTTCATTGCAAATACCTTCTTTCACCAACATAAACGGCTACTATACACATGGACCTCACCAGATGGAACACACAGAGATCAAATTGACTACATCTGTGGAAAGAGACGATGGGAAAGCTCAATATCATCAGTCAGAACAAGGCCAAGGGCCGACTGTGGAATAGACCATCAATTGCTCATATGCAAGTTCAAGCTGAAACTGAAGAAAATCAGAGCAAGTCCACGAGAGTCAAAATACGACCTTGAGTATATCCCACCTGAATTTAGAGACCATCTGAAGAATAGATTTGACGCATTGAACACTAGTGACCGAAGACCAGACGAGTTGTGGAATGACATCAAGGACATCACCCATGAAGAAAGCAAGCGGTCATTGAAAAGACAGGAAAGAAAGAAAAGACCAAGATGGATGTCAGAGGAGAATCTGAAACTTGCTCTCGAACGTCAAACAGCTAAAGGAAATGGAAGAAATGATGAAGTAAAAGAACTGAAGATTTCAAAGGGCAGCTCAGGAAGACAAAGTATTATAATGACATGTGCAAAGAGCTGGAGATGGAAAACCAAAAGGGAAGAAGACACTCGGCGTTTCTCAGGCTGAAAGAACTGAAGAAAAAATTCAAGCCTCGAGTTGCATTACTGAAGGATTCTATGGGGAAAATAGTAAACGATGCAGGAAGCACCAAAAGAAGATGGAAGGAATAAACAGAGTCATTATACCAAAAAGAATTAGTCAATATTCAACCATTTCAAGAGGTGGCATATGAGCAGGAACCGATGGTACTGAAGGAAGAAGTCCAAGCTGCTCTGAAGGCATTGGCAAAAAACAAGGCTCCAGGAATTGATGGAATATCAATTGAGATGTTTCAACAAACAGATGCAGTGCTGGAGGTGCTCACTCGTCTATGCCAAGAAATATGGAAGACAGCTTCCTGGCCAACTGACTGAAAGAGATCCATATTTATGCCTATTCCCAAGGAAGGTGATGCAACCGAATGTGGAAGTTATAGAACAATATCATTAATATCACACGTAAGCAAAATTTTGCTGAAGATCATTCAAAAACGGCTGCAGCAGTATATCGACAGGGAAATGCCAGAAATTCAGGCTGGTTTCAGAAGAGGACATGGAACCAGGGACATCATTGCTGATGTCAGATGGATCCTGGTTGAAAGCAGAGAATACAAGAAGGATGTTTACCTGTGTTTTACTGACTATGCAAAGACATTCGACTATGTGGATCATAACAAATTATGGATAACATTGCGAAGAATGGGAATTCCAGAACAATTAATTGTGCTCATGAGGAACCTTTACATAGATCAAGAGGCAGTTGTTTGGACAGAACAAAGGGATACTGATTGTTTTAAACTCAGGAAAGGTGTGTGTCAGGGTTGTATCCTTTTACCATACGTATTCGATCCGTATGCTGAGCAAATAATCTGAGAAGCTGGACTGTATGAAGAAGAATGGGGTATCAGTATTGGAGGAAGACTCATTAACAACCTACATTATGCATATGACACAACCTTGTTTGCTGAAAGTGAAGAGGACTTGAAGCATTTACTGATGAAGATCAAAGACCGCAGCCTTCAATATGGATTACACCTCAACATAAAGAAAACAAAAACCCTCACAACTGGACCAATAAGCAACATCATGATAAACGGAGAAAAGACTGAAGTTGTCAAGGACTTCATTTTACTGGATCCACAATCAACAGCCATGGAAGCAGCAGTCAAGAAATCAAAAGACACATTGCATTGGGCAAATCTGCGAAAGACCTCTCTTTAAAGTGTTGAAAAGCAAAGATGTCACCTTGAAAACTAAGGTGCGCCTGACCCAAGCCACGGTATTTTCAGTCGCATCATATGCATGCAAAAGGTGGACAGTGAATAAGGAAGACCAAGAAGAACTGACACCTTTGAACTGTGGTGTTGGTGAAGAATACTGAATATACCATGGACTGCCAAATAAAACAAACAAATCTGTCTTGGAAGAAGTACAACCACAATGCTCCTTAAAAGTAAGGAAGGGAGACTACATCTTACATACATTGGACATGTTATGAGGAGGAATCAGTCCCTAGAGAAGGACATCATGCTTGGTAAAGTACAGGATCAGCGAAGAAGAGGAAAACCGTCAATGAGATGGATTGACAAAGTGGCTGCGACAATGGGCTCAAGCATAACAACGACTGTGAGCATGGTGCAGAACCAGTGTTTCGTTCTGATGTACACTGGGTCACTAGGAGTCAGAACCAACTCAAGAGTACCTAACAACGACAACACTGCAGAGTGACCCTAGTAAGAGAAGGGATTATAAAATAGAGTAACACATGGGAAAGGCATACAAGAAACTAAATGGTAGTTTTGTCTATATGTGATGGGAAATTAAGAGTCTAATGTGTTGGTTAAGATTGTGTGTCAACTTGGCTGGGCCATGATTCTCAGTGTTTTGGCAGTTGTATAACGTTGTGATCACTTTCCTGTTGAAATTTGATATGTGATCACCCCCATGATGGAATCTCCTGAGTGGTACCGGCGGGGGCAGGGCCTATGGCAGCTCACCGCCCCCTCAGCCTTCATGTCCCTGCCTTCTGCAGCCTACTTCCTTCCTGCTCACCTTGCAAAGGTTTTTGGCTTGTTCTGGATCCAGCAGCTGTCTCCTGTTTGACCTCTGGTTCTTGGGACTTGAGCTAGCAGCTTACCTGTCCATCCTGTGATTCGCTGATCTTCATGGCCTGCAAGCAAGAGTCCTGCTCCCCGACCTGCCTATCTTGGGTTCGCCAGCCCCTGCAGCTAAGAGACTCAGGAGAAACCTTGTGATCTTGCCTGCTGACCTTGGGGATTCCTCGACCTTCACAACCTGTGAGCTGGATCCCTGTTCTCCGACCTGCTCGTCTTGGGTTCACCAGGTTTCTGCAGCTCTGTGAATTGGTAAAGGCCTCTATCCTGATGCAAGGACTTGGGACGTTCCAACCCCTACAATCATGTGAGCTGTTTCCTTGATATAAAGCTCTCTCTATATATTTATATGCGTTACTGGTGTTGCTTCTCTAGAGAACCAAGCCTAAGACATCTAATGTGGGAAGGAGACATGTCACTATGAACCCTCCTATAATTCTTTTGTTATACCATTTATGTTGTTGTTAGGTGCCGTCCAGTTGGTTCCGACTCATGGTGACCCTATGCACAACAAAATGAAACACTGTTTCAATTTTTAATGTTTTTTTAAAAGTTAATTTGTCAACTTTTCAACCTCCTTTTCCAAAACCCAAGGTAGTACTAAGGTTTATATAAATTTGAAAGGAGGCAGGCCTCAGGCTAGCAACTGGAAATTTTCTGAGACTATCGGATTTTTTTTAACCATTTCCATTAAAAAAAAATTGCATCTAACATGTATATAAGATTTAAAGAATAATAATAAAGCAAACACTGTATACCCAACTCTCCATTTAATAAACAGTTTGGTACTAACACCATTGAAGCCCCCTGAGTGGTTGTTCCCCAATGAATTTCCTTACCTCTCCGCTATCCTGGATTCTGTGTGTTTCATTCTCTTGACTGTAGTATCACCATTTCTATGTGTACCTTAAACAATATTTTGTTTATTTTGTCTACTTTTGAAATTTTATCTAAATGGAATGATACTGAATGTGTTCCTCTGGAATTTGTTTCACTCAACACTTTCGGAGATTCACCCACGCTGATTCTTGTAGAATCTCTTTTGCACTGCAATGTATCTCATTGTGTAAACATACCTCAATTTGTTCATCAACTCTATTGTTGATGGACCTTTGGGCTGTTTCCAGTTATATTTGCTGTTACAAACAATGCTTCAGTGAACATTCATGAATGTCTCCTGGTGCACACATACCAGAAGTGAATGATATATTCAACTTTCTAAGTAAAGACAAATTTGTTTCCCAGAAGGGATGAGTAATCATACTCCTTCCAGCAGTGTATGTGAGTTCCTTTTCCTCCACAAGTTTGTCAACAATTGGTATTGTTGGACTTGTAAATTTGTGCCACTTTTCAGAGTGTGAAATGGTATCTTGTAGTTTTACTTTGCATTTCCCGGATTACTAATAAAGATAAGCATTATTTCATTGGCCATTGGTGGTTCCTCTTCTAGGAGAGCCTATTTATATATTTACTTATTTTGTCGGATTGTTTTTACTCACTGGTGTTGGTGAGTTTAAATGTATATTTGTGTTTCTGATGCTAATTCTTTGTCGGTTAGGTGTTGCAATATGTTCTTTCATATCTGTCTTTTCCCTTTCCTACTATGTCTAACTGATGACTGGACTCTAAAGGACTCCTCAGAAAGTTTTGAAGCAGCAGAGCCACCTCCCCAACAAGTCTCACATTCCATTCCTGTCTCCCTGGCACCTCAAGTCTCTTTTTACAACCCCATTGAGTTCTGGAATGTTGGGAGCTACATCCTTCCTCTGTCTAGTGTACGCGAGGCGAGAGCTAAATCGGAAACAATTAAGGAAGCAAGTCACTCACCGGGCGGCAGGAAGAGCGTGGCGCGCAGCCGGCCCGCGCGCACCGGCTCCCTCCGCACTCCTGGCCGCAGGAAGTAGCGCTCGTGCACCGCCCGGCCCAGGACCTTTTGTGGCTCGGGCTCGTGGCCCTCGAGCACCTCCAGCTCCACCGCGAAGGGCATCTGCACGTCCCGCTTCACCAGCCGCCAAAACGGCTTCTCAGGCTCCAGGGCCCAGATGAGTCCCATGGGCTCGAGGCCCGCGAAGCTGCCGCCCAGCGCGGGCGCGCGCGCCAGGTCCAGCTCGCCGCCGCGGTCTGCGCAGTAGCGCGCGTGGGCCTGGAAGAGCGTGCCCTTCTCATCGCGCAGGGACGAGCGAAGCGTGACCTTCTGCCCCGGGGCCAGCCCACGCACCACGATGTTCGCGGGCTCGTCCCAGGAGCAGCGGCCCGCGGGCTCCAGGATCACAGTCGCCGCCATCCGAGCCGGGGTCAAAGAGAGAGGGCCACCCGTCCTCAGCTGTAGAGGCCTTGGCGACCGCACCCAACTCTTCGATCCCAGTCGGCAGAACCAGGACGCTCGCAGGACAGCGGGGGCTGAGGCTGTCATTTTGTGCTGGAGTTCACACTTTGGCTGTGGAGAAAGTTAGAACTGGTTAAGGAGCCTCTAGTGGCGGGCTCCCCATCTGCAGGCTGAGCGCCCGGAACACACAGGGAAGGAGGAGCCGGCTCAGCTGAGCTGTGAAGGTCAGAATCCTACCAGTCGGGAGTCTACCCTTGACAGCAGAAAGTATGAGCAAAAACAGACACACATGAACTTGCCTAAAGCCTCCTGTATTTAAAACTTCTACGTCTGAAAGAAACTTCAAAGTTCTACCTCTCGGTACCGTGGGCCGTGAAGAGTGGACCGGGCTAGGGCTGTCTCTCAGGGAACCTGGCACCTAACAAAAACTCATCGCCAAACTCTTGCCGGCTAAAAGGAGTGTAGGTAGCCTTATCACTTTGTTGAATAACTCACACCAGTTATTAATCATAGGCCTTTTGTTTTAAAATGGGAACCATGGTGTTTTGCTTGTCTGTGTGTTAATTACACGTATGCCTGTCCTCCACATCGGAGCCCTGGTGGCGAAGTGGTTAAGAGCTCAAGCTGCTAACCAGAAGGTGGACAGTTCGAATCCACCAGGTGCTCCTTGGAAACCCTATGGGGCAGTTGTACTCTGTCCTTTAGGATCGCTATGAGCGGGAATCGACTCGACGGCACAGGACAACAACCTCTTCCACATCAGTCCCACATCTAAAGGTCCTGATGTCTTAATAGCTGTGACCTCTGAGCTTCCTTCCTTACAGGCATAAAAATAGCCAAATGAAGTAATACAGTTATTATTTTGTTATAGTAGTTTCTCATTTTGCTCCATTTAGGCACACATTAGGCACGTTATCTCCTTCTTCTCCTGGAGTTGCCCCTTTTCCACTTTTTCATAAACTATTCCCTCCAACCAGTGGTGGAGCTTTCACGAAGCTGAAGCTTCAGGCTTCTTCCAAGGCCTTGTAGCTGATTCTACTTTCATAATTTTGTACCCCTTTTATTAGTAAAACCTGCAAATTGTATAAAGTTCAGGCCCCAGAAAACCTGTGTTTGCCTCTGCTTCCAATACTCATGATTAAGAGCTTCCCAGCCAAGACCTTTTACCCAGTTCCCAATCCCCTCAGGCCGACTGGTCATTAATCAGGCAGCTCCCTGTAGCTCAGTTACTTCTGTTCTAGTTTTGTGGGGCACTTTACAGAACATTTTGGGCCAGAGTCTCAGGAACTAAAGAAGGTAAATAATAACAGCTAATTTTTTTTTGACAACCATCACCACTGTTTCCAAAATCTTTCATCACCCCAAGCAAATTCTGTACCCACTAGGTGATAACTTCCCAGTTCCCCCTCCACCTCCAGCCCCTGGTAACCACTAATTCTACCTCTGTGCATCTGTCTCTTTTAGATATTTCATGTAAGTGGAGTAATACTACATTAGTCCCTTTGTGTCTGTCTTATTTCACTTAGCATCATGTTTTCAAGGCTCATTCATACTGTAGCATGTATCAGAACTTCATTTCTCTTTATGGCTGAATAACACTCCATTGTATTAAAAAAAAAAATCCGTTGCTATCAAGTTGATTCCGACACATAGCGACCCTCTAGATGGAACAGAACTGCCCCATACAGTTTCCAAGGAGCACCTGGTGAGTTTGAACTGCCGACCTTTTTTTCTTAACCACTACACCACCAGGGTTTCCATTGTATGTATATATACCACACTTTGTTTATTCATTCAGCTGTCATGGACAGTTGGGTTGTTTCCACCCTTTGGCTATTGTGAATAATGCTGCAATGGAGATTGGTGTACAGGTATCTGAGTCGCTGCTTTCAGTTCTTTTGGATATATACCTAGGAGTAGACTTTCTGGGTCATATGGTAATTCTAACTTTTCAATGGACTGCCAAATGTTTTCCATAGTGGCTGCATAATTTTATATTCATCGTATGAGGGTTCCCGTTTCTCCACATCCTCACCAACACTTGTTATTTTCCATTTTGTTGATAATTAACTTTTAATCCTTACAAGAACCCTATGAGCAAATTAAGGCCCAGAGAGGTTAATTCATTTGCTGAAGATTACACAGCTAGAAAGTGGAAGTGCCGAGATTCACACCTTCGCCACGGAGTTCAGAACTTGTACTCTGAACCATTATGCTTTAAATTTTCTCACATGAAGATGCCTCATGTTAAGATCTGGAAGAGAGATACTCATATGTTGTTGGTAGATGTGTAAAGTGGTATGACCATATGATCTCTTCAGAGAGCAATCTATATAAAAATATTTAAAAGATACATTCTCTTTAACTCACAATTACATTTCCAGGAATTTCTTCTAAATAAATATTCATGAATGTGTGTAAATATTTGGCTATACGGATGCTTATTATACAGTTATAATAGAGGAAGAATTTGAAACTAGCAATAGAAATTTGGTTAGATTAATGTACAGTAATATACTGGAAAAAAAGACAGGGACAAATTACCCAATAAGTAAGGTAAGCACATGCTTAGGGCATCAACAAAACAGGCGCACCAGTTGTCCTAAACAAAGATCCATAAATGCCAAGCAGACAAGACATACAGAAAAGCAAGCACCTCAGTGGAAAGCAACTGGCAGAGCACTAAATGAAATTAATACTATTTTATAAATTTTGTATACGATAACAATTATATTTTCTTTTTCGTTTTAAGCCGATTGGGTATAACCTCACATTTAGTTCTTTCTTGTCGGCCACATAAGAACACACCAGTGCCACTATTATCACAAGACTCATGAGGTATCTGGTCCCGCACAAAGTAAACCAAAACGCATCTTCAGATTGAGCATACCCTGGTATTTGCATCATGGGATCGCTCTCACCCGTCGGGTATTAGCAGTGATGTAATGAACTGCGAAGACTCAGCATCAAAGGACCGAAAGTGAGCTCACAAGTTTTTAAGTATTATTTCAAGATGAAAAACACTCGTGGAGGTCTCTGAAAGGCCTGTCAAAAAACATCATAAAACGAATGAAATTACTTCCAACTGCCTTGTAAGTACTATTTCTTTTGTCTGTCTCAGACCTAAAGAACAAGATGACATGTTCCAAATCATTTTTTTTACTTACTAATTTTCAAATATAAATTTTTGTGTTAATATCTGTCATGGATTGAATTGTGTGCCCCCAAAATATCTGTCAACTTAACTGGGCCAAGAGTCCCAGTATTCTGTGATTGTCCATTTTATGTGATTTCCATATGTGTTGCACATCCTATCACTATGATGAAATGAGATGGATTAGTGGCAGTTATACTGATGATGTATCTTAAGCCAATCTCTTTGAGATAGAGAGAAGTGAGCAGAGAGACACGGGGACCTCATACCACCAAGAAAGCAGCACTGGGAGCAGAGCACGTCCTTTGGACCTGAGGTTCCTGTGCTGAGATGCTCCCAGACCAAGAGGAGACTAATGACAAGGACCTTCTTCCAGAGCCGACAGAGAGAGAAAGCCTTCCTGAATTTGGACTTCTAGCCTACTGGACAGTGAGAGAATAAACTTCTCTTTGTTAAAGCTATCCACTTGTGGTATTTCTCTTATAGCAGCACTAGGTGACTAAGACAAGATCCGAATTCCAGTATGAATTTTATAAATTTTATTTACTTTCAATTATTCAATTTCCTATGGTAGAACCAAATTTAAAAAGTGACAATTTTATATCCAAGTAAAATGAAATGGCAACTAAGTGGAATGCAAAAGTGAAAACTTGCAGAACATTAAAAAAAAAAGGATTGTGTATCCCTAAAAACAATTCCAAAAGTAACTTCCTTTTTAAAACATGATGAATCAGAAGAGAATTTATCTGTTGAACGTTTGAGTTTAAATGGGTGCAAATCGTTGTACTAGTACCGCTAGGACTGAAATTACTAATAGCACTACAAATGTAACAGAATTTGTTCCAAATTCTGCATCCATTACTTGCTGTAGTGAAAAAATGGATAATGGTGTAGAAAGTGAAGCTATTTTAGAATCTGAAATTGTTGCATCTGCAGACCCCATAAATAACAGAAATACAGATTCTACTTTGTGGAATAATTTTTCTTTTAATAATGTATGTTACTGGATTGAAAGAAGGCCAAAGTGATTGTCATCATCACAGTGGACCATTTGAAACTTCATGTCAAAAATTTCTGGATGGTGAATAAACAAGGTTCAATAGCCAGAATATATTTCTAGGGTGCAAAGCTAATGGTGAAAATTATAAGAGGGAGTGGCTACTGTGTTCTCCATCAGTTGGCTCTGTATATTGTTTTGTTTGAAAACTATTCAGTCCTAAATATTTAATCCTCAATTTGTTATAGATGGATTTAGGGATTGGCGCAACTCAAATATGACTGATAAACATGAAAACAGTTCAATTCACAGAGATTGCATGTCATCATATTTAAACCGAAGATACGGTTTTGGCTTAACTCATGAACTGGAAACACAAACTAATGAATAGCGTCAGTGTTGGAAGACCATTTTGCAACATGTTGTCGCTATCATTATAACAATTGCTGAACCTGGACTGTCTTTTCAAGGAAGAAATGAAGTGTTTGAGTCCCCACAAAATGGAAATTTTGGGGGTTTATTTGAACTTGTTTTTCAGTTTGATCCATTTTTAGGAGGTCACATCTCAAAATATGGTAACAGAGGAAAGGGCAACCCATCGTATATGTCTAAGACAATGTTTGAAGAATTAATAAATTTAATAAGTGATAAAGTTTGATAAACTATTTTCAATAAAAAAAAGTATAGCTCAATATTTCAGTTTGTCTGTAGATTCCACTTCTGATCTTTCTCATACAGATCAGCTAAGTACTGTTTTGAGATATGCACCTCCAATAGATGGAAAACCTGTTGAGTGATTTATCACATTTACTAACTTAAAAAGTCATACTGGTGAAGAAATTGCAGCTCAAATACTTCGCTATTTATGTGAAGTTTGAAAAACTGACTTCTCTAAGCGCAGAGGCCAGTCCTATGACAATGCTGCCAATATGTCAGGGCATTATAAAGGCATGCAACAGGAAATTTTAGAATGTAATGAATCTGCCATTTTCATGCTATGTTCTGGACATTCACTTAATCTTGTAGGAAGTAGCACAGTAAACAGCTGTCTGGAAACAGGTGGTTTTTTTCCTACTGTTCAGTTACTCTATACATTTTTTGCCACCTCTGCTCATCAATGGGCAGTTCTTAAAACAACGATCGAGTGTTAAAATGTCTTTCTAATACACGTTGGGAAGTGCATATGGTAGTAACCAGTGCAATTTTGGAATCATACACTGAGATTCTAGATGCCTTAGAAAATATTGCTGAAGACAAGCCACAAAAAGGAGATACCAAAAGAGAAGCTGAAAAGATCATCAACAAAATACAAACACTAGAGTATGTATGTTGGTTATGTAGAATAATATATTGCAGCATTTTCATCTGACAAGCTCTCCAAGATTCAGAAGTAAATTTAAAGACATGCACAGATCTCTACTAGTAATTAACAGGGTATTTATAAAACTTGAGAAGATTTTGAAAACACAATAAAACAAATACTGCCAAATGCTGATTATCTAGCAGTTCCCAGTCACAGAAGCATTAGAAAGGAACAAGTAAATGGGAGAAGTGCTCCAGAAATATCATTGAGTGTCAGAGATCAATTTCTCATAATCACATACTAAGCCATCATTGATACACTTAAATCTTGCATGAAAAGAAGGGAGAAAGTGTATGGAGTTCTTTCATACAGAGTGTGAATATTTTAAACAGTGTGAATATACCTGATGAAGAATGCATGAAGGCATCCAAGAAATTAGTGCATGCTTATCCCCATGACTTAAATACATACCTTTACAGAGAAGTTCAACAATTTCATTCTTACATGAGAACTCAGTTTACAGACTCAGGAAAGATGAATTTTACTTATGTAGGCACATATGATTTGGTATGATTCCGTAATAGAAGATAAAATACAATGCGTATTTCCTGATGTTGAAATTGCTTTAAGCATATTCCTAATTTTAATGATCACAAACTGCACAACAGAACACTCGTTTTTGCCCCTCAAGAGAAAAAAACCCTCAGCATATAACAATGATTCAAGATTTGATTCATTATCCTTATTATGTATGGAAGTAGGTATTGTTCAGCTGCTTAATTGTGATAAAATCATTGAAGAATTTTTAAGAGCAAGGAATAAAAAGAAATACTTTTAATTATATGTTAGAGATGAAAGATCAACCTAAAAATATAGTAATTTGTTGTAATCTTTGTTTTCTGATCATTAAGTTTTCTTTTATGACATCTTTTCATCTGTTCATTTATAATTATAGCATTTATTATGAAACAAGCATCAAAACTGAAGTATGAGCTGCTTGAAGCAAAATTGGTGAAAGTAAACTTTTCATTTTGGGAGATCAACAGTATTTTGCATTGATTGTTGAAACAACTAAGTTCACTAACCCATCTTCTTTGTTGTAGAATATGTGGAATATTCTTTTAGTAGAAAATGTGGTATATAGTAAAAGTCTTAGTACCCTACATCCACTAAAAATTTTATAATCCAGTTCCTCTCATTCCACTAAAATGGCATACACCACTTTTGCGTTCAATCGCTCATATTTAAAAAGAAGTTACATCATGGATAGCTAAGACACACACACACACACACATATATAACTCACATATCCTATTCAAATGTGTGCGTAAATGGAGGAGGGGGCACAGCAGATTATCAGTGTTTAGGGTCCCTCACATGACTTAATCTGGTCCTGCTGAAAGACATACAACCATTAAAAATGATATAGCAAAAGAATATATGATGAGGAAATTTTATGAAATTGGAAAAAGCAGGTTATGGAACAGTATATATGTTTTTTTTAAGGATATTAATGCATTAAAAAAAAAAAAAAAAGACTAGTCAAAAACTATCCCAAACTGTTGTTTGTTAGGTTTTGGGATATTATGGGTAATTTTAATTTTCTTCTTTGTCCAGAATTTCTATCAGAAAATCTACATGGTTTTAGTATTTAAAATTTTTAAAAAGTCTCATTATTTTCGGGGCCCTGGTGGTGCAGTGGTTAAGAGCTATGGCTGCAAACCAAAAGGATGGCAGTTCGAATCCACCAACTGTTCCTTGGAAACCCGATGGGGCAGTTCTACTCTGTCCTATTTGGTATGAGTTGGAATCGACCTGATGGCAACAGATTTGATTTTTTGCGTTCATTGTTTTCACCCCAGAGAACATACCCTCCTATCCTTTTGTCCAAGGGTCAGACACAGCTTGAACTCAGGCACTAAAATCAGTGCTAAGGTCAGTCTGCAAGGCCAGCCTTGCCTGGAAATGAGATAATGACCCCGTGAATAGCATGACCCAAAGTCAACTAGACAGAGCTCTGGCCCAGAAATATTCCCTGCTGTCAGGACAAATCAGCTCTTTTCACAAGGAATTCCTGAAGACCCATATTTCTGTAGGCCTGAACTTTAACTATTAGAGATCCAGGACCTGAAGGGTCGGTCCCCTGGTAGAAACAGCGTTGTGGGCTAATAATGTAGCCAGGCTTTGGGGAGCAGGGGTATTGAACTATATGGAGGAAGGAGATTAAGTAGGGTCTGAGGAAATGAAAGGGGACTGGAAAAGGTCTCAAAGACAGACTCCTCCTGCTTTATCATTTGTCCTATCAGCCTAGTAACCTGAAGCATGCCAGAGCTGGGTGTTCATGTATTCCCTGCTTTGCCTCTTTCTCAGCAGGATTTATGAACCCATGTGGGTGAAAAAATGAGCTGTATAGGCCTTACTGGAGATTTATTTTTCAAAAAATGACCTAGAAATCCATTAAACCACCGATCAGCAATTACGATGCAATTTCCCAAATCTCAGTTTACAAAGAAGAAAATTTAATAAATAGCAGAAGATACCCCTGATTAAACCTACAGGTTCTGTGAGTAGTCTCGTGGAATTCTAAAGAGTTGGTTGCTTGGTCACCAATACAAACAGCTTTGGAACCTAAAAAACCAAGGAAGGTTTAAGATGCAGAACCTTGCTTCCCTTTGAGGACTATGTTGTGGAAGGCCATTTTGAGGGTCATTTCAAAACACTGCTGCTTTACCAGCATCTGAAAGGAATTTATTAGTGTCAGCTGAATAAGAGGTTGTCTGAGGTAGTTGGAAAGATTTGAGATAAGGCATCAAAAGGATCATTATTGCTTTCAGGTACGAACCAGTACTGTGACCTTAGTCACATCTCTTCTCTTTGGTCTGGGGTTTTATAATCTGTAAGACAAAGGAGTTGGGACAGGTGATCTTTCTGGCCATACTCTTGAGAGTAATCTCAGGAGACAACTGTATTATCTGTGATTGCATGGCAAAGAATGGAAAATAGAAAATAGAGGGAATAAATGAGGGGAACTTTCTGAGGTGAAAAAGGAGGTGGAGCTAACCAAGCTCCCTTCACACACACCCCTGATACCCTTTGGAGCTGTAGTTTCTCTAAATCTAGTGTATATAAAAACCCCAGGGAGCTTGTTAAATATGCAGATTTCTAGGCCTCACTTGTAGCCTATTGGGTCAACATTATGGGAGTGGGACACAGGAATCTGCATTTTTTATAAGCTCCTCAGGTGATCTTGTAGGAGGTCCCTGAACCAAACTCTAGCAAGCACTGCCCCAGAAGCTGACTGCACCCTCTTGGGCCCCACTTCAAAACTTCAGGATCAGAATATGTAGGTGGGGGTGAGAGTGTATTATTTTTTAAAAACTCTCAGAAGATACCGATGCTAAGGTTTATTGCCTTTAGCCTTTTTCTCCACGGCAGTTTCTTTTGCTTTAATAACAGAAGTGAAAAAGCAAGATATTAGTCCTTTTCAGCCCACCTCAGCCACTTCTGCAGATTAAAAGTAACAGACTAGTGAGTGGGCATGGGGGATGGGAAGGTGAATAGAAGAGTGGAACTAAATTTTAAAGTGGCTCCAACAGTTCTGGCTGAATGAAACTCACTCATGATGATTACAGTTTATTATAGCAAAAAGGATACAAATAAACGCATAGGACGAGGTGTGGGGGTTCCCAACATGGAGCTTCCATGTCCCCAAAATGGGATGTGTTACCCTCCTGCGTGCAGTGAGCTCCTTTACCTGCCAGGAAGCCCCAAAATGTTTTTTGAGAGCAGTATACTCCTGACAGTTCATTTTCAACCAGTGTAGGCAGTGTTCCAGGAAAAAATCACTTGTGACCATCCTCCTACCCTTGCCCTAATTTTTCTAGTCCAACTTTTTAAATACCTAGTGCCCTGGTAGCCTTCATGGTTAAGAATAGATGGAGGAACTAAATTTAGTCTTACGTGCAAAAAATCCTGGAAGGATATCATATTAATCATGTGTGACTTAATTTGAGTGAGGTTTTCAATTCTGACCTGGAAACACCTAGATGGAAGTTGGGCCTTAGCAGGTAGAAACACACCAGAGGTTGGGTTTCATACATGGAAGACAGAGGAATAAACCAAACCCTAAGGAAAGAAGGCAGAAACCCTGGTGGCACAGTGGTTAAGAGCTGTGGCTGCAACTAAAACGTCGGCAGTTTGAATCCATCAGCTGCTCCTTGGAAACCCTATGGGGCGGTTCTGTAGGGTTGCTATGAGTCATAATTGACTTGATGGCAACGGGTTTCATCTTTTTGGAAGGAAAGAAGGTACTATGCTGAGCCTCGAGGGGGAAAGAGAAATGAGGTCTCGCTTTCATCCTTGTGTGTAAGGAGGCCTACCTGCCCCTATGAGTGGTGAGAGAGCAGAGCTTGAGCCAAGGCCCGTGTGGCACAGAGGTTAAGTGCTCCCAAGTTGGACTCTGGTAGCCTGGGTTTGAAGCCTGACTCCTCTACTTACGGGCTATGTGATCTGAGTAACAATTTACCTACCTCTCTGAGCCTCAGCTTCTTCCCACAGGAAATGAAAATCATATCTTCCCTATGTAATGCCTTTAGCATAGTATCTGGCACATAGCAAGTAGTCCATAATTGTCAATTATCACGATGAGGCCAAGGGAGTTCTTCAGAAGGAAAAAAAAAGAAAAGAAAAGAAAAAAAAATAACAAAGCAAAACACTAAATCTAAGCATTTGTTCTCTACAGTGTTTTCCATGCTAGCTAAACCTGGAAACAGCCTGCCCAAGAGTTAAGGAAGAGCCAAGGGGGCTCTTGCCAAAATATTCTGCAGCTGTTAAGCATTTTAACAAGGAAGACTATGTAGCAATGTGGGTGATTTTGAAGGGCAGAAGGGGGTAGAAGTAGTCCTTGTGCAGTCTACTTAGAGAGCCAAATATTAACTATGTGAGGTGTCCTGAAATTAAAAGTTAAAAATAAATTGTATGGAATAGGAATGATTTATAAATTCTGGCCATGCTATTCTAGATTGGCCAAGACTTCTCGGAGCAGGTAGGAATTGAGCTGGGCATGGAAATACGGATAGGATTTGTGTTGGGTATGGAAGAAAGGCTATTTCATGTGGGGGGTACAGGAAGAACTGCCAGTATGTGAAGGGGGAATACTCAGAGAAGAGCTGGGAGACTCATTTGGCTCAAGCAGAGGTTACATGTCAGGACAAGGTCATAAACTGGGGTCATAATCATGGAGAACCCTGAATGCCAGGCTTAACTGCCTGAACTTTATGCTATAAGCCTTTTGAACAGAGAGAAAACAACATTTGAGGAAAAACTACAAATGTGGGATACCATTGAAAACTAGTCATCTCTCATAAGGAGAAAAGTTTCTGAGCTTTGTGGACAAATGTGGGAATTGGAAGCAAAGGTCTGATACAAGGTACAAGGAATATTTAGAATGTTGCACCATCTCTTTCTTTTGTCCTTCTAATGCACATGGCTCCCCTCTCCATCTGCCAAGTTTCCTCTTCCCTCATTGATATGCGCTACCAATTTCTGCTCCCCTAGAGTTCCTGTCATGCCCTTAACAGGTGCCTGATCACACCTCCAGGCCCTGCCTCTGGGCCAGCGGAGCGGAAGGAAGCATTTGCTCGGAAGCAACATGAGCAAATCCCCAAAGGAAAAGACCTTTCTCTCCCACCGTTTCCACCAGCCACTCCCACCACGGCTGAGATGGGGCATGATTTTCTGCTACGTGAAACCCAGAAACAATGACGAGTGTGCCTCAGTCTCCAGTGTGCCTCCAGCCTTCCACTTCAGTCCACAGCACTGTCTGCACCTCAAGAACCAGTATTTGAAAAATGCTGCTGCAAACCTTACCTTCTCTCAGGAGGTGGTGAAGCAGCGAGGGCTGCCTTGCATCCCTTATAACCAGTACAGCTTTGACCACCTCTACGATGTAGACAACATCATCCAGTCTCCCAAGATCAGGAAGGCTCGACCTGAGAAACCTGTCAGCTTCAAGTTCTTGGATTCCTCAGATCCCTCAGCGGAGGTCACCTTCCAGGTTGTGAAGACAGAAAGCTCTGCCAATCTTAAAAAGAAGCTGAAAAAATCAAAGTCAGCAAGCACACTGCTGGAAAAACCTCACCCCCGCATCTTTCGTCACTGCAGGGAATCGTCTCTGGTGGGTCTGCCACCTTCTCCAGATGTGGACCTTGGAGAGAGGGAAGCCTGGCTCCCGCCTCTCGAGAAGGAGGCCAGAGCCTGGGAGGCTCTTGTGCTGGAAAAGCTGAACAAGCGCACAGCGCGGTGGATCATGAACAAGCGTCCTCTAAGGCCTGGGGTATCCCCCAACAAGTGGCAGAGCTTCCTGCATCAGCAGTATGACTGGAGTCACATCCGGGATGAGCTCACCTCCGCCAGTGACCTGGAGCTCCTAGATAAGCTGGAGGCAGAAGAAGTAGCGGAGTTTGA
Source organism: Elephas maximus indicus (assembly GCF_024166365.1). Lineage (NCBI taxonomy): Eukaryota > Metazoa > Chordata > Mammalia > Proboscidea > Elephantidae > Elephas > Elephas maximus. The sequence goes on along the minus strand of NC_064828.1, from coordinate 86,304,180 downwards.
AGACAAAAGTATCATTTTGCCTCAGCAAGAGAAAGAGAAGCCAGAGCTGCTGCTTCCTGTTTACTACAGGTAGACTGGCTCGGGCCTCAGCCCTGCCTTTGAGCTTCCCTGGCTCCCCTTCAAGGACTCCTGGGTGGGCCTGCATTCCTCATTTCATAATGCACTCTCCATCAATCCCACCTGTTCTCCACTGCCACCCTGCTGTCTGAGGAATCGCCTTAAAGTAAGGTTTCTCAACCTTGGCACTACTGACTTTTGGGTTGAATCTTTGTTGTGGGGCTGCCCTACACACATTGTAGGATATTTAGTAGCATCCCAGGCCTCTATCCACTAGATGCCAGTAGTACCCTTCAGCCCGTTATATGTTGCTGAGTTGGTTCTAACTCATTGCAACCCTATGTACAACAGAACAAAACACTGCCCAGTCTTGCACCATTCCCACAATCATTGATACGTTTGAGCCCTTTGTTGCAGCCACTGTGTCAATCCATCTCATTGAGGGTCTTACTCTTTTTTGCTCTTTACCTCTACTTTACCAGCATGATGTTCCTCCCCAGGGACTGGTCCCTCCTGATAACATGTCCAAAGTACACGAGACAGTCTCGACATGCTTGCTTCTACGAAGAATTCTTGTTGTACTTCTTTCAAGACAGATTTGTTCATTCTTCTGGCAGTCCATTGTATATTCAATATTCTTTCCAACACCATAATTCAAAGGCTTCAATTATTCTTCGGTCTTCCTTATTCATTGTCGGGCTTTCACATGCATAGGAGGTGATTGAAAATATCACAGCTTGGGTCAGGTACACTTTAGTCCTCAATGTAACATCTTTGCTTTTTAACACTTGAAAGAGGTCTTTTGCAGCAGATTTGCCCGATGCAATACATTGTTTGATTTCCTGACTGCTGCTTCCATGGACATTGATTGTGGACCCAAGTAAAATGAAAACCTTGACAACTTCACTACTTTCTCCATTTATCAGGATGCTACTTATTGGGCCCGTTGTGGGGATTTTTGTTCTCTTTATGTTGAGGTGTAATCCATACTGAAGGCTGTAGTCTTTGATCTTCATTGGTAAGTGTGTGCTGCAAGTCCTCTTGTGTCATCTGCATTTCACAGGTTGTTAATGAGTCTTTCTCCAATCCAGATGCCTTGTTCTTCTTCATATAGTCCAGTTTCTGGGTTTATTTGCTCAGCATACAAATTGAATAAGTATGGTGAAAGGATACAACCCTGATGCATACCGTTCCTAATTTTAAACCGTGCAGTATTCAGTATTCCCTCACTTTGTTCAAACAACTGCCTCTTTATCTATGTACAGGTTCCACATGAGCACAATTAAGTGTTCTGGAATTCCCATTCTTTGCAATGTTATCCATAATTTGTTATGATGCACACAGTCGAATGCCTTTACATAGTCAATAAAACACAGGTAAACATCTTTCTGGTATTCTCTGCTTTCAGCCAAAATCCATCTGACATCAGCAATGATACCCTTTTTCCATGTCTTCTAATCAGGCTTGAATTTCTGGCAGTTCCCTGTCGATATACTGCTACACCCATTTTCGAATTATATTCAGCATAATTTTACTTGCATGTGATATTAATAATATTGTTCAATAATTTCCCCATTCCGTCAGATCAGCTTTCTTTGGAATGGGCACAAATATGGATCTCTTCCAGTCAGTTGGCCAGGTAGCCAACTGACCAGGTATGCTGAATTTCTTGGCATAGATGAGTGAATGCTTCCAGCGTTGCATCTGTTCGTTTAAACGTTTCAATTGGCATTCCATCAATTCCTGGAGCCTTGTTTTTTGCCAATGCCTTCAGTGCAGCTTGGACTTGCCCTTCAGTATCATTAGTTCTTGATCATATGCTACCTCCTGAAATGGCTGCATGTCAACCAATTCTTTTTGTTACTGTGACTCTGTGTATTCCCTCCATCTTCTTTTGATGCTTCCTGTATCGTTTAATAGTTTCTCGTAGAATCCTTCAATATTGCAATTTGAGGCTTGGATTTTTTCTTCAGCTCTTTCAGCTTCAGACATGCCAAGCATGTTCTTCCCTTTTGGTTTTCTGACTCCAGGTCTTCACACATTTCATTATAATACTTTATTTTGTCTTCTCGAGCTGCCCTTTCAAATCTTTTGTTCAGCTCTTTTACTTCATCATTTCTTCTTTTCACTTTAGCTACTCTACATTCAAGAGGAAGTTTCAGAGTCTCTTCTGATATCCATTTTGGTCTTTTTCTTGTTTTTTAATGACCTTTTGCCTTCTTCATTTACGACATCCTTGATGTCAGTCCACAACTTGTCTGGTCTTTGGTCATTAGTGTTCAGTGAGTCAAATCTATCTTGCAATGGTCTCTAGATTCAGGTGGGATAAGTTACTCCAGGTCATACCTTGGCTTTGATGGACTTCTAATTTTCTTCAGCTTCAACTTAAATTTGCATATGAGCAATTGATGGCCTGTTCTGCAGTCGGCCCCTGGTCTTGTTCTGACTGATGATATTGAGCTTCTCCATCATCTCTTTCCACAGATGCAGTCAATTTGATTCTTGTGTATTCTATCTAGCAAGGTCCATGTGTATAGTTGCTGTTTATGCTGTTGAAAAAAGGTACTTGCAATGAAGAATTTGTAGGTCTTGCAAAATTCTATCATGAGATCTTCAGCATCATTTCATCACCAAGGCCATATCTTCCAGCTACCCATCCTTTGTTTCCAACTTTCGTATTCCAATCACCAGTAATTATCAGTGCATCTTGATTGCATGTTTGGTCAATTTCAGACTGCAGAATTTAGTAAAAATCTTCAGTTTTTTCATCTTTGGCTTTAGTGGTTGGTGTGTAAATTTTAATAATAGTCGTATTAACTGGTCTTCTTTGTAGGCTTATGAATATTATCCTATCACTGACAGCATTGTATTTCAGGATAAATCTTGAATTTTTTTTTTTTTTTTTTACAACAAATGCAATGCTATTCCTCTTCACTTTGTCATTCCCAGCATAGTAGACCATATCATTGTCCAATTCAAAATGGCCAACGTCAGTTCATTTCAGCTCACTAATGCTTATGATGATCAATATTCGAGTGTTCCATTACATTTCTGACAATTTCCAATTTTCCTTGATTCATCCTTCATACATTCCATGTTCCAGTTATTAATGGATGTACGCTGTTTCTTCTTATTTTGAGTTGTGCCACATCAGCAAATGAAAATCCCAAAAACTTTACTCCATCCACATCACTAAAGTGGACTCTACGTCGAGGAGGCAGCTCTTCCCCAGTCATATTTTGAGTGCCTTCCAACCTGAGGGATGCCTCCAGACATTGACAAATGACCTATGGGGGAACAAAAATCGCCCCTAGTTGAGAGCCACTGCCTTAAAGGATCCATTCTCAGTCTTCTCTAGCCAACATAGCTATTCTGCTGATACAGTCACTGCCAGGGACTCCCAGAAATGCATCCATGTTGAGAGTGAGGAAGCAGAGAGACCTAGTGGCTCTGGGATTTGTTAGGTCCTGCCTCACTTTGAATTAGAAACCAGTGTGTCATTGACTCGAAAACCAACCACCAGCAGAGCAGAGAACAAAACAACCTGATAGAATAGGATTGCTTGGCATTTCTCAGAGATCGCTACTTTTTCATTAGAAGCTAGAGCAAAGACCAGAGCTATCATAATGTCCCTGATTCCCAAAAGAAAATTAAAAATAGGTAGAAATCCATTTATTTATTCATTTATTGGACAGTTAAAAATTGTGTTCCTACTGCTTGCCAGGTACTCTGTAAAGTGCTGGCAATACAATGTAAATGTGAAAGACATGGACCTATCCTTTAAGGAGCCTGTCTACTGGTGTGGGCAGACATTAAATAATCATACAAATAATAGATGAAGTGAGATAACATAGGAGTTGGGGTCCCTTCCCCAACTGCATGCAATCCTAAGGGTACCAATGCTAAAAAGGTTTATGCTGAGAGCGTGGCCACTCTATCATGCTGTCTAGTGGCTGCAGAATGAGTGGCTCCATCAGTGGAGAAGGAAGGTGACTGTAGGTGGTCCCTTCTGGCAACTCCATATTCAACTGACACTTTGGGGGCAAGACCAATATCTAAGTATAGGTATTCTTTGGATGTTCATGTGTATATGAGCTGAACTTAAAGAGGGGAAGGAGTGAGCTGCAGATCTCATGGCAACGAGGAGCAGTCCATCTTCTACCCTTCCTCCCTTCTCCCCTTCTCTTACTCCTACCAAGATTGCCTGATTACTTGCCACAAGTGCAGACAGCTGAAATAGTGCCTGGCAACAATAAGACTGCTGAGGCTGTCAGTAGAAAGAGGACCAACTACCAGTCCCAAAACCAGAGCTACTTCCGCCAAGTGAATCCCCGAGCTGGAAAGTTTGCTTACTCCACGGACAACACCTTTGAACAGGAGATTTACTTTGGTAATAGAGTGGGCCCTGTGGTGGGGGTGAGGTGGACACGGAGCAGGGCGGTGGGAGGTAGTTGGGGGATAGACACAGTTGTGGGTTTATGGCTTGTCTCTGGATGCAACCTTGGGTGTGGATGAGGCCCAGGATGACCCAGGTTTTCAGGGTAACATCCCCTGGTTACTAGCACAGGAGTTGGGGAAAAGAGGGCAGTAGTATCTCGTGAAGAAGGAACTATTCTCCCTCTTCTCCTTTCTCTATCCTTCTATTTTACTAAGAAGGCTGGAATTGTAAAGTAGGCAAGATTTGATTTTGGAAATAACTGGCCTCTTCTCTATGTACTCTACTTCTTCTCTGTCCACACTTCTCTATTCTGTCACCTTGAGCTATCCCTCACTGAGGTGATATGTTGTGAAGAAATCATGGGCTTTACTGTCGGGTAGATCTAGGTTTGAATTCCGGCTTAGCCACTTCCCAGTAACCTTCAACAAATAATTCCTTGAAGCCTTACGTACTTGGCAAGTAGCATGTAAAACGATGTTAACACAAATGCACTTGGAGTAATGTGTAAACAAGAAAGCATCTAAAATGCTTCTTGCCCAATGCCTGGCACACAGAAGGGGCTCGATAAATGTCTACTACCTTCCCCTCCCATCTTGCTATCCTTTAGAGTCTAGGTTTCCAGGACATCTTATGTAGGTCTGCATGTTTCTTCTTTCCTGATCTCATCTTGCTCTTAAACTGCTGTCAGCAGAAAGTCTTTTAAAAGTGTTTTAACAGAATTATTCAGACCAAGGTATTAATGACTGATTTAGAGATTAATTAGGTACTCTTCCTTTAGTATCTATTTTTTCACAGTGGACAATCCTATAAGTTAAATAGGTTCTGCCTTACTGATAGAAAACATCAGCATCCTTGGTTCTCAGGTATCTCTGAGCATTCTCTATGAGGCCACCAGCTGTGACATTCCTAAGCAACAATCACCTAGCAAGGATGTGTCCACAACATGGTAGTCATGGGTCCCTGGGACTCACATAGGGCAAAAAGGAATTGTGTCTGATCATGGTGACTAGAAACCCAGAAAGAGGGGCAGGAGGGAGGCGCTGGGGGACTCATTATTTTTGTCTGTTCACAGACAATGTCCAGATCATCCAGAAGGCTGGAGCAAAGGGAGACCAAATTTTCCTGGAAAACCTCAATCAGTACAACAAGCAGCTGCGTAAGGTCTTCCCTGAAACTCCAGAAAAGTGGAGCTCCCAGTCAATTCCTGAAGCATGTAAGCAGGAAGCTGGTAATGGGGGGGTAATGATGGAAGTGTGGCTATTTAAGGCCCCTAGGTCATGGGCTAGGGCACCACCAGCTTCTAGGGGAGTCTCTTTCTACTAATTAAAAGTCATCTCATAAAATTATAAAACACAACTGCAACTAGGAAGAGCTTCAATGGAGTACCTGTTCAGCTGAAATCAAATCTAACTTAGGTGTAACCAAGTGGTTTAGGGCTAATAATTACCAATGAGGAAGGTTCCACATCAAATTCTTCTAGAGCAAGTATGTAAAACCCCTGACCCAGCCCCACACATTCTGTCCTTTTCCCTTGGGCTGCCTCTACCTTCTTACTCCACACTAAGCCCATACCTGCCTCAGGTCCTAAGGCTTTCCTCTGTTGTAAGTCTCTATTTCACAAGTACATCATTTATCATACTCTAAGACAGATGCAGAGGTGACCAAGAATGTGCTTATCAAACAAAATGTATCCATCCTCCAAGAGACTATGTCTCTGTTTTCTACAACTCTTCTCTTTGTAGTGCCATTATTCAGATGGGCTCCCTAGTATGTAGAAACTAACAGTAGTAGTGACACATTTTTTTCTTCACCAGCCCCCAACCTCTGTCTCTAGTGCTGCCTGGTTAGGCAACAGCCACTAGGGTAGAAGGGGTGCTAATGATGGCAGCTATGGGCAACTTCCCCCAAACTCACACACTCTCCACCTTTGTTGAGGACCACCACTATGATGCAGTGGAGAAAACACCCAGACAGGCCTCAGGTCAGGTCTTGGCAAGTCACCTTCTGGGGCTTCAGCTATTTCATTAAAATGGAGACACTAATCATTTCTACAGCAAGGCAATTTTGTGATACTTGTATGAGGTGACGTTGTGAATATGTTTTTTAAACCATTATGTACAGTAAAAACTCTAGGCATTATCATTAGTATACTACCTTCCTCCACAAACCAATTCCATTCTTCATGTTTTTGCCTCTGAGAATAGGCAAATCCATAGAGAAAGAAAGTAAACTGGTGGTTGCCAAGGGCTGGGGAAAGGGGCAAATGGGTACATGGTTTCTTTTTGGGGTGATGAAAATGTTCTAAAATTAGATGATGATGATAGTTGCATAACTCTGTGAATATACTAAAAACCAGGACACTGCACACTTTAAAAGGATGAATTTTAGAGTATGTGAATTATACCTCAATAAAGCTCTTATTTTAAAAAAGTCCTCAGAGGGTCCTGCTGCTTTCCCAGAAGTTTTCATCCCCTACCTCACTTGCTTCATAGGCATTTTTTTCCCCACAGGTACTGGACACCTCCCCTCAGATATAGAACATTTAATAAATGATGCTATACGAGTTGTCACATCAAACTTTTTAAAACAGCATTTGAGATTGAGCTGGGGGAAGTCAGTATAGTAATATACACACACCTTCTGATAACCATTTTATTAATCATCTCAGGAAACGGAGTTAGGTATGAAACGACCTGGAAAAAGTAGGAAAATTCCTGGGGTTAGATGTGGTAGATTTTTTTTCCCCTCCATTTTGTTAAATTGAAAAACTTGAATGATTTCTTTAAAATTATGAAAATCATCAAGACAAGAGTATGCCCAGAAGTTCACTATAGTTCCTACATACCAAACACAGGTTGTATGCTATGAGTTATAAACACAAGGACCCCATTTGTTTCTGCCTTCAAATTGTACTGTGCCTTTTGTCCCAGAGAAAATGAAAAGGTTCTTTGTGTACTGCCTTTGGCTGACTTTTGATGTGAAAGTTAACTAGAGGATGTGTTTCTACCTGCATACTAGTAGAGCTCAAAGGACTAGAAGTAAAGTAGATAGTGGTAATAATACTTGTTTATTCCCATAGAGGTTAAGTACCAGACATTCAAGACGGTCTTGCCACAATCTATTTTTACTCCTTCAGAAGGGGGATAGAGAGGGAGTGGGGTTAATTCAGCTGTGTCTCTGTTCCCTGGGATGGGTTTCAAGCAGGCTGAGAGAAGAGAAGTGAGGGAATGTGATGTGACAAATTGTCTACTTGCAGGGTGGGAGCATATGTCTGGAGCTGGGTCCACAGTCCAGGCTGCATCCATCCTGTACTGCAAAGGAAGGAAGCCTCAACACTCTGCTGAGTGCCCCAGCATGACCAAGCTGGGCGAGGGGCATTTGGAGGAGATGGCTATATGACATCTGAGATGAACTACCCTGGAGTCTCACAGGACTCTGTACATTAGAAGTAGCCTATGTATTGCCCTCTTTGCTCAAAGAAAAAAAAAGATTCACAGCAAATCTGAAGGTGTTAGAATTGGAATGAAATCTTGGAAGAAACAGAAATGGTTAATAGTGATGGATCAGAACATGAGACTGATAGGCAAGGTAGCAAATAACGAATTTAGTAAGTCTGGAAATGTTTTTCTCTCTGTCTTCCCTTCTCCTTCTCTACACAGCTTCTTTTCTGAGAATGAGGCTTTCTGAATTTGTTTGATATCATGGAGTCCAGAAAACATAACTATAACTATTTTTATTTAACAACTATACACAACTATGTTTACATAATAATTCTGTCTTTTTCTGTTCTCAAATTTCTGTTATTTGTCATAACTTGGAAAATCTTTAAAATTTAGCAGCTTGTAGTACCATTCCTCCCTCAAAATTAAAAATATTAAAAAGAAAACTTAGTAAATCAGGAATTAAAAGCCAACTACACTCCATTGTAAATTGCAATATATCAAATACTGAATTTTTATGAGCAAACTTTGTTACACATAAACATATTTATGCTCTTAAAGATTTATTAAGCTTATAAAAAGGTTTGTACATATTTTGGTTTCTCTCTCTGGTCTCCCCCCATCACCATGGCTGTATCATTTTTTAACATCTCTCTCCCACCATCATGACTTTGTTATTTCTGTAGTCTGGACTCTTCATAACTCCTTATTAGAATTATACTCAATTCCCTATATAATCATGGGAAAACTTGCTCTAGAGAGGTTTGTTTTTTCTTGGTGTTAGTCACGTACAGGACAACGATGCTAGTTGGGAAGCCTATGTGGCAGGGCCTAGGGCACCGGGGCGAGAAGACCTCACATTGCCATGTTGACACAGCTTGTAGGCCCATGAAAGGAGGTATACGCTGGGCTGCTTTGCCCATCCCGCCCAAGGATCTGTTGCTGCAAGCGGGTGAGAAGGACACGTACACTAAGTCCAGGAGACAGCGGAAGCAGGCAAAGTCACCGAAGGAGGATGTGACCTGGGAACTAGTGGTCCTGCGGAGGATGCTACAGGAATGGAGGACTGCCTGGTCTCTGAGTGAGTGAAGGGAGGTCCTGAGACATCGGTATGTATTTAAGAGGGGGTGGTCTCACCTTGTACTAGAGTATCTCTATCTTTTTAAATCCATCCCTGTCTTCTGAGATGTAAAGATCTGGTTGCCTCACCAAAGCTAGACTAGTCAAGAGCCTTGCACACAAGGGGTGTCAGATGAATGCCAGTTTACATATATCTGGGTGCTTTCTGCAAGGGTAGGCAGAAAGGCCAGGAGAGGGAAATCATATTCCCATTTTACTTCAGTAATTTGTGGAAACTCATTACACTAAGAACTAGGCAGGGATCCTATCTTGCTCATCTCTGGAACTTTATGCCCAATAAATGATGCACAAAGGGAAGGATGAAATAATGCTGCCCAAGCAATGAAAATGTAGTGATCAAAAGAAACTGTAGCTGACTGTGGTAAAAACAACCCCTCTCTAATTCATTTGCAAAGCTGAGATTATCATATGTCTACTCTGACTTCAGAGATACGGGAGTAGAAGGCAGAGATATGGGACTCTCTAGGGCAAAGTAGGGGCCCAGCAAGAACTGTTGAAAGCTACGGTATTTGAGGACTTGAGGGCTGCTGGCTTTCGAAACATGAGAGACTAGTACAGGAAAAAGACGGGTGATCCATTAAGTAAAAAGGATCACATAAATGAAAAATGGTTGAAAAAGAGATTCTCCATTAAGCGTACTATAGTAGGGAGCATCCAGAGATAATAGGAGCATTGAAATCAAAGTCTGAAACCTGCAAAGAGAACAGGCGGTAACCAAAATGACCAGGACCTTGAAAGGCAGGTGGAAGAGGCCTCAAAGGCGAGGAAACCTAATGATCATCACAATAATCGACCTGTACTGAGGCCTCATTTTCTGCCAAGCATCTTGCTAAACACTTTGTCTAGTTAATACATTTAGTCCTCAAAATAATTTAATATGGTAGGTTCTAGTATTATTCCCATTTTACAAATGAGAAATCTCAGGCTCAGAGAGGTTAAGTAGTTTATCTGAGGTCACACAGCTAATAACCAGGATTCCAAACCAGCTATGTTAAACACTATGTTTTACTGCCCCTTTGATTTTCCAGATGGCAACAATCAAGAATTTAAGCAAAGAGAATAGAAGATAAGATAGAATTGGAGGAAGTTTTGTTTGGGAACTGAGAGGGTACATGGATCATCAGAGAAATAACTTCCCCAAGGACCCCATCTCTAGGGCTCTTTATTCTTCTGGGCTAATGTTTTGCTAGAATTGTCCTCGGGGAAATGTGACTTCTTGTCACCTGCCTGTGGTACAGTATCTAATTCTAACCAGGTGGTTCTCTTCCATTTCCCTCACTGTGGCATAGTCATCAAGTGGCACCATGAGACAGTGGAGGGCCTGCAACGGAACCTGACAGACATGCATGATGACATCCGGATCCAAGCCATCATCACGTGTGCCACGGCAGCTTTGGAGCGGCCCCGGATGGCTACCAGCCAGGGGGACTCAGGTGAGAGCCAGGACTAGAATGCTTATAAGCAACTCACAGAGCCACAGAACATTTGATTTGGTGGGGACTTTGGAGCTCATCTAAACAAATGTGGATATCAAGACCCAAAGACTGGCCTGAATTTATACAACTTATCAGCAGTAGAGGAGTCCCTGGGTAGTACAAAAAGGTTAACATGTTTGGCTGCAAACCAAAAGGTTGGAGGTTCAAGTCCACCCAAAGGTGCCTCAGAAGAAAGGCCTGGAGATCTACTTGTGAAAAAGTAGCCATTGAAAACCCGATAGAACACATTCCACTCTGATACACATGGGGTTGCCATGAGTTGCGGTTGACTTGATGGCAACTGGTTCTGTTTTTGGTTTGTCAGCAACAGAGATGATATATAGATGATAAACAGAGATGATTAAAATTCCTGACTTCTAGTCCAATGCCTTTTGTACACCTCACTGCCTTCTGTTTGCTCAGTGGCTTGCGGAGAAGTTTACATTTCCCCACTTTGAGAGATACCATTCATAATAGTAAAAAACTACACTTTAAAAAATACTTTCCCTCCAACTCCGTTTTAGCTCTGCTCATGACAGCACATCTCTAACTTAGTATGGCCCAAACTGAATTCATTACTGTCCCCATAGACCCCATCTCTATTAACTGCCCCAGTTTCTGAGCCAGGACCCTGGAAGTCATTCTGGACAACTCCTTCTTCTTCCCACAGCCAGTTAATCATTAAATGCCACTGTCTCAATATGCATTGTTACGAGGTCCTTAACACAGGGGGGCTTCCTGGATTGGCAAAAATATCCATGCATGGGAGAGGGTGGTATATCCGTGGGAACAGCGGAAGCCTCATGCTGGGACCTCTTGCAGACTTTGCCTGACATGTCTCTTCACTTGTAAACTTTCTGGTAATAAATGGATGACTGTAAGTATTAAAAAAAAAAAAATTTCCATTGTTTTCTCCCTCCTAAATCTCTCATTTTTTCTCCTAAACTATGAAAGAAATATGTAACTGTTAATGTTAGTAAATATATATGTATTCTCCCAACCTCTTTCCCAGCTCCCTACCCCACCTCCAGGTAGCCAGTATTTACAGTTTGGCATATATCCTTCTACATCTTTCCCATATGCCAACATATAAAAGCATCTTTTCTATTAATTACAAAAATGAGTGTTGAATATGATCAGGCACTTTGTGGTTTCCTCATTTATTTATGGATATGAGGAATTCTGTTGTTAAGTTCTTAGAATAAATCCGACCAGATCACGGTATGTTATCCTTTTATAACTCCACTCAGCTTGATTTGTTAATTCTTTAGAATTTTTTTTATCTACACTCATAAGTGAGATTAGTATATACTTTTGTTTTTATTTATACTATTTTCATTAAGTTTTAGTTTTTCCTAGCTTTGTAAAATTAATTGAGGGGTTCTCCATTTTTCCCAAATAGTCTGTAGTCTTTTGAAGAGGAAAAATCAATAGCTTTTCTCTTTACTAGCAATAAGCAGTTAAAAAGAAATAGGTAAAATTTCTCATCTACAAGAGCCATAAAATTGTAATTTACAGAGGAACTAGTTAATAAGACACAGGACCCAGATGATAAAAACTGTAAAATGCTACTGCAAGGATGTAAAATGTGACTGCCTCTTATTTCTCAAATGCCCTCTCGAATATTAACTTTTATTAGATTACTTTTATTTATCACTCTGTATAAGGAGCCCTGATGGCACAGTGGTTAAGCACTCGGCTGCTAACCAAAATGTGGGTGGTTTCAACCCACCAGCCACTCTGTGGGACAGAGATGGGGCAGTCTGCTTCTGCAGAGGTTACAGCCTTGCCATTTGACAAAATCCAATACCGATTCCTCGTAAAAACTCTCAATGAAATACATATAGAAGGGAAATACCTCAACATAATGAAGGACATCTATACAAAACCAATAACCAACATCATTTGTAAAGGAGAGAGGCTGAAAGCATTCCCGTTGAGAACGAGAACAAGACAAGGATGCCCTTTATCACCACTCCTATTTAACATTGTGCTGGAGGTCCTAGCTAGAGCAATAAGGCAAGAAAAAGAAATAAAGGGCATCCAAATTGGTAAAGAGGAAGTAAAACTGTCCCTATCTGCAGATGATATGAATCTACACACAGAAAACCCGAAAGACTCCAAGAGAAAACTACTGAAACTAATAGAAAGATTCAGCAGAGTAGAAGAATACAAAATAAACATACAAAAATTAGTTGGATTCTTGTACACCAATAAAGAGAATGATGAAAAGTAAATCAGGAAAACAATACCATTTATAATAGCTGCTAAAAAAAAAAAAAATACTTAGGAATAAGTCTAACCAGGGATGTAAAAGACCTACCTATACAAAGAAACTACAAAACACTACTGCAAGAAACTAAAAGAGATCTACATAAATGGAAAAACATACCATGCTCATGGATAGGTAGACTCAACATAATGAAAATGACAATTCTACCCAAAGCAATCTACAAATACAATGCAACCCTGATCCAAATACCAACAACATTCTTTAAAGAGATGGAAAAATTAATCATTAACTTTATATGAAAAGGGAAGAGGCCCCAGATAAATAAAGCACTACTGAATAAGAGGAATAACGTAGGAGGACTTGTGCTACCTGACCTCAGAACCTACTATAAAGCTATGGTAGTTCAAACAGCCTGGTAATGGTACAATGACAGATACATTGACCAATGGAACAGAATTGAGAACCCAGATGTAAATTCATTCACTGATGGTCACCCAAAGTCCATCAAATGGGGAAAAAAACAGTCTTTTTAACAAATGGTGCTGGCAAAACTGGATGTCCATCTACAAAAACATGAAACAGGACCCATACCCCACACTATACACAAAAACTAATTCAACATGGATCAAAGACCTAAAAATAAAACCAAAAACTATAAAATCATAGAAGAAAAAATAGGATCAATGCTAGAAGCCCTAATACACAGCATAAAGAGGATACAAACCACAACTAACAATACACAAACTCTAGAAGATAAGCTAGATAACTGAGATCTTCTAAAAATTAAACACTTAAGCTCATCAAAAGACTTCACCAAAAGAGTAAAAAGAGAACCTACAGACTGAGGAAAAATTTTTGGCTATTACAAATCAGACGAAGCTCTAATCTCTAAAATCTACAGGAAAATCCAACACTTCTACAACAAAAAGACAAAAAATCCAATTAAAAAATGGGCAAAGGAAATGAACAGACACTTCACCAAAGGAGACACTCAAGCAGTGATCAGACACATGAGGAAATGCTGGAGATCACTAGCCATTAGAGAAATGCAAATCAAAACCACGATGAGATACCATCTCACCCCCAGCATTACTGGCAGGATTAAAAAAAAAAAAAAATGTTGGAGAGGCTGTGGGGAGACTGGAACTCTTATGCACTGCTGATGGGAATGCAAAATGGTAAAACTAGTTTGGAAAACAATATGCCACTTCCTTAAAAAGCTAGAAATAGAAATACCATATGATCCCGCAATCCCGCTCCTAGGAATATACCCTAGAGAAATAAGAGCTGTCACATGAATAGACATATGCACACCTGCGTTTATTGCAGCATTGTTCACAATATCAAAAAGATGGAAACAATCTCGATGCCCATCAACAGATGAATAGATAAACAAACTATGGTACATACACACAATGGAGTACTATGCAACCATAAAGAACAACGATGAATCTCTGAAACATCTCACAATATGGATGAATCTGGAGGCCATTATGCTGAGTGAAATAAGTCAATCACAAAAGGTTAAATATTGTATGAGATACTACTATAAACATTCATGAAAAGGTTTACACACAAAAAGAAACAACCTTTGATGGTTACAAGGGAGCGGAGCGGTGGGGATGGAAAATCACTAAATTTGACAATAGATAAGTGGTAACAGTGGTGAAGGGTAAGACAGTACACGATACTGGGGAAGCCAGCATAACTTGTACAAGGCAAGGTCATGGAAGCACCATAGACACATCCAAACTCCCTGAGGGACCGGATTACTGGGATGGGGGCTGTGGGGACCATGGTCTCAGGGGACATCTAGCTCAACTGGTATAACATAGTTTATATTAAAAAAAAATGTTCTATATTCTCCTTTGGTGAGTAGCATCTGGGGTCTTAAAAGCCTGTGAGCAGCCATCTAAGATACTCCACTGGTCTCACCCCTTCAGGAGCAAGGGAGATGAAAACTAAAAACACAAGAGAAAGATTAGCCCAAAGGAGTAATGGACTACAACTACCACAGCCTCCACCAGTCTAAGTCCAGTACAACTAGATGGTGCCTGGCTACCACCACTGACTGCTCTGACAGGGATCACAATAGAGGGTCCTGGACAGAGCTGGAGAAAAATGTAGAATAAAATTCTAACTCACCAAAGAGGACCAGACTTACTGGCCTGACAGAGCCTGGAGAAACTCCGAGAGTATGGCCCCTGGATACCCTTTAATGAAGTCATTACTGAGGTTCACTCTTCAGCCAAAGATTAGACAGGCCCATAAAACAAAATGAGACTAAAGGGGCACACCGCTCAGGGGCAAGGACTAGCAAGAAGAAAGGGACAGGAAAGCTGGGAACAGGGAACCCAAGGTCGAGAAGAGAGAGTGTTCATATGTCATAGGGTTGTTAACCAATGTCTTAAAACATTATGTGTACTAACTGTTTAATGAGAAACTAGTCTGTTCTGTAAACCTTCATCTAAAGTACAATTAAAAAAAAAAAAAGATTACAGCCTTGGAACCCCTATGGGGTAGCTGTACCTTGCCTAATATGGCTTGTCCTGAACCCTAAAATCCTGTCCATTGCAGGGGCTCAGCTAACTCTAGTTACATTTAAGTAGCAGTAAGCACCTGCAACTGAGACCAAAGTTCGCCACCATGTGGCACTAGAAAGGAAGGTGTGTTTAACAGAAAAGCAAAAGGGCCAGTACCCTCTTACCTGGCCCTCTTCTGATCACAGATGTGGAGACTGTGAATGACCCACCTATCCAGGACTTGCCAGAGGTGCTACAGCCCGCGCTGAAGGCTGCTCTTTGTGACAAGAATGCCAATGTACAGATGGCGGCAGCGGTATGCCAATATGCCATACAGTCACATAATACCCTTGCCCGGGACATCATGCAGACTGCCCTTTTGAAGGGTGAGTAGCTCCCTGTTATTTCTGACCTAGGAATAGAAGGTAAAGAATTACCTAACCATCAGCTTTTCCCAATCCTTGCCTTTCCATTATCATGCTCTGTGATGTATGCTATATTATCGGAGGTTTGGGTTTATGAATAGTAGAACACTCAGAAATTAGTTCTTCTAGATATTTTTACAAAAAGAGGTGGACTGCCACCAAGTGGTACGTGGGCTATGACGTCAAGGATAAAATAGCTAAGCTTTTCATAGATACATTTGAGTAGAAACCACACCTATTTTCATGCCACCTAATTTTTAAAAATATTTAATATTTTTGATGTGTAATGGTTATAAAATTTTAATATTTTCAATATATGTTATTAAATTGACTTTCAAAAAACAGGTATCAATTTATACTCTCACCAGCAGTACATGAAAATGGCCTTTTCCTGCACCCTCTCTCACGGGTTATTTTTGTCTTTTTTGTTGTTATTCTTGAGGATATACACAGCAAAACATACACTAATTCAACAGTTTCTACATGTACAATTTAGTGACACCGATTACATTCTTCCAGTTTTGCAACCATTCTCACTCTCCTTTTCTGAGTTGTTCCTTCCCTATTAACATAAACTCATTGCCCCCTAAGGTTTCTATCTAATCTTTCGAATTGCTATTGCCAATTTGATTCCCCATATAGATGGTTCTTAAAAAAGCATAATGCTCAAGGCAGACCTTTTTTACTAGTTAAGCTAAACTATTGTTTGGTGTTAAGGCTTCAGGGGATATTTTTGGTTTAAGGTTTAAAGATCTCAGGGCAATAGTTTCAAAGGCCACCTTTTATTTTAACTTGAAAAGATGATGTAACAGTATTAATGAATACTTTGCGAAAATTTAAAAATCAGTATCTGAACACATCATGCTTCCCACTTTTGCACATTAACCTCTAGGCATGGTTCACCTGCACTGTTGGAGTCAGTCAAGAAGGCTGTTAGATGACAGGCCCACAGTACCTCCTCTGGAAAGTGGTCATTCCTTGTCTTGATGTGGGGAATAACTGGGTTACTGGTTCGGCCTTCTCCAGACACTCAACAGCTTAATTCACCTGCCTTAGGAACCTCACCCCACCTTCTCAGCCTCCGGGAGGAAACACATCTGCAGACGAGAAGTGCCTTACTGTTGTTACCTAACAGGAGTGTTTTAGGATTTGACTCTTCAGGTTGAGATTTTTCAGTTTATATTTAAAACCTTGATTGGACTCATTTAAATATGGTTTAAATAGCAGACTGGCTTTCTAGAATGAGTGGGACACAGGGGAGAAAGCTATTAGGCAGGTAGCAGCCTTGGGTACCAATCCGAAGGCTGTTTTCTCTGGGGGACAACAGATCACCATTCTGGACTCTTCCTCCCCATCCTACTGTGGCAGGTAATATTGTGGACAGCTGGGCTGCAGCGCAGTGCTTGGCTCTGGAAGGTGATGCCACTTACCCCGTAATTAAGAGGATCCTCAATCAACTGTTTAACAAGAAGGACGAGGACACTGAGGACCAATCCTGTATTCTCCTGAGCCATCTCAGCGGGAAGACAGTATGTGTCCATTAGAGCGTCAGAAAAAAAAACCAAGGTTTGAGGGACAAGTGGGCCTCTGGGGCCAGTGTATGTAAGCAATCCAAAATGCAGGTGGTCAGGTAGGGTGATCTCAAACATAGAAAGTGGACTAAGCATGGGTACACCTGGGCACAGAGATATATACAAAAAGTGCCAATACAGCCAAGAGAAAGGCAAGAAGAGCAGACTGAAGATGGTTCCTAACTGTGTATGCAATGAGTCATGACAGAGAATTTGCTTCTCCTAGTTTACCATGGAAAACTGTACATACCTATAAGTGTGTTTAGTTACTTTCAGTAGAAATATGAAACTCACAAAGATTGAGGCATACACAAATCATTTTAAGGATAAATACAATTAAAGTCAAGGAGAGAAGGCCCTAGTTTTCTGTTCAGATTATTAAATCTGTATTTTGTTCCCAGATTTATGATCCCAGAGTCAGTAGGCTAAGATGGAAAAGTACCCCATGTCTTGTAAACCCACTCTTTGCTTTGCTAGGGATGGGCAGCTCATGTACTTGTGACATTAATTATGCTGGATACCATGTTATGATGTAACCCCTCCAAGATTTTCATTACCTCTAAAAGTGACTGTGAATACCCGTACATACCTTCCATCTCCTCAGACCCTGATACACACCATGCTTGCTGTGGAGCTGAACAGCCGTCAATGGAAGGACCGGATTGTTGCCTGCCGGGCTCTGTCCCGGATCAGTGGAAATGTCAGTTTGGTAAATCTTCTCTTTCTGCACTTCGAGGACAGGAAGCTTAAGCAAGGCTGGGCTTGGGGCCCTTCTACTTTTTGTTGCTACCTACCATCCCATTCTTACCAAAAGAATCTCCATCTCCACATTGCTACCCCAGACCACTAATCCAAAATTGTCTTCAAATGCTGACATGTCTTTCTGTGACTTAAGCCAGTGTAGTTCTCAGTGTGGTGGCAGTCCACAAACTGACCCACAATGAAATAAGTATAAACATAGAGAGCAAAAGTTTAGAAACTTTTATAGTAATTTGACATTGTCTCAACACCAATATATTTTATAAAAGATTCCATCAACAACATATTTTTTCCCCCAAAATACTGATAAGCACTGACTTAAACTACTCAACAACCCACCTTTGTTAGTGTCTACGGTGACTCTCCCAGAATGTTCAGCACACACATGAAGAAGGTATAAAACACAGTCCCTACTTTCAAAAAACTGACAGTGTAATTGGAGCAACAAGGGTAACACAAGCGAATGCTTTAAGAACAAGCAATAAATGTAAGACACTCGCAAAATTTTTCAGAGAAAGAAAGAAGATATTAGTGTGGGCTGAACTCATCAGTTAAAGTTTTGTGAAGGAGTGTGGGACAGGTGAACGAGACTTGAACAAAAAAGGGAATATAAGGCAAGGGAAACTATGACTATCACTTAGGCTTTCACCTGACCTCCTTTTTGCCATTATTTCCAAACCATCTTCAGATGCCCAAATGAGATTCTTCTTCCACTCTTTTTCTTGTAACATTGGGTAACTCCCAAATGGCCCAGAACACTGCCATTCCCATGAGAAGTGAATACCTTCCACTCTTTAGCACTCACCTTTTTTTAAATAATTTATTTTATTTTCAGCCCTCACCTTTTGAGGTAGGAAGCACAAATTCTGGCCATTCAGTGTAATCACATAAAGATATTTTAGAGTGAGTTAATTCTGTCTCAAGTGCTGTAGTACCCTGCTACTAAAGTCCTGGACTGGTAGTACAGGCATCACATGGGAGCTTGTTAGAAATGCAGACTCACCTCAGGGCAACTCAATCAGAATCTGTGTTTTAACAATATAATTTTAACAATATCTGATGCATTTGCATGTTCGCCTCCTCAGCACTTGTCACTAAGGATTGCCAACTGAAAGTAAAAAGGTATGCAGAGCTCACAGGGGACAAGGTAAAGACATGAAGGCTTCATGTCAGACTGCTGGAATTAAGAAAGGCAGTATGTCCATCAGTTCTTTCACTCACTCAGTAAGCAAGCAGTTTCTGACCACATCCTACATACTAGACTAGCACTAGGGATGCGAAGATGAATAAAATGTCTTCTCTGTCTTCAAGGATCTCATGGTAAATGTTACAAATAGCCACGACAGCAGTAGCTATGTCACTCTGGTGATTTCCTGTGCTCATGGAGGGCAGATAGGACTTCACGGAGAAGATGCTATTTGAGCTAAATCCTAAAGGGAGAGTTGGAAAACAACAGGTACCAGGTAGGGTGAGGAGCTCTGGTGGCACAGTGGTTAAAGCACTTGGCTGTTAACTGAAAGGTTTGCAGTTTGAACCCACCAGCCACTCCATAGGAGAAAGATGTGGCAATCTGCTTCTGTAAAGATTTACAGCCTTGGAAACCCTATTGGGCAGTTCTACTCTGTCCTATAGGGTTGCTATGAATTGGAATTGACTCGATGGCAATGTGTGGTTGGGTTACCAGGTAGAGTGGAGAAGAGATATTTCAGGCAAGGAGAATAGCTTGGACACAATTACAAAAATACTGAGTACAACCATAGCAATCTTTGTTTCCTCTCCCATAAGAGAAATAGACTTTTAATACATAAGATGACCAACCATCCTGGTCTGCCTGGGACTAAGAGGTTTCCTGGGACACGGAACTTTCAGTACAAAAACGGGACAGTCTCAAGCAAACTGGGGCAAGTTGGTCACGCTATTAATATACCACTTAAATTTTTTAAGTCTCTCAGGTACAAATTAAATTGGTCCCAACACAATAGTTTATTGCATGAACTTTGGAAACAGACCTCCAGTACTCACCAGGTTAACCTTGGGCAAGTTAAGCTGAACCTCCATCTTATCATCTGTAAATCGTTACATCTGCCTCATTACACTGGGAGGATTAAGTGAACTGAGATACCACGGGTAAAAAACACTTAGCACAGTCTCAGTTATAAAATTAATGTTCAATAAATGGTAGCTAACAATTATCACTACTTGTAGGATATGAAGCATAAGCTGATTGAACTGATGTGGAGCGACTGGAATAAGAAAGTGAGACAAGCAGCTGCCCTAGCTCTGGGGCAAATGAGCCTTGGGAAAGAGGTACATGACAAGATCAGGTAAGACCACGTCTCAACATGCAGACAGAAACTTCCCTAAGAAGTGTTCAAGGCGCCTGGGATCCAGCCAGCCAGCATTTTTTGAGATTTTCTGCATGCTCAGCATAGTACTATGTCCCACTGCAGGATTATTTTTACAGAGCGAAAAAGTTAACAGCCCCTACAGAAACTATCAAAGTGGCTAGGGAAAGAAGTATTAACTGAGTACCCCACTAGGTGTTAGGCATTGTTTGAGGGAGTTCAAAAGTATGACATGATTCTAATTACACAGGCAAGATATACAAATACCTATTTTTAAGAAATTATATTAAAAATCAGAAAAAATGGCATATACCATAACTGCTACTGCAGAAAAATGGAATGCTCACTCTGGGCTAGAGGAGGAAGGTCAAGGTTCATGGTGGATGGATAAGACTGCATAGACATAGAAAAGGAGCCATTCCAGGCTGGTTGCCAGATGCAGGAATGAACAGGGCACACATGAGGGCAATGGAGAAGAGACCCTGACTGTGCCAAGGGGTACATGTTGAAACCTTCCTTTATTCATTCAGTCAACACAGCATTCGCTAGGTAATAGGGATGAAGGTAAATAAGATACTTGAGGTTGCTTAACCTAATGGGTATAAGGCTGACTAGGAAGAGGTGCGACTGGATAATGGACAGAGGGAGGGCAGATACAGAGAGGGAAAATAAAAAATCATCTTGTGTCTCATAGAGTAAAGCTGGGTCAAGGAAACTCACAGGAGCGTGTGGAAGCCCTCTCCCTGATTGGTGGGCTCAAGCTCATGACTCCCAAGCTTCTCCCAAACTTCCTCAACTGCTTCAATGATGACTTTGTGGCAGTGCGGCGGGAAGCCTGTTTGGCAGCTGGAGCACTACAGATCCGTGACAAGATGGTAAGTCAAGGAGTCATGTTTCCATCTTACCTGATGGACCTGATCTTCCCTTTGTTACGCGTAATACACTTACCATTCTGTGGGGATACTGAATGAGAGAGATCAAACCAGGATGATGAAGTGGTATATACAGGCCACATCAGTCAATTGGGACCACATTTAATTACCACTCAGCTCAGACTTCATTCTAGGGTATATCCATGTTTACCTAATTCTGTTCTCACCTCAGTTAACTAGCTTCTCATTACCTGGTTGTTGATGGGCTTTAGGACCAATCCCAGTGAATGGCGTTATAACATAAACCCAAAACCCACACCAAACCAGCTGCCATCAAGTCCATTCTGACTCATGGCGATCCCTTGTGCTGCAGAGTAGAACTGCAGCTCCATAGGGTTTTCGTGGCTGTGAACTTTTGGAAACAGACCCCCAGGGCCTTCTTCCACGGTACTTCTGGGTAGTTTGAACTACCAACCCTTCAGTTAGTAGTTGAGCACTTAACCATTTGTGCCACTCAGGTACTTTTGGGTTATAACATAACCCCTAGTTATTACTGGGAACCCTGATTGAGACGTCCAAAAGAAGCATGTATGCCACAGATGTGGGCTGAGACAAATCAATCTAGAGACCAGATAAATCAGTGATTACACAATGTGTACAGGCTGGCACGTTGGGCTCCAGCTCATCTGTCACTAGAATTGTTGGAAGGTCATTTTTCAGTTATAGCGCATATTAGAGACAAGTTTGGTCCCTGGCTCTGGCTCACTTTTGTTCTGGTCCTCCCTACTCAACACTTGACTTTTATCCATCCCAGGTGCTTGAATGCCTCCTCAATCTGATGCAGAGAGATCCTTACTGGAAAATCAAGGCCTTTGCCATTCGAGGTATTACAGTAGTGGTCCCGTTCCTCAACCTCAAATACGTTCCAATATGCTAATATAGATGATCCCCAGAAACTCTCTAGGAAGGGGGTAGGGTGTGGGGCGGGGATGATCTTAGCTTCTGATTAGTTCCTTGTACGAGAAGGGAAGGAGTTTCTTTTTAGTTAAGGATCCTGAGTCTAGGTCTATATCAAACTTGTAAAGGCAAAGGGATGGCAAGACAGTTACTGCCAACAGAATTAGGATTAAGTTCCAAGTAAGTACCCACTGTTGGATACAGCTTACTTCCCTTGGAGGTTTCAATCTTAGGACTCTATAAAAGTCAGACCAGATGCAAGTGTGACATAGATCTAAACCTTTGCCCTCTCATTTCTCCAGAATTTCTTTTTAGGAATTGTTGACATTGCTTCTCTCTTTGATAGTCCCTAGCAGAACCAGCCCTAAGTAAACCTGTGAAGTAATTGTGCCTCCCTTCCATATCACCCTTCCTTGACTAGGCTGGCATTCTGAGTTTTCTGTCCCATATCTCATTCCTAGATAAAAATGTAAATTAGTCTATGCTCACGTGCTATTGGACAAGCTGAGATGGAACACTCCCTCCTAGGTATCCTTTGGAGATAATGCTCACCTCCAACCTACCCCTAAAATTCTAATGGTGATTAACTGCCATCCAGAAAGGAGGATATTATTTGTAATACTCAATTCACCATGTGGTTGACTACACCATTTATTTACTAATAAGGCCACTTCTAGATGCTAGGATACAGCCAAGTCTTAAGTGACAGAGGACCATGCTTCCCTTCAATCCCTACAGCTTTGGGACAGATTGGCCTAGTGAGTCCCCAGCTGACAGATCTCCTGCTTTGGGCTATCCACTACGAAGAATCACCTGGTGTACGACTAGAAGCTTGCCGTAGCATACTAGCCCTTAAACTTCAGGGTGACCAGGTCAGGGACACCTTCCTAGACGTGCTGCTCCTGGAGAATCATGATGCTGTCCTAAAGTAAGTGCTGAAGCTCTGGTTCCTGCCACGGCCTCTTCTACTGCTGATTCTCCTGTCCCTGTTCACAGACTATGTCCCTGCCTTTCCAGACTGCCTGATGACAAAAGCACAGGCTCACCCATGTTATTCACCTACTTACCAACTACTGTGTAATTCAACCACCTGTCCTCTGCCCAGTGGTTTGAAGTTATCCTTTTATTCAACTAACATTTATTAAGTGCCTACCATGACAAGCCCTCCCTGTCAAAGACCAGGGTTTGAATCCCAACTGTGGCATGCACTTACTATGTGGGCCGGGGCAAGTTACTTAACCTCTCTGAGCCCATTTCTTCATGTATCAAGTGCAGACTATAGTCTACCTTATCGAGTTGTGGTGATGATTAATGAGTTATGTTCAGCAAATGGCACCTAATTAGTACCTTCAAATATATCATCTCAAAACTGCACAACATCCTTATAAGCTAAGCTTCATACTATTTTTGTAGATAAAGCTCAGCAAAACTGCACAGTTAGGATTAGAACTGAAGATTCTTGCCTATATGTCCCATTCCCATGCTTTTTTTTAAAGCTATGGAAGAACAATCTAAGAAGTCCTTCTTATCTTTCAGGGAAATTTACCAGGCAATGAAGATGCTCAATTTAGAAAATGAAGGAAACCAAGAAATGCTTCAGGAGATCAAGAACAGGGTAGATAAGTGCAAGCTGTGTTTTCAAGGGAAAATTCAGGACTTTCAAGAGTTCCTCAGACCCTTTTTTTCCCCTAAGCATATATATATACCCTTTCCTCCACTATAAAATAGCCTCTATCACCCCGGACACAGATATCATATCATTTCAAGATAGAAAACATCTGTGCAAGGTCAGGTTATAAAATCCTATTAGCAAAACAAAAATCCCGTTGGTCCTATTACGTAGCCGTCAAAATCAAGGTTATTGTATTTCTGAGATACTGTTTCCCTCCGTCCCCCTTTTCTGTCCTCCATGCCCTAAAGCCAAGTTCTTCATTCTTTTCTGCAGGCAGGCATACAGAAGGAATGGGGGATTGGGGCTGGTCCCTAGGTTTTTTTCCTTTAACTTTCCTTAATTTTTAATCTGGGTGTTTTCAAGCATTTATGTACCACCTAATACTTATAAGCATGATGCAATCAGTGGCTTTATTAGTGTTTTTGATGATTTGCAGCCTAGTGCAGGTGTTTTTTTTAACATCATTTGTTCTGATCTAGATTCAAATGCTAAGCCAAAAGGATTTGCTAACGCAGAAAATATTCAAAATCGAGGTTGTCATAGGAAAAGTGAAGGAGGAAGCAAAACGTGTTTATTCACCACCCAAAGAGGGACAAACACCACTGAAAGTCAGTACTCTTCTCCAAGAAACTTTTCAGGGTAGGTTTCCTAGGGATGAGTCCTATGCTTTGAGTTCTTTAGTAAGCCTTTCCCCGTATCTGGATGTTTGAGCACTCGGTGCCAAGCCCAATAAGACTGAAATAATCAGGAGAGGCTATTTTCTTTCTTTCTTGGCCACCACCCTCTTCGTCCTTCTGTTACTTTCCTGACCTTAAGTTTTTATTCATTTGCTATTTTATACCTTTAAAAAAATGTGGTAGCTCTATCTGACCTGATTTGAAAGTTAGTTCAAAAAAGACCATATTAGAAAACTTGAGTCTTTTAAAAACAATACCAAAAAAACTATGTATATGCTTGATTAAGCATCAAAAAAGTCCAAAAAGCTTAACCTTTAATAGTGGTTATCTCTGGAAAGTGGGGCTGAAGGGGGAGTTATCATTTTTGCTTTTATGCATGTCTATGCCCCGGAGAAGCACATCATGCTTGGTAAAGTAGAGCATCAGTGAAAAAGAGTAAGACCCTCAATGAGACTGACACGGTGGCTGCAGCAACAGGCTCAAACACAGCAACCACTGTGAGAATGGTGCAGAATCAGGCAGCGTTTCATTCTGTTGTACACAGGGTCACTCTGAGTCAGAAACAACTCGATGGCACCTAAAAACAACAAGCTTTTATAAATTAAAAAAAAAAAAAAAAAGACTGTAAGTTTCCAACCCTATGTAATTGAACCTACCAGATACAGTGATAGAATCTTAAGAGTTCCAAATACAACCTAAATGAGAGGTGGGTGGAGAAATCAAGCTGTTCCAAAATATACTTACAAAATCTGTGTGACCAGGTGTGGCAGCAGCAGCCTCAGGTCATTCAGCCAGCTACCTACCAGCCACCACCCCAAACCCTGGTCTTCAGGCTCCGAGTCCAGTGCTCAGTCTGGTACAGGTTCTTTTCCACCAACCATGAGAATATTCACTTGCCAGATTTGGGGAGGTTTCTTCCAACTGCCAGAAAAAAATGAGAGTGGAAAGTGACTTGAACATCAGCCTTCCCTCATGGTCAGCTTGCTACAAATTGAGGCCTACGACAGCAAAATAAGTGACGTGCGGCCCCTTTGGGAGCAATGCCAGCCACTGATGCAAGCAAGCACTAAACAGAAACAGAAAATACTCATGAAGCTGACCTGGCTAGTGGGTAAATTTTCTAATAGGATTGTCCTGTTTGGGGTTCAAGTAGCATTATTAAAAATGAATAAATTACCCCCAAAGTTAAAGAATTGGCCCCAATGAGTTTCTCTTCTTTAAAAATATTTGATGTGCTCCTTTTACATCCCACAACCACCCCAATTTGCTTTCCACTTTAGCCATTAGAGATTTTCCCTCTCTTCCTCCCTTTCCCACATTCCTTCAAACTATCCCACATAATGATCTAGCCTTAGAAAAGGGAAACATTCTTTGGCACTTTAATAACTTTTCTAATGTTCGTACAAACTCACAATAACAAACAGGATACTGACCCCAACCCTCCCCCCAAACTGATGAAAGAAAACTCAAATGAAGGATGCAAATTCCAAATAAAAACTTCTAATGTCTCAAGCAGAGTGACCCAGCAAGTGTTACACAGTACACTGAAGCCTGAGGGTGATGATGAGGTTGGTGCTCTGAAGTGCTCAGGGATTAAGGTTACTTCTGTGGATACAGCTCCTTTTTTTCACCTCCAACTTCTGTTCTTACTTTTGTACCTAGATGAGGTGGTTATTCCCAGAAGACCGTCTGAGGTTTGTGACATTGAAGCAGTCATAAAGGTAAATGTGAGCACACATTTCAATGAAGGTTATCAAGGTAAGAACGTAAGTTTTTAGAAGAAAGGTGGTGGTCGTAGGGGAAAACCACTATTGTCTTGTTTCCAGCAATCAACAAGAAGCTAGTTTAGGGTTAGAGGCATCTTGGTGATCAGTAGCCCCTTGTCATATAACATGGTTGCCAAGGAAAGCTGGTCCTCCACACTGTCACAGGGCAGGTCCCCCACTCTCACAAACTCTGGGTAGGAGCGGAGCAAGAGTTCCATGGCATCAGCTTGCTGGGGGTATATCTCCAAGTACTTGGGCTCTTCCAGATGATAAACACGGGAGTTTTCCACTGTGTAATACAGAAACAAATGGCCTCCTTCACCCACGAGCCGAGCTATCCCATCCTGAAGCATGTGGACTTCTGTTTCTGTAGTCAACTGGGCCCCAACGTTTACAGGCTGTCCAGCTTCCCAGCGAATTGGCAGCCCGTAAACACTCAGTGCCCTCTCCCTATCAGTCAACACAGGGGGCAGAGAATCGTGGATGAAGTCTTTGGCTCTTTGGTCAGCCACGGCATCGACAGGGGCAAAGTGTCCCAGGCGGGCTACCAAGACGCGCACCTTCTCCATGAAAGCGGTTCTTCGCGGATCCTTAGAATCGGAATGCTGTGCCCCCATGTAATCCATGAAGTCTCGAGGTAGACCCCTTCGAAACTCCACATTTTCTTCCATTGCAGCCTGCACCGCCAGAGGTAGTACGGCCTCCAGGAAGTCGCCCCAGGTATTGCGCTGGTACGTGGACAAGGTGAGGTGCAGAGAGTGCACCCCATCCTGGCATTGGGCTTGGTGAACGAAGCCCCGAGGAAAATACAGTAAATCCCCAGGTTCCAGCACAGTCTGCAGCACCGGCTCACCCAGGTCCTCCTGGCTGAAGTTGGGGCTGGATGTCAAGGCCAGCTCCTCGGTCGGGACACGGGGTCGGTAGACACGCCAGAGTTTCCTACCTTCCAGCTGCAGCACGAAAGCCTCGATATCGTCGTAGTGGGGGGCAAAGCCCTGTGAGTTGGGGGGCGTGAGGTAAATGTTGGAGCCTGCCATGCTTCCAAACTGTTCCTGGAGCACAGCCAAAAACTGCCACACGGTGGTGGAGAAAGCCTGCGGACAGAGGAGGCGCAGAGAGCAGCCGGCCTGGTACAGGGACCACGCGGCGGCGGGCAGAGCACGGCCCGGCGGGTTCAGGGTCTCGCGCCGCCCGTTGACGTAGCGCGCGGCGTCCAGGTGCTGGCCGAACTGCACATCCTCCTTGCGCAGTATAGCATCCAGGTCCGCGGTAGAGAAAAGACCCTGGTAGTAGGCGTGGTCCTGCCGCCGCACCAGCACCGCCTCCCGCTCCCATAGGCGCCGGTAGAAATGCTCTGGCGGCATGGGTGTGATGAGCCATTCGAAGAGGCGCGCAGCCCGCCGGCGGCTGTTGGGGATGCGGTTCAGCTCGGCCAGGACGCGCTGCAGCGGGGAGCCCCAGGGCAGCTCCCCACCGGTGCTATCCCCCTGCGGCCCCGACAGTGTCGCAGGGGCCACTGACGGTGGGACGGCCAAGTGCGGGGCAGCGCACAGCAGGGCCGAGGTCTCCACCACGCGGGCGGGCACCGAAGCCGGCACCAAGCGCGCCGGCGGGGTCTGCGCCTCCACCAGGCAGGCCGGCGGGGTCTGCGCCTCCACCAGAGCGCGGGGAGCCTGCAGGGAGCGGGCCGCGGGCGGGGCCTCCAGCGGCGCCGCCAGCAGCTCTGCAGACCCGAGGTGGCCGTACGACTCTCGCCGGGCCGCATCCGGAACGGCCACCGCCGCCCCATCAGACAGCGGGTCACCGGGATCGTCGACCGCCGACTCCACCCGCGAGTCCTCCGAGTCCTCGCTCGGCAGCGTCTGGGCCCTCATCGCGGCCATGCGGGACGCAACACTTCTCCGCAGCTGCCTTCGGATCTTCCTGGGCCTCAAGGGCAGGGTCAGGACCGACCCGCTGTGTGGCTGCGGCTGGCGCCGGCGCCGCAGCCGCCCTCGCCTCAGCAGCCCTGCACTAGCCCGGGGCCCATCCATGATCCAGACACTCCCGGGAACCGAGCCGGAACAAGCCAGAAAGGGGTTCACGCACGCAGCGGCTGCGGTGCACCCTGGGAAGGGGGCGCGGCCTCCAGCCACGTCTCGGCTGGCCACTCCCACCAGTCTTCTATCAGAACCTACCGGCTCCTCTTTTCAGCAAACGCAAACCTTACTTTCGTTTATTAGCGGCAATCACGGCAACCTTCATTTAAATTCATGACTTTACACTGGAGAGGCAGAATCCTTGGCAGATTAACAAGGATTCGTACAAAGAGGGCAGTTTAAAAATCAAGTTGCTCGGGACACCAAGAGAAAGTTGGCTACTTAATTTTTTCCTTCTAGTCCCTGAATACTGTTACAGATTCCTCAGAACGTCCTAATTTTGGAACGGCATGAAAAATTGTACTTCAACAAATTTGGTGAAAACTTAGAGGAAATGGACAAATTTCTAGAAATACCCTAGCTACTTAAACTGACACAAACTGAGGTAGAAAATTTGAACAGACCCATAACAAGAAAAAATTGAAGGGGTCATAAAAAAAAAAAACCCTCAGCAACAACAACAAAAAGCCCTAGCCCAGAAGGCAGAGTTGACACCAATTCTACTCAAACTATTCCAGAACATAGAAAGGAAGGAATACTCCTGAATTCATTCTATGAAGCCAGCAAACTCTGACATCAAAGCCAGGCAAAGATATCACTACTATTCACAGATGATATGATCCTATACGTAGAAAATCCTAACGATTCCACAAGAAAGCTACTGGAACTATTAGGGAGATTCAGCAAATTGGCAGGATACAAGATCAACATACAAAAATCAGTTGGATTCCTCTACATCAACAAAGAAAACTTTGAAAAGGAAATCAGGAAAACAGTACCGTTTACAATGGCCCCCCAAAAGATAAAATACTAAGGAATAAATCTAAGTAGGGATGTAAAAGACATAAAAAGAAAACTGTAGAACACTACTGCAAGAAACCAAAAGAAATCTACATAAATGGAAAACATACCATGCTCTTGGATAGGGAAACAACATAGTGAAAACGTCAATACTACCTGGAGTGATGTATAGATATAATGCAATTCCGATCCAAATCCCAAAAGCATTCTTCATTGAGATGGAAAAACTAATTACTAGCTTTATATGGAAGGGAAAGAGGCCTCGAATAAGTAAAGCATTATCAAAGTAGAAGAACAAAGTAGGAGACCTCACACTACCTGATCTCAGAAACTACAACTATGGTAGTCAAAACAGCCTGGTACTGGTACAACAACAGATACATAACCCATTGGGACAGAATGGAGAACTCAGATATAAATCCATCCACCTATGGGCAGCTGGTCTTGGACAAAAGACCAAAGTCTATTAAATGAGGAAAAGACAGTCTCTTCAACAAATGGTACTGGCGAAACTCGATATCTATCTGTAGAAAAATGAAACAGGACCCATACCTCACACCATACACAAAAAATGAACTCAAAATGGATCAAAGACCTAAATATAAAACCTAAAATGATAAAGACCATGGAGAAAAAAATAGGGACAACACTAGGGGCCCTAATTATGGCAAAAATAGAATACCAAACATAAGTAAAAATGCACACACAGCAAAAGATGAATTAGATAAATGGGACCTCCTAAAAATTAAACGGAAACCCTGGTGGCATAATGGTTAAAAGTTCACCTGCTAAACAAAAGGTCGGCAGTTAGAATCCACAGCGCGCTCCTTGGAAACCCTGTGGAGCAGTTCTACTCTGTCCTATAGGGCTGCTATGAGTCAGAATTGACTTGACGGCAATGGGAAAAATTAAACACTTATGCTTGACAAGACTTCTCCAAAAAAGTAAAAAGAGAACCTATAGATTGGGAAAAGTACACAACAATGATCTAATCTCTAGAATTTATAGAAAACGTCAACACCTCAGCAACAAAAAAGACAAACAATCCGATTTAAAAATGGGCAAAGGATATGAACTGACATTTCACCAAAGAAGACATCCAGGCTGCTAACAAACATATGAAGAAATCCTCGTAATCAGTAGCAATTAGAAAGATGCAAAACAAAACTACGATGAGATACCATCTCACCCCAACATTACTGACACTAATCAAGAAAACAGAAAATAACAAATGTTGGTGAGGTTGTGGGGAGATTGGAATTCCTATACACTGCTGGTGGGAATGTAAAATGGTACCACCACTGCGGAAGATGGTTTGGGGCTTCCTCAAAAAAGCTAAATATAGAAATACCATGTGATCCAGCAATTGCACTCCTAGGCACACACCCTAAAGAAATAAGAGCCATGACACGAATAGACATTTGCACACCCATATCCATTGCAGCGTTATTCCCAACAGCAAAAAGGTAGAAACAACCTAAGTGTCCATCAACAGATGAATGGATTAAAAAACTGTGGTACATAAACACAATGATAAAGAATATTGATGGATCTGTGAAACATCTCACAACATGGATGAATTTGGAGGACATTATGCTGAGTGCAATAAGCCAATCACAAAAGGACAAATATTGTATGAGACCACCATTATAAAGTAACAACAAAAGGTTTACACAGAGAAAAAAATATTCTTGAATGGTTACCAGGGATGGGAGGGGGAGGAAGAAAAAATTACCAAATAGATCGTAGACAATATGTAATGTGGGAGAAAGCAGCACAACATGACCAAGGCAAGAGAGAACATTGAGAGGAATGCGGGAATAAAGGGCAACTGCGGTAACTAGAATAGATAATCCTGCAACAATAGTATTAACAAACAATAATTTACAAATGGATACATAGATATAGATAGATATGTCCAGAGGTGTGGGAGGGTGTAATGGAGCACAACCACTGGCAGACACAGGTTTGGTGGTGGATATTTCTTTAAATATATGACTGTAGGTGCTCCTCATATATTAACATAGACAATAGAGCGCACAAGTGGCACAGTTAGGGAAACCTTTTAGACATAACACCTCACAGGATGAAGTTCCCACGCTTGAAGGCAAAGGACCATAGACTCTGGCAACATCTACATCGATTGGCACGACGTATTTCATAAAGACCATGTTCTACAACCTACTTTGGGGAGTAGCGTCTGGGGTCTTAAAAGCTCATGAGTGACTATCTGAGTTACAACTATTGGTCTCTTCCCTTCCTGAGCAAAGGAGAGTGAAAAAAACCAAAGATCCAAGGGAGCAACACTGAGACCAGAACTAGAGGATGCCCGGCTACCACTACTGACTGCTCTGACTGGGATCACAACAGAAGGGTCCCCACAGAGCGAGAGAAAAATGTAGAACAAGAAATCAAATTCACAAAAAAGACTGCTTACCGGTCTGACAAAAACTGGAGGAACCCCCGAAACTATGGCCCTAAAACCTGGAACTGAAGCCATTTCTGGAGACCACCTTCCTGCCAAACAACAGACAAGCCCATAAAATAAACAATTGCATTTGAGAGGAACATTCTTCTTCAAACAATCAATTACACAAGATAAAAAGGGCAAGATATACCCAAACGCAAAGATGAGAAGGCAGAAAGGGGTAGAAAATCAGGACAAAAGGAAACTCAAGGTGAAAATGGGGAGAGTGCTGACACATTGTGGGGAATGAAGCCAAGGCCATGAAACACTTTATATACAAACTATGAAATGGGAATATAATTTGCTCTGTAAACTTTCACCTAATGCACAATTAAAAACAAAAAGTTATGAACTTCTCTGCTTGGATTATTGATATCTGCCCTTCATTAGCTGTAACTCTCTCAGGAATCTTTAATCTCTTCCTCCTCTGAATCTTAAACTGACCTCTTAAATATGGGCCTCTCATTTAATAGGCAATGTGGTAGGCATAAGAGTGTAATTGTTGAGGACAACACGGTCACTATCTTTCTGTAACTATTGTGGCTTCGCACATAAAAATTACTCATCTTCATTTGGATCATTTAAGATAAATTCCCAGGAGTGGAATTCCCAGATCAAATGGCAAGATAATTTTCATGGTTGTTAATAGGTTTTACTAAATTGCCCTCCAAAAGAATCTATAACAGTGCAAGCAATTACAAGTCTATTAGGCGACATGGACTCTAGGACTTTCGTGATTCCATTTGATCTTTCAATGCTCCCTCTTTCTCAGTCCTACTCCCATCCAGACACTTGCCAAGGGTTTTAGATTTTACTCCTGCCCATATCTCACATCCATCCTTTGTTTCTATTTCTTACGTGGTCTATTATAGTGGTTCTCAATCGGGCAATTTAGCTCCCCAAGAGACATTTGGCAAAGAGACTTCATTGCGCCTGGTGGTGCAGTGGTTAAGAGCTACAGCTGCTCACCAAAAGGTCAGCAGTTCAAATCCACCAGCAGCTTCTTGGAAACCCCATGGGGCAGTTCTACTCTGTCCTATAGGGTCACTATGAGTCAGAATCGACTCGACAGCAACTTTTTTTTTTTAATGCCAATTTATACTATAGGTAAAAATCAAGGTAGATAGATATAAAATTAATTTTATCAAGTTGTGTTCCCAAATCTGTCATCACCCTACTCAAAACTCATCCATTCGCTAATGGGAGTGGAACAACTAGAACAGAAACAATGAGAATGCTGACAGAACGTGAAGAACGTAACCGATGTCACTGAACAATACATGCAGAAATTGTTGAATGGGAACCTGTTTTGCTGTGTACAATTCCATCAAAAATACAATAAAATATTATTTAAAAAAACTCATCTGTGTGCTCCACTGCCCCGTCTAAGCTCCTCAGCCACGTACTGAAAACATGTAATGTTAGAGCCTTAACAGCCACAACTTCCCTGAAGTCTACTTCTACAAGCTAGGCTATTTGCTGTTCCTTGCCTATGTTCTTCTCCATATCTTTCACTCATGCTATTCCCTTTAAATGCTATCTCCCCAATCAGCTTTTGTCAAAACTCTAATTAAGCCCATTTCACATTCCATCTCTTCCCTAAAGGCTCTAAAGATCTTCCCGATCCCAAGAGAACTTTGACCCTTTCACACAAGTTTAGCACATTCTGCCTTGTATCAGTGATTTATGTTCTTGTCATATGCCTTCCATTAAACTGTAAACTCCTTCAAGGAAAGGACTTCCTTATGCATTTTTTTAAATTCTCTCTTGCAGTTAGCACACTGCTTTTCACACAGGAAGTGTAGAGAAAATGTTCATAGGAAGCAGACCAACCAGAATTGAGTCCCTATTGCTCATTAGCTGTAGCATTAGCTCGGGCAAGTTACTCTCTCAGGCCTCAGTTATCTCATCTGTAAAATGCGGATAATAATTAAGCCTACTTATTCATAGGGTTGTTGTGAGGATAAAATAATGCATGTAAGACATTTAGCCATGGAACAGAGTAAACCAAAAACCAAACCTGTTGCTGTCGAGTCGACTGCAACTCATAGTGACCCTACAGGACAGAGTAGAACTGCCCCATAGAGTTTCCAAAGAGTGCCTGGTGGATTCGAACTGCCGACTTTTTGGTTAGCAACTGTAGTGCATAACCACTGTGCCACCAGGGTTTCCTGGAACAGAGTAGACACTTAAAAAATGGTGGCTGTAGTAATAATAATTTATTATGGAGCAAAATCCTGTGTGATGGCTTGCATGCCACTGTCCTAGTTGGGAGGAATGGGGGAGGGATAGTGCACAGAAGTTCTTGAATTGGGCAGGTGATAGCCGGAAATGCAGGTTTAAGATCATTTTTGCACGTGCCCTCTGGAGGGTTAAGTAAATCAGAGGGACCCATACCAGACAAGGCCAAGGTTATGCTGGTTGTACTCTGCACCAATGTGCCTGGCCAAGGACCATAGTTGGGGCTAAAACTAACCAGTGTTATCCCCTCAAGCCCTGGGCCCTGGTGTAGGGCCAACATGGCTGGAGGCAGGGGCAGCAGGAGCAGGAGCCTTCTTCCTAACTGACACAAAACCCATGAGTGCTGGCCAGGCCCTGATATGAGATCCCCTGGGGAAATGTTGAAGAAGAAGAAATTTGTCACTGGGAGCTTTAATTGCCTTTTCAAAGAGAGTGGTTTTCAGTAGACGGTAGACATACCCTGCCATGCTGCTGTGAGCTGGGGATGAGCTGTGCATCTCTGCCTGCAAAGTCGAGGGAATGCCGTGCACAGTAGGTTGTAGGACAGCTGTAGGTTTGTTCTTTTCACATCCGGTACAAATATTTCCTCCTCCCAGTCTTTCCGGTGACCTCATCCTTTCCTTTTTTTCAACATATTTTGTGATTTCCTCAAATAAAAAGGCCTGTTGCTATCTCTGTCCTCTAGTTTCCCTTGTGACTGGGAGGCACCTTTTAGAGCCTGACTTTATCACTTTTCCTGTGGCTCTATTCATTTCTCATTACAAAAGCAGCTATGAATAACCATTTTTAGATATATATAACTAAATGACATGGAATAATGTTCTTAATATATTATTAAACCAAAACAAACAAATGAAACTCGTTGCTGTCTAATCGATTCCAACTCAGAGCGACCCTATAGGACAGAGTAGAACTGCCGCATAGGGTTTCCAAGAAGCAGCTGGTGGATTAGAACTGCCAACCTTTTGGTTAGCAGCCAAATGCTTAACCACGGCACCACTAGGGCCCCAATATATTATTGGGTGGTCAAAAAAGCAGACCAAAAAATATTACAGTAACCCATTTGGAGGATATGTGTGTGTGTGTTGGTGTGTTTGTGTGTGTTTATCTATGTATGGGTGGATATTATGCATCCATACATCTACTGGAAAAAAGTCAGAGAGTCTTTATCTCTGGATGGTGGAATTCCAGGTGATGCTTATTTTCTTCTTTTTGCTTATTTGTATGTTCTAACTTTATACATGGAATATATATCGCTGTGCAATTAAAAAATATAGTGTTTTTTAAAACAATAAACTTCACTTTTCCTAACGAACTTGTCTCATTTTTCCTGACCTTTAATCATTGCTTGCCTTGCTTATCTGTTATTTTGAATCAATATAAATTCCCTTAAAAAAAAAAATCGAACTTGACATTCAGATTATAGATGTTAACAATTGTTCTTCACAGAAGTTGCCATAGAAAAGAGGTTGAAAAGAACAATTCCAGGTTCACATCTACATGGGATAATTTAAGGCCTATCTGGAAAGTGTCCCAAATTATCTCCCCTGCTAAATCTCACCATTAGATGGTTATTCCTTCCAATTAATCATTGCCTTTTTCACTCATTTTTTATTTAAAACTTACTGATAGAGGTGACATACTGCATCATAAGTTTCTTTAAGCAACTTTCCTTTATGAAGGAAAGATAATACAAAAAGTGATTGGAAGGGGGATGGGAGAAAAAGAAATAAGAGAAAAATTCTAGGGCAGCGATTCTCAACTAGGGGTGATTTTGTCCAGAGACAATTCTGGTTGTCACCACAATGGGGGGTGATACTGGCATCTAGTGGGAGGAGGCCAGGGATGCTGGTAAACATTCTACAATGCACAGTACAGCCCCCCAACACAAATGTCAAAAGTCTATACCAGGTTGAGAAATGCTGGAATAGACTTTTGGTTGACATTTCATCAATATCAAAATTTGAATATCTTTGACTTAATATGCTTTCTTCTTCTAGGAATCTATCCTGTAAAAAGATTCACCCATGTGTACAAAAAAAAAATATATATATATATATATACATGGATATATGTGGATGTTCATTGCTTATAATTTCAAAATAAAAAATTACTTAAATGCCTATTAATAATCAGTTGTTAAAAAAGTGACAATGGAAAGATGCCCAAAATATACGGTAAATTGAAAAAAATCAAATTACAGAACAGTATGTATGTTGTCCCATTTAAAAAAAAAAAAACCACAACCCATATGTATTTATACTGTATATAGTTTTTCTAAAACCATGTATGCTTGTGTGTGTGTGTGTTTGTGTCTATACAGTTGAGAATCTGGAAGGAGATTCAAATTAAATATCTATAAAGGTACAAAAAACTGATGACAGGGTTGCCTCTGGGGAGTGGGGTAATTGGCAAGAGAAGAGCTTCATTTTACTCATATTTTACTTTATACATTTCTGTATTATTTTGCTTAAGGCCTTAAAGACATAGGCCCTGGCTTTGGTTAAGAGCTTGGCTGCTAACCAAAGGTCGGCAGTTTGAATCCACCGGCTGTTCCTTGGAAACCCTATGGGGCAGTTCTACTCTGTGCTATAGGGTCACAATGAGTTGGAATCGACTCGACAGCAGTGGGTTTGGTTTTTGGTTTGGTTTTGGTAAAAGTGAGAGAGATTACAGTCTAATTTTGAGAGTAATGGTGCTTATTAATTTGTAAGATTATTGTACCAAATTGCATCACTCCCAGCACCCCACCAAGAACAGATCCAGATTTTGTGGGTCCTTATACAAGTAGACTGTCCCATCTTTCTCTCCCAAAATGTGTGAGTGTATAGTTTTTGATCACTTCTTTATGTTAAAGGATTTCATAATATATTCTATCCAAAACCCATTGCCATTGAGTCTATTCTGACTCATAGCGACACTATAGGGCAGAATAGAACTGCCCATTAGGGTTTCCAAGGCTGTAAATCTTTATGGAAGCCGGGTGTCACATCTTTCTCCTGAGGAGCAGCTGGTGAGTTCAAACTGCAGACATTTCAGTTAGTGGCCCAGCACTTAACCACTGCACCACCAGGGCTCCTTTCATATTCTATACACAGAATATGAACAGGTAGTTGTTAGCAGGATATGTGCACAGAGCTTGAATATACAGTCTGGAGTGTTCACGGGTATATGTGTGAGGTCCTCAGAGTATGGGATGGAGCTGGGTTGGGGAAGAGAAGGAGGGTGGACTGCAGGCCAGCTGTCCTTGTGCCACCATGTTCTGGTTCAGAATTTCAGAGTCTGAGAATTCCAAATTCAAACCCAGTCTTCTTGTCAATGTAGGTGATAGAATGTATTTTACTCAACAGTTAGCTTGATTTATAATATTTAAATATTTAGATATATGCTAAGTGGGCTTCCACTTGTACTTTTACCCCAGGCTGGGAATATACTTGGGGATGAGGAGGTAATACAGGTAATGCAGACATTAGGCATTAGAACTATCCAGGCTTATGGGGATTCTTTAACCTAGGGATAAGCTTGACCCTGGCCATCACCACATTGATTTACAGAATTGAAGGAGGAGAGTGCTGTGTCCCCAAGGCTGTTCACCCTGAGTGAATCCACCTCTTCAGCACATCCAAGGAATAAGGCCCTTTAGTCATAGCTATAAGAATTTCCCATAGTTGTTGTTGCTTCTGCATAATAATAAAGATATAGAAAACACAGGCTAACCCCTAAGGTCACCATACAGATGCCCAAGCCTTCTCGAGTGGGCAATTCAGTCCTGTTCTCCAAATTAGGATTTTGTCTAGGGTCAAGGGAGGCACGTCTTGAACTCTTAGATTCTATTTTCTTATCTAGTACAGTAGTTCATAGAGCTGTTCTGACAAACCATGGCCCAGGAGTCTTTCTTTTTTGGGTCTGTCGCTCACATGACACCACGTTTGGCATATGCACTCATGTGTCGATATTTCTCTGCAGCCTGTGAGGCCTCGCACACCAAATCCCTGGTCACAGAGTTCTGTCGTGGTCCTGAAAACAAGAGGCAGAGATCACCCACCAATTGTCAAAGATCTACGCACCATCCGGGAAAAAAGACTTGCAATGGGGCCATTTGGATTTCCAGACAGCTCTGCTCTCTAGCTGGGTAAATCTTCTCAGAGAGAACTCTTTTTTTTCACAATGTCATATCCTCCCTCCCTGGAAAAAAAACTGCTCGTTTCTAGGTTGAGCCCTTCTCTTGCTCCAAGGTCCAGGCAACAGTGTACCTGGCCACTTTCTGTCTCCTTAATTAATATTATACAGTCTCTGTGATCACTATATTTATAAAGAAAAGGCTATTTAATAGTAGACCTGATTTCCTTTATGCGCTGTTTACACAAAGGGTTAAAGAAAACTGATTTGTTACAATCACATTAAACTGAAGAAAAAAAAATAAAACTCTTTGCTGGCCAGTTGATCAGTCGGAGTTGCATAGCGACCCTACAGGACAGAGTAGAACTGCCCCATAGGGCTTCCAAGGAGCACGTGTTGGGTTAGAACTGCCAACCTTTTGGTTAGCAGCTGTAGCTCTTAACCACTATGCCACCAGGATTTCCACAATTGCGTTAGATGATAGGATATATTTTTCCATACCCCGGAAAGGTCATATACTAAATATGAGCTGGGGCTTTAAATTTTACTAGAGTAAAAAGACCCAGCATTTTTTTTTTCCTTCAATTTTGATTTTAAAAATATATGTATATAATACATTTTCTATTTTAACCAGTCTAAATGCACAATTCAGTGACATTAACTACATTTACAATGCAGTGCAACCATCACCACTATCTATTTCCAAAATTTTTTTCATCATCCCAAAGAAAAACTCTGTATTCGTTAAGTGGTAACTCCCAATCTCCTCTCCCCTGCAACGCCTA
Source organism: Elephas maximus indicus (assembly GCF_024166365.1). Lineage (NCBI taxonomy): Eukaryota > Metazoa > Chordata > Mammalia > Proboscidea > Elephantidae > Elephas > Elephas maximus. Next base: position 86,265,280 of record NC_064828.1, on the reverse strand, counting down.
GTAACCTTTCATCTATTTTCTGACCCTATGAATTTGCCTATTCTGGATAGTTTCATATAAATGGAATTATACAATATTTGTTCTTTTGTGTTAGATGCAGCCTCTTTTGCAAGCTACACAAAGAGCCCCCTGAAGCCCAAACTAGACTCCCATGTGTCTAGGAAAGAAACAGCTCAGACGATGTTTTTGTTTAAAACACAAGTCTAGTCTTGTTCTAGAGCCGGTTCTTTAACTACAGGGCAAAGTAGAAGCCATGTCACCAGACTATTACAAAAAAAAAAAAAAAAAAACCCAAGCCAGACGAATCCTTTTCCCCTCTGTACTGTGTGGGTGGGTGTGAACACTTTCAGATCCCTGGGAAGCATCTCCGCGGTTTTACATGGTCGCTTAGCAATGCTCACGAGCCTCAATATACTTGATGCTTAAAAGATATTGGCATCATGCAACAGCTGCAAACTGCATCTGTATTATAAGACAGGATTCTGTAATAAAAGTACGTGATACCCCAAAAATTGCCATGGAAAATAAGGAACCCAGAATACAAAGTGGTGTGAATCCAGATTTTTTTCTTTCCTAAATATTGATTGCTGTTTACGTCCTAAAAAGCTTTGGGACATTCAACGGTGAAAATAAGGACAGTGTGGATCTCTCTCCTTTTTCGTCCCTTAATTACATTCTCTCTTCAGGTGGCACTGTTATTAGAAATATAAAATGCAATATTTTTCCTATGAACTCCTAGCACCTATGAAACATGGGGGGAAAAAAATCTTGGAAGTTATAAAGTCAACTGTGTAACAGAAAACCTTCCCTTTCCCTGACTCATGTAACCCCTGCAAGTAGTTATAAGTGAAATACTAATCCAACAAGAACCACCATATATACTAAAGTTGTTTTCCTATCTAGGGAACTTGAGGATTCTGGAATCTGGCTACCACGAGGCGTTCGAGACAATGAATTATTCTATACAAGTACTTGCTCGGCCCCTCGATCTTTGAATTTGTCATTTAATAGTGAAAGGACTTTATTGTGCCCTCTGCATTGCTGGCAAGAACAAGAGTTGAACTGAACTCTTCATCCAGCAGTCAGCAAGGCTATACAGAGGGTCTATTAGGCCGGCAGCATTGTGGGAAACGTGGCAGCAGCCGCAGAAGAAGAAACGGCCCTTGTCCTCGAGGAGTTTACAAGGGGTTTTATAAGGCACACACACAAGAACTTCTCGTAGACAATATGCCAAACCTAGAGAAAATCCTGTGGCACATAGCAGATGTGCTGTAGGAGTCCAAGGGCAGTAAAGCAGGGTGGGTGCTGGAGTAGTCATGGAGGCACAAGAATTTGTGTTGGATCTCAGAGACTGTACACGACTTAGATGGGCAGAGGGGAGGCGGGAGGACCTTCCAGGTGAGAGAAGAAAAGGCTGGGGGAAGGAATGAGTTTCTTTTTCCTCACAAAGAATGTCTCCATTATCTCATTTTGTGACTCCTTTCATCTTTCTTCTGCTACAGACATTCCTTACTCTATCGGTTGATTAGACAAGTGACTGAGTTCTATCCTGCCATCAAAGGAATCGTCTGCTGGCCCAGCATGTGGGAGAAAAACACGCTGCTGACCTTCTCGTGGTCAGAATCTGGAGAAATTTTCTGGTTTTTTACCAAGATTTATTTCTACTTTTTTGTACTTTAGATGAAGGTTTATAGAACAAACTAGTTTCTCATCAGTTAGTACATGCATTGTTCTGTGACATTGGTTAACAACCCCATGATGTGTCAACACTCTCACTTCTCCATCCTGGGTTCCCTATTACCAGCTTTCCTGTTTCCTCCTGCCTTCCAGTCCCTGTTCCAGGGCTGGTGCGCCCCTTTAGTCTTGTTTTGTTCCACGGGCCTCTTCAATCTTTGGCTGAAGGGTGAACCTCAGGAGTGACCTCATTACTGAGCTGAAGGGGTGTCCGGGGGCCGTACTCTCAGGGTTTCTGCAGTCTCTGTCAGGCCAACAAGTCTGGTCTTTGTTTTTGAGTTAGAAGTTTGTTCTACATTTTTCTCCAGCTCTGTCCGGGACCCTCTACTGTGATCCCTGTCAGAGCAGCCAGTGGTGGTAGCTGGGCACCATCTAGTTGTACTAGACTCAGTCTGGTGGAGGCCGTGACAGATGTGGTCATTAGTCCTTTGGACTAATCTTTCCCTTGTATCTTTAGTGTTCTTCACTCTTATTTGCTCCTGAAGGGGTGAGACCAGTGGAGTATCCTAGATGGCCACTCGCAGGCTTTTAAGACCCCAGACACTACTCACCAAAGTAGATGCTGAACATATTCTTTATGAACTATGTTATGCCAATTGAGCTAGATGTTCCCTGAGATCATGGTCCCCACAGCCCCCAGCCCAGCAATTCAGTCCCTCAGGGAATTTGGATATGTCTATGGCACTACCATGACCTTGCCTTGTACAGGTTGTGCTGGCTTTCCCAGTACTGTGTACTGTCTCACCCTTCACCAAAGTTTCCACTTATCTATTTTCTATTAAGTGTTCCATCCCCACTCCTCCCCTCCCTCATAACCATCAAAGATTGTTTCTTTTTTTATGTAAGCCTTTTCATGAGTTTTTACAGTAGTGGTCTTATACAATATTTGTCCTTTTGTGATTGACTTATTTCACTCAGCACAAGGCCCTCCGGATTCATCCATGTAAGGAGATGCTTCACAGATTCATCGTTGTTCTTTGTCATTGTGTAATACTCTATTGTGTGTACGTACCGCAATTTGTATATCCGTTCATCTGTTGATGGGCATCTAGGTTGTTTCTGTCTTTTTGCTATTGTGAACAATGCTGCAATGAACAAGGGTGTGCATGTCTATTAAAAGAATGTGTACTTTGCAGCTTATCGGTGGAGTGTTCTATATATGTCTATGAGGTCAAGTTGGCTGACTGTGCTCTTTAGCTCTTCTGTATCTTTGTTGAGTTTCTTTTTAGATGTTCTGTCCATTACCGAGGGTGGTGTGTTGAAGTCTCCTACTATTGTAGAACTGTCAATTTCTCTTTTCAGTGCTGTTAGAGTTTGTTTTATGTATTTTGGATCCCTGTCATTGGGTGCGTAGGTGTTTATTATGGCTAAGTCTTCGTGATAGGTTGTCCCTTTAATCATTATATAGTGCCCTTCTTTGTCTTTTATGATGGATCATGCTTTAAAGTCTATTTTTATCTGAATATTAATATTGCCACTCCTGCTTTTTTCAGTAGTTATTTGCTTGATGTATTTTTTTCCATCCTTTGATTTTTAATAAATTTACGTCTTTGTTTCTAAGGTGTCTCTTGTAGATAGCATATTGATGGATCCTGTTTTTTTTTTTTTTTTTTATCCATTCTGTCATTCTGTGTCTCTTTATGGGTGCATTTAAGCTATTTACATTCAGCGTAATTATTGATAGATGTGAGTTTATTGCTGACATTTTGTAGTGCTTTTTTTGTGTGTTGTTAACATTTTCTTTGTTCTCCTTACTCTTCTGTGCTGAGTCCCTTTTGTTTGTGGCTTTCTTTTTCATTTCTTTTGTTTTTATTGAGACTTTGTTTTTCTTCTTTATTTTGATGAGTAGGTTTATTAATTTTCTTTGTGCTTACCTTGAAATTTACCCTTATCTTCCTAGGTTTGAACCACTCTATTATCACTTGGTATCGCCTTGCCTTCCTTTCCATTAGAAGGTTCTATACCTATACTGCTTCTTCCCTTTTTTATTGTTCTGACGTTGTTGTCATTTACAGATTAACCTCTCTGGTTCCCTGTGCAATTCTTTTGGTTTTGGATAGTCCTTGAGAGTTTATTTCCTACATTGATACATGGCTGGTACAATCTTTCATCCTAGATTCAGGCTGTGGTCTGATGTTGTTTGTTCTCAGACTGAAGGACTTCCTTTAATAATCCTTGTATGTTTGGTTTGTTTCTTACATATTCCCTATTTATCTGAAAATGCCCGAATTTCATCATATTTGAACAAAAGTTTTGCAGGATATATTCGTGGTTGGCAATTTTTTTCTTTCAAGGTTTTATATATGTCTTCCCATTGCCTTCTTGCCTTAGTCTTATTGTTTTCCTTCTGTATGTGACTTTGCTTTTCTCGAGCTGCTCCCAGGATTTTTTCTTTGTCTTTGGTTTTAGCAAGTGTGTTTATGATATGCCTTGGTGTTTTTCTTTTGGGGTCTATCCTATATGGGGTTCGTTGAACTTCTTGGATGGTCAGTTTTCCATCATTCATGATATTAGGGAAGTTTTCTGTCAGCAATTCTTCAATGATCCTCTCTGCATTTTCCATTTTTTCTCCCTGTTCTGGAACTCTGATCACTTGCAAATTTTTGCTTTTGATTGTATCCCACATAATTTTCGGCGTTTCCTCATTTTTCTTCATTCCTTTTTCTGATTTTTCCTCAGAGTTGTATCCAAGTGTTTGTCTTCAATTTCACTGATCCTGTCTCCCATCATTTCAAACCTCCTCCTCAGTCCTTCTATGACACTGTCCATTTCTGAAATCTTGTTGTTTATCTTTTGAATTTTTAATTGTTGTTTTTGTATGATTTCTAGTTGTGAATTTATTTTGGCATTTTGTTCCTGTATTATTTTCCTGAATTCTTCCATTTTTTGTCTGTATTTTCTGTAAATGTCTACTTTTTCCTCATTTTTGTCTGCTTTTTGCTTCAGCCCTTGGATAGCTCTGAATATTAGAGATTTGAATTCCCTGTCAGGTAGTTCTAGTGCCTTTTCTTCTACTGGAAAGTCATCTAGTGTTTTATTTTGGACACCTACTGGAACCATCCTGCCCTATATTTATATATATATATATATATGTATTTTTTTTTTTTTAATATGTTTTGATATTGTCTGCTGCCTTTGGGACAATCAGTAGTTATTTTTTTCATTTCTTGATTGTAGATATGTTTGTTTCATCCTTTTTTTTTGCTTTATTTGGTTATGTCTGAGCAGGTGGGCTGTGTGTTCTTTGTTGTTTACTCATCTATAATCACAATACTTTTCACCTCCTTGTCCAATGGGCTGGGCCAGTCACTCAGCTATGGTGCAGCAGGGCAGGTCCAGCTGAAGGAGAGGGGCTGGGATGGGTTGTTTGTGGCCCGTGAGCCAGGAATCAGTGCTGGGCCATGCCTGTGCTGCTTGGCCATGCCTGTGCTGCTTGGAGGTGTGATGTTCAGTGCATGGCACAGGTAGGCAGGAAAGAGGGGGGAGGTTGTGATGTATGGAGCTAATATTGTCATGGGAAAGAGGAGAGAGAAACAGGACCCCCCCCCCCAAAAAAAAACCCCAAAAAACGAAGGGAAAAAAAAGACTGCAAAGGGAGCATGCCATTGGAGTAGAGAGATGAGAAACCGAGAAATGGAGAAAAGCAAAAAGGAAAAAAAAAAAATGGGGAAAAAAAAAACAACTAGATAAAAATTTGGAAGAGAAGAAAAGCTCTCAGGGGTCCCACCAGTGTGGACACAAAGACTGGGGAAGTCTCCCAGGCTGCGCGGTATAGCCTGTTTAGAGGGGGTATAGATGTCACACAGCACCAGGTATTCAGGAGACAGGAAAAGAAAGTAGGTATAGACAGACAAGAACTGAGAAATGGACAAAACAGACAGAAAGGGAAAAAGAGAGAAGGAAAAAAAGAAAGAAAGAAAAAGAAATGCCCCCAGGGATCCCACCTATGAGGCTGTGCAGATTGGGGGAGTGGCTCCTAAGCAGTGTAGTGCAGTCTGGCTAGAAGGGGCTCCCAAGTGTGAAAAGAGAAAGAAAACAAAGAAACAAAACAAAACAGAACAAAAGAAAAGAAAACAAAATAAAACAAGCAAAAAACCAAAAAACCCAGGGATCCCACCAGCATGGTGTCACAGGCTGGGGGAGCAGTTCCCCAGTTGAGCACGGCTTCGCAGCCTTTCAAGAAGAAGCAAAGATGGCGCACAGAGCTAGGTGTTCAAGAGAAAGGAGGGAGAGTTGGTAGGAGGCACAGAAGAAACCAAAAGTGATGGAAAAAAGCAGCGCCTGCTCAGGGACCCCACCAGTGTGGGTGGGGCGAATCCAGGGCACTGGGGCTGTCGGGAAGCAGAGGAGGCCGAAGAGGGAGGGGAAGAAGGGTGGGGGTTAGGAAAGGGCATATCACTCCTTACCAGGCACTCTGCCTCCTGCTGGAATTTCATGAAGCTGCTTTCCTGTACTCCCTGTCCTCCAATCTGTAATGTGGGCGGAGTGAATCCAAGCAGGACGGATGCCGCACTTCCTTACCAGCGGCGGCACTGCCACCAGCCAGGAAGCTCGGAGGTAGAGCAGCGGGGAGAGGTTGGGGGTGGGAAAGCGTGTATTGCTGGTTACAGGGCACTCTGTCTCCTGCTGGAAGCTCCATGAAGCTGCTTTCCTGTGCTCCCTGTCAGCTGATCTCCAACAGGATCCAAGATGGTGAATCCATGCTGCATCAGCTGATCAGGAGCCTCTGCACTCTCTCTCCTCCCTCTCTGTCCTCTGTCAGCTTCTTACCCTATTCAGTGTTTGGCTGAGTTCTTTATCTCTTCATTTGAGACTTCAAGTTCCAGGAATGAAGTTTGTCTCTGTTTTACTCAGTTTTTCGGGTCTTTGCTGTGGAGGGACTGCATGGTGCTTCGGTCTACGGTCCATGTTGGCAGGAAGAGATTTATGTACCTATTTATTCTTTTACGCATTCCATCTAAGTTAGCGTCTCTTAGTGAACCATGTCAAGAATCATCTCCCTGACCAGACCAGCAGCAAAGTGGGGGTTGTGTGGATCAGAGAGAATTACCTTTGGTAGATGGGTGAATTGTCTGGTATGTGAATTATATGTCAATAAAGATTTTTTTTTTTAAGTCTATATTGAAAGCCTTTCATGGCTATGCAAGGTCTTCCCAAGTTAGATACTGGGCAGTATAGCATAGTGGACAGAACACGTGTTTGGGAGTCAAACACATCTGAGTCCAAATACTGTGAGACCTTATGCAAATTACTTTGCCTCTCAGGTTCCTTTTCTTTATTGTAACACAAGACAATAATTTTTACTTCACAGGGCTGTTTTGAAAAGCATTAATTCACAAAATATTTATTGAACATCTGTTTTGTTCCAGGTACTATTCTAAGCTCCGGGGACACAGCAGTGACCAGGACAGTCATGACTCTGTGTTATATATGGTGCCAGAAATCTAGATTTTTATGTGAAATCATCCCAATGTTAACTGTTGGCCATTAATTTAAAAATATATATATAAAAAAAACTCTAAGTTAATACCATGTTAAATACGTTTGTGGGCCAAATTGGGCTGACAGTTTGTGACCCCTGATGTAAGCTTTTTTCGGATGGCAAGTTTCTAGAATATTGCCCACTTGGCTAAACCTTGGCACCCTCAACCTGCTTCCATATGCTCCCCAGCACCACCACCAACAAAAAAATTCCCAATAAAATTCAGGGAAATTATCCTACCAAGGAATTGAGCCAGGCAGTGGCCGGGTTCCCATCCATCTCACGTAAGAATCTGCTGCCTTCCTCACTGACCCAGTGAGGCCCCGTTCATTTTCCATGCCTGGACTGAGTCAGCAGTTCTGCAGGATGAATTTGGAACAGGCTTGTGCTGTTCATGCCTTTCAAGATCATCTGTCCTCTGAGGACCTCTGTGGGAGGCCAACCTAGGACAGCCTCAGACTTTAGGATCTGGACCCTTTGATTTTCCTTTACCTCCCAATATCAATCACCTAAACTTTTTGGCCAAACCTGTACATATGCAGTGGCAGTATAGCTAACTCTTTTCTGGAACTCGGTAATGGATGGCTATTACATTTAACCTACCATTCATTATTGCGTCCCAGAAAAGAGCTCAATAGCAATGGGTTTTGTTTTTGGTTAATGCACCCATCGTCTCAAAAAGAAAAACATTTTTTAAATTTAATTTGTAGCTCTTAACATTCAGAGTCAAACAACTTACTGATTTATCTGTCAACAGAGCGGTAGAGTATAAAGATCTGGAAAAAGAAAGTTTAGAAAGGGGGTTCAGGAGGTCAATGCTTTCATTTGACCACACTACCCCTTTGACCCCAAACTGTTGTTTGGAGCACTTTAGCTCAGAGGGCAGAGGAATTCTCTGATGCCCCTGAGTTTGAGACTCCCACAAAGAGAAGCTAAGTGGAGCACAGCTGACCTACAAAAGCCTCTGCAAAGACAATGTGGTGTAGTGGAAAGATGGCTGACTCAAGTTCAAATTACTCCTCTTCTACTAATAACTGTGTGACTTTGTGCAAATTGCTTTATCCTTCTGAGTATCATTTGTAAAATGGGAAGAACAATAATTACCTCGTGGGCCTACTGCAGTGCTTCTCCAACCCTGGTTGCCTATTAAAATCTCTTTTTAAAAAATGTCTGAGCCATACTTCCTGCAAATTAAATCATTATCTCTAGGGGTAAGGCCCAGTCATCAGTAGATTTTCAAAGCTTCACAGGTCATTCTAAAGTGTAGCCAGGGTTGAGAATCACTGGTGAGGATTAAATAATGTTACACAGGTAAAGCAGATACTCAGTTCTTTTTCTGGTTATCCCCCAATTAAGTTTTCAAACCAGCAATTGACTATACTTTTGATATGTGTTACAAGATTGTTCCACTAGGTGTCAGTTTGACCATATAAGCTAGTTCCTGGGAGCATCTGCTAGCTTTTCTCAGAGTAACAACCAGGTTATACCACCAAGACCTTTTATTGCCATATGCCAGGCACAGTGTTAAGGGCTTTTAAAACACATACCAAACACACATATATAATTGTGTAACAAATAGGAAAGGTAGTTGTTGTCCCAATCATGAGGAAGCTAAGGGTCAGAAAAATTCTGTGACTTGTGCAAGGATACACAGCAAGTGGTGGAACTGAGATTCAAGTTTCAAGTTCCCTTCAATCATTCAAAAACTCTGAACACTTACTATGCATAAGGTACTGTACCTGGTATTGGGGATCTATAAGGCACAGTTCTCATTCAAGAAGTAGTTCATTTTTATCCTTCATTTGTAGGTACGTTGGAAGAGAAAAGGTGAGCTTCCCCTTTTACAGTTGTTCTTGGACTCAAGTTAACTATGACTTCTGAAGAGCTCAAGGGCTGTGTTCCTACAAGGGTAGGAATACCTCTGGATAGAGTTTCTTAAGATGGCTGGCTGTTCCACTGTCCTCAGCCACTATAATACAATAACAAAATATTTTTGGAGAGCCTGTTAGATACCTAGGAGGCTAGAGACAGCATCTTGTCTGTTTTACTACTGTCCTATTTACTTATTTATATCCTGAGCAGCAAACAATTGGCATAGAGTGTGTACCTAGTTTTTAATCAATCAATATTTGCTGGATAAATGAATGAATGCTTAGTACTCTGTTAAACATTGTGTAAAAAGACCAGTGAGAATCTTAGGGAACTCTGAGCTTCTGTTAATTCGGGAACAGTAAATGGTGATGGCTGAACAACACAATGAACATAATTAATGTCACTGAACTAGACATGGGAAGACTGTAGAAATGACAAATGTTCTGTTACATGTACTTTTACCACACACACACACACACACACACGCACAAAAGAGCAGTGAGAGAAATGTTTAAGGAAGGTTGCACCTTAGTCTGGGAAGAAAACCTGAACAATTCCTTCTAAAGGTAGTATCTTGTTCTAAGAACCCCATCTGATTCAGCCCTGAAGTTACTCCTCAAGGTAGAAAAGTCTCTCAGATACTGGAGAAAGTTCTGAATAAGCCAGGGACCAGAGGATTATTATATTGCTTGAACTGATCTGTAGATCCAGAGTCTCATGGCTGTTCTGGAGCTTACTCCCATGTCAGAGGGATACCAGCCTGATCTGTCTCTGAGTTGTCATTCACCAACCAAGCAGTCTGACAATTAGGACCGTAGGAACTACCAGGCTGGATCAGAGCTATGGTGCATCCAATAGCCTCTTACATTGGAGCAAAGCTATTCAAGTAGTGGTCCTCAAACCTGAATCATAATCACCTGGGGGGAGCTTTGCAAAAATAAAATACAGATCCCTGGGCACTACTCTGACCCACTGAACTGGACTCCCTGGAACTAGAAGGACCTGGGATTCTGATGCAGGACCAGGGTTAAAAAATGGCTGGTTCAAGATCCACCTAGTTTCACTTATATGGCTCAGCAATTCGTAAATTTGCTCTGATCCTTTCTGTATTTTTATTATATTCTGTTCCTAGATAATGGATTCTATGCATTTATTACATACAGTTTGAAGTAGTATTCCTTTTTGTTATTCCTAAATTTAACTCTACTGGAATTTTGTAAGTGACATTGAAATCCTAGGATTTGGGGTTTTGATAGATGAGTCCATGTTGATCTTACTCAAGCCATTTGTGATTCTATAGCTTAGCTCAGTTCACCCCCAGAGTATGCCTAGCAGTCTCATGGCCATTCTTGAGATTTTTCTTGTTTTTATGAGCAGCTCTGGCTTTATCAAGTGATCCATTCAGCATCAGCTAGAAAACCTTTATGTACCTTGTGCTATTGTAGAAAAATAATATCTATTCTTGTCATGATTGTGACCTGGGACAGCTGATGGTTAGGCCATTCAGGACAGGTTAGCACCTGTTGTGGGCTTGGATTAAAGTCCTGTTATGAGTCTAATCAGTGCTACGGCTGCTAACCAAAGGGTCGGCAGTTCGAATCCACCAGGCGCTCCTTGGAAACTCTATGGGGCAGTTCTACTCTGTCCAATGGGGTTGCTATGAGTCGAAATCAACTCGACGGCACTGGGTTTATGAGTCTAATGAGCCTACTAGTTTTGGAGAGGCAAGGATGGGAAATATTGTTTCACTCAAGAGCTCAGTGACAAATTTATTCCTTTGGAATGACAATCCAAATGGTTTGTGGAACAGAAACTAGAGGAGGGAATGAAGTGGGGGAATTTATGGTAAAGTATACAAGAGGATAAAAGTATACAAGAGAATGAAGGCACAGTGTTTAAGAGCTATGGCTGCTAACCAAAAGGTCGTCAGTTCGAATCCATCAGCCATTCCTTTGAAACCCTATGGGGCAGTTCCATTCTGTCCTATACAGTTGCTGAGCTGGAAATCGACTTGATGGCAATGGTTTTATACAAGAGGGTGAATAGAGAAAGAGAATACTGGGATCATATACCTCCAAACAGAAAAAAAAGCGGAGGGGGAGGGTCTGGTTTAACCTTATCAGGTTTCTCTTTGAAAAGAGGCTAAGTGATTGGAGATGGAGAGCCACAGTTGGGCTAATCAGTCTCCAGGTATCCTTTGGTGAGTCAAAGTTTTTAAGTAACCTTATCTACATATAGAAGAGAGAGAGAGAGGAGGAGGAAAAGTGTTATCAGGTTATAGCTGGTATATTTCCCTAGGCAAGTTAGGCCTGGCCAGGATCAGTATACACAGAAAACTTGCTTGGTTGGCAATTTTGTATCTCCAGTGGTGAGATTTCTGGCTGTATCCCTTTGGAACCTCACCACTGACCCTGTTCTCATGTGAGGTTATTAGAAAACAGATCTCCAGGGGCTAATCTACCCAAGGTGAAAATGCTGTGGCCTCTGATTCTAATACAGGAGCTCACAGAAGATGCCCTGGTTCCTAGATGATCAACATTGAAAGTAATGATAGCTTTTCCTGGCAATTCCTTTCATTCAGAGATTTCAAAACATCTCAAAAACACATGCCCATCCTATAGGTGGCAGATTAAGTCATATCTCTGACATTCATCTTTTGCTTGGTGTTCTTCCATAAAATGATGCCTGAGCAGGAAATAGAGTGTAGGCCTCCTGATTCAAGGTCTCACTCTGAATGCCCATTATCTCTCTTTGCTCCTCAGTCTTGAAGTAGTTTGTTGTCCTCCCACAGGGTGTAGATCTTTGAAGGGCCCTGTGTATCAGATCTGCTGGTTTCTTTGCTGTCATCACCTCCCACTGACTGCATATCGGGTTCCCTGGTGTCCTGGCAACTGGGCTGTGCTTTGGCTGTCCTGGGTGTGAGAATAATTGAAAGATCTCTTGGGATTCTTCACCTCTTCATCTCAATTCGTTCCCTCCCACCCTCACCCATTGCAAAGCCATCAAGGAACTGTGTCTTCTGACTATCTTCCGCTTTTTTGATCCATCCCCACCTCCCTTCAGCAGAAAAAGAGGAAACCACACACCAAGAGATTGTGAGGGAGGGAGGAATGGGAAGGAAAAGGCTTTTTCTTTCTCTCAGGTTGCCCTCTTGTTCCTAGGGAGGGAATTGAGGCCATGAACCTTTGTCCTAGTGGGAGGAGGACAAGATTAGCAGAGTGGGTCTTTGCTTCCATCATCCACCCTGAGGGAGTTGACTTATTTTTGTTGGAGGAGGGGTAACTCAGCACAGACCCTTGATGAGAAAATTGTCTCAGAGCCTAAAGCGGAAGTAGCAGAGGGCTACCGTTTTGCCTGGTGCCTTAATTTAGTTTTCACACCTGAAAGCCTTCACTGCGTCAGAGGAAACTGAGTTCTCCCTTTTCCCAGGGCAGCAATTCTGACAGAATTTCCCCAAATGAATGACAGAGGCAGGCAGCAGGATTCCAAATCAGAGTAAAGGGATGGCCCTGCACACACTGGTGGAGAACTTTATTTAGTCATACTCCACCATTGTGTTTTTACCTACTAATTACCATAACCACTAGTGATCGTTATATGATAATTAGCACATGCCCTTTTTATACTCCCAGAGCACCACCCCCAAATAAATGATTGTGGGGGGTGGTGGGCAAGGCTGCTCCTAGAGACAGTTCCTGACTCATTCATTCATTCACTAAATATTTAGTGAAATACTGTGGGCCAGGACTTGTGCTAGGTAGCTTTGAGCAGCATGGATGTGGTGCCTTGTGTCACAATTTTGATGCCCTGCAGAATGGCCAGGCACTAAGCAAGTTTACACATGGGATGTGTGGATCCAATGAGGAAGTGCAGTGGTACCCAACCTAATGTTGTTGGGAGAAGGGATGTCAAGAGGCCCTTGTAGTAGAGACTTTAAAGGTGAGATCTGTAGAACAACTAAGAGCTAGTCATTGAAATTCCCTAAAACATAAATTTAAACCCACACCTTCCTCTTCATATTAACCCTCTAAAATAACTACCAGGCTATGCCAGATACAGTGACTGCAATTCTGCTTCTATAAAATGTGGTGTTACTTTGGAAAAGTGTAATTATTGTATCTCACTAAAGAGAGTATTTCAGGGAGGAAGATGGCACCAGGGAAATAGGTATGAAGATCAAGTTCTTCTGTTATTTCCACAACCAGGTCCAGTTCTCCATGACTTTGGGATGGTTCAGGGTCTGTGATGGGAAATATGTTTGTCTGCCTGCACTTGAGCTGTGGCAATATCCTTCTTATCAGCTACCGCACTGACAAAGACACTGATGTCCTTTTGCAGGAAACTAACAGGAAAGGAAAGAAAGCCTACCACTAAATACACTTCCTGAGGGTAAAATGAAATGGCTACTGCTCAGGCTACTGTAGGAAAAGGCTTAATAAATAAATACACCATCCCCATTGTGTAGCCCGGCTTCCTAGGGGCAAGTCCTCATCTCCTCACTCCTTCTTTCCCTTCTAAAATCAGCCAACCTACAGAGGGGTGGACATAGATCTTCTCTGGCTATTGAGAAATATTGAGACTTACAGGCCTCCTGTGTCTCAAACACAGAGGAAAAGGAGTTGTAAGGAGAGAAAGACGAGGGTCACAAAAAGAGGAACTTGATGTTGACAGGCACCTTCCCTTTAGCCTCACTGAAATCTCACAGCAACTTCTGCTTCTAGCCTTTGTGTACACAAATTTGGTACTGTCTGGGAACATATCAGAGAGGAGAAGGGGACAGGACTAGTGGATCTCAGAAAATCAGTGGGCTTGTTTAAATCACAGCTGCACTGGTGACTTGATTTGGATGCAAGGCATAAACTGTCTTCATCTGTGAATATTTACTGAGCTCTAACCTACTGGAAGAGATCCATATTTATGCCTATTCCCAAGAAAGGTGATCCAACCAAATGTGGAAATTATTGAACAATATCATTAATATCACACGCAAGTAAAATTTTGCTGAAGATCATTCAAAAGTGGCTGCAGCAATGTATAGACAGGAAACTTCCAGAAATCCAAGCTAGATTCTGAAGAGGATGTGGAAAGAGGGATATTATTGCTGATGTCAGGTGGGTCCTGACTGAAAGCAGAGAATATCAGAGAGATGTTCACCTCTGTTTTATTGACTATGCCAAGGCATTCAATTGTGTGGATCATAACAAATTATGGATAACGTTGCAAAGAATTGGAATCCCAGAACACTTAATTGTGCTCATGAGTAAACTGTACATAGATCAAGAAGTGGTCGTTCGAACAGAGCAAGGGCATACTGCGTGGTTTAAAGTCAGGGTAGGTGTGCATCACGGTTGTATCTTTTCACCATACCTATGGTCTGTCTGATTCAATCTGTATGCTAAGCAAATAATCCAAGAAGCTGGACTATATGAAGAACAGGGTATCAGGATTGGAGGAAGACTCATTAACAACTTCTGTTACACAGGTGACACATCAACCTTGCTTGCTGAAAGTGAAGAGGACTTGAAGCAGTTACTGATGAAGATCAAAGACCACAGCCTTCAGCATGGATTACACCTCAACATAAAGAAAACAAAAATCCTCACAATGGGACCAATAAGGAACATCATGATAAATGGAGAGAAGATTGAAGTTGCCAAGGATTTCATTTTACTTGGATCCACAATCAACATCCATGGAAGCAGCAATTAAGAAATCAAAAGATACATTTCGCTGGGCAAATCTGCTGCAAAAGACCTCCTTAAAGTGTTGAAAAGCAAAGATGTCACCTTGAAGACTAAGGTGCGCCTGACCCAAGCCATGGTGTTTTCATTCACCTCATATGCATGCAAAAGCTGGACAATGAATAAGGAAGACTGAAGAAGAATTGACGCCTTTGAATTGTGGTGTTGGCAAAGAATATTGCATATTCCACGGGCTGCTGAAAGAATGAGCAGATCTGTTTTGGAATAAGTACAGCCAGAATGCTCCTTAGAGGCAAGGATGGTGAGACTACATCTCACATACTTTAGACATGTTATCAGGAAGGATCACAGCCTGGAGAAGGATATCATGCTTGGTAAAGTAGAGGGTCAGTAAAAAAGAGGAAGGTCCTCAACCAGATGGATTGACACAGTGGCTGCAACCATGGGCTCAAGCATAACGATTGTGAGGGTGGTGCAGGACTGGGCAGTGTTTCGTTCTGTTGTACACCGGGTCTCTATGAGTCAGAACCAAGTCAATGGCACCTAACAAGAACAACAACAACTGTGCAGTACCGCAGCAGAGGACTGTTTGCGAAGAAGATGACCGTGGGTCTCCAAACAGTCCAGCCTAATGGGTCCTGAATAGTTTCCTTGTGAGAATAGTTTTTCTTCTGTGTGGAACATGGACAGAAGGAAAAGAACATGTGCAAATATGGAAGAAAGAAAGAGAGAATCAGAATATCCCTAGCCTAAAAAAATGGGACTTGGATCTGTATCCTTCTACAGTGTTTTTGATCTAGGGATCATTTATACTTTGGGAGTTTTTTCCATCTTTCTCGTATGATTATCGTGGACGAGCCCTCAGAAATGGCTCAAAGCCAAAATAATGGGGTTTCCTTGCTTATATTCCTCATTTTCCCCGGCCATAGGTCAACTCTCAATATCCTTCTTCTCTTAGATGGAAGCCAGCTTCCACCTAACCCTGCTGGATCACTCCAGTATCTTAGTGGTCTTTCATTTCGCAAACTTGACTCTTTCTTTTCCCAACTTTCGAATTGCAAAATTGCCTTTCAGTCAGTCTCTTGGTTCTTACTGTTCCCAACCCAGGTGTGGAAACCTTCTCCAGTGTTTCCTCATCCCAAGCACAGAGGCTGTGTAGTAGCCTTCTTTCTTTCACCTTCAGCTGAGGACTGACTCAGCAGACTATGTGGTGACCGGCTACTTTTGAAAGGGACAAAGGTCACAGAGTCAAGTCCCTGCTTATTCTTCTGGGCATACTCCACTTCCTCTGGAACCTGGATGGAGCCAGGCTCAGACTTTTCTGCATACAGGAAGTGATGTAATACTTAGCTTGTATGGCTGGTTTTCAGCAGACTCTTTTTGGTATAGAGCATGCAGGAAATTAGATTGAGCCCTGGCTTTTGTGGTCACTTTTTATGAACGAAAAATCTGGAACTGTGGTTTGGCAAGTACGAAGTGCTCATGGAAAAATGGGACAAAATATTTGAAAATAAAACCATCCTGGAAAAGTTGCCATGGGCAACCAGATAATCACACACTCATTAATAGTATTAATAGTAACTAATGGTTATCGACTACTTCAATTTGCTGGGTTGTGTAAACAGTTAACTCGCTTTGGTTGCTAACTGAAACGTTGGAGTTCAAGTCCACCCAGTGGCTCCTTGGGAGAAAGGCCTGGTGATCTACTTCTGAAAAACCAGCAGTTGAAAACTCCGTGGGGCACAATTCTACTCTGACACACATGGAGTCACCATGAGTCAGAATCGACTCGACAGCAACTTGTTTGGTTATAGGTTTGGTGTTTGGTACTTACTATGTGTTAGGTGCTGAGTTATATGTATTACCCCATTTACTTCTCATGAAAGATTTCCTTTTAGTGGCTAGGAAAGAAAACCAGCCATCCTATATTCAATAATAACAATGATAGTTATTATTAACATTATCTATGATATATGCCAGGACCTGAATTGAACATATTCTCTCATTGAATCTTTAAAAGAACCCCACAAGTAGGTACTATCATCATCATCATCATCCTGAGGAAGGTTGTTTCTAAAATGGCTTCCAATTATTCCTGCCTTCTAGTATTTACAATGCAATTGTGTAGTAATCCCCTTCTCTTGAGTGTGGGCTAGACCTAATGACTTGTTTTTAATGAATAGAATATGGCAAAAGGGATGGGATGTCACTTTTGTGGTTAGATTACCAATCGCTAGCACTCTTTCTTGCTGGCCCCCTCTCTTGCCCTCTGGCTTGCTTGCCCTGTTGAAGTAAGCTGCCATGTTTCAAGATGCTCTGTGGAGAGGCTCACAACGCCAAAAATTCATAAGTAACTAAGGCCTTAGTCTAAAGCCTGTGAGGAACCAAATCCTGGCAACCATCACATGAGTGAGCTAGGGAGCAGATCCATCCCATTTGACCCTTGTGATGGCTGCAGAGAGATCTAGAGCCAGAGGACCCAGCTAACTGCATCAGGATTTCTGACTCACAGAAACTGTGAGGTAATAAATGTTGTTTTAAGGTACTGATTTGGGGGAATAATTTGTTATATCATAAAAGATAGCTAATGTATTTCCCATTTTTTGGATGAAGAAACTGAAGCTTAGGGAGAAGAACCAGCTTTTTCCAAAGTCGTATAGCTAGTAAGTTGCAGAGCCAGGATCTGAACATATTAGGTTCAAGAGTCTGAGTTCAAGTCTGTTTCCTTATGAGGTTCCAAGTGACTAAGAAACTGGAACTCTAGAAGGGATTCTACTCTTTGAAATCCTTGGAGTATAGCCATGTTTCCAGGAAATTCTTTGTGTGTGTGTAGAACAGGCATGGATAAAACTGTAAATGGCACTAAGAGCTTTGAGCGGCTCCCTCCCACTGCAGAAGAATGGCTGGTCCACCCATAGATCTGGTGATAGTAACCAGAGGCTCTATTCAATAACACAATGGTTGAGCTAAGAGCTGCAGCCCACTCATTTTACAAGCACTGAAGCCCTTTTGCCTATAATATACATGGTGGGTGGGTGAGTGAGGGGCATATACATTTTTGAGGGTGAACATGGACACACTGAATAATGAGAAGGTATGGTACACTTATTAAAAATCATATGAGCCCTGAAATTGAAAAGCAAAGGATTGTGCCTGACAGAACGCCCCTTTCTACCATTTCTTTTTGCATGAAACAGAACCTTAAACTTTGAACCATAGAGCTTTGTTTCAGTGTGGAGTGTAGCAGCTTGGCACTTCCCTGTATTGGACGCTCCCCAGTGTGGAGTGGTGAAAACATCTTCTCCCGGATAATCTCCCATTGTTTGGCCAGAACTCCATGCCAGTGGTCACCTTTATGAAATTGCATGAAGAACCACACTCCTTGGCTGGCTGCGTGAATCTGTCCTTCCTTGTCAGCTTTGCCCTGGTGCCAGAACAGCAGGCTTTGAGCTCAGGGAGAATTTCCAGGTGGCAGGAGAGTAACAGTCCTATAGGCCTGGCACACCACCCCTTTCAACCAGTGTCAGGGGCTGCACTTTGCTGGTGGAATTATGCAACCTAGAGTAAAGTCCACAGCCAGAGAGAAGGGGGCAGGATTCCAGGCTGGCTCAGCACTCTGTAACTTCTTGACTCTCTTTCTAGTTTTCCTTACCCTCTTCTCTCCTAGCCTTCTCTCGCTCTCTCTCTTTTTTTAATCTCTTCTCTCTCTCCTCCTTCCTCTCCAATTCCTTCATCCCTTTTAGCCTTCACTTTCAGGGATCACTAACTCAGGGAACCACCTCTTATCAAATATCTTGGCTTGTCTCCAGCTGCTAGTAGTAGGTAGCTCCAGCTCCTGTCTGCTATCTGAGCACTTTTCTTCTCTACCAGTTGTTTGTTTCTCTAATCCAGTTGGAATTGTGTGTAGAACCCCAGGGTAAAAAACCCCTCAAAAACAAAAAGTGGAACTTTTCCTCAGCCAGATTGCCTCCCTGGACTAAAATAGAAATGAAAGGAGTTTGCATTCCGCTCCCTTGAAATGTGATATTATGAAAAGAGAATAGGAGAAAAGTAGCATTAGTGTACAATAAAGCCCGAGGTATATATATCTCTCCTCAGGTAATGGGACTTCGCTTTGAGTCCTCCACCTCCCACTTAAATTGGGATTTATAGGGCTGTTTTTATCCTTATTATACCTGCCATCCTGGTCTTGTTCAAGTGGCTCTGAACGGATAACCATCTGTACCACCTCAACAGCCAGCTACATAACAACGCTGCAGACTCCCAGACTCCAGTGCTCTTGCTTTCTAAGAGGAGGACATGGAGAGCAGTGGAGAAGCACATAACACAGGAAAGAAAAGAGAATCTGGGAAGAATAATTAGGTTGTAAGTTTACCTTGTGCATGCAAAACCCAAACGTAGGCTACAAGCAATAACCTTTCCAAAACTTCACAGGCTTAGATAACACAATAGTTTTCCGTTGGTTCAAAGCATGTTCCTTAAAACCTTCCTTCTTTAAGATTTCCCCTCTTCTTAGGTCGTAACGATCACCTTTACATGTCTTATTTTAAATTTATTTTCTTAACTGATTTTCACAAGGAGTGGGTGTGATGGAAGTATGTATGCATGTATGAGCAAAAGCATTTATCAATGCTTTTTTATTTTTAAGTGTGTGAAATAGAATGACTAGCTGACCTCTGTGGCAATTTTCCACCTAGTTTTGTGATAGTAATTTTGTTGAGTTGCTGAACTTAGATGGCAAGTTCTCTTAGTGAGGCTGGCCTAATTCTATGTTCTCTATGGCACATAGTCACTATAGCTGTGCAAGAGCCATTATTACCCAAAGTACCATAATAATGGCCATGACCTCCTATGACGTTATTGTTTCCTATCTGCCAGGACATTAATTGCCTTCTAACTTGTTCTAAAATTGGTAGGTACAGCACACTGCCAAGGCTGGAGGGGAGAAAGCTGCTGCTGCTATGTTAAAATGCTGTGTAAAAGGACAAGTGGTGCCTCCTCACTGGGGCATCTTCACAGTTGCATGTTATTTCATCTGTTATGGCATGTTAGCTCAGGCTTGCCTTATGTCTTGGCTTCCATCTTATCATGGTCAACGTCTGATCTTTCCTTCTGCTGAATGATTCAGGCACCTCCAAAGTTGTTTTGGCTTTTCCATTTTCCTTTTACAGGCTTTTTATGAGTCATTGAATTGAATAGGAGGTGATTTCTAAATTGGAACGTGAAGATGAGAGAAGGGGGAGGGAAGTTCCGGAAAATAACTAGGAAAAGACACCTTATTGCTCTGTATATTTACTGGAGGAATAATTTTCGCTTAGTTTGGTGATAGAGGTGTGTAGTTTATTTAAATGACTAAAAATACAGGCTAGAAAATAGACAGCTTTTCTCTGGATAACAAGCCACACAGTTTTAGACTTCTTGTTGCTTCCTCTGCAAAGAACAGTAGGGCAAATAGAAGAGAGATGAGACCAAGGGTTAGAAGGAAGAAGGGGCAAAGCACAAAATTTCTGAAGTCCAGATTCTTGGTTGTACGGGAAGTTCCTGACCATAAAGTAGTGCCTGTGAGTGGATTCCTGATGGTGTTCCATCCCATCCCTGGTGTATGTTTCATGGCCCGTAGTTTTGTGTATTAACAGAGATGTGAAGAAGGTATGTTTAGATCTGATTTAGAAATTGAAGCAGTAGTCAGGCCAGCATTTTGTTATTTAGGAGCAGGAAAAGTGGGGGCGGGGAAGAAAAAGCAAAGCAAAAACTAATGATGAATATATTTGTAGAAGCACAAGAGTTTTTATAGCAACACCGTATTTCCCAAAAATGCCTACTGTGATTTGTACCCAAATGAATAAAAAAAAGTCATCATTTATTCTTGCGCATCATGCCCATGTGAGAAAAGAACTGCAATTCATTCTGTGGACCTAATTTAGACTAAAGACTGCTAGGAAGAGGAGAGGTTTAGAAAAAAAGACAAGCTTTCTAAGTATCTGACATGCAGCTAGTAGGGCTATTTCAGAAGTGCTGAACATAAAAGCCACATTTAAGGAGGTGGGGAGGGCGGGATTCTCATTTCCAGAGCATCGCAAGGATAATATGTCGCTTGCTTAGTCCAAACTTGATGTTGGCTGCCTGGAGCGAGTTCGGAAGTTGGAGAACTCTCAACATGCCACTTCAATTTATTAGAGATATTTTTAATTGCAACTGAAGTGGACTGATTGCTGCTAAATGAACGGTTGCGCTTTTAGTGTGCAGACTCCTGGAAAGAACTTAAAGGAAATTGGGCGCACTGAGACCTTAAAGAAAAGAAAGGGAAATTTTTTTTTTTGTAATCTATATAGTGCCTTTCCCCCTCTGACGTGGGCGTTTTGTAATTACTACCCGTACAAGTAGCCTATTAGTGATAAGCTTGTGCTTAAATGAAGGAAGCTGGAGGACGGGAGGAGTTGACAGAGGGAACGCTACAACAAAGAGTTAACCCTTTCCCGGTAACCTTAGATGTGAGTATCTGCCCCTTCTTTGATTGCTACTGCGCAACCAAACTGTTCACAAGCTTGAACCAACCTTGGCTGTCACATCCTTTGCCAATTGACATAACAGGCACTTTCAAAAGCCTATCAAAACGTCGAACTGTGCAATCATCGCCCAATCACAACTAAAGTTTAGTCTAGGACTCTCCAGGTCCGGGCGGGGGCAAATACCGGGTCCCGGAAAAGGGGCGGCAAAGAAGCTGTGACGGGCGGGTTAGGTCAACCAATCAAAGGAGAGAGCTGCCGCTCCACTGACCAATGGGTAGGTGGGAAGTACGAAACGGGGTGGGACTGTTGTCATGGGGGAGGTGGTGGCGCTAGGTGGCTACTGGCGGCCGAGGTAGAGGCAGTGGCACTGGAGTTGGTCTGGAGCAGCGGCAGGTGAGTGCCGGTAACGCGGGCCTGAGCCCTGGCGGCTGTCGCAGGACGGAAACTGCGGCTTGGCGCTCCGGGGACGGAGACTAAAGGAAAGGGGCCTGGAGTGCGGGCCCGGTGGGGGCCGGGGCCAGGGCGGGGGCGGCGGCGGCGGCGGCGGCGGCTGCGGCTGCTGCTGCGGCGGCGGCGGCGAGTTCTCGCTGACTGGGCTGGTGGGAGAATGGCCCGGCTTCTGGCGGCGCAGTTCCGGCTGAGAAGGTAGGCTTGGGCCGGACCCAAGCAGGTCAGGCCGGGAAGTCCCTTGGGGCGTCCCAGTGGTCAGGTCTGGGGAGCTGACCAGCGGCCGGTGTGTGAGGGGTAGGTCCCTGGGAAGACGGGAGCGGCTGGGGTCTCTGATAGCTGAGAGGGGGTGACCGGTAACGACCTGGTTCGAGGGCGGGGTGACTCGGGAACACCTAGGACGGCTGTGTTGTGAGGGAGAAGAGGAAGCTCGGGAGCGGCCCGTGAGCGAGAGAGCTGGGGGCCGGGGAAATTGGGAGTGGCCCCGGTCGGAGGGAGAAGGGAGGTGGGAAGCTAACGTAGGGCGGCCGGGGGTCCCGGATGACAGGGAGCGGCCTGGGTCCGAGTGAGGACGTCTGAGGAAAGGCAGGGAGGGGGCTGGGAACCTTCCTGAGAAAAGCGGCTGTCTGAGGGAGAAGAGCTCCTGACAGATGAGGAGCGGCGGGTCTTCGGAGGGTCGGACCCGTGGAGACCTCGAACTGCTTTGGGGGGGAACTGGAGTGTCCTGCCCCCCACAGACTAGACTGGGAGCTCGGGGTCTGAGGATAATCGGGGATCCAGGAGAGAAACCTTAGAGCAGTGGCTGGGGTTTGAGACTGGGGTGAGGGTCCAGCAGGGGTGTGGAAGTTCCCTCGGATAGAAAGGAGTCAAGCAAAATGGGATGGGGTGGGGGCAGATAATTTCCCTGTAGGAAGGGAGTAGTAGATAAGGCGAGAAAGTTGCTCACCCAGAGAGTGGAAACTGGCAGAACAGCAGATAGGAAGCATTAACGGTGGGGGCCATGGATAGGTTGTAAGGTCTTCAGAAAGAAAAGAAACTTGAGCGTCATAATTCATACTAAGATGCTATCTAGGACCAGAGAAAAGGTCCTAAAAAAAAAAGCAAGGTTAAGTTACTTGCCTGTTTGATGAGAATGTTGTTACATGAGTTAATCATTGTAGAGCTTCTAGAATAGTGATTGGACATAGTAACTGATGTGCATGGGATTGTTAAATAGAAGACAAGGAAAACACCTGGGGTCTTTAATGTGGTGATTCTCAAACGTTACCTTGCATCAGAATCACCTGGAGTTGTTGAGATTGTTTCTGATTCCGTAGGTCTGGGGTGGGGCCTGAGAGTTTGTATTTATCTCAGGTGAGGCTTATGTTGGTCAGGGGACCACACTTAAAGAACCGCTGCTTTAATGAAAACAATAATAATGCAGCAACCTTAAGATACCTATCCACTCTGCTAAAGAGACAGGTAGAGGCAAATTGCAAAAAAAAAAAGCTCCTAAATGAAGGATACCCACTCTTAAGCTTGTTTTTCATGGTTTATTAGTAAGTTATAGATCAATTTAGTGAGCTAGAACCTGCATTGAAAATAAAATGAAATAGAACAGAATAGTGCATCGCACTTGGTCAATACCTGTGTGTACTAGGTTGCAAAGTGAAATGTATTTCTTGCAGTGAGAATACTCTGAAAACTGTTTTGAGCCATGTAGTGGCTGCAAAAGCAACCCTCCAGTAGGGCTATCTGGGAACTAGATTTATTATGATTTATTTTTCTCATTTTTGTGGTAATTCCTTCTGAGGTGGTGATATATAGATTCCATTAAATCTCTTTAGCTTCTGGTTTTTTTGGGGGGGCGGGGGGGGTGTCTGTCTGATCACATATTTTGTTGTACCTCTCCTGGCTGTAGAACTTTTTTGGATATTGAGAATCTTTGGCATGGAGACTTAAGGGAATTTGAAGCAGAGAAATTGAGTGGTGCTTCTCAGATGTAGTACGCTTTTGTTTCACTTGTGCCCACCTGTTCACCCTTTCTTTTTTTACCCCTGTCCTGTAAGACATTGTCTGTGAAAAGCCAAAGTATACAGTGATGTATTGTCAGTAAACATCTAATATTGAAAGGAACTGATTTGAGAGCATTACATGCGTAGAAAATAATCAAAAACCAATTAAGACATATTTGAAAAGAGAAAAGCAGGCAGAGTATTTCCTTTTTAGAGAATAAAAAGTATTTTTAAAGCTTTTCTTGGCCTTGCACTGATACAAAACAGACATTTTTAGGGGAACTAGGTATATTTTACTTATGTGTTATAGATTTCTAGGTTTTTGTGGAGAGAATAAGTTGTGATAATACTTGATAGCAAAATTCACCTGCAATAGAAGAGGCTTAACTACAGAATAGTTTATCAAACAGGAGCTTTTGTTTTGATGGTTTTCTCCCTTGAGAATGAACTGGACATGTTATATGTTGTGAATTTAATTTGTTTGAGGGAACTAAATGTAAACTATAATACTTTATTT
Organism: Elephas maximus indicus; assembly: GCF_024166365.1. Classification (NCBI taxonomy): domain Eukaryota; kingdom Metazoa; phylum Chordata; class Mammalia; order Proboscidea; family Elephantidae; genus Elephas; species Elephas maximus. The sequence goes on along the minus strand of NC_064828.1, from coordinate 86,241,023 downwards.
AAGCTATATTAAGAATAAATACGTTTTGTGCTGTTCTTGGTTTGAATTTTCTTCTGAAAATGAGATGGTTTATATTTAGAAGGAGTTGATTTAGATGTGTTTTTGTGAATAGAAGAACAGAGATAGCAGTATTGAAAACTGAAGGAGATCCCTGCAGCTCTCTTTAAAATCTTTAATCTGGGGATTTATGTAACCCTTTCATTAATGTTTTATGAAATTGTGAAGAAACTATTGGTGTAGCTTTGCATGAGGATTTCAGATTAGTTTTTTTCCCTCAAAGATCATTTTTAGTTCTATTTCAGAGTTTTGTTTCTTTAAAGTTTTTATTTTTGTTTGGGAGGCTGCAAAACATATAATCATTGCATGTTTGAGATCAAAAGGTGAAGCAGTCTTTCCGCAAAACAAGTTTGCTATTTTTTTTTTTAATGATACAGGTTCCAAAGATTAAAGCTTTAGAATTCTTTGCATTGAGTTAAATGGAGTATCGTTACCACCAAAATTGTCATTTTTATGTTATTGTACAGTTGGCAGGCGCATTTGCGTATGGATCATTCACTTTTAGATCAACTGATGGAACAATGTAAAATCTTAATAACCGAGTATAGGAAAAATAAAGTTCTTTCTTTATAATTGTGAACATTGAGCAGTTTAATTACTTGCTTTTAATAAATGGACTTTATTCAGTTAACTCATTATTCATCCATAATTTAATCATACTTACTATGAGTAGCTTTGATTGCTCAACTCACTTCACGGTGAGATTTGTTAGTCTGTAATTGAATAAATGGTGATTTTTAAATCCCAAAGAAACCGTGTGCTCCTGACTATACAATTTAGTGAAACTCAATTTCATCTATCAAATGTGAAAAGGTAAATGATTTTAAAAAGCGGAAGTTCAATTAACACTAGTTAATTAAGTTTATTTTCTATTTCAGGGAAGTCTTGTCTTTTATAATAGTTTTTGATCTGCTTTCTCTGCTTCCTGCCCTCCAACTACCCATATAACAAATCCTAATGGAAATGTTGGTGCCTGAAAATCTGGTTCTGGAAAAATACAACACCCCTATGTCTGGTTTTTGCTGTGACAATTCCTTTATCAGAAACTATGCCTTGGTAACTTTATCACCTTAAAAAAAAAAAAAAAGCGTTTTAGTTAGCAGAGTACTAATGACAAGCTACATTTTATTTTCGATTTTCCAAAATCTATCTATTATGTTTAATAGATTTTGGTTTCTACAAATGGGTCTTGAATTCTGCTGAGTTCAGAGCTTTGATATGTTTTCTAGATAGGACTAGGGAGAAATGAAACAATGTGCTCCTTATTTATTATTTAAAAAAAAATTTGTCTTTTAATTTTGATTTTCTGATAAATCCATTATTTGCAAAGAAAATTTGTTTTAGTAATTATCATATTGGAAATTTCGTTATCAGAGGTAGAAACACCGTACAGCTTTAGGATATTTGCTCAGATGTGAGACACAGGTAATGATGAATAGAATGTCATTAAATACTAGGTACGATATTGCCGTATGTATTTTGGAGTATATAAAATATGTACTCGGAAATCTTGGGGCAAAAAGAAGATTGAAACTAAGAGAGAATGAAGAGTGTACTGACATGTGCTCAAGGAGGAGCCTGGAGGATCCGCAGGAGGTATGTCTAGGGGAGTGAGCAGTTCTTGGCAGTTTTCCTGGAATGACATGTGTAAAGGCGGATGATCCAATTTGCAACATTCTCCTGTGGACATATTCTTTGTTTTGTGTAGTTTCCACTGCTTGCTATAACTCTTCCTTTTTTTCTTCCACTCAAGAAAGCATGTCAGAATGCAGTGAGTAGGCTGAAAAGTGCTAGTCCTAAAGGATGAGCGCCTGGGTAAGACAATGTGGATTTTAGAAGGCTGACACTTGTCTCTACGTCTGGAGCTCTTAGGGATAGGTCTCCAGCAACTGCATCTAGGCCAGGCCTTCCCACTTGTCCTTTCCAATGGAGAATGGGATTAAGCAATAGGAAGAGACCCTCAGTTATCCTAAACGAATTAACGAAGGAGTTGGTATGTTAGTAATTAATGTTCAGTAACCTTTCCTTCTCTCCCTACCAAAACTCACTTTACCCCACTCGCTTGCCAGTATCTTAACATTCTTTTAGCCAGAGTTGAAGTCTTGAATTATCTGATTAAAAAAAAAAAAATTTTTTTTTTTTTTTGATTAGCGTAGTCTTAATTGTGGTAACTTATTTACATTAAGGTATATCGGTAATTAGGAAAATGATTATTATCAGATTTTTTCCAGTATAGCTAGGAAGAGGATTTGAAAGCTGCAGAACACTGCTTGGCTCCTGAACAAAGGCAAAGTCAGGAACACAGAAATCAGCTAAATTTATAATTTTTTTTAAGATTGACTTGGTTACCTTTGACCTTAGAAAAGTGAAAGTTAGTGATACTTTCTTCTGGTTAGCTGTGCACGTTCATATACCTCAGGTACATCTCAGTTGAATCATGTGGTGTTACTTTGCATGATTTATGAAGGTTTGTTTATTTTTTAATTTATTTCTGTTGTTGAGACTATACACAGCAGAACACCAACAATTTTTATTTGTACAACTCAGGGACATTGATTACATTCTTTGAGTTGTTCCTATTTAGTAACATGAACTCACTGCCTCTTAATACAAATTTCTTATCTAATCTTTCGAGTTGCTGTTGTCAGTTTAATCTCATAGGTAGATCTTATAAGAGGACAGTGCTCGAGGCAGACATTGTCTACTAAGTAAGCTATTGTTTGGTTTTAAGATGACTGGGTTTACTTATTTTTTTGAACATAACCGACTTTGTTATAAGGAATTTTAGCTTACAGTATTCTTTAATCAAGATAAACATTTTTTTTTTCAACCTAGACTCTCTGCAGCTATAGAATAGGCTGGTGACAGAAAAAAGCATATTTGCCACTGCTATATTATGAAGTTGGGAAAGGCATCATTTGTGTCAGGATGAAGAAGCACGATAGAATCAAAGAAACCCAAGTTTTTAAATTGTATGACCACGCTCTTGAATCCTGGCTCTATCACTTACTGGTTACTAATTGGGCAGTTTATTAAACCCGTCTTAGGAGCCCTGATGGTGCAACGGTTAAGCGCTCAGCTGGTAACCGTAAGGTTGGCAGTTCAAACTTACCCAGTGGATCCATGGGAGAAAAACCTGGCGATTTGCTGCTGTAAAGATAACAGCCTAGAAAACCCAATGAGGCAGTTCTACTCTCTCACATGGATTGCTCTGATTCGAAATCAACTGGACAGCGCACAATAACAAGCCTGATTTTTGTCATCCATAAAATGGAGCTTATTCTATCCTTACCAGAGTGATGGTGAGAATTAAAAGGGAAGCATTTTGTATAGTATAGTAGGCACTTAACAAGTGGTAATTGTTAATTAAGGAGCACTGGTGGTACAACAGTTGAGTGCTTGTTTGCTTACTGAAAGGTTAGTGGTTCAAACTCAGCCCAGCTGTTCTACAGAAGAAAAACCTGGCCATTTGCTTCCGAAAGGCCACAGCCTTAAAAACCCTATGGAGCAGCTTTACATACAAGGGGTTGCCATGAGTCAAAATGGACTTGAAGCAACCTCGAACACCACCACTAACAAATTAATTATTAATTATAACAATATTAGACTTCTCTTTCTATGATGGGCTAATGTTGCAGGTACTATGATTATAAACAAGGTGGCAGTTAGGAAAAACAGTTGACTTTAAAAATTTACATGTATTTTAAGCATTTCCTATCTTTGTTTTGTGATTGGTTTAGTTTGGCGGATTAAGCAGTAGGAAGAGACGCCCAGTTAACTAAAACATATTGCAAGTAAGGCTAAGATTTTATTCTGTGTGGTCCCAGGCTATGTCTCTATAGCATATTACCTGGTCTTCTAAATACGTGTCAGTTTTGTTAACTGGGGCGGGGGTGCTGTTACCTATATTACGAGGAAACAAAAATGCAAAGGACATGCCCAACTAAGGTAAGTTATCTTCACCTTGGTTAAAAGTACTTTTTCTGTCAGATTGAAATCTATTAGCCTCTTGTACCATATCTTTCCTAGATGGAATTTTTATGCTAGGAAAAAAACTAGTGATTATCGAATCTCTGAATGCTTAATGTTAAGTCCGTGATATTTGTAAAATAACAAGTTCGTGAATATTATTTCAGTTATGAAAGCAGTTGTACCATGATATTGTTCCATAATGTATCATTTTATAGCAGAATTACATAGTGCAAATGTGTTTTTTTTTTTTAATACACACACACACACCCCCAACCTGTTTTGGGGGATGTAATTCATCAGTGAGTAGATTAGAAATTGAACATTATAGATTTGATAATTTTAAATTAGTTCTTAATGCCAATTAGGACGAATCAGTTTGTCTTTCCCTACAGTTAATATATTCCTTAGATCAAAGAGTTCCAAACTCTTCCACAATTCAAGTAGAAGGAAGTTTTATTTTAGAAGGGAAGCTCCATATGTTCCTTAGTTAAGAATTTGGTCAAAAGTGGAAGAAAAAAAATCTTTCTCACTCTGTAGAAAGCTGTTAAAAGCTGTATTATCTCTTAAATTGTCTCTGATGAAAGCAGGTATGTAATTCCATCACATTCATGATCTCATGGGCTTTCTTTAAATCTTATCAATTAAAGTTTTATATCTGTATCAGTCAGATATAAGTCAGAAGTCCAGAAATCTTAAAGGGCTAAAATCCATTTCCTTGCCTTTTCCAGTTTGCGGAGACTGCTTCATTTCCTTAGCACATGGCCCCTTCATCCATTTTCACACCTCATCACCTCAACTGTTGCATTAGTTGTTGAATCTCCATTTTCTCACTCTGATCCTCGTGATTCCCTCTTATAAGAACCCTTGTGATTATATTGGGCCCACTTGAATAATCCAGGCTACTATCCCCATCTCAGGATTTTTAACTTAATCACATCTGCAAAGTCTCTTTACCATGTAAGGTGTAACATATTTACAGATTCTGGAGAATGAACATAATTTTTGAATGGTTAATTATTTATTTTTGAAAATTATTATCAGTAGTATAAAGGAATATATATTAAAAGAAAGGTAGTATAAAGTATTTAGGAAACCCTGGTGGCTTAGTGGTTAAGTGGTTAGTATAAAGGAGTGATATTTCCTGTCATAGCCAAGTCTGCCTTGCTTTTGGAAGGAATATGGCACCAAGTGATAAATCAAGAATATTGGCAAGAAATGGACACCATGTAGATGAGCATTTACATGACCGGTTATCATTTCTAAAAATGTTATTAACGTATGTTAAATACTGGTCCTAGCCTAATTTTAGTTACTAGAACACTTAAAGAAACCATGTTGTTGTTAGATGCTATTGAGTCAGTTTCGACCCATAGTGGCCCCGTGAATAACAGAACAAAACACTCCCTCATCCTGCGCCATCCTCATAATCGTTGCTGTGTTTGAGCCCATTGTCCCAGCCACTGTGTCAGTCCATCTTGTTGAAGGTCTTCTCTTTTTTTGCTGACCCTTTGCACAGAAACCATACAGTTTGATATTATATTGCTGAGGATTTTTTTTTTTTAAGCTATATAGTGATACTAGATTTAGTCTCTTCATAAAGTTGTAAAGTTTTGCAGTCAGGACTTTGTTTTAATTTTTTGAGGATATTTTCTGGTGTACATAAATGTTAACTGAGTGAATGATGGAGAGGCCCTGATTGGGAGCCGAGTTTATGACACCAGTTATGGAAAGTGGTATGTTCAAATGGACTCTGATTATGATTGAGTTCAAATCCAACTCTACTCCTTAGCCAAAGCAGATTACTTTTTTAGCTTTAGTTTTCTCATCTGCAAAATGAATTACTTTGAGGATCATATTAGATAATCTATATAAAGTGCTTAAAACTGCTGCTTCTTGTTGTTAGGTGCTGTCTTAGTCATCTAATGCTGCTATAACAAATACTACAAATACATGACTTTAAGAAAGAAAAATTTATTTTCTCACAGTCAAGTAGGCTAGAAGTCCAAATTTAGGGCGTCAGCTCCAGGGGAAGGCTTTCTCTCTGTTGGCTCTGGAAGAATGTCCTTGTCATCAGTCTTTCCCTGGACTAGGAGCTTCTCTGTGCAGGAACCCTGGATCCAAAGGATATGCTCTACTTTCGTCACTGCTTTCTTGGTGGTATGAGGTCCCCAACTCTCTGCTTGCTTCCCTTTCCTTGTATCTCTTGTAAGATAAAAGGTAGCGCAGGTCACATCCCAGGGGAACTCCCTTTACATTGTATCAGGGATGTGACCTGAGCAAGGGTGTTAGATCCCACCCTAATTCTCTTTAACCACAGGCAGAACCAAAAAACCAAACGCGTTGCCATCAGGTCAGTTCCAACTTAGCGACCCTATTGGACAGAGCAGAACTGCCCAGTAGGGTTTCTAAGGAGCGCCTGGTGGATTGGAACCGCCGACCTTTTGGTTAGCAGATGTAGCTCTTAACCACTACACCACCAGGGTTTCTACCACAGGCAGAGATTATGATTTATAACACATAGGAAAGTCACAAAATGGTGGACAACCACACAGTACTGGGAATAATGGTCTAACCAAGTTGACACATATTTTTGGAGGACACAATTCAATCCATGACAGGTGTTGTCGAGCCATTTCCGATTCATAGAGACCCTGCGCGCATCAGAACAAAACGCTGCCTGGCCCTGCACCATCCTCACGATCGTTTGTGTATTTGAGCCCATTGTTGCAGCAACTGTGTCAGTCCATCTTGTTGAGGGTCTTTCTCTTTTTCACTGACCCTCTACTTTACCAAGCATGATGTCCTTCTCCAGGGACTGATCCCTCCTGATAACATGTCCAAAGTGTGTGAGACAAAGTCTTGCCACCCTTGCTTCTAAGAACCATTCTGGCTGTACTTCTTCCAAAACAGATTTGTTTGTTCTTCTGGGGTCCATGGTATATTCAATATTCTTCTCCAGTGCCATAATTCAAAGGCATCAATTCTTCTTTGGTCTTCCTTATTCATCTTCCAGCTTTCACATGCATATAAGGCAGTTGAAAACACCATGGCTTGGGTTGGGTGCACCTTAGTCCTCAAAGTGATGTCTTTGCTTTTTAACACTTTTAAGAGGTCTTTTGCAGCAGATTGCCCAGTGCAACACGTCTTTTGATTTCTTGACTACTGCTTCCATGGGCGTTGATTGTGGATCTAAGTAAAATGAAATCCTTGACAACTTCAGTACTTCCTCAGTTCATCATGATGTTGCTTATTGGTCCAAACACAGTGCTTAGCTCATAGTAAATGCTCAGTAAATGTTAGCTGCTATTGCAAGGATCCAGGATTTTTAATGAAGTAGGTAGGAAGTAAAAGCTTTTTCTATGGTTTTTGCATGCTTGTTTATTAAGTCGTACTATGAAATTTAAACTTCATTTAGACACGAAAAGGAGTCTTGAATTCTTCTTAGCCCTGTTGTCTTATTTTTAGTCCCATTGGTTTATGGAACAACTCAAATCTTTATTTTAATTCAACTATATTTTGTCTTTAAATCACAGTAAATTCTTAATTACCAGCACTCAGGTTATCGGTGTTATAACTAAGCTTTATATTCTTTTGCATTGTGAAGTGTAGCTATGGAACAGATAATTTTGTTTGTTAGACTTGATTTCTATTTTATTTAAGCTAATGTTTATGTATTGATTATTCCTTGACATTGAATATCCTTATGAGCAGTTCTCAATCTGTTGGTTAGAGATCTTTGGGTTGGGGGTATATGTTTTTTGCACAGTTAAGTTAGTTTGCTGTTGTTAGTGCCATTGTGTCTATTTCGACTCATAGTGACTCTATGTGGCAGAGTAGAACTGCCCCATAATCTGTAATCTAGGCTGTAATCTTCAGGAGTACAGAGCTCCAGTTTTTTCTTCCACAAAGCTGCTGGGTGGGTAAGAACCGCCAACCTTTCATTTAGCAGCTGAGCATTTAACTGTTATGCCACCAGGTCTTTGAATTCATCTGCTCATCAAATATTATCTGTAGAATAATACATTCTCTGTGTGTGTGTATATATATATACATATATATATGCTAATTCTTCAAATAAATGTTGAGATGAATTAAAAGATCTTCATTTAAAAGCCTAGAATGAATTCATAGTAGCTTTTTGTTCTTTTGACTGTTTGCTCCATCAATGGATGCTGAAAATTCAGCCGTTAACATGTAAGGGTCAGTTAAATGTTTTGGCTTTTTAAAAGTTGTCACACTTAAAAGCTCTGAGCATATATTTTTTTTCTTCCCAAACATATCATTTCATACTGGTATATTTTTGTTCCCCTAACATGGCATGTACATTTTTTTTTTTTGGGGGGGGGGCTTTATTCAGGTATAATTCACATACACTTAAACTGTACCTGTTTAAGGTGTAGTTTTTATTTGTGTTTACACCACAACTGGAGTCTTTGGATGGTGAAAATGGTTAATGTGCTCAGCTGCTAACTGAAAGGTTGGAGGTTCTACTTCCAAAAAACTAGTCATTGAAAATTCCTGTGGAGCATAGTTCAACTCTGGACACATGGGGTCATCATGAGTTATAATTGACTCGACCTCAACTGGTACTGGTTACACGAGTAAGGTAAGGAACATACTCATCACTCCAAAGTTTTCCTCATGCCCCTTTATAATTCATCCCAATCTTTCCAGCGTTTAGTTCCCAGGCAACCACTGATCCGCTTTCTGTCCTGATAGATGAGTTTGCATTTTCTAGAATTTTATGTAAATGAAATCACATGGTATGTATGTTTTTTTGTTGTTGTTGTTCTGATTTCTTTTACCTTGTATAATTAATTTGAGATTTATCCAAGTTGTTGTGTGTATCAAGAATTCATTCCTTTTTATTGCTGAGTAGTATTCCACTGTCTGAATATATCACAGTTTTCTTACCTAGTCACTCGTTGATGGACATATAGATTGTTTTAATTTTCGGCTATTCAAAATAAAGCTGCTGTATGTTTTTGTAGGGACATAGGTTTCATTTCTTTTGGGTATATGCCTAGTAGGATCCTTTTTTTTTTTTATGGTAACTTTATGTTTAACTCTTTGAGGAACTGCCGGACTGTTTTTCAAAGTGGCTGTACCATTTTACACTCCTACTAGCAGTGTATAAGGGTTCCAGTTTCTCTGCATCCTTACCAACACTTATTATCTTTTTTGATTATAGCCATTTCAGTGTGGTTTTGATTTATATTTTTCTGATGGCTAATGATGTTGAGCATTTTTTCATGTGCTTATTGGCTATTCGTATATCTTCTTTGGAGAAATTCCTATTAAATACTTTGCCCTTTTAAAAATTGGGTTGTCTTTATTATTGAGGTATAAGGTTTTTTTTAAGATATTCTAGATACATGTCCGTTGTCAGATACATGATTTGCAAATATTTTCTCCCATTCACTGGGTTGTCTTTTCCCTTTCTTGATGGTGTCTTTTGAAGCACAAAAGTTTTTAATTTTGATGAGGTCTAACTTATCTGTTTTTGCTTCGGTGTCATATCTCAGAAACTGTTGCCTAATCCATGTCCAAAAGATTTACTCCTATGTTTTCTTCGAAGAGTTTTATAGTTTTATCTCTTATATTTAGGTCTATGATCCATTTTAAATCAATTTTTGTGTTATTGTATGAGGAAAGGGTCCAACCTCACTCTTCTGCATAGGGATATTCAGTTGTCCTAGCACCATTTGAGGTCATTACTTTCTGGTTTTTGGTTTTTTACAAAATCTTAATAAATTTTTCTGCTTCGTTACTAAATCAGCTAGCTGTTTGTTGGCCTTCTGATCTGCTGTGGCACTGATGGAAGCACTTCAGAGTTGTGATAATGTGTTATAAATGAGCCCATTGCTTTAAATATATGGGTTGTAAAATTTTTCCCTTCTATTTATAATTGAACAGTAAGTGAAGTGCATCTGCCATTTCTCTGCTAATTGGGCAGCCTTATGTCTGTAGTTCTGCAGAAGCATTGGTGCTGGGCCACTTAATGGAAATCAAGTTCAAGCTTTTAAACATGTGACTGAAAAGAAGAAAAGTTGCTATATTATTCTTTCTCTCTGTTTTCAACTCATCTACCCTTTTTATTGAAGGAGCTCTGGTGGCGCAGTGGTTAAAACATTTGGCTGTTAACTGAAAGGTCAGTGGTTTGAACCCATCAGCCGCTCCGCAGGAGAAAGATGTGGCAGTCTGTTTCCAAAAAGATCACAGCCTTGGAAACTCTATGGGGCAATTCTACTCCTGTAGAATCACTGTCACTGAGTTGGAATCGACCTGATGGGAACAGGTTTTTGGGTTTTTACCCTTTCATCCTAAGAGGACTCTTCTTTTGGATTATTACACATAGCTTTTAGTTCAGAAGAAGATCAAATACTAAGTTTTTATTGTTTAAGTTGGAAATTCAATGGAATATTCTATAGTAATGATTAAAAACATTATAGAGAAAAATTATAAGAACTTTTATGAGCCTTGATAAATTTAAAATCCAGAATTAATATCAAAGTTTTCTTTTCCATGTAACCTTAGTTGAAAGTCAGAAACTATATAGTATTTACCCTTTCATTTTAAAAATAATAAAAATGTAGTTGTTTTATAGCTTGTGGAATTTAGTATTTCGAGAGAAACATTTGTTTATACAACAATGTTTTACTCTAAGTTGGGCTTTTAACTTTTTCCTGTGTTTTAAGTGGACATTATTCTCTTTTGGAAATCTTAAGATCAAAGGAAAAGAATGCATTTTTTTAACAAAGTATTTGAATTTTATGCATCTCTTCTCTATTTGTAAAGTTCTGTAGAATACGATGCCACTACACTGCCAAGTAAGAACTAAAATTTCCTGGGAAATCAGGTTGCTGGCTTGACTTCTTGCTGTGCCTTTCCCTTCTTCCTTTGTTGCTTTATAAAAGAGCTAAGCTCACTCCTGTGAAAAATCACTAAATCATCTAATCATTTTCTCTAGCTCGAATTAACATATTTGTGTTACACGGAATTCTGTAAAAACTTTCTTGATTATAGATTTGTGAGCATATGCTAAAGGACTTTGACTTCATTAGATAAGTTGATTCTCAGTATCTGAAATAATACCAATGGTGTGTTTCTTTTTTCTTATTCTTTTGGTCTCTTTTTTTCCCCTTCCAGTAAACCTAGTTAGTGAGTGATATCACTATTTTTTTTTTTTTTAAATTTTTATCGTGCTTTAAGTGCAAGTGGCCAGTTAGCGCATCTGGTTAGAGCATGGTGCTAATAACACCAAGGTCACGGGTTCGATCCCTGTACGGGCCAGGGGAGACAAGTTCATTTGGAAACCCTGGTGACATAGTCGTTAAGTGCTACAGCTGCGAACCAAAGGGTTGGCAATTTGAGTCCACCAGGCGCTCCTTGGAAACTCTATGGAGCAGTTCTACTTTGTCCTGTAGGGTCGCTATGAGTTGGAATCGATTCGACGGCACTGGGTTTTAAGTGAAAGTTTACAAATCAAGTCAGTCTCTCATACAAAAATTTATATACACCTTGCTATACACTCCCCCCTAATGAGACAGCATACTCCTTCCCTCCACTCTGTCTTTTCATGTCCATTCTGCCAGCTTCTGACCCCCTCTGCCCTCTCATCTCCCCTCCAGATGGGAGATGCCAACATAGTCTTATGTGTCTACTTGATCCAAGAAGCTAATTCTTCACCAGCATCATTTTCTATCCTATTGTCCAGTCTAATCCCCGTCTGAAGAGTTGGATTTGGAAATGGTTCCTGTCTTGGGCTAACAGAAGGTCTATGGACCATGACCCTTGGGGCCTTCTCGTCTCAGTGAGACTATTAAGTCTGGTCTTCTTACGAGAATTTGGGGTCTTCATCCCACTGCTCTCCTGCTCCCTCAGGGGCTCTCTGTTGTGTTCCTTGTCAGGGAAGTCATTGGTTATAGCCAGGCACCATCTAGCTCTTCTGGTCTCAGGCTGATGTAGTCTCTGGTGTATGTGGTCCCTTCTGTCTTTTGGGTACATAATTACCTTGTGTCTTTGGTGCCCTTTGTCTTCCTTTGTTCCAGGTGGGTTGAGACCCATTGATGCATCTTAGATGGCCACTTGCTAGCGTTTAAGACCCCAGACGCCACTCTCCAAAGTGGGATGCAGAATGTTTTCTTATTAGATTATGCCAATTGACTTAGGTGTCCCCTGAGACCATTGTCCCCAAACCCCCGCCCCTGCTACCCCAGCCTTAGAAGCATTCAGTTTATTCAGGAAACTTCTTTCCTTTTGGTTTAGTCCAGTTGTGCTGATGTCTCCTGTATTGTGTGTTGTCTTTCCCTTCATCTGAAGTAGTTCTTACCTATTATCTAATTAGTGAATACCCCTCTCCCTCCCTTCTTCCCCCCCTCGTAACCATCAAAGAATATATTCTTCACTGTTTAAACTACTCTCAAGTTCTTATAATAGTGGTCTTAGACAATGTTCTTCCTTTTGCAGCTGACTAATTTCACTTAGCATAATGCCTTCCAGATTCCTCCATGTTATGAAATGGTTCACAGATTCATCACTGTTCTTTATCGATGCCTAGTATTCCACTGTGTGAATATACCGTAATTTATTTATCCATTCATTCGTTGATGGACACCTTGGTTGCTTCCAGCTTTTTGCTATTGTAAACAGTGCTGCAGTGAACATGGGTGTGCATATATCTGTTGGTGTAAAGGCTCTTATTTCTCTAGGATATATTCCAAGGAGTGAGATTGCTGGATTGTATGGTAGTTCTATTTCTAGCTTTTTAAGGAAGCGCCAAATCAATTTCCAAAGTGGTTATACCATTTTACATTCCCACCAGCAGTGTATAAGTGTTCCAGTCTCTCTACAACCTCTCTAGCATTTATTATTTTGTGTTTTTTGGATTAATGTGAGCCTTGCTGGAGTGAGATGAAATCTCATTGTAGTTTTGATTTGCATTTCTCTAATGGCTAATGATCATGAGGATTTCCTCATGTATCTGTTAGCTACCTGAATATCTTCTTTAGTGAGTGCCTGTTCTTGTCTTTTGCCCATTTTTTAATTGGGTTGTCTTTTTGTTGTTGAGTTTTTACAGTATCATGTAGATTTTAGAGATCAGGTGCCGATTGGAAATGTCATAGCTAAAAACTTTTTCCCAGTCTGTAGGTAATCTACTCTTTTGGTGAAGTCTTTGGATGATAATCGGTGTTTGACTTTTAGGAGCTCCCAGTTATCTAGTTTGTCTTCTGCATTGTTGGTAATGTTTTGTATACTGTTTATGCCATGTGTTAGGGCTCCTAACATTGTCCTTATTTTTTCTTCCGTAATCTTTATCATTTTAGATTTTATATTTAGGTCTTTGATCCATTTTGAGTTAGTTTTTGAGCATGGCGTGAGGTATGGGTCTTGTCTCATTTTTTGGCAGACGGATATCCAGTTATGCCAGTGCCGTTTGTTAAAAAGACTGTCTTTTCCCCATTTAATTGATTTGGGGCCTTTGTCAAATATCACCTGCTCATATGTGGATGGATTTATGCCTGGATTCTCAATTCTGTTCCACTGGTCTACGAATCTGTTGTTGTACCAGTACCAGGCTGTTTTAACTACTGTTGCTGTATGATAGGTTCTAAAATCAGGTAGAGTGAGGCCTCCCACTTTGTTCTTTTTCAGTAATGCTTTACTTATCTGGGGCCTCTTTCCCTTCCATAAGAAGTTGGTGATTTGTTTCTCCATCTCATTAAAAAATGTCATTGGAATTTGAATTGGAAATGCATCATATCTATAGATGGCTTTTGGTAGAATGGATGTTTTTACTGTGTTAAGTCTTCCTATCCATGAGCAAGGTATGTTTTTCCACTTACGCAGGCCTCTTTTGGTTTCTTGCAGAAGCGATTTGTAGCTTTCTTTGTATAAGTCTTTTACATCTCTGGTAAGATTTATTCCCAAGTATTTTATCTTCTTGGGGGCTACTGTAAATGATATTGATTTGGTGATTTCCTCTTCGATGTCCTTTTTGTTGGTGTAGATGAATCTTACTGATTTTTATATGTTTATCTTGTATCCTGATTACTGAACTCTTCTATTAGTTTCAGTGGTTTTCCTGAGGATTTGTTAGGGTTTTCTGTATATAAGATCATGTCATCTGCAAATAGAGATACTTTTACTTCTTCCTTGCTTATCTGGATGCCCTTTATTTCTTTATCTAGCCTAATATCTCTGGCTAGGACCTCCAGCCCAGTGTTGAATAAGAGTGGTGATAAAGGGCATCTGTGTCTGGTTCCTGATCTCAAAGGGAATGCCTTCAGACTCTCTCCGTTTAGGGTGATGTTGGCTATTGGCTTTGTATAAATGCTCTTTATTATGTTGAGGAATTTTCCTTCTGTTCCTATTTTGCTGAGAGGTTTTATCATGAATGGGTGTTGAACTTTGTCAAATGCCTTTTCTGCATCAATTGATAAAATCATGTGATGCTTATCTTTTGTTTTATTTATATGATGGATTACATTAATTGTTTTTCTGATGTTGAACCATCCCTGCATACCTCATATGAATTCCACTTGGTCATGGTGAATTATATTTTTGATATGTTGTTGAATTCTATTGGCTAGAATTTTGTTGAGGATTTTTGCATCTAAGTTCATGAGGGATATGGGTCTGTAATCTTTTTTTGTGGTGTCTTTACCTGCTTTTGGTATCAGGGATATGCTGGCTTCATAAAATAAGTTTGGAAGTATTCCGTCCTTTTCTATGCTCTGAAATAGCTTTAGTAGTAGTGGTGTTAACTCTTCTATAAAAGTTTGGTAAAAGTGCAGTGAAGCTCTCCGGGCCAGGGTTTTTTTTTTGTTGGGAGTTTTTTTTTTTTTTTTTTTAATTTTTATTGTGCTTTAAGTGCAAGTTTACAAATCAAGTCAGTCTATCACATAGAAACTTATATACACTTTACTACATACTCTCATTTACTCTCCCCCAATGAATCAGCCCGCTCCCTCCTTCCAGTCTCTCTTTTCGTGACCGTTTTGCCAGTTTCTAACCCCCTCTACCCTCCCATCCCCCCTCCAGACAGGAGTTGCCAACATAGTCTCAAGTGTCCACCTGATGCAGGTAGCTCACTCCTCATCAGCATGTCTCTCAAACCCATTGTCCAGTCCAATCCATGTCTGATGAGTTGGCTTTGGGAATGGTTCCTGTCCTGGGCCAACAGAAGGTTTGGGGACTGTGACCGCCAGGATTCTTCTAGTCTTAGACCATTAAGTCTGATCTTGTTATGAGAATTTGGAGTCTGCATCCCACTGTTCTGCTTGTTGTGAGTTTTTTGATTACCTTTTAAATCTGTTCTTTTGTTATGGATCTATTTAGTTGTTCTAGCTCTGTTTGTGTTAGTTTAGGTGGGCAGTGTGTTTCTGGGAATTCATCCATTTCTTCTAGATTTTCAAATTTGTTAGAGTACAATTTTTCATAGTAATCTGATGTGATTCTTTTGATTTCAGTTGAGTCTGTTGTAATATCATCCATCTCATTTCTTATTCGGGTTATTTGCTTCCTCTCTTGTTTTTCAAAATTTGTCAGTTTGGCCAGGGGTTTATCAATTTTGTTGATTTTTTCAAAGAACCAGCTTTTATTCTTGTTAATTCTTTGAATTGTTTTTCTGTTTTCTGTTTCATTTAGTTCTGCCCTAATTTTTATTATTTGGTTTCTTCTGGTGCCTAAGAATTTTTTGTTTGTTTGTTTCTCTCCTTCTATTTTTTCAAGTTGTAGGGATAATTCTTTGGGTTTGGCCCTTCTTTTTGTATGTGTGCATTTATTGATTTAAATTGACCTCTGAGCAATGCTTTTGCTGTGTCCCAAAGGTTCTGATAGGAAGTGTTTTCATTCTCATTGGATTCTATGAATTTCTTTATTCCATCCTTAATGTCTCCTATAACCCAGTCTTTTTTGAGCAGGGTATCGTTCAGCTTTCAAGTGTTTGATTTCTTTTCCTTGCTTTTTCTGTTATTGATTTCTACTTTTATGGCCTTATGGTCAGAGAAGATGCCTTGTAATATTTCAATGTTTTAGATTCTGCTAAGGCTTGATTTATGACCTAATATGTTGTCTACTCTAGAGAATGTTCCATGTGCGCTAGAAAAGAAGGTATACTTGACTTCTTTTAGGTGGAGTGTTCTGTATATGTCTACGAGGTCAAGTTGGCTGATTGTGGCATTTAGATCTTCCATGTCTTTATTGAGCTTCTTTCTGGATGTCCTGTCCTTCATCGAAAGTGGAGTTTTGAAGTCTCCTGCTATAATTGTAGAGCTGTCTATTTCACTTTTCAGTGCTGATAGAGATTGTTTTATGTAACTTGCAGCCCTGTCAGTGGGTACATAAATATTTAATATGGTTATATTCTCCTGGTATATTGTCCCTTTAATCATTATATAGTGTCCTTCCTTATCCTTTGTGTTAGATTTAACTTTAACGTCTGTTTTGTCAGAAATTAATATTGTCACTCCTGCTCTTTTTTGATTGTTGTTTGCTTGATATATTTTTTTTCCATCCTTTGAGTTTTTGTTTGTGTCTCTAAGTCTAAGGTGTGTCTCTTGTAGGCAGCATATAGACGGATCGTGTTTTTTAATCCATTCTGCCACTCTTTGTATCTTTATTGGTGCATTTAGTCCATTTACATTCAGCGTAATTATGGATAGGTATGAATTTAGTGCTGTTCTTTTTTGTGTGTTGTTGATAGTTTCTTTTTCCCACTTAATTTTTTGTGCTGAGTAGTTTATATATTGTTTTCCTCTTATTCATTGTTGTTGTTTTTGTTTCTGCTGAGTCTGTCTTTTTCTTGTATTTTATTTTGATGTGTACAATAGTTTGTCTCCTTTATGGTTACCTTAGTATATACCCCTATTTTGTAAATTTAAACCTAGCTTTTATTTGTTTGTATTGCTTTGTGTTCCTCTCTGTATGAAAGATCTATGACTAGATTTCTTGTGATTTCTTAGTCCCTCTTTATTGTTTTAATGTTGTCTTCTTTTACATAATAACATTGGTGTTTCCCTGTTTTGAACATTTTTTAATCTTGATTTATTTTTGTGATTTCCCTGTCTGAGTTGACCTCTGATTTCTCTGTCCAGTGTTCTAGTCTTGGGTTGATACCTGACATTATTGATTTTCTAACCAAAGAACTCCCTTTAGTATTTCTTGTAATTTTGATTTGTTTTTACGAATTCCCTAAACTTCTGTTTATCTGGACATGTCCTAATTTCACCTTCATATTTGAGAGGCAGTTTTACTGGGTATATGATTCTTGGCTGGCAGTTTTTTCCCTTCAGTACTTTGTATAAGTCATCCCATTGCCTTCTTGCCTGCATGGTTTCTGCCAAGTAGTCCGAGCTTATTCTTATTGACTCTCCTTTGTAGGTGATTTTTCATTTATCCCTAGGTGTTGTTAAAATTCTCTCTTTATCTTTGGTTTTGGCAAGATTGATTATAATATATCTTGATGACTTTCTTTTGAAATCTATCTTATGTGGAGTTCGGCGAGTATCTTACATGGGTATCTTCTCATCTTTCACGATATCAGGGAAGTTTTCTGCCAACAAATGTCAACCATTCTCTCTGTATTTTCTGTTATCTGTCTCTGTTCTGGTACTTCAGTCATTCGTAGGTTATTTCTCTTGATAGAGTCCCACATGATTCTTAAGTTTTCTTCATTTTTTAAAATTCTTTTTATCTGGTTTTTCTTCAGATATATTGGTGCCAAGTGCTGTATCTTCAAGTTCACCAATTCTGCCTTCCACATGCTCGATTTACTCCTCTTTCTATTGAGTTGTCTAATTCTGTAATTTTATTGTTAATCTTCTGAATTTCTGATTGCTGTCTCTCTATGGATTCTTGCAGCTTATTAAATTTTTCATTATGTTCATGGATAAGCTTTTTAATTTCTTCAACTACTTTATCTGTATATTCCTTGGCTTGTTCTGTGTATTGCCTGATCTCCTTCCTAATTTTGTTCCTGATGTCTTGAAGAGTTCTGTATATTAATCTTTTGAATTCTGCGTCTGGTAATTCCAGGAAGGAAATTTCATCCAGAAGACTCTTTGATTCTTTGTTTTGAGACCTTGTTGAGGCGATCATGGTCTTTTTCTTTACGTGACTTGATATTGACTGTTGTTTCTGAGCCATCTATAAGTTATTGTATTAGTTTATTTTATGGTTGCTTACTATATCCTAGCTTTTTGCTTTCTTTTGTTTTGATATGCCCAAATAGGTCGCTTGAGTGAGCTAGCTTGATTATTTTCACCTTTGAAGCTCTGATGTCCTGTCACCAGATGGCTAGTGCTGTTGTCAGGTATATCAGTCTAGTAGTCTGTTCACTTTTCTTGTATGAATTCAGCTCAGGTGCCCAGGTAGCTGATCAGCAAGTGTGTGGTACATGCCCTGTCCTACAGTCTTAAGAGGGGCAGGGATGTTTGGTGTAGGTAGTGGTATCTGGCTGTAGCAAGGGGTCACACTCTGAACAAGGCAGGGGGCTGAGAACCGTCCCTCAAGTGTCTCTGAGGAAAGCGTGTCCCTCTTCCCTAGAGCGTACAGGTGGGTAGGTTCTGCAGACAGACCATGGGAAACCACTGTTTTTGGTTGTAAGGACTGGGAGGTACCAGTTATCCTTGGACCCTTGTTGTGGGTGGGTGTGTGACCCGAGTGGAGCCACCAGTCCTTAGGCCTCTGATGTGGGTAGGTGAGGACCCTGTTTAATAGGCAAAGCAGTTTCAAACACCAAACACCCACCTCTCTGCTGCATAGCTGAAACAGTTGTAACCTGCCAACAAGGGCCTATTCTCCTGAAATAGGCCTACATAGGTCCATGCAGTGGGGAAAGGTGTTCAAAGTCCGTGGACCGTTTATGCTTGGACAGGAGCCGCTTCTATCCTGAGCTCCCCAGGTTAGTTGAGCTGGCGAATTATCTTTTCCCCTGATTGTGAATTTATTCCTTCTCCAAGGATGGGAGAATGGCTCCAGGTGCTCAACAGGGCCTGTCTCAGGCCCAGGGAAATCAGCAGCCACTGAAGCCAGCTAGGGGGTGGGTGGTGTGGTAAAATATACACAAGTACTTAGCTTTTGCGAAGAGCGCCAGAGCACCGTTCTTCTCTGGTTCTGGAGGTGTGAGTAGGTTGCACAGCTGGCTGCTTCTCCCTGTGGCAACTGCAGCGAACACTACTACCAGCATGCCACAGCTGCTCCTGGAAATGGTGCCTGAGGGATCCCAGTGATTCAGGTCCGGCAACTTCTCTCTGCTTCTGAACCGCCTCTCTCTCCCCGTCGCTCAGTCCGTTTTCTAACTTTGCCTTGGATGTTCAGGGCTCCTAGGTTGTCATAAATATAATCATTTCACTTGTGTTTTTGGGTCTTTGTTTTAAGAGGGATCACCAGAAGCATCTGGCTATTCTGCCCTGCCTCTCCAGGTGTCATCACTGTGTTTTTAAAATGAAGCCCAGGTACTTGTAAAATATAGTTTCTACAGTGTTGATCCCTGATTCTTCTTTTTTAAAATGACATTAACATTTACTGTCACTTTGTAGTTTTTCTTCATGCATATTTTTTTACTACACACGTAATTTTGGAACCTGCCTTTTTTTTTTTAACATATCATATAGTATGTATTTTCATGTCATTAATATTATTTGAAAATACATTTTAAATGGCTGAAGAATACTCCATTAATAGATTTATGGAACCATTTTCCATAGTGTTCACATTTAGATTGTTTATAAATTTCCATCATAAATAAAGCTTCAGTGAATACTGGCAAACACAAATTTTTGTCCACATTTCTGTATTCTTAAGATAGAGTCTTATAAATGGAATTATCAAACAAAGCTGTATCAACCTTTCTAGGGCTCTCCAGAGCAAAGCTTGAGTGCAGAGCATTGGACAAATGTTTTGTAGTAAGGTTGTATCAATTTACATTCCTATTAACTATCTATGAGATTGAGATACACATCTTTGCCAGCAGTCTTATTAAGAAAATTTGCTAATTTGATGGGAAAAAATAGTGACTTTTTTCTGAAACTTGTGTTTATTTATTAGTGGAACATTTTAAATATGATTATTAACCATTGGTATTTTCTTCAAGTAAAGTTACTTGTTCCTATTTGTCCATTTTTATTTTTGTGACCCCTCATTCTTAAATGGAATTGAGGGATGGGTAATATTCAAATCTGTAATTTAGATTAGCAGTGAATTGTTTCTGCCTTTTTCAAGTTAACCCCATCCTCTGTTCCCCTAAGCACTTTCTGATTTTGTCTGTTCTTGAATTTCATATACATGTAATTATATGTGTCAGTAATTCGTTGTTACCAAGTAGTATTCCTTTTTTGTTGCATACATTCATTATTTTATTGAGGAAATCATAATGAATAGAAAATTACAGCAATAGTGTGCCCTTTTAATTACAATGCTGTTAAAGCAAGCTCTAAACCACAGTTTATTAAGTATTCAGTTTACATCAAGCTAAAGTTGTATTTCCCTAAGACACTGTTTCCATCACAGTAGTCATTTTAAGTCAGTCTTCTTTTTACACATGAGTAGTTTCTGGGAAGAACACTTTATTCAGGATGAAAATTCGTCAAGCATGCGTAATAAAAAAATTATATGTGCAGATACATACAAGAGTTTCTATAGGAGTATCACTTAAAAAATAAAGCCCTGGGATTTATTTGCTTCTTAAAAGCTCCAGCATAAAAAGCCTTCAAAGGTTTATATTGTGACAAGAAAATGAAAACTCAAGTGATTTACTAAACAAAAAATAAGGTTATTTTCAGAATCAAAATTATCTTTAACCAGGTATTGTTAAAATGCATTTTAAAATAAGACAGTATTTGAAGAAAATGAAAATAAGACATCTCATCAAATAGTAAATTCTGTATCATTATTGCAGAGAACAGATAATTTCCTAGATGTTGTAGCACTGCATTTTATGAATATACCACACCTTGGTTATTTCCAATTTTTGGCTATTATGAATAAGGCTAATATGAGCATCCCTGTACATATCTTTTTGTGAACATAGGTTTCATTTCTCTTGAGTAGATAATTGGGAGTGGAGTTGTTGGGTTATGGGGTACTTATATGTTTAAATTTATAAGAAACTGTCAAATAAGTGGTTCTTCAAAGTGGTTACACCATTTTATACTCCACCAGCAGTGTATGAAATTCCATTCGCTTCCATCCTTGTCATCACTTGGATTGTTAGTGTCTTTGATTTTAGCCATCCTGGCAATGAAATAGTATCTTAGGATTTTTTTTTTTTTAATTGTAATTTAGATGAAGGTTTACAGAACGAACTACCTTCTCATTAAACAGTACACATATTGTTTTGTAACATTGGTTACCAACTCCACGACATGTCAGCACTCTCCTTTCTCGACCTTGGGTTCCCTATTACCAGCTTTCCTGTCCCCTCCTGCATTCTAGTCCTTGCCCCTGAGCTGGTGTGCCCTTTAGTCTCACTTTGTTTTGTGGGCCTGTTCAGTCTTTGGCTGAAGGGTAAACCTCAGGCGTGACTTCATTACTGAATTAAAATGGTGTCCGGAGTCCATACTCTTGGAGTTTCTCCAGTCTCTGTCAGGCTGGGTTTTTTTTTTTTTTTAATAATTTTTATTGTGCTTTAAGTGTAAGATTTCAAATCAAGTCAGTCTCTCACATAAAAACTTACATACACCTTGCTACATACTCCCCATTACTCTCCCCCTAGTGAGACAGCCTGCTCTCTTCCTCCACTCTCTTTTCATGTACATTTCGTCAGCTTAACCCCCTCTACCCTCTCATCTACCCTCCAGCAGGAGATGCCAGCGTAGTCTCAAGTGTCCACCTGACCCAAGAAGCTCACTCCTCACCAGCATCCCTCTCCAACCCATTGTCCAGTCCAATCTATGTCTGAAGAGTTGGCTTCAGGAATGGTTCCTGTCCTGTGCCAACAGAAGGTCTGGGAGCCATGACCACCGGGGTCCTTCCAGTCTCAGTCAGACCATTAAGTCTGGTCTTTTTATCAGAAATCGGGGTCTGCATCCCACTGCTCTCCTGCTCCCTCAGGGGTTCTCTGTTGTGTTCCCTGTTAGGGCAGTCACTGGTTGTAGCCGGGCACCATCTAGTTCTTTTGGTCTCAGAGTGTTGTAGTCACTGGTTCATGTGGCCCTTTCTGTCTCTTGGGCTCGTAATCGTCTTGTGTCCTTGGTGTTCTTCATTCTCCTTTGTTCCAGGTGGGTTGAGACCAATTGATGCATCTTAGATGGCTGCTTGCTAGCATTTAAGACCCCAGACGCCACTTTTCAAGTCTGGTCTTTTTTTGTGAGTTAGAAATTTGTTCTACATTTTTCTCCAGTTCTGTCTGGGACCCTCTATTGTGATCCCTGTCTGAGCAGTCAGTGGTGGTAGCCAGGGACCATCTACTTATACTAGACTCAGTCTGGTTGAGGCCATGGTAGATGTGGTCCATTAGTCCTTTGGACTAACCTTTCCCTTGCGTCTTTGATTTTCTTCATTCTCCCTTGCTCCGGATGGAGTAAGTCCAGTGGAGTATCTTAGATGGCCACTCACAGGCTTTTAAAAGACCCCAGACGCTACTCACCAGAGTAGAATGTAGAATGTTTTCTTTATAAACTATGTTATAAGGACTGAGCTAGATGTTCCCGAGACCATGGTTGCCACAGCTCTCATCCCAGTAATTCAGTCCCTCAGGGAGTTTGAATGTGTCTATGGAGCTTCCATGACCTTACCTTGGACAAGTTGTGCAGGCTTCCCCAGTATTGTGTTCTGTCTTACCTTTCACCAAAGTTACCACTTTTGTATTGTCTATTTAGTGTTTTCCCATCCCCAACCCCTTCTCCCTCATAACCATCAAAGATTGTTTCTTTTTGTTTGTAAACTTTTTCATGAGTATTTATAGTTGTGGTCTCATATAGTGTTTGTACTTTTGTGATTAACTTATTTCACAGTGCCCACCAGATTCATCCATGTGGTGAGATGCTTTGCAGGTACATCATTATTCTTTATGGTTGCATAGTATTCCACTGTGTGTATGTACCATAGTTTGTTTATCCATTCATCTGTTGATGGGTATCTAGGTTGTTTACATTTTCTTGCTATTGTCAGCAGTGTTACAGTGAACATGGGTGTGCATATGTCTATTAGTGTGATGAATTTTATTTCTCTAGGATATATTCCTAGGAGCCTTAGGGTGGTTTTACATTTTCCAGATGACTAAAGATAGGGAGCACTTATTTTTTTTTTTTTTAATTTTCACCAAAGGTAAATTTGCAGATTGATAGTAAACATCTTAACAAATGTTTAGTGTGTTTCATTACTATATATGTATCTATCTCTATTAATCTGATTTGTAAGATCAGAGATTAATTTGTAATTAAAAGTAAAATGAAAAACATTTCTTCCAAGTATGAGATTTTTTAGAAATTTCATATAATTGTGATAATTCAAATAGATTTCTTGGTGTTAAGTAAATATTTGCTGTTGTGTAATACTGGTGGGAACTTTGTTTGATAAGTAAATGACTCAGAAGGAGGATCTCAGGCTTTGCTTTGTAGAGCTACTTTTAAAATTTGGTATATTGATTCAGGAAAGTTAAAATGGCAGAATCTGGCTAAAAAACTATTCTGTATTTGAGCCACATGTGGAAACTGATAGTCTGGTAAGGCCATTGGTAATACTAATACTAGTAGCAGATAATGCTATATGCCAGGCATTGTTTCAAGTGCTAGAGCCCTGGTGGCGCAGTGGTTAAGCATTTGGCTGCTAACCAAAAGGTCTTCAGTTTGAATCCATCAGTCACTCCTTGGAAACCCTGTGAAGCCGTTCTACTCTGTTCTATAGGACCACTATGAGTTGGAATCAACTCAGTGGCAATGGGTTTGGTGGTTTGGTTTTAAGTTCTAAGTGCACTAATTAATTTAGCCTCAAGATAATCTCTATTATGAGGATATCAAACCAAAACCAAACCTGTTGCCATCGAGTTGATTCTGACTCATAGCAACCCTACAGGACAGTAGAACTGCCCCATGGGGTTTCCAAGGCTGTAATCTTTATAGAAGCCAGAGCAGCTGCTGGGTTCAAACTGCCAGCCTTTCAGTTAGCAGCTGAGTACTTTAACCACTGTGCCATCAGGACTCCTTATTATGAGGTTAGGAACTATCATCATTATTTTCCAGCTAAGGAATCTCACACAAAGAGTAAGCAGTTTGCCCAAGATGATAGAGCAGGTGATGGAAGTGGAACGCACATGCAGGTAGCCTGGCTCCAGAGCTCATAGTCTTAACTGTCAGTGGTAAAGTAATTAAGTTAAATGCAGTCAATTTTTCGTTCTTTATAGAGCATACCATTGTGTGATAGTGGTGGTTCACATTTAAATTGGGGTTTGGTGAGTAGAGCTTTGTAAATAGTCTCTCTACCAGTCTCTTTCTCTTTACTACCAGTACTCCTGTCATGGATATAGGGAGTGATTTATGGAAGGAAAATATTGTCTGAAGTAACTGATAATAGACAACCCTAGTAACCTGAGATTGAGCGCTTTCCTAGAGAAGATAAGTCATTTCTCTCTGTGCCTTAATTGGGTCTTGAAATTGGAGCAACTGCTTTCAGATGGTCTTGAGCAGTGTTTGCTTAACTGCTCTTTGTGAGAAATCTCTAAAAGTACGTGTTTAAACCTAACATCCTCTGGACACAAACTGAGTGAGTTATGAGGTTGATGGAACTTGTACCTGAAAAACATCAGGCCTATTTAAATACTTGATAGTTATAGGTATTTATGATGTGTTGACACAAGAAGGAAAGTTCTTAAAATTCTTTCTTTCTGAATTCCCTGGATACTGAAACCATGGAAATATTCTTTGTCATTAGTTTTGGTTTACATAAAATTAATCTTCTAGGCTAGGGCTAGATTTTGGGGATAATTTCCTGGAAAGAGGGAGAGTCCAGGGATTGAAGTAAATGAAAGTATATATTGGCTGTTTCCTTCACCAGACCTTTTGTGGCTTCTTTACACTGCCGATTTGGTGTCATTGTTGCTATCATGGGTGACTTAAAGAAGTGGGGTGGGGGCGGGGCCAAGATGGCAGAGCAGTCAAGATGCTTCCTGTGGTCCCTCTTACAACAGATACCCAAAATACGTGTATATATATATGATAAGCTAGGAGCCCTGAACATCAAAGGCAAAGTTGAAGAATTGAACTGAGTGGCAAGGGGAGGGAGAAGCGGTTCAGAAGCAGCGAGGAGTCGCCAGACCTGACCTGGCAGGAACCAGCACCCTGCAGGCAGATTCCACCACTGCCTCGAGCACATAGAGGATACATTTTCCATGTTGGGGGAGGCCAAACAGTAGAGAGCCTACTCAACCCTCAAACCAGAGCCAAAAAACCACACCCAGTGCCATGGAGTCGATTCCGACTCATAGCAGCCCTATAGGACAGAGTAGAACTGCCCCACAGAGTTTCCAAAGAGTGCCTGGCGGATTCAAACTGCCAACCCTTTGGTTAGCGCCGTAGCACTTAACCACTACGTCACCAGGGTTTCTGAACAAACCAGAAGTGGCCCACAATTGGCAGCAAACGATAAGTACTTGCGTTTAACCTACTGCAATCGAAAAATACCCTTTTGGGAGAAACCTCTCACCCAGTTACCTGTTCCCTTCATGCTCTGCGCTGGGTCCCAGCCAGCTGCATGCGCTGGGCTGGTGGAAGGACCCTACACTCAGCCCTGAGCCATTTTCCCAGCCTTGGAGAGCGAACAAATTAACAAACAGGGAAAAAATAAAGGGCCAGATCCCCTAAGCCAGGAAATCAGGGCAGAAACAGCTCCTTTGCCTAGGCACAGGCATAAGGGGTCCACGGACTTTGAATGCCATTCACCCCTGCATAGACCCTGTGTGAGCCTGTTTCAACAGCATAGGCCCTTGTTAGCACAGTACAACAGGATGTAAACCTGAAGTCTAACTTCAAATGTTTCAGCTACATGGTGGAGAGGCAAGTTCCTGTCATTTGACGCCATTCTGCCTATTAAGCAGGGTCCTTACCTACCCACATCAGGGGCTGAGGACTGGTGACTCCACGTACAATGCTTAGGCACCCATGACAGGGGTCCAGGAATAAGTGGTGCCTCCCAGTCCTTACAGCCAACAGTATTGGGTGCCCATAATCCGTATGCAAAACCCACCCACCTACGTGCTCTAGGGTACAGGGACACGCTTTTGTCACAGACACTCAGGGCAGTTGTCAGCCCCATGCCTTGCTCAGCACGTGACCCCCTAGTGCACCCAGATACGTGTGCCTATACCAGATAGGGAGATCACAAATATAAAGCTAAAATGCTTAAAAGAGGGAGAGACATCATTATGTAAAAGATGACAACATCGAAACAAAAAAGAGGGACTAAAAAATGTAGTCATAGATCTTTCATACGGAGAGGAACTCAAGGCTATATAAATAAGTGGGGTGAATGGGAAGTGTTATGGACATACTGAATGAATAAATGTAAATTGAAGGATAAATAAATCATGAGAAAGTGAGTTTAATTCTGTGCTGCTACCATCTATATGTTTTGGCCAAACGTCTTCTGTGGGTTTTTGTTTCTTCTATTATAAAGTGATGGTGTTAGACTGGAAAAGTTTTAGTTTTTTGATGCTGAAATATTTAAATTGTTCTAAAAATTATAGTGAATAATGCAACAAATGTAATTCAGTTTTTTCCATGTAGAAAACAAGCAATACCAACACTGTTTATTGACTAGCATCCTTTCCTCACTGATCTTCAGTCAAGATGTTAAGTCATGTATCACATTTCTATGTACACGTAGGCCTGTTTTTTTGCTTGCTCTGATTTGCTTATTCCTTTGCCCAACCAATACTACACTGTCTTAATTCCTATAGCTTTATAATAAGTCTAGCTACCTGGTATGGTCAGCCCTCCCACTTTGTTATTCTTCAGAATTATCTTATTCTTTTAAACCTCCCTTAACCTTTAAAATTCTGTCATTTTATTTATAATACTGCTTAGACTCTGTGGATTTGATTGGTAATCAGTACATTCTTATTAATATAATGAACAACTTGCTCGTTATAGTGTATAAAGGCTTATGCATAACAAAGGGTTACAAGCTAATATCAGTAAGATTATGATTCTTAACTTTTGAGAATGGAATTGAAATATTTGGCTTTTCCTTTTGGAAGTGTTTAATTAAATTGCTTTGGAATTTGGACTGGGTACAGTAGTGAATAGCTTGGATTCCCCTCCCCCACCCCAAATTCCATACTCCATTTGGGTAAAACTTTTGGAAACAGTAAGTAGGATTTAAAAAAAAAATTGTTGCTTGTAGTTTAAAACCACCTTGAAAATAATGATAAATTGCAAATGAAATTGATGAAACGTGCTTTTAATGAACATCTTTTCCTTTAAAACTAGTTGGCTGTCTTGTTACCTATAAACAAAACCAAACCCAGTGCTGTCGAGTCGATTCTGACTCATAGTGACCCTATAGGACAGAGTAGA
This sequence comes from Elephas maximus indicus, assembly GCF_024166365.1. NCBI lineage: Eukaryota > Metazoa > Chordata > Mammalia > Proboscidea > Elephantidae > Elephas > Elephas maximus. Next base: position 86,213,481 of record NC_064828.1, on the reverse strand, counting down.
ACTGCCCCACAGTTTCCAAGGACCGCCTGGCAGATTCGAACTGCTGACCGTTTGGTTAGCAGCCGTAGCACTAAACCACTACGCCACCAGGGTTTCCTTGTTAGCTATGAGTACTGTTATTTGGAATTTAGACCTGGAAAGGACATAAGTTATCATCTACTTGAATAATTTTATAGCGAATGTGGCTGAGTTCTCTGTCACGCTCACTGAAAATTTTATTTCCTATTTCCTAACTAATACACAGACATTTTATTAGGACTTTATAGGTCCTCCATGCTCTAGCCGCAATCATCTTTTTAACCTCCTCTCTCTGTAAAAAAAACAAAGTAGTCTGCTTTGCGTGCTGTTTCTTTGTTATCCTTCTAATCCTTAATAAACCAAACCAAACCCACTGCTGTCGTCGATTCCGACTCATAGTGACCCTATAGAACAGGGTAGAACTGCCCCATAGAGTTTCCAAGGAGCACCTGGCAGATTTGAACTGCCGACCTCTTGTTTAGCAGCTGTAGCACTTAACCACTACGCCACCAGGGTTTCTGACTCTGCTTTTCCACGAAGGCTTACTTATTCATCACTTTCTCTACATTTCATCTTTCTCATTTGATTACATAGCACTTTGTACCAATATTATATGGTATATTATCTACTTTGCATTATAGTTAAGTATACACTTATCTCCCTAAATCAGTTACATACACACTGAGAACAGGATCCTTGTCACTTTGACTTACTTTGCAACTCCCATAGTTGCCTAGCACAATTTTGCTTTTAGTGTGTCCTCGGTGGTGTTTGTTGAATTAAATTTGTTTAATAATCTCTGTCCTTGTGGAGTTTATAGTATAGCAGAAGGTGATACACAATAAGAAGATAAACAAATAAATACACAGGAAAATTGCCATTTAAGAATTTGTGATGAAAATAACGAATAGCATGTTATGACTTCTGTGAGGATAATAGGGGAACCAGTGTTGATCTTGCAGGTGAAGGCCACACTTTGTTTTAACATTTAAACTGAAGGATTAGAAAGAACCACTGTGCAGGGAACTGGAGGTAGTGCGTGTCTTGCATGTGGGAAGACTCCAAAGTGAGAAATAACTTGAATTTTTGAGGAACTAAAGCGAGGCTAGAACTTAGTGAGTATGAGAAAGTATCTTTTAAGATAAGGTGGTGGTGGTTGTTAGCTGCCATTTAGTTGGCCCCCAACTCATGGTGACCAGATGTACAGTGGAATAAAACACTTGCTGATCTTGCACCATCCCCGTGACTGGTTGTGGATCAAACCATTGTGATCATAGAATTTTCATTGGCTGATTTTTGGACGTAGATCGCCAGGCCTTTCTTCCTAGTCTGCCTTAGTCTGGAAGCTATGCTAAAACCTGTTCTGCATCGTAGAAACACCTAAGCCAGCACTGACAGATGGGTAGTAGCTGCTTATGAAGTGTATTGGCTAGAAATTGAACCTGGTTCTCCTACACAGAAGGCGAGAATTCTACCACTGAACCACCACTGCCCCCCTCCCCCAGATAAGGTTAAAATAAATAAATAAATAAATAAATAAATAAATAAAAAGGCCAGATTATAAAGTGCCCTGTATAGGCTGTTGTATGGAATTTGGATGTTATTCTAAATATAATGGGATGTCATCAAAGGATTTTAAGTGGGAATTAACATTAACATGATTTACATTTTTAAAAGATCATCTTGGCTACTATCTAATAATTTGATTGTAAGGGAGCAAGAGGGAAAGCAAGAAGAGCAATTTAGATGGGTGATGGAAGTGGGGTAGAAGTGGATGGATTTTGATTTACTGATGGGTTGGATGTGAGAGAAAAAGGAATGAAAAGTTATTCGCACGTTTCTGGTTTGGTATTTATTGAGGTGGAAGAGGACTGAGAAAAGAGCACCCTTTTTATGTAGGTGGGTGGCAGTCATTGTTTTGGATTTGTAAATTTCCAAGAGACATTTAAGTGATGATGTTGGGATATGGAAGGCTGGAGTTTAAGGAGAGGTACTGCTGGAAGTTGCAATTATTTAGATAGGATAAAGAGCTATGAGGAAAGGACGAGATCAGCCCTCTGGTCCTGAGCTTGGGGGAACTCCAAAATATAGCTGCCTGGTGAATGAGAAGTGACTTTAGAAAAACCTGTTGCTGTTGAGTGGATTCCAACTCATAGTGACTGTGTAGGAGAGAGCAGAACTGCCCCCATAGGGTTTCTAAAGCTGTAGATCTTTTTTTTAATACTTTAGATGAAGGTTTACAGAACAAACTAGCTTCTCATTAAACAGTGCGTGTATTGTTTTAGTGGTTAAGAGCTACGGCTGCTAACCAAAGGGTCGGCAGTTCAAATCCACCAGGTGCTCCTTGGAAACTCTGGGGCAGCTGTGCTTTGTCCTGTAGGGTCGCTATGAGTCAGAATCGACTTGATGGTAACGGTTTTGGTTTTATATTGTTTTATGATACTGGTTAACAACCCCATGATGTCAGTACTCTCCCTTCTTGACCTTGGGTTTCCTATTACCAGCTTTCCTGTCCCCTCCTACCTTCTAGTCCTTGCCCCTGAGCTGGTGTGCCCCTTGAATCTCATTTTGTCCTGTAGGTCTGTCCAATTTTTGGCTAAAAGGTGAACCTCCAAAGTGACTTCATTACTGAGCTAAAAGGGTGTCCGGGGGCCATACTTTTCGGGATTTCTCCGGTCTCTGTCAGGCCAGTAAGTCTAGTCTTTTTTTTTTTTTTTTGAGTTAGAATTTTGTTCTACATTTTTCTTCAGCTCTGTCCGGGACCCTCTATTGTGATCCCTGTCAGAGCAGTCAGTGGTGGTAGTCGGGCACCATCTAGATTTACTGGACTCAGTCTGGTGGAGACTGTGTTAGTTGTGGTCTGTTAGTCCTTTGGACTAATTTTTCCCTTGTGTCTTTAGTTTTTTTCATTTTCCCTTGTTCCTAAAGGGGTGAGACCAGTGGACTATCTTAGATAGCTGCTCACAGGCTTTTAAGACCCCAGATCCAAGGCTGTATGGAAACTGACTGCTGCATCTTTCTCTCTCAGAGGGGCTGGTGGGTTCAAACTGCCAACTTGCCAGTTAGCAGTGGAGTACTTAACCAGTACACCACCAGGACTCCCGAGAACTGACTTTACGTAGGATTTTTTTTTGTGTGTGTCATGGAAGCCAAGAGAAGAGAAGCAGTGCCCATTTGATTTGTCAAAATGGAATTTATTGGTGATCTTATGTTTGTTATTCTCTGTATGTTCCTCTGGATTCATTTTTTGCCCTTCTCTTCCCTGCTTTATGTCTAAGGAGGTGACCTTTATTGATTACATCACATAGGCTTCTTAGCCTTCTGACTTCAGATTGTGTTCAGCCATTGGGGGTACTGGCAGGAGATTGGACATCAGAAGGAAAAAGCCATTCGGATATTTATTCCTTTTCCTTCCTTCCTACCTGTCTGTAGTTTAGGCAGAGGCCATATTCCTCTGTTCATGCTGCATGGTGTCTCTTCCACTGCTGTAGCTTTTTTTCTGGTTCCAATAACCTCAGGCTTCAGGGAGGTGACAGTGTGTACTCCTTGTACCTTTGGGTTTAGCTTCCCAATTAATCCCTGAGTACTGTACCATCCCTTTTTGGTTCCCTTAATTCTGTCTGCATCGTTTGTTGAGTTCCTCTATTAAACTGTCTTCATTTATGCCTTTAAGTGTGCCATCTGTTTTAGTCTGTTTAAGGGGCAGTTTCACTGAACTTGTGGACCAGTTTGGAGCAGGTTGAATAGCGAATGGAAGGCCAGGAATTAGAGACTGTGATAGCTGATACTTTTTTGAGAAATGTGACTTTAAAGGAGAACTGAGGAATGGGGAGGAGGTGGCACATAGCTGCATGTCGAGGGTGATGGATTATTTTAAAATATATAAATATGGGAGATAATGATATATATTTACATGATAATGGGAATGATTCTGTAGAGGAGAAAAGATTGATGATACTGGAGAAAGGGGATTATGAAAAGAAGGAAATCTTTGAGTGAAAGGGAATACAAAGAACAAACGGGTGGAGGGACTTTGATTGCAATCAGGAATGCTTAGACTATTCTAAAGAGGAGGAGAAGATGGTGACGGGGTCAGTTGGGGGAGTTGTAGATTAGATTGTGGAAAGAACAGGGAGCTTTCATTTGATGGCTTCTGTTTTTTTTAATGGAAATGTCTTAAGTTAAAAGACATGGGGGAAATGAAAAGGAGGGGTGAGATGATTAAGGATTAAGGAAAAAATGCAAAGGGACCACTACAGGGAGCTTTAAGGAGCACTGGTAGTGCAGTGGTTCATCACTTGGCTGCTAACCATAAGGTTCGTGGTTCAAACCTATCAGCTGCTCAATGGGAGAAAGATGTGACAGTCTACTTCCCTAAAGATTACAGCCTTGGGAACTGTATGAGCCTACTGGGCTGCTATGAGTTGGGATCAACTTGATGGCAATGGGTTTACAGGGACCGTTTAGAGAAAAGTTAATACTTTTGTGGTTGAGATTGTTGATTGTGAATTTATGAAGATAACTAGTCTGCCTCGGTATGTGTTTTTTTCCCAATATTCCACTGCTTTTTTGCCATCATGGAGAAGGTTGGCTGTTTTGTACAGAAAATGGGAAGGGGAGGGAGAGACATGGAAGACATTGAACTGAGTGAGAGGACTAATTGTGCTGACGAACTGCGAAATCTAAGCTGGATAAAGAAGAAAGTGATACCAAGAGACTGATAGGGAGAAAGTGAAGGATTTCATAAATTGATGATCTCATTGAGAACTGAGAGTTATTTCTGAGGGCCTAGTTGAAACAGAAGGAGCCCTGGTGGTGCAGTGGTTAAGCGCCTGGCTGCTAACAGAAAGGTCAGCAGTTTGAGACCACCAGCTGCTCCATAGGTGAAAGATCCAGCAGTCTGCTTTTATAAAGATTACAGCCTTGGAAATGCTATGGGGCAGTTTTAGTCTGTCCTGTAGGGTCACTATGAGTTGGAATCAACGTGACGGCACACAACAAGAGTTGAACAAGTGATTTGGAAGAATCAAATCTTTTATTATATGCCTTCTCTCTCCTTTTTTCTCATTTACATCCAGAATCACCAGAATGCCTAATTTGTACAGACTTAAACACTTAGAATCTTCCATTTTAAATAGTTTAAACCCAAATTCTAGTCAAATGGATTGAAACACACACACAGACACACACCTATGGAGCTTATGAGTGTGATCCCAAATGTGACATATTTTAGAGTCCATTAAAGTAAACATCTTTGTTTATTTGATAAATACAAATATTTATCAAATCAACTTCCTTTGTTAACTTCCAGTTTCTAGAAATAGGACAATTTCCTTTGATAAATATCTGGATCTGTTTAGAATCTTTCTGTGAATTCTTTTTTCCCTTAAAACCATTTAAAAACTCCTGTCTTTGGCGGGGTATTGTTGGCTGGGATACAAAATTGTATGCTCTCTTTGCAAAACGGTTGGGCAGTTTCTTATAAAATTGAACATACAGTTATAATGATCCAACTGTCCCACTTCAGTGTATTTACTTAAGTGAAATGAAAACTTAGTTACACAAAAACCTGTATGCCTTTTTAATGTCGTAATTGCCAAAAACTGAAAACAACCCAAATGTAATTTAGCTGGTGAATTGATAAACTTTGGATCATTCATACAACGGAATATTGTTTGGCAGCACGTGAAACAACATTGATACGTATCAGATACTATCTTAGTTATCTAGTGCTGCTATAGCAGAAATACCACACACACAAAAAAAAAAGTGGGTGGCTTTAACAAACAATCCTTTTTCTCACAGTTTGCGAGGCTAGAAGTCATAAGCTTTCTCTGTTGGCTCTTGGGGAAAGAGCATAAGGGAATTTTTTGTGTGTAATGGAACTGTTCTGTATCTTAATTGAGGTGGTGGTTACATGACTGTAGGTGTTTGTCAAAACTCAAAACTGTATACTGGAAAGGGTGAATTTTACGATATATAAATTATACCTTAGTTAAAATTCCAGCATATAATTTGTTAGCACATTAAAAAGTATTTTGGAGTACTGTCTCAAGAAAATGTTTTGTTTTCAGATTCTGCTTATGTGACATTTTGAGGGGTCAAGAGAGTGGTAGATAGACATCATTAGCATTGGTAAAATTCTTTGAAGCTCTTGAAAACATTATATAAAAGCTGAATACATTGATACTTAGCAAACATACCTATCATATGCTTAAAAGAATGTTACAATGTTAGAAGAGCCCCAAAAGACCTTATAAAATAATGTGTCCTTATTTTGTAGGTAAAAGAACTTGAAGCCTAGATAGGTTAAGGTCACACAGGTAGTGGCAGAGCTAGGACTAGAATTTTAATCATTGAATACTAACTTGGTGCTTGTTTTACTAAAACATATTTTTTAAGTTATTCTCTGTAGAGACTATTTTTAATTCCTTTTCAGAACCTTTCAATTGTGTCATCTTAAAGCTGGAAACCACTCCCTTCCTAGTGGTAGGAAAGTCCTGTGTCTGGATGTGGGTGATAATAGGAAGGCTGAATTTGAGAGATCCCGCTTCACTTAAAATTTGCTTAGACATAGTCTATAAATTTAGTTATAAAGGTGTTTTCCTTTAACTGTGGGAATGGCTAACTGTCAAAGGCTACCATTAGAAATAGTTTTGTAACTTTATTGCATTTTTAAAAATAATCTTGCCAGATTATTACGATTATTGTTTTCTTGTGAAGGTAGAAAAAAAGGTTTTTGTTAGGTTCTTTCTGGTTACTTAAGGGTGTATCATATAAATACCCAGGGATGTGAGGAAGCATAGGAAACAGTCTTAATAGTCATGCATTCAGGAAATGAAGACTGGAATGTCATTCAGGATTTAACAGTAGCTAAAAAAAATTTTTTTTCTTTTTTTTAGCTGTCTTCTATTCTCTAGACTCTGCTAACTTTCACTCTCTCTCTGTGCTCACCCCTCTCTGTATAGCAGCTTTATGGTTGCCCGTGGGTCCCACTTCTAGAATCAGGTTTAGAGTTTCTTCCCCTCAGAGATACGTGGATATTGCAGATCAAGTCAGAACTAGCAGGTGGCATGGTTTCTTTCTTAGTTTTTATAGCTGTTTCTGTGCCCTGCAGCCTTCCTGGGTGAATTGTTTCCTATAAGCCATAGCCCCAGGCAGAGTTGGCAAGTTGTTCTCAGCCTTCTTCATAAGTTGTTGTTGTTATGTGCCTTGGATTTGATTCTGACTCCTCGTGACCTTATAGGACAGAATAGAACTGCCCCATAGTGTTTCCTAGGCTGTAATCTTTACAGGAGTAGATTGCTGGGTCTTTTTTCCCATGGAGCTGCTGGTGCATTTGAACTGCCAACCTTTTGATTAACTGCTGAACGCTTAACCACTGTGCCACCAGGGCTGCTACTTCATAAGTTGTAGAGCCCTTTTTCCAGCCCTAGCTTTGGCCTAGCTCTGGTAGACCTTCTGTCTTATGTCCTTGTTCCCTGGGGAGGCCGAACTCCCAGCTACACTGCTCATTTCTGGACCAGGAGCCCAGTGGGTCCCTGACTTTAGCCCCACTTACTTTACATTTATGTTCCATATCATTGTCTGAGAGATATTTATATTATTTCTTGATCTAAGCTATGCATTTCTTTATTTATATGATATATTTATGTATATAACTATTATTTAGATGAATTTATTGCATCATCTTGGCTGGAAGTCTTTTTAATCTTTCAAAGCCACAGTATCTCATCTTTAAAACTGGTCTTGAAAAAAACCAAACCCAGTGCCGTCCAGTTGATTCCGACTCATAGCGACCCTGTAGGACAGAATACAACTGCCCCATAGAGTTTCCAAGGAGCGCCTGGCGGATTCAAACTGTAGACCCTTTGGTTAGCAGCCATAGCACTTAACCAGTACGCCGCCAAGGTTTCCAAAACTGGCCTTAGATCCTCCTATTTCTTAGTGTTTCTTTGTGCTGATGAAATGAGATTATACATATACATATACACTTAAATATAAATTCTTAGAACAGTGCCTGACATATAAACCAAAACCAAACCCGTTGCCATCAAGTTGATTCCAACTCACAGTGACCCTACAGGACAGAGTAGAACTGCCTCATAGGGTTTCCAAGGAGTGTCTGGTGGATTTGAACTGCCTACCTTTTGGTTAGCAGCCAAGCTCTGAACCACTACGCCACCAGGGCTCTGCCTGGCATATAGTAGGTACTTTTTATATATGAATATGGAAACCCTGGTGGTGTAGTGGTTAAGAGTTATGGCTGCTAACCAAAAGATTGTCAGTTCTAATCTGCCAGGTGCTCCTTGGGAACTCTGTGAGGCAGTTCTGCTGTGTCCTATAGGGTCATTATGAGTCGGAACCGACTTGGCGGCTACAGGATTTTACATATGAATATACCAGGAATCCCTGGGTGGCATATAATGGTTTGTGCTCGGATACTAACCAAAAGGTTGGTTTTTGAATCTACTCAGAAGCACACTGGAGGAAAGACCTGGCATCTGTTTCCAAAAGGTCACAGCCATTGAAAACCCTATGCACAATTCTGCTCTGACACACACGGGATTGCCACAACACAGAAGTTACTCGACAGCAACTGGTTTGAGTTACATAATATCCATATGCCTACAAGGAATATCAGTTAATATAACTATTACTCATATTTACGTACCAGTCACTAGTGCCAAAGATGAAGTTGTTGAAGCTTTTTACCAACTTCTGCAGTTTGAAATTGATCAAACATGAAATTAAGGTGCGTTGATAATTATTGGTGATTGGAATGTGTAAGTTGGAAACAAAGAAGGATCAACAGTTGGAAAATATGGCCTTGACGATAGAAACAGTGAGGAAGAATGCATGATAGAACTTTGCAAGACCAGCGACTTATTCATTGCAGATCCTTTTTTAGGATGACTGTACATGTTTTTTTTTGTACACGTAGACCTCACCGGACGGAATACACAGAAATAAAGTAGACTACATCTGTGGAAAGAGATGATGGAGAAGCTCAATATTATCAGTCAGAACAAGGCCAAGGGCTGACTGCCGAACAGACCAGCAATTGCTCATATGTAAGTTCAAGCTGAAGCTGAAGAAAATTAAAACAAGTCTACGAGAGCCATAGTATGACCTTGAATGTAGAGACCATCTCAAGAATAGATTTTACACATTGAACACTAATGACTGAAGACCAGACAAGTTGTGGGATCACATCAAGGACATCATACGTGAAGAAAGCAAAAGGTCACTAAAAGGACAGGAAAGACCAGAAATGGATGTCAGAAGAGACTCTGAAACTTGATCTTGAATGCAAAGTAGCTAAAGTGAATGGAAGAAATAAAGTAAAAGAGCTGAACAGAAGATTTCAAAGGGCAGCTCAAGAAGATAAAGTATTATAGTGAAATATTGCAAAGACCTGGTGTTAGAAAACCAAAAGAGAAGAAGATCCTCAGCATTTCTCAAGCTGAAAGAACTGAAGAGAAAATTCAAGCCTTGAGTTGGACTTTTGAAGGATTCTATGGGCAAAACATTGAACGACACAGGAAGCCTCAAAAAAAGATGGAAGGAATATACAGAGTCAGTGTACAAAAAATAATTGGTTGATATACTGCCATTTCAGGTGGTAGCATATGATCAAGAACTGATGGTACTGGAGGAAGAAGTCCAAGCTGCACTGAAGGCATTGGTGAAAAACAAGTCTCCAAGAATTGACGGAATACCAATTGAGATGTTCAACAAACGGATGCAGTGCTGGAAGCATTCGCTTGTCTATGCCAAGAAATTTGGAAGACAGCTACGTGGTGAACAGACTGAAAGAGATCCATATTTGTGCCTATTCCAAAGAAAAATGATCCAGTGGAATGGGGAAATTACTGAACAATACCATTAATATCACATGCAGGTGAAATTATGCTAAAGATGATTCAAAAACAGTTGGCAGCAGCATATGGACAGGGAACTGCCAGAAATTCAAGCTGGATTCAGAAGAGGATGTGGAACAAGGGATATCATTGCTGACATCAGATAGATCTTGGCTGAATGCAGAGAATATCAGAAAAATGTTTACCTGTGTTTTGTTGGCTATACACAGCATGTGACTGTGTAGATCATAACGAATTATGAATAACACTTGGAAGAATGGAAATTCTAGAACACTTAATTATGCTCATGTGGAACCTGTACATAGCCCAAGAGGTAGTCGTTAGAACAAGGGGGATCCCATATCTTTTAAAATCAAGAAAGGAGTGCATCAAGGTTGTATCCTTTAACCCTACTTGTTCAGCCTGTATGCTGAGCAAATAATCTGAGAAACCAGACTACGTGAAGAGGAATGGGGCATCAGGATTGAAGAAAGACTCGTTAACAACCTGTGATACGCAGATGACACAGCTTTGCTTGCTGAAAAATGAAGAGGATTTGAAGCACTGATGAAGATCAAAGACTACAGCCTTCAGTATGGGTTATACCTCAACATAAAGAAAACAAAAATCCTCACAACTGGACCAGTAAGCAACATCATGATAAATGGAGAAAGTATTGAAGTTCTCAAGGATTTCATTTTACTTGGATCCACAGTCAACACCCATGAAAGCAGCAGTCAAAAAATCACACAATGTATTGCATTGGGCAAATCTGCTGCCAAAGACTTCTTTCAAGTGTTAAAAAGCAAAGATGTCACCTTGAAGACTAAGGTGTGCCTGACCCAAGCCATGGCATTTTCAGTTGCCTTATATGCATGTGAAAACTGGACAATGAATAAGGACGACCAAAGAAGAATTGAAGCCTTTGAATTATGGTGTTGGCGAAGAATATTGAACATACCATGAACTGCCAGAAGAACAAACAAATCTGTCTCTGAAAAAGTACAACCAGAATGCTCCATTGAAGCTAGGATGGCAAGACTACGTCTCACATACTTTAGACATTTTATCAGGAGGAACCAGTCCCTGGAGAAGGACATCATGCTTGGTAGATTGTCAGCAAAAAAGAGTAAGACCCTCAACTAAATGGATTGACACAGTGGCTGCAACAGTGGGCTTAAGCATAAAGATTGTAAGGGTAGCGCAGGACCAGGCAGTGTTTTGTTCTGTCGTGCATAGGGTCGCTATGAGTCAGAACTGTCTGGACGGTGCCTAACGACATGGGGATGGTGCAGGACTGAGCAGAGTTTTGTTCCGTTGTATGTGGAGTCACCATGAGTTGAGGGTGATTTGAAGGCAGCGCTATGGGTGTAGCTGTGCTTCTTACTTAATATGATAAGAATTTAATAAGCTATGCAGATTTACTTTCATTATAATTTAGTTTTAGGATACTTCTGACATTTTTGGTCTAAAGCTGATTTTATTTAAAGCTTTGGTTATAAGACTTGAAATCTTTGTAAATCTTTATACAAAAACTAAATACTGTTTTCTATGTTTTGTACACATCTTCAGTTTAAAATGGAATATAGTGCAAAGTTTACTTATAAATCAGCTGTTTGTAATCCAGAATATTTTTTTCCATTTAGCCGAGCAACCTTTTGTTGCAGGCCTACTTTTATCAGGGTATTCTGTGGGATCTGTGACATACAGAGGTGAATATGACAAAGTCCTTGTTTTCAAGAAACAAAAAGACTTTATTGGATATATTAGACAAAACAAATTAACTGCTGTAATGATCAACTCGAGAATCTCAGTGGCTGAACAGAATAAAAGCTCATTTCTCGTCTCTACCCAGTCTATTGTGGGTTGATGGGATAGAGGGAAGACCATGCAGTAGTCATTCAGTGACCCAGAGGCTCTTTTTCTCTTGTGGCTTCACCTTAAGAGATCTCTGAACCTTGTCTGTTTCGCTGGCAGGAGGGGAAATAGAATAAGCGCTAGGTGAAAGTTTTTTGTGGACAAGGGTCATAGCGATGCCTATCACGTGTGTCTGCATTTCATGAGCAAGAGCAGTCACATGGCCACACCTAACTGCAGAGAGACTGGAAAATATAATCCAGAACACTTTTGCCACAGTGGGGACATGTTTACAAGCTGGCGCATGTTATAATGGTGCCAAAATTAAAAACAAGTTAACTTTTTTCAATTCTCAAAAATAATACATGCCGGTAGAAGGCTACTTAGTCCCTTACAACAAAAAGGAGGATAAAGGTATAGATTTTTCTAAAAATTATTTGGTAAGAGTCGATAAAAACCCACCAACTCAGTGCCGTCGAGTCGATTCCAACTCATAGAGTTGATAGAAGACTTAAAGAAGGCATATATATGTACAGGTGTCATAGATTATAGAAGTAATGTGGTGACTTTTAAGTCAGGAAAAAGGGATGTAACAGTGTGTATGATGGAGGAAATAAGGTGATGCTTGAGGCACAGATGGTGTAGATAAAGATTCTTTTCCTTAAAGATGCTGACTGGGGTAAAGATCCTGTGGGGAAAAGACTAGAGAGACAAAAAGTAGGGATAAAATATAGGACAGGCTTTCAGCTTGTTTACAGTACAACTAATACGCTTGCATATTCCCTAGCTGCTTCTGAGTTTTAAGGCCTCATTCTGGTCAGTTAAACTTTACCTATAAATTCAGAAGCACAAATTTTTAAGTTTTTCTTTCAAAACCAGAAATGTCAGTTAAATTTTTTTTTTCTTGGATTTTGGACTTGAATTAGTGGAAGGATGACTCTTGTAGACTATCAGCTACCACCGTTTTTTAGGAAAGTTCACGCATATCATTCTGCCCTTTAAAGATGTGTCTAGAAAGATTGTGCTGCTGATAAATGATCCTACTTCCTTATTTCGTCAGCTGAAATAATAAGACGTACCATTTCCTTTTTCCTCTTACATCAAGCCCCAAGTATGCCTTTGCTTTTATTTTTGTCTTATATTGTAAACTGCTATGTGAACGTAAATGTTTGGAACCATTCTTGATATTACCAAGTAAGAAACAGGCTCGATACTGTTTAGAGTTTTAAGTTAATATACCAGTCCCGAATGAGAACTAATTCAATGTGCCATCCTATCATTTTCAGACAAGAGAGCTGACCTAGTGACTACATTAGAGGCACTTGGGTTCAGCTTAAATTTCATAAAATTCTTAATGGCTGTGCATTTCTTCTCAAATTTTTTTTTTTAAAGACTTTATTCTTTTTTTTAGTAGATCTGAATAACTAAATCAGAATCATTAGAATTCTTATCGAGAATCTGTCAGGTATTAGGAAGTAATTAGACACTATATGTCATAGTTACTGCTAAAATGTTACTTTTTTTCTTTTTCAGTATTTCAGTATCAGCCTCTTTGGCCATTAACACATCATTTTATGATCTAAGGAATTTTCTTATACATATCTGTATTGCCATGTTGTACCTTGAATAGTAGTATAAACCAAAAAACCAAACCCATTGCTGTCAAGTCGATTCCGACTCATAGCGACCCTATGGGACAGAGTAGAACTGTCCCATAGGGTTTCCAAGGAGCGGCTGGTGGATTTGAACTGCTGACCTTTTGGTTAGCAGCTGAACGCTTAACCACTGTCCCACGAGGGCTCCAAGTAGTAGTATAGTGTGATAAAAAGAATACGGGATTTGAAATCAGAGGGCTTGAAGGCCTATCTCTGTCGCTTACTACCTCTGTGGCTTTGTCCTTGACCTTTTTGAGACTTAGACCTTTTTGAGATTGCTTTCCTGACAAGTAATATGAAAATATATCACTATAAGGATTAAGATTAAATAAAAGTGCTTTGTAAACTGTAACATATACTCTTTGTTAGAGTGTTTTTCAGTTTGGACATTTATTGTGTATTAGCAAAATGATACTGCCTTCAAAGGTTGCCATCATATGAGTGAAAAGACTGCCAACATTTGGTTTGATATATCAGTTTTCATTTAGGGTAAATACATTTTATCTGCCTTTATATTTCCCCTAATAATTAACTTCCTGACTGTATAAGGATTTCTCCTTAGCCAAATTAGAACTTGGTTAGGCATTTTATTATCACATTCACATGATGAAAAAAGGTTGTCTGGAGATCACACTAGGACTTAGCATTTCTCGAAGTTACTGGTTTTCAGTAGGGACAGTGCTGTCCCAATGAGGTGTGAACTTTGAGGGTGCCCTTTTGGTTGCTATGGTGGTTAGGAAGAGGAGGGCAGCACTGATATTCAGTGAGCAGTGGCCAGGAATGCCAGATATATCCTACAAGTTCTGCACGGTTTTTGAACATTTTCCCAGACGTTCTTGTAGGTGAAAAACCTGTTTATACTTACCTGATTCTAATTCTGTTTTACATTCAAACACAAAGTATTTTTGCGTGGTTTTAGTAGACACTGAACTTTCCAGGAATGTAACTACTCAGTAAACTGAGGAGCAAATTGTACTTTGTTTTGCTCAGAACTTTACAAAGAGTTTGTTCACCATTTCAGAAAATCTTATTACCAGTGAATGCTATTACAATTTGTGGTATCTGGTTTTCTAATGCAACTCTTGTCAGTCTGCATTTGTAGCTGTCACAATCATGGTGATTCCATACACAGTGCAATCATCTGACTCTTTCTCTAATAATACGAGTTCTAATATGGTTATACCCAAGCATTTATATTTTAAAGTAACTGTTAAATGTATAATAAAATATATCAGTTTCTTTGCTTTTCTTATATTACCTTAAGCATTATATTAATTTTTAAAAAATTGAGTATAGGTAGGTTATCTATTTGCATTTTATTTCAGGCTTATGCCCTTAGAAATTAAAACAAAACACAACTTTTGTTTTAGTGGGACTTCAGGATGGAGACTATATTTTTTACAGAAGTCCATGTTGCCTTTTTAGGGAGAAACAGGAGGTCCATGTTGGACCTACATTATAGATGTCTATTTTCCTCCTCTTCTCTTGCTTCCCTTTCTCTCCACCTTACTTTCTCCCTTCCCTTCCTCTTTCCCCTTCCTAGTATGAAGTATTTGATCCATACACAGAATATGTTACTGTGTATGTAAGTAATGAACGATATAGTAAAACCAATACCTGTGAACCTACCACCCATCTTAAGAAATAGGAATTTACCAGTATTGTTGGTGTGTTCCTCCTTGATTTCCACTCACCTGTCTCTCTACCAGGGGTAAAACTATTCTGACTTTTGTGTCGCTTTTATTTTATTGTTTATAATTCCCTTCCTCTTCTTCCATATTATGTATGTATTTCAAAACTATATTGTTTACATTTACTTTTTTAAATTATAAAGATGGATTTATACTATATATATTCATCTTTGCTTTACTCTAATCGATACTATGTTTTTAAGATTCATCCATATTGATGTGTGTAGCTATGATTTGTTTTCTAATTGTATGACTGTAACACAGTTTCTCCTGCCTTTAGAATGTGGACATTTTTTTTTTCCATTTTATGGCTATTAAAAACATTCTTGTTCTATCTTCTAGCGTTTATCATGTTCAGGAGTTCTTCTGTGGCAAAGAATTTTAAACATGCTTGGTAGTGACCCTCCCCCCAACACACACAGTTGAAACAAAAATAAGAATCCGTGTTTACCATTGCTACATGTGATGCATTCACCTTTTCCATTCTATTTCTTTTTCTCCAAGTGCTGTTGTGACCCTCTAATGAGTCTTCACAGTTCAAGATAGCTGTCTCGGCTTTCTTTGGAGACTGGCTTTCCTTTACTTACAGCTGAACTTACAGATTGACATCCAGTGGAGTGAGTAACTGGCTAAGCAGGATACACTGCTGTCGTACCTGGAAACATCTAGCTCTTGATCTCAATCACATTACAGCTGGAACTAGATCTGGATTTAGCCCTGATGTACCCACCATTCCTTGATGGAGTAAGTTCCCTAGGTGTGCTTTAAATATTCTAAGTTAAGCCAGAGTTAGACCGCTCTCTGAGGCTACATTATGGGATTGGGGAAGCTTTTGATTGTTGATGTTTATCTTCATGTCAGATTTAGCTCCTCCCTTTACTTATTTTGACTACAAATTGTATTTTCTAAGGCTCAGACTTCAATTATTTGTTCTTCAATTTTCTGGCGACTTTTCTAACGTGCACCTTCAGATATTTTTTACTTGAGTTTTTCATTCTTTTTCTGCCCTCTGCTAGATAGCTTGAATTTTTTGCTAAAGAAGGGAAAAGAGTTAGTTTACATGAGAATTTGTTTGACTTTAATCTTAAGTCATTGTAAAGTTAGTCAGCCTACAAATTTTTAACTCTGATTAAGTGACTAATGATTAGAATATGTGTGTAAACTGTAACTTAAAGAGCTATCCTTTGAATGTCAAAAAGAAAAAAAAAAACCCAAACCCATTTCCGTCGAGTCGATTCCGACTCATAGCGACCCTATAGGACAGGGTAGAACTGCCCCATACGGTTTCCAAGGAGCACCTGGTGGATTCGAACTTCTGACCTTTTGGTTAGCAGCCATAGCTCTTAACCACTGTGCTACCAGGGTTTCTGCTTTGAACGTCAGAAGGAGTGTATTTGCAAGTGGTGCTATTCTTGATGACTTGTGTAGGGGGTGCTGAATAACAGGACCAGGAACAAGAGTAATCAAGGTAGTGTTTGTTTAAAAAAAAAAGCCAGACAAACCAAAAACTCATTTTTTATGAATATAGGACTAAAAAATATTAAATATTCATCCCAGTCTACAGGTGCAATTTGGTTTGGTTTATTGATGATTTTTTTGTGTGTATAATATAGTCTAGACATTTTAAATCAGTAATTACAGAGCTGCTCCATTTTTAAAGACTATATAGGATTTCAGTGTATGGATGTGCCATAGTTTGTGGACATTTAGGTTGCTAACAGTTTTTGCTATTATACGCAGTAATTCATTTATTCATCAAATATTTATTGAACACTTAGGGTGTGCCAGGCATATGTAATGGGATGTTTATTTGCACACTTATCTGTTCATTTCTGTGTGATACATTTCCTAGAAGTGGGACTGTTGGGTCAAAGGATGGGGTACATTTTGAAATACGATTATTTTCCTGAAAGCTTTCATACTGATATACCATTGTTAGACACAGCCCCAGTAATGGTGAATAGGAGTGCTAGATTCTTCATACCCTACACAACACTGAGTATTATTGTTTTTTTTTTATATTTGTCAATCTGATATGATACTCATTTGCATCTCTTTGTTTACCAGTGAAGTTGAACATCTTACGCTTATAATTTTATTTCTTCTTTTGTCAGTTGTTCTTGATGTATTTTGCCCATATTTTTTTCTTAATGATTTGTAAGAGTTCTTTATACATTAAGAATATTAAATCTTTGCTTAATGTTGGAAATGTTTTCCCAATTTGTCATTTGTCTTTTAACTCTATTCATAATGTCTTTTGTAGACTGTATGTTTTACATTTTCTATTCTCAAATTTGGTACCTTGTTCTGATGGTCTTCCTCCACTCTGATTTAACTTTATATATTAAATGTTTTTGGACCTGAGATTATTTTTTCCATATAATTGAATAATTTCTAAAATATATTCTTTAGAAATAGAAATTTACACATGAATTGAATATTACATCAGTGATTTGGACTAAATCTAATATTGTAAGTAGTTAGGGAAAATGAGGTATGGAACATAGGTGAGAAATAAAACTTTATTTTAATGTTTTTTTTAATGAAAATCTTCATAGAGATTGATGAAAACCTTTCTATACTAATACTTTGCCAAAGAAAACATATTGAACTTGATTCTAAGAGTTGGGGATGTCATATCCTTGTTTCTTGTTAATTTAGGTAGAATATGGTAAATAAGAGAAATGGTACACTAATCCCCATAAGATATTCTAGAATTTGCTCTAAAAATTTCTTGCAGTATGCGTCGTCATTAGAGGTTATTGAAGTGGCTGCTGCTTCAGTTGGTATTTCTGCTCTTTGCCTTTGTAATCTGCCTCTTCCTTTTCTAGTTCCAAAATCACATTTTTTGAGATCTTGGATGAATTGTAATCTCTATTCACGTTTGTATCATGTTGATAGTTTTTTTTTTTTTTCTTCTTTCTCACACTTTCATTCTTTTCTTTTCCTTTTGTTAACTTGAGCTAGGTAAGAATTGAAAACACTATTTCTGGTTTTGAAAAAATTAATTTTACCATGTCTTAGGATTCTCTAGAGAAACACAAGTAGCACGATCCCAATCTTGATTTCTCTCTCTCTCTCTGTCTATATATATATATATATATAGACAGAGAGAGAGAGGAGAAATACCTATATATTTATATGTTCCGCTACTATTCTGTCCTCCATGTGTGACCCTGCTGCTATCTCAGTATCGGTGGCATAGCTTCCAGCATCACAGCAACACACAAGCCCCCACAGTACAACAAACTGACAGACTAAGACAGACTAGGAGGAAGGACCCGGCAGTCTGCTTCTGAAAAGCATTAGCCAGTACAAACCTTATGAATAGCAGTGGAACATGGTCTGATATAGTGCTTGAAGATGAGCCCCCCAGTTTGGAAGGCACTCAAAAGATGACTGGGGAAGAGCTGCCTCCTCAAGTAGAGTCTACCTTAATGACGTGGATGGAGTCAAGCTTCCTGGACCTTCATTTGCTGATGCGGTACGACTCAAAATGAGAAGAAACACCTGCAGACATCCATAAATAATCGGAACCTGGAATGTATGAAGTATGAATCTAGGAAAATTGGAAATCGTCAAAAATGAAATGGAACACATAAACATCAATATCCTAGGCATTAGTGAGCTGAAATGGACTGGTACTGGCCATTTTGAATCGGACAATCATATAGTCTGCTATGCTGGGAATGACAACTCGAAGAGGAATGGTGTTGCATTCATCATCAAAAAGAACGTTTCAAGATCTATGCTGAAGTACAATGCTGTCAGTGATAGGATAATATCCATACGCCTACAAGGAAGACCAGTTAATACGACTATTACTCAAATTTACGCACCAACCACTAGGGCCAAAGATGAAGAAATAGAAGATTTTTATCAGCTGCTGATGTCTGAAATTGATCGAACATGCAATCAAGATGCATTGATAATTACTGGTGATTGGAATGCAAAAGTTGGAAACAAAGAAGAAGGATCAGTAGTTGGAAAATATGGCCTCGGTGATAGAGACAATGCCAGAGATCGAATGATAGAATTTGCGAGACCAACGACTTCTTCATTGCAAATACCTTCTTTCACCAACGTAAACGGCGACTATACACAAGGACCTCGCCAGATAGAACGCACAAGAATCAGATTGACTACATCTATGGAAAGAGACGATGGGAAAGCTCAATATCATCAGTCAGGACAAGGCCAGGGGCCAACTGTGGAACAGACCGTCAATTGCTCATATGCAAGTTCAAGCTGAAACTGAAGAAAATCAGAGCAAGTCCACAAGAGCCAAAATATGACCTTGAGTATATCCCATCTGAATTTAGAGACCATCTGAAGAATAGATTTGATGCATTGATCACTGGTGATCAAAGACCAGACAAGTTGTGGAATGACATCAAGGACATTATCCATGAAGAAAGCAAGCAGTCATTGAAAAGACAGGAAAGAAAGAAAAGACCAAGATGGATGTCAGACGAGACTCTGAAACTTGATCTTGAGCTTCGAGCAGCTAAAGCAGAAGGAAGAATTGATGAAGTAAAAGAACTGAACAGAAGATTTCAAAGGGCCTCTCGAGAAGACAAAGTAAAGTATTATAATGACGTGTGTGAGGAGCTAGAGATGGAAAACCAAAAGGGAAGAACATGCTCGGCTTTTCTCAAGCTGAAAGAACTGAAGAAAACATTCAAGCCTCGAGTTGTAATAGTGAAGGATTCGGTGGGGAAAATATTAAATGACGCAGGAAGCATCAAAAGAAGATGGAAGGAATACACGGAATCATTATACCAAAAAGAATGAGTCGATATTCAACCATTTCAAGAGGTGTCATATGATCAGGAACCAATGGTACTGAAGGAAGAAGTCCAAGCTGCTCTGAAGGCATTGGCAAAAAACAAGGCTCCAGGAATTGATGGAATATCAGTTGAGATGTTTCAACAAACAGATGCAGTTCTGGAGGTGCTCACTTGTCTATACCAAGAAATATGGAAGACAGCTTCCTGGCCAACTGACTGGAAAAGATCCATATTTATGCCTTTTCCCAAGAAAGGTGATCCAACTGAATGTGGAAATTATAGAACAATATCATTAATATCACACGTAAGCAAAATTTTGCTGAAGATCATTCAAAAATGGCTGCAGCAGTATATCCACAGCGAGCTGCCAGAAATTCAGGCTGGTTTCAGAAGAGGTCGTGGAACCAGGGATATCATTGCTGATGTCAGATGGATCCTGGCTGAAAGCAGAGAATACCAGAAGGATGTTTACCTGTGTTTTATTGACTATGCAAAGACATTTGACTTGTGTGGTTCATAACAAACTATGGATAACACTACAAAGAATGGGAATTCCAGAACACTTAATTGTGCTCATGAGGAACCTTTACATAGATCAAGAGGCAGTTGTTTGGACAGAACAAGAGGATACTGATTGTTTTAAAGTCAGGAAAGGTGTGCCTGAGGGTTGTATTCTTTCAGCATACCTACTTAATCTGTATGCTGAACAAATAATCCGAGAAGCATCAGGATTGGAGGAAGACTCATTAACAACCTGCTTTATGCAGATAACACAAACTTGCTTGCTGAAAGTGAAGAAGACTTGAAGCACTTAAAGACCACAGCCTCCAGTACGGATTATGCCTCAACAAAGAAAACAAAAATCCTCACAACTGGACAAATGAGCAACATCATGATAAATGGAGAAAAGATTGAAGTTGTCAGTGATTTTACTTGGATCCATAATCAACAGCCATGGAAGCAGCAGTCAGGAAATCAAAAGACACATTGCATTGGGCAAATCTGTTGCAAAGGATCTCTTCAAAGTGTTGAAGAGCAAAGATGTCACCTTGAAGACTAAGGTGTGCCTGACCCAAGTCATGGTATTTTCAATCACATCATATGCATGTGAAAGCTGGACAATGAATAAGGAAGATCGAAGAAGAATTGACGCCTTTGAATTGTGGTGTTGGCAAAGAATATTGAATATATACCATGGACCGCCAACAGAACGAACAAATCTGTCTTGGAAGAAGTGCGGCCGGAATGCTCCTTAGAGGCAAGGATGGTGAGACTGCATCTTACATACTTTGGACATGTTGTGAGGAGGGATGAATCCCTGGAGAAGGACATCATGCTTGGCAGAGTACAGGGTCAGCAGAAAAGGGGAAGACCGTCAACGAGGTAGATTGACACAGTGGCTGCAACAATGAGCTCAAGCATAACAACGATTGTAAGGACGGCACAGGATCGGGCAGTGTTTCATTCTGTTGTGCATAGGGTCGCTATGAGTCGGAATCGACTCGATGGCACCTAACAACAACAACAACCGCTACTATTCATAAGGTTCAACTGGACCAATAAACAGCATCATGATAAATGGAGAACAGATTGACGTTGTCAAGAATTTCATTTTACTTGAATCTACATCAAAACCTTGGAAGCAGCAATCAAGAAATCAAAAGCCACATTGCATTGGGCAAATCTGCTGCAAAAGACCTTTTTAAAGTGTTAAAAAGAAAAGATGTTGCTTTAGTTGCGCCTGACCCAAGCCATGGTGTTTTCAGTCATCTCATATGCATGCCAAAGCTGGACAACGAATAAGAAAGGCTGAAGAAGAATTGACGCCTTTGAATTATAGTGTTGGCAAACAATATCGAATATACCATAGATTGCCAAAAGAATGAACAGAACAGCCAGAATGCTCCTTAGAAGCATGGATGGCGAGACTACATCTCACATGCTTTGGACTTGTTATCAGAAGGGATCAGTCGCTGAAGAAGGAAGTCATGCCTGGTAAAGTAGGGGGTCATCGAAAAAGAGGAAGGCCCTCAATGACATGGATTGGCACAGTGGCTGCAAAAGTGGCCTTAAGCATAACGTTTGTGAAGATGGTGCAGTGTTTTTTGTTGTGTTGTACATGAGGTCGCTATGAGTTGGAACTGACTCAGCAGCACCTAACAACAACGACACAAATATATACATATTTACATATAGAGATATGGATATGTATCTACATATTTACATATATAGAGATATCAATACATAGCTATATATAGAGATATATGTATACGTATATATAGAGAGAAATTTACTTCAAGGAATTGGCTCATGCAGTTGTGGGGGCTGACAAGTCCAAAATCTATAGGTCAGGCTGGAGACTGCTGCAGGCTTGTGTCCCATGATACATAGTGAGGTGCAGAGTGAAGAGAGCTCTGCAAAAGTATCTATTTGTGATCTGGAGACAGAACACATCCTAAGGAAACTCCCTTTTCAATGGATTGACTTCATCACATCAGATTATTTTATGGAGGGTAATTACATTACATTAGATTATGTTATGGAGCAGCAGTTATTCTAGTGTTTGGCCAAACCACTGGGGACCATAGCCTATCCAAGTTGCCACATAAAATTAACAATCACACCATGCAGTCTTTTATTTTCATGTATAGATTCTTTGCAGCAGGGTCCCCATTTTAGGCTTCCGTAAGCTCTGAGTATACAACTCTCCTGGACAGTTGGGTTTGCTAGCTACTTGGATGATAGTGTATATGTGGAGGAAGTATTATTGTCATTTCACCCAGTATGATAATGAAATAATGAAGTAATGAAAGTGTTGTTGAGTCTTATGAACTTAACAGTGAACCTGACTTGTGACCTTGATTAAGTCATTTAAAGTAACATTTTTTAGTTTGTAAATGTAGGTGCTCTCATGTTTTAGCTTCCCTTACCCTAGAGAGAATTTTGCTTGTATAACCAAACCCACTGCTGTCGAGTCGATTCCGACTCATAGTGACCCTACTGGACAAAGTAGAACTGCCCCATAGGATTTCCAAGGAGCGCCTGGCGGATTCGAACTGCCGACCTCTTGGTTAGCAGCCATAGTGCTTAACCACGATGCCACCAGGGTTTCCTTTGCTTATATAGCAAACAGAAAAGGCAAAGATTTAAGAGTTTAAGGGCTTTTTGGGATCATTTGGTATCTGTTTTGTTCCCTCAACAAATATTTGTCTGGCACTTACAATCTTTTATGAAAAGAAGATTGGGAAGAAACTGTAGAATCTTATTTAAGGATTCTGTGCTTCATTTGGTGGGTTTTAATATGCTCAAAAGAAAAAGAATCTGACTTCTTATATGCCAGATAGGAAATGAAGGAAAAGACCCTGAATGAGTAAACTAGAACAATGCCTCCTGAATCTCTATGCATATGAATCACCCGAGGACCTTGATAAAATGCAGATTCTGATTCAGTTGGTTTAGGGTACTGTCTGAAGATTCTGCATTTCTAATAAGCTTCCAGGTGATGCTGATGCTGGTCTGTGGACCACGCTTAGTAACAAAGACCATACTTAGTAGCAAGGAATTAAGATATAATTAAGAGAAAAGAGGCATATCCTGTTAACCATTTTGGGAAGATTTGTTTGGAGCCACGCAGCACAGGTTTGGAGTTTTGAGGAGCAGATCACAGTTGGCCTTGTTGAAGTGAAAGTATAAGTTGTTAATGTTTATACATTATGAGGAGATACTGAGGTAACCAACAGGTAATTTTTGAATAGCATCTAGAATTGAGGTTGGGTGGTCGAAGTACTGGGGTTGGCAAGCTGGACTTTAGGGGTAAAAGAGACAAGGATCTTCAGTTATGACAGAAGTAATTATTTGGTTAGATAAACAGAATTAATAAGAGTTAAGTGTTGGCTAGGAAGACTTAATTTGTACTTGGGAAGGCTTATGGGGATAGTGATTTTAGTGAAAAAATAAGTACTGTTTATTTAATAGTTAACGTAGTTTGCTTCCATAGGCATATTCTGTGTGGTTGTTATTGTGGAACACATGCCAGATTTCTTTGTTTTCCAGGTCTAAATAACGCTTAAATGTGTTTAAGTTGCTCTTCTCCAGTCTGTTACCCAGGTGGCCACCTACCTTAAGTATAAACAACTTGGGAGTTCATTCATCTTCATAAAATTAGCAGAAGATCTTTATCTTAGGGGTAGTGAAAATATTATCCATAGGGAAAAATTATGCAAGGCCGAATCTTTGAAACAGCAGTCTTTTATTTAGTTGAGTTCTGTGAATGTGCAATAGCAGTATTTCCAAGTGTGTTTTTAGAAATGTAGGCTTTTTCTTCTCCTTTCTGGTACTATTTTAGAAATAATCCATTTTCATACTTACTCTTTAATATAGTACCTAACCTGCTCTAACTAGTGATATTGGGAAATTACAACTAACACAATTTATTATGACTTCTTAACTAGTAGCAGTGGATTATTAGTTTCCGAGAAAAGAGTTACAAGACAGTAAAGAGACTTCTAGTTTATTTAGGTGTTATGGAGGCAGAAAGAGGTGAAATGTGACTATGGAAGAAATCTGAATATTTGTTTAATTATTTTTATATTGGTCACGTTAGTGTTCATTTAGTCAAATATGTGTCAAATATTTTCACTAGTAGCATGTCTAAAACAGTTTCTTCTATATCTGAAAAGCATTTGCTACACCTATTGTTATTTCTCTGTGTTTTGTTGACATTTAGTTCTCTTTTAACAACTGTTAAAACTAAAAGTAAGACATCAAAAACATTACATCAGGCTAATGAAGAAATGAAGTGAAACACATTGTTGGCTAAATATAAATTTTGCAAATTACATCTGAAATTGTGTTGCTAGAACATCTGTTGGAAATGAAATGCAGCTGTTTTTATTCTGTGATTTTTGTGGATGTCATTATCTGAAAGTGGACGTCCATGCAAAACAAGTTTGTAATGTCTCTAAGTTTTATAAATCATTTTTCCTTTAAGACCCTACAAACCTTTTCTATATATTCTGAAAACTCAAGGTAGTAATACCTGGAATTAAAGAGTAAATGAAAAATAAATTACAGATAAGCTTAACATTGAGATAACTAAATTTAGAACAGTAAAATTAGAGTGGAGTTTATTAATGTTACAGTACTAGTTGGATTTGTGGGGACTTTGAGGGCAGGGACTACTTCATATATTTGTGTTTAGCACACATAGTAAAAGAACTCTTTGTTTTGTTACCAAAAAAATCATTAGGAGCAAATACTCCTAGTTCTGATAAAATTTGATTTTTTACAAAACAAAGTTAATTAAAAATAAAAAAGAGGGCTCTGGAGTCAGGTGGCATGATTTTTTTTATTGCCGCCCCACCTCTTGGTAGTTTTGTGACCTTGGAAGTTACTTGACTTCTCTGTGTCTCAGTTTTCTTAGTTGTAAAATGAGAATATTAATAGCCTACTTCATAAGGGTTATTGTGAAGATTAAATGAGATAATCCAAGAAAAGTGCTTAGAAGAGTTTTTTGAATAAGTGCTTTTGCCCAGAAAAATCATCCATCACACAAATAGACATATGTACACCCATGTTCTTTGCAGCATTATCCACAATAGCAAAAAGATGAAAGTAACCTAAGTGCCCATCAACAGATTTATTGATAAATGAATTACGGTACATACACACAACGGAATATTATGCAACAGTAAAGAAAAATGATGAATCTGCAAAATATCTCACAACGTGGATGAATGTGGAGGGCATTATGATGAGTGAAATAAGTCAATCACAAAAGGACAAATATTGTGTGAGATCACTATTTTAAAACTCAAGAAAAGGTTTACACACAGAAAAAAACAACCTTTTTATGGTTATGAGAGGGAGGGGTGGGGAGATCACTAATTAGATAGATAGTAGACAAATATTAACTTTGGTGAAGGGAAAGACAACACACAATATAGGGGAAGTTGGCATAATGTGACCAAGGCAAAATCATAGAAGCTTCCTAGACACATCTAAACACTTTGAGGGGTTGAGGGCTGGGGCCATGGTCTTCAGAGACATCTAGGTCAATTGGCATAACATAGTTCATAAAGAAAATACTCTAACCCTACTTTGGTGAGTATTGTCTAGGGCCTTAAAAGCTTGCGAGCAGCTATCTGAGATACATCATTGTTCCCAGCATGTTCAGAGCAAACAAGAATGAAGAAAACCAAAGATACAAGGAAATACTAGTCCAAGTTACTAATGGACCACATGAACCACAGCTTCCACCAGCCTAAGCCCAGAAGAACTAGATGGTGACAGGCTACTACCACAGACCACTCAGGCAGCAGTCACAATAGAGGGTCCTGGACAGAGTGGGAAAAAATACAGAACAAAATTGAAATTCACAAAAAGAACAGACATACTAGTCTGATGGTGACTGGAGGAACCTCCAAGGCTATGGCCCCTGGACGCCCTGCTAACTCAGAACTGAAGCTACTCCCAAAGGCCACCTTTCAGCCAAAGATTAGACAGGCCTATAAAACAAACAATAACACATGTGAGGACTGTGCTGCTTAGGTCAGTTGAGTGTACAAGATCAAATGGGCAACACTTGACCAAAAGCAAACACAAGGCAGGAAGGGACAGGAAAACTGGATGAATGGACACTGAGAACACAGGGTGGAAAGGGGTAGAGTGCTGACACATTGCAAGGATTGCAACTAATGTCACAAAACAATTTGTATGTAAAATTTTTTAATGAAAAATTGCACTGTAAACTTTCACCTAAAACACAATACAATTAAAAAAAAAAAAAGTAAGTGCCCAATAAATCTCAGCTGCTGCTAGTCGTTTTCTTATGCAGAAACAGTATTATTGCATTGTTTATGGTGAATTAATTTTGCTTTTTAAAGTAGACACTTATACCCAGATTCCAATATGACAGATGTGAACACTTAAGATACACATTTAAAATTCGTTTTGTATAAAAGTCTTAAGAATTTTTACTTGCAGCTACCATAACTTTAATTCCTGTAAAAATAGAGAAGCCATTCATTAATTTATTCAGTTGTTTTTTTTTTTACTAATAAACTGTATTTATTGATACTTGCTATTTATTAGGCATTGTACTATGTGCTAGGAATATAAAATGGAGCAAATTTGGTCTTGCCTTCCAGTAAGTGGAGAAAGACACCACAGAGTATAAATCAGCATTGCAAATAACCCCTTTTACACTGGATTATTAATACATGGTACATTTTTAATGTCTTCCCGAAGGTATATCAGCCAAAATTTTTGTTGGATTGGCCTTTTATTTTTAGTATCATCTGTTTATCACACCATGCATCTGTCAGTTTGTCATACTGTGGTGGCTTGTGTGTTGCTGTGATACTGGAAGCTTTGCCACTGGTATTTTAAATACCAGCAGGGTCACCCTTGGTGGACAGGTTTCAGTGGAGTTTCCAGACTAAGACAGACCTGGTGGTCTACTTCTGAAAAAAAATGGCGAGTGAAAACCTTATGAATAGCACTGGAACATTGCCTGATAAGTGCCCGAAGATGAAACCCTCAGGTTGGAAGGCATTCAATATACGACTGGGGAAGAGCTGCCTCCTCAAAGTAGAGTCGACCGTAATGACATGGAATGAGTAAAGCTTTCAGGACCTTCATTTGCTGAGGTGGCATGACTCAAAATGAGAAAAAAACAACTGCAAGCATCAATTAATAATTGGAATGTGAAATGTACAAAGTATGAATCTAGGAATATTTGGAAGTCATCAAAACTGAAATGAACTGGTATTGGCCATTTTGAATCAGATAGTCATGTGGTCTGCTGACAGATTGAAGTGGAATGGAGTGACATTCATCATCAAAAACATTTCAAAGATCTATCCTGAAGTACAGCGTGGTCAGTGATAGGGTAATATTCATACGCCTACAAGGAAGACCAGTTAATCGACTATTATTCAAATTTACACACCAACCATTAATGCCAAAGATGAGGAAATTGAAGATTTTTATGAACTTTTGTAATCTGAAATTTATCAAACATTCAATCAAGATTCATTGATAATTACTGATGATTGTTGTTGTTTTAGGTATTGTCGGTCGCTTCTAACTCATATCGACCCTATGTACAACAGAATGAAACACTGCCCAGTTCTGCGCCATCCTCACAATCATTGTTATGGTTGAGCCCATTGCTGCAGCCACTGTGTCAGTCCGTCTTGTTGAGGGTCTTTGGCATTGGAACTGGTACTTGGAATGCTTAAGTTGGAAACAAAGAAGAAGGATCAGTAGTTGGAAAATATTGCCTTGGTGATAGAAACAATGCCGAAGATCGCATGATAGAATTTTGCAAGGCCAATAATTTATTCATTGCACATACCTTTTTTCAACAACATAAATGGTGAGTATACATGTGGACCTCACCGAGTGGAAAACACAGCAATCAGATTGACTACATGTGTGGAAAGAAACAATAGAAAAGCTCAATATCATGTCATAATAACGGCAGGAGTTGACTGTGGAACAGACCATCAATTGCTCATATGTGAGTTCAAATTGAAGCTGAAGAAAATTAAAACAGGCCCGTAAGAGCCAAAGTATGACCTTGAGCATATCCCATCTGAATTTGGAGACCATCTCAAGAATAGATCTGACGCAACAAACGCCAACGACTGAAGACCAGACACGTTGTGGGATGACATCAAGGACATACATGAAAAAAGCAAAAGGTCACTAAGAAGACAGGAAAGAAAGAAAAGACCAAAAATGGATGTCAGAAGAGACTCTGAAACTTGCTGTTGATTGCAAAGTAGCTAAAGTGAATGGAAGAAATGAAGTAAAAGAGGTGAACAGAAGATTTCAAAGGGTAGCTTAAGAAGACAAAGTAAAATACTGTAATGCGACATGCAAAGACCTGGAGTTAGAAAACCAAAAGAGAAGAACATGCTTGGCATTTCTCAAGCTGAAAGAACTGAAGAAAAAATTCAAGCCTCGAGTTGCAGTTTTGAAGGATTCTATGGGCGAAATATTGAATGACACAGGAAGCCTCAAAGGAAGATTGAAGGAGTGTACAATAACTGTACGAAAAAGAATTGGTCAGCGCTCAACCATTTCAGGTGGTAGCATATGATCAAGAACTGATGCACTGAAGGAAGAAGTCCACGCTGCATTGAAAAAACAAACCAAACCCATTGCAGTTGAGTCAATTCCAATTCATAGCGACCCTATAGGACAGAGTATAACTACCCCATACGGTTTCCAAAGATCACCTGGTGAATTTGAACTGCTGACCTTTTGGTTAGCAGCTATAGCTCTTAACCACTACGCCACCAGGGTTTCTGCTGCACTGAAGGCATTGGCGAAAAACAAGTCTCCAGGAATTGATAGAATACCAAGTGAGATGTTTTAACAAACAGATACAGTGCTGAAAGTGCTCACTTGTCTGTGCCAAAAAATTTGGAAGACAGCTAACTGACCAACTAACTGGAAGAGATCCATATCTCTGCCCATCCCAAAGAAAGGCAGTCCAACAAAATACAGAAATTATCAGACAATATCGTTAATATCACACAAGTAAAATTTTTCTGGAGATTATTAAAAAATGGTTGCAGCAGTACATTGACAGGGAAATGCCAGAAATTCAAGCTAGATTCAGAAGAGAACTTGGAATGAGGGATATCATTGCTGATGTCAGATGGGTCTTGGCTGAAAGCAGGGAATACCAGAAGGATGTTTACCTTTGTTTTATTGACTGTGAGAGACATTGGACTGTGTGGATTATAAGAAATTATGGATAACATTGTGAAGAATGGGAATTTTGAGAACACTTAATTGTGTTCCTGCAGAACCAGTACATAGACCAAGAGGTGATTGTTTGAACAGAACAAGAGGATAATGTGTTGTTTAAAGTCAGGAAAGGTGTGTTTCAGGGTTGTATCCTTTCACCATACCTATTCAATCTGTATGTTGAGCTGATAGTCTGAGAAGCTGGACTATGTGAAGAAGAATGTGGTGGTGGGAGACTCATTAATAACCTGTGATATGCAGATGACACAACCTTGCTTGCTGAAAGTAAAGAGGACGGGAAGCTCTTGCTGATGAAGATCAAAGACTACGGCCTTCAGTATGGATTACACCTCAACATAAAACAAAAATCCTCATAGCTGGACTAGTAAGCAACATCATGATAAATGGAGAAAAGATTGAAGTTACCAAAGATTTCATTTTACTTGGATCCATAATCAAAGCCTGTGGAAGCAGGAGTCAGGAAGTCAAATGACATATTAAAAAAAAAAAAATTGCATTGGGCAAATCAGCTGCAAAAGACCTCTATAAAGTGTTAAACAGCAAAGATGTCACTTTGAGGACTAAGGTACGCTTGACCCAACCCACGATATTTTCAGTTGCCTCATATGCGTGCGAAAGCTCGGCAGTGAATAAGGAAGACGGAAGAAGAATTGATGCCTTTGAATTATGGTGTTGGCAAAGAATGTTGAATATACCGTGGACTGCCAGAAGAACAAACAAATCTGTCTTGGAAGAAAATGCAGCCAGAATGGTCTTTGGAAGTGAGGACGGCGAGACTTCATCTTACATACTTTGGGCATGTTATAAGGAGGAACCAGCCCCTGGAGAAGGACATCATACTTGGTGAAGTAGAGAGTCAGCAAAAAAGAGGAAGACCCTTGGAAAGATGGGTTGACACAGTGGCTGCAACTGTGGGCTGAAACACAGCAACGATTGTGAGGGTGGCACAGGACCAGGCAGTGTTTCCTTCTGTTGTACGTGGGGCCAGTATGAGTCGGAAATGACTATAAAGCAGCTAACAACAACAAATCTGTTTACCACAACTCTGTGGTCCCCGTAATCACTCTGTTTTGCAAATAAGGAAATTGAGGTTCAAACAGGTTAAGGAACTCCTGACAACTACAGAACTCACTCCATAATCCTACTGAATTTTCAACTGGATTTATCCTACCATTCTAACTCCCGTATGTCATAGGTGAATAACCCCTTTGAGAAGACAGCACCTTATTTGTCATTTAAGGTTTATGGGTGTGTTTCTGCATTAGATTGGGAACTTTCTTAGGACAGGGACTAGTCATATTTCTTTTTGGGCCCCTGAGAACTTATATATTTTTTAAAAACGCATTGCCATCGAGTCTGTTCCGACTCATAGCGACCCTATAGCACAGAGTAGAATTGCCCCATAGGGTTTCCAAGGAGTGCCTGGTGGATTCGAATCTCCAGTGTTTTGGTTAGCAGCAGTGACTCTTAACCACTACACCACCAGGATTTCCTGTTATATGTTAGTACCTAATAGTGGGTGAATACATAGACTACTAGAAGGAATTTTAGAGCTCATATGAATCATACATAAAATAAAATGCCTAAAAATAATTTTAGATTGCTTACGTAGGGTTACAGTTTTTTACTTTGACTCTTTAGACTATTTTAAAAATAATTGCTACTGTCAGAATATCACATCATCTCATCAAAGAGACCATTTCAACACTGGGAAAAGTAGGAAGGACAATCTCATAGTAAGCACAGTTGGTAACTTTATACTTTTTGTTGTTGTTCGTCATAGCTGGCACCTATTCAAGGATTACATTTCAGGAGCTACTATCTAATTGAAGCCTCTGCTTTTAGTGATGATGAAATTAAGCTGAGAGAAGCATCAGAGCTCTTGTAGTAGCAGTGTGATAACTGAGTTTAGAACTCAGTCTTCTGACTCTTAGTCCAAAAGTTTGATACTGTCCCCTCGGTCTTTCTCACATGATGAGACTTAGGCCCAGAGAATTTGTGACTTAACAAAGGTTATGTCGTTTTTTAAGAAGCGGAGCTGGGACTTGAACCTAGATTACCTAACTCCATTTTCATCGAAACCAGGTATTTTACCTCAGTCCATCAGCTCCCATTCAGCTGTTTAGATGGAATTAGAAATGATTGAAAGGTGTCTATATTTAGGACTTGATTTTCTTTCCTTGAAATTTTCAGAATTGGGGCCTAAGCTGCTGCTTCCAGGAAAGAGAGCCAGCGCCGCTGGTGTTGTAGCCCAAAATCTAGATTAGAATACTGGCGGGCCAGCAATCCCCAGACGCCTCACTTAGGGGTAGGTAAGTGAAAGAGACAGTTGAAGATAAGAAAAGTGGAATGAGTGGTAATGTTCTTCCTTCTTATTTCTA
Organism: Elephas maximus indicus; assembly: GCF_024166365.1. Classification (NCBI taxonomy): domain Eukaryota; kingdom Metazoa; phylum Chordata; class Mammalia; order Proboscidea; family Elephantidae; genus Elephas; species Elephas maximus. The sequence goes on along the minus strand of NC_064828.1, from coordinate 86,181,440 downwards.
GCCAGATGCAAATAGTTCACTGCTTTTAAAAATTAACCCTTTATCCTGAAAGCATTTGGAATCTTGAGTGTAAAATATGTGTCAAAAATGTTAACAGTGGTGAAACTTAGGGTAATAAATTTTTTTGTTCTTGTTACATTTTCCAAATTGCGTTTGTGAGCTGTGTTACAGTTATCTGTTGTTGCATGACAAGGCACTCCAAATTTAGTGGCTTAAAACCTAAGAACCATTTATTTTGCTCACGAATCTGCAATTTGTGCAAGGCTGGCGTGGTGGGGACCACTCGTCTCTGTTCCTTGTGGCATCAGGTGAGGTGGCTGGAGGAGTGAGGGGGACTCAGCAACTGGGCGCTGTAACTATCTGAAGGCTCTCTCACTCATGTGTCTGGTGTCTAAGGGCGGCTGTTGGTTGGGACCTCAGCCTGGGATGTTGGCCAGAACACCTACACGTGACTTCTCTGTGTGACTACTTGGATTCCTTGCAGCACGGTGGCTGGGTTCCAAGACAGAGCATCCCAGGAGAGTGAGATGATGGTACATGGCATATTTGACGTAGCCTTGAAGGTCACATAATGTCACTGTTCTGTTTATGGTTGGGGTAGTCACAAAGGTCCGCTAAGGTTTGGAGGAGGGATGGTAGACATAGACACCCCACCACTTGAAAGGAGAAGTGTCAGTGTCACATTGTAAGAAGAGCATGTGGGTGGAATATATTGTTGCAGTCATCTTTGGAAAACAATCTGCCACAACTTGTATTACTTTTAAAATAAAGAATATAAATAATGTGCATGTGTTATGATTGAATTGTATCCCGCAAAAGTGTGTGTCAACTTGTCTAGCCCATGATTCCCAGTATTGTGTGATTGTCCATTATTTTATCATCTGATGTCATTGTTCCTGTGTGTTGTAAATCGTACCTCTATGATGTTTATGAGGTGGGATTAGCGGCAGTTATATTGATGAGGCAGGACTCAATCTACAAGATTAGGTTGTGTCTTAAATCAATCACTTTTGAGATATAAAAGACAGAAGTGAGCAGAGAGACGGAGGGACCTCATACCACCAAGAAAGCAGTGCCGGGAGCAGAGCACATCCTTTGGACCTGGTGTTCTTGTGCAGAGAAACTCCTAGACCAGGGGAAGACTGATGACAGGGACCTTCCTCCAGAGCCAACTGAGAGAACGCCTTCCCCTGGAGCTGGCACCCTGAATTTGGACTTCTAACCTCCTAGACTGTGAGAGAATAAATTTCTCTTTGTTAAAGCCATTTACTTGGGCTATTTCTGTTATAACAGCACAAGGTAATGAAGACAGTGTGATATATGAAAAAGAGAAATATTTGCAGGAAATTATAGTATATGAGTCCAATAAGAATTTGCTTTGCTTTTTGTCTTGTATAGTATGATATTGACAATAAGATGCCTAAACAGAAAGAAGTGGAATAGATTTTGAATTTTCTTTTGTCTCAACAAGCAGCATACTGCTAAATGAAAAGAAGAGATACAACTTAACAACAAAAGACAAATAGCCCAATCATAAAACGGTCAAAGGGCTTTTAATAGACATTTCACCAAAGAGGACATTCACATGGCCACCAAACACATGAAAAGATGCTCAGCATCGGTAGTTGTCAGAAACGCAAGTCAAACCACAATGGGAGAGATTCCATTTCACTCCCACTAGGATGGCTAAGGTTAAAAACAACAACAAAATAACAAATGTTAGGATGTAGGGAAATTGGAACCCTTTTCAGTTGCTGGTGGGAATGCAAAATGGTACAGCTGTTGTGGAAAACAGTGTGGCAGTTCCTCAAAAAACTAAAATAGAACTACCATATGACCTAACAATTCCTTTTCTAGGTATATACCCAAAAGACTTGAAAGCAGTGACTCAAAAAGAGATTTTTACACCAATGTCCATCACAGCACTGTTCACAGTAGCCAAAAGGTGGAAACAAATGCCAATCAACAGGTGAATGGAAAAACAAAATGTGGTACATACATACAATGGAATACTATTCAGCCAGCAGGAGAAATGAAATCTTGATACATGCTACAGTATGGATGGATCTTGAAGATATTATGCTGAACGAAAAAAGCCAATCACAAAAGGACAAATATTGTATGACTTCACTTACATAAAAAGACAAGAAAAGGCAAATGTATAGAGAACAAAGTTTGTTAGTGGTTACCAAGGGTGGGAGGGAGGGGGGACAGGGGAGTTAACAGTGATGGAAAAATCGCGTTGATTAAGGGTAGGGTTGCATAGCCAGTTATTGTAATTGATGTCAATAAGCTGTTGTTGTTGCTTTTAAGTGCTGTTGAGTCAGTTCCAACTCATTGCAACCCTGTGTACAACAGAGCGAAACACTGCCCCGTTCTGTGCCCTGTTCACAATCATTGTTATGCTTGAGCCCATTGTTGCAGCCACTGTGTCAGTCCATCCCACTGAGGATCTTCCTCTTTTCTGCGGACCCTGTACTTTACCAGGCATGATGTCCTTCTCCAGGAACTGATCCCTCCTGATAACATGTTCAAAGTATGTATGATGAAGCCTCACCATCTGTGCTTCTAAGGAGCCTTGTGGTTGTACGTTTTCCAAAATGGATTGTTCTTTTGGCAGTCCATGGTATATTCAGTATTCTTCACCAATACCACAATTCAAAGGCGTCAATTCTTCTTTGGTCTTCCTTATTCACTGTCCAACTTTCGCATGCATATGATGCAATTGAAAATAACATGGCTTGGGGCAGGACCACTTTAGTCTTCAAGGTGACATCCTATCTTTTCAGCACTTTAAAGAGGTCCTTTGCAACAGATTTGCCCAATGCAATGCGTCTTTTGATTTCTTGACTGCTGCTTCCATGGGTGTTGATTATGGATCCAAGTAAAATGAAATCCTTGATAACTTCAGTCTTTTCTCCATTTATCATGATGTGGCTTATTGGTCCACTTGTGAGGATTTTTTGTTTTCTTTATGTTGAGGTGTCATTCATACTGAAGCCTGTGGTCTTTGATCTTCATCAGCAAGTGCTTTAAGTCCTTTTCACTTTCAGCAAGCAAGGTTGTGTCATCTGCTTATCTCAGGTTGTTAATCAGTCTTCCTTCATTCCTGATGGCCCATTCTTCTTCATATAGTCCGGCTTCTTGGATTATTTGCTCAGCATATGGATTGAATAGGTATGGTGAAAGGATACAACCCTGATGCACACCCTTCCTGACTTTAAACCAGGCAGAATCCCCTTGTTCTGTCTAAACAACTGCCTCTTGATCTATGGACAGGTTCCTCATGAGCACAATTAAGTGTTCTGGAATCTCCATTCTTTGTAATGTTATCCATAGTTTGTTATGATCCACACAGTCGAATGCCTTTGCATAGTCAATAAAACACAGGTAAACATCTTTCTGGTATTCTCTGCTTTCAACCAGGATTCATCTAACATCAGCAATGATATCCCTGGTTCCACATCCTCTTCTGAATCTAGGCTGAATTTCTGGCAGTTCTGTCGATATACTGCTGCAGCCATTTTTGAATGATCTTCAGCAAAATTTTGCTTATGTGTGATATTAATGATATTGTTTGATAATTTCCACATCCAGTTGGATCACCTTTCTTTGGAATAGGCATAAATATGGATCTTTTCCAGTTGGTTGGCCAAGTAGCTAGCTTCCACATTTCTTGGCATAGACGAGTGAGCACTTCTAGCACTGCATCTGTTTGGTTTGTTGAAACATCTCAGTTGATATTCTGTCAATTCCTGGAGCCTTGTACAGTAAGTGGTATACCTGTAAATAGTTGAATTGTCCAAAGTTGTGTGGTAGATACAACAATGACCCCCCCGCCAAAAAAAAAAAGAGTAGCTGGTGAGGCTGCTCACGTACAGCCAAACACCTCATGGGATTTGGTTCCTTGATTTGGAGGTTTAGGGTCATGGTTTCATGGAACATCCCAGTTAATTGGCCTAATAACATGTTTAGTGCTTCTGTTCTACCTCCCAGTTTGTTGTGTAGTGCCTGGGGTCTTAAAAGTTTGCAAGTGACCACCCAAGGCACAAAAAATCTATTCACCTGGAGCAACAGAGGAAGAAGAGTCAGGAATTGAAGGAGGATATGATATGTGTGGCTAATTGGTTCCATGAACAACTGCCCCCTTTTCCATGAGACCAGAACTGGATGCTGCCTGGCTACCATTACTGAACATTTTGACCAAAGATTCCATAGAAGAATCCTGATCAAAAAGGGGAAAATGCTGGACAAAACTCTCATGGGCTCTAGACTTTCTGGAGCCATGGAGTGTGGATAACACCTGAAATTATTGCCCTGAGATAATCTTTAAACTTTAAACCAAAAATATCCCCTGAAGTCTTCTTAAAACCATACAGTAGTTTAGCTTAACTAGTAAAAAAGGTCTGCCTTGAGCATTATACTCTTTTAAGAACTATCTATATGGGATCAAATTGACAACAGTAACTGAAAAGATTAGATAGGAACCTTAGGGGGCAGTGAGTTTATGTTAACGAGGAAGCAACGATTCAGAAAAGGAAGGTGAGAATGGTTGCACAACTCGAAGAATGTAATCAGTGTTACTGAATTTTACATGAAGAAACTGTGAATTGGTGTTATGTTTTGCTGTGTATACTCTCAACGACAACGAAATAAATAAAACTTAGAAAAAAACAAAAATTTATAAACAAGATGGAAATTAAGATTTCTGGTTTGATTTTTTTTTTTTTAAAGAAAATGCCCTTTTTTTTAGTTCAAAGTCTTCTTGTTTGTATTAATTTGACTTTTTGAGAAAGTAGTTTCCAACATAGTAGATTTGAGAAACTAGTGCCAATATAATCCTCATATGCATTGTTTGTCTGTTTCTTTTAAGGAAAAGTAATGTTACTCAGTTTTGTATAATTTTACCTGCTAAATTTCTGATATTTTAAAAAATGAGTGGGATAAGAAAACATGCAAAGTTATAGAATATTTAGTTATTGATCACACTTAATTAACAATTATAAAAATTGCCAGTGGCAGGTTTGAATGTAACTAATATTCAGTTTATGGATAAAATGGGGTTTTTTTAGGTAAGCGTCTAATATTACATGCAACTGTAGGTCCATTCCCCGTGGCTGGGACATAGCTTCTTCGGAGCGTCTCATTATTTCTTAGACCCAGACGATGTCTTTGCTGTGCAGATACTTTCCTAGTCCTAAGTGACTTACATCATAGTGAGCCTAGTCCAGCTGAGTTGGTTCAGTATCATTTTTCCCACAACTCCAGGTGTTTTACAACCGAAAACGACTCTAAGCTAGCTAGTGTGGCAATAGAGATAACTAACAGAGTGTTTTACAACCGAAAACGACTCTAAGCTAGCTAGTGTGGCAATAGAGATAACTAACAGACGTTCACTCACTCTTAGCTGGGAATAATCACAATTGACCGATTTTGTAAAATACTTTTTTCAAAAGCTACAGTCATTGAAAAAGCTATTGTTTGATATCTTAGCATCTTAAACGATGTTTTTCAGTAGATACAGATTGGAAATAATAAAGTATACACGCACACACAGACATACATAAGCATTAATCATTTGACTTGCCTTGTTTTTTTTTTTAAGCATTTGTTTTTAGCTGACTTTTGCCTTGAAGAAATCAGACAAGGTTAATTATGATGTGGTTTAAGGTGCTTTATCATCTGGACCCAAACTTTTTATCTGCTTTTAGCTGCCACTTTAGTCTTACAGCTTAGTGTTTCTTTTTATTCTCACCAGATTCCTTGTAGTTTCTATAGTACATGATACTAGTCTGCCTTTGAGCCTTTGCCAACTGTTCCTTGTTTCTAGAATGCTGTTTTCCTATCACCTTGCCCTCCAGGGGGTACTATGGCATGTTATTTAAGCTCCAGCTAAATCACTTCCCTGGAGCGCTTCCTGGTTTATCCAGGCCAATTTAATCACTTCATTGCTGTAATACTTTTGTATCTAGTATGTAAGTCCTCAAACTTGTTGGCTGCCATTAAGTCAGCCCCTGACTTATGGTGATCCCATGCACAGTGGAATAAAATGCTCTCGGGTCCTATGCCATCCCCATGATTGGTTGGGGATCAGACTGTCATGATTCATAGGGTTTTCAATGGCTGATTTTTGGAAATAGATTGCAAAGCTTTTCTTCCTAGTTTGTCTTAGTCTTGAAGCTCTGCTAAAACCTGTTCAGCATCGTATCAACACACAGCCTCCGCCGACAGGCCGCACGGGCCCCGCCGACAGGCCAGTGGTGGCTGTGCATGAGGTGCGTTGGCTGAGAATCGAACCCGAGTGTCCCACATGGAAGGGTAGAATTCTACCATTGAATCACCCCTTCCCCCACAGTTCTCAAAACTAAATTGCAGTTATTTATTAGCATATCCGCTTCCATTACTAGACTGCGACCTCCTTGAGGGCAAGGAATAGTCTTCATTCATCCAGTGTTGTTGATTAAATGAATAAATAAGTAGCCTTGTGAGCGGGGTACTTGCTTGACCCTGAGAGTGAGTATGTCCTAAAATTTTGCCTCTGTGCATCTCATTTGCCTCACCCTTTTTCCAGCCCTGCTTGGGTCTAATAAAGCTAGACTGAATTCCAGTGGCCTGTAACCCCTGGACCTGATAAGCTTTAAACCAACTTTAGATTGCTTTCTGTTTTAAACACCTGATATGACAGGAAGGCATCATTATTAAGAGACTTTTAATATATTTAGACTGAGATTGGAGATCAATTTTCCTTTGATTTTCTTATATCACACACCGGATATTATATTTGGTACATAATAGGAGTTTAATTGAGGTCTAATGAATGTAATAGTAATAATTATAGCTAAAATGATTGTGCTGTTACTGTATGCCAAATAGTGCTCAAAATCCTTTACATGTATTAACTCATTCAGTCTTCATAGCAAGTTCATAAAGTAGAAACTGTTGCTGTCCTCAAATCCCCCCATAGAGCTTTCAGGGAGCAGCTAGTATATTTAAACTGCTGACCTTTTGGTTAGCAGTGTCTTCTATACAGAATAATTTTGGTTTGTATCCTGGACATTTTGAATATTATATAATGAGAGGGTCTTCTTTATATTCTGTGGAGAATGTTGATATTTTTGTTTTAGCTTTCTGTGGGCTGTAGTTCCAATGTCAATTCAGTTTTCAGAGTTTTGGCAGGGCTGTTTAGGTTTGTCTTGCGTGTGTTCCACCCAGTAATTATTCTGGGATCTTGGTGGTGCTGTACTCATTATCTCAGTTTTCAGAACGGTAATTAACATCAGATCCATCCTTACTCAGGTTGGGGGTGAGCCCAGGAGTTCATGAACAACTTTATGAGGGAGAGAGAGCAGAGTAAAAAGCAATGGAGTTTGGCTTGCCCTCTTGGAGCCTGGGTTCTTCCAAATGGAGAGGAAGGCTCCCCTCAGAATTTTGGTTCCTGGAGAACTTCCATTCCCAAATGCTCTTGCTGCTGCTGCCACCTCCACCACAGAGCCACCTGGGTACTGGGCTGAAAGAATATGGAGAGAATTAGTAACCAGTTGCCATCGAGTAGGTTCTGACTCATGGCCACCCTGCGTGTGTCAGAGTAAAACTGTGCTTCTTAGGGTTTTCAGTGCTTAATTTTTTAGAGGTAGATCACAAGGCTTTTCTTTGGAGGTGCCTCTTGGTGGACACGAACCTCCAACCTCCAAGCACATTAATAATTTGCACCGTCTAAGGATGCCATGGAGAGAAAGGAAAGTAAAAGAAGATACAGGAAATTTCCTGCACTCTGAGCTTTAATAGTTCCCCCTTTTCATATCTTTAGCCAGAGATAGAGGGTTTCTCCTGTCGCTCTGCTGTACCACAGTACTCACTTCTGGGTTTGGGGTTGTATTTAGTTCAGGCTGAGGAATCTTAGAGGTGGGCTGGGGAAGGTAAACTCACTGCTGGTTCAGTGGTACTCTGAATTCTGGTGGTCTTCCCTAATCCATCTGTGATATCTTCATGCATTCTGTCCAGGTTTTATAGTTCAGTGGAAGATTAAACGAGGTGTGCAGTTTCTTCGTTTTACCAGGAACCAGAAGTCTTCTCAGTATTTTTTTTTTAACTTTCTATTTTGAAATAAATAAATAGGTTCACTGGAAGTTGTAAGAAGAGTAGAGAGGTCCTGTGTGCCCTTTTCCCAGTTTCCTTTAATGGTTACATCTGGCAGAGGTATAGTACAATGCCAAAACCAATTTTTTATTATGAAAAATTTCAAACATACAGAAATGTTGAAAGAATAGTGCATTGAGCATTTTATATCCCCTACTGATACTCAGTATTTTAAAATATTTGCCATACTTGCTATATATATATGTATATATATATATATATATACATACACCAATATGTACTCTTTTTTATCTGAACCATTTGAAAGTAAGTTGCAGACATCAGGATATGTCACCCTTAAATACTTCAGCGTGCATCTTCTAAGAAAAAGGACATACTTTAATAAACATTAAAAGCAAACTGTTTTCTGTATAACCTCAATACCATTGTCATACCTAAGAAAATTAACAATATGATGTACATTTTTTACAAGAGTCTTAATGTTCCATCCAGGGGTTTTGTTTTGAAGTATGCTGTCAGGTCTTGAAGGCTTGAGTTATTGCTCAAGAAGGTGGTCCTCCTGATATATTCTTGGAAATTACTTTGAGCATCTGGGCTCTTACTCTGTGTGCAGTTCAGAGCCCAGGGATGCCCTTGATCCTATATTCTTGTCTCATTCTTCCCTCAGCTCCATCTTCTCATAGCTTCCTGAGCAGATACTGAGTGGAATGGTCCCCATCTGGAGACTGTAGCTTTGTCAGACTAATTTAGGACTAGCATGTAACTTTGCTTTTAATTATTAGTCAGGAAATTACTTACAGTTAAAATTACAAAAAAGTTTCTGGTATGATGTATAAGGATCATATCCAACTGTAGGTAATTTCAAGCTTGACTATAAGGCTTAAAGAAAGAAGTTTGCTTTTCTTACATAAACCTGGAAGTAAGCAGTTGCTCCTGTTGCATCAGTGGTTCGGCATTGTTGGGGCTAATATCTCTGTGATCTGCTTGGCCTTCATGGTCTCAAAGTAGCTGCTACAGCTCCAGCCACCCACCCACATTCAAGGTAGGAAGGAGGAGGAAGGCAAAGGTGCCATGCCAAGCAAAAACTTCCTCATTAGTGCTTCAACCAAGCCACTTCCATGTCTCATGGGCCAAAGATAGATCATGTGGTCTCCTCTAGCCACGTTTAGCCTTTTAGCTTCGTAGGGAGAGGCAAGGAGGAAAGAAGGATTTGGAAATGGTCTTTTGGGTATCCAGGTAACATCCATCACGATTAAAGGATTATATTCCTTTTATTTCAGGACTGTATTTATTTTATTTCAGCACATTAGGTGCTTAATAACTACATGATAACATTTTACTGAGTAGTGTAGAAAATAAAGGTAATTATAAAATATTTAGTTGTGAAGGTGAACTTTTGGTTGTGCAAGGGGAAGCTTGGCTTCAATTTTGAGACCTTGGGTAGTTATTAAATTTATTAGCCTCAGTTTCCTCATCTGCGAAATGGGGTTAATAATATCTGACTTACAGGGTAATTGTGAGTCATGAAAAAGATACGGTGCCTGCTACTAGGAGGGTGCTTAAGAAGTGGAAGCTATTAATCCTTATAATTGTTTGGTGGATGGACATTGTGATAGAATGGGAGGAGTGTGGAGTTTAGAGCTGGACAGACCTGGTTTGGGTCTTAGTTCCACCATACTAGGAAGTGTGTTCTCAGATAAATCAATTTACCTCTTCGAGATAGTTTATAAATGTTCAGGAATGTTAGAAGAATTAGAAATTGTATAGGTATAGTACAAGAACTTGTAGGCTCTCAATAAAAGGCTATTTTAAGCTATTTCTGTATTTCAGGATCCATATAATGGATGGGGAGTCCTGGTGGTGCAGTGGTTAAGAGCTCAGCTGCTAACAAAAAGTTCATCAGTTAGAATCCATCAACCCCTCCTTGGAATCCTTATGGGGCAGTTTTTTTTTTTTTTTTGGTTATGATGAATGGGGAATCAGTCATTGAGTTTAATTTAGAAATTTCTGTGAGGTTTACTTTATTTGTAATAAGAGGAATAGTGTTCATTGGTAATGAGATTTTTCATCTGTTCAAATAAAAAAATGGTCAGCCACAGAAACTGGACACTAGATTTGAATTATGAGGTCTCTTTTCACTATGATTTAAAAAATCTTAGATATTTAGTTAGTCAACATATTAGTGGTTTCTTTATAATGGATATCCTCTAGTGCTTTTGACACTAACCTTCCAGGTGGGCTGTTCTTTTTCCTCTGATAGTCTATTTCTTATTATTGCTCCATGTATTTCATCCTCTTAGTTTTTATTATTTTTTTCTTCTTTCTCAGGTATCCCCAGTCTAATGCACCTGAATATATGTTCTCAATATGTACTTATTTTTTGAAATATATTGTTTTGTGTGTATGTGTTTTTAATTTGTATAATGAATCTCACTTTTTTCTCAACACTGTTTAAGATTTAAACAGACTACTATCTGTAAATCTAGTTTATAACTTGTTATACTTCATCACATATGTATTTCCACATTTTATTTATGCATTTTCAAATAATTCCTACCTATGTGTGCCTTTAAAACTGCTAACGCAAATAATCCTGCGATTAGCATCCTTCTACATATCCTCTATTGGCTTGTGCAAAAGTTTCTCTGTAGTATTTACCAAGGAAAGGAATTGCTGACTTGTGGGCTATACGCATACTTAATTTCACTAAATATTGCCAGATTGTTTTCCAAAATGATCGCCCAGCTTATGCTTCCACCGGCAGTATGTTAAGGTTCCCATTTCCTTAAATCCTGAGCACCAACATTTGGTCTTACCCATCTGTTTTTAGTCTTGCCAATCTGATGGGCATAAAGTAGTATCTTTGGCACTGTTTTTTTGTTTTGTTTTAAGTTACGTTTCTCTGATTGAGAGAGAGGTTAAGTGTCTCTCCACTTGCTACCATTTGGGTAACAAGTGTGCTGCATGTTGATTAAGAAAAATTATCCAAATAATACACAGCTGTTGTAGATACTAAAATAGGCGAATATGAAAAAAAAAAAGATTATCTCTTGCACTCCAAACCAGAGATAATTGCTGTTAGCATTGGCTATAGCTTTCTGGTCTTCAGATAGTTATATAAACATATACACATTCCTGTATGCATACACAAAATATGTATAATTTTTTATTCATGGGATCACATGCAGTTTTATGTTATATTTTTCTTTTTACAATAATATGGCTATTTTCCTATGCTAAAAATTTTTCTACATTACCATGTAGTAGGTACATATCATTCCATTATATGGCTTTAAGTTATTTAATCTAATGTAGTGGGGCATTTATGTTCTTTCTGGTTTTTCTCTTTTATTAACAATACTTTGGTGAACTATTTAATCAAGCCTATATTTTGATGAGGCAAAGCTAGAAGGATTATACCCTTGCAGCCTTTGTGAAACTGGGTTTATAGCAAGTTGCAGGCTGTCTCAGCCTATTTTCCACTTGGATTCTAGGGCAGCTATTAATGCTTCATTTTATAAAAAGACATCTAACCACTGATCTTCCAGGATTAGAGTTCTGAAACTTCCCAGTTGGGCCTTATATCCTTTTCTCTTTCACTTTGGCAGGACTAAGTTAGCACAGAATGATAGTGCAAGAGCGGACTTAGACCTATGTATTTAAACATCACAGTTCCTCTGATAGAGGGGCTGCTTGACTTCAGCTATAAAGAACTCTAGTCTAAAATGATTATTTTTCAAAATGTTAATAGATTTGTATTATAACAGTAAGAATATTCATTGTAAAATAATAAAATCATAAAATTACCATAATCCTTGTAAAAAAAAAAAATCCTTGTAGCCACAGATAACTGCTATTAACCATTTTGCCTTATATCCTTTTAGATTGTTTTCTAGGTGATATGCTGGAGCCAGCTAGCACTGGCGCTCCACAGCCACTAATTCAGGAATCATGCAAGCCCAAATTGTTGGTAGCTTGATATTGGCCATAGTGGAATATTTACACCATGGAAATTGGCAAGTGCTACAAATCCAGGGGTACCCTTGCCCCACTCTGATCCGGTTTATCAGCGCATTACTGCAAATAAACATCACATCAATAAATACAGTTCTGCTTTATTTTTAATGGTTACACAGGTGTCCGTTGTGTAAGGTCAGTGGTTCTCAGCATAGTCCTTGGACCAGCAGTATCAGCAATACCTGGAAATTTCTTCAAAATACAAATTCTTGACCTCTGTCCCAGACCTGCTAAATTACGGACTCTGGTATTGGAGCACAGCAATCTGTGGTCTTAAAAGCCCTTCATGTAATCCTGATGCATGCTAAAGGTTGAGAATCACTTGTATAAATGTACCATAAATTATCTGATTCGTCTGATGATTTCTTTGTGATATATTCCTAGATAATGCTCATTTTAAACTCTAGGTGCATATTGCCAAAATGTGTTCTAAAAAGGTTGTACCAGTTTCCGTTTTCACCTGAAGTCTGACAGTGTCATTCAACTTCTTTTTAAGCTCTTTAGTTCTGTGTCTTTCTCCGTGAATTTTAAGGATTAAAAAAAAATCTGTATAGAGGCAAACAGCTATGTTAAGGATTTTACTTCTCTCTTAGCTGTGTCTATATCCATTTGTCCATCCCAGAGCTTCATTCACCTGTATTCTGAACAGTGAAGTATTTTAATGTTATTTATACTTTTAAGAAGGGGCAGTTAAGACACAGAAAAAACTATCTTAACCCATAAGTATTATAGCCACACATGATGCTAGATGTGTGGCTGTAATACTTATGAAAGTATTTCTTTGACTTACATATGAATGATTAGACCATGCCTCATTCCTTACCTCTGGCACATAACATTATTCTGAAACACCACTTTAAAATATATTAAAACCTGCTTGCTGTAAAAGTTGCTACTAATGATGCCAAGCTGTTAGAAAAGAGAAAAAAATCTCAGCAGAACTTTGGACTCTTCTTGGCAAATAGAGAGGAAGTACTCATGGCTTACGGAAGTACTTTATCTTAAAGGCTTTTATTAGATTAGGAACCGGAGTTTACAAGTATTGGTGAGAACAAGGATAATTTAGGCAGGTTTGCCATATTTCATTGGGCCTGGTTGTTGGCACAAAGCGTTTTTGAATTTTGTACATTTATTAAAGAACAGTTGCAAACACTAACGCTGGGCCTTATCCCAGTCTTCATTGTTGGTGACTTTTTTTTTTTTTTTTTGGCTAAAGTGAGTACCTTGGACTCAAACTGTTAATTTTATGAATGGCATTAGTAGAGTCTGCCAGATTTCTGTGGTTCCACATTTATAAAGCCTCAGAAGTCATTTTGTTTAATTAAGCATTCCTTTTTTTTTTTCCTATCGCTGTCTCCAAAGTTTATATTCTTGACCTAAACAGTTAGTTTCTCAGAGATGCTGCTCTGAAAGAAATCATGAACATTGGAGTTGAAATGATAGCTTCCTTATTCTTTTTTGGCTCATCGTACCCTCCATTACAGTGCGGCAGCTTGGATAGCTAAAGACTTCAAATTCTACAGATCTGGTTTCAGGTCTGCTTCCTACTAGCTTTAGTCAAGTCATCTAGTTTCTCTATGCCTCAGTTTTACCTGCAGAATTGGGCTGGTGGTACCTGTCTCAGGATTATTATTGAGATTAAACACGATATGGTACATAATATATATAACAGCAAAATTCTGAGTGCCTTCTGACCTAGGAGGTTCATATATCAGACAGTGTTCCGGCACTATATCAGACAATGAATGTTCTGCTGTGACCCATAAAATTTTCATTGGTTAATTTTTTAAGTCAATTGCTAGGCCTTTCTTCCCAATTTTTTTTAGTCGGGAACCTCCACTGAAACCTGTCCACCTTAGGTGACCCTGCTGGTATTTGAAATACCAGTGGCATAATTCCAGCATCATAGCCACATGCAAGACAACACAGTACAACAAACTGACAGACTAGTGACTCCCGTGAAACTCATCTGTGGATCAGGTTAAGGACTTTTGCAGAACATCTTCCCCTTGGCAGGCTTATCCAGTTTCTTGCCTTTAGTTGTAATCTGAGTGTAGATGGCTCCGATTCTGGTTCTCTCTTACGAACTTCTACCTGCTGGATGTATTTATGGTGGTATCTTTTACATAATAGAGGCTTTTTTTTTTATCTTTTACATAATAGAGGCTTAGTAAGTGAATGGAGGATTAAATCACAAATATAAACTATATTATAATCCCCCCCCCCCAAAAAAATCTGCCATTGAGTCAATTCTGACTCATAGCGACCCTATAGGAGAAAGTAGAACTGCCCCATAGAGTTTCCAAGGAGTGCCTGGCAGATTTGAACTGCCAACCTTTTGGTTGGCAGCCGTAGTACTTAACCACTATGCCACCAGGGTTTCCAAATTATATTATAGGTCCAGTAAACTTTACAACTGTGTTTGGCTAGACTATGCTCACTGTAAACTGTAGCTAATAAAGTTAAGTGAGGTTAGGTATTGACTGAGACACACCTGTCTAATTTCCTGAGGTATCTGTTGGAAACCACATGTAAACTTGTGAAAGGGTTTTGGTTAGAATTCTAGCCAGGATATCAGTTTCCAAGTATATTTTGGCATAAGGAATTACCTAGATTCCTGAAGGATAAGAATCAGCACAAAGCTGGTTCCTATGAGGTATGGTTCTTACAAGTAAACCACTTAACTAGTGGTTTACTAAGGGAGTAATAGATAACAACTCAGGATCAGGAAGCATCTACACAAGGCCCCCTGAAGTAGACAGCGCATCTGTCCTTTCAATGTAGGACAGTTCTCTCAGCTCTTGGCCGTGCAAGCAAGCGGGCAGGCCCTTCTCTCAGCTTCCTATTGGTCCTTAGGCCTGGCCCTCTCTTGGCCTAGGGTTACAGCTCTCAGCACAGCTGGGGCATCTGCCACCGCCAAAGGCAGGCCAGCTTGGCCCCCACACAGTCTCTCTACTGCTTACTGGCCCAGTTCATAGCCAGCGTAGTAGCTTGTTCAGCTCTCTTAATTGCTTTCTTAGCAGTAGCTTTCTGCTGTCACCGCCACCTCTGCCATCACCTCCAGCTCTGCCACAGGAGCCCTTCTGGGCCTGTGGTTACTGGCTCCGCCACGGGCCTCTCTTCTGGGCTCTTCATCATCTTTGTTGTTACAGCCATTGGCCCATGTTAGACAGCTCTTTTAGGAGGTTTCCTTGCCCTCTCGCTCTTTGCTTCTCTCTTCTTGCCTCTGAAAATCTCTGTGGGGTTGGTTACTTACATAAGCAAACTCATTGTCAATTTCAAGTTGTGGCCCTCCCAGCAGGACCACAAACCGACCAATCCCCACAGGTCACTCAATCCTGTTGGGTGATTTTATGCACCACTATTTGCATTTTTTTTATTTGCATAGCAGATGAACCAATCCTTGCGCAGTATATAAAGCAGACCATTTACAAGGCAGACTGCAGCCCAGGGCCAGATAAAAAGTATCAAACCATCACATTATTTACAGTTCATCCAGGAAATGTCAGTCAACCTGGACAAAAGTGACAAACCCTCTGGGATAGAAAACAACCTGGGAGCCCTCCCACTGCTTCTCCAAAGAACTAGGGCAAAATCTCCCAGGCTCTTTTCCAAAGAACCAATGCAAAAGGCCGTATAAAGGAAGTCATTTTACCACATCAAGAAACCACCAAATGTGGTAGCTTCTTTCAGATTACAAACTACTGTTGAAATTTAATGTCATCTGAAATTTTACTATTTCACTTTCAAGTATTATGGATGACTATGTATTATTAGAGCCTTATGCCTTCATCTCTTTCCTCCTCTCCTAGTACCCATAGTTTTAGTAAACTCCTACATTTGTAGGGAACAGAAACCCAATGTAAGGAGAAAAAAGAGTTATTGGCCCAAGTAATTGAATACTTCAGAGTCAAATCTGATTTAGCACAGCTGGATTTAGAAGCTCGAATTACTTTCAGGGGCTTTAACTTTTACTCCCTTTATCTCAGCTCTGCTTTTCTTTGCCTCTTGGACTCATCCTTTGCTAAGATGGGATGACTTTTTCCACGGAGTCGGGAAAGATGGCAGCAAGGAGCTATAATTTACATTGGCTTTATAGTTTTTTTATAGTTACAACCCAAGAAGAAAGGTGATCTTTCTCTTTAGCATAAGGAGGGGGGGAAAAAAAATCTTGGGGAAGACTTTGGGCTAGCTTAGGTCATTTCTTTGATGTTTCCTGCACCTACTCCTCCTCCATACATGTACACAGTGGGATAGGAAGGATTGCTGGGTAGATAACATGTATCTACAGCATTCTCTCAGGATCATTTTATTGTAAAGCATTTTTGTAGAACCCAACTTTCCTCTTGAAAACAATAACCCTTGTAAAAACTCCTGGGATGCTGAATGAGATTCCAAAAAAACCACCCAGTGTAATATTGTTTAGCACATTCCTTTTCCTTTCTAGTGCTACTTCATTGCTGAATTACTGGTACCAGTGGTTCCCAAAATGTGAGTCCTGAACCAGCACCATCAGCATTATATGGGAACTTGTTAGCAATGCAGATTCTCGGGCCTCATCCTTATCTACTGAATCAGAAGTCTTGGGGGTGGACCCAACAATCTATTAAACTCTCCAGGTGATTCTGATGTTTGCAAAAGTTTGAGAACCACTGATCTTTATCATCAATCCTCACAGTTGTCTGAAAGAGAAGAGAAAGATTCTTCACTGTTAGAATAATTAGTGGTTTTACATGACAAACAGCTGGAAATGATTTTTTTTTCCATTTAAATTTATGGAAGATTATTGTCTGTATGACTCATTTCAATTCTGTAATTTTTGTGTGTGTGATGCCCTGTCATCAGGAAAAAGGAAAGCAAATTGGCATATTTTGAATGCCGTCTATGTACCTGACCCATTGGTACTGAGTCGATTCCAACTCATAGCAACAGTATAGGACGGAGTAGAGCTTCCCTATAGGGTTTCCAAGGCTGTAATCTTTACAGAAGCAGACTGCCACACCTTTCTCCTGTGCGTTTGAACCCCTGACCTTTCGGTTAGCAGCCCAGCTCTTAACCACTGCACCACTAGGGCATCTTACTATGTATCACTCAGGCCAAAGGTGTTATTATACATGGTGATTTAATAGGTCACGAAATCAGTCATGGTTCTGTATTCCAGTTGTTGCTGAAAAGAAAACTGAGGCTGAGAGAGGTTTAAAAAGTTACCTAAGGTAATGTAGCTAGTAAGTAGAAATGTAGAATTAAAATGTATATAGTCAGTATGCATACTGAGGGTCTCCTATGTGCTGGTTTCTGTTGTAACCATCAAAAGTACAAAATGCTTAAGACCTACCTAATTTTTGTCCTTAAGCAACTCAGTCTTGTAAAGAAGACAGACAGTACTTTTTTTGATATTTAAACTTACAATTTTTTACTGTTATAAATGGTACTGCAGTGAACATTCTTTCACATTGTTTTTTTATTTGTATTGTGCCCTCAGTATAATTCCTAGAAATAGAATTGCTGAACCAAATTTATTACAGATTTATAGTTCTTCTTTTAGTTTAGAATGGGCCATGTAGCAAATTAGTTACTTTGTTATGTTCAACTGCTTTATGTTTAAATGGAAAAATAAAAAGATCTCTCATATCTCTTGGTGTTTTGTTTTGTTTTTTGTTTTGAGGAGAATATCTTCAGCTCCTTATATTATTTTATGATATTTTGTCAAGGAGTAAGTGCATCCAAAAACAGAATAAAACTTGTTATTTGGTTAAGATGATAGGAATTTTTTCCACATAGCCATGGTATATTTTGACATTCAGATATAAGAGTTTTTTTTTTTTTTATTACTGTGCTTTAGATGAAGTTGTACAGCACAAATTAGTTTCTCTTTAAATAATTAATACGCATTGTTTTGTGACATTGATTGCCAACCCCACGATGTGTCAACACCCTCCCCTTTTCCACCTTGGGTTCCCTGTTACCAGCTTTCCTGTCCCCTCCTGCCTTCTAGTCCTTGCCCCTGGGTTAGTGTGTCCATTTAGTCTCTTTTGGTTTTATGGGCCTGTCTAATGAAAGGTGAACCTCAGGGGTGACTTCAGTACAGAGTTAAATGGGTGTCCAGCGGCCATACTCTTGGGGTTTCTCCAGTCTCTGTCAGACCAGTAAGTCTGGTCTTTTTTTGTGAGTTAGAATTTTGTTCTGCGTTTATATCTAGCTCTGTCCAGGATCCTCTATTGTGATCCCTCTCAGAGCAGTTGGTGGTTGTAGCCAGGCACCATCTAGTTGTGTTGGACTCAGTCTGGAGGAGGCTGTGGTAGTGATCCGTTAGTCCTTTGGACTAATCTTTGCCTTGTGTCTTTAGTTTTCTTCATTCTCCTTGCTCCAGATGGACTAGGACCAGTGAATTATCTTAGATGGCTGCTCACAAGCTTTTAAGACCCCAGATGCTACTCACTAAAGTAGGACGTAGAACATTTTCTTTATAAACTATGTTTTGCCAGGTGAGCTAGATGTCCCGCGGAGCCATGGTTCCCAGCCCTCAGCCCAGTAATTCAGTCCCTCGGGGAGTTTGGATGTGTCTATATAGCTTCAGTGACCTTGCCTTGGTCAAGTTGTGCTGGGTTCCCCAGTATTTTGCACTGTCTTACCCTTCACCAAAATTACCACTTATCTATTGTCTGTTTTGAATTAGTTTCTGTGTATGGTATGAGGTGTGGATCCTGTTTCATTTTTTTGCAGACAAGTGTAAGATTTTTTTACACGTTTAAGTTTGATCTTATCTACTTTTGGTACCTGGCAGTAGAGAGTGGCTAGCTTCTTAGTCAAGTGACTTTTTTCCTTTAAGAAAATAAAGAGTCTAACGGTACATTTATTTTAGTTTTTAAATATGAGTTAATTTCTGTTGTTGGAATTTCTATATTTCTAAATATTTTCTTCTACGAGTGAATGCAATAGGCAAAGTGAATGTTGATATAAATGATAGCAATGTGAATATTGGTTACAATTTCTTTTTTCATTAACATATTCCTAGGGAGTTTAAAGGTGTTCTATAGTCACATCAATTAATGACCTGTCTTGCTAGATTTGCATTTTCTTTTTCTAGGGTTTGTCAGAAGTTCTTGAAATTATCTGGTGAACAGTCCCATAAATACAGTTGTTTCAACTTTTCTTTCATTTGAACCACTATTCATTTAGGGAATATTGATCTTGCCTCACAGGAAACTTTTTATCTGATGTGAATAAGCTGGTTGAATGTGTACCTGTTAGGTTTCTTCTTTAATATTTGATCTACAAATGACTAAAAATGTAAAACTGAGTTCTCAGACCCAGAATAGAGAGACATAGCAGATTTTTTAAAAGAAATAACAATAACTTATATAAAAATATTTTAATAAACTGCTGGCAAATTGCATTCTTATATAAACAGTTTTAAGTTATTTCTGACTCCATTTTTTTTTTTACTTAAAAGATATTTCTGCACAAGGAAGTTATACATTACAAGCAGGAGGTTTTCCAGAATTTTAGTTTTAGTGGTAAGGTTTCTTCCATTAGAATTCCTAACAGAGCACCCAATAGATTGAGTGCGTCTCTTACCTTTCCTTTCACTTCCCTGATTCTCAACAAAATCTTTGTAGATTGCTGAATACTGAGGGCCTTAAAAATATTTAGCTTTCATTATCTAGAACAAAATTTGAATTGGATTCTTTTTTGCTTTGTTTTGTTTTTCTCTCAGAATTTCCTGGTAGTATTCAGTTAGAACTCATGAATTTTTCTCTAGAGATCAGGCAGCCTAAGGAAGAATTATTAAAAGCCTTTTTTTCTTTGGGTATGTGCTTACCAGGCAGAGTAGCCACTGTATTCCAGTAAGAGAATCTATTGCCAAAACACCCACTAGAGCAGAAAACTGACCTACTTAATGCTCACAAGTTAAAAAAAACAACTGTGGAATTGTACCAGCATTGGATCAACCTTTCCCTTGTCTTGCGGTGGATGTAGTGGGGGCTAGAGAAGAGGATGAAAAAGGATATTGAGCTGCTGCAGGGGAGTTAAGTAATACAAAACACCCAGTGAGTAAGTGAATATTTAAGCACCTGAAATTGATTTCATTACAAGCTACTCATTTGGTACCATTTGGTGGCCTCTAACATAAAACAAGTGCCCTGGTGGCTCAGTGCTTAAAGTGCTTGACTGCTAAGCAGAAGGTTGGCGGTTCGAAATCACCAGTGGCTCTGCTGGAGAAAGATGTGACAGTTCGCTTCTGTCAAGATTTACGGCCTTGGAAACCCTTTGGGGTCACTGTGAGTCGGAATTGACTCAATGGCAGTGGTTGAGAAAATAAAAGTTCTTTTTAAATTATTTTAAACTTTAAAAAAAAATGTAGCATAGCAAATTCTTAGGGCCTTTATATTAGTGTTGAAAAGCCTACTAGCTAAAGTTGTCAACCAGGATTTCAAGAATAGTTTTTTTGGCAGGATATGGTAAATTTACTGTTTTAAAAAACTTTTTGGTTCATTGTTTTATCAATATTCTACATTTCAGAATTTAAGCTATTGAAATAAAAAGAATGTATGGGGTATTTATTTATAACAAGTATCTATGAGCCTGAACTTTATCAAACTCATAGTTCCCACCATTATCTAACCTAAATTTTTCACCATTCTTACATCATTAGCTTCTAACAGAGCTTTGCTGTCTAATTTAGAAACCACTTACCATGTGGAACTATTTGAATTAAAATTGAATAAAATAAAAAATTCAGTTCCTGAGTCACACTAGCCACATTAGGTTAGCATATCGGACAGTGCAGATATAGAACATTTTTATCGTCACAGAAAGTTCTGTTGATTAGGGCTGTTCTAGAGGCTGCCCCATTCTGTCATGCTCTGCTTCAGGGTTTCCTAACCTTGGCACTATTGACATTTTGGGCAGGCAATTCTTTGTTACGGCGGGCTGTCCTGTGCATTGTAGATGTTCAGCAGCATCCCTGACTGCTGCCCACTAAAGGTAGTATCCACTCACCTGTGACAACCAAAAAGGCCTTTAAACATTGTCAGATGGCCTCTTGGGAGCAAAGTTATCCCTGCTTGAGAACCACTGGTTTATTACATAATATTAGTCCTGTATCAGTTTACTTTTTCTGTATAAAAAATTCAGTGACTTAAATTATTTACCTGTTCACAGTTCGGCTTGAGCTCAGTTGACCTTTGTGATTTGCTAGTGGTTTGACTGGGGTCAGATGATACAGACTAGCCTCATTCATATGTTGGTTGGTTGGCAGGCTGTTGACCAAGGTGAGAGTGGGGGTGGGCTCTGTTCTCCTTCATGTGGCCTCTCTAGCAGGCTAGCTTGGATTCATTCACTTGATGGCATTAGGGTTCTGAGAGTAGTGAAAGAGAGGCCAAACACCAGTGTTCAAGCACTTTTCATGTCTTTGTTGTGTCACATTTTCTAATGTCTCATTGGCCAAAGCAAGTCATCTCTCCAAGCCCAGATTCAAGGAGTGGAGAAATGGATTTCACCTTTTGATAGGAGGAGAGGCAAAGTCACATTGTAAAGGGGTACGTATAGGAACTGGAGGAATTATTGTGACTATTTGATGGAGCAGTGGTTAAGTGATATGGCTGCTAACCAAAAGGCTGGCAGTTCAAATCCACCAGTTGCTCCTTGGAAAACCTATGGGGCAGTTCTGCTCTGTCCTCAGGATCACCATGAATCGGAATCGACCCAACGGCAACGGGTTTTTAGGTTTTATTTTTGCAAATGATATTATTTCCTGAACAATACAAAGGCCTTAAAACCTTTCCATCCCGTTTACCAACTCCCCGTTTCTTGTCTTTTGTGCTTTGTTTTTATTAATATTATTGTTTGAAAACAATCCATAGTTATTTAATTTTATTCATACATTTACTCTTTCTGGCATTCTTGATTCCTTCCTGTGTTACTGTGCTTCCACCTGGGATTATTTTCTTTCTCCATAGACAAGTCCTTTCTTTTAGTGTGAGTCTAATGGTAGTGAAAGTTCTGTTTTTGTCTGAAATCGTTTTTATTTTGCTTTCATTTTTGATGGATATTTTCATTGGGCAATTTCAGATTGAAAGTTATTTTCTTTCAGCATTTTCAATACATCGTTGTCTTATGACTTCATTGTTTCTGCTATAGAAACAGTGCCTTTGGTTTTAAGTACTATACCTAAGGTGGTTTTCTTTGTATTTAAATTACTTGAGGTTCATAGAACCTTTTGAATCTAGTGTGGTGTCTTCTCAGTTTTGAAATATCTCTTCTAATTTGTGTGTGCCCAGTCTTTTACTTCTTTCTGTATGGAATTTTTTTTAAAAAACCTTTATGTTTGATGTGTTTGATGTCCTCTGTGTCCCATGTGGTTTTCCTGCTCTTTTCTGTATTTTCTATCCTTTTTTTTTCTCCTCTGTGCTTCATCTGGGTATTTTCTACCGACTTATTTTCTAGTTCTTTATTGTCCAATCTGCTGTTAAAAACATGTTTTATTGTTAATTTCAGATAATCTATTTTTCAATTCTAGATTTAAATTTAATTGTTTTTTGTTTGTCTTTATAACTTTCAGTTGTCTTATAAAATTCATGTCATGTATTTCCCTCAACATATTAATCACAGTTTAAAGTTCTCATCTGATAATTATAATACCTGGATCCCTTGTGGGTCTTTTTCTGTTGTCTGCTTTTTCTCTTGATTTTCAGTCAGTTGGCCTTGTTTCCTGGCATGACTGGATGTTTTTAAAAATGAATGTCAGACATTGTGTTTGAGAAATTATAGAGGCTCTTGATGGATATTATTCTCTAGAGAGGATTTAATTTTCTTCTGGCGCTAGTTAACAGTAAGAGCAGATGCCCTTATCTGTTATGGGCTTGAGATGACTTGAGACTTTGTTTTAGACTTCTCAGGGACTGATTTAAATCCAGTTTCTCCTTATTCCAGAAGTGTTGTCCTTCGGAGATATCAAATAGAAGTCTGTGGTATTTGCCAGTACCTCTCCTTGGCAGGCCTTGCACTCCAATTTTTCTTTTCTTAGCGCTTTGAGACTACCAAAAGCTCTGCTTACCTTTTTTGCCTTAAAATAGGCACTTTGCTTGGTTCTTGGCCTCTTGCCCCCACACAGGTTAGGCTTTAGTAAATACTCTGAGGGCAAAAGCAATACAGGCTGTCCAAACTCACTTTGTGTGGGTTTCCTTTTCTGTGGAATCTCAGCTCTCATTTTGTTAGTCCTGAACTCTAATATTTGTCTCTGCAGCCCTGTGAGACTGCCTAAAGCTCTAGTCTGCAGCTTGATGCCCTAGAAGGAAAAAGTAGTGGAGGATGTCAGGCTTAGCTCTGTTTCCTTTATCTCTGTTTGGCCTCTAAAGTCCCAGCTATTTGCTTGTTTTTTTGGCTTTTAATTCAGTTTTTACAGCTTTTCTTGCTAGGAGGATTAATCTGACACAAGCTACTGTGTAATAACGGGCAATGGATGTTTCTGCCTGTTATTGAAAATTCTTCGCTTATTAAAAAATACTTTTTAAGCATTTATTAATCTTGCAGTGAACCTGACATAGAGGTTCCTGCCCTCATGGAGCTTACATTTTTGTAGGAAAGAGAGGTATTATATATTAATTATGTATATTTTTGTAGGGAAGAGAGGTATTAATTACATACGTATTTATTTAAAATTGTGATAAACACTAGAGAAGATGTACAGGGTGTTATGAGAGCTTATTATAGCGGTAGCTGACATAATTATGTTTATAGTTTGCTTCCCCATGACTATAAGTCTCATGAAGACTGTTCACTGAAGTACCCCAAACACCTAGAACAGTGCCTGTCACAGCATAGGACCTCAGTAAATACTTGTCGAATGAGTTGAACAAACAAAATCTTAGGCTGAAGCCCTGTATATTATACCAGTAAAAGCATAGCAGCTTTAATTAAGTCAGGGTAGGGACTTGGAGTTCTACCCACTGGCTCCTGCCCTTTTCCACCCTGTGGCATCCCTCTAAGGAGACAGGTTTTTCACTGTTGGAGAAGGAGGTTTTATATATGGAGAGAGGGCAGTCTAGAATGAGTCCTGTAATCCTGGCTTTGAATTGGAGGTTATCAATATGAACTTAGGGTTTTTAATATAATTTTACATAAAGATAAACACACATGTAACATGTGCATACATGTATGTATCTTTCACATATAGACATGTACACGCGCATAGGTATACACGTTTGTGTGTATATACATGTATGTGTATTCCAGCTTTGTTTGCTAAGAGGGCCTAGAAGCAGTGATTCCCCAGGAACAGTAAACATACCTAATGCTCAAATCTTAGTTTCTAAATCACTCTCCACTAAAAGGAAACCAGAGCTCCTTGGAGAAATGGCCGATCCCAGGAAGAACTGGGTCAGAGAAAATACAAGATGAGCCTGGAACATTTTATTGTGTAGGAAGTTTATAAAGTGCTCAAATAATGATGGGGCCATGTCAAAAGGAACAGGAGCCAGTTTGAAGAGACTTCCACTGAGCAGATCTAAAACAATTTGTACATCAAAATAAACAACGATGGTCACAGATTATAATCCATAAAAAAAAAAAAATAAGAATCCGTGGGTCCAAACCAATATAAATAAATGAATGAATAAATAAATGAGGGAAAAAGGACAATTTTTCCTTGTGGTAGAATAGCAAATAAATGTAGAACTGTTAGAGTTAGAAAAAGGCCGTATGGGAACAATTATAATAGTACTTGATTCACACAAACATCATCTGTAGATACCAAACTATTGGGTGAAAGTTCGGTAAGGAACAGGGTATTTATACAGTCTCAAGATAGTTCCTTATAAAATACTTACTTATTACAACGGGAAAAATAGTAACTTTACAATGGAGAAACCTGGCAGTTATCACCTTAAATAAGTGATCAAAGTTACTATCACTGATAATGGGACCAACTAACTTCTTGTGACTTCCAATGGGATGCAGTGAGGTGGATACATTACTTTGTAACATTCCTACCAAGAGTATATAGCCTGAATTTAAATATGAGAAATCATCAAACAAACCTAAATTGAGGGACATTATACAAAATAACTGGTCTGTATTCTTTAAAAATTTCAGTCATAAAACTCTTACAAAGACTGACGAACTGTTGCAGATGATAGGAGTCTACAGAAACCCGTTGCAGTTGAGTTGATTCTGACTCATAGCAATCCTATAGGACAGACTAGAACTGCCCTATAGGGTTTCCAAGGCTGTAATCTTTATGGAAGCAGACTGCCACATCTTTCTCCTGTGGAGCGGCTGGTGAGTTTGAATTGCCTACTTTCTGGTTAGCAGCCAAGTGCTTAACCATGCTGCCACCAAAGGCTCCTTTTAGGAGTCGAAAGAAAGTGAAACTAATGCAGTGTATGATTCCGGATTAAATTCTGGGCTGAATGAAAAATTAGCTTCAAAGGACATTTTTAAGGCAATTCATGAAATTCGAATATAGACTATAATTACGTGGTAGAAAATTTAATTCTGATGCAACACTGATTTGGTTAGCTATACTGTGGTTATCTAAGAGAATGTCCTTGCTCCTAGGAAAAACATATTGAAATATTTAGGGATGAAGGGCACAGTATCTGCAACATACTCTTTCTTACATGGTTCAGAAAAAAATATGAAAAAGTGAGCGAACAAGAAAACAAATGGGGTAAAAATATAAACAGTTGTTGGTATTTGCAAATTTTCTGTAAATTTTAAGTTACATAAAGATAAGTTTTATCACAACATTGCTAAATTAAAATCTTTCCATATATCTGAGTTGTGATTGAACCAACTTGACCTTGTTACTTGTAGAATTCATAAAAAAAAAAAGAACAAATCATTATTCTTATCATTTAGAGAAAGTAAAATAAAGTAGTGAGGAAGAGCTAGTCATGTAAAAAGATTGTAAATTCTTAAGATACAAAACATAAGGACCTGATGTTTTTGTTTAGCGGTTTGGTGATTATCTTAAGTAACGTGGAGCACCTCTTTATATTCATTTGCCTTTTTTATGAAATACGTATTTCAAGGATTTCCCAAAAATTCCTGTGCAACTACTAAGTTTTCTTAGAAAAGGGCACTTTGTAAAAAATAGATGACCTTTGTTCTAGACAGATAACTTCTCTGAACTTTTTATCAAGAAACTTTGAACACCATTTTTGCAAATACTTGCTAAAATGGGGTTTTGGGGAGAATTTTTCCTTTATTAATCTCTTTGAGCTATAATGAACACACAGTCATTTTTAAGAATTGTTTTTATTTAATAAGTTATTTTAATAATTGTATGATTAGAGTGGTGATGTTCATAATAGTTCAGCGTGATAATAGTATTGATGAGCTATTTAACAAAATTGTCCTATAAGATTTTTTATAAAATATTATTCCTCTTTTTTCTTAAAAAAAAAAAAAAAAAAGAAACACCTAGCCTTATCACAAATGGATGTATTCCTGCTAAACACAGGTATTGATGGAAGTGTGGCTAAATTATATCCTTGAGATCCTGGAGCAAGCAGTATTGACAGTTGATCTTGTTTTGACTAGTAAAATGCCAGGTATAAATAGACATAATTACTCTTTGGTGGCAATGATAATATCTGGAATAATGCTACTTATTCTATAAATATCTGCGTGCTCGCTAGATGCAAAACTCTGTGCTCTGTATTAGAAAGGATGAAGACGAATCAGATATGTTCTCTTTGCTCAAGTAACTAGTTGAGAACTACAATACAAGATGGACAGTGTTAAATGGGATGGGTGAAATATAAGTGAAGGGGCTAGGAGACAGAGGATGTGGCATTTGAGCATTACTTTGAAGGACAGATGAGTACGGGAAAGATGGCCACCCCTCCCCCCCGACCACCAAAAAAAAGCATTCCAGGTAGAGGGAATTACGTGCTTGAAAGCAAAGCAAAAAGTAGGAAAGCATAGTGTATATGGGGCTGCCAGTAGTATAACTTCACCTTGACTAGAGAGAAGGAAAAGAAGAGAAATAATATTTTGCGAAGACGTCTACTCTGTGCCAGTTACTATATGTTAGCTTTCTTATTTAGACCTCACATCAACTTTACAATCTAAGATTTATTACCCTTTTTTTATAATGAAGAATTGAGAATCCAAAGTAGATTGCCTAATGTCACACACTGATGGAACAGGAATTTTAATTTAAAAAAAAAAAAAAAAAGGTCTGTCTTAACATTGTATGATCAGCTTTTGTCAAGCGTTGATCAAAAAAGCGAACAAAAAACTTCGTGAACAGTAGAAAACTATCCAAGAGAATGAAAGAATTGTAACCGTTGGCAACAATATGGATGAATCTCGTAAACATAATGTTAAATGAAAGAAGTCAGACACAAAAGATAACTAAATAAATCTAAGAAAACATGTTCAAAAAAGAGTTGACAATAATAGCTATATCTTCAATACCTCATTCACCTTCAAATAATTTACCTTCAAATAATCATATTCTATGATTCTTTTGTATAAAGTTCAAAACTAGGCAAAATACTATCTATGATATTAGAGGTCCAGCTAGTGGTATCTTGACTGAGGTGGGGGCAGGAAGGTAGTGACTAGAAGAGGAGACATCGAAGGGGGCTTCTGGGGCATTAGTAATGCTCTATTCTTGATCTGGGTGCCAGTTACATGAGTGTTTTTGTGTTTGTATGTTTGTGAAAATTAATTGAGCTGTATACTTCTGATCTGTGCACTTTCCATGTTATGTTATACTTCGGTAAAATTTATAAAATGAAAGATTTTTGTAGTTTTCATAGATCTGCTATTAAAGATACAGTGTAAGTATCTTCTTTTTGTAAAAGTTCATAAAATTCCTCTGTTGGAAGTAAGAACTGGTGTGGACAAACTATTAGGCTTTCTTTTATTAGCTAGCTCTGTGTAACTCATTTCACATCTCTGTGTCTTTCTGCCATAGTTCTTAGAGCTAAATTTTGTGCCCAGTTGCAGTGGTTCTCTTTTTTAGTAGTTTCTAAAGCATTAATAATAAGTGAATGAGTGAGTTCTGTTATTTCACATGTTGTGTTTTTCTCTTAATTTTTCAAGTTTCTTAATATAAAATTCTAAACTATTATTTGAAGGTAAATGAGGTATTGAAGATATAGCTATTATTGTCAACTCTTCTTTGAACATGTTTTCTTAGATTTATTTAGTACATTTTCATCTTCTACCCTCCATTGTAACAGTAACTAGGAGGCAATATGTTGTTGTTAGGTGCTGTCAAGTCAGTTCTGACTCATAGCGACCCTGTGTACAACAGAACGAAATACTGCCCAGTCCTGCGCCATTGTCACAACCGTTGTCATGCTTATGCCCATTGTTGCAGCCACTGTGTCAGTCCATCTCCTTGAAAGTCTTCCTCTTTTTTACTGACCCTCTACTTTACCAGGCATAATGTCCTTCTGCAGGGGCTGATCCCTACTGATAACATGTCCAAAGTATGTTAGACGTAGTCTTGCCATCCTTGTTTCTAAGGAGCATTCTGGGGGTACCTCTTCCAAGACAGATTTGTTTGTTCTTTTGGCAGTCCGTGGTATATTCAATATCCTTCTCCAACACCACAGTTCAAAGGCATCAATTCTTCTTCAGCCTTCCTTATTCATCCTCCAGCTTCCACATGCATAGGAGGCAATTGAAAATACCATGACTTGGGTCAGGCGCACCTTAGTCTTCAAGGTAACATCTTTGCTTTTCAATGCTTTAAAGAAGTCTTTTTTTTTTTTTTTTGCAGCAGATTTGCCCAATGCAGTGTGGGTCTTGTGATTTCTTGGGTGTTGATTGTGGATCCAGGCAAAATGAAATCCTTGACAACTTTGATCTACAATATAAAAAAATATACACCTCTATAATAACAGAAGGAAGATCATTTAAATTGTTTTAGTATTCAGAAGTTAGAGTTGTCAGAATCCCACTTTTCGGGTTCATTTCAAATGTTGCATCTTCCATGAAATCTTTCCTCATTTCTTCCAGTTCAGTGATCTCATCCCCTTCTTAAAGCAATCTGTGCCTCTCTTAAATAAAGTGTTTAAAGTGTTCCATGGTGTAGTATTTTTATACTCCTCCTATAGGTTAGAGATTATGTCTTACTACTTTTCTGTATATCTGGTAATACTGGGTATTGTGATTGCACTTTCCACAGTAGGTGCTTTGTAAATACTTTATCTGAATTGCCGTATTAAATTAAAGAACCTCCCAGTTACTTGTTTTTAACCTCAGATACCATCGCATAGCTTAATTTTGCTTGTACATTTTCTCTACAAATCAGAGATCTTTAATATGCAAGCTGAACAGATAATCTCTTTGTGACCACTTTCATTTTTTAAAGCAAAATTCCAGTTCTAGAATTGTAATTGTGTAATATTTACCCTTTTGCTAGCCATATTTCTTTAGGGGCAGAAAGACATATACAAAACAAGAAAGCAGATTGCAAGCCGAAAGGATTCTTAACATTCTGTAGAATTACTATTTACTCAGCAAATGCTAAAAGAAAATGTGGTAGAATTTTCTGTTTTAGTTTACATGAGAGAGGAGGATACATACATGATTTTGCAGTTAAACATGGAGATGCTTTAGGTTGTTTTGAATAAGTTTCCCTTGTGTACTAGTTACCCCTGTGTCCATTTTCCACCCTGCTTTGATGACATGTCCATTTCTTTCTATTTTTCTTTTTAACATTCTTTCCTACCCCTGCCAGGAATGGCTCCATCTTCACCCAGCTCTTCCTCTTTTGGCCTTGAATGCTACTAGTCTTAAAAGGACATGGGTAGAGTGGGATTTGTGGAAGTTGTTCTTAACAAACAACAGCGTCTTCCTCTCTTCTCATGTATTATGCAGTATATTATGTTTCAAAAATCCAGTAATTTACCTGTAGGTACTTGACCTTTATCTAGGGGAATTCATTGTTATGTATTAAGGGAAATTGTGGTTCTACATGAGTGTGTAGATCTTAGAGTTGCTGCAGTGATTTGGAGCAGTCATCTTCATTATATCATCATAATAAAGTCCTGTTTCCTTGGGGGGAAATTGAGAACCTCTTTCTCTCTTTATTTTGTGTACCTGTGTCTTGTTTGGAGTTAAAATATCAGTGTAGTGTGGCAATATTTGTGTTACTAACAGCTTTGTAAGATATTTATTATTCTCATTTTACAGATGAGGAAACTGAGGCCTGAAGTTACGAAACTTGTCCAAAGTCACACAGCTTGTAAAGGGTACAGTCAAGATTCAGAACCAGGTCTGTCCAGCTTCAAAACCCTTAAATCATGGCCATGAACTTTGAAATAGCTGTGAAGTATCAACCTATGATAAGTTGTATTGCCATTAATATTGTTTAACTGTTGTTCAGCTCTTACTGATAATTTTTTAATGGTGTTTTTTTGGTCCTTTGTGATAATTTTATGTGTCTTTTTTAAGTATTGTGAGAAGTATTATAACATAGTAATTAAGTGTCTGGGCTCCAGAACCATATTACCTGGTGTGAATCCTAGCTTCTCCACTTACTTGTTGTGTGACATTAGGAAAGTTACTTAACTTTTCTGTATCTCGGTTTTCCTATCTATAAAATGGTAGTAGTAATATTATCCACCTGATAGGGTTGTTGTGAATATTAAATTATTTAGTATGTATAAAGGCTGGCACATAGTAAGCATTCAGGAAATGGTCAGCTATTATTATTAATATTATCATCTCCTAGCAGCCACTAAGGCAAATGATCATTATTTTTAGCTCTCTGTCAGGAAATTTGGATAAAGCAAAGTTCAGGCATCAGTGTAAGGTATCACAAAACTTACATAAACAAATATTAAACTTGAATAAGTTAGACCTCAGGAGAATCATAAAACATCTGATCAAGTTCAGATCTACTGTAAAAGGGTTCATATGTGTAAGGACCATGCGTAAAAAAACAAAAATAGGCCCACTAAAATGCCCTTTTAGCCTAATATGAGAATTCGTAACATCCGATCATTGTACTATGAATGTGTTTTGCCTTTTCTTCTCCTTGCTAGTGCAATTTGTATTTGGAATAAATGTCTACATTTTTTGGGTGCTTTTAAGGAGACATTGTTTTGGTAATGTTGACAAATAATTACCAGGAATCAAAAACCTTATGTATAGTGTAAAATTTTGGCAACATTTCTTCACTTGCGGGAATGGATCTCAGAATTTAAATTGTGGTGAGTGTGCAGCACTGACTGACCTTTGAACCAGTTGGGACCACAGCCCGTTAATTAGTCAGAACTGAGCCATGTACCAATCACTTGTTCTTCACTCATATTTGTTTATCACAGCTGTCAGAATCCTAAAGTGCCACATCAACTATTAGTACAATTTAATTAAAATAAAACACCTGTGATTAGTGACTAAGTTTATACCAATTGCAAAAATATCTATTTTTTAGCCATTTTTTTTTAAAGAGTGAGACTTGCCTTGCATATGAGTCTAAGAGCTCTGTAGCTTTTAATCTACACATGTATTTAATTCTTTTATGATATAGAGCCTTCCTTATCCTTGAACATGGTTCATCTTTCTATTTAGATCTTTTAATATTTATTTCAGTAAATTTTTCTTTTTCTCCATTAAAAAATAAACCAGTTACTGTGGAGTTGATTCTGACTCATGATGACCTCATGTGTATCAGAGTAGGACTGTGCTCCATAGGATTTTCAGTGGCTGATTTCTCAGAAGTAATTCACCAGGCCTTTCTTCCTGGGTACCTCTGGGTGAAGTTGAACCTCCAACCTTTTGGTTAGCAACTGATCACGTTAACCATTTGCACTACCCAGGGTATATAAAACCTTCTGTTAGATTTAACAATTTAGATACCTCGTTTTTGTTATTATTGTAAATGGTATATTTTTCCTCTTTTTCTGTTTGCTGATGCAAGTTTTTTTTTTTTTTTTTTTTGGTATATAGATCTTTGTTCAGCCATCTTACTAAATTATTAATTCTAATAATTCATCTGAATGTTTTTGGGTTTTCTGTGTAGTCAACTAAACTATTCCAAATGAAAATGGTTTCTTCCTTTCTAATGGAAATGAGACCACCTTTTATTTTTCTCACCTTTCTATGCTAGTTAGGACTTCCAGTATAGTGTTAAATACAAGTGTTAATAGTGAGCATCTTGTGTTGCACCTAATTTTTAAAGGAAGTGCTTCCTATGTTTCACTGTTAAGAATGCCGTTTGCTGTTGGTTTTTATAGATACTCTTTGTAGGTTAAAGACACTTCTATTCGTAGTTGTCTAAGATTTTTTGGTATGTGAATGAGTACTGGATTTTATCAGATGTTTTTTCTGCATCTGTGAGAAGATCATATGGCTTTCCTCTTTTATTCTGTTTATGTGGTGAATGACATTTATGGATTTTCTAGTGTTGAATCACCCTGCATTGCTGGAATGAACCTAACTTTGCCATGATGGTCTTTCTTAAAATATGTATCTGGATTTAGTTCATTATTTTAAGATTTTTTTACGTCTATATTTACAGGTGGAATTGGCCCATACTTTTTATTTCTTACATTGTCCTTATAGGTTTTGATATCCGGATTCTGTCGGCCTCAAAAAAAAACTAGTCATTTTTTTTTTCCTTCCCTGAAAAAAATGGTTTAAGACTGAATGATCTATTTCTTCAAAGTTTTGTTGAACTTCTTTCTGTCCAACTGCCTTTTTAGTCCTTTTTTCTTTTGGGGAAGACTTAAAAGTGTGTATTCTGTTTTTTTAATGGTTTTGTTTAGGATTCCTTCTTCTACTTAGGTCAGTTTTTAGAGATATTTTTAGGAATTTATCCATTTTGTCTGCATTTTAAATAAAGGTGCTCGAAACGTTCTTTTATTGTCATTTTAATTTATGCTGTCTAATTATGCCCCCTTTGTAATTCCTAGTATTTGTTGTGCCTTCTCTATTTTTTTCCTTCATTGGTCTTGCCAGAGGTTTTACGTGTTTTCTTAGCCTTTTCAGAGAACCAGCAGTTGACAATCTTTTTTATAAATGTATGCGTTGTATTTAATTTCCTGTCTTTCTTCTTTCTACCTTTTTTAAGTGAAAAGTAGAATTTATTATAAGG